>NC_133909.1:7647200-8847200 GCF_964199755.1 Larus michahellis
GCGGGTAGGGGGCGATGAGGGGACTGGGGGGGGTGATAAGGGGGCTGAAGGGGACAAGGGGAGGCAGTGAGGGGCTTGAGACGGGCAGGGGGCCTGGGGGGATCATAGGAGGTCGGTGCGTGCTGTGGGGGGCTCTTGGGGCCGGGGAGGCCCTTGGGTTGGGGGTCCCTGGGGAGGCAGTGCCCCAAGGGCTGGCATGTCCCCTTGCTCTGGAGCTGAGAGGGGACATGAAGGGGGTGCCCCCCCCCCCCCCCCCCCAGGGTGTCTCTGTGGGGCTGGCGAGGTCCCATCCCAGGACGGGCTCCCTGGTGTGGGTGGGGGTCCCACAGGTCGCAGGCTGCTATAGGGCAGTGGCCGTGGGGTGGGCCGTGGCCTGTGAGGGGGCTCCGGCTGCGGCAGTGTGGGGTTGTGGCACCTCAGAAGGGGACATCGTGGCCTAGGGGTTGTCTGTGGGGGTCCGGCATGGGGTGGGAAGTTCGCCAGGGGTCTTGCGCTTCGCTGTGTTTTGGGAGACGCTGTGGGAAGCTGGGGCTGGTTGTACCTGAGCCAGAGAAATACAAAACCACACGGTAATTAAGAGAGCTGGGGAGAGCACGCACAGCAGCTCAGCAAGTTTGTGGCGGCTTTTGTTTGGCTGGTCCGGTCAGGGATGTCCCTGTGAAGTGTGAGGGTACAAGGACCTTTTGCAGTCATCTGCTGGCTTTATACCAGAACACTCTGCTAAAGCAAAAAGCGTTACCTCTTTTTTATTTGTGGGGAAACTGAAGCACGGGCTGGTGAAGGTGTTTGGCCAAGGTCAGGCAGGGAGCCAGTGTCGAGGAAGACCCAGGCCTCTGGAGAACTCTGCTGCCACCTTCGAACAAAGCTCTTGAGCTTGGGTTTGCTTATTTGAATGTATTTGTTTGTTGCAAACTGCCTGGACTCTGTTCAGGCCCACTGCATCTGGGTGAACCAGTGGCTGAAGCTGACATCTCCAAGGGCTGGGGAGGGCTGAGAGTCCCTGTATGGGCTTCCTTGGCGAATGTCTGTGTGGGACCTCAGCCCCTCATCTTGGATAGGACCCTTGTACTCCAAGGGCTATAAAGACCCTCCATTGAGGTGACGATGAAGCCGGGTTTGGCAGGAGGGGGGACAGCGTGTAGCAAGAGCTGGGGGCTGTGTGGGGGTACGCATGGGGTGAGCTGTGGCAGAGCAAAACCAGTGGCCGTGAGGTGAGAGGTGGGGATCTCTGGAGGGGCGAGATTCTTCCCATCGTGGGGCGCCTCCTCATGTGGAGGGTGACCCCATGGTCGGCAAGTCTTTTCACAGGACTAGAAAGTTTTCTCAGAGAGTAAAGAGGTGAGAAGGGTAACTGGGCAGCCCCTTGCAGGTGGGAAGGTATCTCAGGCAGAGACCTTCGCTCAGCAGATTAATTCCCAGCCCCAGGCCTCCTCTTGGGACGCTGGGAATGGCCGTGAGCACCCTCGTGTGCTGCCCAACACCAAAACAGAACCAACAAATAAATGCCACAAGGAGAGGGGACATGGAGTTCCCCTTGATCTTGAGGCGCTAAGAGCATGAAAGCAGACTGATGTGGCAGCTGGGAATGCCCGACTACCCCTTCCCCTTTCCTGTGACCTTGATCAAATCACTTCACCTCTCCCAGCTTCTCCTTCCCTCTCTGCACTGTCCTGCACTGCTCGTCTGTTTTTCTTTTGTCCTCCCTCCTCACCTGGTTTTCCCAGGTCTCTTCCCAAAACTGGGCTGGGCAGCTGGCAGGTTTGGCCACGAGTCCCATTTGCCACCAGCAGTTCTGACTCCAGGGCTTGGGAATGGACAAACCTCTTCGGAGAAGGCAAGAACCATCCTGAACTTTACAGACAGCCCAAACCCATTAGCAAGCTGGGAAAAGTCCAGTTAACCTTTATTTCTTATAAAATGGCAAAGCTCTTGGTTTCTGTGCCCTCCTGCAGCTTCTGATTTTGGCCAGACCTGGAGGAGCCGCCGTTCCCCAGGGGCATTTCTGGTAAAGCTGAAGGAACCCTCCCAGGAGAGCGTGACCTTGCAGACATGGAATGATTTGGGGAACCTTGAGATATCTTAATTGCCAGAGTAAATGCCCCCTTCCATACCACGACTGGGCTGTGACTCATTGTATAGAGACTAGAGTCCTGTAAATGCCATGGAGTGTCTGGAGTTGGGTGAGCTTACCTTCCCCTCCAGAGTAGCGCCTTTGGATGGCACACCCGCAGTGCTCGGAGGCTGCGCTGCAACCCTGTGCCGCGGGCTGGCAGCTGCCTGCACTGCCTGGGTGTTCCCAAAAGGGCTGCTCTGATCTCTGCTGGTGGCAGCCTCTTTCTCCGTCCTGCTCAGTTCTTCAAAGCCTGCTGGTTTCCTTTTCCTTCCCTTTGTAGAGGAGGGAAGAGCTTCCCCTGCTCCATCCCCAGTGGTTCCCTGGTACGAGTTGAGCAGAGGCTGAGGGAGGATCTCTGCCCTTCACCAGAGCAGCTTGTAAATCCATCTTGCACCAGCAGCACTGACTGCTCTCTGTAACGGGCTTCAGCCACATCAGAGCCACCAGCCCAACCCTCCTCGAGAAGGCCATGACAGTTGAATCACGTCGCTTCTCTTTGCAAGCCCGATGTCAGGGTCCTACAGGCTCTCTTTGTTCACCAAACAGATGCTTTATGATGTGCAGACCATCTGAGATTTGATCAGTCTCCATCCACCCAGGTCAACGCTGAGTTTCCTACCTGCAGGAAGCCAAATTATCTTATCTTGTTCCACCACAATCAGACACCACAGTCCCTGTCCGGACTGACAGATGGGAGAGGAAATTCCCATCAGTACCTAACCCTTCACAGATAGCATCCCTGCTACAGACAGTGTGAGCCTGTCTGCACACAAAGGTGGGAGATGGAGGGGCCAGAACGATCCTGCTTCCATCGTGGTGACACCAGCAGCTCCTGAGCGAGTGTATGAGCGTCATGGAGTGCAGTGGAGCTGGCATTGGGAAAATGCAAACCAACAGTGTCCTTGTGGGCGAAGAAGAGGATCTGTCAGTTGGGAGAAGGGTTTTAGCCCAGTCACGTCTCTTCTCCCACTTCATCTCCTATCTTTCTCCTTCCAGGCAGGAGGCAGCACCTCTCTGGGGTCTGTGTGTTGGTGTCCTCATGTGCTGCAGCCTCTAGAGAAGCTTCCTACGAAACATGTTTTCTTCCAGCTTTGCTGAGATTCCTTGATTTTTATTTTTCCCCCCAGAGAGCTTGTTTTTAGGGGGCTGTCTCCAGCCATTTTAATTGTGAGGCTTAAGGGTCTGCTGCTGCAATTGGCAGTTAAGCATCTGGATTCCTTTGGTGACTTTGGAACATTCTGGCGCTGGCTTTGCCTGATGAGTGCTCGTATGTGGCAGATGCGAGAGTGGGAACCCTGCAGGACACCAGATGCTGTTAGCTCTGCTCCTTGCAATGGCAGGCGGCTTGGAGATACTGGCGCAGCCAGACCTGGGCTGGGGATGGGGTGCTCCACAGCTCTGTGTTACTGTGGGGATGGTGGTGTCACATCAGGGGGACCCAGGACAGGAGAAGTGACCTTTGGCTGGAGTCAGAGTCATCTGTATGTTGGGAGGAGGGGGACGGGGAGCCTTGCCAGAATTCCTGCACACAAGTCTTAAATACAGCATAACAACGTGGCCGGAGTCATTCCCTGCCAGGCTGGGGTGGAGGGATTGCTGTGCTGTGGTGCAGTAATTAGAAGCCATTGAGTTTGTTAACTGGCAGCTCCGGAAAGGCTGGCGATGCTTCTAAGGACTTCCCTACTGGGGAAGGCAGCTGGGTGTGCTTGTGAGCTGGCAATGGGGCTCTTTCCAGGGGGATGAGCAGGACTGTAACCGAGGGTGGGCATCATGCAGGGGCTGTCCCCAGAGACAGGCGTGTTGGGGAGCGGAGGGTGCGAGTGGGGCCGACAGGTCTCTTCTGCAGGCTCAGCCCCATCCCTGCAGGAAGAGGTTCATTCCTTGCTTGTCACCTCCCCAGTCCTATGGTGCTCGGTGGAGAAAACAGGTTTATAACTCTCGAACAGATGGTCCCGCATGGTGACTAATGACAGGTTTGCCGCCGGTCTCGGACCACCTGTGACGACTGTCTGGGCAGAAGGGGGCTTGGCTGATCCTTGCTGACGCCAGCCCCTCGGAAGTTAAGCGGTGGCTTGGCCCCTTCCTGGGTAGCCATGGTTTGCAGGCTGTGCCACCACAACATGGGTAGTTCAGGGACACTGGAGCAGGCAGATCTTGCCAGATGCTTTCCAGCCTTTGTACGGAGTGGCTTCTCCTAGCCGTGACCTTCCCAGCAGCTATGCCCACAGGAGGGCTGGTGCAGAGGGCTGTCCTTGTGAGCCATCTGCCTGTCCTCAGAAGATGCTGCTGCCCAGGAATAGCCCCTGATGCACGCACTGCCTCCCGTGGTGCCCGGTGCAGTGTCTGGGCAGGCAAGGTTTTGAGGGTGTTTTGCGATAGCCCTGGGAGGCCTGGTGGGAGCACCTGCAGTGGGCTGAGGGCATTCAGCCCCAGCCCTGCTGGCACCACTCGCTGGGAAAGTGCTTTCCCACAAGCATGGCTCTCATGGGCATCCAAACTTTCCAACTCTCTGCTCTCCCCAAGGCTGACTTGTTTCTGCTCATCAGCCAGCCTGGCAGAGGTAACGAACCATAATTAACTGCTCCCTTTACACATCCACTTGGCTCGGCAGGAGGGTTTGTTAAAGGAATTTCTAGAGAAGCTGGCGATCACAGTGACTGCTGCAGCCCAGTGCAGGGAGCCAGAGCCTGGGGAGTGGAGTGCAGGCAGGACCTTGTTCAATGCCTCTCTGGTGCTTTCAGCCCCAGAGACTGCATCTGCCGCTGCCAGGGACCCCGGTTCCCACACGGGTCTGCTAGTCTTGGGCTCACAACGTGATCATGGCAGGGAGGAGCTGGTCCATTTGCCTTCTGGTAAAATAATCACTGCCAGACGGAGCAGCCCTGTGTGTGTCCCCATTGTCTGGGGGTGCCCCTGCCCATGCAGGACCCCGGAGGGTCGCTAGTGACTGATGCAGATACAACCAACCTTGCCCAGTTAGTCCTGCAAATGGCAAAGACCAAGACCTTCTTTGTGCGTCTGGGGTGCTGTGATGATGAGGTCTACAAATTGGCATCTCCCTTGCTGGCATATAGGGGGCTGTCCCTGTGAGGGGGGCGTAGGACCATGCAGGGAGGTGCTGTGGGGTTTTAAGTGGCAGAGGGGGTGGTGTAGTGTCGTTTGTGCACAGTGGCTGCTCCTGAAGAGCCTGACGTTTTGTAGCTCTGAGCAACATGGGGACTGGGAGTATCGAGCTCTGAGAACAAGGATGCTCTGGGGAGCATGTTGGCAGAGCCGGAGGGAAGCAGGCCCAAGGTAATGCTGTCTGTCCTCTCTTCTGCACCACCTGGAACTGGTACAGGAGCGGCAGAAAAAAGCCAGATTGCCCGAGAGCAGTGACGGCTCCAAGGACTCGGATAGCTCTGCCGGGCGCCGGGGCGGTGCCAGTCGGAAGCACGGGCGGTGGCGGGGACGGCTGGACAGCCCCGGGGCGCTGGTGTCCAAGGTGGTGAGAGCCGTCACAGTGAGACACAAACCAGGACGGAGGCTGCCGGCCGCACCGGACTCTTCCAGCCGGAGGAACCTGACGGAGCTGCGTGGGGAGGCCCAGCTGGCCATCTTCCAGCAGGGTGACACAGGCAGCGTAGAGGGGGCTCCCCAGCCCACCGAGAACAGCTTCACCCCCAAGTGCGAAATCACGGGCAAAGATGCCCTCTCGGCACTGGCCCGGGCCAGCAGCAAGCAGTGCCAACAGGAGATCGCCAATGTGGTGTGTCTGCACCGGGCCGGCAGCCTCATGCCCCAGTCTGTGCCTCGCCACTGCCAGCTCTCGGGTGAGTCCTGCTGGAGTGTTCCCAGTCGCCCCTGGGCATCAGGAATATCCCAGCCAGGCGCGTGGGCCACCTTCCTTATGTCACCAAACTGTCCCACCTGGCAAAAAGTGGCCTCAATCTGTCGCTGATTCCCAGATTACTGCTGTCTCTGTAATCCAATCAAAGAGAGCCTCCTTAAGCTGGGCCATTCAGCCCAGCCTGCAGAGGTCAGAGCCAGAACAAGCTGCATCTTCTGTTTTGGGGGCCAGAGAAGGGCACCCCCCCTTTCCTAAGACATCCCTGACAATTTAATGCCAAGGGGCTGCGTGTGCCACCGTGCCCTGGCACTGCAGCGTGATGGGAAGCATGAGGCCAAGCTTTTCCCCCACTGTCCTCTGCCTTGCTCAGGTCTCTGTGGTTTATCAGGAGCTCTGGGTGGTGGGTGCCAAGGCCAGGTGTGTCTGACAGCCCTCTCCCTCCTTGCGCAGGCAAAGTCAGCCCCGTCATCCAGTGGGACGAGAGCCGGCTGCAGCAGGCACCCCCCAGCAAGCCCGTGCGCATTGCCTACATGCTGGTTGTGCACGGCAGGGCCATTCGCCAGCTGAAGCGGCTCATCAAGGCGGTGTACCACCAGCAGCACTTCTTCTACATCCATGTCGACAAGGTGTGCGGCAGGGGTGAGGGGAGTGGGTTGCTAACAGTGCCCAGATCCATCCGTTGCTGGGACAGAGCTGGGGTGTGGCTGGGCAGTGAGTGGAGGAGGTGTCTGGGTAGCATTTGTCCTTGCTGCTGGTGGAACTGTGACTCTCCCACCCCTATTTCTGCCCAAGGAAGCAGGATCTATCCCTCCTGCCCAGGGCAGTCTCGTCTTGCTGCTCTCCTCCCTGCGGAGGCTGCCATAAGGGCTGACCCCAGGCAGGCAGCAAGGAGGCCCCAGGAAGATGAGCCCCCCGCTGATGGTGAGATGTGTTCCCTGACAGCGCTCCAACTACCTCCATCACGAGGCAGTGGAGCTGGCCCGGCACTACCCCAACATCCGTGTGACGCCCTGGCGCATGGTCACCATCTGGGGAGGTGCCAGCCTGCTGAAGATGTACTTGCGTAGTATGAAGGACCTGCTGGAACTGGCTGAGTGGCCCTGGGACTTCTTCATCAACCTGAGCGCCACTGACTATCCCACGAGGTGAGGACCTTGCTGGGGCAGAGGAGGATGATGGAGGTGTTTGGGATGCGTGATGCTGCAGCAGCCTTGGAGGCGCAGGGAGGAGCAGGGAGCTGAGGGAAGATGGGGTTGGAGATTGCACCCACGTGCTGGTGATGATGCTTCAGGGCCACGCTGGTCCCATCTCTGCAGAGGAGACCAGCCAGTACCTCGGAGGCTGTTTTTTCCTGTGGTCTGGGTGTTGCAGGCAAACATGTATGTGAGGCGCCAGACAGCAGAGAGGCTGCATCTGTGTCTCCCCAGTGATGGGACGAGGGTTTGAGTCAGCATCCACAAAACAGCTTTAGGCTCTGTATGTCTGATGGCTCTTGCAGCATAAATGTTTATTGGGCTGCTTTACCCCAGGGGCCGTTAATGCTTTCTAATTTGCACCTCAGGACCAATGATGAGCTGGTGATGTTCCTGTCCAAATACCGAGATAAGAACTTCCTCAAGTCTCATGGCCGAGA
The DNA here is from genome assembly GCF_964199755.1 of Larus michahellis. Classification (NCBI taxonomy): domain Eukaryota; kingdom Metazoa; phylum Chordata; class Aves; order Charadriiformes; family Laridae; genus Larus; species Larus michahellis. The sequence continues at coordinate 7,654,776 of NC_133909.1, forward strand.
CAACGCCAGGTAATCCCAGCTACAGGCAGAACTGAACTGGAGGAACAGAAAGGAAGGATTTCAGAAAAGAACTGAAACAGTTGGGGCTGGGGGGATGTTCTGGCTGCAGCTGCACTCAGCGAAGTGGATGACACCCCTAACCCCTCATCCTTGTCCCCGTGCCCAGGTTTATCAAAAAGCAGGGCTTGGACCGCCTGTTCCACGAGTGCGACTCACACATGTGGCGGCTGGGCGAGCGCCACATCCCTGAGGGCATCGTGGTGGACGGGGGCTCCGACTGGTTCTCGCTGACGCGCAGCTTTGTGGAGTACGTGGTCTACACTGAGGACCAGCTGGTGTCCCAGCTGCGCCAGTTCTACACCTACACGCTCCTGCCAGCCGAGGTGGGTGCTGGCTGCGGGGCATGGGCTGGGTTTTCTTCCTGCAGTACTTAACATCTCTGTCCCACGTCAACCCACCCTGGGCAGCTGCAAAGGGCATTGATGGTTCTGCTCAGGCAGCTTTGTGCCTCCCTTTTTCTGGACCCAGGTATGAAAGAGGGGTGAGAGAAGCAGACAGACCAAGGGTCATGTTTGTATCCAGCCCTGCTTTAGGTCCAGATGTCCCTCTGGGCTGGACAAAAACTGATGGGGGAGTCACATATGCGTTGCCCTGCGCTGTGAACAGGGATAGGTTTCTGTTCAGGAGCTGTTGAGGCCTATCCTGTTCCCCTGCGAGTGAGGGGTGAGGTGTCTCCTTTGAACCATCTGTCCTTCATCCCCACTGGGTCTCCTGTCCCTTCTCTGCCCTGCACAGTCCTTCTTCCACACGGTCCTGGAGAACAGTCACGCCTGTGAGACGCTGGTCGATAACAACCTCCGAGTGACCAACTGGAACCGTAAGCTGGGCTGTAAGTGCCAATATAAACACATAGTCGACTGGTGTGGGTGCTCCCCAAATGACTTCAAACCCCAGGACTTCCTCCGGCTACAGGTGAAAAAGATCCTCCTTTCTCCTCCCGCTCCCTCTCGTCCTCCGTGTCTCTCTCTCCTCTCTGAGCTCCCCTGCAGTGCACCCTGTGTGCCATGCCAGCTGCTGTGCATGTCCCCATGAGCTTCACCCCAGCCCCACAAGGGACAGGGGCAGGATTGGCTCCCCAGCTTCCATGGGCTTGCCATAGACGTGCCTGTAAACACTCGGGCAGTGGGATTATGCTGACTGCCCTGCCCAGCAGCCAGGCTTTTGCTTGCAATGCTGCTCCTCTTCCCAGACTTTCTCTCCTCCTATTTTCTTTCTCTTTCCCTGCAAACCTATCACTTGGGGCAAATAGCTTTTCAGTAAAACCACTTCAGAGTGCTGTCCTCTTTGGCAGGACAAAACGCCTTTTGAAAAACTGTCTCCTGTGCTCTTGGTGTGTAGGGATGTAAGCTGAACAAGGAAGATTTAGGGGAGATACACCCAGCCCTGAAAAGAGTATTTAGCAGGATTTTCGAGTGGTCCTGGGCTTATATAGTGCAGGGTCCTGATCCTGCAAGCTGTTCCACATGGCCAGGCCGCATGCAGGGCTCTGCAGTGGCTCTGCAGGGTGTGGGCCCGTCTGAATAGAGTTTGCAGCTAAGGAGCTAGATGACACATGGCTGCTTCTGAGCACAGAAAGGGGGAGGCAGTGGGAGAGATGGGAACCCATCTGCATTACCAGTAAGCGTACTGTACGCTCCCACTGATCCTGCCATAGAGGATCCCACGTAGAGGCTGTCTGTGCTTTGCTGCTCCTTAGCCTGTGCTGTCAAAGAGGGCAGGATGGGTCCCAGCATGTTTCTTCCCAGTGTGTCTCCCTCCCAGCTGCCCCACTCAGGTGGGAGGGCAGACAGGCTGCAGCCAACGCTATTAGAAATGCCTGTGCTCTTCCAGCAACTCTCCAGACCCACCTTCTTCGCCCGCAAGTTTGAGTCGACGGTGAATCAGGAGGTGCTGGAGATCCTGGACACGCATCTCTACGGCAGCTACCCCCCCAACACGCCGGCCCTGAAGGCGTACTGGGAGAATGTCTATGACCGCGTTGACGGGCTCAGTGGCCTCAGCGATGTCACCCTCACCTTCTACACCGCCTTCTCCAGGCTGGGGCTCCGCAAAGCCACATCCATGCCAGCAGTGAAGGCCGACAAACTCTGCAGGTGGGGTATTTGCCGCAAGCTTGAACCTTGAGTGGTAGCCTGCATCTCGTGCTGGGAGGATGCTGATGCTCAGATGTGCAACCTCTCCGTCTGTCTGTCTCTCTCCAGATTTGAGCCCCGGGGCTTCCCATCCAGTGTGCACTTATATTTCTATGACGACCGTTTCCAGGGTTACCTGGTGATGCAGGAAGTGCAGAATTCAGCAACTGGGCAGGCAGACTCCCTGGAGGTGTGGATGATGCCCCAAGGAGCTCTGAAGCTGGCGGGTCACGGAGGGCAGGCAAACCGCTTACAGAACCTTGAGGTAAATGGGGAAGGGTTCCCTAGCAATGCCCACTTTCCTTCCTGGCCTTTCTATGCTGTGCTGCCCTTCCTCCTTTCCCCCACCGGCCCACTGTGGGGACAGAGGGACATGATGCCACTGTCATGTCTGAGAACAAACCTTTGTCCGGGAGTTTGGCTTCTGTGTGGGATGTGGAGCTGATGGGTAGGGAAAGGGCCTGAAGGGGGATCTTTTGGGGGCGGCTGAGGCTGTGGTATCTAGTGCCTGCAGCTGCCGGAGGCATCACACACAGCTGGGTTGGCACCGGCATGGTGCAGACAGGCAGGAGAGCAGTGGAGGGTGGGCAGTGCATTGCTTTGGGCTCCAACGCTTGTGCGTTCCCTGGTTTGGGGAGGGGAAACACTGAGCTGGTAGTATCTCCCTGCCCTGCACCTTCGTGCCTCCTGTCCCTCCAGGTGGGCACAGAGTGGGACCCCAAGGAAAGGCTCTTCCGCAATTTTGGAGGTTTGATGGGGCCTTTTGATGAGCCGGTGGCCATGCAGAAGTGGTCGCGGGGCCCCAACCTGACGGCCACGGTGGTGTGGATCGACCCCACCTATGTCATTGCCGCCTCCTACGACATCACGGTAGATGCCGAGGCAGAGTTCACCCAGTACAAGCCCCCCCTTAATCGGCCCCTGCGCCCCGGTGTCTGGACCATCCGCCTCCTCCAGTTCTGGGAGCCCCTGGGGGAGAATCAGTTCCTGGTGGTGCCCCAGACCTTCAACCGCAAGCAGCCTCTCAGGAAAGGTGAGGATGCTCTGGAGGTCAGAGCTGGAGGTGGGGTGGGAGGGGTGTCCCTGTGGGCTTTCCCCTGGTGCTGCAGCTGATGAGAAGGCACAAGCCATCCTTCCTGCTGTTATCCCCTTGCCCTTGTGAGTCCTCAAACCTGGGCAGCTGCAGAGGGCCTTTTGTGGGTCAGTTCAATCCATCCCGCAGCAGCACCCCCCTCCTCGGGCTGGAGGGGAGCTGGGGTTGCAAAGGGGTTGGGTGCTGAGCCCCACCGGGAGGGTGGCAGTAGGAAGGGCAAGATGCCGGGATGTTGCTGCGCTGCTGATCCCCCTCTCTCACCTCTCCTTGTCCTGCCTAGACGACAGCAACTGGCTGCACGGTGGGCCCCCCCGCAACGAGTACATGGAGCAGAGCTTCCAGGGCCTGGGGGGGATCCTCAACCTGCCGCGCTCTGAGGAAGCGGAGGAGGACGCAGTGCAGAAGGCACAGCTGACGGGCAAAGCGCTGGAGGACTGGGCGGATGGTGCCATCAGCGCCTTCTGGTCCGTGGCGGATGTCTGCGTTGTCAGCCCCTCTGCCTGTGGCTCCCTGGAGACCTGCAGCAAAACCTCCTGGAGCTCCCTCTCCCCGGACCCCAAATCAGAACTGGGGCCCGTCAAACCTGACGGGCGGCTGAGGTAGCAGGAGCAGCCGGGGGGGCAGCCGTGGGAGCGAGGAGCATCCTCCGTCACTGGCGCGGGGGGTCTCTGGACTATATCACCCTGTGCGATTTGCACCGTAGTCACTCAAGGGAAAGAGAATGGGAACCTCTGGGCCAGGAAGAACCTCCAGTTGGGGTATTTTGTGTGGAAGGGGAGTTGTGAGGTCGGTCTTGCCCACCTCCCCCAGGAACGAGCACTTGCTGGCCAGGGAAAGTGTGCCGGGGCGCCCATCAGCTCCAAGGCACGGATGGTGCTGGCGGCTGGGAAGAGTTTGGTTTTTTTTTCGGGAAGAGTGTTACTGCAGGCCTCGGAGCCTCGGGAGGGGTGATGGGGGAGGCGGGGAAGGCTGGCAGATGGGTGTTCTCTGGACCAACTCAGCACCCTGCCCTCCGTGCCTGGCCTTGGGCTGGATCTCTGCAGGATCAGGCCCTGTGCTGCTGGCTGTCCCCCCAGGAGGGCTGGAAAGGGGCTCTGGGGACAGGCAGAAGCAGAATGGGTCGAAGCCTGCCATGTGCACGGAGCTGCTGCTAGCCCAGGGCTTGCATCTCATCCCCTCCACCCCAGCCCTTTAGTTTGTATTTTTATAAATATATATATAAATAGAATTATATATGATGCAAAGTGCAATAGAGACAAGACCCCGCGTTGGCCGGGAAGTCCTTGTGTCTCCATCTCCCCTCAGACTGTCACATACCTTGTTCTCTTGGATGTCCTGGCACTACAGGACAGGGTGCTGGGTCGTTTACATTTTTTTTTTTATTAGTAGCATTGTTATTATTATTGTTTTGCTGTTTCCCCATTTTCTGCTGGGGGCTGCTGGGGAGCCGCACCCTGCCGCCCCTCAGTTGCCCCTGGGGTTTTGGGGTGCTGCTCCCTCTGCGGTGGCTGCCCGACTGTGCCAAATGTCTGGAGCTGATGGTGAGTGTTGTGCGACGGCTCCATGAGCCGGGGAGCACTCGGTTCAAGTCTAACAAGCTACTCTGCCGCCTCTGTCTCCACTCCAGCAAACACCCTGGGGCTGGGCAACGGGACGCCCCAGTCCCCTGCCAAAAAATTGTCCTGCTGCAGACGGGACGGAAGCTCGCCATGCCTAGGGGGCTGCCCTGTGCCACAGCCCCTGGGCCCAGCCTTTTCTTTTCTCCATGGTTGGCAGAAGCTTTCCGGATCTGCTGTGCTTCCCTGGCCAAAAAGCAAAGAGGCAAGACAAGGCCCAGCTGGCACCATCCACTCTCTGCTGTTCCTGCTTCCCCCTCTCCTCTGGGCACAGTGTGCAGCGGAGCATCCCCCTGCCTGCTGTCCTCCCAGGCTTGGGCACTGCCTGTCGTTCCTTTCTGGAAGAGCAGCACTGCATGGAGAAGTCTTGGTTGGGTTTTCACCCTGGGACAACACTTCAGTTGTGCCATGTGGGACTGCAGTGGGAATTCACAAGCAGCCTGGGAAGAGGTATTGCCCCAGCGCAGGGCTGGGGCAGGGGAGCTGCTGGGGATGAGCTGGAGACCATCTGGGCCAACCCCTCTGCTCAGGAGCCGGTGGCTTGTCCAGTCGCGTTTTGCTATCTCCAAAGATCTGTGCCATCCTTTACCTTCCCCCAAAGCCCAGGGCTTCCCCACCTGGCGGAGGTCACGCTCCCAGTCGCTGTCGTTTAAGGATGCTGGTGCCGCAAGAGGCTCCTCTTTGCGCCGGAGGGAGAAGGAGAGCTCGGTGTGCGAGGGTGGATATCTGCTGGTCCCCCCCCAGCCCACCCCTCGTGGGGTGCTGTGGAGCTGGGGAGGGATGTGGGGTGAGAGGGGGCCACACAGGGCCCGGCCCCTGTGCAGGGGTTGGACGCCAAAACTCTTGTCGGAAGCATTATGTAAAGTTGTCTTAAATATGCAACATCACCACAAATATATCTATATCTCTACAGTGCCGTGTGTCTGGTTTTTGCAGCGAGGGGCAAGGGATGGAGGGGCAAGGTGGGGGGCTACTGGGTTTTAAAAAGGCTTGGGGGCGGGGGGGGGGGCTTTACCTCTGCCCACCACCCTGGTGAGGGTGTAAATCCATCCTGGGCACCAGGGCAGGCAGTTTAGGGGTGCTGGGGCCGGAGGGGCTTGCTCGCTTGGTTAATGGGCGACCCCAACCCGGGCTGTTGGGCTTGCCCGGGCCTGGAGGATGCGAGCCTGGTTGCCGCCCGTGTTTCCCATCCCCGCGTTGAGCAGCGTGAGCTGCGCGCTGGTTCTCCAGCCCTGTAGGTACCTCCCGATCGGATTACTAATTACTAACGTTAATTAGCTAATGAACGGGCACCTCCTGCTGCCTGCAGGGCCGGAAGAGAGGGCGAGGGCTGGATCGGGACCGCTCGCCGCGGCAAGCGCCGGGAGGGGCGGGGCCTCGACGGGAGGGGCGTGGCCAGACGCACGGTACCGTGCGTCTGGCCACGCCCCTCCCGTCGAGGCCCCGCCCCTCCCGGCGCTTGCCGCGGCGGGTCCGGGGCTGCCGGTGTCCGGCGATGGCTCAGCCCAGCGAGGCCTCGGCCCACACGGCGGCCGCCATGGACAGCAATGTCCTGGCCATCGTCATCGCGGCGAGTGAGTGGCGAGCGGGGGCGGGATCAGCCTCCGCCGTTGCCATCCCGGGGGGTGGTTCGGGGGAAGCGGTCGTTGCGGCCCCCGCTGCTGCTCCGGGTCCCCCGGAGGGAAAGGGATGGTGGTGCCGGGTTGGGTTCCGCCGAGCCGAGCGTGGGCTGGGTGGGAGCCGCGGGTTCCTGGGGGGAGGGCACCAGGAGCACGGTCCCCGCGGGGGCCGGTCCCCGCTGCGGCGGTCCGGGACGGGGCTGAGCCCCTCCGCCTCTGCGCCTTGTCCCCGGTCTCGTTGGGAGTGAGAAATGCCGGGCACAACAGGGCTTTTTGTGTCCCCGGGACGGGCAGCAGGTGAAATCGGCTTCTCTGGGTTTTTTCCGAGCTGTTCTTTGCCGTGACACCCGGAGGGCGAAGCGGGGAGGCCCCTTCGGCCACCGGCTCATTCTCCTCTTCTCCCGACCCCTGGCAGCCGTGTCCACCTCCGTCTTCATCGTGGCCATCCTCATCCTGCTGCTGCTCCTCTACCACCGGGACCCCATGTGCTGCCAGTTCCTCTGCTCCTGCCGCTTCTTCCAGACGCCCAGCCAGTATGTGAGTGTCCTCCCTCTCCTCCTCCTCCTCCTCCTTCTCCTGCCCGCGGGTCCCCCGCTGCCCCCCGAGCCCCTGTTCCCTTGCTCTGGGGGGGTCTGCAGGGCTGCATCGCCCGGCTCTGCTCCTGCCGCCTGGCCGGGCTCGCTGGTGGACGTGGGACTCCCGAGCAGAGCCAGGCTCTGCCTCCTCCTTATTCCCACTCTACCCTCCTTATTCCCACATCCACCCAGCCCTGCCTGGCTGTGCCTTTGGGGGTAATATCCACCAGGCCCGGCGTTGGCAGGTTCCCCAGCTGCCCACGCAGCTCAGGAGGGGTGTCCTCCCCTCCAGCACGGCCATCTGTGGGGTCTGTTTTATAGGGAAGGGGCCCAGCGGGGAAGGGGGCTGGAAGCTGAGGGCAAAGGCAGACAATGCCGCTGGCATCCCCGGCCACTGGCTCTCTTGTTCACCGCTCCTGGGCGCGGAGCAGCGAGACACAAAGCCCTTTTGCTTGCAGCTGTAATTTCCTGGGGTTGGCTTTTTAAGTGGGGAAACTGGTGATGGAAAAAGAGCAGCGTGTTCAGCCAGCGCCGCCTTTGTGGCGGCGGCTGCCTGGGGAAAGCTGGGCTTCCAAAGGCTGCTCAGGGGAGGGCTGCGGGTGCTCCTGCAGGGTCCCTGGGAGAAGAGGGGACGTCCAGCCTCGGCTAGCAGGGGATGGAGAGACTTGTGCCATGAAAGGCAAATTTAACAGTCCAGCATAGGCTGGGAAGTCCCCAGCAGAAGTCACGGTGGGAATGGGCTGCGCTGCTGGTGTCCCCTGCCTGCTTGGCTGCATCCGAGCCTTTTCTCCCCTCTTCCTCTCCCATTCCCTGTCCATGGCTGCGTTGGGGAGAGGGCTGGGACGCTCAGGAGCACTCCTCACCCTGCAGAGCCTCTCCCGGGGCTGTGCGGGATGCGCCGTGAGCTCCAGAGCCTTCGTTGTGCCTGGACTCTCGGGTGGGTGGTTCCAGGAGAAGGCATCTTGCCTTTAGCAAAGGGCTGTGTGGACAGATGGATGTGGATGATGAACTATATATGGAAAGGGAACGTATATAGGATGTATTTCCATCAGTGAAGCGGTTGCAGTGGTGTGAGGCAGCTTTCGAGCAGGTGCAGTTGCACTGGTTGTGCTGGTCTTGCTAATTGGTTATTAAAACAAATAGTTGCACCCCCAGCCAGCCGGGTTTCCCGCAGCTTCTGTAATTGCGCCGTAGGGCCGAGACAAACGGTTCCTCGGTTGCGAAGACCAAAAGTAAGTCTGTCACTTGTAGTTCCCCCTGCGAATCCCTGGTTGCTCTGGGAATCTCTGGGCTGTTTTCTGCTGGCAGAGCTGGGGCTTTTCTGAGAGCGAGGAATGGGGGTCACGGCTCGAGTCCTGGGGGGCTGCTCCCCACGAGAGGGATCTCTGCTGTTGCCCAGCACCTTGACGGAGAATCGAGTTGAACTGGAGCAAGGCTGCTCAGGAGCAGAACAGCTATTGCTCTGCACATTTGCTTGCTACGTTATCCTGAAATGACTGCCGGGGTAGATAAGTGTTGACAAATCCTGTAACCCCGAGCACATGACAGAGCTCTTACCTACGCTAGCGGAAAAGTTGGGTTGGTTTTTTTGTTGTCCCCCGAGGAGAGATGGTTCTGCTGTGTCTGAATGAAACTGGGACTGGGCTGCCGTCCCTCCGGCTGCGCTGCGGTGCCAGCTGGCTCCGGCTCTTTGTGCAGGCCCCGCACTGCCGGTGGGGATGCGCCCGAGCTGTCGGTGTTGGTAGATGGCCGGGCAGAGGTTGGCCACCAGCGGCAAGAGCCGTGTGAGCCAGATGGGCAGAGGTGTAGCGTCTCTCCCCGCTGCCCGGCGTCCCGCTTCCCAGGCTGTGCCGTGTCAGCTGGCTGAGCCCTGCTCGCTGCCAGGCGGGATGTGGGGGATTTCGGCTTTGATGTGAGGGATTTTGGCTTTGCTCACATCCTCCTCCTTCCTGACCCCTCCTTACAGGACTGTCCCCCGCCTTACTTCAGCAGCAGCCAGCGGCTGGTGGGTCCCCAGAGCGGAGCATCCCGGCTGGAGAGCGCTGCCGAGAACCCCGGTGTGCAGGTGACGGCTGGGTCCCTGGTGGGAGCTGGGAGGGGGAAACGGTAGCGAAGATCCTGATGATTTTTGGGAACAGACTGTGATCATGGGGACCTGGGGCGCTCCTGGGGCAGAGGAAGAAGGTGCGGGACAGCAGGAGCAACTGTAGGAAGTGCTGCCTGTATGTAAAAACCTGCAGGGGGGGCCAGGGATGCTGCAGGGGACACCGTGGTGTCCTGAGGTGTGTGGGCATGAAGTGCCAGGCACATCCCCCGGGGGATCTTGCAAAGGAGGTTGTGGTGTAATTACCTCCCAGGAGGGAGGATTCCCTCTCTCAGGGTTCAAGGAAGGGCACCCACAACTTTGAATCCTGAAGTAACTTGAGGTGGCACCAGGCCATGAACTTCCAGCAAAGGGAGCCGCCGCCACGCTGACCTTTCTCTTCTGGGCCGGGCATTTCCAGGGAGACGAGCTGTTCTGCGTCGGACCCCCCAGCAGCTACCAGCTCCCTTCCTGGGAGCAGCCCCGCTTGCCGAGCTATGAGAGCGTGCGTAAGAAAGATCGCCAGCGGGAAATCCATCAGATGATCGCCGAGAGGTTCGGGCTGTGGGCAGAGCCTTCCCTGGAGGTGAGCTCTCCCTCCCCTGCAGAAGGGTGCTGGCGGAGGTGCGGGGCTGGGGGCAATCTCCCCTCCGGTCTGTATCTGGGTCTTGCTTCAGCAATTTGCAGTAGCTAAGGACTCTGTTCTCTGCGATTGCCTTTCTCTGATAGCCTTTATCTCTGGGAAGGGCACAAAGTGTTCCACGAGGCTCCTTTGGTGTACATCTGTGCTGGTTAATGATCCATCTCTGCCGCGGGGGGGTGCGTTTGCAGAAATGCCGGTGCCAGGAGGCAGGGCAGAGCTGCTGATGAAAGGGCAGGAGGCCTTTTGGATCATCACCTTGGTACGAGCCCAAGCTGGGAATGTTATTTTTAGATCTGTAGGGCTTCCACGGTTTCTTGCTGCCTTCTCCCTGCAGGACACCTCTGGGAGGTCCCTCGCTATTACCTTGAAGCGTTTGTGGCTTATTTATGAGCAGGAGGCTTTGCCTGTTACAACACTTAAGATTTGCACTCCCGCAAAAGAATAGAGAAAAGCGAGCGCGTCTGCCAAGTAGGTCCTGCAGCAGCGTCCCAAGAGACTCCTGTTGAACAGAGACCTCATTGACTAAAGCAGACCAGAAACATTCGAAACCCTGAGTAGAGCACGAAAGGTTCACCCATTTACCTGGAGTTTGGGCTCTTAAAGCGGCACCATAAAGTTTGGCAGAGTCGGCGCTTGCCGCTCGGTGTTTGGAGCTGTAATTAACAATACCTGCCCTGAAACCAGAGCGCCGAGGGCACAGGAGAGTAAGGTCCCAAGGACGGGTTGTTGAGGAGCTGCAATGGGAGCTCTTCCACAACATCCCACTCCTCTCACTCGTTATGGGGACAAAGCTCTGCCAAAATAAATGTAACGCCAGCCCAGAGGTTCCTCTCTGCTGCTGTGCTTGCTAACAAAACCTGGGTGGACAGCCTGGTGTGAAGGTGCTTCCACAAATCCCAGTAATTGATCCTTGGTCAAAGGAAAGCAAACAGCCGTCGCGTTTTAAGAAAAATCAAGTCTTTTCTGGTCTTGTGATAAGTCCTCAAAGGGGGACAGGGAAGAGCAGGAACCTGGCACAGCGTGTGCGGAGGGAGTGGGGGGAACGTGCCTCTCCAGCGGATTCCTGCCCTGCCGCGTTGCAAAGCGCTGCTCAGCACTCATTTTCCAGGTGTTCATGTAGCCAGCAGCTCGCTGCTCTGAGCCCTGCCGGAATTTAATTTCAGGCTGGTGGTGGTTGTGAGCCTTGTCATCCACTCTGTAAGAAGAGGTGGGATAATCTCCCAGTTATTTCTGATCAGCTGTAACGCTCTTCCTCTCTCCTCAATAGATGCCACCTCCCTACGAGCATGCTCTGAGGCATCCTCCAGCTTTCTCAGGAACAGTAATAAGCTCGGAGAGCTTGGACCGACGTGGTGTGCCGGACCCTTTCCAGGCCCCTCTGGGCTACCAAACTCAGCGAAACACAGACGTGTAAAGGCTTTGGCCTCCGCGTACTGCTTCTTCCTGCGGTGTCAGCGACAGAAGTGCCTGTGACATCATTCTCGTCCGCAGGGAGCAGCTGGACTTCAGACCTCCACCCAGATTCGCCATCAGCCAAGACACAGGCAAGTCAGACCCTGCCAGCGGAGACATCCCTGCGTCAGCACCAGGACAACCACAGAGCCGCTGCCAGGGATGTCCGCTGGCTCTTCTCTGGCAAACGTACTGGTACCAAAGGCGACAGACCAGCTGCTGGCTGCTACACAGGGGACAAAGCCAAGGTGAAGGTCTGCTGCGGCAGAGCTCCTCCAGGCAGCTGGCCTGTCATACTTCCAAGGCAAGCACTGCCCGGCGTGCCAAGGCTCAGACCTCAGACAGTGGTCGTCGTGTGCTACTTCGCTTATTTTTTAGGTTATAAAACCTTTTACTTTATGGGTGTATCAGATCCCAGGTGGGAATCCTCACCTGTGAGGAGCAGAATGAACCTTGCGTCGGAGCATCGCTCTGTGCTCTCACAGCAACGGTCCTCTGGGACCGAGAGCAATTTTAGATGGACTTCAGCTAATGACTGGGAGAGTGTCCAGGGGTTGTCACCTGCTGTACCAACCACCGAGGTGAACCCTGTGACTGGGAAAGGACAGGAGAAGCATGGACAAAATAGCTGGTGGTCTCCATGAAGAACATAAAGCAAAGACACATGTGGCTGGCCCCGTTTACCTAGTTGTCTTCTGCAGAGCAGACAATCTCATAATGTCAACACTGGTGTCCTTACACCACCGATTTTGATAACGTGTTTTCTACTGTAGAGCCAATGTTTCAAATTGTTTACAAACCTGTAGATAAAATGAGATCAGTTTGGCCACAGGGCATTCGGGCTCCTTTCTTTCAAGCAATGTAAGCTCAAAAATGTCACGGAATGACTTGGGGAAGACAAAAGGATAAGTTTTCTGGATTATGGCTTTATGATACACCTGCAGCTGCTGAGCTCCAAATACCACCTCAGACCTCTGCGTCTTACCACGCACTCTAAAACTAGTCATGAGTTCGCTTTATGAGTGTGAACTTGCCTCACGTGGCTAGTAAATGGAACACTTTCAGATATTTCAGATATTTGAGTTAATCATTGAGGTGAGTTAGATAGAAGGAAAAATCTAGCTTCCTGAGATGCAGTTAGGTGCAAGTGGAAAAGTATCCGTCCTCTTCTGCAGTACAAATATAACAGTAATGTCTAAAAATGAGTAAAAATAGCTAGAGGGAATTATTAGTGGGACAAGTACTGACATAAGAGTGATTGCAGAGAGAACACATCCAGTGGTACAGCCCAACAGCTTCTCCAGAGGAAGGCAGCTCGATACTAAATGAACATCAGTAACACATTTTATGAACAGTCAAGACCTTTGGCAGCCCCACAACATTTATTAAACACTTTTACAAATGCCAGCAGGTGATCCCAGTGCCTGAACACTGACCACATGTGCTTTAGGAGCAGGAAAACATAGTCCTAGACTGGTATCTTCAGAGCTAGAATATTCCTGTCCTTGGATGCCGGTCCAGCGGGAGTGGTCTGTCCCAGCCGCTCCTTCCCATCTGTCCCTACATGACGCAGGAGGCTCAGAGCATGGTGACCAGTTTAAAGCTTCCTACTTCTCTGGTAGGGACAATATTGATAAAGGTTTTATAAAGGATTGCTCCTTTGGGTAGACGACAGATCACTTCCCTGCTCTCGCTGCTGCGGGGCGGAGGTATGTAGACCTCTTTGGTGTACCTCACGATCCCATCCTCCAGGGCATAGAGTGTCTTGTTACGGCCCATGCCCACCTGGAGGAGGATGAGAAGTGTTAGAAAGGAAAGGCTGGAGGCCCACCACTAAAGCAGATCTAAGCATTGGTCTGCCTCATTTGATATCCTGGCTTCAACAGCATCTGTTGCTCTGTATTTTAAAATAAAATAAAACCACACTGTTTGCTTTCAGCAATCAGTGTGCAGTGGTGCTCATTACGAGGGAGGAGATACGGATTCCACCCTGAAGCACAAGCACCCAGTTAGGTTACAGAAGTGTTTGGGGATATCCATAACTTTCAGTCCTTTCCTCAGTCACATGTGACTCTGAGCAGGCTCTGTGACTACGAAATATCAGGTAATGAAACCCAATTTCAGGATTGTCTAGAATATAGGGAAGAACATTAAAACCAAGCTTGACAGAGAGGAGGCACTGAGTGTAGGACTGTTGCAGGCAGCCGTCCTCTCGGAACCAAGGAAGAGATGGAAAACCAACTTACATGAGCCCCCGGATGCCAGCGTATCAACCGCTGCGTAGCCAAAATGTTGCCTGCGTGGACAAATGCACCTGAAACAGAGTGACAGAGTCAGACTGCAGAGAAATGGAGCCCCCTGAAGCCCTGGCAGAACACAAATGGTTCCAGGACTTACAAAACCCCAGCTTTCTGTGGGAATTTTCTAAGGAAAAATTACTTCAAATGTTAAAAGCATCCAAACAAAACTGCTATTAACAGGAAATAAAGGGCAATTCATATACAATGACAAAAAACAATTCTAGTCTTTGAAAAGATTACTTCTATGGTACAAGGCATTTTCTGGTTGCTGAACGCATTTGTTTTATTGCCTTTTACATTGATATGTTTCCATCAGCAAAGCTAATAATTATTAAGCACTCAGCTGCAAGAATCTGTACTTTGGCATCTGCTAAGCCTCATAATTCCCGCCTTTGTAAACATCCAAAATGCACAACTTTTCAACACAGCGTGGGGGGAAGTGCACTTACATTATGAGGTGTCCCACAGCGTACCCTCCTCCCAGGTGCTCCAGAGAGGCAAAGTTAGAGTCAAAGTACGTTTTCTGTATGCAATTTCAGCTGGCCGCTCGCGGGCCCATCTGGGAGGGAGGCTGACTCATCCTGCCCTCCCACCAGCTACATTTGATCACAAGGTTTCACTGAACCTCCCCTTTCCTTTCTCTTGGAAGAGCACCTTGGCCACCTCTTACTGAAATACTCAACAACTAATAGCGGTAACCAGGAGAGAAGCTGTGAAGAACCCAATGAAATACAAATTAAGACCCAGCAGATACTCAGACCTACCTTCTACTTTTTTGAATCCATACCGCTTCCCAGGGCTGCGGCCACCTAAATTTTTTGAGCTGCCCCCAGTTTTCTTAGAAGCACATCTGACAGCAACCAGGCTTATTTGGGGAGTAGTTAGAACTAGGTTGGGAGCAAGAAAAAAAACACATTACTTCAAGATAAATCATAATTAGACCACCACAACCTAAGTCCCCTGCAAAGAGGCCACATCTCAAGTGCTGTTGCTGCCCAGGGAGGAATAAAACTCTCAGCAATGATGTTAAAGGACGTGCCCAAATTCCTGTTTCAGCAAGGCCTTGTAAAACGAGATACAGACACTACTGGTTGCTGTGGATTTGCCTTACATTGCTTTGAGAAAAGACAAGTTGTGATTTCTGTTTCAGTTTCCCCTTCAATCAAATGGCATTTACTTACACAGTAATATTTTGAAATCTTACAAATGAGAAGACTCCAGTTCAGGACAATATATAAGCATATATAGAATTACTATACTGAACACACTAATTGAAGCATTTTGTGCAAATCTTTGAGTTACCATCAGGACAAGTCAAGGAAAAAAACCTCAGTTGTTAAGGACGCTGATTGTCTCTGGAACACAAAATAATATTCACACCACAAACCTCTTCCTTAAACAAACAAGACACTGGCAGAAAACACACCGATTTTCTTATCGAGAAAGCTGACCCTCTAGTGAACTTTTATCTTAAAAATTAATTGAGGTATAATTAGTTCTTTTTAAAAACCTGTTCAGTACCTCCTTTCACGCAGCTAGCAGGCAGGTTAGCATGAAAGAGCGGCTATCATAACACCCTTATCCTGAGTAAAACCCACTGGGTTAATTTAATCTTAATTAAATTATCATATATACTCAGTGACCTAGAAATATTGTTGAGAAAAGGGAAATTACTTTTCAAAGAGCCATTAATTCCAGGAGCTTACCCATTAAGTAAAAGAAAGGCTCTGAGACTTGACAAACTACAGGGAAGCAGGCAAAGATGAACAAGAGTTACAGTTTCACATACACAAATTCTTTGAAGTTATAGTCCAATTAACTTTTATAAAAACCCCAAAAACTTCAACAGGGTGATTCCAGGGTTACGTTTGGTGTTGTGTGAAAGAAGCTTGCTAACAAAAAAAATGAACCTCAAAGCATCAGACATGCAGGGAAAAGTGCTTATCTAGAGAAGACCGAGAGTTTGTAACTTGATTGAAATCACAACGGCAATCAGTGGAAAAACTTCGCTATTCTGACATCCCACCAGAGGATATTTCCCCCTGTAACACTTCTAGATTTAAAAAAGGGATTTTCAAAGCCCCCTGACTATGGCACCACGCAAGAAGAGAGCGGCACCCCTTGCTGTTTGGTCTCTACCTAGCACACATGAATACTGTTTTTTCCACAGATGATTTTTTCACCTTGAGGGCAGTCAAGCAGCAGCACATAGAGGTGCGCACTCCCCATCCCCGGGGGTTTTTCGAGTCCAGGAAAGACGAAGCCCTCAGCACCTCGGCCCTACCTAGGCGCTGACCCTACTCGCAGCAAGGTGAATTATAAACCACCTGAGGCCCCTTCCCTCACGATGCGGTAGGGCCTGAAACCCTCCCATTTCACCGCAGCACCGCCTGAGGTAAAAACAAAGGCCTCAACCACCGAGCTACCGGCACTGATCTCCCCTGGGGCACCCAAATTCTCCAGCCAGACCTTCCCCACACCCCGCGGAGGCGTGAAGCCAGAGGTGGTTATAACCCCCCCACTCACACAGCCGCCGCAGCGCCGCCATTTTCTCTAGCGCCTCTTCCGGTGGGAGGGCGGGGGCGCTGCGCGCGCGGGCGGCGGCGATTGGTCCGAACGCGCGCGGGCGCGTTCGTTCGGACCAACCGCCGCCGCCCGCGCGCGCCCTCCGACCAATCGCCTCAGCGAGCGCCGGTCCCGCCCCCTTCCTTCAGGCTGTACCTCAGAGGGAAGCGCGATGGCGGAGGGCAGGCTGAGATCTGAGGGGAGCGATGAGGAGGAGCTGCCGACCTTAGCTTCCCTGATGCAGCCCTCGCTACTGCCCGGCGGGTTGGGCCATCAGCGGTCCCCGTCTCCCGCCGCCGAGCGGCAGAGGGCGACAGGGGTGGTTGTGGTGGTGAGCAGTGGGGATGAGGAGGAGGATGAAGAAGAAGAAGAGGAGGAGGTGGTGATGGAGGTCGCCCCTCTCCCCGAGAGGATCAAGAGAAGGGCTTTGGAGCCCCCCCACCCGGGCGGTGGGGATGCAGCAGGGGGAGCTGGCCTTTGGGCAAGCGGTGGCCTGTTGGCACCTGGTAGTGGAGGGCTTCAGGTGTTGTCTGGAGATCTGTCTTGTGGCAGCCAAAAAGGCACACATGGTGCTGAGAGGCCCTCCTTGTGCCCACTGCCTGCCTCTCAGTCTGAGTCTGTAGACCAGCCTAGTGCGCCCCTGGTAAGCGGAGCAAGCCCAGAAACATCCCCCCCTCCCAAGAAGTCAAAATATACTCAGAAGGAAAGGGAGGCAATCTCCCAGGCTGCATGGCAGAGGAGGAAGGAACGAGAAGCACGGAAGAGGGAGCAGGAGCAAGAAAAAGAGAGGAAGAGGGCCCTTGCCAAGATGCTGAAGGCTCAGCGACCAGGGGAGTGCCAGAAATACATAACAGTGGTGCTAGATCCGGGTACTTGTCTTCACAGCCTGTGTCAGCCTTATATTGACTGTCAGCTCTTGCTGTGGAGGCCTGACCCTTGCACTGGTTTCAGTTCTCTTACAGGTAGAAGGTGGTAGACAGATCCTTAGTGCTTTGCAGGCTGCGAATTATTCCTGTGTGGTTGAGAGTCAGGCTGTTCCCTGCAGCATCACCTGGAGGCGAAAGACTGTGTCGTGTCAGGTGTGCAAACAAAATCTCTGTGTTCTTGCCCTTTTCTTCCTGTTCTTTGCTCTCATTAGTAATTCTGTTCAGCAACACAAGTAAACACCCTCTAATGTTTCCCCTGCCTCAGAGGTCTGAGTGGGAGTTTGAGTGAGTGAATTATAAACAGACTGGTGGTCTGGCTGTTTGTTTTCTGGACAGGTGGAAGATGGAGATGAATGGACAGAAGAACCAAATGTCCTGGTTCTGCTTTGCTTGGAGGAGTTTTTGTCCATGGTTCACAACTACAAACAAGTGAGAATGCTGATGACTTTTGTGCTCTTGAACACGCCTTGCTGTAAGGGTGGTGTTTGTTGTTCCTTTTCATGGCAGGAATGTTTTGATGTGGGATGGAGCCATGGTCTTGGTAAGCCAGAAATCTGGTTTTAGAAGCCATTAATGGATCAGAAACACTAGGGGTTTATAATACAAAGTTCTGACAAGCTTTCTTTCCTGGTTGCCATAGATTGGTGTTCTTGCATGTGTAACTCAGAATGGTTTAACTCCTTTTTTCCGTTGATCTTTGCAGGAGGCCAAGGGCTGTACAGCAGGACAGAAGGAGACCCTACAGAGCTATGTAGATCACGTGATGGAGAAAATGCCTGGGAAAATTCTGGCAATGACAGTGGTTGAAGTAGAAAATTATTTCAGGTTAAACTTTTTTCCCTCCAAATTTTTCTGTGTTGTCTCTGGCCTTGAAAAATGCCATAGGTCTTTCCACTAATTCCTTCTAGCAAAGACTGGAGCATGAGGTATTCCCACCCAGAACTGCTCCACTGTTTGTAATACAGAAACAGAAGCAAAGTTCCATCCAGCTTGTCACCACACTGACCGATGGAAATACCTGGGGAAAAGCATGAACTCCTGGTCTTACTTTACTCTTCTTAGGTCTCACACAGTTCAGTCAAAAAAGAGACCACAACAGGCAGCAGCGAGTGGAAACCAAGAAGAGGAACAGGGAAAACAGAGAAAAAAGAAAGTTAAAGATTCTGACCTGGAGATAACCAGAATGGACGTGGAAGAAGTGAGTACCTTTAAAACAGGCATGCAGCCATCGTCTATTTTTGTCTGTCATTGTTTGAACATTTGACCCAATCACACACTTTCTTGGATGGGGGATTCAGCCTTTGTTAATCCGTATGTCTGTGGACAGAGCTCTTTGGGTTCCATTCCCCACTGCTCAGGTACATACCAGCTCTCCCACGGACTGAAGTGTCTCATTCACCTTGATCCCCGGCAGTGAAATGTCAGTCTCCGCCAGCAGGCCATGAAGTGCAAGAGATGCTGGCGAAGCATGTCAGTGCTGCTCTAGGCTGTGTGACCCATGTGTAACGAGAGCTTGCTACTGTGGCAGCTGAAATGGCACTAAACTGATACTAACCAGCGGGAGACAGGCTGCCCCTAAATACTTCAGTGCCTTAAATGAACTGTTCCCAAAATGGGGAGAGAGTGGATGTTCTTGTCCTATAGTGAAGTGGTGTGCCCCTTTTCTTTTTTTTTTTTTTTTTTTTTCAGATGGGAGTGGGGTTTGATGTGAGAAGATTGATTGTTACATTTGTTGTTTCCAATGATGTTTACAGGCCTTGGTGGATCTGCAGATCTGCAAACAGGTTCAAGTCAGTTTTTTTGAGAGCTGGGAGGAGCTCGGAGAGTTTGCCACTATGTTCACAAAAGCTGTAGCTGAAGCACCATTCAAGTAAGTAAGCAGATGAGGTTTGGTCATGCCTTTGGACAGGCTGTACTTTCACGCTTACTGGGAGGGAGTAGCAGGTATGTGGCTGTATTTCCATACAACACAGTATAATGTTTTTTTTAAAGGAGCAAGTGACACAGAGCAGCTGTTAATGCAGCTCCTTCAGCACAGGGTTACTTTGGGCAATGTCCTGCCTGGGGAGGTGTAAGCATAGACCCTGTTTTCACGTTGGAGTCTTGATATCAAGTAAAGCTCTTCTCAGTCTGATTTTAGGAATGGGAAGGGAATGCAAGTAGGGTTGGGCTCTGACAGCACCAGCTTTTCTTCAGTGTGTAACCAAGAGAGACGGTACTGAGAATGAACCATTTAGCTGCTTCCATTGATAAGAAAGGACAGCAGCATGTTGCACAGTGATAGCTAAGAAAGCCACCTTGTGCAGTCTCATACAATCCTAGCCTTCCTGTCACAGCAACTGCTGTATTTTACATCTCAGCCATGGGATGAGATGAGATGTCGTTAAAAATGACATGTAAAAGTGTTCTTTATGGTTGACAGTCAGAAAGTGAATTCTTGTTTACCACTTTGTATGTGTGTTGCCTTGTGTCAGGATTGCTCCCAAGTAGAGGATTGTTTCTTTTCCTTTTTCAGTAGGAAACTTGGCTTAAACAAGGAAATTGGTAATGCATGTAAAGCAAATAAGGTCAAATTTTTAGCATTTACTTCAATGCCAATGGTGTCTATAACAACATGGAGTGAGGAATGTCTCCCTGTCTCTGGCTATGTGACAACAGATGCAGGAATAGGATTTTCTTCATAGCCTCATTGTCTCATTTGCTTTCCCATCCTTTGTTCTCCCTAGGCGAGAGCGAGAGAAGACGGGGTTCTCTTTCTACTTAGAGAAGAGGTGGTGTGGAGGGGTGAAGGTGGATCCTTCCGGAAAGGGTCTCTTGGAAGTTTGGAAGAGGCAAATACAACAATTTAACCGAGTCAGCCGTGAGATGGCTGAGGCTATTGTGTCTGCCTACCCTTCTCCTCAGCTTCTGAACCAGGTAAGGATGCCTTGGGAATACCGAGTACTGTGTGTAGACAGACAGCTAATGTAAGGAGTGGAGGAAATAATTTAATTGATATTAAATTTGACACAACAATTCTGTATGAGCTGTTTAGTAAGGCAGTGAAGGAACCGATTCCTTGGCACCCATTGCTTTGGATTTACAGAGCAGGCTACTGAAGGCACAGTATTGGTTCTGCATCAGCCTCTGAGCTCACAAATGAGATCTGGGGAGAGACCAGGTGAAAAATGAGCGTACATTGTGAAAGGGTGGAGCAGGCACAGGTGCACAGCTTTGATTATTTTTATTTTTTTTTGAACAATGGATGCAAGTGGATGATATTATTGTTCCTTTGTGTTGCTTTTAGGCCTATAGCAGATGCTCCACAGAGCAGGAGCGGGAAAACATGCTGGCTGATATCCCTGTGCACCGCGGTGATGGTGTGACAGCCACGTCCCGGCGGATCGGACCAGAACTCTCCCGACGAATCTATCTGCAGATGACTTCCCACGATCCTGATCTCTATTTGGATTTTGCTGGGTAGCCCCAGGAGATGAGGATTTTACTGTTTACTTGGTTTAAGTATTCAGCTTCCTTCTGGGAAGAAGTGCTTAGATAAGAGTCATTGATTCTAGTTTAAAGACTTAAAATATATATTTAGACTTTGTTGTGGCAGAAGAAGGTTGGATAAAATTGCTGATCGTCTGGAGTTTACACAAGAAAGATGGTGAACATTTTCTAGAAGAGCATGAGTTGGACACGGCTTATGGTACTGATAGTTCCTTTTATTTGTCTTCCTAGAAAATAAATCATTTTGAATAATAATAATGATCTTTGCTTCTTAACATGCTGTCTTGAATATAGATTGGTATGTCATCTGTTGAAAGGAATACTTTGTACTGCTATCCTAAGCTCCAGCGTGAAAAATCCTAATGCTAAAGCAACGTGATGCTGCCCCCCCAGCACCTGCTCTAGTGAGGTGGAAGAACTTTACCTCACAAAATAGACTGTTTTCCGCTGTGGCAGATGGGAATGAGTAAGACTAATTTTCAGATATAAATTTAGACGGTCCTGATTCAGTCTCCAGACGGCTTAATCTATAGAAGGTCTTGAAATCTGATTATATGCATTGGAATTATGAGGTCTAAACAGTTGGCAGAAAAAGCTTTCTTTTAATTAGATTGGTGAACATGCTTGCCTGTCTACGAAGCCATTAGACTTGTGTGCACACAAGGACGGTCGAGGTCTTTCGCGACAGCAGCACTTAGTGAGATGGGTGCTGAGAGGGAACTAAACCGCATCCAGCGTGTGGGTGTTACTCTTCGGGGCTGTGTTGCCTTGAAGGAAAGCACCCACCCACTATGCTGGCTTCAGGCATTCAGCAGGGGCCTTTGCCGGGCCAGTGGCGTGCTCCTGACCTGAACTGATAAATCTTATTAGCCTGGCATTTGCAAACTTAAGCAGCACTCTCCTAGATGGCAAAGCAGCAGAGTCCTGCCAGACACTGGCAGGAAAGTCTGCAGACAGGAAATGTCACTTTGGATGTTGTTTGCCATGTTTCCGAATGTTTCTGGCTAGTTAGCAAGGACCTTTTAAAGAATGTGATTAGTTAGATACCAAAATAAAAGCATAAAGCTGTTTCAAGGAAGCTTAGAAAACATATATACTACTAAGCAAGAAACAGGCAGCCTTTCCTTCATCTGATATGCACGCTGTCAGTTTTTTCTGTGTGGTACTCAGAGAACCACAGTCTTATCATTAGATTACAAAAAGGTGAAGGCTACTGCTTCGATGATGACCTTGGTATGAAATGCTATAGATTATTTCCTCATGGCGTGGCTCTTATCAGCAGTAATCCCAGGTATTAGAAGAGAGGGAGCGATTCTGGTGACTATTGTGGGATGTCTCAGTGGAGTCTGTTGCATAGCTGTTCTCTAAAACCTGCACTTCGCAATATGTGTATGCTTCATTTTAGTACTCACAAAGCCCTTAAGGATATGACAAACTTCTGTTTGGTTTTCTCTCTAAGGAAATTATAAATAATTCACAGGCCTTTGCACAGGCGAGTTTTCTTCTCTAGGTGCAAACCGCCAAACCTCCCAGCCCTCCCAACAGCCCCAAGGCAAAGCCCTTCTCTGCCTGATGCTGCCACAGTGCCACCCAGTGCTGCCTGCCACCGCTGCAGCCAGCAGCCTGCAACAGGCTGTCAACTTGCCCGCTGTCACTGTCAGCTTGCCCGCTGTCTCTCCGTGGGTCTCAAACACCCTCCCCACCTTGTTGCAGGCACAAAACCAGCCTGCAAATGGGCCAGAAGCCCTTCCTAAGCGGTAACCACTTTGTTAGCACTAGCTGGTTAAAATTAACGTAGTCAGGAATCATTGCTGTATATACTCAGGAATAATTTTTGGCTGTTTCTAAAAGACCTAGTTAAAATTAGAATGGCATTAACAACATAAACATCCAGTTCAGACAAATTGCTGCGAAAACTGTTGTATTGAAAACTTTCAGCTCTTTTCAATAGTACATCAGCTTCTTTGCTCCAACATACGGATGCGCAGCCATCCTACACACTTGTAATTGGTCCTGGAGTAGGCCTTAATATATTATTCCCATACAGCCATATCACCAATTTTAGCACGAACAGAAATGAGGGCAAGGAATGGATATGTATTAAAAACCTTCTACCTCCAGGATAGAGCTACAGGTACCTAGATAATGCTAGTTTTTTTTCCACTCCTATAGATTGGCAGCTTTCTGTATCTCGCAATCTAGGTAAAATTCCCTTGGAGGTAAGAAGTGTTAACAAGTTTAGGCTAATGTGGGCAAATAATGGGAGTTACAGGCCAACTGCGAAACATGCACGGTAAAGATGATCTGAACAATAACTCTGCTCTGTGTGGAGTGGACCAGCAAACCAATGCTGACTGAGTAAAAGCAGTTTCATCAGAACACAATTCCATAGGAATTCTGGCTGCGTAGATGGTGGAGGGAGACGCTGACGAAGCAAGTGCCCATCCAGGACAATCACTGCTGCGAGTTCTGTTGTAGCATATTTTGCAGGGTTTTGTGGTTTTGCAGGGCGGCTAACACGTCCTCGTAGAGAGTGTTCACGCTGACGCAGAGAGGTTGACGTTGCAGCTCTGTCAGCTTGCAGGCAGCCAAAGTACAGAGCATGCAGAGGAGCACGAAGAGCAGGACCCGCAGCACCGACCGCGACCAGGAATGCTTGTGCCGGGGCGGCTGAGGGGGACGAGAACCGGAGGCGGGCTCTGTAACGAGGACATTTACAAGACAGAGAATGTGAGGAATTAATCAAATATCTTTAGCAGTCTATATTCAGAAACAAGCTGCTGAGGTAAGCCACTTGAGCCTGTGCTGTGGTTGTCTTTTGTCATGATTTTTCATTATTTAACTCTGGTTAATCAATAGATGCACAGGATCTACCTGTTCGGGATGAAAACTTTCACATTTAGTTTCATGGGCAGCAGTGAACGGGGTGTAAAGCACCTCTGTGTTGCACAAGATCTGTTTTGCACACATAGTTCAGGACATTTAAAAAGAAATGAGTGGAGGGAAGTTTGCCTTGGGAAGAGCTGAAGAACTTTCTGAATCTTGTGGCTCAGCAGTTCATTGGAAACACAGACAAAGGGGAAAAGGGGCACAGCAGCTGAAGTCCTACAGGCTCCCCCCCCAACTCCCACCATCTCCCAGTCCCTGAGCCGCATCAAAGCAAATGCGGCAGCATCAAAATGTGATGGAGATGAAACCTGATGCAATCCCACCCAAAATGCATACTACTTACTTCTGGTCTGCACAGTTTCTTTTTTAGTTTTCTTTTCCATCTCCTGTTTTGCAGCTTTCTGAGCATCATACTCCCGTCTTCTGCGTTCCTTTTCTTCTGCCTTCTCTCGCTTCCTCACTTCCCTCTCTTGAGCCTCCTTTGCTCGCTGTTCTGCTTCACGCTTCTTCTCCATTTCTGGGAATTAACAGGAAGTTTTTTTCCTTTTATGTAAAGGGTTGTCATTGCCTCCTTCCTTATTACCTGCTATCTATCTGTTCCCACTTGGAATGAGGAAACAAATCAAATAATTATCCTCCTTTTTTATCTTTGTGCTTGCTTGTTTTTTTTAATATTACATACCTTGCATTTTGCTCCCTCGGAGTTAGGCTTCCCTTAAAATAAATCCTGTGTTCTTCTTGCGTATCTTTTACAGGTAACCTATAGCGCATTCCGTCTAGAGATCTAACTGTTATTCAGGCAAGAAATTGCATGGTTATCCCTGGCTGTCTTTCTTCCTTCAGCCTTTCTACCCTACTATTCCCCGAGTCCCCAGGATTTTGAGAGTTATGAATAAGATGTCAATCAGTACGTTTGGGAGCGTAGAGAGATCAAGAACAGTCCTCACCAGAGAGCACGCAAGGGCTCTTTGTGCTTACCCCGCTCTGCTTGGAGCTTCCGTTGCCGCTGTCGATCCTGCTCGGACTGGATGGCTTTCATGTGCTGCAGTACCTTCAAGGGCCAAGAAAACCACCTGAGGTCTCTGCAGAAGGCTTGTTGCACAGTCAGTTCAAAACAGAACTGCTGGGGACAGGCTGGGGCTGACCACCGACCCCTGCCTTACCCTCTGAAGAGAGCACACGCCTCCCTGCATCAATCTTTGCCATTAACAAACAGATCTTTCCATTAAAAACCAAACCTGCCAAAGGGGTGCTCGCCAATACAGGGGATTACAGAACACAACTGTTTATGTGAGCCTACAGTTTGCCAGAACTTCTCCCGGGATTTTTGTACTCTGGACTATAAGCCTAGAAATGGATTATTTTGTCTGATTATGCCTCCACTTTCTTGGCAATCAGCATTTTGTCCTCTCTTCACTCCCCTAGTGGAGGAGAATCCTACTCAGCCCAGTGTTTGCTCTCTACAGGCACAGCAGCGGTGAAGTCAGTGCAGTGAACCTGCGCCCCACTGGCTGAAGAAACTTCAGACTGCTGCAGCAGCTGCCCAGCTTGCTAAGCAAAAAGAACAGCCACCACCACCAAAGCAAAGTAAGGAAAAAAAGAATAAAAGCAGACTCCTTACCTTCACAGCAGCCTGTTTACACTGCTTCTCATCCAGACAGTCTCCTGCTACTTTAGCTAGCACAGGATCCAGGGGATTGTCCTTCAGATCCAGCCACTTCAGGTTCTGCAGAAAGGAAGGATAAAGGGCAGGCTGTAAGAATACAGTAGTCTTGCGATTGAGAGATCCAAAGCAGAAGCGAAGAACTACTGTGTTTTCACATGAATGAAACCGGTATGGAAGACAAGCAGAGAGCTTGGGCAGAGACGTTTTCAATGGATGTGAGAGAATTTCCACTGAGTTGCGGTGCAGAGCCAGCTGAATTTTGGAATGGGTAGTCAGCAGGATGGATGCTTCACTGGAGAAATCAACTTGAGAAGAATCACAAGACCCTGGGCTGCATCCCAAAGCTTTACGTAACTGCCCAGCACACAATTTTACCTTGAGCTGTGCAAAGCTGACTGGCAGGGTGACTAAACGGTTGTTCAGAAGGTCCAGGTGCTGCAGATTGACTAGGCGGCCAAAGTCCAAGGGCAGCTGTTGAAGACGATTTTTACTCAAATCCAGTTTCACCAGATGCAGCAAACTGCAGAAGTCTGACTAAAACACAAACACCCAGAAAAAGCTTGTCAGCACTTTTATGAAGGAACATCAGCGGGGAGCATGTGGAGATAGCCTGCGCCTTACGTAAGCCACAAATCCTTAACTTACTACAGAACTGTAGTGGAGAAAAATCACTCTCCTCCTTAGCCTCGGAAGAGAGAGGTAGAAAACGGGCAGGTAAGACAGCCAGGCTGACAAGGCAATGCGTGGCAGTACAGCTGAAACAAACCCCAGTCTCCACTGCTGATGAAACTGGTCAGTATTCACGTGGGGATCCTCTGGCAGGAAGAAGCTGCAATCTTCACACAGCACAAACCTCTTCTGCCTCAGCCAACACCCCCACCAGCGCTGGCCCGGCCCTGACGGCAGAGCCATCCAGCCACCCCGGGAGGAGGACAGGGCCAGTTCCAAACCCCAGGCTGAACCTCGGCTGAAGCACCACTTATCTTTCCTAAACATTTCCCCGCGCACTCATCCCCACAAAGGCTCTCTAGCACCTTACCGGCAAGGAAATGAGGTTGTTACAGGACAAATCCAATATCGTAGCTTTTGGAAGAGCGGCCTGAAAGAGAAACAAAGCACTAAATCACCATGGTGGTACACCCCGACCCTTCTGACACGGGCTAGTTCTGCTTCGGCCTCCGCGGTTCCTCCCGCGTCCGTCTGTCCGTTCCCCCGCGGCTGCCTCCGAGGCCACGTCATATCTCGGCTGATTTTTGGGTCTAAAGGCAGCACTCTTCCTGAAATCGATGTGAACAGCGGCAGCTGCTCGGCCAACGCGGCACCAAACCCTCCTCTCCGCTCTTCCGAATACCCGCGGGCCGGCTCACAAACACCTCCGGCACATCTGGCTCCCCGGCACACATCTGGCTGTCCCTTCCCAGGGACCGGGCTGGCCGCGCCGGTCCCCGGGGCTGCGGCCCCGTCCCCGCCGGGCGGCCCGGTGGCTCACCAGCTCTCGGACCGGCACCTCGTTCAGGTCGCAGAGACTCAGATCCAGCTCGTTGCCGTCCAGCTTGTCCTTGAGGCTCGGTCCCTTCCCGCCGCCCCGCGACATGACCGCCGGGATCCTCCGAGACCGGGGAACGAGGAGGGGGGGATGCGGTACGGGGGCTGCTCGGCTCGGCCCCGCCACACGCTTCCGCGTCCACGTCCGCGCCGGGCCCGCCGTGGCGGACGAGGGCGCCCCCTGCCGGGCTGGAGCACAGCACAGCCCGCCGCGCCCGGGGGCACCGGCAGAGCTCGGAGCTACAGCCCCCTCCCCTCCCCGAGCTGGTTCAGCGTCTGGTCAGTGGCTGCGTGAAACCGCCCCATGGAGAGATGGGGGTCTCTCAGCCCGGCCCCGCGGGCGGGTGGGATTCATACCGTTTCACCGGTCACACACTGAAAAACCGGCCGTTTAATGACTCATAATCCCAAAACGGACACAGAAACCCGAGTAATCTATACCTCGTTTTACAATGACAGACACTGCGACTTCAGTCTCTTGGCAGGCTCCGAGATCAAAGTGACGAATTCCCCTTTTTGCTGGGCTGTTACACCAAGATGTCTCTCTTCACAGGGGAAAATGTGCAATTAACGTTCCCACTTTGATCTGAAGGCTCCAGCGCTGCACGAGCAGTGTGCTCTTGTCTCAGCTGACCCACTGTGGAGAAAGTCAGCGCAAGAGGAAAGGAGCCTGGGACAGAGCCGAGTTAATATCACCCAGTAACAGGATTACGGCGAAGGCTAACCTTGAATTTCCTGCTCCCCATGCCCATCATGGTGTACAGGACCTTGCACAGATGTTTGAGCTGCTCCAGCACATCACCCCATGGGTGCTTGGGTTAGACTTGAAGTTGCCAGTAGGTCTCTTCCAACACCGAGAGATCTGTGTTGGCTCAGCACTGAGGTAACCGAGACCACAGAGCCTCTGCGCAAAGGCACCCCAAAACAGAAAACAAGGACTTGCCTCATGGAAAGTATAAAAAAAAAAATATCTGCTTGAGGTTAATGCGCTCTTGTCCAGGAGGTTATAGAAGTTTCTCGGAGCGGGTTACTGTTCCTCCAAAGGTGAGCTGAAATTACAGAGCCCTCATTTGAGAAAAGAAGTCAGTTGTGCAAGAACCTCTCCTGTCCCTCAGCTTTTCACAACGAGGTTTGGAGGGCAAGGAAGGGCCAGAGGACTGGTGGGGGAGCCTCATGTTGCCAAATGTCCCGACACGGCCACCAAGGGAGGTAGCTGGTTGCCTGACCCCCGAGGCAGTGAGGGACTCACGTGAGGTGCTGTGCAGTTGCAGTCCCCTGCGCCCTTTCCCATCCCATGAGGCACCAGGTATAGCCCTGCTCCTGGGAGAGAAACCGGGGAGGGCTTTAAGGAGACCCGAGCAAGACCCTCTGCATGGCTGGTAAAGGCCTTGGTCTGTGCAGTGCTGCGGACACCGAAATCTGTGCTCCTGGGCTCTAGGTTTACGCAAGTCTGAGAGCCTTTGGCTCTCAGTGTAAGGAAACACGGGTGTAGATCAGTTACAAAACCTCCCTGTTTATTTAGGATTAACTTAAAGGCAGATTTTTAACTCTTCATTAGAAAGAAATGAAGAGTCGGTGTCACTGGTTCAGCCTGCCTTTGCTTTGACAATCTCGAACAAATGGACCGAAATGTCAAGGTCACAGTCACACTAACTTCTGCGTAGTTCTTGGTTTAATACATAACCGGGATTCACCCTGTACGCTAATGATTGGAGTGTGGGAAGATCAAACTGAAAGTCAGCTTTATTTTTATTAAAGGTGAGGGGTTTTTGGATCCCAGATGTTGATGTTGGTTTTTTTTCCTCCTGAAGTACAGACAAAGCTAATTGCTCTGTGCTGAGATGGTGAGAGGATAACTTCTGGCCATGAATGTCACAAAGCCTTACGTCGTTTGCAGAAATGCATAAATTCACTTAGCTACTGATTTCAGTGGGACTGATGTGTAAACAGAGCTCCTGTGCGGGTCTGAAAAGACTTGAGACCTCCGTAGACAGACAGACCATAATACGGGGCGCATTTGCACACTCTTCTAGACGAAGGCTGCAAGGAGAGGGGAGCAGGAACTGCTGAGGGAAATGGGATGAACAGTCAACCTAATCCTGATCCAATGATGCTTACCGTGGCCCTGGGAGCATGAGCTGGCTACACAGCCGGGGGCTGGAGACCCTTCCCAGACCCTCAGCAGATCTCTACCTTGCCTCACACAGTGTCCCCTCTGCAGCCACGGCCAATTTTCACGTTTCAAAGACAAAAATCTCCCTTCCTCTACCAAAGAAAACACTGTCACTGATGTCACCAAACGAACTCCTTGTGCACAAGATGCACATTGGGGAAAATCCTTCCTGCTTCTAAAACCAAATATCTAATATGGGAGGGCTGGCTGCAGGCTCTGTTTCCCTATGCGGCTGTGTTATGAGCACATTTATGGCTCTGGCATCTGAAATTCACCATTCTGGGGCTGGTATTGATGCCTTTCTTTGTCAGCGCCATTGTGTTCGACATGGCACAGACACACGGTGTCCAGACACACTGAGCTCCAGCTTCCACCCGGGGAAGAGCTGCAAAACAGCAGCTGGAGACCACCCAGCCGGTCAGTGGCTGAGCCAGAGACCGCCTGTGTCTCACCAACAGCACTCTTTGGTTAATGCCCGTATGGTATTTAAAAGACACAGACCATTTTCTGGGCTCAAATGTATACCCCGGTCCTTTCATAAGGATTAATTCGCTTTTGGCCATTGCTGTTGGCAATGCCCTGGAAGGAAGGCTGTCAGTCATTTCACGCGGGGAAAGACACGCGTGTCACCTCTTCTCTGCAGCAGAGCAGTGTTGCTGCCGTGGCTGAGTGCTCAGCGGAGCTCGGCACCGCAGGGCTGCTCTCCTGGTGCCTGCCCCTGCCTCTGCCCTTCGGTGAGGGGATCTCAGCCTGCCTGGCTCCAGAGGAGCCCTGCAGTTCCTCACTGGTCTCCCATAGCAGGGTACAGGCAGCCAGAGAGTGCCTAAAGCTATTAGTAACTGTGATAACTCATTAAGTGGAGAGGGCTGATAATCAATTAGTGACTCACAGGGCTCAGGCACCAAGAGATACAGATGGAGGAAAGTGGAGGCAAGTGGCGTTGGTTATCACGCACCAAAGTCCATCTCAGCCGGGGTGGGGGGGGGCTCACTTGGGGTGCGTGGAAGGGCTGGGGTGTAGGAGCAGTTGGGGTGAGACGGAAAAAGGCTGATTGGGCGGTATGGGAAAAAGAGATCATGGAGGGGGGAGATACGGGAATGGACGGGGGAGATTCGGGGACGGATGTGCAGCGCGGGGGCTTGGAGGATGGCGGGGGTGGCCGGCGGGGCTCTGTGACGCCAGCCGTGTGCCGTTGCGGGGGTCCCCCGCCCTGCCTGACCCCCGTCCGGCCCCCGCGGCACGGGAAGGGGGGGCGCTTTCTCCGCTCCCCGTCCCAGCTTCCTCCCCCCCGGCGCCGACCGGCGGAAAGCCCCGGGGCGGTGGGGAGCCGTAGCCCCCCCGAGGCGGGGCGGGGGCGGGCCGGGGAGCGCACCGCCCCTGCGTATCGAGCGCCGGGCCGGGCCGCCGGGTCCTGCCGCCGCCGCAGGGATGGCCACGGCGCGGCTGGCAGCGCTGGCCCGCCGCGGGCTGCCCCTCCTGCGCCGGGCGGGTGGGCGGCGGGGAGCCCCTCCGGGCAGGTAGGGACGGGCTGCGGGAACAGGGGCTGCGGCGACAGGGGCTGGGGCTGCTGGGGAGGGAGAGTGTGGGGACAGGGGGTGTGGGCTATAGGGGATGGAGGGCTGTGGGGACTGGGGATAGGGAGCTATAGGGGCAGGGGGCTGTGGGTGAGAGGAGATGGGAGACTATAGGGCATGGGGGCCATAGGAGACAAGGGGCCACGGGGAGAAGGGATGGGGAGCTATAGGGGACAGGGGGGCATGGGGAGAAGGGATGGGGAGCTATAGGGGACAGGGGGGCATGGGGAGAAGGGATGGGGAGCTATAGGGGACAGGGGGGCATGGGGAGAAGGGATGGGGAGCTATAGGGGACAGGGGGGCATGGGGAGAAGGGATGGGGAGCTATAGGGGACAGGGGGGGAGAAGGGATGGGGAGCTATAGGGGACAGGGGGGGAGAAGGGATGGGGAGCTATAGGGGACAGGGGGGCATGGGGAGAAGGGATGGGGAGCTATAGGGGACGGGGCTGTGGATGAGAGAGAATGGGGGCTATAGGGGATGGAGGGCTCTGGGTATTGGGGAAGGGGGGCTGTAGGGGATGGGGGCTGTGAGTGAGAGCAGATGGGGGACTACAGGGGATGGAAGGCTGTGGGGACTGGGGATGGGGAGCTATAGGGGACAGGCGGCTGTGGATGAGAGAGGATAGGGGCTATAGGGGATGGGGGGCTATAGGGGACAGGGGTGAGAGGGGATGGAGGGCTGTAGGGCACAGAGGCTGTAAGGGCAGGGATGGGGGTTCTAGGGGATGGAGGCCGTGTGTGACAGATGACGAGGGCTGTAAGGCAGCTGCAGAGCTCTATGTTTGTCCAGCCAGGTGGGTGGCTGCTTGCAGGGAGGGCAGGTTCAGCTGGAGGTTTCACTCTCAGTATGTGTTGCTGTCCCTTGGCTCCCCTAAAACCCCACCAAAGTGTCAGAAGCTAGGCTGCATCCCCAGGGTCTGCCTCCTCCCTGGCTTCGGAGGGAACCAGGGGCAGGGATGAGCCTTGCGCAGCATATGGAGGGATGTGAACTTGTGCCCAGATCTGAGTTGTCTTAGCAGCAGCAGCTCCATCCTGATTGCAGTAATGTGAAATGTATCACACAGCTTCTCCATCCTCCTTCAGCACTCTGACTTGCGGGCTTTGTCGGGCAGCGTTCCTGTCCTCCTGTGGTGCAGCAGGGTGGCAGGGGGCACTGGGGTGCCAGCAGTTCCGGGACACCGAGGACCTCTGGAGTTTGGGGGGTTCAGGCCAGTTCTTTGCCTTGCTTTTCTTCAAGGCTGCCTCTCAGAGCAAGTTTGTGGGAAAGATCAACAATAGGAGATCAACTGGCTTTGGGAAAAACTTTGAAGGATTAGCTGATAATCAGAGCCTAATGCTCACTGGGAGGTGTGACCCCTCAAGAACTGTGAGGAGCAGCCCTTGTTTTTTCATGCACGGGGTCCGGGTGTTTCTTTTCAGCTGGGCTGAGATTAGGAGTGAGGTGGCTGAAGCCCAAGTATGCGGCTGGGGCTGAGACTGCCATCTCGGATTCCATTCTGAGGAGGTGGTATCAGAAGGGAAGCGTGACAGAGTTCACTGCAGTTTGGGCCCCTGTCTGGAAGCGAAACCAAGGGGCAGGAAGCAAAATGCTTGGAGGAGGACACAGTGTATTCAAAGGAGTAAACTCCTTCTAGTAACATTAAAAAAAGTTTATTAAATTCTGCTCCTAGCGTTAGGCAGCGTTTGTCCTTTTGGCAGGAGTGCAGAGGGGAGAGAGGTGCAGTGGAAAATGAAATCAAAAAGTCTGCTGTAGTAGGAGTCTGCAAGCTCTGGGGTCTTGATCTGTCGTCAAACCAAAACAAACAAAAAAGTAATGAGAACCTGGTTAACTCTTTAGCCAAGAGGGTTTGTTTTAAAGAGTAAAGAAGAGGTAAGGATAGAGCAGAGCAGGGTTAACTTTCACCACCTGTTTATTGCAGTTGTGTTATGTAAAAGACTCAAAAGCTCTTGGTTTGGGGGGAGAAGCTCCTGGTAGACATCCATGAACAAAGGAACTGGCTGGGGAGTCTGTGGACTTCTGCAAGTATGAAGTCTGTAGTGAGGACAGCTCTCAGGCCTTGGGAGAGCAGAGCCATTCACCCATGTGCGGAGGGGATGGCACGGCAGGTTGGGTCAATGTCCTTCAGCGCTGCACAGCGGGAGATTGCTTGTGGGCTCGTGATAGGGGCTGATGCCTCTGCCTTGTGTTAGTCTCTTATCCCTCCTGATAATTTCTGTAGAGACTGGTGAAGAGTTAAAGATGAAAAATTAAGCTGGTTATCTTAGATCAACAACCATAAAATGTTAGTTGGGGCTATTCAGAGATAAATACGCAGAACTCCTAGGATTAGTCGAGAGTTCTTGCTTCAGTCTGATTGTTTCTGCTTGCTGTCATCAGGCAGGAGTGCTTTCTGGGGCTGCCAGCACTGGGCTGCTTGTGGCCTTTCGCACGAGGTGGGGAGGGAGATGCGTTCGCCCTGGGTCTCTGGTGTTTCTCTGTTCAGTTGTGCTGCTGAACTCCAGAGTTAAGGAGTTTTGCAGGAGCAGCTGAGTGCTGAGGCTGGCTTGTTTGGAGGCACCGCAGGCCGTCTTGCTGCTGGAATGTGTTGCTAACAGAAGGTATGAGCTCTCGAAGAGTAGTGTTTAACAGTCTATGCTGAGACCCAAGAGCAAGTGGCGTTTTATTTGCTCTCCTCCAGCTGAGGCAGGGAAATGAGAGCTGCTGTAAGATCAGACCATAGGTCTTGTTTTATCTCCAGCAGTACCAGATGATTCATAGAAAGAGGTGGAGGGTGAATTACTTGTTTTCTGTAACAAAGATTTAAAAAAAAAAAAAAAGATGATTTCTAAATGCTTTAGGCCCTTTCTTTGTAGAGGTCGCCTGATAAATTCTTTCAGATCAGATACGCTCGCTTGCTCTTGGCTGTAGGCAGAAGGGAGGCCAACCCCACGTTTTTTTCTGGCATGATATTGCTGATAATGAGTGTATCTCGTATCTGCCTTGTTCCTTGCATTCCTGACCCCCAGTGCTTCCAACAGCCTGCTGTGTTTTATCCCACACCTTTCACTTCTGCCATGGCCAGGAGATAAGTGATACAGAAATGCTGAAGCACATGCAAACATCAGAGCAGAATTCAGGGAGCTTAAACCAGATAAGAACTGTGAATTTTGCTTTCCTTAATGTATTTGAAGAAACCATATGAGCAAGCGCTTTGAGAAGAGTTAGTGACTCTGGGTTATGAGCATGGGATATCTTAGGCCCTAATTTCGAAACTGCTGATACATTAATTTGAAGATGTGAATGCTTGGCATCTTTGAGAGCAAGCTGTGTGTGTTTTCACTCTGTGAAGGGAACCACCAGTATTTTCACAGTGTTTTGGAGTGCAGGGCTTTGTAAAGACATTTTTTTCTGCTCTTTGATGCTGTTTTATCCCTGTGGTTGGGGATATGGAGGGAGCCATAGCTGTGAGGACTGGAGGTGGAACTGTCATTTGGCTCTGCCTTTGCAACCTGTTGCATTTAGTGTGAAATTCTGTTCCCTGTGAGGTCAGTGAAACCCATTGGCTCTTCAGGCTTGGAAAAAAAGGAGAGGATAAGACCAGAAAGCCTGGTCTGCCTAGTGCTTTGCCAAGACATGACAGTGTAAAATGCCACCCTTTTCATTGGCAACGGTAGAGGGTTGTGCAAGAACCTTTTGAAGGCTGACTGCAGAGAGCAGGAGACTGTTTCAGCTGCACTTCCTGGATTTTGATTGAGTTTTCTAATAATTGTTCCTCCTCTCCCCGGTCTCCTGTTGTGGTAGGGTTTTTGTTTTTCAGTCCTGTGATGGAGGAATATGTTGGACCAAATTTTTTGCTGATTACTTCCTCAGGTGGTATCCCCAGAGGAACGATGCAGTCCGTGCTTCTGTTTAGTTTCAGTTAGTAAACAAATGCTTCTGTTTACTTCCTCCTGCTCCAGCCCAGCGTCAAGCCTGCCCAGCTCCCCGTGACCCCTGAGATGGTGCTCAGGGAAAGTTCTCTGTCCTGGTTTGCTCTTGTGCAACCAGGTCAGTGGCTGCTCTCTGTCCGCTCCAGCCCTTCCCAGGCTGCCAGAGCGGCAGGGACTTCTCTGTGCTTCAGCTGGCAGAGAAACGTGGGGTCTTTAGGGACAGGCTCTGCTGAAACTGGAGGCAACTTGGCTTTAGAGAGATGTGAGTGTGTTTGTCTCCATTAAATGTTTTTGCAAACAGTCTGCGGTTTCCATGTCTACCCTCATGAGTGACTGAAGCTGCTGGTCTGAAGGCACCCTATGGTGATGGGACAGTGTTTCAGCCACCGTTTCAAACAGCAAGCGGCTGTGGCAGTGGCTGCAGTGGCTTTTACTGCTTTCACAGGAGCTTTCACCCATTGTTGGGCTAGGGAGAGCTTTTTCAACCTTTATTTTATATAACCTATATTTATAAAGGCTTTTCTTCTGCAGAGCTTGCTTTCATCTCCTAGTTTATCTGCATGCCTTGCCCAGGAGCTTCCAAGCAATAGAAGATAGTTCAGTTTAGCGCTTGTTCTCCCTCCTCCTCCTCGGGCAGCTTTGATGTGAGTTGCCCAAGAGCAGAGCTAGGAGGGACATCTGATCAGAGCCGGTGGGAGTTGCACAACCCTCCATCTGTCAAAAAGCCGTGGGGGAAGAGGGTCGGGCCATTCACTCAGCTGTCAGAGCAAAACTTCCCGCTGAACGTAAAATCTCGAGACTGAACTCCACCCTGTAGAGCAAGTAACCTCATGCTAAGTTTTGTTTCTCGTGGGCAGGAAAACAAATATTTTGTGGTAAATAGCACCAAGTCTTTGCAGAATATTGATCCCGTAATGAACAGGGAAGAATTGAGTTCAGGCAGATCTTTTTTTTTCCTCTTTGGGGCGGGGATCCCTCCTATTATACACTGAATCTGCAAACTCAGGGCATTGCCTCTAAGCTATGCACCCCACAAGTGTCGCTTCACCCTGTGCTTCCTGGAAGATCATCTCCTCAGGTGGGAATGGAGGAGCTGGGAGCATGGATGGAGGCAGGGAAGAAGTGAGGAGGGACAGAGAAAGTGGGGGGCTTCCCGGGGAGGAGGGCAGAGGGAAGCTCGGAGCAGGATTAGGTGGAGAGAGAAACTGGGGCAAGAACTGCAGCTCTTGGATGGTCAGGAGCTGGGGTTTGAGGGGAGGTCACTGCTTTTTCTGCTGACGATCAGACCGCCCTGCCCACATCTTCTCATTGCTGCCTCTCCTGACTGTGTTCCCTCTCCAGCTTGGCCTCCAGCACAATATCTCCGTGCTCCTCTCAAGGACCCTGCCATGCTATTCCTGCCCAGGTGCTGCTCTGCTGGAACACCTCTCTGCTCTCCTCCCCTCCTACCCTGTATTTGCAGTGGGTGTAGGCGCCTCCACCGTGTGACCCTGCTGTATTATTGCCCCTGCATTTCTCCCCTCATCTCACTGGTAGCTCCTCAGTTTATTGATGCTGTTTTCAGTACCATAAACTCTCTGCGGTCCAGCTGGCAGAGACAGTGAAGCATGCACAGCCTGCTTGCTGTTGTATACACAGAGCATTACTTTGCAAATGCCTCTCAGTTACAGGTCAACTTCTTTGAACTCTTCTAAACAGTTTTATTCTGCAGGATTAGACTCTCCTCTGCAGACCTTTCTGGAGACTGATAAAATGACAGATCTCTCTGACTTTAATTTTAACTTTCTCTTTCTGGGTCATCTGCTCTTTCCAGCAGAGAGAAGCCAGTTGGGGAAATTTCCCTACAAGCCATTTTTATCGTGTTCCTTCCAAGTTATTTGCGCTATTGAATGATGTAGAAAGACCAAATCCAGTTGCCGTCTCTCAGCAAAGTCCATCATCTGTCCAGATATCCCAAAATGTCCAAGGTAGCTTTCACCCCAGGTGAATGACTGTAGGACTGGGCTGTGCCCAGGCTGCAGGGCTGCTGCAGGCTCCTTCCCCGTCAGAGAGCAAGGTCCAGGTTTCCAGCGGAGGGATGAAGGTTCTGCCTGTGGGCACAGGCGGGTCCAGGTGGGTGCACTGGGGTTACTGATGCTGTCTGCATGCCCAGTGCTCCCCCCCGGCTGCTGCACATGCTTTCCAAGTGCTCTCGGAGGTCTTCCTCATCTTGACCCGCTGAAGTGGCTACCCGTGGTTCCCACTGGTGCAAGGACATGCATCGGGTAGTGCTGGTACCGTAAGCAGGTTGATAATCCTTCCAGATGGGGAGAATTGTATTGATGGGTTATATTAAAAGATAGTATCTTCTCCTTTTCTTTCACAGAGCCCTGCACACAGCGATACCCTCTGCCTCCCAAAGGGTGACCAACAGCTATGTCCAGGGGACCTTAGACATTCCTCTTCTTGCCAAAACCATGGGACAATGCTTGGATGAGACCGTCGAGCGTTTTCCTGACCGTGACGCCGTGGTCTTCTGCCGAGATGGGGTTCGGAAGACGTTTGCTCAGTTCAAAGAGGAGGTGAGTGCCTGGTTTGCCCCTTGGAGAGCACAGGTGGGTGGATAGTGGCTTCAGCAGACCTGATGGAGAAATGGAAACAGTTTCATCACTCAGTTTAGGAATGAGCTGTGTCTTATGCAGATCTTCACCCTGGCCCTAAGCAGAGGGTAACAGCTCCTCCCTGGCACCACCGATGGGCGTGTGCTGCCTTTGTCCTCCTTAGAGTCTTGAGATCAAAGGGAGAAGGCAACGTATGTAAAATGCTGAATATCCCTGAATGAACTTTCATACTTAAAAATTATCACTCCTATCTGATGTGTTATAGGCTGGTGTTTTTGTCCACGGGAGAAAATCCATAGTGTTTTTCTGCACTGGAGCAGGCTCCGGCTCTTGTCTTAGTCACTCTGCTCTGAGTGTCAGAGGTCCTGAGAGTGTGGAGGTTTCTAGTCCAAGCACAAAGGCACCTGAGCGAAGTCAAGGGCTTGGTCTCAATATTACATAGAAAAACAGGTGTGGGTAAATCTATGCATGTGTACATATACATGCATATTGCGTACAAATATATGTCTATATGTATTCTGAATGGAGGGGCAATATTTCAAGCTAAGTACTGAGAAAGTTTCTATTAAAGGTATGATATGATCTTGGATAGGAGGAATTGTTTTTTGGGGGTTTTGGTTGGTTTGTTGTTTTGTTTTTGTTGGTTTTTTTGGTTTGTTTTTTTTAGATTTACTAATGTTTTGGTTACATCCATTCAGATAAATAAGATCAGCTGTGTTTACCCTAATTTTAAAGAGTAGGCTGTTATTCAGAACTAAATCAGAGAATAGTTATTCTTCATATCTCTTACAAGGTAGAGTTCATAAATTCATTTGAGAGCATAAAAAAGCTCTACTAACTTTCCTGAATACCTCAGAATATTTTTACATGCATCTTCACACAATAAAGTAGTCATGT
The DNA here is from genome assembly GCF_964199755.1 of Larus michahellis. Lineage (NCBI taxonomy): Eukaryota > Metazoa > Chordata > Aves > Charadriiformes > Laridae > Larus > Larus michahellis. Next base: position 7,692,583 of record NC_133909.1, read on the forward strand.
TGATACAGTGGCTGAGTTCAAGTTAATGAAGATAGGAACCCCAGACTGGTCAAAAATCACTTGATACAGTTTCCTTCACCTGAGTCCATCTCCTCCGAGTAAGCGATATGCCAAAACATTGGCAGATCTAATGGTGTAGATGGGCACAGCATATGGGTAAGGCTTAGTCCTAAGTTGAGTTGATGAGGAGGTAGACACTTAGTCATTGGGCAAGAATTAATTTGCAACTATTTTTACATCATTGCTTATTTTGGCTTCCTTCCTGCTTTCTTGTATTGTTCCACGCTTCTTATTTTTGTGCTTTCAGTCGACCTGCTAAGCAGGGGCTGGTCTGTGCTCTGTGGCTCAGAAGATGCTGCTGCTGACAGACTGCAGCAGAGGTACATTCTGTCCATTTTCAGCTGCGAAGACGATGCTTTTCCCCCAGAAAGCAGTGCCTGGAGACAGATATCCCCCACTGCATCCTGTGTGTGATCCTCAGGCTCTTGTCTGGTATTTTACAGGTGGACCGGGCAGCTGCTGGGCTTCTGGCTCTTGGCCTGAAGAAGGGCGACCGGCTGGGAATGTGGGGTCCCAATAAATATGAGTGGGTTCTCATGCAGTTTGCAACTGCCCAGGCAGGAATCATTCTGGTAAGGAGTTTGCTGTGTCTGGGATTTTAGCAGTCTGCTGGGAAAGGAAAGGGACACAAAGAAGCAATAAGAGATACTGGAGAGTAAAGTTTTGTCTCTTTTTTCCGTGCTCTTACTGAATCCGGTATCTAAAGAAGATCTGTGAAGCCCTCTGCGTCTTTGTCCTCCACTATGTAGGAAATCAGACTGCAGAGGAAGGAGGAGCAAGAGACGGACTGCTGTGAAGTAGCTTGTAGCAGCTGATGATAGATGGAGACGTGCTTTTGCCTATGGGACCATTTTTATGTAACGTGCTGCTGTCCTAAAGCTACCAGTTATTTAGATCCCTCCTAAATAGGACCTGTATTGCTTCATGGTGCAAATGCTCACTTAAAAATCTAGTCGAAGTTGTGTATCCCCCAAAGCCAATTTTCATTTGAGAGTATGACATGGCACATTCACCAAAACATGTCTTATTTAGACAGTGCACCATGGTAAGGACAGCCGTCTACCTTCCGTTTTCTTCATCGTGGCTCATCCCGGTGTCTGCTAAGACACAGTGACAGGGTGGATGAGCATGGCTCAGTATGAACCTGGTGGTGAACTCAACTCCAGTGGGCAATACTGCTTCCATGGAGAATTGGACAGGAGAAAGCTGGTATTTTCATGGTTGTCCGTTAAGAAACCTGACTTGCTCTTGAGTTTTGAGTCTTCAGTTCAGTGGATTGAATGTCTGCCTGGGAGACAGGAGGTCTGGTTTTGGTTCCTGAAAGTCTGTTGTGACCATCTGACCTCACATAAATCTCTTTTCTGATTGTTTTCTTTTGTGGAAACACAGGATTCCACTATTTTTTCTGGAGAATGTGAAATCCCTGTAGTGAGGAGCTCTTAGTTCTATGTGTTGGAGAGGGGGAGAGGCTTTGAGTGGAGCTTGGCCCTGGGAGAACTCTTCTGTTGGAATATGTGTTAGGGGAGAGGGTTTTCAAGGCAAGTGTAACTCTGATCAACTTTCTTGTTTCTCCCTCTTAAGGTATCTGTGAATCCAGCCTACCAGGCCCTTGAGCTGGAGTTTGTCATCAGGAAGGTTTGTATGGCACTCGCTGGGAATGCTAATTGATTCGTTATTAGAGCACATACAAGCAGCCGTCTGTTAAAGGGGATAGTGGGGACACAGTACGGATGGGCTTCTGGTTAAGCCCTTGGGCATATCAGGGAGAGCTGGCTGCAGAGCAGGGCTGGTGGTTGCCGTGTGGAGGGAACACCAACCCTCAGTGACCGCGGGGATGAAGCTGCAGTTCAGTGGTCATGTTTGTTGATACTCCCTTTGGCTGCCACCCTGTCTGTTTGATGGAGGCTTCTGCAGCCTTCTCATCCCTCTTTGCTAACAACCATGTACTGCCAATATGGCACGAGTAACAACCATACTTGCCAGCAATCAATTACTAGGGAACGAGGAGAAAAAAAAAAGGCAAGACTAAATATCTGACCCAGGGGCTGTTCTACCCAAGAAGCTGTCAGCCAGGACAGCAGAGACTCTGTAGTAATACAGCGTGAGTGCAATCTCTAGAGGCAACATCTGTCTTATGTCAGTTCTGAGTTTCCCACACTCACGCTCCATCCTGCCTGGGAGGGAGAGCACTGCCCGGCTGTCCTGCCTGCCTCCTGCTTGGGGCAGAAATCACCATCTGGGATTTTAACCTTGAAAGTAGAAAGGAGGAAGGCTCAGAAAGGACCAGCCTACTTGGTAGCTTGATTTTTCCTTCTTAGATGTGTCCTAGGCCTTACTGTCCTTGGGCTTAACCTGGTTTAAGTCCTAGGTATTGCCACTGCTTGACATCTTTCTTCTGTGGCTGCCTTGGCTACTTTCGTATATTGGCCTGCGTTTGAGTTTGCAATGTGCAGCACAACAATCAGTTTAAACTGTTCTGGCTCCTCAGCTCCAGTAGTGAGGAATCCAGGCTACTAAACATTTGATGACTAGAAATTAATCCTAGGATGAAGCAGCTAACTCACTCATCTGTGGTTTATTCAGCTTTAAATCAAAGGCTGATGTTTACAAGAGTTGGAACCTTGTCTGGATCTTCTAGCACCATCCAAGTTCTGGCTTTGCTTAGAAAGAAGTGGATAATACCTAGCAGCAGAGACTTTTCTCTTGCATGAGGGACTCTGTAATTTGGTTGCTGGGCTGCAACCTGAGTTCCCATTTCATCCTTCATTTAATCCTCTTAACGGTGGTCTCACCGGTTGTCACTCCTGTTTTCTCATGCGTTAGGATTGAACACAGTGCTGCGGTGAAGCTCATCTCTTTCAGTCTGGATGTCCTCCTGCTTCTCTCACCAGGGGGAAACGTAAATGGCAGTACTTTCCTTTTTTCCCAGTGATACCCGTCTTTTCTTTTCCTTTCCATCTCTGTATATCAGGTTCTGCTTTGATTTTTCTTCTCCAGTGTAAATCTGGAGTGTTGTTGAGGTAAAAGCAGAAATGTGCTTGAGCTCCATTGGGGGTTACTCCTGTCTCATCCTCCCAGGTTCGCTAGTGTTCACAACTTTCCCATGTACCTTTGGCACTGGGATCTCTGGTGTCCCTCACCCCTCTAATTAATTGTTTGTGTTTGTTTATTTGCACAACAAAACCCCTGAAGGATTCAGGCCTTTGTCTGTTGGATCCTGTCAGCCTGCGCAGACCCCTCCTTGCCCCATCAGGTTCCCTCACTTTCATATATACAGAAATACACGCTGAATAACCATTCCTCTGATTCCTGCTGTATTTCCAGGGCTTTAATAAAGCAAACTGTTGTCAACGCTTATATGGCAGGTCCTTTGAAGAAGGGTCTGCTGCTGAAGAAGGGTTGAGACCAAGTGGGAGATGCCCAACTAGAGACCTTTATCTCGTATAGCATCTGCCCTGCAAGCGCCTCTCCTCCCGTACAGTCTGTTTTGCAAAGTTAGTACAACCAGAATAGCCGTTTGAAAGAACTAATAGTAAAAAGTTACAAAGGCCCAAAACATCCCAGAACACACTTCGTCCTCTGGGTTCTGGGCAGACTGTTCCAGAAAATAGAGCAAATGTTTGTCTTCCTTTCTGACAGACCCCAGAGGGTACTTACAAATAATTTATTGGCGTAGCCTTGGTGTCCTTATTTCATGGACCTTGGGAAAATAATGAGAACAGCCGAGTAAATCATTTATGTAAATAGTTTATTTGACAAGAATGTGGTTTTTGGAAGATGAAAGTAGTTTGCAAATCTGGGTCAAATTCAGCAAATCTCTTCTGCTGAAAAAGCAATAGAAATTCTTGGAGTAATTAAAGCACTTTGTTTCAGGAGTATATAAAGGTTGAATGAAAAATGTTTTAATTTTCAAAATAGCTAATGCTTTAAAAAGAGGTGGAAAAACCTTATGAAACAGAACACCTTAAAAAAAACTCCACAACTTGGGTTGTGGCTTGACCTGAGAAGCAGCCTTTAGGTTTCCTTGTTTTTCCAAAGTTCCTCAAACATCTTCATTTCACATCAACTCAAAGGAATTAATTTCTTCATATTTTGGGACTGGGTTTTTTTATGAGCGTTGTCACTCCTAATCTGAAGAATCGGTCATTTGCCTTGTGCTTGCAATGAGGAGTGTTGACCCTGGGAGGAGAGGGAGCCTCGGGCTGCAGCTCTTCTCTTTTGCGCAGCAAAAACCAACCAGCCCATCCCAAATGGAACACCGGGGAGGAGCAAAGCCCTGGCTGCACACCTGGATCAGAGCTGGGGGTCCTGAGCGTGCAGTAACAGCACCCTGCCCTGCGCTGATGGGGTTTAATGAGTGCACAGCTGTAAGGGCTGGGTTTGCGTTTGCTCTGGGTGTATCTGCCTGCTGGAGGCATGTCCCCAGCCCTGGGAGCGTGGCCGCTGCATGCTCGCTGTGCAAAGACCTGTGTCATGCTCTTTAGTGAATCTTTAAACCGCTGCGCACCATGGTTCTTCCTAGAAGGAGTTAAAAATCTCCAGGTTTAGTCTGGGGAGAGCTCATTGTATCATGTGCTTACAGAAACAAGCCATGGAGAAAATCCCGGTGCGGCGTTAAAGGCTAACGCTCGCTGTGTGGGGTCACAGGGCTGTGCGCGTTCCTGTGTCGGTGGGGACTGCTCTTTTCCTGAACATCAACACGACGTGACTTCTCATGAGTTTCTGTCTCCCTTTGCAGGTTGGCTGTAAGGCACTGGTGTTTCCCACTCAATTTAAAACGCAGAAATACTATGATATTCTAAAGCAGTCATGTCCCGAGCTAGAAAAGTCCAGTCCAGGGGGAATAAAGAGCAAAAGGTGAGTTAGGAACATCTGGTGCCTTTGCACTGATGCCTTGTGTCCTCTCAGCTGCACAACACAGGCTCTAGCGGAAGAAGGACCTGCACAGGGTCGCCCCTGAAGAGAACACAGTGTTAGGTTGTGCTGGAGGTTTGCCCAGAGCAGTGTGTGCTCCTTGAATCCAGGCAGTTTTCTCCTTGATCCGTTATTGCTGATGGTATTTTTCTTTCCACCAGCCTTCCTGACTTATCCGTTGTCATCACGGTGGACTCCAAGCTGCCTGGCACCTTCCACATGGATGAAGTGATGCAGGCCGGGGACAGCAGCCATATGAAGCAGTTAAGAGCCGTGCAGCAGACCCTCTCCTGCAATGAACCCATCAACATCCAGTTCACTTCAGTAGGTGCTTCTGCTTGCTCCGTGCGTCGTGGTTGGATTCCTCACTGGAGACACAGGGAAAGATGTGTGCCAGGCTGAGCATCCCATTTCCTTTGCCTCCTGCCCTCTGAGACCAAGCCCTGGTTCCATCTTCTGCTGTAGGATGGAGAAAATGTTCTAGCATTTCCCCTTGCTTCTTCCATTCTTGCTGCTCAGCCCTTTCTTGAGGGCTAATGGAGATGAGAGGGTGTCCAAATGAAGTTGGACCGTTTTTTTGTTTGGTTTGGGATTAAGATGCTTTTAAAGAAGAAAAAAAATAAATCTCCCAGGTCTGAATGGAGAATGAAGTGCAAGATCACCCTGGAGTGTTCCTGGGAAATCGCCCCTGGGAGGACACGTAGCTCATCCTCGGAAAAGGTGGCATCATTGCATAATGCCCTGTGTCTTTCAGGGGACAACGGGAAGCCCCAAAGGAGCCACCCTCTCCCACAGGAATGTAGTGAATAACGCCAATCTGATCGGTCTGAGGCTGGGGATCACCGAGCAGGTGGGTCTTGGTGGGAACACAGTTTGGGGTGGTCTCCGCTACCGCAGAGAGACCATGGGTGTGGAGAGCGTTGGTGCTTGCTCAGCAGAAGGGCAGGGTGTTTTTCTGCAAATGATATTGAGGGGATACTCTTGCATAACATTTTTCATTTCAATGGCGTTTCATTGCTGTTTCATGTGAAGTTTTTTGGGGGGAAAAAAAGGTACCTTTCTGTGGGGGGAAAACCGTGAAATCAGTCACTTTATATTTTGGTGAATACTCGTTTCAAGTAATTACGAGACTCTGGATGTTAGCTTTGAATTATGTTGAATGAGACTTCAATTTGTTTTACATGACTTCATTTCATGTCATGTATACAGTCTCGTAACTCTTATCAGGGTAGGACCTTCCTATTTGTAGTTTCTTTTAAAAATTGTTAAAGGCAAATATTTTCTTTTGAAGTTCTGAAGGAGTTATTTCTGATACAACAGCTTTGATCTGGAAAAAAGATGGGTTGTTTCAGTCAGGCTTTAGAGCCTTTGGTGCTTTTAAAAACAAAATTAAATTAATAGCATGTGCTAAGTCCTGCATGTTTCATGCCTGGCATAGCACTACCACTCTTCTGTCCTGACATATTATAAAATAATGCCTGAGCAATACCATATCAAAAAGTCCTGCCAAGAAAAGACATTGCAAAATTACAGAATGAAATTTTGACATTAAAAACTTCCCAAAGCGATTTTTATTAAAGGCGGGAAGCATCAGCATTGTGTTTCCACCAAACGGCAACACAGATGAGTGTCAGATTTCCAGCAAGTTTTCAGTGAATCAGGGAAAGCTCCTCTGTTCAGATCTTTGCTCAATAGTCACGGACTTGGAAGATCTCCTCCCCTCACGCTTGCCTTTGGCTTGATCCCAGGACTACCGCGTTTGTGTCCCCGCACCCCTCTATCATTGCCTGGCGTCGGTGGGAGGCTGCATGGTGATGGCTCTGCACGGGTCCTCCTGCATCTTCTCATCGCCGAGTTTCGAGGGGAAGGCCACTCTGGAGGCAGTGTCTCGAGAGAAGTGAGAGTTCATTTGTGTGTTGCTACGGAAGATTTCATTGCCTTCAGGCGATGCTTTCTTCCTTTGTCGCCTGCCAGGCTGTTGCCCCCGCCCTTCCTTCCTGGGATGGGAGAGGCAGGTTTTCTGGGGGACGTACTTGCACAGGCACTTCAGGAGCCTAAATCCTGCCTCTTCAGCTGTGCTTGGGAGTTTGTCGCACTTCTGTTCCCACAAAATAAGGGGTCAGATCCCTGTAGGGCTTTGGCTGGAGAGCGTAGTGGTGTCTTGGCTTGCTATGGCTGGTGTGTTTTTACACTTAACCACCTGCCCTCCTTCTCCAAGTGCAGCTCTGCTGCTGAGATAGTTGCATTTCCAGCTTGTTCTTCACGTGTAGCTTGTAAAACAAAAGAGCTATCATTGTGTGTGCATAATATGCGCATATATATGTGTATCTATATGTATTTATATACATACCTATGTATATGTGCACTGATGAAGAGCATGTCTGCTGTGCCTGCGTCTGGGCTGCTGCTCTGTGACCCCGTGTGCAATGGGATGGGACAGGATGGGACGGGACAGGATGGGATGGGGTGGGGTGCTGGGCTGGGGCTGCCCCCGGTTCCAGCTCTGCAGCTTTTCCTTTTCTCTCCCCTTCCTGAAGATGCTCCTTTCTACACGGCACGCCAACCATGTTTATAGACATGCTCTCCCAGCCGGATTTTGACTCCTACGACCTATCAAGTCTCCGGGGAGGTAAGTCTGACAGCTCAAATGGAAAAATCCTGAGAAACTGGATATTACTGGTTTCCCACTGGGAGGCTGTATTAAGCTTTGCAAGCAAAGCGCTCTTCTGAAGGGAAGAGTTTTGTTGCATGAGCCTTGTGTTTCACTGTTAATTTGATGCTACATTTCCTTTCCTTGGGATTTCCTTCAAGAATTATGCATTTTTAAGATTTCTTTCATCTCAAAGCAGATTGGGGAAGGACCTTTCTGTTTTATCTGGTAGATGGGGGAGCTGGGAAGCCTGGTTTCGCTCGACTCTCGTCTCACCAGCCACCACCGTGTGGCAGCAGATGCTTTGTGTGCTTTAGGCTGGTGCAGTCCCTGAAGCAGAGCCGTGATGTCTCTGACCTAAAGTTTCCTACCTGTTTTTTGAAGTCATTCATCTAAATACTGGAGAGGGTGTGATAACGTGTGCTGGAGCTTTCTCTCTTGTCACAGACGGCCTCGGAAATAGCTGAGCCCAAACGGGGAGACCATTAGCCCTTTTGAGGCAATAACAGCACAGAGAGAAGACTGTGCTAGAGCATAAAGAAACATTTAAGCAGATCACCTAATCATTTCTGCTATGTGAAAAATGATCTTGTCCCATCTTGTTCCTCAGCAAAGCCTGTATATTACCCCGCTCTTTTGCTCTGTCGTCCTAGGACAGAACAGGTGAAAATGTGATCTGCCCTCTCCCGAAAGGGGTGCTCTGTGCAAGGCAAGAGGAAAGGTTTTTGATTTTATGGTGGTGGTGATCGATGGGAGTGTTTGTCCTCCTAAAAATCTGTGCCTCTTTATGCTCTGAATCTTTCCTTTTGGGGAACTGCAGTTGGACTAGGTTTCTGCTATAGAGTTTATTTTCTTAACGAGTGAACTCTGCCAACCCTTAATTCATTCAGGCAACCTGGCCTTGCGGCAGCCTTTGCTTCTAGAATAAGTAGGACCTGTATCCATAAAAATAGAAAGTATTTTGACAGGAACCGGTGTATCCCAAAGGTCTTGCCAGCATTTAAATCTGGGAGTTCAGAACCTTCTGAGGGACTGCTCCTAGGAATAAATAGATGGTTTCCAAGACAGGCATCTTTTCTTCTTTCTTCCAGGAGTCATTGCAGGTTCTCCTGTTCCACCTGAGATCATGAAGTTAGTTATGACCAAGATGCACATGCCGGAGATTGTGGTGAGTTGTGGTTGCTGTGACTACAGCTGTAAACGGTGTTTATCATGGTGAGATCCTGAGTTTGGGCATCTCTGCACCGCAGCAGTGCTGGAGCTGCTGGGATCAACAGAGCTGGAGCTGCTGGGGTCAGGCGTGATGGGACCGTGGGTGTGAGGCCAGGCTGAGGAGGGAAGGTGCAGAGGGGCTGGGAGGAAGAAGGGGGATTCTGCCTGGCTGCTGGTGGAGTGTCTGGGGAGGAAAATTTTAAGAAGAGAAGACGTTGCATTCAGTGTCACAAACTGAGTTTCTGCTGGTGCATTTTAAAGCTTTTATAAACCCTTCTGTTGTACATGCTGCAAGGATGAATGATTATGGAAGAGGCGTTGCTGGTTTGTATCGGTGTGGGTGGATGCATCTTGCTGCAGAGCTGTCAGGTTTCTTTCACCATCCTGGGCTGCATGCAGATGTAAAGCCTTGTTGCATGCTACGTGTCTGAGTCTGAAGGTGGGAATGGCACCATCCACACGTGCAGCACCAGGTATTGCATTACCAGAAGTGCAGCACTAGTCGGACCACACGTGCTGCTGCTCCATTGCATGTCCCTGCATCCTTGACCCGTGCAAGAGCATCAGCACATCCTGCATGTGGAGGGGGACAGGCCACTAGCGAGGGGGTCAGTGGCACTTCAGGTGACATGTTTTGTAAGCAGGTTTCGTTTTACTTCAACGGAAATAACTTTGGTGCCATGCTGCTTGCAAATGCTGAAGAAGCAGACTGTTGCAATGGGTAAATACGCGGGGCTGGGAGTCAGATTAGGCGTGTTATTGTTGGCAGACCCGGACTGCACCAGCAACCAGGGTTTTACAGGGACAACTGTGTTCTCTGCCGTGGACCAGGGGAGTCCAGGGCATCTGTCCTGGAGCCATCTCAGAGGCGGCCAGGGTTTTTTCCTGGATGAGATGCTCTTAATGCCGAGCTGAAAACAGCAGGGACAGCCCTGGTGCCATTGCCCCAACTCTGTCAGGTGACAGCTACCTATTTTTATAGTGGACTTGAATTTGGCCTCACAAAATATTTTCAGACACTACTGCAAGTGCCCAGGACTCATTAGGTGTCACATGTTCCTGCTTTGTAGAGAGAGAAATAACAAAACCTTCCCAGACAGTTGCTCTGCCCATAGGATAAAGAGGATTAAGTCTATATTTGTACCACTGATCTCGTGTTACTTCTGATCCCCCAGCCCTCAGACAGACACAGGGAGACTTGTTGAATTCATCTTTGCAGCAAGAGCTTTATACAGAAGATGTACATAATAAAATATACAATTTGATTTCTATATAGGAGACAGAGGAGTTTTCATCCTCTTAAAGGTCATTTACACTCAGTTACAGAGGAATAAATATACATATATTTATATAACTCTTTAGGATTAAAAAACACAGTTAAGTTGCAACTGTGGTATTGTACTAGCCATGACAATAAACCACAATCATCCTGGTGTCCTGCTAGATCTTCTGGAGTATGGGCAGAGAAGAGAGGAGGGATGCCCAAGCCAGGCTGCACAGAGCACACCTCCTCTACAACGTACATGCATCTTGGTAGACCCCACAGTGTGGGAGGGAATCCAGTCTTCAGATGGCTCCAGTTCTGGGGTTTCCCAGTACTGCTTCAACTTAAAGGATTTCTGGCCGACTTAGAGAGATTGCTGCCTTTTGGCGTGAAAGGGCAGCTCAGTCTCAGGGCCACCGCTTCTTGGTCATTGCTTCACCTATTCCCCTCAGCCCTGGCCTGCAGGGATCCCCTCCGTGGGAAGGCAGAGGAGTCTCTTTGCATGGGTTGAGACCAATTTTCCTGATCAAACAGCTGGGGGAGGGATGATCCTACCTTCCCTCTTGCTTCCGCTCCACTGGAAGGGGAGAGACACTGACCAACTGGTTGACCGGGGACGTGGGTTATGTTGCCTCTGGGAAAAGATGACTGTGTTTTACCGGCAGGATCTAGGTTAGCTTGTCTTAGTATGGTCATGCATAGTTTAGTTTTTAAAAATGCCTCTTTTAAAATATATAGATGTCGGAAAAGATTGAAAAGGTGGATTCCATCCTGCGATCAGCAGAGAAGCGGGGATTCGGAGGAGGCTGGAGGTGTTCGTATATATCAGAAATGTTTCCTGACAGATAGGAGAAGCTTAAGGAAGGATTCAGAAGTCAGTAGTTTTCTGATGGTTGAAGTGACCAGTCACCAGGACAGGCCGTACCAGGGCCTGCTAGGGGAAAAAAAGAGAGAAGGCCACGTGTTTTAAGGGGATTTTTCAAGCAGATCAGTAAACTTCTAGCATTTGTCTGTTTATTTTTACAATGAGTGAATGAAGTCCACGCTTGAAAGCGAAGAGTTAGGAGTCAAGGAGCCGTTACGAGTTCCCACAGTAGAGGACATGGGTTAGTCCTGTCTCTGACCTCTTCTGCCAACTCGCTATGTGACTCTTGAGTATCTTCCCCAAAGCGTTGATGGGCAGTGAGCACATTCTTCATAAAGGAAGAAACTCAAGAGTAAAATTTTCAAGAGCAGTGAATTATTCTGGTGCCCCAGTTCTGGAAATCCAGGGCAGGTAGATTTTTAGAAACTGTCAAGCAGCTTTTCATCCGCAATGTGGTCAGTGACCCAAGTCACTGGTCGTCCCTGAAATACAGCCCCCCCCCCATAGCTGACATCTGAGAAAGCTGCTTGGCTCCGAGGGGTGCACGATGAAATCAGAGGTACTTCATATTCCTTGAAATCATTTTCACCACACTGGAGCGGGTTTGTGTGCCTGCGTTTTGGCTCTAACACCTGAAGGTACTGAGCTTTGTCTTCTGCAAGACTGGAATAAGTAGTTTTCTATTTCATTAACACCTGTAAACCTGTTTGAGAGAGCTGGATGAAAAGTGCTAGAGAAAAACCAAGTATTATTGTCATGGTTTTCTTACTCTCGTCATGGAGGAGTGAACTGAAATTGAGTTCAGGCAGGGAGAGAAGAAGGTTAAAAAGGGCCAGACCTGTAAATAAAGTATATTTAAGTATTGTGGTTTAGAAAACTGAAGTTTTTCCATCCTAGAGCGGAACTTTACCCGCCCTATATGGAACGACTGGTATTTCCATCTCTAATCCATAAAACCTCTGGCACTGCAAGAGAAATAACCACTTTAGGAAGGCGCAGAGCAGCTGGCATCATCCCTGACATTTTGGTCATAAATTTACTTTCTCCATCCTGTTATGCATATCCTTAGTGAACTGGGGACCAAACGGCCACATCTGGGCTTTGGGCTTCTGCCTCGTCCTTTCTGTTATGAAAGGGCACAGTGACAACCCTTGTTCGTACAGTGCAGTGCAGGGTCACTGCACTTTATTTAACAAATGAGCAAAGGTCCCTTTCCCAAGAGCTTACAAACTTGCAGGCTCATCCAAAGTCCTTTGGAATCCATACAAGCTCCAGACCTATTCCTGGGATGGGGAAAAGTAAAACACTTGGGATGGAGTGATGACAGTTGTGGCTTTTTTGCTACTCTTTGCATTGAATTTAGTACTCTTGGTAGTTTCCAGTTGTGGAAGGTGTTTGTGTGATAGGTTTTCACAGTTGGTGTTTGGGTTGGTAGATGTCAGCAAGCTCATTGCTGAAGGGGAAGTCAGCCCTGTCTCTGAATCACCTTCTGGCCCAGAATGCTTTATTCAAAGAATATTTGCTGTCTCGAACCTTCCTCTGCTGGGACACTCATTTGAAGGCATCAGCCTTTGTTTTTAAATACCTGAGTGTCTTGGATGGGAATTGCAGTTGCTGAAAGGCAGGTGCTGGACCGAGAACTGCTCCTTATGGAAGACAGCTATTTTCATACGGGCTGGGCAGCCTGGGGCCAGATTACCCAGCAACGTCCTGCCCTGGATTTCAAACCAGACTCGGAGGACCTTTACTAGGGCAAAAGGCTGAGCATCTCCAATTGCTTAGAAAAGTAAAGCGTGCGTGATCCCAGCTCAGGGTAGGAGTGGGCTAAATCCACCCTTCTTTTGGCACTTCATTACAGATTTCACCCTTACTTGCTGCCCCAGGCCTGTCTTTAGCCCCGTGTTTGTTTTACAGGGTTGACTCCATCCCTGTTGCTCCAGGCAGATTTTGGGCTCTGGGAGACCATAGAGCCCGGTACTGCCGGGAGATGGAGCAGCTCTGAGGAGGGGGCATCGGTGGGTGAATGGATGAGATGTTTTGAACCAAACCCTAGTGTCATTAAAGTCAGAGGTAAAGTCCCTGTACCTTTGGTGGCATCAGGGGGTTTGCTTTAGGTCTGAAGAAAAGCGAACCATCTTACGTGTTTAATGGCGGCTTCCCTTCTTGGACCTCTTGGTGGGGAGCTTGCAGGTGCGGAGGGCCGGGGTGTCTCTGATGGACTGTCCCCGATACTGCGCGGGTGTGGAGCAGGTCTCCTCAGTGCGGGTGCGATTGCCCTTCAGCCACCTGGGACACAGGGAGAAGGAAGACCAGGAGTTTACAAGAGGTACAAACCATCACGGACAACACTCATACCATGAAGGGAGAGGGCAGGCTGGGGAGAGAGCTGCTGAGCACCTGTGCAGCCTTCAGCAGCCTCCTCTTGCCTGGCACAGCTTGGGAGGGTGGCACAGCTTGGGGGGGGGACCCTCCCTCGGGGGACCCCCAAGGAGACCCCAGGGAATGCGGGGAGGGAGGGGGAGCCTGGTGCCATACTTGCGCAGATGTGCTAGCTGGCAGTTGCAGTGCCAGGCGTTTCGGGAGAGCGTCAGCGTCTCCATTTTGTCGAAGGGGAAGTTGCGGGGCAGCTGGGTGAGCCGGTTGTTCTCCAGGTGAGCGGTCTTCAGCGCAGTCACACCGGCAAACGCGTTGTCTGCAAACTGAAGGACAAAGGTTTATGGTAGGAACACTGAGTTAGGGAAGGGGAGCTGAAAACCTGAGCGCCTCTGTTTGACACTTTAAGTGGTGTAAGCATAGAGGGAGCAAGAGAAGGAGCAGTGGACGCGGGTCCTGGCTTGCTGGAAGCCCTGGGCACCTAAGAGAGGCATCAGGCTGGTAGGTTCATCATGGGTGATGGCATTTCATGCCTGAAAAGAGATACATCCCAAATCCATGTGGGATTGTCTTTGCAGCCTCATCCCTAAATAAAGTCAAGTCTGGCAACCCCCTTTATTTTTGAGCCATGCTTCTCCATTCTAAATGAAGATATTTTCTGGGTGTATTCCTTTCCAAGGCTGGAAATCCTTCCAGCGGCTGTTGCCTTGCCTGTCCTGGAACGGCTGAAGGAGGGAGTGTTTGTGGCGTCTGAAGGGGCTGTAGACTTTGGCAGTGCCCGGGGGCTCCGAGTGGAAAGTTACACTTGGCATCTGAGCAGTGTAGAAATAGAGGCAGGTTTCCAGCATCTCAACCTCCTCTGTTTTTTTTTTTTTTCTCCTCATTTCCAGTGGGTTGCTTGCAAGGGATGCAGCAAGATTTGTCTCTTCTCAATTAACGGGCAGGCTTTAAGGGAGGGCCTCCCTTAAAAAAGCTGCCAAAGAGAGGAGAGAGGCTGTAGACCCAGCTCTGCAGCCCCCTCCTGTCTTCATTGAGGTCTCATCTCTGCCCGTGGTTACTCAGGTAGGAAAGCTTCTTCTTGAAAGCAAACCCCTCAACGCAAACTTTCTTGGTGGTGATGAATTGGAGAGGGGATCATTGACAAAGCACAAAGCTGCTCTTGGCTATGACAAACCATTTCTCCCCCTTCTCAAAGCAGGGGAAAGGTCTCTCTAAAGGGTGGAGAGGAGACTCGCTAGGTCTACCAGAACCCCCCAGTCAAGGACCTGTACACCCATTTCTGAACGGGAGAAGCTTTCACTTCAGACGGGACCATCAGGGTGTGTTCACGCTCTCTAAGCTGAAAAGCTTGACAAAGGAAATGCGCTATTTTAAGCTGTGAACTTTTGTCATCTTCCAAATTAAGCAACATTGGATAGGATTAGAGCTTAGCTAAGAGACTCCCAGAGTACTGTAGCTGTTGGACACTCAGCGGTGCTGGCCTCTGCGGTCCAAAACCAAGCTGACCTTGGTAGGTTTTACAGTGCTGATAGTGGAGCTGCTCAGAGATGCTGGCACGCCGCGCAGCGGGGCGGTAGCCTGGCCACGTTCTGGTTTGGACAGTGGTGTACTGTCTCAGCTGCTCATTCCTCTCCTGGCCCCATGAGAAGAGTTCGCATCTGCTGGTAACAGCTGCTGCGCTGCCTGCCAGAGCATGCATTTGTAAAGAAATCGGTGTTTTTCCCCTTATTTAGATGGAGGATTGCTGCTGTAATTTATTTTGCAATAAATATGCAGAGAGGGGTGTATGTAAAGCAGATTACAGGATCTGCTTTGCCTGGTTACTTGTTGATGTACGCGGTACGTCCTGGCCCATGCGACACAGCCCTGTGGGTGACTGGTGGGGGTCCATGATGCTGGTGGGGAAGGGGAGCTCTGAGCTGGAGCTGCAGAGCAGCCCGAGGGCTCTCCTCCTCCTGTGCAACTGCAGTATAGGCTGGGAGATCTTCGTGTGCCGGGGTTTTGCACTTGATCAGCTGGAAAAATCTTGCATCCGTGCAGGGAACAGCTAAAGACAGTATTTTTGTGAAGGAGAATGAGCTGCAGTCAAGATGCCAGCGACATTTAAAGCATTTGGTAGTGATTTCCGAGGTCGTGAGGCCTCTATGATTAAATGTCTCCTAACAGTGCAAAAGTTCACATGTGGGCCATTTGGATATGAGGCCTTTGAGGATTTGAAGAGAAAATTCTGAGCTGGGATGGGAGCTTTGTTTTCCTGAAAAAGAACACAAGCCCTAAAACTGCAGAAGCCACCCCTGTTAGCGCAGATCCTGTAAACTGGTGTCTTACCGGGCTGTTGGGGAGGAAAGGAGGCATCTGACTGCAGAAGAGCCCTTAAAGATCCTGTCCATGGGTGGTCACGGAAAAAAAGAAAGTCTTTTTTGCTGGATAGAATTGTTAACCTTTGCTTTTTGGCCAATCCAAGGACACTTAATTCCATGGAGCCCCCCAGCATCATGGGTTAGTCTAATTTCTTCAGCGCGTAACTTGGGACTGTAGCGTCTCTACAGCTGGTACAACATTTAAGCTGTAATTTTTGGCTTGTGTGTGATGAAAGTGCCTTAAAACTGAGTCTACAGAGGTGCTGTGACAGCATGTCTAAGGTCTTGCCTAGCGAGGTCAGTAGATTGTTTTCAAGGGCTGAGTTTGCTTACTCCCATCCTGGAGAGGTTAGTGCTGAGAGTGGACAAGGGCTCAAATACTGACTAAATGCTACTGAGTTGTTTTAGGTAGTGTTGTTCTCCACCTGGGCAAGCTGTAATTCCAGTTTTTGAGCATTTTGGGATGCTGTATCCCCTTGAAAACTCTGGTGTGCTCTATTCCTGGCAGCTTTCAGGTGACCTGCTCCTCCTCCCTGTGAAGCCCTCTGATTTGCTCTTTGTCACTAAGAAATTCTCTTTTTCATCACATCTTCCCACATGTGGTGGGTGTTGCTTTGCCGTGAGGTCCTAGCCCACCTTACCTGGATGTCCTTTGTCTTTGGGCTTCCTGGCAAAGCATCGTCCCAGGGAGAACTGCTCTGCTCCACCTGCAGCACCTTTGCTTTCCAGCCTCGTGTTGTGCACCTAGGACAGCAGGGTGCTGCTGCTCTTGTACTGTGCTTCTTTCTGTTCTTGCACTGCCTGGCATTGCAGAGGTCCTAATGCAAGTGATTCCCTGAGCGTGATGCTCCTGCCCATGGATCATGCTTCCTCACAGGAGGAGGGGGTTGTTTTGCCGCTCGGGATACCTGAATGTCCCTCCTCCTCTCCAGTGGGAACAGGGCCCCTTTGTAAGATGCTGCGAGAGTTCCTTTTGGGAGAACATCAATAAACAAACCTTTCTTTATGATGTGTAAAGTTGGAAGGCGTGGGGGGAGGTGAAGGTGAGGGTCCCTATGCCTACCTGTCTGCCCGGCGTGGGTAAGAAACCGCTGCTATTCATAGACCCTCATGAGAAGGCTCCCCCTCCCAACCTACAACAGGTACCCAGGCTGGACGAAGGAGGCAGAGCAGTTCAGCTCTGCAAGGTGGCACTGCGCTTCAGTTCCTCGAGTACGAGGCAGACGCTGGCCTCTCATTCCACACCTTGTGCCTGGGATGATGGAAGGTTCCGAATTGTCCTGGAGCACCCCAAGTGCCTTTCTCAATGACTGGTGTCACCTCCAGCTTGGGAGGGAATGCTCTGCCTTTCCAGGGAGTTCGGTCAGCTCCAGATAATTTGGTTTTGCATGAAACAACTCAACGGAAGGGTGGAGTACTCTCTCTCATCCCTCGTTTGGGCCGTGTCAGGGATGTTATCAGCTGGCCAGTGCCTCGCTACCTGCAGACCTACATCTTCCTTCTCCTCTGCAAGGGAGGGACAGCAAACCAAGGGCTTTGTAAAGGAAAAGAAAATCAAACTGTGTTTCTCCTCTGGAACACATGGAAAGAGAAAGGACTCACCTTCTTCAGCTTCATGTTGTCCAGGTGGAGTGTCTGCAGGTATCGCCCGAAGGACTGGAAAGCGTTGTCAGGGATGACTTCAATTGGGTTATGAGAGAGCTTCAGTTCCTCCAGCACTCTCAGCTTACTCATTGCATTCACGGGATAGCTGCTCAGCTGGTTCTTGTCCAGGTGGAGGACAGCGAGGTTTTCTACGTCCTCCAGGGCCCCAGGCAGGAGGTTGGTGAGGGAGTTGTCAGAGAGGAAGAGCCAGCGCAGGTCTTTAGCCCCATTGAAGACCCCTGGTTTCAGCTCCCGGATTTTATTGCTGCCTAAGTGCAGGATGAAGAGGTTGACAAGAGGAGAGAGGAGCCCTTTGGGCAGGTCTGGGATCTTGTTCTTGTCCAGGTACAGGTAGGTGAGATCAGACAGGTCATCGAAGGCTCCTGGCTTTATGACACTGATCTGGTTGTCAGTGAGATAGAGGTAGACCAGGCTCTTGAGCCCCCGGAAGGCTCCGGTTGAGATCTCCTTGATCCTTGAGCTCTGGAGGTGCAGGGACACCAGCTTTTTCAAGTCGCGGAAGCCGTTGGTCGGCAGGACGGGGAAGTTGTTCTTCTGCAGGTTGAGAAGCCGCGTTTGCTCAGGCACCTTGGGGATCTTCTTCAACCCCACGTTGTCGCAGATGACATGCTGCAGGTCTCCACCGTGACAGTGGCAGCTCGGGGGACATGCCTGCACGATGGAGGCAAGACACACCAGTAGGCTGAGGACACCGAGGAATAAGCCTGACCGATTCATGGTCAGATCTGGAATTAGTGTGGTGGGAAGAGAAGCAGGAGGAGGAGGAGAAGAGAGATGGGTGGGAGAGAGAGAGTAACTGGGTTTGCAGCATGCTGAACACAGCCCTATTTATAATGTTATTAAAAAGCAAAATCCCTTCCCACAAACCGCAGGCAGCAGCCAGTTGGAAGCAACTGACTTTGGGAACTTACTGTGAGCTTAACCCCTTGGCACCAGGCAGAGGAGTGTCCGTGGTCCTGCCCGGCCCCGCTGCCGAGGCAGCTGTGCAGAGGTAGTTTTCCTCTCTGCACCAGGGAAGCAAATGGTCAGGCAGAACGAACGCAGAGCTGCTCTGTGGGGAACCTCGCTGGTCCCTGCTGCGCTGAGCGGGGCCCGGGTTCATCACTGGGGGGGAAGAACAAACTGCTTCAGTTGAAGGGCATAGCAGGGAGCACTGCTCTGCTCTGCAGCCACCTCGTGCCAAAGCTTGCAGCAGCCCCCTGGGCTGTATTTAGCCTCAGCTGGTTTGGGGAGAAGCACCTTGTCCCGTTATCACAGACGGAGGTTTCGGGGGGGGTCTTGTCTTGCTGTTTCAAAGGAGTTTGTCTGAGCAGGGATGGGAGGAGGTGGGAGCGATACAGGGTCATGCCAATGGCCAACGGCGCCGTAGTTGCTCTTGCAAGGCAAAGTTTTGGTTGAGGACTTCCAGATCTAGGCTGCACCTAGGAGCTGGCCCAGAAAGGGAGAGCAAAGACAATCTGAATTGCTGCTGTGTCTTTTCAACAAGCAGCGGAGCTTGATGCATCCAGAGCTGGTCGTGGTCAGGAGAACTATGCGAGGGGTTTTTCTCAGCACGTGGCACTGTAGAGCAGTGGCTGTTGCCTTCCAGCAAGGGATGGGGCAGTGGCAGAGCCTGCAGGGGAGCGCTGGGTCATGGGTGGTGGGTATGAAATGCTGGGCAGTGGTGCCCTGCTGCGTGCTCAGCTCAGATGAGGTGGATGGCAATGCCTGTGGCTCTCAAGATGAAGCTGGGGACAGGGAAGGGCCTGGGATGGTGAGGTAGCGGAGCACGGAAATCCCTGCTGGAGCTGGGACTAAGGTTTGCCTTGTCTCCCATCTTGGGGTAGCAGTGGCAGAGGTGAGTTAACACAGGGGATGTCCTTTGCTCTCCCAGTAGAGAAAGCAAAGCAGTTAAAAGCCCCAGCGCCTTCTTCTGTGAAGAGAGAGATCCAGGGGTTGTGGGGTGGGGTTTGGAAGTGGAACATTTTGAACTGATTTCCAGCCAGTTCCTGGCTGCAGCAAACAGCTGAGAGCCGAGCACATAACTGTGAGCTTGTTGAGATTTCTGCTCCTGAGGCTGGCTGCGGAGCCCCAGTGGAGCTTTTGCAGAGGCGAGACAGGCTCAAGAAAGGGAGGAAATCCAAGGGCTGACTTAGGACACAGACTGGCTTATTCACCGAGATTTCTGGGTTTTTCCATTGTTGCGATGAGGAATTAGCCAGCGCCGCCGAGCATGCTCCGGACGGTGTTATGCAAACCTCCTGGCAGCCCGCACTCTGGTCAGCAGCTGTCGGTCTGAACGGTGTTTCCATTGCATGACTAATTTGGGGGAGAAAAAGGGCTTCTGGGGTGTGAATGTAGGTTCTGGTGAGCCTGCGGGGCAGGTGGGGTTGGCCAAATGATGTCATGTAGGACTTCAGTGCAAACTGGGCCATGTCAGGCTTCCAGTGTTTGTCAGCCCCAAGGTGCAACACCTCGCCACTCACCTCAGCGCCGAGTGCTTCTCCTGCCGCATCTTCGGAGAGATGCTCAGACCGAAGGAGCTCCAGGCTCCTGCTGGAGGGACCTCCTGTAGGACTCTCTACTGTAGTTACTGTAGGATTTAAAACTCTTTGATCAAAACAATGGTATTTTTGCCTCTGCCTGATGCATTAGGCACCGCAATGGTCATGCACGTGCTTTGATCTCTTTGAGTGTCTTGGTCAGGAACTTTGAGACAGCAAAAGAGGAGATGGGCAGAAGAACCGTCCGTGTTTTCCCCCTTTGTGTCTTCAGGTTGATCAGGACTGAGAGTGCTCCTTACGCGTGTGCTGCTCATAAAGCTCAGACAGGGAGCTGGGTGACTGGTTGGAAAAGAAAAAAATTAACCCCTAAAGCATCATCTTCTGTCCACTGATTGATTTTCTTTTTTCTCTGAGCAGGTTCAACCACATTAGTCTTACTTGTAGTCATTCGATGAACAATTCCTGCAGTTACATACCAGCTATACCAGAGCAACTGATGGTCAAGATTTAAAATTCAGCCTGTATCTGCTGGACACTGAAGCTAGGCAGCTATCTGTGCTCCCTCCCTGAGTGTAACTGATGTCTTGTACTTGGTCTTCCCATCCCCTTGCAAAAAATACCAGCTTACCGCTTCTACAGAGGGTTTCTGCCAGTGTGGGTCAGACTGGAGCAAAAAGCTGGTGAGGGCCTTGCAAACTCCATCCATAAATACATCCCACCCATGTATATTTCTGGAACAAGACCCTTTTCAGAGGTTAAACTGCCCAGACCTCAAACCATCTTCTTGTCTTTCTTCCCCTGAAGATAAATTTCCCTTTCTCTACCCTTTATCTCTTTGCTGGCTGGGACTGCAGATTTTGGGGGACAGGGACATTCTCTCCCTGCAGGGATGTGTGCGCTGTGGCTGTGGACACAGGTAACACCCGTAGCTTCCTCGTGAAGATGCCGTGGTGTAGCTGCCACGACGCTGGTGCAAGCTGGGAAGGTGTCCCTACCCCAAGGGCTCCGTGCCAGCCCAGTGCCTGCAGCAGAGGTTAGGGGGTTGCTGGGTTATTTTTGGTCCCGTGGTGGGGTGGAAGCAGGGCAGTGCTGCTGGGGAAAAGGTGTCTGCTTCTCAGCTCCATTTCTCCAGGCAAAAATGTTGAATAAAAGGAAGTTCTTTCCCCTAATGTTTTTTGATTTCGGTGCCTCGGTGAGCACATTCCTGTGGTGGGAGCTGGTTGGCATCTGCCACGGCTGGCACCTCGCCCCTGGGCTCCCGGCTGTTTGTGTTTTGAGCTGCTCGCTGGCGGGGTCTGGTCTTCCCACACCGGGTTTTGCAGCCCTCGACTGGCCAGCAATCCTCAAAAGCTTGCCTGGGTCCTGCTCGTGGGTGGCTTGCAGTCTGGCAGTGACAATGGCAGCAGTGTCGGTGTTCCCTCTGCCGCGGTGGGATACCGCAGTGAGCTGGGTCCCGTCCAGCCCCCTGCCTCGCAGGTCCCCTGGGACCGGGGCTGCTAGGACATCGCAGAAGAGGCAGGATTATCCTGCCATCCTCTCTTTCTTAATAGATTAACAGTTCTGCAAACATTCCCGGTGCCTGGTAATTTGCAGACGCTGGACTCCCCTCCTCTTCTTCTTGAGGCATTGTGGGCTAAGCAAATAAATACAGTTTTTGAAACAGTATAAATATAGATTTGGGGTGTTTCTTTGGTGCTGCAGGTCAGAGGTGTTTTGATACAACATTGGAGATGGTCTTTTCCATGTTTAATCTTTATTTTTATTAATGTTGTCAGTTCTGGCATATCAAGACAGCTGCACATGCAGTACTCCAGGTTAAAATATTCCATTGCGCGCTTCTTAAACCTCATTCTGTGGCTTTTTAGGAGATCCAGGTCTGGTTTTGTATTTCAGTGCACATAGCAAGCATCTTCTTGGAGTGGCGATGGCGTAGCTTGGGGTCCAGGCTGGCAGTGAGGGCTCGGGCAGCTTTGGGGGGTGCCCTGGGGTACACGTGCTGTCCCCATGTACAGCCCACACAGCACCAGCCCTTGGGGAACTGAGCCCCTGCACTGGGTGCTGGGCAGGGAGCAGGGTAGGAGAAGGTGCAAGCTCTGCAGTGTCCCGGAGAGGTCGTCCCAAGTGCGGAGCAACCTGCAGGCAGTGTTTGAGGAGCCCTGGTGGGTGGGTATGGGGAGCCCCAGAAGGTCTCCAGGGTCTCCCCTCTTCCAAGCAGTACGTGAGAAATCCCCAGCTTTCAGTGATGCGCAAGTATCTCATCAGCGACAGTGGCATCTGGGGCTCTGACCTCAGACCAAATTATCATTTCCATTTGACATGCTTGAAGGGTACCCTTCACTGTGGGGCCCAGGCTGCGTGTTGAGCTGGAGGAGGAGGTGGTGGTGGGTACACCTCCTTCCTTCTGATGGTTTTCTTCCACTGTAGCATGGCCTCCACCCATTGATACTTTTCCAGTTTGGCTCTCCATTGATGTCCACCCACCCTTCCCTTCTGTCTGATCCCAGCAGCTGCTGCATGATGCTCTTGGCCTCTCCCCTGAAGCTCACCCAGCCCTTGCTGCCTCTCCCCAGCCCTGCCGTGTCCACCCTGTGAGGCACCGGGCACCCCCCAGCAGCCCGCTGCTCTGCCCAGGGCTAGGGCTGCTGTCCTCTCTGCAGCTCTCGCAGGCTCTGAAGAAGAGTGGAGCTTTCTTCCCTTGCAGGACACAACTGATCCATGCAAGACTTTACACTTTCCCAAATGTTCCCCAGGCAGGAGTCCTCACCATTCTCAAAATGGAAAATTGGCTCCACAGAGTGACAACTTCCCTGCTTGTCCTTGGCCAAAGTGAGACTTCCCTATCCCACCTCATTCTTGGAGAAGACCTGATGGGTAGGTAGTTTCAGTAGCTGCAGAAGCTACTACGGGAAGGTGCTGTGAGAACACATAAAACGCAGCGTGGAAGCAACAAGATCCTGGACTTCCAGCCATGTCTTTGGTGGGAGCTGAGCTCTCCAAATCCGTGGGGATGTGACCTTTGCCCCTAGGTTTTGCCGAGTTTCCTTCTCCAGCAGCTTTGAGCATTCTGATACCCACAAGCCAGTGGTTTTCTACCTTTGCAAGACACTTTGTTTCTGCACGTTTCCACACTTTTTCCTTTTAATTGCACTTTTCCTAACTGCCTTGGCACCCAGCACCAGGGAGGATGGAGTTAATGACATACCAAAGACCTTTTATTGAGCTGTGGATAAACCAGCAAGTAACTGCACACGCCTTTGCTGGTTGCCACCGGGCAGTGCTTCTGACATGCTGGCAGGACTGGGGAAATACTTGCAAGCCTCAAGACTTCTGCTCAGCCTGAAAAGAAGAGAGGCAGCTTTAACTCCAGACCGCGAGGAGCAGCTTGTCCTGCCTGTACAATAACGGGAGGTTAATTCTCAGCGGCAGCCTTCTGGCCCGGGCAAGCTGGGTTGCCATTTTTGCAGTGGTCTCCTCTTGAGGCAAAGCCATTGCGTGCTACAACACAAAGACGGTGCTTTGGGCACCTGATATTTTTGGGAACTTTTTTAAAGCCCCATCCAAACTGGGACTGTCTGGCAGCTCTCCGGGTGGGGAGAAATGCCAACAGGGTGGCCACCCTTGGAGGTTTGTCCTACAAGACCTGCTTGTTTGTGTCCTGACGTTTTTGACACAAAGATGGTACTGTTGCTGGGGAAGGAAATGAAATCTCGGTATGACATAGGCTGGACATGATCAGAAGTTGGGTTGTTTTTTTTTTTCAGCAGCGAAGTTGACCTGGAGGTTCAGGAATATTCCAATACAATTTGGGGTAGCTCCAAAGCAAGGAGACACATGTCACCAGAGGACAGCAAAACTCAGGGTGAAGTTGGTAGAGAGCAGCTGAATGAGGGAAGTTCGTTGCTCAGTTGAGAACAATTTGGAGCTGGCTGTGAAGGGAAGGGCTGGGGTTGACTTTGGTGGAGATATCTGAGGCAGGCAACACACTCAGCACGGGCTTAGGGATAATTGGATCCATCCGGCATGTTACACTGAGAGGGTTTCAAAGGGCCTCTTAGAGGTCCCTTAGCACATCTCTCAGGTTGCCAGTCTGCTTTCTGTTGTTCATTACGCCCTCTTTGAAGTCTGAAAATCCCTATTATTTCATGGTCAATTTACTGCTTTTTTCCGAGGCCAATATTGTCTTCAGCGAAGCTCAGTTTCTGTAGGTTTTAGTTTGGTGGTTCAAGCCCTGCCATCATCCTCCAGCGTGGCATAACCAGAGGGTGGTGACGAGGGTGCCAAGATCCTCCCTGAGCATCATTCAGGTCCAAGGGGGGGGTTTCCTCCAAGGATCTCATGCCCTCCTGCAGCCCTGACCTTCTGCTCCAGTCCCACCCAGTATAACCCCACTCGGGATACTGGTCATCATGAAGCCAGCCTTTTCATCGCAGCCTTTCAGCAGCAGTTGAACGCAGAGGGAAGTGGGTGTTTTTATTGCCGCTGAACGCTGGGGAAAACCGAGAAGCAGAGGGCTGATGTGACTCATTCCAAGTTTTGCAGTAAATAAGCAGCACGGTTGGGAAAAACCCAGGGTCTTCAGAGTCCCCGCTCTCCCCACCAGATCAGTCTGCCTCCCAAATGTTTACTAAAGAGACTGGAGTCTGATTGTTTTTACTTTATTTTTAATTTTTAGACGCTTCCTTCTTCGGGCTGTTTTGCCTGTTCCGCAGTGGCCAGTGTTTAAACAGCACTAGCAGGAAATGTTTTTGAAATGTGCTTTAAAAAACACAGTTCTGCTAAGATGTTCTTTTTATTCCCATTTTAGACAGAGGCTTAGGGTTCACAAAGAATGAATCTCTTGTCGGTAGGAGTCAGTTAGGTGGCAGTTTGTTTTAGAGCTGTCCTTGTCATTGTTGAAGGAAGGACTGATCTGCATGCTGGGAGTTGGGGGGGTCGCTTGTGGTCCTCACAGTAAAAAAAAGCTTTACAGTCAATTATATTCTGCACTCTTGTAGCTCCTCTCAAAGCCAAGGGTCCGAGCTGGACTCCTGGCTTCTGAAAAGCTTTGCTTTGACACAAGATATAGCTCCAGTGGAAATTATGGAGCTGATGCAGAAATTATTGGGTGAGGTTTTCTGGACTGAATTATGATGACAGATGACAAGGCTAGATGATGTTAAGTGTCCCTTTGGGTCTTGAAAACTATGAATCTTCATGGATATCTCCAAGCTTAAATTGGTACATGGGGTTTTGTGGAAGCGTTGTTTCATCTCGTGCATCACGAGCCGTGGCTGGGCTGGGACGATGGAGGCGTTGGAGGATGCTCCACGCGTCAGACGGGGGACGGGAAGGACAGCAGCACTGGAACAAGGGCTTGCTCCAGCCACTGCTTCGGGCACGTAGGTGGGGAAAACGCTATCCCAGGAGAGACATGCTATCTTGGAAAGGTCAGGAGCAACATCCTGGTGTCTGGCTGCAGAGAGCGGTGTGGGCAGACTTGGAGGGGAAGGCAGCTATCAGGAGCAGATTGAAGGCTGGAGGTTCAGACCTGCGTTGTTCTCTGGGCCGAGTCGGCAAGCCCGTTACTGAGGGTGTGAGGGTGTTTATAGGGACAAGCTCCTGGCCAAGGCACGGACAGCCGGTGCTTGGGGTACACGGCACGCTGCCAGGCATCTAGAGGAGCCTGGGGAGCCGCAGCACCCGCAGCATCGTCCTGCCAGGGAGCTGCCTGCTGCTGTGTCCAATTAAACTGCTGGAGCGACCCGGAGAGGCAGAAAGGGTTGACTCAGGGCTTGGCTGGGATCCTGGGACCAACACTGCAATTCATCCAGCGGAGTAAAACAAAAAAACAAAGGCGCTGGGATTTTTAATAAGTGTTTAAGATCTTGGATTTGTCTCTCGTCAGTCATTTGATCCAGCCACAGGACTCGTATTAGTGGGTGGGAGAGAAATCCTGTCTGAGCATTAGACGCTGTAGGTTTCCACCCCGGCTGGGAAGCTATCATTGTGTCTGGTAGGAGAAGCCTATTTACAGGCGCTCCCTGTGGGACGCCTGGCTCCTAGCAGAGCAGTTTGCACCAGATGGTCCCTGCAGCATCCTGGAGACAATCTCCTCCAAATTCCTGGCTAAGAGGAGGCTCCCGCAAATCTCCAGCTCTGATTCACGCTGACCCCGGTGCAGTCGAACAAGAGCATCAGCCGTTACGACAGACTGTGCCCAACGTGAGATCCTTCAGGAGCCCCAAGCAGCAGAAAGCGCCAAGTGCTCCCACCGGTATTACATATAGCTCATTTGGGATACACGCACGTTTTTTCAGGATGCCTCATCACAGTCCTTTGCAAAGTCCCTTGTTAATTTTGGGCACAGTGCTTGGAGTTCGGTGAGCACCGTGCAGAAGCCCTGACCGTGCAGCCAGCGGTGGAGCCCTGGGCATTTGCTCTGAAGGCACGACCCAGGTGTGGGTGCCAAGGCTGTAGGAAGATGGTGGGGCCCTGTTGCAATTCGGTGGGCCAGAGCTGCTCATGTGTCAGTCTGGAGATGTGGAGGAGAAAGGAGCAAACAGCATCAGCCCTTTCCCAGCCGTGCTCTGCCAGCGAAGCAACCATCAGTGACATTAGCGGGTGGGAGAGGAACCCTGCCTGATGACACACGATGTCCTGAGTGGGTTAGAGAGACCAGAGCAGTGGCTCAGCATGTCCCACCGCTGAAACACAGCTCCCAAGAGCTGGAGGTGAAGCAGCAATTCCAGCAATGGTGCTGTTGGTGCAGCTCAGAGCTGCCCACAGCAGCTCCTGCCCGGCTCCTGCCATCTCGGCAGGCCACTGAGTTGTGCATAAAGAGCTGGAATTTTCCTCTGAGGAGAAGTGACCTTCAGCTGAGGTGACTCAGAGCCTGCCGTTGGGATTAGCGGTGAGGGAGGTTTAGCAGCGAGAAGCTTTTGTCCTGCTGTGAGGCTTTCGGTCTGTAAGTTCAGCTGCGCCGGGCATCATGCAGCCTCGTGATGCCTTTCCGAGGGTTACAGGAGCTGATGTCTGCACAAAAGGATGTGGAGCAAGCGGCCGTGCTACGGGACATGCAGTCTCCCACAGGAGCCCACTGCTGGCTCCAGGCTTTTTCCAAAGCGATGTCCGATGTGCTCTGAGCTGTAGAAGATGAACTCAGCACCTTGCGTAGATGGCTGTAAGGGCACCAAGGCAACATCAGTGTCTGGCAGAGATGGTAGGGAGTCAACAGGACAGGGCTTGGAGAGACATAGGTTAAAAAAGAGGAGGGTGAACCCTGGGGTCCTCCAAGACAAGTAGTTGGGGTGTGAAAAGTACAGGACACCCAAAGTGTTGTGAGTGGTGGCGGTCTGGAGCACAGCGATGGAGGTGAGGAAGGCCAGGGCAGGCAGGTGCAGTGCTGCTTTAGCTCCTGGCTCTCCAGGACTCTGGCAGGAGTGTCTGGAGAGCTTCATCCATGGGCCAGGAGAGCCGAATGCTTGCTTGTCACCTGAGTGACTTGTGAGAACATCCTCCTCCTGCCCCAGTCTTCCCCGTGCTTATCAATAGCTTCACCTTTCCCATGCCTGGAGCTGTACACTCCTTTTTCCCCTCTAGGCACATATCTTCTCTTGTGTTGCAGGTTGCCTATGGGACCACAGAAAACAGCCCTGTCACCTTCATGGGATTCCCCAATGACAGCATCACCAGAAAAACTGAGACGGTGGGATGCATCTTCCCCCACACGGAGGTGACCATGACCCTCCCCACCTGCTCCAGGTCCTCTGCCTGCAGCAGACTTTGGACCGTCCTCCCTGTTTCGTGCTGGAGTCGGGGCAGGCCATCACGTTTGGCTCAGACGTCCCCTCCTAAGCCCTTCGTCTCTTGAATTGCAGGCAAAAATTGAGGATCCAGAAACAGGGCAGCCTGTGCCTCTGAACGCTCCTGGGGAGCTTCAGATCCGCGGCTACTGCGTCATGCTGGGCTACTGGGACGACCCTGCCAAGACGAGAGAAGTGCTCACTGCTGAGAAGTGGTACAAGACGGGGTGAGTCTGGAAACAGCCCTGCTCCTCCCGGTCTGTCCTGCTGGATGGGGACGGGTATGTACAGGAGCACCTTGGCTGAGATTTCCAAAGTAGGGGAAACTGGCCCAATTTAGCCCTCCGATCTCTCTGTGAAAGTTCGGAACAGCTTTTAGCACAGAGCCCTCGGTGCCCAGTGCCCCTGGAGGCGGGGATGGTCACCTCGCTACGGGTGCGATGGAGGTGCTGTGGGGGTACACAGCAAGGGCAGGAATCGCCTCCCGCCCGAGCCCTGATGTTTGTGTGGATGCTGCCGGTGGCAGTGTCTGTATCAGGAGCTCTCTGATTTCATCCATGTGTTCAGGTGGCGTCTCAGCCGTTACCCTCCGGATACCCTGACCTGGCCTCCAGACCAGGCTGGGTGGGAGCATCAGCCGTTCTTCCACCCAGCTGGGACAGGACTAGGAGTGTGGTGTTGTTGCAGGGACCTTGCAAGCCTGGATGAACACGGCTACTGCAAAATTATAGGCCGTTGCAAGGACATGATTATTCGAGGAGGAGAGAACATCTACCCAGCGGAACTCGAGCAGTTTCTCCACACCCATCCCAAGGTTGAGGAGGTCCAGGTGAGCAGGGGGAGGTGAGGTCAGCAAGCAGCCATGGTTCCTGTGGTGGGAAACCTGTACACAAAGCTGCTGGGACTGCTGCCTGGGACCTGGTTGTCTTCCTGTGTTTTCAGCATCTCCCTTTGTGTAATACTGGTTGGCAAGCGGGAGGGAAAGGCTCATGGCATGGAAGGGGCAGGCAGAGCTCCTGGCATGGGGCACATCGGTTCGGACAATCCCCTCATGCACCAGCTTCACGTCTGCAAAGTAGTGACTGTCATTCTTCTTCAGTTGTTAAACTGCCTGTCCACTTTCATAGCTCTCTGAAATTCTTACTTGGAAAGCAGTCTGGAAGGAAAAGCTTTTACTGATAATTAATTACTAAACTCCTAAATCTAAAAAGACTCCTCCAGCAAGTCCCTGGAGGTGAGGAGTCAGACTTGGTTTCACCCCTTCACAAGACAGCGATGATTTGCAGCATTGAGCAGCTGCTCCCAATCTGCCGGGATTGTTCTCCTCCAGGTTTTGTGCCAGACAAGTTTCCCCATAAATAAACCGGTTATTTAGTCAGTGTTGTGCCTGTGCCAGGCTAGCATCTCTCCCTGGAACAGCCCCAGTGCAGATGGGTTGCAAACCAGCCCTGTTTATGTAGTTTCTAGGGCTTTATGTCACTGCTCTGGACTCAAAAGGATCGACGTGTCTGTAGGATTTCGAGATACTGGTTCAAGGCGGGGAATGACAGTAGGACTCTTGTGAAATGGTGTGAGCAAACTTTAGAGAGAGATCAGGCTTGGGAAGCCCGTCTCCTGGTGTCACGGGCAATGGTTCGCTAAGACTTGCCATTATAAGGGTTTCAAGTAATCCTTTAATTCCACTTCATCCCTCTCCTGCTGTTTCATCGGGAGATCCCAAAGCACTTGAAGCAGCCTCCCACGTCTCCCTGCTGGTCGTGAAACCTGTTGCCCCATTTTTGGGGGAAGCAGAGGCACACAGAGGGATGACAGGTCCACGTTGCAGCTATGGTGAGCTGCCGCCCGGCTGGTCTGACTCAGCCCTCGCTCCAGTGATTTTGCAAAACCGAAGGAAGACGCTGGTGTCTGGGCACCCAGCCTGCTCTGCCGCCTTTCCTCTGGTGGGGAAGTCCTTCCAGGAGGGTTCCATGTCGTGTAGAAAGCACTGGTGGGATGGTCAGGCAGCCTAGGCTACCTGCACGCAGTCCCACGCCACCACTCCAGCATCCCGTGGCGTGGGTCAGGGCTCGCGCTGTGGGCCAGCAGACATACCCTGTGGGAGGAGAAGGATATCCCCAGGGGTCACACCATCTGTCTGTCCCAACCAGGTGGTTGGTGTGAAGGATTCGCGGATGGGAGAAGAGATCTGCGCCTGCATCCGAGTGAGGGCTGGGCAGAACTGCACCGAGGAAGAGATTAAAGCTTTCTGCAAAGGGAAGGTGGGTCTCCCACTCTGCCCAGTAATTCAGTCCCTGACAGACCAGTACACCCAGTGGGTAGTGCCAGCTGGGCTGGCTACGCTATTCTGGCAGGTTGTGTAGCGCTTGGTTTTCTCTTCCCAGATCTCCCATTTCAAGATCCCACGTTACATTGTGTTTGTGAGTCAATACCCGCTCACCGTCTCAGGCAAGGTAAGAGGGGCTGGGGCAGGGCAGGAGCCTCCTGTCCCATCTCCCGTCTGAGTCTCTCCTCCTCCTCCTCTCTGCACTTTATTCCAGATTCAGAAATACAAATTAAGGGAGCAGATGGAGAAGCACCTTCAGGTCTGAGCTTGGGAAGGCAGAGCGAAAAAACAGGATAAATCAGCCCCACTTCAGCCAGCTTTGCGTCAGCTTTTCACCTGTGCCTTGGGCTACGCAGTGGAGACCTTCTCTTCCCGACATCAGGCTGATGGCACTTCTAGTTAATAAAACAGAGCTCCTTTTTTCCCCCAGTTGGGTTTGTTTCTTTGCCAACAGAAATACTGCGGTGTGAGGAAAGGATGCTTATTTCTGGAGTTCTCTCCTGTTACTGAAAGACCTTATGAAGGCTTTAAAATCTTGCATCTCTGAGTAATTTGGCTGCAGCCATTTCAGAGGACTTTGCGGGCCTGAACAGATGCTGGTAGATATTTTACTGATATTTTAAGTCATAACAGCCTGGCCTGGCTTCCAAAGGTAGGTGAATGCCTCCTCTGCTTGGTTGTTGCTGGGACTCCCAGGTCACATAACCCAGTTGATGAACTTGAAATGAGGGGCAGGGGCTTTAGAAAATGAGTCTTTGCATGGGAAGGGGCTCCCGAAAGCTGGCTGGAAAAGCTTGCTCTGTTCCCACACCTCCCCAGGCCTTCTTACCCCCAAAGAAACTTCTCCAAGGTAGACTTGGCATCGTTTATTTTATTGTTTTGGACAAGACAGTAAAGATTTAGCAGAAATACCAAAGTTCCTGTCCCAGCGGCAGTGTGAAGCAGAGCATATCCAGGACAGCGTTTTACGGGAGTTGGTATCTCCCAACCATGAAACACCACGCCAAGAAGTGGAAGAGCAGAGCTCCTCTTCCTTCCTGGCAGCAGGCTCCCACCCCAGCTGGGATGCAGATAACTCTCACTGACCTCCCGCCCGTCTCCTTCCTTCCTAAGCAGGGCTGGTGGCTGGGCCCCCGCCTCCGCGCTGGGGCTTCCTCCGGTGGCTGGGGGAAACGGTGCAATGAGGAGGGAGGTCAAGCGTCGGTGAGATCTTGATCCCGGATCTCCCAGCTGGACTGTGGGCTCTGCCCATGGAAGCAGACCGAGCGGACAACAAGCCCGGTCTTCATGTCTGCTTTCTGGAAGAGAATCAAATGGGAGGGTTCGTGTCAGACCCTTCCCCTCGATGTCTCTGCTGCGAGTTCCTCCACCGTTCCCAAACTGCTCCTGGGACTGTTGTCTCCGGCTTCACCTCTGCCCACCCCAAGCAACCCTCGGGTCTCCTCCCTGCCCTGCTTTTAGGACCCTTATGAACCTTCGTTCCCAGAAGAGGAACTGTTACCTCCATTACAGTGACTGAGGGACACAGTGCAGCTCTAGGTCTGATGTCTAGGGAAGGACATTTTACCTTCCTTTGCTTCCCACAGCATTGACCCAGGTGTGGGACAGGCTTGCAGCAAGAGGAGCTTCTCTGGTTCCTGTCCGATACCTCCACCCTTTGCACAGACCCCGGAGCGCCCTGTGTACTCACCGTCATTGGGGGGTTGCTGGTAAGAAATGAAGGTGGGGTCAGCCCTGGCTTGTGTGGGTGGACAACCTGCTGAGAAACACAGCGAGCACTGGTCACAGCCAGCACAGGGAGGGTACTGGCTCCCGTCACCCCGTCACTGCTGCCACAGCTCCCAGGAGTGGTGCTGGGTCTGAGCCCCAGCAGAGCCAGGGTGCCCGGGAAGCTTCCCCTGCCATCCCCATCCCCTTCCCAGGGGCACATCCAGCCCTTGCCGCCCAGGCCACCTCCTGAGGTGTCCTATGGGCATCCCACCCCCCTGGGACGTCGCAGCTCCATCTGCAAATACTCACAGGAGAGGAAAAGATGACCCTTGTGGCTGGCAGCATGGCCTCGGTGGGTGCATGGGGCTGCAGGCAGAGCTCTAGGGCTTCTGCCCTTCCCCGTGCCCTGGCCCCGCTCTTATAGCCCTCGCTGCCAGATGGGAAACTCCCGGTGTCCGGGGGTGTCTTCCCAGGGATGGGGGGTTACGTCAGGGATGGGTTACTCTGAACTACTCACTCCTGGCCTGGAAACAGGAATCTGCGGCCACAGCCTTTGTCACAGGCATTTCTCACTTCTCCGTGGCTATTAATAGCGCAAATTAAGAAAGAAAATGCCTGGGACCGTTAGGGCTGGGTTTGCACAACC
Source organism: Larus michahellis (assembly GCF_964199755.1). Classification (NCBI taxonomy): domain Eukaryota; kingdom Metazoa; phylum Chordata; class Aves; order Charadriiformes; family Laridae; genus Larus; species Larus michahellis. The sequence goes on from NC_133909.1 coordinate 7,724,889, forward strand.
CTGCGTGGAGTCGGGCCACGGCTCGCTCGCAGAAAGGGCTGAGCAGCCCCTGAACCGGGAAACCCTCCGACGGCCCCGGGGGGAGCGGGGACACGTCCCGGGGGGGGGGGTGCCCGAGCCTCGTCGCGTGGCCGGGACGGCCCCGGGGGCGGACACCGGCCCCGCCGCCCCCAGCTGCCATCGTGCCCCGCACGACCCCGGCCGGGAGCAAACGGCTCTGCCCGCCCCCCCCCCCCCCCGCCCTCCGTACCGGCGGGGGGCGACAGGGCGGCGGTGCCGGGGCTCAGTGCCCGCCTCGGGGCGGTGCCGGGGCCCGATGGCGGCGCTGGGGTGGCGGCCGGCGGCGGCGGCGATCGCTGCGGCGCGGCCCGGCTGGGGCGGCCCGGGACGGGGTCCGGGAGCGGGTCCTGCCTCGGAACCGGCCCCCGGGACCGTCCCGCAACCGGCCGCCCCCGCCACGGCCGCCGTCTACGTGCACGTGAGCGGGGGATACCGGGGCTGTGCATGGGGGGGGCACGGGGACGTCGGGCTCGCACACGGCGGGGGGGCACACACGGGACCCAGGGACTCGCACGCGGAGGGGGCGGACGGGAATCCTGGTCTTGCACACGGGAGGTCACGGGGACCCCGGGCTTGCACAAGGGAGGGGGGGCGTGGGGACACCATGACTGCACACGTGGGGGGAGGGACCCCGGGACTTGCACACGTGGGGGGCACACGTGGGACCCAGGGACTTGCACACGTCGGGGGTGCACGGGGACCCTGGGCTTCCGCACGGTGCGGGGGGGCAGGGGGATCCCCGGCCTTGCACACGTGGGAGGGGGGGATGGACCCTGGGCTTGCACACCGGGGGGTAAGCAAGGGGACACAGGGACTTGCACGCAGCGAGGAGGAATCCAGGGATTTGCACACGTGGGGGTGTGCATGGGGGCCCCAGGCTTGCACACGGGGGGCCACACATGGGGCTCCGGGGTTTGCACACATCGTGGGGTGACTGTGGGACCTTGGGGCTCACACACGCGTGGGTGCATGGGGACCCCGCGGCTTGCAGGCGTGGGGGGGGGCATCCCAGCCTTGCGCAAGTCATGGGGCACGCGTGGGGGGTGCTGGGGGGGTCCCCAAGCTGTGCACATGAAGGGTGGCACCCGTGGGGCACACACCTCGTGCCCCTAGGGCAGGTGGGGAGTGCTGGGGCCTGTGCACGGGGCTGGGGCTGTCCTCCCCATCCCGAAATGGAGTGCTGAGGGGTGGGGACGTGGCCGTCCCCCACGGCACCCTGTGCCCGCAGTGGCCCTACTGCCGCAAGCGCTGCTCCTACTGCAACTTCAACAAGTACGTGGTGCCGGCGGTGGATGAGGCGGCCATGCGCGCCTGCCTGGTGCGGGAGGCTCGCACCCTGCTCCGCCTCAGCCAGGTGCAGAGGTGGGTGCTCATGGGGAGGGGCTCGGGGGGGACCCTTTGGTGCCCACCTGCATCCTCCCCACTATCTGCCTCACAGCGTCACCTCCGTCTTCTTCGGCGGGGGCACCCCCAGCCTGGCCAGCCCCTGCACCGTGGCGGCGGTGCTGGAGGCCATTGCAGGGACTGCCCACCTCCCCGCCGGCGCCGAGGTCACACTGGAGGCCAACCCCAGCTCCGCCAGCCCCCCGCGCCTCGACGGATTCAGGGCGGCTGGCATCAACCGCCTCTCCATCGGCGTCCAGGTGAGAGGGGCTCTGTCCCGTCCGTCCCCACAGCCCCGCCTGTGTCTCCCCCTGCCACTGTGCTCCCTTTGCAGTCGCTGGATGATGCCGAGCTGCAGCTGCTGGGCCGGGAGCACACGGCGGCGGAGGCGCGGGGGGCCGTGGAGGTGGCGCGGGGGCTCTTCCCCGGCCGAACCTCCATTGACCTCATCTTCGGGCTGCCAGGGCAGAGCCAGAGCGCGTGGGCCCGGGGGCTGGAGGCGGCGCTGGGGCTCTGCGACGACCACGTCTCTCTGTACCAGCTGACGCTGGAGCGGGGCACAGCACTGGCGGCGCAGGTCTCGGGGGGGAACCTGCCCGCACCCCCCCAGGACCTCCTGGCCGACATGTACCAGACCGCCTGCACCATGCTGGTGGCTGCTGGCTTCCGACACTATGAGGTCTCCAATTTTGCAAGGAAGGTGGGGTGTCACCCCTCCCCTATGCAACGCCACCCCCCCCAGCGGGCTCAGCCCCCCCCTTACACCACACCCCGTTCTCACCCAGGGCGCCCTCAGCACCCACAACCTCTCCTACTGGCGGGCTGAGCAGTACATCGGCGTGGGGCCGGGTAAGCCGGCGTGACAGGGAGGTGTGTGCATGGCCATGTGTGCCCCCTGCACCCCATTATTGTCCCCCCCGCCACTGTAGGGGCGCACGGGCGCTTCGTGCCGTGGGGTGAAGGTGGTTGCAGCCGGGAGGCCCGTGTCCAGACGCTGGAGCCAGACGCCTGGATGCGGGAGGTGCAGACCCGGGGCCACGGCACCAGGCGGCGGGTGGTGCTGAGCCCGCTGGAGCAGTGAGTAGGGGGCTGTGCGTGTGCGTGTCCCCGTGCCCCCTCCCCTGCCGGGCTGCCCCCCAGCTCTCCCCGTGCCTGCAGGCTGGAGGAGGTGCTGGCCCTGGGGCTGCGCACGGACGAGGGTGTCACACACGAGGTGAGGAGCAGCGCGGGGGAAACGACACCAACCCCGCCATTAACGACTGTTCGGTAACGACCCGCCAGTAACAATGACCTGCCGGTAACGATGACCGTCCCCGGGCGCACAGCGCTGGGGGCGCTTCTCCCCCCACCTCAGCCTGGAGGCCGTGTTCGGGGCGCCGGGGGAGGCGGCGGAGCTGCAGCAGCAGGGCTGGCTGGTGCTGGATGGCGGGTGAGCCCCACGGGGCCGCGGCGGGGGCGGGGGGCGGTTCTCCGGTGCGGAGCCGGGGCTCAGCCGCCGCTTTTCCCCCAGCGGCCTGCGGTGCCGGCGGGAGGGCCTGGCCCTGCTGGACTCCCTGCTGCCCGGCCTGCTCTGCCAGCTGCAGCGCGGCTGGGCCCGGCCGCCCGCCACGGCGCACCCCGGGACACCGAGGAGAGGACCGACGGGGGACGGTGGGGAGGCCGCGCCGGAGATGGCGGGGGCTGTAAGCGACGGCAGTGGAGAATAAAAGACGAGAGCAGTGCCCCGGCTGACAGCGGTGGGGGGCGGCTGCCCGGGGGTGCCCGGTGCTGGAGGCCCGGCCGGGCCGCTGCCGCGCCGCGCATGCGCGAGGCGTGCGTACGTCGGGCGGTTGTCGGCCCGCCCTCCGGAAGCGGTGCCATAGAGTGGCGGCGGGAGGAGCCCCTCTAGGCGGCGCGGGCGGCTTTCTCTCTGTGGTGCGCGGGCGCCGTTGCCATGGCGGCCGGGCGCGGAGCGGGCCGGCGGGATGCGGCGAGGCTGCGGGAGGCCCGGCACGGCCCGGACCGGCGGCAGCCACGGCTCGGAGCTCCCCGGTACGGCCCAATGCCCGGACCGGCACCCCCCGGTGCGGCCCAACGCGGGGTCCGGACCGGTGCCCACCTTCCAGGTGTGGCCCAATTCCCGGCCCGGTACCCCCGGTACGGGCGGCCGAGCCCCGGGCCTGGCTTGTGCCCTCATCGCGGCCGGGGCCTTGCTCCCGAGCTCCGCACCGAAGCCACCATAAGCAGCCCCTTCCCCACCCAGTGACACCCCTCGCCCCCCTTTTTTCTTCTTATTCTATTATTTTATTTTTTTCCCTGGAGAGGCTCCCCCGGTGCCGAGGAGCCGGTCCCGGCTGTAGGGTCTTGCAGGTTAAGGCTACGGGGGGAAACAAATCCCCGGTGGGATTCCCTCAGCTTGCCCTGCCCGGTGGCGGCCTGTGCTGGGGAGCGCTGCCCTGCGCCCAGCTCCGCAGGAGTTCTGCTATTTATGAGGGTTTTTTTGCTAATTAGGAGCTTCTGAAACTCCAACGGCTCGCTCCCTGTGTGGCGCTGGGCGAGCGTGGCGCGGCTGTGCCGGGGGATTGTGTGCTCGGGGTCGCAGCTGGAGCAGGGAACTTTCCAGGAATTTGCTCGTCTGCCTGCACAGAGCACAGGCTGTATTTATCTTATCCCTGGTCTCTCCTCTAGAAAAAAGTGTGAGACAGTTGAATCCCAGTGACCCACTTTGGTCCTTGTAGCTTCTCAGAGTTTGATTTTTCCAATTATAAGAGGTGCTGGATTTAACTGTTCTGCGCAACCTTAAAAAAACCCCAAACAAACACAATGCAAAACATAGTTCAGCTGGATATGACTGACCAGGCTGAACGAGGAAGATGGGGTTTCCTTGGGAGGCTGAAGAGGAGGTCTCTTCATCTGTTTTTCAGGCAAGAAGGAGAAGACACGTGAACTGTCCTCCTTAACAATTGCAGAAGAGCCTACACCTGTTTCATGTGTTCTGCAAGGAGATGACATCCAGGCGCTTGCAATTAAGGTGGAAGACCTCAAGAAAGTATGTATTTTTACTGATAGAAACAGCTGCCTTAACTGACACTCTATTTTGTATGTTTACCACAGGGTGCGGTCCATTTACTTAAACCAAACCCCACTCTTGGAGTTCCGTTCTCATTCCATTTTGTCTGTCTTGCTTTTTATGATCGGATCGCTTTATCAGATCATCAGGCTCAGTTGCTGAAAGTAAAGGATTATGAATCCTTACACAGTTTTTTCAAATGGAAGGCTAAGTCATCTGCCTCTTCAAAATTATGTTTCCGTCTTTCTGGTCTAGTAAGACGTATAAGTTCTTTAGTAACTATCACGGCATCCCTTCTAAAACTGGAGCCAAACTGTGGGAGTAGAAGCATTTGACACCAAACAACACAGCAGAAAGGTATTGGGAAAGTGATTTAAAACTCTCTTTTCTCTGCCCCAGTTGTAAAGCAGAGTCCAGAAAAGTAAGACAGTAACTATGCTGGTATCTCCACGTCCGTGTAACGTGCCTCTTACGGGGAGGAACAGCGTGTACTGATATGACTTCTCTGTGTATCCTAGAAGGCTCAGAAGGAACGAAGGTGAGTCAGTCCGTACCTAATTGCATTGTGACTGTTTATTTTCTGCAGCTCCATGTTCCACACCCTCCCCATGATGCTGGGAGAATTCCGGCTAGGAAGGAATACCTCATTCGAAAATATCGATCCAAAGAGACAAAGAAGGTGACAGATCTCCTCGTGGCATACCCTGCTTTCCCAAAGGCACCCAGGGAACCGCTGACTTTTTCTGGTAAGGTTAAACTTCCCACCTTATCTTGGGGTTTTGGTTTTGCTAAGCCTAGCTTTAGTGACCTGGCGCTGGGGTTGGGGGTTATTTTTGTGTGTGTGTTGTAGGACCAGAACTGTTTGGTGATGGCTGTGAAAAGATTCTGCCCCATCACATTTTGGGAAGTCTCAAGGAATTCAAGGAGGAAGCCTTGGCCAGAGGAAACGCTCAGGTTGGTTTGTAAAGTTACGAAAATGTTGCTGCACGGCACTTTTCCAGAGGTGGAGAGCGGTGCCCGCAGTACCTTTCAATGGTTTTCAGCACCTATCAGGATCAGGTCAGGCCCAAGGTGTGGTTTTCCCAACCTCTCGCACTCTGCGGGGAGGGTTTGCCTTCAGAGAAACTGCACCAACAGGTTTTGAATTCCTGCGTGCAGGAGAGGGACGTCATGGAGGGAAGAATTACAGAGGCTTCCTCTTCCATACGTGCTTCTGCTGATGGCGTCAGGCTGGCAAGGGAAGTGCTGGTGTTGCAGCAGTGCCGTTGCTCAAGTCTGATTACTCAGATAAATCCTTCCATTGTTTCAAAGTGTGTCCCTAGTGCCCTGTTTTTGTTCCTCTTCAGAGTTATCAGGTAAAAGTACTGTCAATCTGAAGAATTCTTTTCTCCTCCCCTCTCCCGTTCTCATTGTGGTGGCAGTGTGTGCATAGAGAGGTTAATTTAACGCTTCCTCTCTCTTCAGCTAGCAGGTCTTATTGAGGTTTCTCATCAAGATGTTACTGCAGCAGCTTTAAAAGAGGAACATGGAGGAGTGAAGAAGGTTCACCAGCCCCCACCAGCAGAGCACAAAGCTCTCCAGAACTGGCACCATCATATGACAATGAGGAAAAAGCAGGAGAAACATCTGGGAGGCGAGTAAAGCTGAGGCCTCGTTCTGTGGGCAGGTCGGGGAATTTGATGGCACCACAACAAACTGTAATGGTCGTAGCTGACCGGGGTTAATCCTGTTGCCATTGCATGTTCTCAGAGCTCCCCACGCTGCTAGTGCTAGTGGCCGTGGATGCTGTGGGGAGGTGAACTGGGGGAAGGACGGTGGATTTGGTGGGGACAGTGTAAGGGGGTTACACGTGAACAATAGGTAAAGGGTGTGCCCAGAAGTGCAGCATCAATGATCTGACATTCCTTCTTTATAGAAATTCTTCAGAGGCCAGAGAATGAATTGCTGATGAACACCTCGGAGGATTACAGACAAATCCAGGAAGAACGTGACCTCATTGACCGGTGTCTCCCTGCCCTGCTTCCTGGAAAGGTGAGAGCCCCACTTCCTCTGCGTCCTGATTGCTCTGTTCTTGTGAAAGAGTTAAGATGCTGGTGTAACATCTCTGAACGTAACAGAATGTAGTCAGTAACATCTCTGAAAATCTGTCATTAGATATTTATCAAAGCCACTTTAAGTCCTTCAGCCTACTGTGCAAGCAGAGCTTTCAGTGACTTTAAAAATAAAAACAGGAACTGTGCACTCCGTGCTCATCAGAGGAAAATGGTGGTGTGCTTTGGCTCCTTGCTAACGAACTGCGTTTCTTGAGATGCCATATCTCGATTATCACCAAAGGCTGTCATGCACTGGGAAGTGGGACGTGCCGCAATTGCTGTTCCAGGGACAGAAAGATCTGATAGCTTAAGGCTTGAATTTTAGTGATTGCCATGGAGAAAGGGGTATGGGTAAGTCAGGAGGATTATGGGAGTATCCTATGTTAAAATTATTTTTTTACATTTATAGCACTATCAGAGAATTTGCATTTGTGTGAGGCACTATTTTAATATCACTCAACCTTCATGTGGCACTAGATAGAAGAAAGTTCTTCTTTTGTCTTTGACAGCAGCCTGGTAGAAATTTTGGCTTGCTCTGCAGAAAGTGATAATTTATAGACTTTTAAAATATCTGTATAAGCAGAGTTAGACCCCTTTTTCTATTTAGCTCCTATTCCCTGTGAAAATAACAGGCAGCTGTAATGCCTCTGCAAGCGTCAGCATGAGCCTTGTTTTCCACCCTAGGGCTACCGAAGAGGAAGTGAATTCTGGAGACAGCCCGAGCGTATTGGAGATGAAGTCACTGGCCTGACGATGACACTGACTCAGAGAGAATGTGGCTACCCAGAGCCAGTCACTCATGTGGGGAAACCCCGCAGCATCCAGATGGAAATGGGTGAGGGAACGTCACAGAGAGGTGATTGCACAGAAATGGGGTACAAGTGTGGAGGGAGCGGCAGAAAGAAACAGTGACTCCAGCGAGTCTGGAGGCTCACGTTATAGCTGTCCCTTCCAACAGCTGCAGCACAAGCTACTTCCCAGTCATCTGTTGGACCTCCTCTTTAAAACACCATGAGACCAAAGTTTGGCAGAGAGTGAAATTAATAGACACGTGTGTATATAGACAGTGAGCTCTTGTGTGGGTATTTCCACAGGTCTGAAGCCTCCAAAGAGGATCCCTTTCCATCTAACCTGGCATAAGAGTCTTTTCCTGAAAGAGCGACAGCAGGAGCTAAAATCTGTCCTAGAGGAGCTAGATTTTTATAAGCCGGTAAGACTAGAGGAGTGAAGACATTCTTTGCATCTCTCATCTCTTGTCAGATGCTGTAGAGTAACATAAAATTGTCAAGAACAGGATCTGAAAAAGCATTAGGAATCTAAAACTTAGGATCCACAGTGCTTATCTTGGAAGTTCCCACATTTCCAAAGGGACACACCCATAAGAGTTGTCTGGCCTCCCTAAGTGTTGCGTGGTGTGGTCTAAGAACCTCAGAATAGGACCCTGAACGAGGAGCATGCAGCTGCCAAGACCTAGGCAATAAAAAAACCTGCTAAATGCTCATGTAGAACTTTGATTTAGTGCCTCAGGGCAGAGGAAAAACGCTTTCACCTGTGTGGAAGCCGTATCTGAAATAATCTCCTGAAGGCAGGTAGCCCCTCCTCTTAAAAACTGAACAGACCTCACATTTTCTTTCTGAAACCTGGCTCTGGGGATGAGAAGCGTGTGTGAAGGAGACTTTTCCCGTCCATGCACTGTTTATAGTGGGGAATGCAGTCATCTAGGATCTTGGGAGACCCAGAATGGTTCCTTCCTGTGGCTCTTGAACATTCATTGGGGACCTCTAAAAACCACCGTAGGAGCAAGATATCTCAACTTCACTTTACTTGACTCCCTTGGTACATTCGTCGGGTGTTTTAACTTCCTTTCTATATAAAAAGAGAAATTGTGAGTTGGTCCTTTTTATGTATGTCCAGGATCTGGATGGACTGGAGGTGATTGGTAAAGGGCAGCCTTTCACATCTGTCTCAACAGAGCCTTTTCCACCTTCCACCCCTTCTGAAGAATCTGTGACCCTGTAAGTTTTACTTCATGGCAGAAATAAAGATTTTGGGGTATGTATCATCAGTCTGTAAGGGTATCCTTAACCATCCTTAGCCAGAATGCACAGGAGTCTCCACTGGGGCACAATAAAAGTCATATTCTAATACTAAAGTCAGCAGATTTAGGAATTAAGCAGTTCCCTTGTGCCTTAGGGCCTTGTGCCTAAGGAGCAAAAACCAGAGAAAAGTTTTGTTGTGTTTTGGTTTTGGGGTTGTATTTTTCTGAGGCCCCTCCACCAGTCTTCCCTCTGTGTGTCTCCAGAGCTTACATTAGGCAGGGTGGGGATTCTACTCTAAATTACCTCAATCTGGTTGTGTTTTTCCAACTTTCCACTTCCATCATCAGTTTGCCTTTTTTCCCCTCTGTCTTGTCCATCTGTAACGGGCACAACCCAAGGGCCTCTTCTTATTCAGTCCCGTACCCTCAGCCTTTCTTAGGCAGGAATCATTCTTTAATATTCTGGCTGTTCTGTCCTCCTTGATGGTGACAAGTAGCTAGCTGGAGTTTACCGCATCTGCAGGGCTGTGTCTATAAAGAGATGACTACGTGGAAAAGCATTAGTTGGATTATTTCTTCTAGGGTCTTGTAAATCACTCCTGGTTCTCCCCTCTCTGAGGGTGAATTTTGCTCCATAAAAATGCTGGCTCTTCTTTTCTTTAGCAGTGATTCCTTAAGGGACTGCCCCAGTGTGGTTCCAGAAGGAGTAGTGGGTCCGTCTTTAGATTTCTGTGGCCAGCCTGCTCGTTGGATCGACGGCACCACTTCTCGCAGGGTAATTGTGCGTTTTTTATTGTTTAGTCAAGCTAAGCCTGCTTGAGTTCCCGAATCACAGCTGTACAATGAGTGTCACTCCCAGGCCGGAGAATGGGGGATTTATTCTGAGCATAATAGATTATCCCTGCGTTTGCTCCGGAGACATCTAGAAACAGAAGGGGTTGCTCTGTCTGTGGCGTGAAGCTCAGATTCCCAGGCACTCTCTATATAATGGCCATTTCATTGGACCTGCCTTACAAGTTCTCCTACCAAGGCTCATCCCTTTATTTGTGCTGTGCCTTCAGGCAAGATAAATCCTGCCAGATAGAGTAGAAATTGTTATCTTTGTCTTTTTCCTTTTCCTTGTAGGATGAAATTGGCATTGCTGCCCGCCTCACCTTTGAGACTTTGGTCGGTGAGAAAGCTGAAAGCTCCCTGATGGTGAGCAACGATGGCACAACTGCCATCTGGTATGACTGGATGAGGCTTCCCCAGAAGATTCCCTCCAGAGAAACAAAGGGGATAAGGATGCCGTGCTTTTACTTTGATATCAGATCTGGTATGAGAGCTGCTGATGTCGGAGACTTTTGTATGTAGAGCGGAGAGCACGTATTCAGGAGTTCTCTGAGATGCTGAGTCTGACTAATGGCAGAACAAGCCTGTTGGGTGATTCTCTTTAGGAAGCCACCCTGGGTGTCAGAGCTGACTCACGCCAAAAGAGGTGTGCGAGGCAGATCCCTTTCATGGGACTTGAAGGAAAGGAGGAGGTTGGCCCTATTCTGAATGTAAATGGGTGGAATACTGAGGAGTGAATCATTTTCTGGTGCCAACTGGGCAGAATCTGCCAGGGAGAGTACTGAGCTTGCTGTCAAAGGAGCGTGCGGTGGCAATAACACCAGTTCGGTAGCATGGTGCCTGGGAGTAAATCTGGCAGGAAAAAAATAGCTGGATGAAGTGTGGTAACCAGCAAAGCTATGGGAAAAGAGTCTCATGCAGAGATAAGGACACTCGGGGTGGGGTTGGAAAAGAAGGGTCAAGTTAACCAGGTGGTTTCTTGCAGACCGATGCATTTTTCTCTCTTATTTCAGGTGTATTGTTGCCCAGGGAAACTAGGAAATTTTCCTTTATTTTCAAGTCGGAGAGTGCAGGCATTTTCAGCGAGTCCTGGGAATTTAGGACACATCCTCTGTTATTAGGAGGAGCTCTGCTGCAGGTGACCCTTTGGGGAATTGCTGTGTATGAGGATATATTTGCTGACCTCAGAGAGAAACTGGAGGTAACCAAGCATGTAACTGCGTAACTGTGAGCTTTGAACTTAATATGCAAATAGAGGATAAGGATGGGAGGGGATGACATGGTATTTTTATTGCTACGCAATTAGGGCTGAGAGTGAGATGAGTTATTTACAGAATATCTGTACATACTTGAGCAGGTTTGCTAAATAAAATGGAAGAACTCTGCAATCTATTGTAATGTTGTTAATAAAGACATGATTGTGCCTCCTAAACTGTTCACACTGGTCCTTTAAAGACTGAATTTTCTGTTGGTAATGAATTTCATTACTTAGTGGCAACGGGATTATGTGTCGTACACTATGGTATCGGTTAAGGTATAAATTGAAAATTACACTACGCTTTGAAAAGTGTGGTTTGGGGGAGGATTTGTGGGGTTTATTTGAAAAGCTGTTGGAATTATTGCTCTGCTTAGCGGGATTTGCAGTTATTCTTGTCCTTGTAACCCTATGTAACGTACACATGTGGTTACTAGCGTGGATGTGAATTTGCTTGTGTGTCTGTATATGGAACGGGAGCTCACACACGTGCTTGTTGTGGTGCCTCAGACTGACCTGGCTGCTCGAGAAGGTGCTGCTGTAGTAGAAGAGTATCTGAAGAAGCATCTTGTCCAACCACCTCGTGTCCGGACCCCAGAGCGCTCTCCATCTCCTGTGGATACCTATGTCACAGAGGAAGAGTTGTTCCACTGGAAGAATCCTGAGGTGATGTTTGCTGTTTGACGGGCTGCACAACTGAAAGAGCGGGGAGGGAAAACCCGTGGGGCTGGTGCATCCCTGGGTCTCTGGAGGCTGGCGTGGTCTGCCATGGTGGCTTTAGCAATTAGGTTTGTGGAGGAAAGGCATAGCTCAATTCACTATTTACCCCGTTATCACAGTTTCATTATCAGCATCAAGTGGTAAAGCGGCTGCATGAACTGTGGAGATGGTACATGACTGTTCCTTCAGCCTCTGAGGAGAAAGTGCCCTCGCGCCAGAAGAGCACCGTGGAGGTCACTCAGCACCAGGAGAGAACCTCGGAGGCTCTCCCTGCTCAGAGCAGCACCACAGAGGTGCCAGGTGTGAAGAGCATGCTCGAGGAGGCATCCTCAGGATGGAACCTCTCCCTGGATGAGTTTAAGCAGGTGTTCACCCCTTTTCCCTCTAGTGCTGTGACAAGCTAGAGGTGTGTGACAATGGTGTCTTCATTTTCCCTACAAATAGCCTGGCCTACCCCAGGGTGAGCCCACCCAAAGGTCTGCTTCCAATGTGCTGTGAGTTAGAGATGATTTACGATGTGTGTCGCAGAAAAGCACTTCAGCTCTGCTGACCACACCCTCGGTGCTCTTGTAAAGAGATTCCCAAGAGAGACTTTGAGGGCTGTTGTGTGAAGAAGAAAAGAGAACCACACAATGTAATAGATATTTTAAGCTCTTCCCCCATTAGCTTTCTGTCATCCCACGACTGAATGCGGGGGGCAGGCTAATTCTGCAGCCTCCTGTGGCTTCCCCAAGGGCTCCTCTCCTTGGAGAGTCCTTCCTATTCATCAGAGCACTAAGGGGGCACTTATGACAGGCTGGGGATAAAGCACAGACCTCCCTAGATTAAAGCAAGAGTGGTTTGGATTCTGTCAGCACGGTTTTTCTGTAGTGCTCTCTTGGAAATCTCTCTGCCGCTTTCATAACTAATCTTTACTTCGGGGCCTTCTAGTTCGCTGAAATCCCTGTTCCCCAGCACACCTGGGAAGTTGCAAAGGGTTTACTGTCGATCTAACGGGGGGGTCTGGGATTGCTCCCCAAATTTTGGGTCGTGCGTGCACCTTAGCAAAATCCCGGCTGTATAGGAAGCCACGTCTGGGTGTGTAAGCGCCCAGTGCAACCAGGTTTCAGACTGGTGTCTCGAAGAGAGGTGATGGTGTGCTCGGTTGAGCTCCGGGTCCACGGACTGGGAACGAAGACAGAGAAGCAGCACTCTGCGGACACTGTGTTTTCTCTTCCATCAGGCTATAAAGTCCATCCCCAAGGAGGAGCAGCGAGAAGCAGCACTGGCCCAGCTCAATAAGGCAGCACTGGAGCTGCGTCGTAAATGGAGGCCAACTCAGACAGACCTTTTGCATCAAATCTGGTGCGTTACCTTTGTGAGATAAAGCTTGTAAATGCATTGTGGGATCAACAGCCTTGGCAAGCTCTGTTGCAACTGTTGTGATTCAGACTGCAGATAATTATATGAGGTCTAGAAGTCACTTTACACTCTGGGTTTTTTTATAGCTTAATTGTAGCAGCTGTCTAGGACCCAAATGCCTTTTTTTTTTTTTTTTTGGAGATAAGTTTAGAATATTAAATGCATGTAATTTTGGGGAGTATACAAGATTATTTCTGGCAAGATTATTCTAGTCTATATTTATGAAACCTTTGGGTAATTTTCTGTACCCTTTTACTCAAGATAACTGTATCCTCCCTCATACAGTCTCACTGTTCTTTGCTCAGGCTCTCAGACTGTAAACACATCAACAGCTTTCTCGTTGCTTCCAAATTAGAAGGATGCGGGTTCTTCTCGGTAAACACAGAGAGCAGGTCGATGCTGATTTACCAACATGTGTCATGTTGAAGAACAGGAGATCTAGTTTCACTGTAATATTTATGGGCCCGTAGGAGCTCGTTGATTTGCAAACCGTTGAGACTTCAGAGGGCTCAAACATGAGGAAAGTAATTTAGCTTCCCTCGACGCAGATTTTTAGATGGTGGGGGCTGTTTTATTGGTTGGGTTGGACAGAGCAGCCCTCAGCTGCTCACTCCCGGGCACAGGGTAGAACAAGATGGCAATTGCTGTGCCTTCTCCCTTCTGATTCTGATACTTCCCTCAGTCTCCAGCTCTGGCGTGAAACGATCGATGGTCTGGTGAGTCGCTCCATGAGGCTGAGATCCCTGCTTGGCGTGCCTGAGAACACCGTCTATGTAGATGGTGTTCCAGAGGAAACAGGTAAATGGTGGTTTTAGACAGCACCTGGTGTCTGCGGACTGTTGGAAATCCAGAAAACGTGCTGAATTTCAACTGAATTGGCAATTCCATCAGTTCTCCCCTCCAAGCTTTTATAAGAAAATGCATTTTAAAAAAAACGGCGGGTTGTGTGATACTCATTGTGATCTGTGGTTTGGTGTCATTAAAAAAACGCCACGCAAATAAGCCGTTTAATTGAGCTAGATGTAGCCATGGTTTTCACACAGACTAACCCAGAAAACCCTCGCTCGCTCGGGTCTCACGGGCTTGTTCTGGTACACATCTGAGACCTGTGCATTCCTTCTTTAAACAAAGTAACTCTGCAAGGTATTGTTTTGCAGTGCAGTGTGCAGCTCAGATTATAAAACGAGGAAGATACATTGCAAAAGGAATATACTTGCACTGTGTGAGTGCAGTGAGCTTGTCTTTCTGGATGTGAAAATGTTGCTTTTGGGTAGTTGAAATTATTTCTTTTGTAGTGGAAGTAAAGCAACCCATAAAAGGAGGAAAGGAAGACAGAATAACCACTAGGAAAGAAGAGAGAAGGCCATCTGGTAGTAAGGAGAAAGAAGGCAAAAAAAGAACAACAAAGACAGCAGGGAAAGAGAAAGAGGTGTGTGTTAGGATGCCTATTGAAAACTAAGTGCTGGGGACAGTGTGATCTGTTCTGAGGTTGTGTATCCTGAGTTCGTGCTGATTTCCAACCCAGCCAAAGAAGCGCTGCTTCTGGGAGGTGGATCTTACGGCAATCTGAAAGGTGTTCTGACCTGTGTCACTCTTCTTTTTCCTCTGTCCCTGAATAGGAACGTCCAAGCAGCAGAAAGTTAAAGGATGAGACAAAGCTGAAATTGTCCACTTCGCTGCTGGAAGTGAAAGAGGGAGCGCAGCCCGTGGAAGCTCTGACTGCAGATCGAGTAGAACCTCCTCAAGAGCAGGTGGACCCTGTTTTGTTTCGGACATACCAGGAAAAACTTTATGTTGAAGTGAGTCTTAACCAGAGCTTATGTCTTTGTTTCTTGGTTTTATTCTTTTTTGTAAGCTTACGTTGAAGCTTAGGTGGAGAGGTAAACTTTTTGTTGAACTCGGAAAGCCGTCAAACCGTGATTCTGTAGCAAGGTAAGTGTGAAATACAAGGAAAGTAAGATGTCCTTTATTCCAGCCTGGAACCTGTTAACATAAATCCAGCCATTACATAGCCACATGCGGGATTTCTATCTGGGATGTCTTTTAGCATGCTCGTGGACTCTTGAGGGATCAGCAGAATTAATTGTATCTCAGATAATGTTAAACACACTTCGTAGCCAGAAAAGTTATTACTAGAGCTAAGCTCTTTTAGCAGGCAGCCACTTTGATGTGGTTGTGTGCGTGCCCATACGTTAATGTGCCCCTGCGTGAGAAACCATTGCTTCGTCTGTCAGTTGTCATCAGCATTTCTTCCTGTGTTTTCACTGCGACTGTCTCCTCTTCATGCTGCAGGTCTACGGGCTGCTGAATTCAATGGTGAGCAAAATGGTTTCTTTGTTTGAGGACCTAGAGAAAGAAGATGCTCTAAAGTGGGAGAGCAAAGCCCTGTGTGACTAGAAATAGACTTACTTTTACAAAATAAATAAATAACCGTATTTACACAGATCAAGTGGAGACTGTTCTTTCTGAAGTGATGCCGTGATTAGAAATACTGGGCTGCCTCCTTTCTGACATGCTGTGATGCGAGACTACTGCTAGATCATCTGTTACTTCTGCGGATGATCGCTTGCCAAGAAGAGACAAGGCAAGAAATATCACAGCCTCAGAAACCGCTAAGACTAGAAAACACTGGCGTTTCTGCTAAGGAAGAAGAATTTAAAAGCGCCAGTCAACATGAGATATGTCTTTATTCTTTGTTTCACGATCTTGCTTGGCTAGCAGGTGAGTGAGCAGAGAGTGTCCCTTCCCAGGACAGGAACTTGGAAAAATTCTCATTTTTGATCATATTCTTGACTGCTTGTCCAGCCTCCTCTCGGGACTTGCTGACATAAGGCTTCTCCGAGGCATCCTGGATCCCAGTGAAAACACAGTATTCCAAGGGGTGTGCCACCCTGCCTGGTTTTGCACCCATGAATTTGCTTGTGCTGATCTTCCATCTCTTTCCACCCAGCTCAAGGTTCCCCAGCCCCATTCTGAGACGGCTCTTACTTGCTTCCTTCCAAGATGAATCCCTCTTGAATTAAAATGAGTGAAATTCATGCTGTAAGGCCTTGTGTTAGAGTCACCCCTCCTGTCTCCATCAGCCTGCATGTGCGTCTGGGCTTATCGCTGCCTTCTGTCTGGGTTTTCTTTGTGCATCGCAGCTGGAATGGAGCTTTTTGTGGAGACATCCCGGGGGTGCGTGTCGCACGCTCGGCAGCTGGGCTTGGGTCGGAGCAGGTTTCCGAGGCAGAGCGAGCTGGGTGCAGGGTCTCTCTTGACCTGGCAACAAGAGAGTCAGTAAAAATGCTGCCTTCCTGCTAAAGGGGCTGGATGGCCTTCGCCTTCCCCAAGAAATGACATCAGTGTAGATTATTAATTGAGGTTCGTGACACCTTTGGGGTTGCTGAGCCGGGGAGAATCTGTTAGAGATTCTGTCCATCCCTGTGCAGTTGCACCAGGCGTGTGTGCCTCGGGCACGTGCTTTTACATTGGCAGCCGTGCTGACACGCGTCTCGGAGCCATGCGTAGTGTAAAATAACTGTTCCTTCTGCAGAACTTTTGCTTTCTCATTTGAACTCGTGTGCTGTCTCTGGGGAGAGGATATATTCCTCCCCTTGGCTCCCGGCAGTACCAGAGCACAGCGCAGCTTATTTTTTTTTTTTTTGCTGGCCAGGTGAGGCCCCTTGTGTTTGGAGATGCTCACCCTCCATGGGGAAGAAGCCAGGAGCCTCTTCTGGCTTAGTG
This sequence comes from Larus michahellis, assembly GCF_964199755.1. Taxonomy (NCBI): domain Eukaryota; kingdom Metazoa; phylum Chordata; class Aves; order Charadriiformes; family Laridae; genus Larus; species Larus michahellis. Next base: position 7,741,445 of record NC_133909.1, read on the forward strand.
GGCAGGAACCCACAAAGGGAATGTCTCTGCTCAGCATTCCTGTAGTGAGAATTTCAGCAACATTTTGAGAATTAGAAGGAAAAAGGCCTGAAGTTGGGGTGTGTCTCGCAGGCTCTGACAATAGCTCCTGCCTCCCTGGAGATGATTATCAGCTTGTGAATCTGCCCAACTCAAACAGCTCAAGCCATCTGTTTCTAGACAAGAGGGAGTCTGCACGTTATAGAGGCAACGTGATTGTCTCAAAGGCAGGAAAGCTTTTATTTGACAGCTTTACCTTCAGAGATGGCAAAGCCTATTTGTAAGATCCATGCCTCTGGTCCAGCCTGTAGAAACCAGGCTCCATGTGTACCCCTACTCACGGGGAAAACCTGTTAAAAAACAGGTAGATGGGAGTTTCGTGTTAGTCACGTACCGTAGAAGAATGTCCTACCCTGGTGTCCCCTTCCCGTCCAAGGGAGGAGCCTGGTTGCCCGGGGCAGGCGGGTGGCGTAAGAACTTCTGCAAAGGAGAACAAACCCGAATGCTGTGAGTAGTCTAATTTTTTGTCATAAATATCACCAGTGTCTCTTACAGCCTCGGACAAGAGTGTCCTCAAGGGACAAGGTACAAGCAGCACACAGGAAGGGAAGTGCTGGGCCAGCAAGTGCAATGCTCCACTCCCCGGTTGCTGCGGCTGTCTCCGAGCCAGCTGCCTTTTTTTTTTTTTTCCCCTTTTTTTTTTTTTTTTTTGCTATTGCATTGATTTGTAGAAGTTACATGACTGGAACTGCAGTGGAATTAGAGCTGGCTTCCACCGACCACCTTTAAAAACATGTACCCCTCATTTAAAAGCCTGATGTGAGCTGAGATGTGGGTCCTGTCATTAGGGAGAGACCCTCAGGGCTGCTCAGCCCTGCACTCTGAGGACACCTGGATGATCCCGTCCCTGCAATGCCGCCTCCTAGCAGCCCGGCAAGGAGAGTATTCCTTCTCCTCTCCCGAACATGGACATTATTTATATTAGTGTTAATAATTTGTGTTGTGTTTGCTAAATAACCGAGGGGTGAGCGACCTTCCTGGCCTTGGGAGTTGCATACCAAACCCATCACGTGAGTCGGGGCCTGAAGACATCACCATAACTATTAGAGAAGCTGGGAAGGGGGATTCCAGGAAAATGCTGCAAGCAGAAGGTGACAGCCCATTTCCAGAGACTTCTTAATGGCCAGGGGGGTCTGGGTGAGCAGCTGGCTTGTCCCAGGGCTGAGGGAAAGTGGCTTCAGAGCCTTGCTGGGTCCCACTTCCTACAGCGGGGTTGTGGATCACCCAGCAAAGCAAACCCCAGGTTTGTACAGCTCCGCTGGGGCTTGTGGGGTGTTGTCCCCATGGAGAGTTTCACTTTGCTTGTAACAAATCAATGTCTGAAGAGGGGCAAGCTGGCTGCCCCAGCCGTCTGACACAGGTGAACCGAGAGCACTGAGAGCAGGGGCAGAGGAAGGCCTGGATCTTGGGCAACCATGAAGAATACCTCCCACTGGCTGAGCTGGGATGTTTCAGAGGGCTGGAGCCCCTCTGCTGTGAGGACAGGCTGAGAGAGTTGGGGGGGTTCAGCCTGGAGAAGAGAAGGCTCCGGGGAGACCTTAGAGCCCCTTCCAGTCCCTAAAGGGGCTCCAGGAAGGATGGGGAGGGACTCTTTATCAGGGAGTACAATGATAAGACAAGGGGTAACGGTTTTAAACTGAAAGAGGAGAGATTTAGACTAGATATTAGGAAGAAATTCTTCACTGTGAGGGTGGTGAGCCCCTGGCCCAGGTTGCCCAGCGAAGCTGTGGCTGCCCCATCCCTGGAGGGGTTCAAGGCCAGGCCGGACGGGGCTTGGAGCAACCTGGGCTGGTGGGAGGTGTCCCTGCCCAGGGCAGGGGGTGGCACTGGGTGACCTTTAAGGTCCCTTCCAATCTGAGCCATTCTATGATTCTCCAGCTTGACCTGGAGGATGGGTTGGATGCTGGAGGTGCTCTTCTCGCAGGCTGCAGCTGGGAGTGGGACTAGCTGCGCATCCAGCTTGCGCAGGCAGAGCCTGTTGGGAAAGGCAGGCTGGTAAGATCTGCAAAGCCTCCGGAGGCACATGGCCTCCTAGCTGCCTTCTCCCTGCCGCCCAGCGCAGGACCTTCGGACCTTTAGCACTGCCGGGGCCTGGGGCAATATGAATCCCTGCTCCATGGTTTGTGCGGCAGGAGCATCAGCAGGAAGGCACGATCCCCCTCCAGAATGCCTCAGCACACAGGAGATGCTTTCCATTACGGAAAATGTCAGTGATATTAAAAAGATTATATATATCCATAATACTTGAAGGCCTGTCAGTGATTAAAATGGAAGGCAGAGGCCGGGAGAGAGGGGGTGGCAGTGAAACGATCGAGAGACATGACTTATTTTGTCATGTCATCTGATGCCTCCCTCTCCCCCCAGCCAGGCTCCGGGAGCTGTTCAGAGCAGGGGAAGAATCCACTCCAAATTTAGATCCTGGCCAAAAAAAAAAAAAAAAAATATTAATGAACCCAAATTGCAACCGTGGCCTTGGGTACCAGGGAGCGAGCTGCGTGGTGGGAAGGGTCGACATCCCTCAGAGCCGCTTCTGAGCCCGGAGCCGCTGATTTCTGTCTAAAAATAATGATGGGGGGGGGAAATAGGAAAAAAAATAATGAAAAAAATAAAGCCCGGCAAGCAGCAGCAAGCAGCGCCTGGCTGGCTGCCAGCGAGGGGCAGTGACTGAGCATTTACAGCATCCCCGCCTCCCGCATGCGGCGGGGCAGGGGCTCGGCGCCGCATCCCCCGCGGCCGGTACCGCACCGCGCTGCACCGGGGACGGCGGGGGCGGGGGGCGCTGAGCGCCTCTACCGCTGCCCGGGCGGGCGCTCGGTCGGTCCCGAAGGGGTTAAGCCGGGACCTGCCGCCCGGGACCTGCCCAGCCAGCCCGGCAACTCGGCGGCGAGCGGCAGGCAGCGGGCAGGCGGGCTGCGGCCGCCTCCAGCCCGCTCCCACCGGCACCGGCACCGGCCGGGGACCCTCCGGCCGCAGGTAAGCGGGGCTGCGCGCCCCCCGGCAGCCGGGCTGCGGGGGGAGGAGGAGGAGGAGGAGAAGGAGGAGGAGGAGGAAGAGGAAGGGAGGGGAGGAGAGGAGGAAGGTTCTGGAGGCACCGCGGGCTGCGGCGGGCCGGGGGATGCCGGTGCCCGGCTCGGTACCGCGGCGCATCCTGGGGACGGAGGGGCCCCGCGGCGGGTGCGGAGCCCGAGGCGGGCGGCGGGGCCGAGGGCTCTGCCGGCAGCCCTTCCCTGCCGCTGCCTCCATGTCGGCGCTGCTCCTCCCGGCCCTGCACCTGATTAGGGATGGAGCGAGGCTTTAATCCACCCCCCCGGCCTCCCCCCTCTTCGTGTCTGGCCCCTCTGCCCTCTCCTCCTTTCCCCCGTCCTCTCCTGTTCTCCCTCCATGATATTCCTCCTCTCCCCCCGCCGCCGCCCCCGCGTCGCCTCCGCAGTCCCCCGCACCGGGCCGCGGGGCCATGGGGACCTGTCCCCGCACCCCTCTGTCCTTCTCCCACCTGGCAGCCTCTTGCTCAAGGTCACTGCAGTAATTCCATATGAGCTGCCGGGTGCTGCCGCCTTATCTCCCGCACAGCTTCTGTTTCACTGCCTTTATATTCCGGGGAAGTTGGGGGGGGATATTGTGTTCGATAAACCTCGCTGCTTCTAACGCTGCTGGCAGCGCTCCAGCCAGGGCCACGCTGCTCTCAGTCCTGCCCCAGCCCCTGCTGCCCATCGCTTCCCAGGCCGTGTCAAGGTGGGCAAAGTCCATCTGGGATCGGGTCTGCAGCCGGGACGAGTGGTGCCGGAGACCCAGGAGACCTGTTGGAGGAGGGAGGGACCGTCCTGACCTGGACAAGGAGTGCTGGTGCTTGCCGGTGTTCACCGGGCTGGTGGCACCTTTGGAAAACGCGACTTTATCTCCCGCCTGGGTGTTGGTGGAAAGCCGAGCGCGGAGCCAAGTCCCGGAAGACTTTGCTGCGTCGCTGCCCTTGTCCCGAAGGTGTTTCCACACCAGGCGGGCAACGGCGTGGCCGTCCGCACCGCAGGCTCTCCCGGCGGGATCCAAAGGCCGCGCTGACAGGCTGCATTGCGAAAGGGAATCCATACAGGGAAGTGTCTTGAGAGAAACTCCGGCCGCCCGCGAGCGTGGCGGTGCCAGGCTCCTCTCTGACTCACAGGGGACGTCGCCGGCAGAGCCGTGGAGCACCCGGCTGCCGGCCCGCAGGAGCAGGAGGTGCTGGACCGGTCACACGGGTTGTGCGGGAGCGTGGCGGTCGCTGTGCGTGGCTCGTGGGCACGTCAGCACGGCCATAGCCCAGCTCCGGTGGGAGGGAGCGGTGTCCGGAGCCGGAGAGGGCTGGACACGGTGAGGCGACTGCGGTCCAGGGAGGTACCGGCACCCGAGGTGGGTGGTGGGATGGACGCGGGTAATCACTGTCCGCAGGCACTGCTGCGTGGGGGAGATATCCCTCTGCCCGCAAGTGTTATCTTGGACTGGGAAAAAATTGCCGGTGAGTTTTGTTGCAGCCACAGTGGGCGCTCTGGGAGCAGCCCGGCTCCCCGGCCCCGCCGAGGGCAAGGCAGCTCCAGGCAGCCTCTGCCTCCTGGCATTGCCTGGCCCTCTGACGGAACAGGGGTAAATGGTGTCTTCCCAGCGCGCAGGGAGAAGGTGAGGATGAGGACTAGCGCAGAGCAGGGGACAGAGTGGTGATGGCTCACGTGAAGATGGGTCTGGACTGACCCGCGTGATTTTGCATCCCTGTGGGGCGCGGCGCATCCCAAGGACAGGCATTGCCTGATGGGGAGAGACCAGGGCAGCTCCCGGCCGCGCCAGCCCCTGCCGTCCCGGCGCCAGGTCTGGGTGCAGAGAAGGCTTGGGCAGCTCGGGGGTTTTCGGAGCGAGGGAGGTTGCGTTATCCATCCTGCTCGCTGGCCTGGCGCTGGGGGGTAGCACCCTGAATTCACAACCCCGCAGCGGCACGTGCTTCCGTACCCGCAGCCTCTCACGGAAGCAAAATTATCAAGTTTGCTGGGATAACCCACCCGAGCGGCTGCCAGCGCCGCCGGTAAGTCGTGGCAGGCTCCGACTCACGGCAGGGTTTTGGGTTTGCATGACGCATCCTCGGTGGCACTGACAGCCTCGGGGTGACGGCCGGGGCGAGCAAGGCCGCGTGGAGCTACATCTGAGGGTACAGGGGAGCCCCTGCCTGGCGTGAGACATGGGGGGCCTGAAACCAGCTTTGCCAGGCCTGTGGGGCTGAGGCAGCCGGGATCTGGAGGAGGGAGCTGCCATTTTCAGGTGGTTACTTTTAGAAGCAGAAGTGCAGGGTAAAAATCTCCTCCAAATGTTGCTGAATCTGGAGCCAAATCTCTTGGCGGCTCTGCGATGCTGGGTATCGGCTTGCTATCAGGTTTTTTTTTTTTTTTCTCCCCTTGAGCATCCTGTGTGTCTTCGGGTTAGCGAGTGGTGGGAGCCCGGCAGGGTGCACCTGGTGACCCGACGATGGGTGCTTCCACCTTGAGAAGTGTCCTGGGTGCCAGCTGAGGGCTCTGGGGACGGGTCTTGGTGTTTGGGGCGATGCTGAGGTCTCTGTGTCCCCGTTCCCCGCTGCAGGCGTCGGTGAGGCTGCGGCTCTGAGCGCTCATTCCTTCTCCACCGTCCCTGCCCGCCGCCGGCGGGTCTCCGGCACTGCGCAGCCATGACGACCTCGGCGCTGCGCCGGCAGGTGAAAAACATCGTGCACAACTACTCGGAGGCGGAGATCAAGGTGCGGGAGGCCACCTCCAACGACCCCTGGGGACCCCCCAGCTCCCTGATGTCGGAGATCGCCGACCTCACCTTCAACACGGTGGCCTTCGCCGAGGTCATGGGCATGATCTGGCGGCGGCTGAACGACAGCGGCAAGAACTGGCGTCACGTCTACAAAGCCCTCACCCTCCTGGACTACCTCATCAAAACCGGCTCCGAGAAGGTGACCCACCAATGTCGGGAGAACCTCTACACCATCCAGACGCTGAAGGACTTCCAGTATGTGGACCGGGACGGCAAGGACCAGGGCATCAACATCCGGGAGAAGGTGAAGCAGGTGATGGCGCTGCTGAAGGACGAGGAGCGGCTGAAGCAGGAGCGGGCGCACGCGCTGCAGACCAAGGAGCGCATGGCCCTCGAGGGCATGGGCAGCGGCAGCCACCAGGTCACCTATGGCCGCCGGGCATCGCCCTACGGCGACGACTACGGCCGGGCGCGGGGCTCGCCCTCATCCTTTAACTGTGAGTGCCGCTGGCGGGGGCCCGGGGGCTCGCTCGCAGGGCTGGGGCCTCGCTCGGGCTTGCTGCAGGGTGGGAGCAGGGGTTGCAGTTGGTGCGCACCCACCCGGTGCCCATCGCTCCCCTCTGCTTTTTGCGGGGGTGGTGGTGAAGCCCGGCTCCATCTTGTGCCAGAGGCAGGGGTTTGGTTGGGCCAGTGGTGGCTGCTGGTGGTGTCCCGAGCCTTAAACCCACGGCTCGTTTGTGGTAGGGAGCTCTAATGTGGGGCTACATCCCTTGGGGATGGTGTTGGGATGGGAGCCTGGGGGAGGCTGCTGATGCACTCCCCAAAATACCCCAGTCCTGATGCCACCCCTTCACCTTTTCCTCTTTTATCTCCCAGCATCGTCCTCGTCCCCACGGTTTGCCTCCGACCTGGAGCAAGCGAGGCCGCAGACGACGGGCGAGGAGGAGCTGCAGCTGCAGCTGGCGCTGGCCATGAGTCGGGAGGAGGCGGAGAAGGTAGGGGGGCTCTGCCTACCCCGGGGGTGCGCGAGGCCGGGCATCGTCCTGCACCTTGTCTTGTCTGCGGGCATGGTGGGTCGTTTCCCCAGGAGGAGGGAAGATTTTGGGGGCTGCCCGAGGCCGGTGCATGCACCCGCGACCGCACCAGGCTGCTCGCGCTGCGCCCGGCATCTGAAATCGCCAGCAGGCAGATGGAGACACGGGCTGTCCCTGCTCCCTGTCCTCGTACCGGCAGGGACAGCATCAGGCTGAGACCCATCCAGCCTCCCAGACCCCAGGGTGGACTGCGGGGGGTGTTCTGCATTCACCTTGACCCCCTCCAAAGCTGGCTGCCCTCTTCCTCTGAGGGCTTCTGGTCTGAGCCCCCCCATTCCTCTTCCCTTCCCGCGGAGGTTTTAGGAGGTGATGCCTTGCCCAGCGCTGTGGTTGGTGAGGTGGGTGGGGGGCCAGCAGCGTCCCCAGGGCTGTGCACTGGGCTGGGGGGCTCAGTGGGGCCAGGTGCCCCCTCCCACCGGCCGGTCCTTTCCAACCAGGCTAAAAGGAGCGCTGGAAAACAGCACCAGGCAGGGATGCAGACAGCAAGCGAGCTGCTGTCCCCGACCGTGAAGCCTCCCCCGGGGCTGTCCTCCCTCCTATCTGCTGGCCGAGGCCCATTTTCCACCTGGGACGGCTTATTTGCGCACCGGCTGAGATTGCCACCGGCTGGCACGGCCCGTGCGGCGCGCACGGGTACGGCACGCAAAGTCAGAGGGACGTGGTGACCGAGGGGCTGTGTGCCCGGGCCAGCGGGCGTCCCCTGGGGCTGGCACCGAGCACCGTGAGCTCAGTCCTGCTGGGGCAGGGGACACGTTTCGGAGACAGCGCTTGCTGCTGCCCGTCTTCCCCTGCCTGATGGAGGCTCTTTCGGAGACGGAGCAGTGCGTATATCCCTATTTTTGTCCTGGAATAGCAGTATTTATAGCTTCCACATGCTGCTGTGATGAGCACTGTGGGAACGTGCTTTTGCAAGCGTTGCCTGTTGGAGGCCGTCTGGGCGGCGCACGCGTGTGCACGCTCACACACGCTTGTACAGGTGTGCACACACACACACACACACACCCGGGTCCCTGTTCCCAGCCCCGGCTGGTCCCATGCCACCGGATGAGCATCCTGGGGTGCCGACCAGGACTTTCACGGTGGTATGGGCACAGCCTCTCCCCAAAATCTGCCTCACGTCTGGGTGCTTTTTCCCCAGCGGAGTGGGGCCACGCAGGGTTCCTGAATTGAAGCTGGTCGCCGTCGCAAACCCTCCTCCCCAGCTGGCTGCCGGGGCGAGGGGACACCGAATCGATCCTCTCTCTGCATCGGAGTCCCTAAAAACCTCACGGGGGAGATGGAGATGCTGCCTGCCTAATTTAGGGTTGTCCTAGCCTAGATGCAGTGGCAGGTGATGGGGCAGGGGGAGGAGCTGGGGCAGTGGCCGCAGGGGAGCCTGAGAGCACAGGGGCACCAGGCTGGGGGTCCGTGGGCCGAGCCAGCGGGAGGATGGGTGCAGAGATGCTGGGCAGGCAGGCGAGGGGCCGCAGGAGAGGCGGTGGCGAGGATGGGGACCTCCGAGCAGCCCCACGGGCCGAGGGCAAGCTGAAATGTCACCCAATTTCCTCTGTTGGCAGAAGCCACTTCCTCCAATTTCCAGTACAGACGAAGAAAGGCAATTGCAGCTAGCGCTCGCGCTGAGCAAAGAGGAGCACGAGAAGGTACCTGTGCCCTGCAGCCCCGGGCGCTCCTCTCTCCTTGCTCTTTGGGCTTCTCTTCGGGGCGACGGAGCCCGAAACGCCGCCTTGCTCCGGCGCCCGCTTTGCTTTTGCTGCTCCGGGGCTGTCTGCTGAGCGCTCTCCCGGCGGGCTCGGCCCCGGAGGAGCCGTCTGCTTGGACGCTGGGACTTTTCGGGGATGCGGTGGCAGCTCCTGCGCTGGGTCTGTCTCCCAGAGAAGGTGCCGGCCGCGGGGCTGCTGAGCTCACGGGCACCGTCCCTTGTCCCCGCAGGAGGTGAGGGCTTGGCAAGGGGAGAACTCCCTGCTGCAGAGAGCCGCGGAGGAGACCGCCCAGGGCAGGGAGGAAGAGGAGGAAGAAGACAAGATGAAGAAAAGCCAGGTGCGGCATTGGGGGACTGGGTGGCCACACAGCCAGCCTTGGGCTCCGGGGCAAAGCTGGGCCCCCCTCACCTCTCTATTCCCTTTCTGTTCGCAGTCCTCTATCCTGGAGCTGGCAGATATATTCGGGCCGGCGCCGGCCCCCTCTGGCCACACGTCTGCCGACCCGTGGGATATGCCAGGTGGGGGCAACTCGCGGGCTACCAAAGCTTGGGACGGTGGCAGAAACCTCTCCCTCGCCTCTGTCCCTCCCCACTTCCCCGCAGCTCAACAGTAGGGACCTCTTGCTTCCCCCCCCTCTGCTGCCCGGGCCATTGCACGCCTGGGCGGTGCTGGAAGATGAGGTCCCCCAGGCACATCCCACACCATTCCCCTCTCCCATGGCTTCTCTTCTTGGAGACAAGGAGCCTCAGGGGAGACCTTATCGCTCTCTACACCTACGTGAAAGGAGGGTGTAGTGCAGTGGGGATCAGTCTCTTCTCCCAAGGAACAGGTGATAGAAGAGGAAATGGCCTCAAGTTGCACGAGGAAAGGTTTAGGATGGATATTAGGAAAAATTTGTTCACCAAAAGGGTTATCAAACATCGGAACAGGCTGCCCAGGGAAGTGGTGGAGTCGCCATCCCTGGAGGCATTTAAAAGACGTGCAGACATGGTGCTGAGGGACATGGTTTAGCAATAACTTGGCCGTGCTGGGTTAACGGTGGGACTTGGTGATCTTAAAGGTCTCTTCCAACCAAAACGATTCTATGATTCTTCTTTCAGACATGAAAGCCAAAGCGGAACAGGCAGCTTCTGCCTGGGCCGGTGCTGCTGATCCCTGGGTGCCGGTCCCAGCTGCTGGCGGAGAGCCACTCTCCCAGGCCAGCGCCTCATCCCAGCAAACCTCTGCCGGGCCCTGGGATTTCCCTCCCGCCACCACAGCAGCCTCCGACCCCTGGGGGAAGGCACCCCTGTCTTCTGGCTTCCCTCCTGCGGACCCCTGGGCGCCGGCATCCCCCCCAGCCCAGGTCCCTGGTCCTACACCAGCTGCCGACCCTTGGGCTGCTGTGTCCGAGCAACCTCCCAACCCTGGTAAGAGGCTCGAGTGACATTTCGGCTTTGCTGGGGACCGTGGGCAGCGTTGGCCATCGCTGCCCTCCTGCCATCAGGCATCCCGGGTGCTCCCCCGCTTCCTCCCACCGCTGGCTCTGCAAACACCCCCCCACCCCGCTCTCCTGCCCCGCAGCCGGACCTCTGCTCAACCCTCCGCGTCCTGAAGACTTCAAGGAACTTGTAGGCTTTGTCTCTGCACAGAACAGGCTGCTTTAATTAACATGGCGCAGTTAACGGAGCCCTCCCACGGGAGCGGATAGCAGCCGCTGCACCGCTGCAGCAGTGGGGTGATGGGATGTGTGTCGTCCCCCTCCCTGTGATACCTGTCTGTCTGCTCCCCCCAGACCAGCCCCACGTGCCCTGCCGGGACGGTTGCTGCTCGCAGGTGCTGCATTGCAGATGGGGAAGCGGGTGTAGGAGCAGCCGGTGTTTGAGAGCTCAGCGCCGCTCTCGGTTCCTCCTCGGTGCTTCCTCCGACCCCGCCGAGGTCCCCCCTCTGCTGCCCTCCGTTTTGGTCCCCGGGGAGGGGAGCGGAATCCACCCGGCAGGGCCAGTGCTGGTTGTGCGAGCATTCCTGCAGACCTGTCCCCTCCGCCTGTCCCCGCTGGGGCTGGGAAAGGGACCAAGGGACCTGCCTGCTGCAGGGGGGGTGGCTGGGTCACCACTGCCCACTCCAGATGGGGCTCCTGGCCTGGCTCATCTCAGCCCCCCGGGTCACTGCACGTCCCCGACCCCCAGCCCCCCCGTCCCCTCGCCGCACGTCCTCCTCTCTGTCTCCTCGCAGGCAGCCGCCCCTGCCTCCCTCCTGCCCGTACATCTCCCCCCTCTCCCCTCCCCGCTTGCCCCCCTCCTTGAGTCTCTCCTCTTCCCCCCCCAGCCCCAGGGGGGGATGCTTTCGACCCGTTTGCAAAGCCACCCGGGCCAGCCGAGCCGCCGGAGCAGGAGCCCCCGCAGCCGCCCCCCTCTGCCAAGTCCAACAGCCCCGTCGGTAAGAGCCGGGGGGGGCGGGCAGGGGACGATTTGGGCAGGCGGGGGACGGTGCCGTGTCCCTGCCCGTGGCGGGGAGGCAGCTGCAGGGCTGGCCGGGCTGTGCGTGGCTGCTGCCTGGGGTGGCCAGAGCTTGTCCCCAGCTGGACCTGTGCGTGCCGTTGGCTCCGGTCCCTGCGTGCACCCACGTCCCCAACCCTGCTGCCCCCTGCGGTGGCTCGGGGCGGGGGGGGGGTGTCAGGATCCACAGCCTCAGCCCCACCGCATCAAGCTGTGACCTGGGGTGCAACGTGTCGTTAGTTGCCACGTGTCGTTAGTTGCCCCGTGCGTTGACGGTGGGGAGGATGCCATCCCTCTTGGTGTCCCCCTGTCCGGCTCACGTGGCTTCTCTCCCCTCCTGCCCCAGAGCTGGACCCCTTCGACGACCTGTTCCCCAGCGGGAGGCAGGACGGGGGCAAGAGCTTCGACCTGACCAACCTGGCCGACTCCCTGCCCGAATCCGGCAAGGAGCGGAAGGACTGTAAAACCCCCGAGGCTTTCCTCGGCCCCGCCGCCTCCTCCCTGGTCAACCTGGACTCCCTGGTCGCGCCTGCGCCGGCCTCCAAGACACGCAACCCCTTTCTCTCGGGTAGGTGCCGCGTTGGGGTGCTGGGGGGTGTCTGGGGGGGGAGGAAGAGGAGGGTTGGGGGTGTGGTGGTGGTGGCATGGCTGCCCTGATGCATCCCTGATGCATCCCATCCTCTCTCTCCGCTGCAGGTCTGAGCACGCCGTCCCCCACCAACCCCTTCAGCCTCGCCGAGCAGCCCAAGCCCACGCTCAACCAGATGCGGACCAGCTCGCCGGTGCCCGGCTTGCCCGCCGGCCACCCCGCCAACTCCATGACCTACAGCGCGTCCCTGCCCATGCCCCTCAGCAGCGTGCCCCCCGCCGCCGCCGCCCTCCCCGCCTCCGCCAGTGCCTTCCCGCAGGCCGGCGCCTTCCCCGAAATCCCCGGCAACTTGCCCAACTTGCCACAGCCTTTACTACCGCTCAGCGGCCCCCCGGCCCCGCCGGCTGCTCCGGGGGGGCTCAACCCCTTCCTCTGAAGTTTCTGGACGTAGACTCTGGCCCCTTCCCCGGCTGTTAGAGACACCCCCTCCCCAGCCTTTCCTCCCACCAAGACATTGGGGGGGCCAGCGGTTTGCTAGCTGCAAGGGAGCGTGTGTCCCCCCCTCAATGCCAGCCCCCTCCCCGTGCCCACCGGCTGGGGGGCAGCCAGCATGAGCCCCCCCCCGTGCTTGACGGGGTGAGAGGGGACCCCCTTCCCCTGCGAAGGACGGAGCCATGGCGCGGGCCCCTCCGAAGGGCTGCGGTTTTGGGGGGGGCTGCGGTGCATGGGGTCTCGCTGCTGGATGGTTCCCCGTCCCCCGTCCCCCCTCCCACCATCCCGGGGTGGGGGGGCTTTGCCCTGGCGCTTGTGGGGCAGCGCTGGGGCTGGGGGGAGCTGGGGTTCACCCCCCCCCTTCCCCATGCTCCCCACACTGGGGTCCCCGGCTGGTTCGTGCCCCCCCCCCCGACTGTCACTCCCCCCTTCTCCCCGGTCGCCCCCCCCACATCGCCACTCGCCCCCTTCCCTGCCGCTGCCCCCAGAGGGACTGCGGGCAGGACCAGGACCACCACCACCACCACCACCCGCGGGGGGCACCCCTCCCTGGGGGGGGAAAAGACGGGACGGCGCGGGGAGGGGAGGGGAGGGGATGTGGGGGGGGGGGGCGCTGCCTGCGAGACAATAAAATGCTCTGACGGACCCGATGTGCGGCTCCGGGACCGGGGAAGGCGGGGGGGGGGGGGGGGGGAGGGGGGGGGCGGGCCAGATGGCGGCGGCACCGCCCCGGTGACGGGGAACGGCGGCGGTTCCGCCCCCCCCCCCCCCCGCAGTCGCCATGTTGGCGGCGCCGCTGCGCCGGGCCCGCAGGTACCGGGGGGGTGCCTAGACCGGGTGGGGGGTGGGGGCGCCGGGAGGGGCGGGTCCGCCCCTCCCGGCGCCCCCCGCCCCCCGCCCGGTCCCGGCCCCCGCTGCTCTTTCCGAAACCCCGCATCCCCCCCGCATTCTCCCTTGTCCCCTGACCGCGCCGCCCCCCCCCCGACCCCCGCACCCTCTTAAATCCTTTCTGCGCCCTGACACCCCTCCTGCATTCACCCGGCAGCCTCACCGCATCCTCCCCAAATCCTCCTTGCAACCCTCCTGCATTCCCCTGAATCCTTCCTGGGTTCCTGCACCCCTCCTGCCTCCTCCCCTAAATCCTCCCTGCGTCCCTTCTGCATTCCCCTAAATCCTCCCTGCGTCCCTGCACCCCTCCTGCATCCTCCCTAAATCCTCCCTGCATCCCTGTAGCTCTCCTGCACCCTCCTGAAATTCTCCTTGCATCTCTCCTGCATTCCCCTAAATTCTCCCTGCATCCCTGCACCCCCCCATATCCTCCCTAAATCCTCCCTGTGTCCCTGCACCCCTCCTGCATCCTCCCTGCAGCCCTCCTGTATCCTCCCTATCCTCCAGTATCCCTCCTGCATCCTCCCTGCATCCCTGTACCCCTCCTGCACCCTTCTGAAATCCTCCTTGCATCTCTCCTGCATTCCCCTAAATCCTCCCTGCATCCCTGCACCCCTCCTGCATCCTCCCTAAATCCTCCCTGCATCCCTCCTGCATTCCCCTAAGTCCTCCCTGCATCCCTGCACCCCTCCTGCATCCTCCCTAAATCCTCCCTGCACTCTTCCTAAATCCTCCCTGCATCCCTCCTGCATCCTCCCTAAATCCTCCCTGCACCCCTCCTGCGTCCTCCCTAAATCCTCCCTGCATCCCTGCTCCCCTCCTGCATTCCCCTTAAATCCTCCCTGCGTCCCTCCTGCATCCTTCCTAAGTCCTCCCTAAATCCTCCCTGCATCCCTGTACCCCCCGCATGACTTTGCGTACTCCCTGCACCCCCTTCCTGCACCCCTCTCGCACCCTCCCCCCCCCTGCATCCCTGCGCCCCAGCCCTGCATCCCGCCCAGCAGCAGGAGGGTCTCTCTGGTCCCCTCCTGTCCCTCGCTCCCCTGGCCACGCAGAGCCCATGCCGCCCTGACCCCACACCTACCCGTGCACCCAGGGGAGGGGACTTCCCTCTCCGAGGACACACAGGTCAAACCCTGCAGATGCTGCTCCCTTACCCGCGGCTGTCGGGTGGCCGTGCCCCCAGAGGATGCTGGTGGGGGGCTGGAGGGGAGGGAGCCCAGGGGGTGGCATTCCCCGTTCGCCTGGGGCTATGAGGAGCCGGAGGAGAGCTTCCAGCAAGTGGGGAGGACTTTGTAGGGTCCTGGGAGGGGGTGGAGGTGGACCCAGCCGCGGTGGAGCCAGCCAGCTGTGGGGCTGAGAGCAGTTGCCCGGTGCGGGGAGCCAAGAGTGGGGAGCAGCACCCCATACCGGGGCCGTACCGGCACCCGCGGGAGCCGGGGTGAAGGTGGTCCTGGTCTGGGGCGCCGTGGCTCTCTCCGGGGGCTGCGCTTCGCTCTGGCAAACGGGGAGACGGTGACACCGTTTGGCATTGCAGGTGTGTGTTTCTAACGGGGAGCATGACCATGGCCACAGGGGGGAAGACCAGCTCCCCCAGCGTCCCTCGTCACGCCAACCGCCTGGTTAACGAGAAGTCCCCCTACCTCCTGCAGCACGCCCACAACCCCGTGGATTGGTAAGAGCCACCAGTGCCTGTCTCCCTCCTCCTCCCCTTGTGTCCCTGGGGCCGGGGCAGTCGCTGCTGTGGAAGCCCTGGCAGGTAGAGCAGCCTGGTCTTCCTGGGGCACAGAGGGGCCTTCTGCGCAGCTCCCCAGGGTCTCGGGGTCCACCCTCCTGAGCCAGCTGTGTCCCCGGCTGTCCTTACCACTCTCCATGAGGCAGTGGCTCCTCAGGCAGCTTTAGAGGAGCCCAAGTCCCAACAGCGGTGACCCCTGAAGGTCCTTTTTTGTCTTTCCTCCACAGGTACCCTTGGGGTCAGGAAGCCTTTGATAAAGCAAAGAAAGAAAACAAGTTGATATTCCTGTCAGGTAACCAGAAACGAGACATATTTTGTGTTCCCACGTGATGTTCAGTAGATGACAAGCCGGGCTGTGTCCTGAGCTGGCGTGTGAAGAGCTGCACGGGGGCGGTGGACACTGGGCACTAATTCTCTACCAGCAAGAGAGGGCTTTAGGAGCTCTTGCTGAAGACGGGCTGCATCCAGGGGCCTTCCTGGCTACCAGAGTCCTTGGCCAGATCTTAGGAGCAAGAGCTGGAGAGCACAGGAGGCCCTGCAAGCCTCCATGCTCGCAGGAGGCCTTTCTCCTCCACCTCTTCTCCAGGCAGGCAGCAGCTGTTCCCCATATCAGGGTGTCCCACCTCTGAGCGATCTCCCCATAACGCGTGTCCTGCTCCCTGCAAAGGGCCTTTCCTGACCCACCTGAGCTTGTTTTCAGTTGGCTACTCCACCTGCCACTGGTGCCATGTGATGGAGGAGGAGTCTTTCAAGAACAAGGAGATCGGAGAGATTATGAACAAGAACTATGTGTGCATCAAAGTGGATCGTGAGGAGCGGCCAGATGTGGACAAAGTGTACATGACCTTCGTGCAGGTAAGGGAGGCACGGGCAGGGCTTGGCAGGCTCTCTCAAGATGAGGTTCATGGTCATGTTCCTCAGGCAAGAAGAACCAGTCTGTGGGGTGGTCTGAATGGGGCCATGCGTGGTCACAGGTGTGGAGAGAAGCACACGTCTGTCCTCAAGTGAGGCACATCCGCGTGCCAGAGGGGTACAGGACAGAGGGTGCCTCTTGCATGACCTTGGTGCACCCATGGTTTGTCTTTCAGGCAACCAGCGGTGGAGGTGGTTGGCCCATGAGTGTCTGGTTGACTCCAGACCTAAAGCCCTTTGCAGGGGGGACATACTTCCCTCCTGAAGATGGAGTTCACCGTGTTGGCTTTCGGACCGTGCTGCTTCGAATTGCAGAGCAGGTATGGAGCAGGAATGGCTTAGCAGGTGGTGCTCAACCAAAGGGACAGCAGGGAAAGTGGTCTGGGCTTGATGGGTGACTGAGTTAAGAGTTACAGTCATGAGGAACAGTAGCCCAGAGAACATGTCAGAGCTTCAGCTGGGTTAGAGGTGGATTGGAACTGATCTGGTCAGGGGGGCTGAGAACTGACGGCGCAGTCTGGGCTGGTGCAATGCGGGAAGCAAAAAGAGAGGCAAAAAATGGAAGAGCTGACTTTCTCACTCTGCTTCTTAGTGGAAGGAGAACAAAGATGCTCTGTTGGAGAACAGCCAGAAGATCCTGGAAGCGTTGCTGCACGTGTCTGAGGTCCGTGTTCAGGGCCAGGAGTCACCCCCGCCATCCAAAGAGGTGATGGCCACCTGTTTCCAGCAGCTCTCCAATTCCTATGATGAGGACTACGGTGGCTTTTCCAAATCGCCCAAGTTCCCCACCCCAGGTCAGTCTGGCCTCTGCTGCTGAGCCCCGCAAGGGGTTAGGCAGCGCCGGGGGGCAGAGCCCACCCCACATTCTCCCTCTGTTTCAGTGAATTTGAACTTCCTCTTCACATACTGGGCCCTGCACCGAACAACTCCAGAAGGTGCCCAGGCACTGCAGATGGCTCTGCATACCCTCAAGATGATGGCCCATGGGGGCATCCATGACCACATTGGTCAGGTAGGAGGAAAGCCTCGGGGGTAAACCCCTGGCATGCCGGGGAGTCACGGGGTGGAGACATGAGGTGGAGATGTGTCCACTTGGTCTTTGCAGGGGTTTCACCGCTACTCCACTGACCAGCACTGGCACGTCCCTCACTTTGAGAAGATGCTGTATGACCAGGGGCAGCTGGCAGCTGCGTATAGCAGAGCATTTCAGGTAGGGCTGCGGCATGCCTCTGCCTGTTCCCCAAGATGTTGTGCATCCCATGGGCATGTTCCCCTTCATCTACTTGTCTTCATCTGGACAGGAACGCAGCACAAATCCGTGGCAGTTCAGCCCCAGGGTTTTGAGCATAATGGGGAGGGACCGGCCTTCTGGCTGGGCTTTGCTGGAGTCAGCAAACCCGTGCTGCTGCGTGTGACCTTGGTGTCACTGCAGGGTTGCTCCCCAGTGCCTGCAGATTTCTGTCAGAGATCTTACTCTGAATCCGTCTGATGTTTAAAATCCTTGGACGTTCAAATGTGTTTCCCTGCCTTTGCCGGCTCTTTAAATCAGAATCACTTCTTATACCTCGCTGTGTCTCTTGCCTCCCCCTCTCCCCGTTGTAACATTGGCGTCCACCTCGTGCCTCCTGCAGATCTCTGGCGACAGATTCTTTGCCGACGTCGTCCAAGACATTCTGCTCTATGTCTCACGGGACCTGAGTGACCAGGTGGGTTGTTCCCTGAGCTGGGCCAAAGGGAGATGCTTACCTTGGGAGGTGGCTCGGGGGGGGCTTTTCCCTCCCTCCCTTCCCAGCTGAGCTCAGTCAGGGGCACTGCTGCGGCTCGCTGGCCGGACTGCCAGCCCAGCAGTGATGGGGAGCTGGGTGGACATGCTGTCCCAGCAGCTGGAGGGTCTCTCTGTTGCTCTTTTCCCAGGCAGGAGGTTTCTACAGCGCAGAAGATGCAGATTCCTACCCGACCGCCGCATCCGGAGAGAAGCGAGAAGGAGCTTTCTGTGTGTGGGCAGCTGAGGAAATCCGCGCTCTCCTTCCTGACCCTGTCGAGGGAGCCACAGAGGGGACGACCCTGGGAGATATCTTCATGCACCACTACGGAGTGAAGGAGACCGGCAACGTGAGCCCCATGCAGGTGAGGGAGTGCAAAGACCTGCCCGGTACCAGGAGCATCACTGGGGGACCCGCATCCCTAGGCGTGGGGGGGTGGCAGAGCAGCCCCAAAGCATGCGGGGTCCAACCCCTCCCCAGCCTGGTGGCGTTCCTAGAGTGGGTCTCTCCTTTCAGGACCCCCACCAGGAGCTGAAGGGCAAGAACGTCCTTATTGTCCGGTACTCCCCAGAGCTGACGGCGGCCCGGTTCGGGCTGGAGCCGGGTCGACTGGGTGCCCTGCTGCGGGAGGGCCGGCAGAGGCTGTCTGCAGCCCGGGCACAGCGGCCGCGGCCACACTTGGACACCAAGATGCTGGCGGCGTGGAACGGTGAGACATGGCTCAGCTCCGGGGATGCCTGCCTCGACCGAACCCCCTCCGCAGTGCCCAGAGCCAGCAGGGTTTTTGGGGCTCGTAGCGATGAGTCCTGCTGGGACCGGACAGGCCCCGACAGAGGCGGTGGGTGGGCTGGAGTCCAGGGGGGTGGGAGAAAATGGGGGAACCATCCCCACACCACAAGCCGTGGGGCTGCGGAGTGTCAGGATGTTGCTCTGGCTTTATTTTCCTCCCCTGTTGCCAGCAGAGAGCAGCAAAACTCTTCCCCTGGCTCAGCCCGGCTCCCCTGGTTGGGCTCTGGGGAAGGGGACTGAACTGGGGGACTCGGGCAGGGCACGGAGCTCATCTCCACGGCTGCATTAGCCAGGGGACCACAGCTCTGTGACCGTCCGGGTGTCCTGCAGCAGGTAATAACTGCAGTGGCCAGCAGTAAATGCCTGGGTAGCTGGGTCTGGAGCTGGTGTGAGCTGGAGTTACACCACATCCTGCAAACAGGGAGACTCTTAAACCCTGTTCCTGCCCGCAAGAGAAGGCTTAGCTCTTGCTGGCCTTGCAGCGCTCTGCCCTTCTCTTTGGTGACAGTAAGTGACTTTCTTAGTGGTTTGGACTGAGTGGAAGAGCTGATGGCTGAGCCCTGACCTGCCGTGAACATCAGGGATCCTTTAAAGGATGCTCTAAAGGAAAACAGCGATACTCTGCCCAGTTCCTTGTGCCCCCCTGAGCCTGTCCCCATGTCTGTCCTACGCAGGGCTGATGATCTCGGGCTTTGCCCAGGCTGGGGTGGCCCTGGGCGAGCAGGAGTACGTGAGCCGGGCTGCGCGGGCAGCTGCCTTCCTGCGCAGACACCTTTTCGACCCCGCCAGCGGGAGATTGCTGCGGAGCTGCTACCGGGGCGAAGACGACTCGGTGGAGCAGAGGTGAGCAGTGGTACAGAGAGTGTCTCCGGACCGACTGGCCACCCCACGGGTGCTCCCCAGGCTCCTGGCAGTCCCTGTCCTCTCCTCCAGGCAGGGCTGAGCTCGGAGGGAAGGAGGCTGTTGGCCTTGGGCAGACCTGCCTCTGGTGCAGTTTGGGATGGATTAGTGCCCCGCACCCAGCCGGGAGGAATTAAGGTCAAATCCTTTCCCATTCCTCATCTTCCAAGCCTTCCCCTGCCCTCCCCTGTCTACAGAAACCCAGGGCTGAGCCGTGTGATGACTTGGCACAGCCGCTGCTTATCTTGGTCGGAGCTCTGAGGTGACATCTCCTTGGGTAGCAGAGACCAGTAGGTAGAGCTTTGCTGGGTTGGAGAACATTTCCCACCTGGCCGGTGTAGAGACCCTGATGCTCCTTCCCTGTCTGCCACTGCAGCGCCGTGCCCATCCAGGGCTTCCTGGAGGATTACGTCTTCGTCATCCAGGCTCTCTTTGACCTGTACGAAGCCTCGCTGGAGCAGGGCTGGTTGGAGTGGGCCCTGCAGCTCCAGCACATGCAAGACAAGCTCTTCTGGGACCCCAAAGGCTTTGCGTATTTCTCCAGCGGGGCTGACGATCCCTCTCTGCTCCTGCGCCTGAAGAATGGTAAGCTCGGGGACACGGCTGTGCTCTGCATGGGTTATAGTGTGGGGCAGCTTAGGGAGGGCAGGGTTGGTGTCCGGCTGGAGGACCAAGCCGTGGGGTGGTGAGGTGTTGGGCTGATGGAAGAGGTGTTATCCCCGCAGACCAGGACGGAGCAGAGCCCGCCGCCAACTCTGTCACTGTCACAAACCTGCTTCGAGCAGCTTGTTACTCCGGCCATACGGAGTGGGTGGAAAAAGCCGGGCAGATCTTGACTGCCTTCTCAGAGAGGCTGCAGAAGATCCCGATAGCCCTGCCAGAGATGGCCCGGGCCACTGCTGTCTTCCATCACACCCTCAAACAGGTACGGGCTGGGGCTCATGTGTCCCCTATGGGACCTGCCTAGGGACTGAGGGGGCTCAGCGGTGGTGTGGATGCCATCACAGCTCTCTGCTTTCTCCCTCCTGCCACCCACGCTCTCCTGGGACAGGTGGTGATCTGTGGGGACCCCAAAGGAGAAGACACGAAAGAGATGCTGCGCTGTGTCCACTCCGTCTTCAGCCCCAACAAGGTAGAGGTGCCCACCCCACTGCCAGCCCTGCTCTACCAGCTGCCACCACCCTCCCTGCTGCCGCCTGCATTGCTGCTGCCTTCAGCCTTCCTCCCAGTGCAGCTGTAGCATCCATCATCCTCCTCCTCCTCTGTCCTGCCTCCCTTCTGGGGAGCATCCTCTCCTGCCCTTATTTGTATGTGCAGCCAGCAGGACCACGGCTGAGCCCCTGCACTCTCTCCCTGTCACAGAGAGAACCATGGAATGGTTTGGGTTGGAAGGGACCTTAAAGATCATCCAGTGCCACCTGCTGCCCTGGGCAGGGACACCTCCCACCAGCCCAGGTTGCTCCAAGCCCCGTCCAGCCTGGCCTTGAACCCCTCCAGGGATGGGGCAGCCACAGCTTCTCTGGGCAACCTGGGCCGGGGACTCACCACCCTCAGAGTGAAAAATGTCTTTCTGATATCTAATCTAAATCTCCCCTCTTCCAGTTTGAAGCCATTACCCCTCGTCCTACCACTCCATGCCCTTGTAAAGAGGCCCTGCCCAGCTTTCCTGGAGCCTCTTTAGGGACTGGAAGGGGCTCTAAGGTCTCCCCGGAGCCTTCTCTTCTCCAGGCTGAACCCCCCCAGCTCTCTCAGCCTGTCCTCACAACAGCGGGGCTCCAGCCCTCGCAGCATCTTTGTGGCCTCCTCTGGACCCTCTCCAACAGGTCCATGTCCTTCTTGTGCTGGCAGCCCCGGTCAGGGAGCGGCTGCAGCAGCCTCTGCTGTCACTCCTGGCTGTTTACACTGCGCTCAGCCTGAGCTCAGCGTCCCCAGCGCTGCTCTCCCCTGGGAAAACCTTTCGTTCCGGTGTGGATGTGTCATGCCCGGTGTGGATGTGTTATGCCCAGTGCAGATCCAGCTGGTGGCAGGGTCACCTTTCTCCCTGGAGCCACCCTTGCATCCTTGGGGACTGTCAAGGCGGTACCTCTCTCTGGCTGTGGGTGTCCCCCCCCGGGAGAGGCTGGCTCTTCCCAAAAGCGTTGTCCCCAGCTGTACTGTCACTGTGTGCTGGGGTTACCGGGGCTCCGCTCGCCTCTGTCCCCGCTCAGAGATGCGTCACTCAGTGCATCCCACGGAGGGGCCGTGCTGCCGCGGGGACGGAGCTGTTTGCTGCCCGGGGAGCTGGCAGGGACAGGCAGCGTGGCAGCTGGCACCTGTCACATTGGGCGGGCAGCGTCCCTGCCCGGGGATGGGTGACTCACATGGTGGCAAGGCTGTCAAGCCAAGGGAAGTGGGGCCGGGCTGAGGGCAAGGGCGGGCTCAGCGTTTCAGCCTCTGGACCGGATTCATCCCCGCCTGTCGGGGTCCTGGTGCCAGGGACTGGCACGTTGAGCCGCAGCACGTGGGGAGCTGGCACCAGGGCCAAGGCACCAGTTTCCCTCTGCAACCCCGGCTGAGGTGAACTGGGGACGGCTGAGCCGTCAGCACGGGATTCCCGCTGTCCTTGCATTAGCTCAGCCCATGGAGGCTTTTATCCCTGACCCTCTGCCTACGTGCCCAACGGTGTTTAATGCCGGTGTTGGAGGACAGTCACAACTTTGGAGCGCGGGCGGGAGACACAGCTCCCGGTCCTTCCTCCGCCATCTCCCACCCAGCAGCGCCCTTGGCCGTGCTGGTCCCCGTGGCGAGGCCACTGCTCCCGCGCTCTTCCTCTCTCCCTGTGAAGGATTACGGTGGGTGACCCAGTTTGCAGGGCTGGGAAGGGATGTGGTGGCAGTGGGGAGCCCAGCGCCACTGCTAATAACCCACTCCATTTCCCTGCAGCTGGTTCAGCCATCGGTCCCCCGAGACCAGGCAGGTTCCGGGGGGGGACACAGCCAGCAGCTATGGGGTCTGGAGCAGAGCAAATAGCGCAGCCATTCCCTCCTGCTAAGCTGGTAACAAGCCTGGCTGGTGGGGACACTTGCCCCGCAGGGGCAGGTCCCGCTCTCCTGGGCTGTTGCCCTTCTTGGAGCATGGAGGAAGAGGAGGACTGGATGCTCTGCATGGATATTTCCATGGGGGAGTGAAGCTATGGGGTTTGGGAGGTGCCTGAGGACAGTATCGCCCACCCGGGCTGCGTGCCTGGGGCTGTGCACGGAGGGGTGCGGGCAGGGTGGGTGTCTTGCACGTGCCTCCTGTTGTGATGGCGGGATGGGTCAGGAACCGTCCCGTTATCGGCCTGGGGTTGTTTCCAGGGAGAAGGACCGTGGCAGGAGGATCTCTGCTGGGGAGGTTCTCTCCCCAGAGGAGCGCAGCCCCACAGGGGCTCCTCCGGTGCCACACTCCTTCCCCGCGGACGGCATCACCTCTGGCAGTAGCGATGGCTCCTCGCCTTCCAGAGGTGATGGAGGGGAGGGAGGAGAATCCCACTGCTCAGAGGGTGACGCTGCCTTCGGGAGCAGCCTGCTGCCCAACAGCCATCCCTCTTTCCATGCTGCATCTCATGGGGACACGGATGCTCCTTTTCCCACCCACCTTCAGCCCCCTCCAGCTTGGGGCAGCCCCAAGTCCCCCATTCCGGGGATGCAGCAGCTTTGGGAATCAGCTTTGCTAAGAAGTTGGGGAAACATCACCGCCGTGTCCCCTGTCGCCCCCGCTCCCTCGGTGCCAGCAGGGCGCTGGGGGCTAGGCTCGTCTGCGGGAACACAATTAATTAGGTCGTTCCAGTAATTAATTCCTTACAAACCTCGCATTGAAATCCTTGCTGTAACGAGGTGCCGATGATAAAATGCCATTGAGGTCGCAGGTTTAAGTGGACCCTGCACCCGAAGGAGCCCATTGTGGCAGGCGGCTGCTGTGGGGATGCGAGTGCTCCAGGGGCGATGCCGGTGGCTGCTCCCCCTGGGGTCCCGGTGCCAGGAGTGGAGAGGGTTGGATCCCTGCTCCAGGGCTGGATCCTGGCTCCTGGTATAGATCCCTGCCCTGTTAATGGTCTTTAGGGTAATTATGAAGGATCCCATTATCTCCTCAGCTGCAGAGCGCTAGCCTGCCGCTCGCCTTCATCCTGGCCCTGCAAGAGGACCTTAGGGAGCTTGTGAGAAAAATGAATAATGAATTTCAGATTGGACATGAATTGGTAATTAATCACTCCTGGAATTAATTCCAGACAAAGGCGAGGGGGGAGGAGGTTGGGGGGGGCTTGGAGCAGGAGGCAGGCAGGGAGATGGGCTGAGCTGCAGCTGGGTTAAGGCAGAGGCTGAGCGGGAGATGTGGGGCGATGGGGGGGCAGGAGATGTGGGGCGATGGGAGGGGACTGCAGCAGCCGTTATTCAGGGCAAGGGCGTGGGGACGCGGTGACCCCCTGGGGACACAGGGGGTGAGGGCAGGACTGCACGGGCGGCCCTGCTGGGTGTCAGTGCTGGGCTCGCTCCTGGCCGTGGGGCCGGTGGCAGAGGATGCTGTGTGCCGGGCGAGCGGTGCCGTGGTGGGGATGCGTGTGCAGTGTGTGGCAGTGTTTGGTGTCGGCATCCCTCGGTGGCATGAGCGGCATGAACATGTGGCGAGCGTGTTGGTGCTCAGCTGGCAGGCACACTCGTGGCGTTGGGGCCAGGGTGGGCGAGGGGCAGCCGTGTGCTCCGGTGGTGGGATGTGGGCTGCCATGCCTTGGGCTCGGGAAGGGGCTGCGCTTTGCTCGCCTATCACGTCTGTGTCGGCACCATGCTCCCTGCCAGCTCCCGGCCTTTCCCCTGATCAGCCCGCAAGCCCTGAGGCTTTAACAAACATTTTCCCTTTCAGAAAAGCTAATTATCACAGCAGCCCTCACCCTTGGCCGGTGCTGCCTTGTCAGCTGGGAGAGCCCCTGACCCACAGCTCGCTGGTGCCTTGAGTTTTTTGGGAAGCATTTGGGGGGCAGGAGCTGGGCTGCGGGGTGGGACGGGGTGATGCTGCAGCTGGTGCCGGGGCTGGGGCTGTCCCTGGGCTGGGCGAGTGTCCCCAGGGAGCCAGCTGGCTCGGGCATTCCCCTCCGGGCCGGTGTGTGCTGGTCCTTGCACTTCATCCCCGGCTGCCGGGTGTCCGGAGGGGAAAAGGGAGGCAAAGCTGGCAGGGCAGGTGTGGAGCGCAGCCCCCTGCGGCGCAGGGATGATGGGGACATGGCAGAGGGCCGGTGCGGGTCCCTGTCCCCTCCCATCTTCAGGCGAGCGCGTAGGGGGACGCTGCCAGCGCTTGGCACGTCTGCGGGGAGGGAAGGACCAGCTGGCGGGCGCTGGCTGTGCTCTCCGGCTCTCACGGCTCCTTCTCCGGCAGGTGCTGATGCTGGCAGACGGAGACAGCGCTGGGTTCCTCTACCGCCAGTTGCCTTTCCTGGCGTCCCTGGAGAGGAAGGACGGGAAAGCCACCGCCTATCTCTGCAGCAACTTCGCCTGCTCCCTGCCCGTCACCTCGCCCCAGGAGCTGCGTGGGATGCTCTGCCCATGAGCCCCTCGGCCCCTCTGCCTGCGAGGGCGAGACAGACTGTCACGGCAGGCTGGGGACATGGGAGACACC
Source organism: Larus michahellis (assembly GCF_964199755.1). Classification (NCBI taxonomy): domain Eukaryota; kingdom Metazoa; phylum Chordata; class Aves; order Charadriiformes; family Laridae; genus Larus; species Larus michahellis. The sequence goes on from NC_133909.1 coordinate 7,766,238, forward strand.
CATAATAAAGCCACCCTGGGCATCAGCTGCCTCCTGGATGGTTCTGGGCAGCACCGTGGGGCTCTGCCCTCCCCTGCCCGCAGCGGGTCGGGCTCTGCCTGCGCCGTTCCTCTGGCAGCATCTCCCGCATCCCGGCGCAGCCGGCTCTGGTCCCCGGTGCTGGTTTTTGGCAGGACACCCACCAAGGACCATCTCCTCCCCCGGCACATGCGCTCGCCCCTCGCCTCGCCTCTTCTCGCCGAGGAGAAGGAAAACAAATTAAATATAAATCCCAGCGCTAATGCAGAAGTCAGATGGGAAAACTGTTAGGGTTCCTATAGCAACCCGGGGTAACATTTTCAAAAGCACCTGGATGACTTGGGACTCAAGTGCTTTTGAAAGTGCTACCAGTTACAACAGCCGTGGTATTTTTCCATTACAGGGGAGATTGTAACATACATTAAGTTAATATATAGCGCACACAAAAAAAACCTGCTGATTACCACAGCGGATGAAAACGTGCCACAAAATCCAGCCTAAGCACTTCCAAACAGCTAAACATCCCGTCCTGGCTCTGCCAGGCATGCAGAGACCTGGTACAGCCTGAGAAAGGACTTTTTAATCTGGTTTTCTTTGTAAAAGTGCAGGCAGCCAGTGCCTGCGTCCATGCTAGGATGGGGCTTGCGAGGCTGTCCCGCTTCCCCTGGGACCCACGGCGAGGTGGGGAGCTTCCGTGGGGCCGGGGTGGCTGGAGGGGACAGGCGCCAGGGCTGGGGACCCTGGGAGGTGGGGGTCGGTGTGCCCCACGGCTGCCCCGGGCTCCTGAGCATCGCTGTGGGTCGGTGCCCCCATCCACCACCGCCACGGCTGGGGATGGCGAGAAGGGATATGTCTCACCCGCACCTCGGCCGGGGCCGTCAGCCCTCCCTGCTGGCCCCTGCCTTTGCTTGCAGAAGGTTTCACTAACAGCACAAGAAATAACCCCTAAAAACACCTTTGGGCCAGCGTTTGGGGAGGGGGGCGGTTTGCTCTGAACTGTCCCAACAAAGTCGAGGCTGGGCTGAGGGTCTCACCGTCCTCGCTGGGGGCTCGGCGGCCGCATCCTGCTGACCCTGGCCATGGGGACGGCGCTGCCGGGTCTTGGCGTCTCCGCAAATGGAGATAACCCACCCTGGCAGAAGCGGGACGCCATCGCCAACCGCACAACTTCCCTTTGCTGCAGCATAAACTTTATCCTCCCATCCCTCCCCCTCAACCTTCCTCCTCCTCCCTGCTTCGAAACGGGTGGGTACCACATTTTCAGCATCACTCTGACACCTCGGGGCTCCCCAGCACGGCAGCCCGCACCCTGGCCGGCAGGATGCCGTCATCTGGCAGTGAAGCATCCCCAAGCCGGGCTTTCCAGCGGGTGGTGCCAGGATTTGGGGATAACCAGCCAGGAGAAATGCCTTTGAAGTCAAAGAGGAATTTTGCACCTCATTTCGTGAATGCTTTCTATGCTTGGGGAAGAGGAGGGGTTTTATTTTTCTCTCCTCTCTTGGTTTTAAAAGCTGAAGTGTTTCTGGAAATCCAGCTGAAAATTGCTGGTTTGGCAGATGGCTGGCTGCTTTCCTCTGTTGTTTTTTTTTTGGGGGGTATTTTTTTTTTTTTTTTAAACTTGGCATCTCTGCTGCGGGGATTGATTTGACACCCGTCCCCGTGAGCACTCGGAGCGGGTGGGTGCTGTGTCTGTGCCAGGAGAGCATCCTTGGAGAGCGGGGCCGGCACTGAGTGCCCACAGGGATGCCCCAGACATCTTGGTCCCTGTGGCCAGCCAGGTCCACGTGTGATAGCTGTCCCCGAAGTGTCACAGGGCTGGGGGCGATGTGCTGAGCTCGTTTCGGTGCCCACCAGCCCCCTCAAGGCACAGGCACCGGGCGCCTTTCACCCGCACGGTCTTGCTTGGCATGTCTGTGTCAGCAGCCGCCAGGCAAAAATGTGCCGTGAACCTCTGTCAGGACGAATCGGGCTCACCTCCCAAAAAAAAACCAAAACAAAAAAAAAACCAAAAAAGGAAGAAAAGTTCTCTGCAATAAATAACCCATGCTGTGGCACCTCGGTCCTCCTGGCACCTCTCTCTCGCTGCTGCCCAGGAGCCGGTGGCCCCATGGGTCACCCTTGTCCCCGGAGCCACCCGGCTGCTTCAGCCCTTCATCTTTACGGCCTTGGCAAGGGGCATTTTGGCTTGAGCTCCGCTGCAGCACCCCTGTCACTGGTCCCCTCAGTGTTCCCTGGCCAGGCTGGGCACTGGGGCACCCATGGGTGCAGCTCCTCGTTGGCAGGCAGTGCCGAAGGAGGGCCATGGCCACGGTAGTTAAACCCTCCCGGTGACGCTTCCGTCCTCGTCACTGTCACTGACCCACTGATTTCACTGCAAACGCCGTGATTTGCTGCAAGCGTTGGTTTCCAGCCCGTGCTCCCCGGGGTGACAAACGGGGGACAGGGCTGGCTGGGCGCTGCCTGGCTGGCCCGGGCTCTTGCGGGGGGGTGATGGAGCAGGATCTCAGTGCTCAAGGGTCCTGTGCCACGTCACAAAATCCATTTCCCTGACCCCTTCCCGCATTCCCTTTGGTGGCAGACGCAGGGGATGCCGGGGAGTCCCCCCAGGGCAGCACTGGACCCCCTTTCCCCATCAGTGGGGAGGCTCAGGGTGACAGCAGCCACCATCCTGCACTCCCCCCGCTCCTCTCCAGCTGCAGAGATGTAAAAAAAACCCAACCCCAAATGCATTAAATAACCCATGTGCTGCTTTTTCCCCACAAACACTTGGGTTTGTCATCAGGCTGCTCCGGAGGGTGCAGGGTGGGGTTTGTCACCCTGCCCCGGGGCTCTGGGCTGGCCTGGAAGCCCCAACAGCAGAGGATGGGGAGAAGGAGGTTTTCCCCCTTTTTTTTTTTTTTTAAATTAAAAAAAAAAAACCCACCTTTCAACATTTTAATGTTGAACTCTTACATTGGGGTAACTGCGGTGCACCCCGTAGCTCAGCCCACCAAGGCAGCCGGGAGGGCTGACGCCCCTTGTGCCCCTTCGGGGGGTCCGGGGCACACGGGGATGGGGGGGGGGAGGAGGCCGGCGGCCACCCTTGCTGCTCTAATGAGGCTTTCCCTCTAATTAATATTCCCCGGCAAAGCCGGTGCTGGTTCTTGGTCTCTGGGCTTTTATCTCCATGGGCATTGATGTGACATCAATGGGAGGACGGGGCTTTGAAAGCTGTTTGTGGTTTGCGACGTTGCATCTGCGGCAGAGGGAGGGTGGCGAGGGGCGTCCCCCCAACCTGGGTGTCCCCCCCCACCCAAGACAGGCGTGGAGGGCTGCGTGTTCACGTGGGGGTGCAATTCGGGCATCCCTGTCTCCAGCCCCTCCAAAGAAGGTACGTTTGGGCAAAATAATGATGTTTCTGCACCCAGTTGGTTCCCGGGAGCGGGTGCCCCATTCACACCCAGGCACACAACTCATTCACGCGTGAGCACCCAGTTAGGTCATGCCTGAGCACCTGATTGTGCCATGCTTGGGTGGCCAATTAGCCGACACCTGAGCACCCAATTAGCCGACACCTGAGCACCCAATCTGCTCACGCCTGAGTGGCCGATTAGCTCCTGCCTGAGGGTTATTTTGGGCATAAACAGGCAGATTTTGGTAGCTGGGGGGTTGCAGTGGTGCTGGTGGAGGTTGGCAAGTGCCGGGCACTGGTCACAGCTGCTCTGAAAGTGATGGAAATGCCCCATTGCGCCCCAAAATATTAGGGGAGCCTATGGCAGGCAGATGAAGGGGAGGGCGGGAGATGTGGGGCTGGAGCCCCTCTGGTGCGAGGGGTCCCTCTGTACCCGTCCCATGCTGCCGTGCCCGGTTATTCCAATATTCAGCCAAAGGGAATCTGCAGCCGGTGAGTGGCACCGTGAGTCCCCCGAGTCCCAGCCTCTTCCCCGGGGCATTTTGGGGAGCTCACTGGGGTCCCCCTGCACCGGGAGGTGGGTGGAGGGGGTGAGTTGGGTCACAGCCGCCCTCCTCTAGCATCCCGCTGGAGCATCCCGCTGGAGCATCTGCCGGCAGCGCTGGGAGCTGGTGGGCGAGCCAGCTCCACTCCCCCCTCCCCGCCCCGGCGTTTGCTTTGCACAGATGTTCACGCCATCCAGCTCCAGTAATTCCAATATTCCTGACAAGTGAATTTGCAGCTGAAGCCAGCAAACACTTGCTCAAAATCTGCTTTTTTTGTCTTTTGAAACTGACTTTCCATGCAGATTGGTGCCAGGGATGGGGGGGGGGGCAGCGCCAGACCACAGTGAATGGACTCTGCCGGGGGGCCCTGCTTGGCTCGGCCGCTGCCTCAGTTTCCCTCCTGTGAAACAGTGTCCTGGCCGCTCCCATCCAACCCATCCACCACCCCGGCGTGGCCCTGGAGTGTGTGCCCTGCTCAGCCGCTCCCAGAGCCACCATGCGCTCCGGCTCCTCTTTTGCCAGGCTAAATTGGGGACCCCAAACGCTGTGTTTTGGGGCAGTGCCCCCCAAAGCTGGGAGCGAGGGGACCCCAGAGACAAGCTGATGGCTCTGCCCTTGCCCTAATGGGTCGGTGTTCGGATGCTGCTGGGTGCAGTTGGCACAATGGGGAGGTGGGATGGGGATACTGCCTGTGTCCCTCCCAGAGGGAGAAAACACAAGCAGGATACAGTCGAGCTGTTTAACACCTATTTTTACTGGGCAGAGAGGGACAGACGTGCTCCAGGGGCCGTGCAGGGGAATCCATAGCCATTCCCAGGCTTGCTGCCATGGCCACGAGCACGTGCCGAGGCGTTTTGGGGATCATGATCCCCAAGCGACACTCAGCCGCTCCCAACAGGCGCTGCGGCTGCGGTCCGATGCCTTTAACTGGTTTTAACACTTGGAGATCTCCCCCTCCTGCCTGGCAGCACCGCAGCCGTCTCATCCATTTCTCATGGGACTGTCAACCTCGGCCACCACCGGGAAGGATGGGAAGGGATGGCTGGAGGCCCTGCGGTGCCTGTGGGAGGGCGGCGGGAGGGTGGCGGGAGGCCATCAGCGCTTATTAAGGGTTATGCAATAGACACTTGGCCATTACATGGCTATTAATCCTCCTTTAATATGGTTTCGGTATTTACTGACCACGGTAGCTATCGCATTAAACTGAAATTAAATGTGTATTTTGGAGGCTTTACAGGATCGCGGAGAAGGATGTCTGGGGAGGAGGGGGCAGGTTTGCGGGTGCAGGTTTGAGGAGGGGGGAGGGTTGGGGTGCACAGAGGGACCGGGACCCCAGTGGGTCCTGAATGGCTTCGTCACCAGCGTGGGGATGTCCCCCAGGTGCTGTGCCAGGGTGCCAGCCCAGGTGAGGCACCTCCGGTGCCTCCGGCGCTTTGTGAGCTGCTAAATTAGAGGCGAGAGATGCTGCGGGCTCCCAGGGAGCCTCGGCTGCTAATCAAAGGGGAACAGGCGCCTCTTTTCATCTGGGGGTTTACACACGGCTCCAGCTCCTCTCCCCATGGCCCCGGGGATTCGGGATTAACCCCTCGTGTGCTGCAGCACGGCAGGAGCACGTAGCCACATTTCATGGTATCAGCTAAGGCTGGAACCCACAGTAGGGACCCCGGGGCTGGGGGAGAGCAAGAGCCGGGTGGTGATGCCCAGGCTTTTGGGGTCAAATCTCCCCCTGGGAATAGCAGGAAGGTCCCCCGGCCACAGGAGCTGGGTTTCTGGCTGTCCTGAGGCTGCTTATCCCGCTGTCTTGGGGTTGATGCCCACTGGCTTTTTTGGGGGCTTTACCCCCAGACAAGGAACCTGAACGTCCCTGCCTGACCCAGCGCCCTCCTCCCTTGTCCCAGACACCCACGAAATCTGGGACAGGCAGAGCTGGGCTCGCTGCAATTATCCGCGGATTAAAGGCAGCTAATTTAGTTTGAGTTACGGAGGCTAAATCGGATCGATGCGTTGGGGCGAAGCACATAAGAGAGGAATCGATATGTATTCAGACATGCAGAAGGCGGGCTGTATCGCTCTACGGGGTGATGCCCGAGCGGTGGGGGGCCGGGAGGGAGAGGTGGGGGTGTGGGAGCGGGCGATCCCTCGGGCGACGCACGCCGGCAAAGCAGAACTGCAACTCAGCACCAGGCTTTCATCAGGTTTTTGCAGCTCAGCAGACGGGAGGCTGCCGTGACAGGCGCGAGCTCCGGCTCTGCGGCATCCGAGGCACGGGTTTGACAGCCGGCCCCCGCCCCTGCCGGCACGCTCGCCCCCGCGCTCGCCGGGGACGTCACGGCCGCCAGAAAATTGGTTTGAAGTTCAAGCAGTATTTGGGCAAAAGCTGGTTTGGGCCATCCGCAAGGTGTGCGCCAACTAGGGATGCTTGCTGGTGTAAACTGGGGATGTCCCAGTGGCCCCCAGAGTTTCTGAGCCCCCCGTGGCCACCAGCGAGGGACTCGGTCTGGCTCCCTTGTTGCTGCCTCCTGGCAGGGCAGCGCAGCGGGAGGCAGGGTCCTTTTTCATAGCTGACAGCCCATGAATATTTATAGCAGCGTATCAAAAATGTCCACCGCATCCCAAATTAGTCATGGGGCCCTGGATAGAGCCAGGGTGCTGGGTACGGTGGCACTGATGTCACCCCCGTCTCCGCGGGTGGATGGTGGGTGTGTGGTTGGGGGGGGGGTGTCCCTGTCCCCCCCAGGGCCGCGTGAGCAGCTCTTGGGTCCTGCCTTTGGACCAGACTCTGCTCTTGCATACGATCCCCTCGTCCCTCCCGGGGGCCTCCTGGGGATGCTGGCAGCACCAGGCTTTCTACCCCTCTCAGCACCTCTTCCTCACCCTCTTGTGCTTTAAAACTCAGGTTTCTGTGGCTGTGACTGATGTCTCCATCAGCTGCTGAGGGGTGCAGGAGCTGCTCCCCCTGCCACGTGCCAGAGATGCCGGCTACGATGTACGAAGTGTTTATCTCCCAGAAAAGCAGGCGAGAAAGGGAATCGGTGAACGACTGGAAATTAAAGGGGGAGAAGAAGGGGAACAAAGCTATTTCCCAGCTCCTACGGAGTTGGCAGGGAGAACAGAGAAAAGAGCAAAATCTTTAGATTTACAAAGAGTATACAAAGACAAAAATGCTGAAGGGCGTCCTGGCTGGTCGTAGCACAAATCTTCAGCGTTGATGGAGGATCACACTGCGAGGCCGTGGGGGCTGGATGTGTCCCGGCAGCTCGGCGCGATCTGGGAGTGAGACCGGGTGTCCCCATGGTGTTTGGGGACCCTTCAGCCCATGGGGTGGCCGGGCCGGGGGCTGAGCTCTGGCAGGGGAAGGTCTCTGGCTCTGCTTTCTCCATCCGTAGCTCCCCGTTGCTCTGACCGCTCCCCACCCCAGCCCCAGCCACGGATCAGTGTGTTCCCAGCAGAAGCTTGTTCTGCCCAGGGCGGATTGTCAGAGCTGGGTCATCAACCTCTGGTAGCAGAGACCATGCAGGGGAATGCTGACATTATTATTAGTAGTATTAATAATAATAATAATAAGCTTGCTTGTAATGGGGGTGTCGGCAGCATGGCCGAGAGCTCAGCCTCTGCTCCGAGCACACTTTGCAAGCGACCTTCCTGGTCACCGGGAATTAAAAGCTCAATTGATGAGGCTCAGCCCTGGGGGAGATGGTCCAATGCTGGAGGGTCGGAGCATCCATCAGTGGGCTCCATGGGCTGGGGGCTGCAGCTGCTGTGCACCCCCGGGCACCTCTGCGCACCCCCGGCACGAGGGGGCTCAGGCCCACGGGGGGGTTATTGTGGTCTTGACCTCCTGTCGGCTGGTTTGTGAGGATGGGACAGGCTGGGGAAAAGTTTCCCTCCTCTCCCCATGGAAAAATGCGATCCCCACAGGCTGGGCATCCCTGCAAGTCTGCGGATCCCACGGATCTTTTCCCTGCAGGTGTGGGATCCCTGGAGATCCTGGATCCCCCGCCAGCACGGGCAGGACACCTATCCCTCTGCTCCAAGTGTGCAGAGGCAGAAGCAGGAGGGAGGGATTTGGCTCATGAGCCTCGCCAAAGTCAACATTTAAATTTTAATTTAAATTCTTTCTTTTTTTTTTTTAATTAATTTTTTTTTAATTCTGTATTGCTGTTTTCTTCACTAAATGGCGTCTTCTTCATCTGTTGGCAACATGAGGATCTTGTGGTGGGAGGTGTCCCTGCCCAGGGCAGGGGGGTTGGAACTAGATGATCTTTAAGGTCCCTTTCAACCAGAACCATTCCATGATTCCATGATCTTTCCGTACGTAGCACCCAGTCCAGCCAGCGCTGGGGAGGAGACAGTGGGAGAGGGGGGGCCAGGAGGAGCAGCACCCCGCGCTGGGGGCAGGCAAGGCCAGCGAGGCAGAGCAAAAGGAGGTAGGAGACAAAATTAGGAGGAAATCGGGCTGGAAACCTGTCCCGGGGAGGGAAAGCTCTGCGCATGGCTGCGGCACGGCTGGGTTAGCCATGGCCGGCGTGGGGTGGGGGGTTGGTGTCCCCATCCCCACGTGGCTTCGGCGGAGCCCTGCTGTCCCTCTGTCCATACGGGAGCGGGATGGAGGAACGGCGGGGCTCACAAAGCTGAGAAGCGCAGGCAAAAACCCCTCTGGGAAGGTGCTGTTGTCTCTCCACGCCACCTCCCCGTCTGTCTGTCTGTCTGTCTGTCTGCCCTTTTGCTCTGGTCTCCCTCGTCACATGCTAATGACGGACCTGATTACTGCCACTAATGAAGGGCTGTGGCTTGGGACAGATCCTTCGCTCATCTCTGGCTGAGTTCTTTGCGGCATTAACGAAGCCCTAAAAATCACTTTTATCCCCCCGGGGCAGCCAAGGGGAAGGGCTGCAGTGGGGCAGGGCGTCCCACAGCCCCCCCCCAGAGGGGTACAGCACCCGCGCTCCTCCCGAGCCGCATCTCCATGGCAACGCTGAGGGATGCTCCTGCCAGGGATGCTCTTGTGAGGCCACCGAGGGGAATCCCAGCAGCCTGGGGGCTTTGGCACCACGCAGAGCTGGGGAGAAACCGCCTGTCTGGGCTGGGAGCATGGCTGTCCGGCTGTCTGTCCGCCCACGGCGATATCCCCGCGGACATTGCGCAGAGGCGCTGCTTGATGGCAGCCTCGGCAGCAGCCACTTAAAGCCCACGTCCGCGTGGCTTCCCCGGCTCCTCAGCCTCGCCGGTGATGACGAGCATCTCCCAGAGCAAACAATTACAGAATTAACCCCACAGTCCTTTCAGCCCCTAATTTTCCATCCCTGACCATGTCCTTAGCTCGTCTCCAGCCAGCCAAGGGACAGGAATCTCCAGCCATTTCCATAGCAGAGCGTCAGTGTGGCATTTGGCCCTGAGTGTGTATATGTATATTCCTCTGTAACATCTGTCTTTCCTTTTCGCTGCGGTTTTTATTCCTAGGCACATTTGTATTAAAGTAAACACAGCCCAGGAGCGGGGTTTCGGGGGTCCTCGTGATGCATTGGGACCGTTGGGGGGGCTGCGATGTCTGGGGCTGCTTCGCATGAAGGCACAGGGGGGGTTGTAGGATCCATCAGGCTTCCCCGAAGGTCTCCATTGGGATGTCCCAGGGCAAAAATCAGCCCTGCAGAGGAAACACAGCGCTGCGTCGGTGCTCGCTGGCCGGTAGATGTGGGGCGGTGGCGCCTCTGGTGGGGCTGCCCAAAGTTGTCACCCTTGTCCCCACAGGCTTTGCACGGGGGAGCTCAGGCTGCTCCCCTTCTTTTGTTGGCGTTTATCTATAATTTAGCATGGTTTTTAGTTATATTCTAATTGAGTTTCATGTGTCACAGCGTGTCTCAAACAGAAAATATAAATATTTAACAACCTCCACTGGTAATAAAGATTCACATTTGCCTCGTTCTGCTTCCCAGAACATGAATATTCTGCACCACGCTCCGCGGGTATTAACTTCATTCAGATTTCTCCCCTGTTATGCAATATAACCGTAATGACAGATAGAAGCCAGATCTTAAAAAAATCATAATCAAAACCAACAACAACAAACCAGTTTGATGTCATTAACTCCCCTCGGTTGGTTAGGGGAGCACTAATGTGTTCCCTTTCATTGCCGGCTCCTCCGTGTGTGCAAGCGCCATGTGCCCACTCCGGCGGCGCGGCGGGTGGGACCTACCCCAGTCACACCAGTGCGGGCCAGAACTGGGGCGTGGGAAGGGCTTGAGAGGGGCAGGAGGCATCTGAGGCTCGGGTCTTGCAGAGCAAAGGCTGAACGGAGCCTGGTTTGGGCTGACATAAAGCCGGGATTGTGTCCCCGCTGTGCTGGCCCTCGAGTGGGGATGCAGGTGAGGTTGGACACGAAGTAAAGCATCACTGGTCTGTGCTGGGGCTCGGATGGCGAAAGGGGCTGGGGCCATGGTGGGAGGAAGCCCTGGATGATTTTTGGGTGGTGGCTGCTCCCCGTGAGCATGAGCTGGGTCTGCCCTGAGCGAGCAGGACCCGGGCACCACGGGAGAGTGGCTCCTGGGGCAGGTCTCGGGACTTGCTGCGCTGTGGGTGACCGAGTGCCGTGGCCAGGCCTGGTGTGCCGGGGGCTGCCCAGGTCTGTGCCGGGGACGATGAAGCAGTTTGGGCCACAACTGGGTCTGAGCTTCCCACCAAATCACCCCCCAAAGTGCCTTTTGTGCCATTATGAATATTTTCAGGCAGAGTGAGCCTTCTGGAGCGCATCGGCTCTGGCGCGGCAGGAGAAGCAGCAAAGCGGCGGCAGGGGACAGCTTTCAAACCCCCCAGTGCCTTGTGCTTTACTGGGGGGCTCCCGGGCTGTGGGCTTGGGGCAGCTGCTGGTCCCTCGCCCCCTGTCCCTGCGTGGTTTGGGGGCTGGGGCTGCTCCTGGGAGAGCTCCTGCGATGCTGCAATTGGGGGAGCAGCCCCAGTGGGAAAGGCTTGAGCTGCTGGAGGGCTGCCTTGCGTCACCAAACCCAGCTGGCACCCCGAGGACAGGGGGACACGCCAGGTCAGCACGGGTGCGTGGAGCAGGAGTGGCAGCACGGGGCCAGCACCTGGCTCCCCCTGGCACTACGGGGCTTTGCGGCACCACGGTTCCCTCTCCAGCCCCACATTTGTCCCCTGGGCTCCCTGTGCCCCACAGGGCAGCCGGATCCCCGCTGGCTCTGCCCTTCTCCAGCCCCAACGCAATGGATCCGGCACCTCCTGCCCGCGGGAATCTCGTTTCGGCCCCGCGTGTGCTCACCAGGGCTGGGCAGCCCCAAATCCCTTCTCTTTCGCCCCATTCGAGCGGTGACCCTCGCAGCCCGCGGTGTCACCAACTTGGTTAAAACCCCGTCAGCGAGCTGCTCTTGCTCCCTGGGGATTCGTTAAGGTAATTATGATTCATGCTAGAGAAAGGCTACGGACGGGCTGCGTGATTCAGCTAAACAATGTCGAACCAGCTAAAAGCATCCCGGGTACCGCCGCCACCTCCCCACCGGCACGGCAAGGGGTGGCCGGGCCTGGCACAGAGGAGGGGACACACTGAGCAGGCGGCACGTGGCTCGCACTGGGGCTCGCCGGGGTGGCCACGCTGCTCGGCCACCTCTCGCGCCGCGTCCCTTGCTGGCATCTCACACGTCCTCGCTGGCGCGCTGGCTCTTGTCGGGGCTGGGCTCGGGTCCCCGTGTATTATGAAGATGTTGCAAGCTGCTGAAAATTCAAAGTGCTGTTTTAATTACGTGCTATGAGGAAAGCAGCCTGAGTCTTGGAAGGAGGCTGGCAACGGGACTGCCAGGATATTTGCAGTGGCAGAAACCCAGAATCCATCCCAATGTATCTTTAAAAGGGAAAAATGTCAGGTTTGCCTATGAAATAATAACTAATAACCTATAAACAATGACATCACCCTCCACCTCGCTGCTGGGGAAGTGATTTAGAGATGCCTTGCCTATGTAAAACGAGAACATCTGCTCTCTGCTGGAAAGAGGGGGAAGATCTCCTCATCAGCATTAAATTTAAATGAGCCAGTCCTCATTTGCACGCTTCTGCGGCGTTCCGGCTCCTGCAAGAGGGTGACTGGGGTGCTCAGGCTTCGGAGGAGGCTCAGCAAGCCATTTCTCCCTCCCTGGCTTTCTGAAAGTGTGAAAATCAGACTTTTCTATCCAAAAGGCTCCCGCAGGTGTGCATCGACCTGTCGCAGCCCCACGAGCAGCCGGGTGGGAGCGGGTGGGATGAGGTCTCCCCCTGCCCCAGCGCTTCGTGTTCAGCATCTCCTCCTGGCGGGGCCACCCGCTCCCCGTCTCCCAGGGGAGGGCGAGGACGAAACGGACCCCAGTGTCCCCACGGGTGTGACAGAGAAGCCTGGCGCTCTCAGTCATCTAGAAATTGCTTTACGAGCTAAACGAGGCCAGGATGAGCCCATCCCAGCATCCGGCAGCGGGTACCCCCACACCCCGGCCTGGCCATGGCGGTGGCAGGTCTGGAGCACCCGCAGCCGCTCTGCTCCCCATCAGCCACCCGCACCGCAAGCTGCCAGCAGGCTTCAGCGTGCTCCACATTATTTTTAATTATATTTTACTTTAAAGGGTCATTAATTACAAAGATTTCCCAGCAGAGGCCTTATAAAAAAAAAAAAAAAGAAGGAAAGAGGAGGGGGGGGGAAGGAAAAAAAGCCTCTTCCGCATCAAGGGTTGTTGGGGGCGAGCTGGAATATGAATAATGATTGAGAGGGATTAAACAGCGAAGGAGCAAAGTTTGGGATGCAGAAGGGCCAGCAGCACTCAGGGGGGCCACTAGCTCATGGGCAAGCTCGCCCATGGGTGCAGAGTGGCATCTCAGTGAGAGGGAGGGCACAGGCTCTTGCTCCCGACCCAGCTCCCGCTGGCCGCAGACCCCGGGTTAAAGCCCGGCTCTCCCTCCCATCCTGACCCCTCTCTTCCTGATCCCCCCAAATGCTGTTTCTCCGTCCCCCTGCCCTCGCTGCTGTTCATCGCTCCGAGGGAGAGCAGGAGACATTTGTGCCGTGTCAGTCGGTCCTTGCTATCAGTGCCGTGTGCTCATTTAATAGTCATTTATTTTAAAACCATTTGGGTAATTTGCTCCCCAGCCGGTGGGGGAAGCCACAATTTTGGGATGGGGGAAGGGATGCAGATGGTGCGGCGGCACCTCGGACCTGGGGTTGGGGGCCAGGGGCCAGCGTTGGCCCCCGTTGGGTGGGATGGTGACCCCTCTCCCCATGGCAGTAAGGGGGTTTAATGAATTGGACCTCCATGACGTGGGGCTCAGCCGGGGCCATCACAGCCCAGCCACTGTGTGCTGGGATTGCTGGCTGGAAAAACCTTTACTAGGGCAAATTTTGGTTAATCCTTTTCACATGGGCCAAGACCTGGTTTGCTCATGCCTGGCCACCAACAGCACCAGGAACTGCTGTCCTCTCCGTGCCCTCTCCTCCTCCCATGTCCACCTTTTCTCAATTAGTGCTTGCCCAGCAGGTCCCAATCACTGCTCCATCTCCTGCCTTTCCCCCCACCAGCTCCCAGGGCAGGAGGTTGCCCAAAGGTGCTACTGCAGCTCTGCAGTGAGGAAGTCTTCTGACTGGAGCTCCTAAACACTCAGGTAAGGTCCTGGGCAAAATTGTCACGGTGAGACCTCTTGTTGCTGTTGTGTGCCTTGTGCTGGGGTAGGGGAGGTGGAGATGGAGGTGTCCTTGGGTGTCTCTGGCTGCTGTGGGTTTGATGGAGACAAGGGTGTTGCTTTCTTTGAGCCTGGAGTTACTTGGGAGGGCGGTGGGGTGGCTTGTGGGTGTGCTGCTGTTGTTCAGAAGGTTTCTCTTTCCTTGCAAACCTGCACGCGCCAAGCAAGGTCCTGGTGCCCTGGTCCCTGCCAAACCCAGGGGTGAGCTCTGCAGCCCATCCTCCGCCTGCTGTGAGCCAGGCGTTTTTGTGGTTCTGCCCTTCTCCTTGCCTCATGTCTCAGCTCTGTAGGTTTTTTGGCACCTTGTACCCCACCACCCTGAGCTGTGGCAATGCCTGCCTTGGCTCACCGGGATGCTGGGAGAGCTCGTAGCAGTGGCGGGGACCAAGGTGGGCGCGCTCAGGAGCACCACGCGATGCTCACCGGCATCCCGGTGCTTGGGGATCCGGGGCTCGGCAACAAGCGTCTCATTTCCCTCTTGTCTCTTCCTGTCAGACAAGATTTGAAGATTCAATTAGAGTGGGAGCCACTGATAGCAGCGGTGCTGGCGTGCTGCTCGTGTCTCGTGCTCGCGCTGCATGGGAAGCAGATGAAAGCCGAAAGCGATGCAACGGGGGGGTGGGGAGAGGAGGGTATTGGAAAGGGAGGTTCTTTGGCTGGCAAAGAGCCTGGGAGAAAAAGGCAAGAAATGCAGATTTAGGGAGGGGGTTGAGGGATGGTTGGAGGCTCAGGCTGTTCTCCAGGCCCCGGAGCAGCAGAGCGGTGCCCTGTTGGGAGAGGGGTTCCCAGGGCAGCACTGTGCTGGGGTGGGGGAGAGCTGGTCTGAAATTCCCCCCCATGTGCGCTCAGTGGGGTGAGGCTGGGTGTCAGGGCAGGGCTTGCTCACCCCAAACCTCATCCCGCAGAGCCGGGTCTCCACGAGTGAGCCGGGAGCGGGGCCGGTGGGGGAAAGCAAGGCGAAGCCCCTCGAGTGCGTCAGGTGGGGAGATGCGGAAGCAGAAGGTTGGATTTCAGTCGGGGGGTCCTTTTCCCCCCGCCTCCCTCAAAAGCTGTGCTCCATTTTGCACTAACACTTCAGAGAAGGGGAGAAACCCTCTTAGCCGCTTGCCAAAACGCTGTAGCCCTCGGCCGGGTGCAGGGCAAGGACGGGCTCCGGTCGGAGCCGTGGTAAATGTGAGAGGCATTGAATGGGGCCAATATCCAGTTCAGTGCTGGGTCCTTGTGTCTCGTTTGGGGGTCCGTCTTTGTGGGGCTGATGGACATTTGCGCCTTTTGAGGGCCAAAGCCAGGATCTGGCCACTAAAACGCCCAATCTGCCCAACCAGGATAGTCTTGAAAGGACTATTCTCTCTCTGCCTAACATTTTCTGAAGGTAATAGCAGTTGTTAAGGAAAATGCAATTTTTTTTAAAGATGGTGGGCAGGCAGACTTTTATTATAAATTATATTTTTACTATAAATTATGTTCAGCTCTCGCCGAGTCGGAAGGTTCGGCCGCGCTGGTGCTACAGCCCCGAGCGGCTCGGCCCTTGCCGACGTAGCAGTTCCCAAAACTCAGGCCATATTCGGACACGGATGGATTGTGTACCCAAAAGTCAAGGTGCAAACATTGATCACGCAGGAAAGTGCTGGTCATCAGCCAAAAATAAGCATTCCCCAGACTAAATTATTAATTCCTTTCCGCACGCCAAACGGATTGCACTGGTCGCGTACGTCCCCTCTGCACAGTGGTTGCGCTTCATGCCGTAGTATATTTTCCCTCCAACTACTTGTCTGGCTCTTCACTTAATAAAGATTGAGAGAGACAATAAAAACATTCATTAAAGCGGAAAAAAAAAAAAAATACAAGATGAAGCCCTGCTTGTAGCCTCTAGCAGTTGGTTTCATTAAGTAATTGCTTCTCCCAAACCCCCCACGGCATCTCCTGGTGTTGGTACCCGGCCCCGGGGCTTGGGCATGCAGCACCAGACTGGGAAGCCCCGGGATGCTCGGGGTGAAGGCCACGGCTGTGGCACCGATGCAATAACTGAGAAGGGCAAGAAACCGTCTCAGTGATAAAAAAGAGAATTAGCAAACTAAAGTCTTGGGAAAAGCAGCTGTTTGGCCAGGGTTACGCAGGGTTAAGCTGTTATCTTGCACTGTGTGGAATGAGGGGCTGGTCTCCCGTTCCTCCCAGGTCATTAGGTGCTGTCCTAAGAAGTTAAAGTGCTAAAATCGTTAGTCTGGGGCTCTTTCAGCTGTGGGCATTGAGGGATGGGAGCAGCCTGGCGGGGCTATGCCAAGGCTGGGGGGAGCAGGAGGGGACACTGCGGGGGAAGCGGGGGCTGCGTGGGGCTGAGTTTGGTGGGAAGAGGCGGGAGGGATGGGCAGGGTGGTCTCTGGAGTCTCTCTGCTGTAGCTGTATCAGCTGAAAATATGGTGAACGGCATTTCTTGGGAGGTTAATTCACTGATGGGGGCAGCCAGGAGCCCCGCACAGGGCAAGGGCTCCGGTCCCACAGCGCTCGCTGTCCCTTCTGGGGTGGGGGGAGCCGGGATGGAGCGGGTTCGCTGCCGTCACAGTGCTCTTCAGCAACACTTGAGTCTGTAAATTGGTCGTGGGAGGCCTGTTCTGCCCCCAAACTGTGACATCCGAAACGAAATGTGTGTTTTCTCTCCGGTTCCAAGGCATGAGAAGAGCTTTGGATCTTGTTGCGATTTATCACTCAGCCCCGAGCCAGATGCCTATATGGGTTCAATCTATAGCTCCCAGAACTGATAGAAATATTATCCCGTCTTATTAAAATCACCCACAGCTACTGCAGCTGTATGTCAACAGCAAAACAAATAGCGACTAGTTCTCATCGGATTGGAGCCTCTCTGTTGAGGCTGTCTTCAATCCGCCTCCTGCTAAAATGGTTACAGATGTAGGCTTTTCCCATTACAGCTCAGTGCAGCTCCTGTACAGCCAACTCCGAATCCCATTACCACGCCGGAACCGTCTTCGGTGAGCATCGACTTGCCTAAAGCTCCCCAACTGACGCGAAACGTTGCTCGCGATGCTTTTCCTAGAAGTACTGCTAAGAAAGAGAGTGCGGGGCTATTCTTCCCCCCATCAATAGCCTCAAAATGGTGGGGGGCAGCGCTGCTATGGGGAGAAAGGAGAGCAACAAGGCTGTGCTGGGATGAAAGCAGGGCTGCTGCCTCCCTCTTCCCTCCTCCTCCTCGGGTGTCACAGCTCCTGTCCCTGATGGGGGTCTGTTGGGTAATTTGGGTGCATCGCATGCGTTGCTGGAGGTTTACTGATGTTGCAGAGCCCCCTTTCCCCCTGTCCCCTCCAAAAACGCCACAGCCCTAAAATTCCTGCCATCACCCGAGCTATCCCTGGCTCACCCCCATCCCTCTCCTGTGCTATCTTTGGTATAATTAGGAGGCCAGGACTGTGCGTGTGAGGTGAATGTGACCTCATTAGTTTCTTATGCTGTATCAAAATTTCTTCTCATTTACATCCCCAATCCCTAAATGTGCAGCTCTGGTCTCCAGGGTCGCTTTCTGCTGCTTTCCATCCCTCTCACCAAGGCTGGAGCCGTGCTCTCTCTCTTCGACCCATCGCTCCACTTCCATCTCAAAGCTGAACCCTCGCCCTCGATGCGTTTGAGGAAGACAAATTCCCGGTCTACCCTGGGTGGGTGGGAAGGGTTCCCTGGGGAGATGCCTGGGCTGGGGCAGCACCAAGGGGGCTCCTGGTTTAACTCCTCTGCCCACCAGAGGTGAGACAGCAAAGCTCTGGGTGCTCCCTCTCCTGTGCCGCCAGCTGAGATGGGAGATGGCAAATGTCCCAGCCGGGCTGTGACAGGCTCCGTGCTCTAATCCCTCTGAGATCCACAACTAAGATCGCTCTTCCCTGGCAAGAGCGTCCTTATCTGTGTTTGCTGTAGTACACGGATGCCAAAATCCTGCTAGGCTGGTGCTGGCTTGATCCTCCTGCCGTTCGGATGCTTCCTTTTAAACTCAGAGGATATGTGGCTGTGTCGAGCCTTTCTTCTTTTCCTGCCCTAGTTGGAGGGGGAGTGCTCTTTGAGATGGAAAGGTTTGCGTCGTCTCTCCTGTGTGATGTTGGATCCCTTTATAGGGCAGGTATCTTCTAAAGCAAAACGTTTTCAATTCTCGCGACGAGCATAATTCCTGAAAATGTACGCAATAAACAAAATGAGCCAAATGTAATTAAAATGGAGACAGCATATAATCTGGTAACCCACTTAGAGGCTCAAAGCTTCGGCTTTTAAAAAAAAATGTTTGCTCCAAATCCATTTAAATAAACAGACCGACACACAAAGGCTCTCTGTACATTATCAGGATACAAAGAGAGTCGGATCAAAAGCAGCTGTGGCCAGGCTGTACATATGTAGCGAGGAAATTGCTTGATCTAAGACTGCACCTTGCACATGCAAATGTGTTTGTGGACCTTCCTGTGAATCGCATTTTTTCAACAGCCGGGCTGTCGGGCTCCTGGGCTGTGCTTTGCCCTGGGGGGGCAAAGGCTGGGGTCTCCCCCACCAAAGGAGCCTTGGGGGAAGTGAGGGGGGTCCCGGAGTGTTGGCATGTCTGTTTGCTTTGGTACAGGTGGAGAGAGGCCAAAGACAAGCTGAGCTTTGCCCTCGCCACGGGCGTTGCATCCAGAGCAGGGAATTGCTCAGAAATGTTGAAAAGAAATGGGAGTCCCCATCCTTAGCACCCGTGTTGCAGGCTCTCCGCTCACCTGGTGTCACACACTTCACATGCTGTCATGCTCGTGTCCCCCTGGGCTGCAGGAGGCTCTCCTGGTCATGCTGTGGGGCTTGCATCTCCTCCTCTGCCCGGACACCATCTCTCGCAGTTCTGCAGCAGAGCCCGGTTGGCCTTGAGGTTTTGCCAACAGCCGTGTGATTTGTCTCGGGCTGGACAGCACAGGCTGTGAATCCAAGATCGAGTGTGCTCCCAGGCCAGCAGGATTCAGCCCAGAGAAGGCATTTTGGGTCAGAGAAGAGCATCTTCCTATTGCTCTTGCAGGTGGTTTTGGGCTAGCTGCAGCTCTTGGGAAGGGGATGCTTTTATTTTTTTATATGTATATGATGGGGGGGGCTACCAGGGAAAGGTGAGAAAGCTATTTCTAAAGTGGCAAGGAATCTTAAGCGTTATGAAACAGGCCTTGGCTCAGCCTGTGGGGATGTTACGAGTGCTGCCTGCGGAAAATCCTTTACTCTGTTCCTGCTGAAAGGAGGTCTCTGGCTTGCGCTGTGGCTCGACTCCGTGTGCCGTGTCGTGTCCCGTCCCCCCCGCCCCAGCCCCGTGAGCCGTTTGCGGCGCGGTCCCCGCCGTCGGGGCCGGTTCCCGTCGCGGCCGGGAGTCGCACCGGCAGAGGGAGCTCCGGCCGCGTCCTCCGAGCAGGGGGGACCGGGGGCACTCGCTCTTCTTGGGGGGGTGGCGAGTCCCCTCTTCCCCCTCCGCCCTCGCTCGGGGCCCGGCTCCCCTGGGAGCTGCTGGCCGCAATCGTGCCCCCGCCCAGCCCGGAGGCGACCTGCTCCGGACGGGGTGGCCCCTCGCGGGGAGCCGGGGGCGGGGGGCACCCTGCGGTGACCCACATGCGCCGAGCCCAGCAGCACCGTCTCCGCTCGCAAACGGGTGGGGGACGTGGCGGGGGGAGGCCGCCGGGGGCCCTGCGGCAGGGCGAGGATCTCGGCGCAGCAGCGAGGAGCGGAGCCGCGGCGCTCGGGAGGGCGCCGAACGCCGGGCTACCGGGGGCTGCTGTTGGCGTGCGCCTCGCTCCCGGTACCGGCTCCTGCTGCCATCGCCACCTTGGCCCCGGTGAGCCTCGCCTGGGGCTCCTGCCCTCCCTCAGGAGGGGCCGAGCCGGGGCGGCCTCCCCCCGCCCCATCACCTCCTCCCCCCGCCCCATCTCCCCCCATTGCCGCTCGCCGGCTTCCCCCTCTCCCGGTGCTGCAGTGGGTCCCACCGGGGTCTGCCTCCGTCTAACGCAGCGCTCCCCCCCCCTCTACCCCACCCCCGCCACCATCGCTCGGCGCTGCAGGTCCCCCCCCCGCCCTCCATCATCAACCCCCCCCACCACCCCCCCCAGGGCGGGGGGTGACCGGGCCCGACCTCCAGCCGGGCAGCGCCGGGAGGGTGCGCCCCGTCCAGCCCCGCCGGGGCACCGCGCTGGCCGTCCAGCTGTGCTGCCGGGACGGACATCCGCCGCAGCCAATGGGGAGGCGCGGAGGGGCCGGGGGCGAGCCCCCATTGGCGGCCAGGGGAGGAGGAGCCGGGACTTGAAGTTGGAGTGAGGGATCCAGCTGTGCGGAGCGCTCGGCTCGGCGCGGCCGCCCGCGGGAGCATCCTCCGCCGCCCGTCCCCGGGCAGCACGCCCCCCCCCCGCCCCTCCCCGCCCCGGGCAGATGTTGGGGTGCGGAGGGGGCAGGCAGAGGTGGTAGGGCGGCCCGCCCCCGCGGGTGGGGGGCCAGCACCGGCAGCGGGGGCCGCCCCGCCGCCTCCTCCCTGCCCGCGGCTCGCCCGGCTCGGGCCCCCGGAGGCTACGGCGAGGAGGAGCTACGGAGCCCGCAGACGGCAGGGCAGGGCGAGGGGGGCGGCCCGGCCCTGGCCCCGGTGGGGGGCGAGGCAGCGGCTCGCCCGGCCATGCCACCCCGGCGCTGAAGCCGCCCCGCCGCAGCCCCCAGCCCCCCGGCCCCGCCATGGCCGCGCCCCTCTAGGCGCCCCCCGGCTCGCCCCGCGTCGCCCCGGCTCCCCCCGGGGCCGCCGGCCGGAGGATGGAAGAGGATGGACCGCGAGCGGCCGAGGAGGAGCCGGAACCGGGCAGAGCAAAGACTTTCATCCGCCTTAATGACCTGTCCGGGGCCGGGGGCCGCCCGGGGCCGGGGGACAGGGAGGCGGGCAGCGGCGACTCGGAGGCGGAGGCGCTGCCCTACCCGGCGCTGGCTCCCGTCGTCTTCTTCTACCTGAGCCAGGAGAGCCGGCCGCGGAGCTGGTGCCTCCGGCTGGTCTGTAACCCGTATCCTTTGCAGGTGCCGGCGGCGAGGTAAGCCCCGCGGCCCCCCCCCCCTCCTCCCACCCCCGGAGCGGCGGGCAGGGCGGGGGGCGCCTCCCGGCTGGAGCCCGCCGGGTGATGGGGACAGATTGGGAGGACCCGTCACCTTCTGTCCTCAGGGTGGTGGTGGTGGGGGGCACTCGAGTGGTGCTCGGCCGGGAAGTTTTGCGGGCTGTTGCGGGGGGCTCGGTGCTCCCCCCCGGGGTGCGGGGCCGGGGCTGCCCTGCCGCGATGCCCCGGCTCCCGCGGGCTCTGCCACGCTGCTCCACGGCCTTTCCTCCCCCGGGGATCGGCCGGTGTCCCTGCTCCCCCCGGCACACCGAGGGACCCTAACCCCACTCTGCCCCCCTTGCGGAACTGTTCTTCCTCCCTGATCCCGTTTTTTGCCCATTTTAGCCTCCCCGGTCCCTTCCCAGAGAGTTTTAAGGTGGGCGCAATCTGCGGGGAGGCAGTGGTGCTGGGGGGAATTGTGTTGATTTGCTGCCTGGTTCCAGGGTCCCGAAATAATTCACGGTGTGTGAGGCCGGCTGAAGGGCCCGCTCTCTGCAGTCCCCTTGGGGATGCTCCTTGCCAGGAGGGGTGCAGGCAAGGCAGGGATCACGGTCCCCGGGGCAGGCATTGGCCCAAGGGCTGCTGCTCGCCAGGTCCTGGGGTGAGCCGTGACCCCGCAAAGGCGTCTGGTCTCCTTCCAGACTCCCTGTCTGCTCCGGCACAGGCTCTGTGTCCAAGCCGCTTGAGTCAAGTTTAAGCTTTCAAAAGAAGGGGGGGGGGGGAGGAATAAAAGAAATAGAAAAGACAATAGAAAAATTGTTTCTTGCCACGGTTTCAGTGTCTTCAAAGCCTCCCTTGGAGTTGAGTTGCAACCAGCACACGGTTTGTAGCATCGCAAGTGTTTTACCATCCCTGAACTCCGGTTCCATTTATTATTTGCAGAAACAAAAAACCCGAAATGAAATAAAGCGAAGCGATGTGGCTTCCAGCAGGGGCTGGTGTGGGAGAGGCAGCCGCTGCCCGGTGGAATGGGAAGTTGCCGGCTCCGCGCCGCTCTGCCTGTGCAAAAGGCAGGCGAGGACGTATGGGCAGCAAACCCACATCTGGAGCGGGAGAGGCTGTGCGGTAGCGGGGAGGACATGTTACATGGTATAGAGTGCCAGAATATCCTCCGCGAGTCCTCCTCCGCTCCTGGTGTGCGGGAACTGTTAGGAATTGCATCTCGGCTGAGGTCAGCGTGCCCGGGAAGAACGGCGAGGGTCTGCCAGAGTTGTGAATATTGTTTTACTTGAGCTTCAGCAATAATTTAGCTGATAAACCGGCTGCCTTCTTCCCTAAAATGTCCCCCAGGAGGGGAAAAACAAGGTTTCTCTTCCCAGTCATGACTACTCCCAGCAGTTTCCCCCCCCAAATCTTTCACACCAGCTAAGCAATTCAAAGTAGCGTTTATTTAAGCATCTTAGGAAATCTTGCAACTTTGTGAAGCCTTCTGTTTTGGGAAGAAATATAAATGACAGCCTGCAAGTCAGTGTGTTCTTCTTGCCTACTGTAACTAACGTTATTTATGATTGCTGATTTAAATATATTTTCAAGTCTCTCTTTTTTTTTTTTTTTTTTTCCCCCCTTTCCTTCCTAATGATGCTGTTTTGAAGCAGGTGTTAACACCTGCATGGTTTTAGTTGTTGTCAGGAAAATCCCCCACCCCAATAATGGCTTGAGATCGATTTTCTCCTTTGTGGCTGCAAATACAAGCAGATTAACTTTTGTCCTTGGAAAATCAGTGGTATTGTGGGCACCTGCGAGCAGGGGACGGGCATTAGGTGCAGCCCCGCAAGCTGGGATTTTCCTTGTTGCTGATTTTTTTTTTCCCTCATCACGGGCAGGGAAAGGCGCTTGCTGGGGGCAACGGGGGACGATGCTGCGGGTCTCGGAGTCATGCGTCAGCGTGCGGCTGTTTGTTTTCAGGGTCGCTGACCCAGAATTGGGGGAGTTTCTTTAAAAACAACACCAAAAAGGCGGTTCAGCCGGCGGATGAGAGGAAGGCAGTGGCTGGACCCATGCTGTGTCCCGTCGCTCGCCGGGCCATTAAGCAGAGCAGCATCTTCCTCGTCCCTTTGGCTCTCTGCAGCCTGAGTGCTGTTGCTTGTTTGTATTTATTACTTTTGTTTTTTCCCCTTTGGCGTGGTGGGACAGAAAAGTGGCTCTTCTCGGGCTGTAGTCTTCTAGGAATCGTGTCTGGGTGCTGAAAATGTATAATCACATCACTGGAAAGTCTTTGTTGCCACCAGCTGCCCTGGAGAGGGGTGCCAGCACTTGGCTGGAGAATCCTGCCCCAGCCCTGGGGGATTTGGGGCTTTTGTTGGCTTCTGCCAGTCTCATGGGTGATTTTTTTTTTTTTTTTTTTTTTTTACCTTTCCATGGGTGAGGCTGGCTGCCTGTGCAGAAATGGGATGGGAGAGCTCCCGTTTGAGCCGTGCCCGTGGAGATGCACGGCTTGCGGGCTCGGCAAAGTGGGTTTGCGGTGCGCTAACCTGGCTGATAAACTTTGCTGTCGAGGGGCTGCCGGGAGGAGACGCTGGAGCTGTTCCTGCACCCGCCAAGGGCAGCTCCTGCCGCCGGGATGCAGCGGGAGCTCCTGGGATGCTGCTCTCCAGCCTTCTCCAAGGAGCCCGTGTCACTGGGATGCGGGGTTAGGAGGAGGGAGATGGTTGATGTGCCGAGTGTCCAGCAAGGATGCAAAATCCTGCGGAGATGATTTGTTGGGCTCTTATAGTGTTTCCATTCAGAGCATCCTCTGCCTGGGCCAGGGGGGTTTGTCCCTTGCTGTCTGGAGCAGAGATGGGGAGACCTGTGCTGCTCTCCTGCTCCTCCTCTCCCTGAGGGCTAGAAAGGGATCGTGAAGTTTGTCCTGATCCAGAAAACACTCCAGAGCCTCAAATTGTGGGGGTTTAACCCTAAAACTGTATCAGCCCGGCCAAGCTGTTCTCCCTCTCTGCTCCGCCGTGATCTTTGAGCAAAAACCTCTCTGGGTGCTGGGAGGACCACCGGGGGATGAGCCTGGTTTCCCACGCGCGCTTTCCCAGTGGCTCTGGGACGAAAGGCTCTGCCCCGGGTGAGGATCGCCTGGGTCAACAGGGAAGGAGCAGGGACGTGGGTGGGACATGTTTAATGGTGACGGCGCTGGATTGCCGGGCTGGGAAGGGCTGTGGTGACAGGCGGGGTGTCCTGGTGTGCGCGCTGGCGAGGCCGAGCAGGGAGAAGCGTCTGTCTCTGGGGGGGAGAAAAGAGGCGACAAGCTGGTTACTTGACTTTCACTTATAAAATAAAAGCACGGTGAAGGCTGGGAGGATGAAAGGCTGTAGCAGGGTCCGCGCCAGGCCGCTCCTCTGATCAGAGACAAGAAACGGGGCTATTTCTTGAGAGTCGTGGAGTGATTGAAGAGCGGGGATGGAGAAAGTGGGGAGGATGCTACTGCTTGGTGTTAAGAGCTCTGAATAGGAAAATAGCAGTGTAACTGAAAGGGCCTGTGATCTCTATTGTAGTACTGAAATCTGCCTCTTCCCCCGCACGCTGTCTGCGGAGCTGCCTGGTGAGCAGCGCACCGGTGACGGAGGGGATGAAAAAAGCAGCTGAAAGGTGCCATTCTGGGGAGATGCCCCCAAATTGGTTGAAATCCCATCTTTTCCTCCTGGTTCGGAGGATAAAGGGCAGCTCTGGGAATGCCCGCGCTGGGGAGGGGAGGTTTGGGTGGCACTGGGAGGGAGCGCTCCTGTCTTGCCTGGCCGCTCTGGTGCAGGGTCCCTGGGATTTGGGTTTTGAAAATGGCTTTTGGAAAGAAACACATCTTGATACGGTCACGGCAACCGGCCCTGCCTTCGGTCGGCCATAAAACCCAGAGGGCTCTTCCAGCAGCCACCTTGCACGGCTCCGCTCGCTTGTCGTTAGCAGGAGGTGGATGATCAAAGGCTCCATCCCGGGGAGCTGCTGGGTGCCCCCAGCTCCCCCTGGAAGTCAGTGGAGCTGCAGATGGCCGGTAGCCTCCAGGAGCCGGCCTGGAGCCCTCGGGGCTTCACGCCAAGACATAGCTGAGGTCTGCGCTGGGCTGGCTGGTGGGATGGCTGGAGCTGCCATGCCAGGGCTCGGCACATGGCGGAAGGTCAGCCCTCGCCTGCTGAGCTCGCCCCAAGTCCTGTGGGTCTGTGTGCCAGCACCGCTCCACATCGGCACCACTCCGCGTCGGCTTGGCCGGATCTGGCTCTCCTGGAGGGGCACGGAGTATCTGGCTGCACTGGAACAAGGAGCCTCCTGCGTGGTGGGGACGAGGACCGAACCCCCCGAGCTGTGCTGCGGTTTGGGCTCCCCAACCCCCGGGGGTGCCTCCCGAAGGGCTCCCTCCCGGGGGGATGGCAGCAGTGCGGCCACGGGGCGAGCGGAGCCCCCGGCACCTCGGTGGGGGCTCGGGGTCCGTGCCCCCTCCTCGGCTGTGCCAGCTCGCGGGGAGAGCCAGGTGCTGCATGCGCTGCTGCTTGAAGGGTTCAGCTGTAGCACAGGGTTACAAATATAACTTTTTTCGTATCGAAAGGGTGTGTGCTGAGGGGAGAGCACACGTAGTGTCCTTTAGAATTCAGTGCATCTGTTTGGCGTCACTTTTGGGTTTAACAAAGGAAAGTGCTTCGTTTTGGGAGGCTGGACCTGAAAGGGGTCTTGTTTTGATTTAAAAACCTGGCAAAGGAGTCAGAATCCGTTTGCTTCACCTGCATCTGATCCGTCCCAGGGCACCTGGACTTGTTTCTCTCCCATGACCTGGTTCACC
Organism: Larus michahellis; assembly: GCF_964199755.1. Lineage (NCBI taxonomy): Eukaryota > Metazoa > Chordata > Aves > Charadriiformes > Laridae > Larus > Larus michahellis. Next base: position 7,791,753 of record NC_133909.1, read on the forward strand.
GTCTGGCACTTCCCGTCCCTCCCTGGGCAGCGGGAAATGCTCCTGCTGCGGCCGAGCCTTGGCCGGCTCCGTGCCTCTTCCCCAGCTCCTTGCGGGGAGATGAGAAACACGACTTGCCAGGCTGTGGGGGGCTCCTGCCGCCCCTCGGATCCCGCCCCGTCCCGGCCAGGATGGAGCATCCTGCTGCTCCCCAGGGCAGGTGCTGGCACATCCCTGGGCTCACGCCGGCTCCCGTGCGAGGATCCTGGCGAGAAGCAGGACCCATCGCCTTTTAGCAAGGGCAGGAGGAAGGTGGGGTGGTTATTTCCCTCCTCCCAGGGGAAAAATAACTGCAAATCCTTTGGGAGCGAGCTCCATGAGAGCGGTGGGTGGTGTTCACCTCCCGGAGCTGGGCATCCATCCCAGCAGAGCCAGGAGCCGGTCGATCCTAATCTAGGTAATGCACCGCATCTCACCGGGGATCTCTGGACCCATCCATCGCCCGGCCCCGCCGGCAGCCGGGCGCTTCCTTTGCTCCCTCCTCTCGTGTGTGTTTTTTAAGGAGATTCTTCTGTGAATTCCCTCTTCCAGGCTGTTGTGTCACATCTGGAAGTTTGTGTAGGAGTTTATCCAAGCGCTGGAGTACAGCACGCAGCTTTTTCTCATTTAAAAATCATAGGCTGGCATTTTGAAGCAGGCTGGTTGGGGGGGGAGGTGGGGGGGAAGGGGAGAGGGAAGCTGTCTGCCAAAAAGGAGACTGGAGCAGAGGAACCGTAATGACTTCCAGAAGTTTTCTTTCTTTCTTCCTTTCTTGCTTTCCCTCCCTCTCTCCCGGCGCGCAGACAAAAGGCTCGGCCTCATGCAGTTCATGGTTATGTCATCCCGGCGCGGGGAGCCCCGGTCGGGAGGGGTGGCCCCGTCCTGCCCGGGGACCCCGCTCTCCTCGGGGACACCTCTGCTTCGGCTCCTTGTAGGAAATCCGGAACAAGGACTCCCAGGCGGGGGCCGTCTCCAGAGACCTGCTTTTCATTTGGGGCCAGGAGCCGAGGCTGGGAGGGGACCAGCCTCTTCCCACCCCCTCGAGCCCAGCACTGGGGGGCTCAGCCGGGCAGGCGGGAATTCGGGATGTGGCCGGACCACCCCAGCCACCGCTCATCCATGGGGTCAATGGGTCTCCCGGCCGATCTGGGTCTCCCAGCCGATCCGGGCAGACTCGCTGCTCTTGACTCGGTCGGTTTTCGTGCTCTCTCCCCCGTTCAGTAGCGCCGGGTGTTAGAGCCGGTCTGGAAATGCCCAGGATTTTATGATGCATAGAAAACTTTCTGCTTTCTTCTCCCCCCACACCCCCTGCAGATGTTTTGGCGTGCTGAAAAATGCTTCTTTCCCATTTTTACTTTAAACTGTTTCACTTTTTTTTTTTTTTCCCCTCCACTGTGCAGAAAAGACCAAGTTTTTCATTGCCCCAAGTTCCCTGCCCAGGTCTCGGCTCTCCTTTTTATTTTTTCTACTGTTTTGCTGGAAGGGAGCAAAACCTTTGGCCAAAATGAACCTCCCCTGATGGCTCTTTTTTTTTTTTTCTTTTTTTTTTTTTCATTTGGATCGTGAAATCAGTTTTCCTTGGAAGAGGAGCACCGGGGAGCCTTTGCCCCCGGCGGCTTTGCTGGCCGCTGCCGATGGGGAGGAGGGTCCGGGGGCGCGGGGCCGTCTGCGGGGAACCGGGGAAGGAGCATCCGGAGTCAGGTTGGGAGGGCTTTGAAGCTTTGCTGTGGTTTGGAGGGGGTTGAATTTCCTCGTTAATTAGGAGGCCTAAGTGTTTCTGGGTTTGTTACGAGGCCAGATCGTGGCTTTCCCTTCCCCGGCGCCTTGGCTCTCGGCTGAGCGACCTAGATGTGAAATATTCCCTTTGGTTGGTGATGCACGAGGAGGTTTCCCCCAACCTGGGTTTGTCTGGCTTTGGCTTTCGCCAGCCTTGGCCTCTCACCCAGGAATCTGGCTAAGAAATGAGGAGGGGGAAAAAAAAAAAAAAAGGAAATTCTCATGGTTTTATATAACGGAGTGAGTAACGACCGATCGTGCTTTGGGATGCTCTCACATCTGCTTCCTACCAAAGCCCCAGCAAAGAGGCTTCGAGCAGATGGAAAAAGCGCATATTTCAGCCTGAACATTGGCTGAGGGAAAACTTTTCGGGCTCGATCTCCGCCATGCTCTGCCATGGCGCTTGGTTACCGCCTGCCGGGAAAGGGGCTGCCGGGGTGCCAGGAGCGGCACCGTGCGCCCGAGGTGCGGCACGGCCCGGCAGGTCCCACGTGTGTGGGACCGGGACGTGCCCGTGATTCAACCCTCAGAAGTTCACCGGTTAGTCACAAGTGGATGGAAATTATCTATCGGTTTGGCTCCGGTGCCTGAAACGTGGTTTTGGTCGGGATTTTTAACGTGTTTCCTAGGCGGAAGGGACTGGCTGTTGTTTGGATTTGGGTTTTTTTGTTTTTTTTTTTTCATTGCTTGTGACCTCCCTGCTTTCTCTCTCCCTCTGTCGGGATGCAAAACCCTGGAGTGAGGGCAGGAGGGGGCTGAAAATGGGAACAAAATGCTAAAGCAGGTGATGGGCGAGAGCTGGTGGGAGCTTGGCGCAGACAAGCTTATAATGAAAAGGGGATTTATTTACTGTAATCCATACGCTAGCCCCACGCTTACCGGGTTCCTGATGCAAAGCATCCTTATATATTTACCTCTAATTTGGGTCTCTTCCAAGAGATTTTCCCCAGTGCGTCCCCCGAACTGGCCTTGAGATGCTCCCTCACCCCGGGGCTGAAGGCAAACCTGCAGCCGGCGGAGCTGAGCGAGGGGATTCACGGGGATTCACGCACCTTGGCAGCCCGACTCCCCCCCTGGGGTGGGGGGTGGTTTATGCCTTCAGGATTTCCTGTGATTCATAATTTAATCAGGTCAGGTTTAGCGCTCACTCCTCCTAAGGCGTTATTGACTGCCTCGCCTCTGCGTGCTCCCGAGATGCTGGTGGCCCCAGCAGCCCAAGGCAGAGCCCTCCCCTGCCCAGATGGCGAATGGGACTTGTTAATGATTTGTTAATTCAATTAGAAAGCGCTCGTTAACCCATGGCGAGGCTGAAGCTCCCTTCTGGAGGGCAGGGCTCGCCCCCATGCCTGCGACTCCCTCTGCCAAAACATTTATTTGGTGTTAAGCTGCCAGCCACGCTATGCAAATATAGATGTTAATCATGAATAAGGTTCATTTTTAGCTCTGGGTTGAGACTAGACTAGGGAAAAAGCCGGCTCCGGGGGGTGGCGGGGAGCACTGCCTTCGGGGGGGGCACAGCCCCGTGGGCCGGATCCTGCTGGTGGGGGGGAGTGCATGTCTCTGCTCCCACTCAGCCCCGGGGTCCGTAGGAATAAAACGTTCCTTCTGCTGTGGGTTGAATAAGGCTTTCAAGTGCATTTGATGGGCTGCGCTTTAACCAGCCTCCGCAGCAGCGTTAGCTGCTAATAGCATGGAGCACGGGTCCGGGCTGGTGGTCTCCCTGCCTGTGTCGGATGCCGAGTATCTTTAATTCGGGATCCATTGTATCTAGATAGCCTGGCTGTAGCGATTCTACCTTAACGGGAGAAACCAGAAACCCCAGTAATGATAAATAACGGGGCCTGGATGCTCCGTTGAATTAATGCTTATTTGGGCAGACAGGGAGGAGAGGAATTAAATTAATATCTGACTTGTAACTGCTACTGTATGTGGTTATTGACTTATCTTGCTTTGGAGGACCATAAATATGTCTCAGGATATACCCCCGAGACCATAATCTGCTCGGGGTCACAGTGCAGGTCTGTCTCTGATGCTCCTTCAGAGACTCATCCTGACTTCTGAGGTCAAAAATCCAAATTCCTCTGACAAAGGACCCGGCCACGTGCGGAGGGGAATGTGTTTGCACTTTGCTGGGAGCGTACGGCATAAATCTTGAAGGCCTCTGCCTCGCATAAATCGCTTTATTGTTTGTAATCCTCAGGCCGGCTCGGCGCTGGAGGGCGCGGAGCCCGATTCCGCTCGGGGGAGAGGCGCGGGTGAAGCTCCTCGGCTCCGGAGTTGGGATGGATCACAGCTGCAGCCTCGTGCTCTCGTCCACTCCCTTTTTCCCCCTATGCCTGGGATTTTGTCCCCCTGTGGCAGTTGTTTGGGGGTTGAGGATGGCTTGGTGAGATAACGGGGTCTCAGCTGATATACCCAACCCCCTGGGCCAGGGCTATCTGTGAGCATGGGGAGAGGAATGAGATCTTCCCTTTCAGAAATGAGATCAACCCTGTGCGGATGCTCCGGTTTGGATGACCCGCTGGATGCGATGGCGAGCCGTGGTACCCCAGCAATGCCGCTGTGGGGCTAGCACAGGGCTTTTCGTGGCTCAGCATGCCCCGTGCCCGGGTGGGTGGGCTTCTTGGTGTCCTGGGCCTGTTGTACCCACACGTATGTGGGGGCACATGGGGTCAGCAGCTTGCGAAACTCATGGTTTGGGGAAGGCGTGGGGCAGGACGAGGTGTCGTGGTCCCCTTGCGAGGCTGGAGCCGGTGCTGGGACATCCCTGGGCGGCTGAGCCATGGCAGTCTGTCCTTCCTCTAGCTAAGGCAGACGTTTCCTTCCCACCTCTTGGGCTCCGTTTCGCGTAGGGGATATCTCACTGCCTTCTTGACTCTCCTTACGGCGGTGCGCGTTGACCCCGTTCTCCGGCACAGCCCACGTTAGAGAAGTCCCTGGGCCAGGAGAGCAGTGCTCGGAGCCACCCCTGCTCTTGGCCCATTGCTCCGGGCCCTGGTGTGTCCCCTCGCCTGGGTGAGGCATTGCTACGGGGAGGGTATTTGGTCGGATGCTTCTGTTTTACCCTGCCAGCCCATCCCTTAGGATGGAGCACGTCGTGTCCCCTCCCGCAGTCCCTTCCCTGGGCTCTCCCCGTCCCCTCCAGCCACCGCGGGAGGAGTTTCCACCACTGTGGGTAAATCAAAGCCCCTTCTTCTTCATAAACTGCTCGTGGCAGCAGCACAGGGGAATCCTGTCTTTTTACCAGGCTGGAAAACAGCGGAGGAGCCCGAGGCCAGTGCGGGGTACCTACAGCAGGGGTGGAGACGCATCTTCCTTCGTCTCAGTAAATGGGCTCTGGCTCCTCCAGCAGCGGATGTTCGTATCTCGCAGCTGGGTTTTGGGCTTGGCTTTTTGCTGGGTTTTGTTTTCTCTTTTCTCGTAGCCCCGTGAAACCGGGCTGTCGCGGCTCCGGGAGCGCAGAGGGCTGGACAAGTGGCGGTAAAGCTGCAAATCTGGTGGTGAATCGGGGGACAAAAGGATGCACCGAAAGCACTTTGTTGTGCCTCCTCCCCTCCCCCAAATCCCCTCCTTTCATCTGCTGAATACCTTGATTTTTCCACTTCTGATTTTCTTTTTTAAATTTTTTTTTTTACTATTGCCTGGGTTTTGCATCGGGGGCAGGATGGAGGTTGCGGGGGGGGTGTGTGTGTGTGCGCGCGCGATGAAGCTATTCGAGGAGTTGTGATCTCTGCATTTCATTTTGCAGTTCAGCTGGAAAGATCTCGTTTCCAAATACACCCACACACAGGCACAGCAAGAGAGAAAGCAGGCGAGGGAGCTGCTCAGGGGGGATGGGGAGGGCCGGGGGGGTCCGGGGCACTCGGGAGCCTTTTCCCTGCGTTTGGCGCATCCTATTTGGAGTGGTCCCCAGCCTTTATCTGGGGACAGGAGGTGATACCCTCGGTCTCAACCCTGTATCTCAAGGCCATGTGGGTGCTTGGCTGTACCCATGGGTGCCTGGCTGCTTTACTCCGGAGCAAAAAGGGGGGGTCCCTGAGCAGAGCCCTTGCCCTGAGTGTGGCAGCGGCCCTGGGAGCATCCAGGGGACTCCAGGGCAGCTGTAGGGTTGCACACTGTGTGTGTGTGCGTGCATACCTATACACATACCCACCGTGGGCTGAGCACAGCCCGGAGCATGGCAGTGGGTGGTGAGACCTGCTTTTGCAATGGAAGAAGAGTAGAGGTACGGAAAGGAGTCACAAATATCCTTTCCCAGTGCTCTTCAAGCCAAAGTCGTCTTGTTTCTGAAGATCAGTTGGTGCTGGAGTGGCTCTTTTAGCCTGTAACTCCTCATCTGCACCCTCTCCCCCACAGCGCGCTCCTTGCCAGCCCAGGTCCTGGCTCCGTTCTTGGCTTCCAGAGGAGCTGATGGTGGTGTGGATGCATCCCCCAGCGCTGGGAGGGATGAGGTGGGCGGAAAGCAGATAAACCTTCATCCTGGTGGGTATCTGGGAGTGCAGGAACAGGTAAAGGCGAGGGGCTGGCTGAGACGCCAAGCGGACGGGGACTTGGTGGTGGTGGTGGCAAGTTTTGGAGAGACACCTCAGCCTGCCCGGGCTGCAAGCCGACAGCGGGCTCGCCTCTACGGAAGCGTGCCATAGGCTTGTGGGGGCACCTGCCTGAGCCCCCGCGTCTGGGACCTTCCCCTGGTTTGGGGTTGCGGAGCAGCCCGGGGAGCCGGGTTCACCGTGCTGGGGTGTGTGTGGGAACGCCCCCTCTTGCAGGGTCCTGCCACAGGTGCCTGTGTGTCCCCCGTGTCCCCTCGGGGTCCCATGGGTGGATGCTGGTGGCTCGTGTCTCAGCTTGGTGCCCCCCCCACCCCGACCCCGAGTCCTCCCACCATCCCTCCGGGGTCGGCGCGTGATTTTTTCCATCGCTCCGAGGAGGCTGAGCTCATACAACAATATTCCCCGGGCCAACACCGCTCCTTTTTGAAGTTCCTTGTTTTTGGTATTCCTCAAACTTTGTATCCTCAGGCACGAAACACAACACCACTTGGCACCGGAGGCTTTTCTCCGAGGCTGCGGCTTTGGTTATCCCCAGCATCTCGCTGCCTTGGTGAAACCGCTGCCCCATCCCCGAGCTGCTGGCGGATGCCGTCCCCTCCCAAACTCACCGCAAGTCTCAAATGGTGGTAAAATGTGCTTCTACGGCCACCTCAGCACGCCACAGCGTGCCGCCTGGGCTGGCAGAGCGGAAAAGTGGCCACTGGAGCATGCTCCCGGCAGTGTTTGTCTTAGCCGGGGGCCACGGCCGGAGCCAGGGCTCTGCCAAGCAGTGAAAATGCCGGAGCAGTGAGTTTATCCCATGGTGTTTGATTTGTGGTCACGGTGGAAGCCGGGTCAGGAGTAAATGTGGAGGATGCGGCAGAAAAAAAAGCAAATTCGAGACGGTCACAAAAACATCTTGTGGTGCTAGAAGTTGGGATTTTCTTTTTTTATTTTTTTTTTTTTCCTCCCCCCGCCGCTGGCCGCACTGGCTGCGAGGTGAAGTTTATGGGAGAAATAGCAGTGGTTCCGGGAAATATTTTGCCTAGCTCGTATTGTTGAATTTTATTCTCTCTTTCTGGCAGCAGATGAAGGAAACGGGAACACAAACAGCTTGGCCGGTGGGTTGTTGGTCCAGAAATCAGCCTGACCGGCAAGAGGCTGCTTTGGCGGGGAGAGAAAATACTCGAAAGCGGATGGGGCTTTCATTGCTGTCGTTCCTCTCTCTTTCCATCCCCGCTCCCGGCCGGCTCTTAGAGTGCTATTAAACAAGGGGTGAATGCATCTGAAGGCAGAGACACTTAAGGCAAAGATGTGCAGTGATGCTCCTGGCCTCCCATGCATTTCTCGCTGATTAAAATCTTAAATTCTTTCATTTTTGACAAGATTTGGGGTTTCTGTGCCGAGCTCGGAGAGTCTCTATGGCAACAACAAAAGGCAACTTTTATCCCTAACCCTTTTTTTTTTTTTTTATTTTTTTTTTTTGCAGAGGATGGGTGCACGATGCTGGGGCACCGATAACTGTTTGAACCCCCCCTTAATATTTGGGGTAGCGCGTGCTGGGAGAGGGGTGGGACCGGTTAAACTGAAATCCAGAGTGGCTTTGTGCCTATGAAGCCAAGGGCTGGGACCCGGCTGGGACCTCTCCCCTCTGCCAAGAAAGGTATTTTTTGACTGCGAGAGAGATTGGGATCGCATCCCTCCCCGCGTCCCTCCCGTACCAAGGCTGGGAGTTTCCCGCTTGGGTTTGTCACATCCAGAGGAGTTCGGAGCTGTTCTCGGAGCGCGATTGCGGCAGCGTTTCAAAGCGCAATTAAAACCTTAACCTTTCAGGAAAAGTCTTGCAGCCTGTAATAGAAAGGAAACCAGCTGGGCTAGATTGAAACATAATAGGTTTGGGGAGTAATTTTTAAACTCCTATACTGTAGGTCTTTCTAGAAAGATACTATACAATTTAATAATGTGTTATATTCCTATATGTTATATTTAAATCATCCTATAGTATTGTGTAGGAGGAATCTAATTTTCCACTACGGGGTAATATACCTTTCTATAGGTTTTCAGTTGTGGGGTTTTTTTTTGTCCAGTGGAGTTAAGTGAAAAATTATATCCTTCCTAGAAAATCCAACAAAATGATGAGAAAATAATACCTTTAATTTATTTAATAAAGCATGTAAGTATTTTCCATAGGGGCTTATATGGCGGCATAAAAACCCACTTTGAGCTTGTTGGGGGAGTGGTTTGCGATCGGATAGAGATGGGTTCAGATGTGATCCTGGCCGGGCAGCACAGGAGCTCTGCAGTGGGGGCCTGGGCTTGTCTAAAGGGAGGGAAAAATAAAAAGAAATAAAAGCTACAACTTTCTTCATCACTCTTTCCCCTCCTGGAGTGCAATTAGAGAGAAGACGGAGCGGCAGGTTCAGGGCTGTCATCTGAGCCGGGCTGTGAAGCCGCACTCGGGAGATGCTGGGAGTGGGATGAGGCTGGGAGTCCTGGGGGCTGGTAGCCCAGGTGTCTGCAGGGGCTGGAGACGGGAGCGAGGAGGTCTCCGCGCTCAGAGGAACGGGCTTTGGAACCAGCAGGCAGGGGCTGTACTGCGCCGTGTGGCTGTTTTGCAGCAGGCTGAGGAAGGCAGGAGGAGGAGGAGGGAGGGAAGGGCTGAAAATCTGGCCGTGGAGATGTCAGATGCTGCGCTGGTCCTTAGGGAGTGACCGAGCACCTCCGTGGTCTCGGGTGGTTCCTCGGGAGCCTGCTCTGCTCCGCACCTTCTTCAGGGTCGGACTCACTCACATTGCCGGCATGGCTGGAGCCGCACAAACCACGTGCGGGGGTAAACCAAAAATCTGTCACCCCCCAGCAAAGCAGGGCATCTAATTCCAGAAACCCTAGCCACAGGATCTGATTTTTTAAATTTTTTTTTTTTAAGCTTCAGTTCCCCATGTGGAAGTCCAGGTTACTGCTGTCCGCAGGACCTTGGGGCGGACGATGCTCTTATGTTTGTTTTGCGGCGCTGCCTGGTCCGTAAGGGCTGAGTCCGTGTGTTTCTGCCTGGTGGCGCGTGGTTGTGGCCATACAGTCATCCCCGAAGCGGGGCAAAGGTGTATCCTCCCTGCTGTGCCGATGGGAGGTGTAAGGGGGTTCAGAGGGCAGATGGTGACTGGGCCATTCGGCGTCTCCACCTCGTGTGCTGAGGGTTAGGGTCTCTGCCAACTGTAACCCCACCAATAAATCCCCCTTTCTGGGGTGCTCTGCTCAGGTATGAGTAAGTCGCCCCACAGGCTGGGGCACGCGGTGGCCTGGGGGGTGACGTAGCCCTCTGTGGGGAAAACGTGGGGCTGGGCTCTCTCTTTATCCCAGCTCGGACATGCCCATCACCGCGGTCTCAGGGACCTGCCCGATCCTGGGGACAGTCACGGCCAGGTCCCCACCAGCCTCCCACGGAGCTGGTGGGACCCCAGAGAGAGGCGCAGGGGAAGCTGGTGGCCCTGGTCTTTTGAGGTCCCCAGAGGACAAGCGCCTTTTAATAGCCATGGCAACTAATAAGCCCTGCGTGGTGACATCCCCGCCGTCTCCATGGTAACGGGCCGAACATCACATAGCAACATGTGCCTCACGTACCCATGGAAACGGGCCGGGTAGTTTTTTAGCATCGCTGTGTTAAATCTCCGCTCTGGGGGGGGTGGGGTGGGGGGGTTTATCCCGAGGTGAACCCACCGCTGTAGGGTGGGGGGGGGGGACCTGGGAGGGGCTGCAGGATGCCGGGGGCTTTGCGGGAATCGGGCTTGGAACGTGACCCGGGGGTGCAGCCCAGCGGGATGTTCCCAGGCTGATGAAGACGGGGACCGTGCGTGCTGCCCGGGTTTCTGTTTGTTTATTTTTATTTATTTATTTTTTTCCCTTTTTCTCACGAGGGCACCAGGTCTTGGGGAAAAATGATTTGAATTAATCGTCCGACGGGCTGTTTGGTTGCTGAAGGGGGAGAGAAAGAAGAGGTGCTGGGGGCTGGAGGGCTGGAAACTACCTCGCCGCAGGCAACGTGGTTTCACAGTAGGATATTTCCAGGCACCCGCAGGCTGGTTTTCCTCGCTGTGTCCGGGGTCACCTCGTCCTCAGCCTCCCAGGCTGGGGGTTTCCAAGCTGCTAAAATAAGGTGTAGAGGCTGGGAATGTCGCTCCTCGATGGGCAGCATCCAGCAAGGAGGAGGCAGCGGGACGTGCACCGGCTCCCCGCGCAGCCCCGCCATGGCTTGCTCAGCGCCTCGTTAACTAGCCCCAGCTGTTACGGGTTAATTAGGATTTGTAGCTGTCGGGTGCGGGGGGGTCTGCCGGGGTTACGCCGTGGCACGGTGGGGCCGTGCGGGCTCAGAGCAGCCCCGGCTCTTGTGAAACGTGGTGGGCGTCAAGTTGCACCCAGGTGCTGGGCGCAGCATTCGCGCTGAATCGCTTGGGCAAATGCGGCCGTTTCCTGAGCCTATCCACTATCGGGCTGAAAATTTTTAGGAATTCACTTATCTGGAGCTGTTGAAGCGTTTCTTGCAAATGCATTTCAGCCCTTTTTCCCCCCGCCCCCGCCGTTGCAGACCTACCATTAAAAACATATTGCACAGACGCTTAGGAGTATCTCTGGTTTCTGTAAACACTCCTGCAAGTGAATGGGATTGCTTTGGGAAGGTTTACGGTTTTGGGGTTTTGTGTGTTTTTTTTTTTTTGTTGTGTTTTTTTTTTTTTTTTCCCTAAAAGGCTGTGAACTGAGCTAGCTAATTTTTTTTTTTTTTTGGTGAACTTTCAGGCCACCCTTTTCTCCCTTATTTCTTTTCCTCCTCCTGGCTGGTGCTGGGTGTGCAGGGGGCTGGGAGGTGCGGTTCGGTAACACGTTCAGCAGTGTCCGAGTCCTGCCGGCTTTCCGGAGGGCTTCGGCTTTGATTTTGCTCAAGCGCTTGTCGGGTGGGACCGGGGGACTTCGAAACGGTCGAGGCTTTTGGGAAGTTTTACCTGTGGCTTATCTGTTGCGGGAAGATAAACGCTGGCCGAGAGTGGGGCTGGTGCTGTGGGAGAGGTGGTTCCTGGTGGACAGTTTGGGTCGTGGGTCTGTCCTGGTCAGGCGTGAAATTGGTGCAGCGATGGATGGGCTTTAAAACCATGGGAAACCTCCGTCCCAAAGCTCTTCTGGCCATTTGGACTGGCAGGAAAGAGCCACCTCTGCAGTTGCGATGTGCCTGTTTTTGCCTGCTCATTGAGGCACTGGGACTCTCGGGGCACTGGCAGCTGCTTTCCCTCCTTCCCGGCTCCATCCCGATGGGAAATCCCTCTCCTCGCCCCAAAATTCCACTGCGCGTCTCGCCCTGTGAAAGGCAGTTGCGATGCGATCGGTCCAGAGTGCTCTGCTGTCTCCGCTCTGCTGCTTGCGTTGGACACTTAATGGTTTAGAGTTCAGGGGGAAAAAAATAATTGGATATCTGCAATAAATGGCAAAAGGCGATTTGGTGTCCAGGTAACGCACCAGTATAACCCCATCAGCCTGAGCCGCTGTGGCCAGCGGGGCTGACGGTGGCTGGAGACTGGGATTTCCAGCTCATCTTTTAAGGCAGGACTGGAAACGGGTGGGTGTGAGAAGTGATGCTGTGCCGGCTGGTTAGCCAGCGTGCCGAGACCGGCCAGACACCGAGCCTGGGGTTTGCTGGCGCTCTGCCTCTCCCCGGGGACAAGGCATGCTTTCCCTGCTCCTCCTCTACCAGCCCAGCGGTTTTGGGTGCAAACTGAGGGAGTTTAGTTCTCTTTTGAGGTGTCCTCTACTTCTCTTCCAGATTCTGCTGGAACTGGTTGGGATGGCTGGTGAGGGGGTGCAAAATACTTGATTTAAAGTCAGGATTAAAAGCATCTGACTTATTTGCGTGTCTCTGCTTCCCGCTGGCTTTGCACCCTGGAAACCTTGTGTAGACAGCTCGCTGTACCCCAAGCAAAGAGGAGACCCCAGCGTGGGGAGGTCCTTGTCACAGTCACCTCCCCACTATCCATCCCCAGCACCGGTTGTCCCTAGGTGGAGAATTAACCTGGAATTTTGGGTGGCTTTACTGGGTGCTCCTGCCTCTGCTGGGGAGATCGTTACTCCTGCATGGAGCTGTTGCTGGAGCTGGGGGGTCCCTATGGGTGCCCACAGCACCCTGCTCCCCTCCTTTAGCATCGGAGACCAGGGAAAAGCTTTCCTTGGGTTTATTTTGGACCCCAGGGGAGCACAGCCTGCCTCTCCCTCTGCGACCTAATGAAGTCTTCAGTTTCCAATGTGGTTTTGGCACTGGGCTGAAGATCCCGGGGCTCTGTTCAGCCATCAGTGAGCTGGTAAAAAAAAAATAAAAAAAAAATAAAAAAAAAATTAGGGAATTGGGGTAAAGTCTTCAAATATTGGGCTGCTTACCTTGACAAGTGTGTGGTGCTTCTGGGATGGGAATTAGCCACAAGCCATGGACTTTAGCCAGGACCCGTGTGCCAGCATTGGCCAGGAGTTTCCCCCTCCGTCTCCTTGGTGTTGGCACGGGCCCGTCTGTCCCCGCGAGCGCTTCGGGGACCGCATCCCGCCGTGTGCGGGAGGCTCAGCGATAACAGCATCAGCGCCGGCCTCGAAGGAGGGCTGCAGCCAGCTCAGCGAGGTTTAATTAAATCTGAAATCCCGGCCGTTTTCTCTCCTGGGCTTTGGCTTGGGATGCCACGGGTAGGAAATCAGTGGAAGGAAATAATGAGAATTAGAGCAACTTCAAGGGCTGCTGCGTTCCTGGCTAGCGGGGGGCTGGAGGCCAGGCGGGCTGCGCGGGACGGAGCTGCGCTCTTCCTTAGGGATGCGCATGGCGTGGATGGGATGACTCCCAGGGAAAGGCTGTGCCGTCGCTCCAGCTGAGCATCATCCGAATCTGGGATTTGTTCAAACCGGGAGCTCAGAGCTGGCGGTGCCATCTCCAAGTCCCCTTTAACGGCCAAGCGTCTCCGAGCCTGGCAGCAAACAGCCCCTGCAGTAGGTACCTTTTTCTGCTTCCCCCCCCTACCCCCAGCCACCTTTTCGTTAGAGGCACACTCATTAAGGCTGTGGAGAGCCTGACTGTAAATTAGATACAAATGTACAGTTAACGCCGCGTCTCCCCAAGGCCAGTGTAGGTATTCTGCTATTTAAACTAGCAGAGCCAAGGGTGTAAGGATCCACCAGGGGTGGAGGAGGGAAAGAGGGGGGGAAAAAAAGGAAAAGTGTCTCTAATTGAGGTCGGTATTTGAACAGTGACGACCAATTAATGCTGCTGAATCAATAGGTCTGTGTGACTGAACTAATACCTCCCCGCTGAGGCTTCGTGTGCGTGCAGCGCCCGGGATGCTTTTGCCCAGAGCCCTCCTGGGGGGGAGATGTGGGTGTTGGCAGAGGTTTTGGTGTTTGCAGCCCTAAAGGATGCCATGGGCTGAAGCCGGGGGTTGGTTGGTGAGGGCACCGGGTGGATGCAGCTCCTCCTGCACCCAGCCTTGCAGGAAACCTTCCAAAATTCCACTTATCCCCCCCCCCCCTTCCAAACCATGGTCCCTACCCACTCCATTTCCACTGCCCAATTTTTCAGGCCAAAGTGGATTAAACTGGGGTAGGTTTCTTTGTCTGACAGCGCCGAGGTCCCTGTCGGGATGTGCCGGAGCTGTGGGCATCCTTCCCCTCGCCTTTTGGCCCTGCGAGCCTCGCCGGGGCGGTGCCTTAGCAAACATCCAGCATTCCCAGACTCACATTTTTATTCTCCTTTATTGCTCTTCCAAGAAAACGCGTGTGTGCGTGGGGAGAGGAGATTATCGCGTTAGCGTTAAATACCCGGGGGGAAGGTGGGGAGGGCTGGCTGCGTTATTTTTTTTTCTTTATTTTTTTGCCTGGACTATCTTCGGAGGACAGCCGGCCCCAGCAGCGGCACGTGCTTGTGTGATGTGGCGCCCATGGGTGCAGCCGCGCCGGGCACCGCGGTGCCGTCCTGGGGAGTCTGTGTTCCCAACAGACATGAGAGAGCATGGCCGGAGAGAAATATTCCTGTTGTTATTATTCCATGAATTTTATACGGTGAGCTGATGCATATGGCAGATGAGATGATTTGCCTGCAGGCACGCAGGAAAAGCGACGCGAAGCAGGATCTTTTTGGCGATCCTGTGTCTTAATCATGAAATGAAATTTTCCTGGGGTGGGGAAGGGGTGGGGGGGCCACGGTTGGTGCAGCCCGGGGTCGCACCGTCCCTGCACCGTGGCCGGTGCTGCCCGCGGAGCCGGGTGAGGCTTCAGCTTGCCCCGACGCTGCTGCTTTTCATCCCCGTCTTTTCAGAAAAAAGGGAGAAAGTTGCTGCTATTTCCACCGTCTCGCTGCGTTTCCAGGTTAGGAATCCAGGACGTTCCCAGGTTTGCCGGAGGAAGGTGGGGGAAAGGCGGCAAAACCTGGCTGCGCGCGGGAGATTATTTCTGGCGGGGTTTGGTGCCGCGTTCGATACCTTTCGCTGCCTTGTTCCCACCTCCCACGGGCCCGCGCTGCAGCTGGGCTGGAGGAGGGGGACGGGGAAAAAAACGCCGTTGGCAGCTCCCGCAGGGCCCGATCCTGCCCTGCTGGGGCGGCGGTGGGGGAGATGAGTGTGTCAGGTCTCTGCAGGGGGTTATACTGCCTGGCGGGGCAGGGAGCGGGTGTCCTTCCCATCGCATCTCACCTTGCCCAGCCGGAGCAGCTCATGGGACACGAGCTCGGTGCCAGTGTCCCCATGCCAGCTCCCTGCGGGGTGACGTAGATCCTGGGGACCCCCCCCACACACACACCTCTCCCGCTGTCGCTGCCGAGAGCGCGTGGGCAGACGGGATGAATGAGCGGTGCTTTGGGAGATGCTCGCAGCAGGTGCTAATGAGCGTGGCTTGAAATACCTTATCACCGTTAAATACGTGGATTTTATTTTGTTTATAAAAAAGTAGGAAAAAAAAAAAAAAAAGGAGCCTGTTTGCTGTCCAGGAATGGCAGTGGGAGCTTCCTTTTCCCCCTCCCTCACCACCAGCGGTGCCCTGTGACCAGGAAGAGGATGAGGATGCTGCAGATTGCGAGGCAGTTGGGCACCAGGGCAGCGGGACGGGTGCAGGATGCGTCCCCTTGTACCGCTCCGTATGTGGCAGCACAGGCAGGCTGCTGGTGCCGGAGGGATGTCAAGGCTCGAGTACCCGTTTAAATCTGCTCCAACAGTCTCCCTGGGAGTCAAGGGTGGCTCTCAGAGGTGCCTTCGGTCTTGGTGTTTTTTGTTGTTGGCTGTCGTTTCCCTTCGAGCTGGCAGAGAGACTCGGTGAACCCAGCGCCAACCCAGCAAGTTTAGAAACCGGCGCAAACGGCGGCTTCCCCTCGCCTCCAGCCCCATCCCGAGCCGCGGATGGGGAGCGTGATTTATGTTTTCATGCTTTTCTAGCGATTTCTGGTGTGTTCCCACGACTCCAGCTGCCGGGACAGCCGGGGGAGCAGCTGGCTGGGCGAGCTGGCAGCGCCGGGCGCTCCTGGCTCCTCCCGGCTGGCCCACGCCTGCCCAAATACAAGCTGGGGAGAATGCGGAGCTCGCAGGCTGGCGCTGGAGGTGTGGCGGGTGCTTTAGCAAACTGGCATTTTTCTAAAATTACCGAGGCTGGTTCCCCAACGCGGGAATGGCTCGCGCAGTGCCGGCATTGAGCAGGACGGCGTGCGCCCCGCTTTTCCCCCGGCATCTCCTTACTGATGGAGAGGTTTTCGGCTCAGCATCCTCCGTGGATGGAGGGGCACCGGCGCCGGGCGGGCTGGGGGGTCCCGTCGCGCACATGTTGGCGGGGAGTGGAGAGTAAACACTGTCACTTCGCATTACCGCCCCGCTTGCCGTCGGATGGGCGCTGGCAACTGCTGCCGGCACCCACCCGCCCACCCTGCAGCCGGAGCCCCGGCGGCCGCAGCCAAGAGCGGGTGCCCGCCAAACCCCAAGCGGCTGCCTTGGCCACGCTGCACGGAGCAGCCTCGGTTGATTAAGAAATTGTTGCGTAACCTCTAACGAGGCTCCTCTCTGGCTTACAGCCGCTTGCCTCTCTCCCCTCTAATTAAGCTGCTGCGCTGTTTCCCCTGGGTTTGCCTTCCAAGGAGGGCTGCTGGGCTGATAGCGGGGCTGGGGGTGCTGCGCACCACCTCACCTGCCCTGATTTTGGGTGTCTTTAATGCTGGGTCAACGATGGGGTTGGGGATGGGGACAAGGCAGTGCCTTAAGCACACGCTGAGTGTGGCTGGGGACACCCTGGGGCACCCTGAGCATCACTGCTGGTGTGGTTGGGGACATCCTGGGGCATGTTGGGGACATCCTGGGGCATGTTGGAGACATTCCCGGGGCATCCTGAGCGTCGCCGCTGCCTCGGGTGGGCGCGGGATGAGGCTGCTGCTACCCCGGCATCACTGGCTGTGGGTACTCGAGCTGCTGCTCACCCGCTGAAAACATGCGGAGCCGCTGAGCGCTGCTGCCTGGAAGGAGGAAAAAGCCGAAGGATTTATCTTGGAGAGAGGAAGGAGCTGGGAAGGGAGGGCAGGGAGGGACCGCAGCATGCCGGTGCTCGGTGGCCGCCGGAGGGGACGGCTCGTCTCTGCAGTGACCCCAAAGGCCCGGCACATTCCCTTTGGCCTGAGCCCTCTCTCGCTAACACGCACTGTTGGCAGCGGCTGGCTGAGCCGGGGATGCTGCCGGGAAACCTGAGAGGCTTTGGCTTTGCTAGAAATGGGAGCAGGAGAGGACGGGGGCGGGGGGGGAGCTGCATTGGCAGAGGTGTGTGTGGGGGGGTGTCTGGCCCCTCTTCCCCGCTTGGGGCGGGGGGAAACAAAAGAGGAACCCGCGGTGACATTTCAAGCGTTGCACAACTTGGCACAATTGGCAGCGGGTCGGCTTTCCCATGCTGTTCCCTCCATACATGCCCTTCTTCCCTGGCCCTGGCTCTCCTCTTCCGCCCTGGGGGAGCAGCCGGCACTGGAAGCTGCTCCCGGATGCCGGCCCCGGGGAGGATGTGCCCCACAAGTCCCTTTCCCGCCTGGGGAGGGGAAGATGTGCGATGGAAAGCCCCGACCGGGAGGCTGATGCTCCCGCTTTGCCTCCGTGTGGGTCCTGGGGGGCACAGAGGGGTAGTGCTGAGCCCCACGGGGTGCTCACTCCCACCTGGGGGTGGTGGCAGGGAGGGGGGACCATCCCCGGGGTGGTCCCTTTGGGGCTGAGCCGGTTCTGTGATCCCATTCCCGTGGGGTGGGCATTGGGTGGCTCAGTGTCCCCCATCCTGCTGCTGCAGCTCCCCCAAGGTCCCCACAGCTCAGCTGGGGGAGCCCCATGAAAGCAGATTTGGGGGGGGCTGGCTCTGCTGGCTTGTCCCTCTGTCTCGCATCCCTTGGGCAGTCCCACCGGAATTGCTCCCACCGGAAAGCAATATTCGGGGCGGGTGTCTCAAGGGATCCAACTTTGCACTGGCAGCTCCGGGGAGTCTGGGGTCGCAGGGGGCTCAGGAAATCCTCTAGGTCTGTCCTGCCTCAGTTTCCCCGTCAGTAGTGTGGGTATCACAGGGGAGGGCGTCATCCCCAACCGATGATGTGAGACGAATGTTAGGAACCCGCAGCTCCCTGGCTTCTCTCCCACCATTCACGACCTTCCTCTTGCTCACGCAGACAATTTTTGTATTTTACTTCCTAAAATATATATATACGTATATAAATACTGTATCTTGGCAGCCGCTCTTCCTCAGCACCTGCTCTTTCCCCAGGCGAATGGGGATTTGGTAACGTAACAGCCTCTCCAGTCCCTGGGGCCTCGTAAAGCCGGGTGTTGTTTACGGCAGCGTGCCCGCCGGCTCCCGGCTCTGCTCTGCCGAGCATCTCCGCGGCCGGACCCTGCTGCGGTGGGACGGGCTCCTCTGCGGTCACCTTCCCCTCGTCCCCGCTCGGGGTTTGCCGGGGGACTGGTGACTCTTTGTGGTCGTTGAGTTGTTTGAAGATGCAGGGCAGAGCTGGTCCTGGCTCGCTCCCGGTGCATTCCCCAAAGCAGCCGCCCCGGTGCATCCCTCAGCACGGAGCTGCTGCTTTGGGGTTGGATTTTAATGTCTCGCTGGCTTCTAATGATAACCAGGGATGGGCTCAGGGTCTGCACGGGCCACCTGCCGAGGGCATCGCTCTGGGTTTTAGTGGCGGTGGGGGCAGAGGCATTGCGTGGGCTTTGTACCCTCGCTGGGGACTTTGCAGCTTGTCCCTGCTCTGCCTTCTGCCGTGGGACCCACCTCCTGTGACACCCCCAGAGCTGGGGCAGCCTCTGCGATGGCCACCTTGCCCTTTGCTGTTGTGGGGGGGGAGACACGGGGCATCGCTGTCTCCCTCCTCTTCCTCTCCATCACGACTGGGGTGAAAGCCTGGTGGGATGCTGGGCCCCAGCGTGGGCAGCTCCTGCCCTTCGCCCCTTTCCGCCGGGTTCCCAGCATGGCCCCGCCGAGGGAAAGCCCAGCCTGGGGGCGGCTGCGGAGTTTTATAACCCTGAGAATGAATCCCAGCGACGGCCCTGCCTCTCGGGGGAGCCGGGTCACGTCACTGCCCAGGAAACCGCTCCCTGGGAGCGACAGCTAGTTAAAAAGGGAAAGAAAGCCGAGGGGGTGGGAGCAGGGGCGCGGGAAGGCGTTGCTGGCAGTGGGCGCGCTCCCTGCGTCTCGCAGCCTGCACTCGAGGTGCCCCTCACACAACTGGGGCGCAGGAGCACGGCGTTTCGAGGTGTATTTCATCGCAGGTGGAGCACAACGATCCCCCTCGTGTGGCTGCGGAACCTTGGGCTTCGTTGTTTGCTCCCACATGGGGTGGCTCTGGTTTGAGGGAGCCCAAAAAGTGAGGAGCTGGGGGGCGAGCGGGTGCCCCGGGCAGGATGCAGCGACCCCCGTTTGCTGTTGGCATTTAACTGCCTTTGAGCCGTGCGCCATCGCGTCCTGGTTGCATCGCGCCGGCCCGTAATCTCGCACCTCATGGCTCTGTTAATTAGGAAGTCATTAGGGTGAGTTGTGATGTTGGGGGGGCGGTGGCAGCTCCCAGAGGGCACCGCGGGCTGGTTGGCATGGGGCAGGCGAGGCTGGGCAGGCAGAAATCCTGGGGGTCTGGGGGAGAGGGATGGGGCTGGGGGAAGAAGAGAGTCTCTAGGGAGATGGGCTACGTGAGACCCCGACTCCCCCTCTCCCCCCAAAGACACAAGCAAGGCTGGGGCGTAGGGTCTGCAGGCTCCCTTGGAGGACACAGCAGTGCCTGTGGGTCACCAGCAGGGATGTCCCTGCTTTTTGGAGGAGCAGAGCCAGGCAATGGGACAGCAGGTATGGCCCTGGAGGTGGCAGTGTGGAGGCAGGGTGCTCTGCCCACCCCGGCCGGTCCCTGCCATGATGCTGCGCTGCCGGTGACCCAAACGAGCCCTGCCCTCAGCTGTCACCCATCGTGGGAACATGTGTGTG
This sequence comes from Larus michahellis, assembly GCF_964199755.1. Taxonomy (NCBI): domain Eukaryota; kingdom Metazoa; phylum Chordata; class Aves; order Charadriiformes; family Laridae; genus Larus; species Larus michahellis. The sequence continues at coordinate 7,811,552 of NC_133909.1, forward strand.
GCCCCCAGCACTCAGCACGTCTCCCAGCACGACGTCCCCAGCCTCCATTGTTCCTCCGCTGGCTCCATCGCCAGGGTGAGAAGTGCCCAAACCCGTTGCCGCTGCGCCGAGCCCTTCCTGGAAGCATCGGCAGCAAACGCCTCGCCGGGGCTTCTGGCTCCCGCTGGGGTCCCGGCCGCGCTTGGCTCCTCGCGGGGATGAAGAGTTGGGTGAATAATTCATCCTGAATAATTCATCTCACTAATTTATTAGCTGGACGGACGTCACCGCATTCCTTCCTTGGGCTGCCTACCAGCAGATCCCAACCTTCCTAAACTGGAGAGCATTCCTTCCCTTGCCGTTTCCGCTGGTGAGCTCGGGCTCGCTCTGTTTATTTGCAAATACCCGTTTGCGTGTGTTATTTGGATCGCTCTGATTGCGCCTGCCTTTGATTTGGACACGTAGCTCGCTCCGGAGCTTGCTGACCCCCGACGGGGTGAGATGCGGCTCTGAGAACCAGGGCTTTGCCACGAGCAGCTGCAGGTTGTTTTTTTTCTAATTCAGAATTTGTTTTCCGCAGCCGAGAGGATCCCGTGGGAAGCGGGGGGAGAGGCGGCGGAGGGGATGGAGTGAGGATGGTGGTGTGTGCTGGGCTGTTCGGCTCTCCCTGGCTGCTTTTGGGTAGTGGCTGCTGCTCCCCAGTTCCCGGTGCCGTGGGATGGGGCAGGCGACGCCGGCATGGCCAGAGGCGCTCTTCTCTGGAGCGAGCGCTCTGTAAGCTCGCCGGTCGGTCCGACCTCACCGTGCTGGGGTGCAGACTGCCCTGGGCTCCCCACACTCGATGCTTTTTCCAGGGCTTGGGTTCAGGTCTGTGCTTTCCAGTGCTTGAGGGATTGATCCACTCGTGAGCCTTCCCGGAGGAAGACTGAGGCCAGCTGGGGCTCCGTTCCGCTCGGTCCTGCTCGGGTACAAAGTCTTGGCAGTGCAGGGGGTCTGGACCTGTCCCCTAAGGTATTTTGGGCTGCGTTGCGGGGCAGAGCCCCTGTTGCAGATCTGGAGGTGACGGGGGCTGCAGACTTGGCTGGGGATCCAGCAGAAGCAATAACCCAAGAGGATGCTGCATCCCAAGCCTCGGGCTGGGATCCATCCTTAAAAATACAAACCGAAAGCACAGGCTTCTACAAAGAGCACTCTCCTCTGTCGTGTGGGAAGCACAAGCTGTCCTGTCCCCTCCGAAGGCAAGGGAAAACCCCACTCGAGCTGGGAGGAAAGCAGCTGGGCCTTGGGATGAGGGACTCTCCCCTTGCATGCAGCCTCATCCCAGGATCAGCTAATTAACTATCAAGATTTGGCCTCCCCTTCCTTCCTTCCAGTCTGTTCCCACTTGTCCTTTGTAGCTGATGAATCAGGCAGGGTTGGAGCTGATGGGTCTGAGGGCTGTGGGGGTCTGTGCCACTTGGAGGAAGGGCTGGATGGGGTGTAATGGGAGGGTGATTGTTCAATGGCACCTTTTCTGACCCAAATCTTCCTGCTGCAAGGAAGGGTCTGGAGGGGACCCTCTGCCGGAATGGCTCTGGGAGACGTGTCTCTCCTGGCTTTGCGGTGGGAGCCCGTCTCCCCCAAACCTTTCCCGGGCAGCTCTTGGCCTTGGCCATCACCTGTATGAGGAGGGGGCGGAGGGCAGAGCCCCTTGTCTCTGCCCCGGGTTTTAGGGCAGGAGGTTTCCCCGTTCGGGCAGCGTGTCCTGGAGCCGCCGCGCCGGGCTGCAGCGGGTGAGCGGCAGCGGCTCTAATTGTGCCTGAATTCCTCTGAACCGCAAGTGAAAACTGCAGAAATACGGAAAGTAAATAGCGTGGGGCCGAAATTCCCGGCGCTTTGGGGAACCTTCCATTAGGAAAAGTTTCTGAGCTGTTAATGAAAAGTTTGCTCCTCCCGTGCGGGGACGCCCTGGACCGGGAGAGATGTGGCCACGGTGCCGCGGGGACCGTGCTGGGACCCCTGCGGAGCCGGGCTGGCTTCATGCCTTGGAGCAGCTGGAATAAAAGCTCTTCTCAGGGTTTTTTGGTTGTGTGGGTTTTTTTGGTGTTTTGTCTTTTTTTTTTTTTTAATTCCTCTGCCACTCACATCCTCCAAGTGAGGAGGTTTTAATCTCTTTCTTGCAGATTGTGAGAACAATTGCCCGGGACGCTGGAGCGACCTTTGCCGCACAGATAGGGGATAGGAATATGGCAGTGGCAGCTGCAGCCTGTCCCTGCTCCAGGGGGGCTCTGCTCAGCCCCAGCTACTGCTCCTGAAGGGGGGCAGAGGTGGTGGCAAAGGGCTGAGCAGCCCTTGCCCATCCCTCCCTGCGCGTTTCTATAGGTGCTGGGGAAGACGCTGTCCCCTCAGCGTGTCCCCCAGCGTGGTGTGACAGTCCCCATGCGTTGAGCATCTTTCTCGCTGACCCCATCGTGCCTGCTCGCCGGTCTGGTACCCGACGCCACAGGGTTTCCCCCTGGGCCACGCTGGCCCGGAGGAGCTCTGCTTGGGGCTGTGATGGTGACGTGGAACTCCACAAGCGTCTGGAGCCCTGATGTCCCACCTGCACCCGCTCCGTCCCCAGCGTGGGTGGCTGGGCACCAGAACCTCAGAAAACGGTGAGGAAGACTAAGATGCGCACACGAGCGCACCGGGGACATTTTTGCGATGCTCTCCACAGGAGAAGCCTGGCTTTCCCAGGAAACGTCCCCCCTGCTCCCCCCCCCGCCCAGACCCACTCTCCCACCCACGCGTGACTGATTCCCAGCACCCGCTCCCGCCCCGGCTGGGGACAGTCCCGGCGCCTCCCGACCCGGCAGCCCCGTGGGGCAGCTCCGGTTCCCTCGGCCTCTCCCCACAGGTCAGGCCTTTCTCTGGCTCCCATCCAAGGTTTCGGATCAGCTCTTGGAAAAGTAAAGCCATAAAGTTTGCCCCAGCTGGAGCAGGAACCCGCAGCGGCTGGCTTGGAAGGCGAGCACCGGACCCAATGGATATTTATATTGCAGCAGCGAGGTTAAAAATAACAGAAATTTAAGTGCAGGAAGTTGTTCTGGATGATCAGAAACTTCTGCTTTGGTGTTGGGATGCCAGGGCTAGTGCTGGCCCTCCTCTGTCCCTCTTGTCCCTGTGCCATGTCCCTTGGGGCTCTGTGGGGTCCTCCTGGTGGGAAGCATCCTGTTTTGTGGCTGCAGGGATTTTCCCTGTTCCCGGAGGGAGCGGGGGCACCGTGGGCAGCCCCGAAAACCGTGCGGTGCCAAGTGGGTGCTGCAGGGGTGAGTGGAGGGAGGCAGGATGGGGCTCTGCTATGGGGTCCCGGTGGCTGCGGGGAGGGAGGAGCGCCCCGTCGCAGCTCCCCTCCATCCCACCCGATTGCTTTTATTGTCCCTGCGGTGTTTGTTCCCCTGCCAGGGGTCAGAGGGGTTCCCACCCCCAGTTCCCAGTGTCTCCACTGACAACAGACACATCTGGAGCCGATGGATGCGCCGCACCCGGAGCCCCTTTGAAGCCTCCCAGGGGGGTTCTGCGGCGCCTGGCTCCCCTCGCTCCCCGGGACAGGCGGGTGGGAGGAGGATGCTCCCCGGTGCCCAGCTCTCGGGAGCCGGGCTGGGCTTTGCTCAGCGTGTTCCTGGCACAGCGGCTCTGTGCGGGGACAGCCGTGGGGGCTGCTTTGCCATCCCAGAGCCCGAAGCTGTTTGGTGACACAGCATCCCCCGTGACATCTTCCTCCAGCCCGCTACGGCTGAGACACCAAACCTTCACAAACCCCCGCGCAGGCACGTTTCTTGGCAGCGATGTCTTATTTTGGTTCGGCTCAAACCTTTTCCCTGTTGACACAGCGGCGGCTCTGCTCGTGCTCGCCGGGCCTGAGCAGGGGTGACCTTTCCCGTGTTTGCTGTCTGGGCTGCGCATCCGTCCGTGCTGCGGGCTGCAGCTCTGCAGCCCCTGATGAAGCCGGCGGGCGATGGCGAGCACCTTGCAGAAACGCTTCCCTGCTCCAGGCGGTCACCCGGCAGGTCCCGTGCCACCTCCCCAAGCTCATGTCTCTCCTCCTGGGTTTTAGCCCCTCCCCTCGGACCCGATTTGCGTGTCGTTTCCCTTGCACTGGAAGGGGTATCAAGCGTTGGAACAGGCTGCCCAGGGAAGTGGTAGAATCGCCATCCCTGGAGGTATTTAAAAGGTGGGCAGACGTGGTGCTGAGGGACGTGGTTTAACGATGATTTTTGTCAGTGTTAGGTTGATGGTGGGACTCAATGGTCTGAAAGGTCCCTTCCAACCTGGATGACTCTGTGATTCTAAGGGCCGGGCTCCCGCTGCGCCTGCTCCTCGGAGCCGGCCACCCCAGCCCAGCCTCCCCGCGGGGGATACGCTTCCCGGTGGAGGGCTGGAGGGAAAGGGCTGAGGTACCTCATCTCTGTGTAGCTACCGGCAATATAACCCCCTTCTCCTGGGAAAAATCCCGTCTTTGGGGGGACTCTTCAAGGGTTAACCCTGCAGTCGCATCCTCTGCAGGACGCTGCCTGTCCCCAGCCCTGGGCGCAGGGGAGATGCTGGGGCACCCGGTCCTGCCCTGCTGGAGGAAAGCATCCTCCCGTCTGCCTGGGGAGCAGCCTGGGACCCCCCCTGGTTCTGCTGCCATGCTACACGTTTTGGGGAGCGGAGCCAGCAGCCGCATGACCGCTTTGGCAGCATTTCTGTCTGAGAGAAACAAGGCAGGGACGGAAAGTGGAGATGAGCTGGAGGCTCCGTCTGTGACAGCGGTTCCTGCGGGATTCATGTGGACTCGCCTGCCTGGTTCTGGGTCGCAAAAGCGATGTGTTAAACCCTTTGGGGGCTGTCCCAGAGCATCCCCGGCCCCTCTCTTCCCGCTAAGCCCAAGCAGCGCGTGAACCCAAACTTTGCCATTTATTATCCGCGACGAAGTGAACCCGCTAATGTGACTTTTTGGCAAAGTCTCACTGAGAAGTCCTCGAGGGTGAAATGAAACGGGGTCACAGAAGGGTTTAATTCGGTACGTTGTCCTTCAAGGGAAGGAAAAGTCAGACAAGAAGTTTTAAACATTTTATAAAAATATCCACATGTGCTCAGTGCAAAACTCACCGTCTTTACCTAATTTAGAAAATGACTTTATATGGAGAAAGATTTAACGCTGCTCCATGGAGGGGAAGAATAATGAATACGTCTGTACCAAATCGCGCTGTCATCCGAAGATCTCCAAGTGCTTTCGAAAGGGTTGGAGAGAAATAATTGTTCTTCTCTTCCCTGGTTTTAGAAACTGAGGCATGGGATGAGAAAGCCAGAAAAGTGCAACTTTCCTGGCTAATTTTAGCTGTTTGAAGTCCAGATCTAAGCACCTAAATAAATGACCTGATTTTAATAGACTGCTGGTCAAGTCTCCAGGGTAAAACCTGGAACGAGTCTGGCTCCGTAGGTCTGCGAAGGTGGCCTGGGTCTGGAGAGGAGCCTCTTTCCCTTAATTTGGCAGTGCCGCCGCGAGCCTCGCTGAGAGCTAGGAGCAGATGAGGAAGCTGATGAGAGGGAATTTATCTGAATTTCTTTGAATTTAAGAGAAAAGTCGTTCTTAAGAGTGTTGTTCGGGGCAGGCCTGTTGTAGCCAGGTGAGGTGAGTGCCCTTGGTAGCGCTGGGGGACGGGGGCTGGATTCCTCTGATCCCTCCGGGTGCGGAAAGCAAAAGCGGATCCAGGCTTTTCATCCCCGTTATCACACCAGTGATATTTAGTAGTGAAGAGGTGCAGGTGGTGAGGGGAAGGAGGAAACAGAGGTAACCACAGCACCTCATTAACCCGAGCAGCCGAGCTGCGTTACAGCATCTCGGATGGGGAATCGGCGCCGGGATGCTTCCGGCGGCACGTGGACCATCTTCCTCCGCAGCGGGTGGTGAGGCTGATGCTGCCACTCTCCGCTCCCGGTCCTGCTGCTGCCCTGGGCTGCTCCTGCTGCCCAAATATAAAGCAAAATCCCTTGAAAGGAAAATGCTATCTCGCTCGCTCAGCTGAGCCGTCTGCCGGGTCTCCAGGGTCAATCTCACCAGGAATAAGGCGGTGAAACGCTTGCAGAAGTCGAGCTTTGAATGAGGTGGGCTTAGCTGGGATCCTAAAGCTGGACGAGTTGGACCTGGGGACAGAGAGGGGCTGGTGTGTCACGCCGGCAGGTGGGAGCCGTTTCCAAAATGCCTGCCCAGGTTGGGAAGTTGCTTCCCCCAGCCCCACGGTTTGCAGCGCGGGGGCAGCGGGGACCCGCAGGGAGATGCTGTGACAGCTCGGCCCCAAGGAGGTGCCGGCAGGAGGGTTATGCAAGGAAGGGGCAAAAAAATACCCATCTGTGTTTTTTGCCTGCTTGAACAGACCTGAGCTCACTTGTGCTCCTCTCTCCGGGCAAGAGCAAATTAGAATTTTAATTTTGTGGCTACGACACCAACCCTTCCTCTGTGATCAGGGTCTGTCTGCGAAATGAGATGAGCAAGAATTGCAGTAAATGTTTTCTGGGACCGAGGGCTGGTCCCAGCCCTGGCACCTGCATCTTCTTCTTTGCATGCCAGAGCTTGCCTTATTTTGGTTTTGTGCCTGGCTCGTCCTCCTACAAAATCACTTCCCTCTGAAGAGGGATGGCTGGGCTGAGCATATCCAGGGCTGGAAGGTGCCCCTGAGACTCCTCCATCCCAAATCTGCATTGCTTTGGGATGGAGCTCACGGGGTGATGAGGCAGGGGTGAAGCATCCTCTTCTGGATGCTGGATGAACAGTATCCTCTGGTCACGGCTGGGGTATTTTTTCACTCCCTCCCCATTTCGGTCAGTCTCTGGCATGATCCTTCGTGCCACAGGACCGTGGGCATGGCCGGGAAGCAGGAGTCGTCCTGGCTGGAGGTGAGCAGCCAGGCTCCCTCGGACCCTGTGGTCCCCCCGGTTCCCCTCGCAGGCAGCTGCTCTCATGGGAAACCCACCTGCTTTTGCTCTCATGTCATTTAGAGATGTCACCTCCTCTGGACACCCAGGAGGTGCGTTTTGCATCCCCTGGTCTGCTGGAACTCAGGGTGGCGGGGATCACGGACGCAGAACAGATGGGATGGGAAAGGCCAGATCAGGGGAAAATGAATTAGGACACGTAGAAGTACCCTTGATCGGGACGGTAACCTCTAATCTGGCTCAGTCCTCCTTATTTACAGTTGCCGAGAGGGAAGGCAGGAGAAAAGCAGCCTGGCAAGATGCACAAAGCTGATCTCCTTCCCCCCAGCTGCTTTGCTCTCGCTAATGTATTTGCTGGCAGCGCTCGCCGTCCCCGGAGCATTTGAGCACGGTCGGAGCAACTGTTCGCAGCCAAAGGCAGGAGTGTCGGAGCAGGCACAGGGCTAGGAACGGCTTGTGGTGTGGGGGGGAGGCGACGGGAGCCCCCAGCCCCTCAGCACGGGATGAACGTGGGGAAAAGAAGGGCTGAGCTCTTCCCTCGGCTGGCAGGGATGCAGGCAGGGAAAGCTGACAGCCCCCGGCTCCCTGCTGCGGTGTTCCTGCCCGTAGCGCCGCGCTGAGGGAAGGGGCTGGTGTTGGGGAGGTTTCCCGGGACTGTCCTACTTGAAAATATTCACCCGAAAATATTCACCCAGAGGCCCCGGGGCTGTTTTTCTTTAGCTCTGCGCTCAGCAAGAAGAGCGGGGACATCTGAGAGCGCTGCCCTGTACGAGGACACGGGGAAGGACAGAGCTCCGAGGGATTTGGTTGCACCTTGCGGTGCTGCAGAGGAGACCGGAATCACCAAAAATCCTCCCACGCCATAAAATGAGGCATTTTACATCCCAAGTCGGGAGCAAGCGCTTCCCTCCCGAGCATCAAGCTCTCCCGTCGGGTGCCGGACCGGCGCTGCCCATGCCGTGCCGGGGCAGCGGCACTCCAGCCAGCTGCCGCAGAATATTCTGGCATTTTTAATAAGGGTTGGTGCGGTCACTGCACTCGTTCCAGGCGAAAGCAATGAGAATTTTATGAGGTGTAAATGGATTGTGAGTGCCTGAAAGCATCCGCGTCCCGCTCCGCTCCGTGCGTGCACGCGCTTCTGCACCTCCTCTCCTCGGCCCAAGTACCTTGTCTCTTTGCAGGCTGGGAGAAAAGACAACGCCATGAGATGCTCTAATCTGAGTTTTCTGTCCGTGTTGCTGCTGTTGTGGTTAAAACCCCCTTCTTCTGGCTGCAGGATTCATTAGGGTCTGGTCTCTGGGGTTCGGAGGGAAACCGGAGCGGCTGCTAATGAGGGAGCAGTAATATCTAGAGCTCGTTTCGAAGCAATAATGGAATTAGGAAGAAGACAAACACAGATCGGTCCCGTGCCTGATGGCTTTATTTTCGGCCTCTTTCTTGCTTTTTCGCTTTATTAGTTAGAATTAGAACATCCATTTTGCATTAGAGGGCAGATGATGAAATCGCACGGGATCGGAGAGAGTTCCCAGCGATGGGCTGAGGTGGGGAAGTTTGAGCTTTCGCTGCAGATAAGAGAGGGGAAAAGTGCAGGGGGCGCAGGAGGGGACGAGGAGACTGTGATGGAGAGAGAGACAGGACAGCGAAGGGCAAGAGCTGGAGCCGGCAGCCTCTTTAGCGAGGCTTGTAATTTGTTATTAATGGAAAAGAAACTGCAATTTTTATTTTGCAAAAATTTTTTTGTTCCACATTAATTTTTAAAGCGCGCTTTGCTCCCATTACAGCCTCCTGCCAAAGCGCGGGGATGGCTGGGAGGAGCTGCGCTTTGGAAAGGCTTTGTGGGGCAGGGGGTGTCCGTGTTTGTGTCCGGGCTGGGGGAACAGAGCAGGGATGCGGGGTGATTCCCTGGGGCCGGCATCACCCACCCCGTCGCTCGGCATCACCCAGGCCCCAGGGTGGGGGACGTGGAAGGTGCCGGGGCCGGGCTGTGGTGGGCTGCGTGCCTTCGTTAGGTGCCGGGGCTTGATGAGGGCTTGCCTCCACACGGAGCTCTTTCTTAATTAACTCCATGTGCGGAGACACGCGGATCCTGGAACAGGAACAAGGCGCCCTTATTCCCCAAAAAGCTTGTCCGCACATGGAGTAAATCAATAGCAGCTCATCGGGAGCAGCGCGTTGGCTGGAGATGCCGCCTAAGGATGAGTCACATCCAGAGAGGGGGGCAAAAAAAAAAATAAAATTAAAAAAACCCTGAGATTTGAGTCCAGAGCTGGATCTGAGGAATGGCCATCGTGTTTCTGGTGTGCCAAACCAAAGGGCTGGCTTTGTACCGTCTCCTCTCTCCTGCCTGGTGAGCCTTGCGGGTGAATTTTGCGCCTTGAACCCGTAATTCTGCGCTGGGACGGGGGGTGGCTGAACATCGTGAGACTCTGTGACTTTTAAGCCGGTTGTGGGTCGGTGCGTCCACACCGACCCTCTGCGGCACGTGGTGCTGGACTCAGTGCTTCTCCCCAGACGGCCATCGCTCGCGCCGCCGGCGGCGTTTCTGCGAGGCTTGGGGGGTTTTCCCCATATCCCTGGGGCTTTCCAGCGAGGAGGCGATCGAATGGGTTGGGATCAAACAACTCCGAGGGTGTATTGGGTTGTGAAAAGTTGTCCTTGTTGTTTTTCCCAAGCAAAAGCGAGTGAGGCTGGGGTGATGTGTGGGAGATTGGAAACCCGTGTTTTTTTCGGTGCATTGTTCATGAAGTTTTTGGAGAGATCAGAAGCATTAGAAATTATTTGGTTTAAGGCTTCTGAAGTGGCCAAATGCCCTGGCTGGGGCTTTTCCAGAGCAGCCTGGGGCTGTGCCAGGACACAGCGGTGTGCGGGGCTGGATCCGGACGCGGGAGCAGGGCTCGTCTTGTTGCTGGGTCTGGATTTGGTTTAATAAAGGTTTTGGAGAGGAAAGGATGGAGAGCTGCTAACCGGGGGCTGAGTGCCGGAGCGTTTCCCACCTCCGTCCTGGCCGGCTGCTGATAGCGAGGGTCGGGTCTTCGGCACTGGAAGTGCCCAGTCCCTCGGCAGGGCTCACTACGGGACACAGAGCCCTAAAGCGACAATTTCCCCCCAAATGGGCTCAAACCAATCTCGTTCCCAGCCATCTCGGCAAAGATGAGATTTGGAAGGGATGGGGAAATGGAGCCTCTGCGGCTGCGGGGGTCTCTCTGCCCAGTTCCTCTCCAACACTGAGCAGCTCCGGGGGCAGCGGGGGCCCAGCACCCTCCAGGGCTTATTCTGCAGGAATGAATGAATGGAATAAATACGGTCTAAATGCCAGGTCGTGACACTGGTGACAGGCCTTAGAAGACGGCAGTGGCTCAGTCCCTGCTCTCCCTTGGTTGAGGTTTGGCTCCGGTGGCATCACGCTGCCAGTGCTGCCAGCACAGGAGCTGCGCGGGACAGAGTCTCTCCGAGGCATCGCGGCTGATGCGCCATCCGCTCTCGGAGCTTCCTGGCTTTTGTCAGCGGCTCTTGAAGCCTGACGCTAATTAAATGGGGTGGTTTGCGTTTAATAGCCTCCCACTTGAGTGGTGCCAGGTGGAGGGTGCTGGGCAGGTCCCCGCTGGTGGCCCTGCGGGGTGGCAGTGCCGGGGTGGTTCCCTCTGCGGGTCTTCAGCACCCAGCCCTGGGTGTCTCCGCAGCCCTTAGCGCTGAGCCCTGCACCCTGGCCAGCTCGCCTACAGATCCTCAGGAAGACAAACCTCCCTTGCTGGCTTAGCTGCACTTTGGGATCCGCAGGAGGATCTGCAAATGCTGGGAGCAGGGCGAGCATCCCTGGCAAACGCCCTCTCCCTGCAGCGGTGCCGTGTCCCCTCCCGTCCCCTTCCCTGCTACCGCCAGGCTGCCAGCCCCGTCCTCAGTCTGCTTGGAGACATCAACACGCTGTCACTGAAGCTGAAAGCACCAACCAGGTGCGCTGCCCCAAACCCCAGGGAGCTCGGGAGTGCTGCCAGCCATGCCTCCCCCTCCTCCTTGGCTTTCCTCGCCTGGAGGGGATGCTGGCCTGGCCTCTTTCCCTTGGGAATGCCAGGATCATGGAGAGCACAAACCTGGGCTACCTCCAGCAGCAATCAGGGTGCCCGGGGGTCTGGAGGGCGTTATGGGGGTGGGGGACAGGGGTGCTCTAGGCCCTTCTCCATCCAAGTGGCTGGCAGAGTGGGATGCAGGTCCCCCAACATCTCCTGTAGCAGAACCGCCATCCTCCCTGTCACCTCCCCTTGTATTCCCCCAGGGTGGGGAAACCAGGAGGGGCTGTGCCATTCCTGCAAGCAGATTCTATACGATGCACCTTAAACTTTACAAAAAAGCCTCTTTTTTTTTGTGGCCTTTCCTAGGACTTGAGATATTTAATCAAAATTGCATCGTGCAAACCCCGCTGGGGAGCCCCTGCCTGCCTCTCAGGGTTGAGCATCTTCTCTCCGTGTCTACCCCTGGTTTTTTGGGCAGTAGCAGCGGGCAGTGGGATGTGGCATGTGTACGACATCGCATCCCAGCTCAGCCCAGGGCTTGGGCTGGAGCGCGTGGGGTGGGCCCTGCTTTTGGGCTGATCTCACCCCGTTTTGGTCTGGGCTGCGTCTCTTTGGACGTGGGAGGCATTTTGGGGTGGCATCTCCTACCGTGTCCATGCAAGTGCCATGGTAGGGCTCTGCTCAGCAGCAGGGTGTGCTGAGCACCGTCCGGACCCTATTGTCCTGCCTCTTCCTCCCTCTCCTCCTCCTCCTCTACCAGCGAGATGCTAATTAATGAGTTAATGAGGTGATTAGGGGACTGGAACACCTCTCCCATGAAGAAAGGCTGAGGGATCTGTGTCTTTTTAGTCTGGAAAAAAGACAACTGAGGGGGGATCTTATCAATGCTTATAAATAATTCAAGGACAGGTGTCAGGAGGATGGGGCCAGGCTCTTTTCAGTGGTGCCCGGCAACAGCACAAGGGGTAACGGGCACAAACTTGAGCATAGGAAGTTCCGTCTCAACATGAGGAGGAACTTCTTTCCTGTGAGGGTGGCAGAGCCCTGGCCCAGGCTGCCCAGAGAGGTGGTGGAGTCTCCATCTCTGGAGACATCCCAAACCCGCCTGGACGCGTTCCTGTGCCACCTGCTGTGGGTGACCCTTCTCTGGCGGGGGGGTTGGACTGGGTGATCTCCAGAGATCCCTTCCAACCCCGGCCATTCTGTGAGTTCCTGGCCATGGATTTGCATGCAGGGAGCGATTAGACCAAGCCTTTCCCGAGCCCCCAGCCTGCTCCAGCTCCCTCTCCCCGTGGTGGCCCTGCCCTGGGGACCACAGCTTGCTGCACCCAGCCCTTCCGCAGGAACCCCGCGCCCCTGACGGCGTTTAGTCCCGTTTAGTCACTGCGGTATTTTGACGTGGCGTCAAGATGTTTCAGTTCACGCAGACGAGCGGTATTTGCAGACACCCCAAGGACTGAGTCAGGCGCATGGGCGCAGCTCGTGCCTCCAGCATCTCCCGGAGATGTTCTCCTCCAGCATCGCCTGCTGCTTCCCTCCCTGCATGCCACGGGCAGGAGCCACCTCTGACATACAGGGGAAAAATCAGCAGGTTTGGAGCCAGGGTGGCCTTGACCTCCATTTCCCCACCTGCAAAATGACCTCCTTAATGCTCATCCCTGTTGTGACTGCTCTGCATTGCTTACACTGAAAAACACTATTTTTCTTTTTTTTTTTTTTTTTATTGTAGACTTTAAAATCTGAAGCGTTTAAGATGGTTCCTGTCTAATTAAGTACTTAACCTGCAACAAAATATTGTGTTTTACGTTGATGTTTTTTTTTTAGAAAGGAAATGTTGGCTCCGTTTCTAAGTGAAACATTGAAGCAGGCCAGTTGGAAAATCGTCATCATATTCAGACTTTGTAAACATTATTTTTTTTTTTTTTTTTTTTCCTCCCCCCCTCAACTTGAAGCCAGGTCAGAAAACATAAACACAAAATTTGCGGGGAGTTTGGGTCGCCCCAAAGCTGTATTTCTTCATCAAAGCTTTGCATGGAAATTTATACCCAGCGTTAGCTAATGCCAGCCGTTAAGTGGAAAGGGCTCGGGTCTCCGGTGGTCAGGCACGGCTCCCGCTGGAGAAGGGTTTGCCCCAAAAGAAACTATGGCCTTGGTTTTCCTTTCTATCACAGCAACTCGGGCATTGCCCCGACAAGCTCCTGGGGCAGGACACTGGCGCCAGCGGAGGGGAAGGGAGAAGGTGTGGGGACACAGGGTCTGCGCGCCCCCCCCCAACTCTTTTAATTGGTGTTAAGCCGTTTGCGTCCTTCAGAAGCAACCATTCCTCCAGCCCTTCTGCCCTGTCCTAGTGCATAGGGTTAAAATGATGCTGGGTTTGTCCTTGGATTTGTCGTCTGTGCTTTCTGCGAGGTTTGGCCAGATTTCCTCAGGGGCTTTGAGCTCCTGCCCTTCAGCAATTAAAATACTGGGCTGGGGACAAGATGGGCCCTGCTGCAGCAGATGTGGCTGGGAGCCGGGTGCTTTCGGCTCATCCCGGAGCCGGTGCAGCCGGGAATTGTCCTGCATCTGCCCCTTCTCTTCCCTTTTCCTCTGCTGAGCCCCGAGCTGCCCATTTGTAGACAAAACCCAGAGTTTGAGCTTCTCTAAAGGCTTTGGAAGGTGTTTGCCTTGGTGCGGTGGACACGTTTCCCTGCTTGGTGGAAGAGAGCAGAGGGAAGGGTGTTTTGCGCAGGTACGGGGGTATTTCGCCTTTCTGGAGGTCTCGGTAGGGATTTCGTGGGTCTGGCAGCTGTAGAGTCTGTCTGGCGAGGGCTGTGCTGTGCCGCAGGGTGGGATGCTCCGCCACTGCGGGATGGTTCATACCAGCACATCCTTCCTTGTCCTGCACCCCACTTTCCCCGGCTCTCAAATCTCACTTGCGAGCATCCCTCGCCCGGGTGTCTGCGGATGGACGGGGAATGGGCTGTGGGAGCGATGGTGGGGTAGAAACTGGTCCTGCGTCTTGGATGGGGATGGAGCTGATTTGTTTAGCTTGCTCGCATCCCGTCTCCTCGCTAACAGCTCTTCTCTCCGAGGTTTCCCCTGGCCCGCAGTCAGCAGAGGGAATTCCCTCGCCTCTGCCCGAGCTCCAGCTGCAGCCGGGATTGCTGCGGTGGATGCGAGGACGGGCTGTAATTGCCGCCTCTCCCGGGTTCACCGGGTTTTGTGGTCCTTGCTCGGTTACCACGTCTCGGTGCCATCCCGCCGCCCGCTCGTCGGGGTGATTAGGGAAGCGCTGAATTAATCAGCGGCTGCCGTTGGCCCTGCCGAGCCGTCCCGTCTCCTGCGCTCCTCCCTGCAGCTGCTGACATCCCCTGACCCGGCTGAATCTTTCATGCACTCGCGTCGTGTATTTTTAATAGCCTGGGATTGGGTTCGAATTGGTCCTGGCGGGGCTCGGGGGGCTGGGGGGGGGCCGCATGCCCCAGCGGGATGTGACTTGGGGGGGACAGCATGGTCCCCAGAGGAGAGGGGTGCGGAGGGAGGCAGAGAGCCCCTATCACCTGTGCCAGGCAGGGTGCTGATGCTCCCAGGGAATATTTCTTCTCCATAGGGATTATTTCAGCTCCCCAGGGATGTGCACAGGTTTTCCTGTCTAAGGGGGGGTGGGAGCAGAGAGCCCATGGAGGCTTCCCGGAGTGTGTCGGGGATTGTCAGGGAAGCAGAGGAGCTGCCAGGACAATTAGCACGGGCTTGTTCTCGCCAGCACGTCCCTGGGATGGAGCGGGGCTATAATCAGCCTGTCGCTTTTCCCAGCTTTATTAATACATTGATTTTGGGGGGGGGGGGGGGGTTTGGCTCCGCGTGGCGTGGTGCCTGCCAGCCAAGCCTCTGCGGGGAGAGCGGGGGCTCGAGGTGGTGCGTCTCTGGGCATGGCAATGTCTCATTTTGGAAGCTGTTTGGGCTTCTTCCTCGGGGACCGATGGAGGGAGGAGGAGGAGAGACATCCCCTCCATCTGTGCGCTGCCCTAGGAAGAAGGGATTTAAATCGTAGGCTCGTGAAAAAGAGGAAATGTGCCTGTTCTGCTCAGGCTTTGAAGCCTGCAGGAGCTTCCCAGAGATGCTGCCCTTCCCGGTTTGGGGAGGGCTGGCTCAGAGGGCATCTCCAGCCGTGGCTTTCTGTGCCCAGGGTTGGTACCATGGTCCCCCATCTGCCCTCTGCTCCAGCAGCAAAGGGTGAGAGACGCTCTCCAAGGAAATACATGAAGATATTAATATGAAAACATAGACTAAAAAATTTATATATATGTATGTTTAGGGCAAGTTTTATCCTGATCCACCTTCCCATTTGTCTGGGATCTCCTCCTCTCTTCTCTGCTCTCTCGTTCTTTCCCGCTCCGGTGAGAAGCCGCCTGCCCAGCGCAGCATCCCTGGCACGGCAGCACCCATGCCACATGTGTGGCCACGCAGAGCCATCGCCTCAGTTCCTTCATTTCACCAGCTGTTACATAAATCCGCTTTTATACTGAACTTGTGGACGTCACTGAAGCTCTGTCCATACCCATAACATCACTGTTTCCATGGGAACCAGCGTACTTCCAAGGGGGAAAAAGTAGAAGGAGACTAAAAAAAGGACAAAGAAGGAACAAAATAAGACAAATATGTGACATATCCCAACTATGTGTCGGTGTAGGATGTTACGATTTCACTGCAACTTGTTTAGGAAACCTTGCATAATGCTTTTTGTCTTGAGTAATGCAGCAAGCTGGATCAGGGGTGGTAGAAACTTAATAGTATCCCGAATATCCCGAGTCTCTTGGCGAGACGGAGGAGTCTCTGGCAACTCTGCATGAGGTGCCTTTCTACGCGAGCACGAGGGGAAGAGGCATCTGGCTGTGGTGCAGGATTTATTTGGGTTTCCGTGGGTTTTCCTCCATCCCGGAGCACGGCTGGGGCTGTGCATCACAAGGGGGTTGTGGATGGAGATGTCCCGGTGAGCAGCCAGCTCCCCCCGCTCTTCTGCTCCACCGAGCTTCAAAGGCAGGCGCTATTAAGGGACACTTTACAGCGAACAAGTTTAAAAATATATATATTGGGGGGTTAAGTGTCTAGCCATTATGCGCTTCATAAGGCGTGGTGGGAGAAAAGGTCTTAAATATATTATTGAGGACCAGCAACAGCTTTGGCGTGTTTTAGTGTATTTTAGCTGGTAACCCCGGGTCCCTCCAGCAGAGGAGGAGTCCATTAGGAAGGATTTTAGTGCTCCCAACATCTTCCCTAATGCCAGGCATGAGCTGCTGGGAGGGAGCGCACCCCCGGGGACGGGGACAGGCATGTGTGTGCCAGGGCACGCTCCCACCTCTGCAGCCCTGCTCCGGTGGGATGCGTGGGAGGAGATCCCGTCCCTGAGCCACCCAAATGTCAGCAGAAGGTGCTAAAGCAGCGACAGGAGTGGAGGGAGAGGGATGCTGGGGGGAGCAGGGGCTCCTGTGGGGCTCGGGCTGGGCAAGCGAGGCTTCACGGCGGCTTCTCTGCCCTTCCCTTGGGGCGGCGTGGGGCAGCGAGGGTCGGGGTCCCAGCGTTTGGTATCGGCTGGTGATCTCCGACCCCATGGGGCTTCCGACCCGTCCTGCTCACCCAGGGGCTGGGGACCATGGGCTGACCCCCTGCCGTCTGCACGGGGCCATTTTCGGGCTAACCGTTTCATGGTGAGCCCCTGGCCCAGGTTGCCCAGAGAAGCTGTGGCTGCCCCATCCCTGGAGGGGTTCAAGGCCAGGCTGGACGGGGCTTGGAGCAACCTGGGCTGGTGGGAGGTGTCCCTGCCCAGGGCAGGGGGTGGCACTGGGTGGGCTTTAAGGTCCCTTCCAACCCAAACCATTCTGTGATGCCAAGACAGGCGTGAGGAGGAAGGAAAGACTGGGATGAGAAGCCAGAATAAATTCAGCCTAAAGTGCTCTTGCTTGACTTTATTTTATTTTATGTTATTTTTTTGAAAGAACCCGTCCTCGCAGATGCTGGTCCCAAGGCCGGGCTGCCAGCAGCCAAGCCCTCCCAGCTCAGGAGTTAATTGCAAGCGATATGTAGGGCTTTTCTTAAAAGCTCCAGCTCCTGAAGTTTGGAGATTATGCAAGACACTCAGCTTGCAGGATTTTTTATTTTTTTTTAATCTTCTTTTTTTTTTTTTGTCTCCTTAAGCAATAAGATTTTAAACCCTTTTGGTTGCTGGGGAAAAAAACCTTACGGTACAAATCTAAAAGGTTATGCGGAAACAATTTTGAAACAGTAAAGCAAATAAGAACCTCGTCAGGATTTTATTTTTTTTTTGACAAAACATCTTTTTTTTTTTTTTTTTTTTTTTTTTTTTAAAATCAATCTTCATCCCCTCTAAATACAGCATCATTCTTTGCTTCATCACCTGGGCGGTGGAGCTGGGTTCCTCCGCGCTGCCGAGCAAATCCTGCGTCCCCCTTGAGAGGCGGCTGTTTCCGAGGCAGAGCATCTCCCGCCTGCAGCTGACAGTGCGGGTTTTAAGTCATTGGGAGAAAAATGAAAAGATGATGGAGGTGATTACTCCCCCAAATCCCCTTTTCCCTCTACTTTGGGGCTTTACAGTCGCCGTTGTGCGTTACGGGGCCTTTGAGGACCCTGGTGTGGCCGTGACCCCACGGCACCGGTGAGAGGGGAGAAAACGCGGCTGTTCGGTGGCGGAGGGAAGCAGCCGCCAGTGCATCCCCTCGAAGGGAAAATAAATTAGAGATGAAATTTCCAAAAATGCCAATGTGAGTGATCGCCCTGGTTTGGTTTCGCAGGTTTAATTGTGAAGCTGCATGAATTAAAATAACCTCCTGGGTCTGTCTGCGCTGCGAGCGAAGCGGTTTTGAGGAGCTGCAGAGCAGTGACGAGGCAGGGATGCTCCCTGCCTGGCTTTTTCCCGGCTCGGAGCCTGCGGATGGGGATGTCGGGGCTACGCTGGGCTCAGCAGGGACGTGCCACCTCTCGGCAGCATCTTCTTGTGCTGCCGGATGCAGTGATCCGGGATGGGGCAGGCGTGGGAATGCTCTCTGACTAATATTTGAATTTTTAAACCCCTTTGCCGCAGCCCCGCTGGAGAAGCGCCTCTCAGCTTTGCTTTCCAGGAACGCCCTGGTGATCGGGCTCACCTGGCATGAATCCCTGCGGATGGCGGGGCAGGAGGCGCGCGCTCCATCGCATGCGTGCCGTGAGCGTGCCCGGGGTGGCCGTGCCCACAGCGGATTCTCCACCCCGCCGGGAAAAAGCAGTTGTGCTGTGGGTGCGGTGCCGCGATGCTGCGGGAAGGGCTGTAAGGCTGCCCCATCTTCCCTGCTTCATCCTGTTCTTGCGTTCCCTGGAGGGAAGGGAGGGTCCAGGCCTGGAAAAGCAGCTGGGAGGGCAAAATGGGGTAGAGACGATGCCAGGATCACAGCGGGGCAGGTACCTGCCAGGGCTCGGCCGCAAGCCGGGCGAGCGGATTCACCGGGTAGAGATGCCCCCAGAGCACCTTTGGCATGCAGCACCCGAGGGGATGCAAATGCTAAAAGCAAAAGATGGCTTTGCTTTGCTTTCGAAGGAATATGGTAGGAAAAAAACTAAATGTCCAGAGTTGTGATGGGAATCCTATAACCTTTCAACTGGGCATGACGTGAAGAGCCTTTTCCCGTTGGCCCGGTGCAGTCGGAGGCGAAGCTGGGAAGGGGTTATTATTTCCATCCGTGAGGCAGATTAATTCTGAGGACTTTTAACTTCCCTTGCAAACGGCCTGAATTAATGTTTTAGGATTTTAGACCCTGCCTCCTCTCGCCCCCCCCAAAGGCCAGACCCTGGAGGTCCCATTATGCTCCTGTCAAAGGGGCTATTTCTGGAATTGATGATATGAATGAAGCCTAAAACTCCGCTCTCATTAACGTCTGCAGCTTATCCCAGTGTCACTCCTAAGCTGGTGGGACTCGGTGACACTGCAGGGGAAGGCTGTCATTTCAACCCAATTTTCACATCACATTTTCACGAAAATTTCCAGGCCTTGCCAGCGCTTTCGGCGCATTTATCAAATACCAGCCACTGTCCTGGCAAGTGAAGGTTTTGCCCGGCACGAGAAAAATGGCTGCGGGGGGTGATGGGGGACCTGATTGTGGCTGTAGCCATGGCCAGTGGGTCCAAAGGACCTCTCCTTGCCCCAGAAAACAGGCAGCAGAGCCGAGGTGTCACCTGGCCGGATCCAGGCAGTTCGATGCGTTTCTATGGTTGGGGTTTATTGCAGGGTACAGGCTTGCAGCCCCCAGTGCTGCAGGGCTGCCCAGACATCGGTCCCCACCTTGCCCACGGAGCCACGCTCCCCATCACACTGGCTGGGCTTTGGGGGGTCCCACCCCATCTCCTAGTGATGGCAGGATGGCAGCACATGGCCTTGGAGCCGCTGCTTCGCTGGGGCACCCGCACTGCTTAGGGAGAGCTGGGGGTCAGGGAAGGAGCCGGAGAGGGGAGAGAGGGATGCAGGGAAGGAGGAGAGGGGGAGTGGCAGAAGGTGCTTGGGAGTAACAGAGCATTAAGGGAAGAAATAAATATGAATCCCATGGAAGAGCGTGTGTCGCTGTAAAGAATCACCAAATGCTGCCTTTCCTACCTGGCTTGGCCGTGGGCAGGGATGCCCGGCCGCCCTGGTGAAGGGACCACCATCTCTGGGGATGGGGATGCTGCGGCACGGTGGTGTCCGCTCTCCCCATCCCTGAGCCAAAGAGCACACCGGGAACAGTTCGTGTGCTCCAGCTCAGCTTGGAGATCCTGGGCTACTGATGGACCGAGCATCGTGCCCGCCGTCCTCTTGGTTGCCGCTGCCCTTGAGCAACGTCTTCCCATTTAATTCACTTGCCGGTGAATTTGATCCAAACTTCTGCAACCAAATCATAGCAAGTATAATGCAATATCTTTCTCTTTTGATTATATTAAGCTGGGTAGTGCTGGCTAATTGAATCTGGGGCTCTTGCCTCTTAATTACGAAAGGTCAGGCTCTGCCGAGCGCGGGCAGGTAGCACGGGGATCGCTCGTGGTGGGAAGGGGCGGAGGGCTCTTGCTCTGCCCAAAGGCTCCTGTTCGGAATGAGTAACTGACTTCTGGATATGTTCCTCTTTTTTTTTTTTTCTTTTTTTTTTCTTTTTTCTTTTCTAATGGTGCTCTTTGTCTTATGACTTTTAAGAGTCAGGTTACAACAAAAGTGTTACTGGATGTTTCTGTGTGGCAGAAACAGATATTTTTATCTTTTTTTAATTGAATCTGCGAGCATTTCGGCTGACTGTCTTGACCAGGATGATGGTAAAAATGTGGTCAGCAGGTGACCCTGAAAAGCAGGGTCTCTGACACAGATGATCAAAGGGCTGGAGCCCCTCTGCTGTGAGGACAGGCTGGGAGAGCTGGGGGGGTTCAGCCTGGAGAAGAGAAGGCTCCGGGGAGACCTTAGAGCCCCTTCCAGTCCCTGAAGGGGGCCTACAGGAAAGCTGGGGAGGGGCTGTTTGCAAGGGCATGTAGCGACAGGACGAGGGGCAATGGTTTAAACTAGAGCGGGGCAGGTTTAGATCAGACATTAGGGAGAAGTTCTTTCCACTGAGGGTGGTGAGACACTGGCCCAGGTTGCCCACAGAGGTGGTGGAGGCCCCATCCCTGGAGACATTCAAGGCCAGGCTTGATGAGGCTCTGAGCAACCTGACCTAGTTGAAGATGTCCCTGCTGACTGCAGGGGGGCTGGACTAGATGGCCTTTAAGGTCCAACCCAACACGTTCTATGATTGTATGGCACCCGTGGGATGGAGCGGATGGGGTGATCACCTGCTGTGAGTGCGTGTGAACCCCATTATTCATTGTTTTTAAACATCAGCCCTACGTTCCCTGCCTGCTCAGCACGAGGAGAGGGCAGGACCCCCCCACCCCGACCAGCTCCACTCCCTGCAAACACTTACTTCATGGAAAGCGGGCTGAGCTCAGCAGCGGGGCGAGAGGCAGCGGCAGTGCCACCGCCACCCCTGGTGTTTGCTGTCACCTCCTCACCTTAGCTGCTGGCTGGGGACCAGCGCGGTCCCTGCTGCATCCCAAAGCCCCTTTGCCCCTTCGCTGCCCGCGCAGCATTCCATAAAGCACCTTCTGCTTTTTGCTAATTGAAGAGTTTCCCTTTGTCAGCCTCTCGGCTCAAAGGAGGGTCGGTACAAAGCCGTAGCCATCAGCACTTTGTGTGCCTCTGAAAATCCCATTAGCAGAAGAAAGAGCTTGAAGTTTCATTCAGCTGGAAAAAAAAAAAAAAAAAGGGCCAAAAAAAAAAAAATAAATAACCTCCTCAACCTTCTGATCTATCAGCTGCGCATTAACATACTGCCCTCGGCACCGCCAGGGTCCCCGTCCCGGGAATATTTAATCAGGGCAAAGCGTTATATTGGACAGAAATGTATTTGCTTGAGGGAGCGATATGCCGATAAGTGGGTCTGCGGTGAAAGCTGGGGAAAAAAAACCTGCCCATCAGCAAATAAAATCCCCTCCTGCTCTCCAGGTGCCCCCCCCAACCGTCTTCTCCAGGCTATTTTCCTGCCTACGGGATGTTTGTTCCTACAAGGGGAGTTGGGGGGGGAGGGCAGCGACCGGCCCGGGGCTGGGGGCACGGACAGAGCTGGGGGGGTGGGATAGGGGGAGTCGGTGCCTGTGCCAGCACCCGCAACGAGATGGGGCGTGCTGGGGCTCTGGGGAGCTGGTGCTGTGGGAGGTGGGTGCTGCTGCCTGCTGGCACCGGGGGGAAACCTTGGGTGGGTGCAGCCCTGGTCTCCACATCTCGCCCCCGGCTGCATCTCGCCCCCTGCCCAGTGTGCAGCGGGTTGTGGCATCTCGGGGGGCTGCGCTCTCCTGGCTCCCCTCCGCTTGCAATTAGTCACTGGTGCCGGTGCCAGCACGCTAACGAGCATCGAGGGACACCCACGGCTTTGCCATCTGCAGCGTGCCGGAGGAGGACGGGAGGGTGCCCTCGGTGCCGTCCCGTGCTGTTCCTCCCATTTGGGCCACGCTCAGCCCTTTGTGGGGGGCTGCGGTGAGGGGGGGTCTGCTCAGCTGCCCTGGGTGGGCGTTTGGGGCTGCTCCGGATCTTGGAGAGGGAGGAGGTGAGATCAGAGCGGCTCCGAGAAGCTGCGCATCATGGTTGTGTGCCCATCTCTGCTGAGGTGCTCGTGGTCCCCAACCAGCATCCGAACATCTGCCCTCCGTGGCAAAAGCATCACCCAGGTCCCGTGCCCAGCTGAGATGGAGCCCGCGGAGGAGAGCCAGGCCCAGCACGGGGTCTTCTCCACCGCCAGGGAAGATTTTGCACAAAGTGCTGCCTGTCTGGGGACGCATCCGTCTGTCTCTGCAGGTTTGGACCCAACCAAACAGGCTGCTCCTGAGCCTCCTCGCTTCCCCGCCGAGTATCTCGCACAGCCCTTGCAGGCGCACGCTCGTTCTGTCACCCGTTTGGGATCTTACAGGGATTTTTTTTATTTTTTTTTTTTAAATTCTTTATATGTTCTCAGGGGCTTTGCAGTTCCTTGCTGGCAGAGCCGTGGATGTGGCTGGCTCTGCAGAGGGATGCTTTCCAGCCCCCCCCCGCCCCTCCGAAGCCAGGGAATGCTCGTGGATCCCCCGCAGCTCCTGCCCCCTCCTCCAGCCTGCCCTCGGCGCCTGCCCCCGCAGGACTATATTTGGGCTAAATATTCCAGCCCATAGCCCCAACCTGACAGTTGGAATGTCTATCCCGATATCTTGTAAACATTTCTGCTGATTAAAAGATCCAGGCGACCAAGCCGTGACTCAGCCCCATGTGATTTCCCAGGAATTCACCCAGGATGGGGCTGGCGGGAGCTGCCAGCTCCAGCCCCGCGTGCCCGGTGGGGTGGCACCTGCTGAATCATCCTCACCTTCTTCATCTCCAGCCTGATAACGCTACAGCACGGGCTCCCAAACACCGCCCGCTACCGCGTTGCAGCGAAAGCTCTTGTCTGACAAGGGCCATGCTTATTTTCCTGGAGCCTGGAAGGCGGGAGCGTGGCCCCGATTGCCTGCGGCTCGCAGCAGCCCATGGGGTGTTCTCCCTGCTAGGCTGGAAGATAACGCCGGCACCGCATTGCACCGACTCCTGGATTTCACATCTCTGTGCCCCGGGCAGTCGGGATTTGGCTGGAAATTCCCCCTAGAAGGATGCAAAAAAATTCGGAACCAGTTTTGAACCATCCCTGTGAGGATTTGCTGCGGCAACTTTGTTCTGCCCCAAAAGTAACAGCATCCAAAGTCTGTCCTGGCAGCTCAGCTCTTTAAAATTGCCCCAAGAGGCAGCAGTTGGGGCAGGGGACGGGCTCTGCTGGCCCTCGCAGGCTTAAGGCTTTTAGGCAGTCAGTTAATGGCTTTGACAGTCTTAATTCAGACTGGGAATGAAAAGTTCAAGCAGTGACTTCAGGGTAACGCCCCTGGGGTAAGCTGTGACATGGTTAATAGAAAATTGTAATGTTGTTAAAGTGCTTTTCCGTAAAATGCCAGAAGAGGAAATTAACGGTGTGGGGTTTTTTTTCTTTCTTTCCCTAAAAGTTGATATCAGTCTTTCAATTTAATTTTTTAACCCATCACATCAGCACTCAGCACTCTTGCCATGCAACTTTCATTTTACAGTGGTTTTTGCGTTAGCTGTAGCCACCGACGGCGGCATGGGGAGGGCACACCGTGGGTTCGCTCTGCAGGTATCTAAATGGCAGGCAGGAGGCTCTCCACACAAAACCAGATAAAAATCCAACCTAGAGAAGCTGGCACGTGCCTTGCTTTAAAGACCGGAATGACCTTTCTGGTTCGGCGGTGGCCGCTCGCGGATGCTCGTTTGGATCCATTACTTCCTTGACGGGGTGCCCTGCAGGTGGTTCGAGCGGGTGAGCATGCTGGTGATCCTGCTCAACTGCGTGACGCTGGGCATGTTCCACCCCTGCGAGGACATCGCCTGCGACTCGCCGCGCTGCAGGATCCTCCAGGTACGGCTCAGACGCTGCTTTTACCTTAACGGCGGCCCCGGGTTGATGGGGAACGGGAAGGACCGAGCTCTGGCACAGCTGGCTCCAGCCGTGGTGGAGTTACCCTGGGATGGCTGGCTTCTGCCTGTACCAGCGCTTAAAAAAAATTTGATTTTGGTGTTTGGATGTGAACACGTGGTGTCATCAGGCAAAGCCCCTGCCAGGCTGTGCCAGCCCCAGTGTAGCCAAGCCTTGCTTGGAGTGCTTGGGGAGGGTTAACCATCGAGTTTGTAGTGAAAAGCAGAGCCCAAAATATACTCATCCCTTTGTCCCAGTGTTGTTGGCCAGACTGGGTTGGGGGATGACACAGGGCTGCTCCCAGCACTGCCTCTGCCCTGGGATTTTAGCCCTCGGTGGTGCAAGAGGAGACCTTGTTGGACTTGGGTCTGTAGTTGCCTCCCCGGGCTGGGGAGTGCAGGGATGCAGGAGCATCCCTCCTCCGTGCCTTTCTCTTGCAGAGCTTCGACGATTTCATCTTTGCCTTCTTTGCCGTGGAAATGATCGTCAAGATGATCGCACTGGGGATTTTTGGGAAGAAATGCTACCTGGGAGACACATGGAACCGCCTGGACTTCTTCATCGTCATTGCGGGGTAAGCCTGGTGCAGTGGGTCCCTCTCTCCCCATGCATCTTTGTTGTCATTCATGGCATCGCTTGGCAAGTGTTGGATTTGGGGGAGCGGATGGTTTGAAGGCTGAGGGTTTGCTGGGCATCGGTGCCGTCAGCGTTATCCATCCTGGCTCCATGGCAGGGATCACCGCCCAGACCGCAGCGGTCCCTCCGGTCCTCTCCATAGCTCGCGGGAGAGCTGATGCTCAGCTCATGGAGGAGGGCAGGGCAACAAAAGCTGTTTGTAGTGGATTTTGGCCAGCCCGTGTCCTGGGGCTCCTCGCCGGGTGCTGGGCTCGGCTCTTCTCCCTCCAGACCCGCCAGTGGTTTCGGTTTCCATCGGGTGAGGTGGTGGCGAAACAGGCGGTTGGGAGCATGGAGCGGCGTGCCAGGGAGGATAGTTCAGTGAAATGTGCATGATTGCCCTCGTTATTATACTTTTTTTTTTTTAGCGAGGGAAAGCGACCAAGTTTGCCTTTTTGAGTGTTTTCCTTTCAGAGGCACCTGGTTTGAATTAAAGGCTCTTCCAGCACCCGAGAGTCTCCTGGCGGAGGCTGGAAATCCACATGAAAAGTCCCTGGCCCCCGGCCAGCGAGCTGAATTTCTTTGACACACGAATCGCTCGCCGGCCCTCGCCTCCCCTCCCTGCTCCAAGAGCCCAAAGACCTTTGGGAAAACAGTGTTTTTTTCCTCTTTTGTTGGAGCTAGAGATCAAATTCACTGGATTTTCCTGGAAAGGAGCAGGGGACCCTCCCAGCTGGACTGGTTCCCTGGTGTGGGTTTGGTGTGCCCCAAGAAGGGGCAACACCTCAGTGGACTTTGTTATGGCCCATTGCTGGCCCCATAAGGTTATGGCAGACGTCTCTCCTGGGCAGCTGGGAGAACCAAAGCAGTGGCCCAGTAAAACCAGTAAGGAGGTGCCAGTGCATCCTTGGCCTGGGAAACTCATTGCCATGGGGTGCTGCAGAGGCCAAAAGATGTAGCGAGGCTCAAGACTCAGACAGGAGGCAGAGACGGAGGGCAGAAAGGCCAAGAGATGCAACTGTCCCCATAAACCCATCTTCTGCAGGAGGCCACAAGCTTGTGTTTTCCAGCTGTACCAGCCTCCGGCTCCTCGGGTTCGGAGAGGGCTCAAAGTTTCCTCCTGAAGTGTGTGAGCAAAGTTAGGGGCTGCAGCGATGGGACACTGAACAAAGTGGGAACCCAGCTCTGGTGGGGTTGTAAACACAAGCAGCATGGTCAGGGGCTGGAGCCTGCTAAAACCACCCTGTGCATTCTTCATTTCTTCTTCTTTATTATTTCTTATACTAGAATTAAGTGTGAGGAAGAACCAAACCCAAGTAAGACCAGGTATCCCACCTGGGGAGTCTCGGGGAGGCATGGTGGTGGGTGCTGGGCTGCTTCCAGCTCTGCTGCTGCGTTCCCCTCCCATCCCGGTCCTGGCCTTGCCTCTTGAGCTTGCGAAGTCTTTGGAGCTAAAGTAGAGTTGTCCTTGAAGAGTAGAGTTGTCCTTGATGTGCTTCTCCGGAGACCCCACCATGATGGGACCTCGGTCTAGAGGGACATCAGCAGAGACCATCCTAATTCCTAGAGCGAAACTATAGCTGCACTTTGCTTAAGCAAGCATCCGATCTCCTGCCCATCTGCTGCACCTGGGTGGACATTTGGGTGTGTGAGCTCCTCCTTCCCGGGGCAGAGCACGGAGAGCAGCACTGACCTCCCCCCCAACGCGGCCGCCTTCCCGCATCCCCCGTGAGCAGTTATTCGCTGCGGAGGTTTTGCAGCCTCGGAGCTCGACCACTCCCGTGACTCCTGCCGGGTCGGCTTTGCCTCTCGCTAAATGATGGGTCTTTCCTTCGCGTGCATGAATTGTTCCCATCTGGGCCCCATCAAAACCAATTCAGCTGACAAAGGATCGAACGGGATTTAAATACAAAGCAGAGCCTCTCCTCCCCCAGTGCCTGCTTTCTCTGCTCCCTTTCTCGCCCTTGCGCTCTGCTCCAGCCCTCTCCTGTCCATCCCGGAGTGCTGCATCCTGTTCGGAGCATCGCTGCTGTCCTGGAGGCTCCCTCAGCCATCCCGGGCAGCACCGAGTGCTGGGAGAGCCAAAGGGGCTGCAGTAACGGGCTGCTTCTGTAGTGGAGACACCCAGACTAACATTTCCATGTGGCCCTGGTGACCACAACGAAGCAGCTCTGCCTTCCTGCTTCTTTCCCTCCCCATTTTCATGCAAGACACGGGAGGAGGGAAGCAGCAGGACAGCATGGGCTCCCCAGTACATGACAGATCCCTGGCTTTCCCTGCCGCTTCCCTGCCCGTGGGCTGCGGAAAGTGATGCCAAGGGGAGAGGAGACGCAGCAAAGCGTGTCTGTGGGGCATCGGGAAGGGAAGGTATGTCATGCTGGGGGACACGTGGGACGTGCTGTATGCTCCCACGGGCAGACCTCCCCCAGAAACCCTCCCCAACCACCACCCGTCTAGGAGAGGCTTCCCAAAAAAAAACCAACCCCGACCCCGTGGCATTTCATCCTCGCCATTCCTTGAGAAGTTTCACGACCTGCCAGGGTTTGAAATTATGAAGAAACCTTTTTTATTGTGCGTGTTTGCCCCAAATCTGCCGCTTGCCGAGGGCTGGGAGAGCTGCTCGGGTGCTGTGCTCGCTCCCGCCGCGCTGCCGGCCACTTTCGTGGCATGCCATTAAGTACTTCTCAGCTCTGTTAAACTGTCCAGACCAATCTCATGAGCTCATGGAGAGTAAATGACTTCTTTGTGACAATGTAATGCAATTAGCGCTAATTGTAGAGTGTGTAATGTCTGCAACACATCTCTGTAATTACAGTAAAACTTGCTGGAGATGAGAATAGCGCTGTATTATCAAAACTCAGCTTAGTGAAACATGGCTTTGGCTGTAGGTTATGGAGTTACATGGGGAAAAGGGAAGGGAAAAAAAAGTGATGAATGACATAATTATGTTGTGTTATTTTAAAGAGGAGGATTTGGGGAGTTAGCTTTTAAGAGAACACTTGAAGGTTAACGGGCATTGCAAGGCAGCTCTCACCCTCTAAAGACGATTCAATACGATTTCGACCTCTCCCGGCACAAGACGCAGATGTATCGAGGATGAATGCTTGTTTACATCCCAAAATATGCAGAGTCATTTACAGTTTAGTGTTGGCCGAGGCTCATGCTGGTGAACCGGAGCTGTGGGATGGAGATGTGCTGCTCCGGGACCCAGCACCCGCTCTGCCTCCTCCTCCTCGGGGCAGGGACCTCTTCTCCGGTCAGTCTGCAGGAAGGGGATAGCCATGGGTTGAGATCTACCTGCTCCTCAACTGGAGCCGTCCCCATCCCCAGCGGCGCTATTGCAGTCCCACCAGCTTGCTTTGACAAGAAGGCCAATGGCCCAAAAAGGCCAATGGCATCCTGGGGGGCATCAAGAAGAGTGTGGCCAGCAGGTGGAGGGAGGTCATCCTCCCCCTCTGCTCTGCCCTGGGGAGGCCACATCTGGAGTGCTGTGTCCAGTGCTGGGCTCCCCGGTTCAAGAAGGACAGGGAACTGCTGGAGAGGGTGCAGCAAAGGGCTACCAAGATGGTGAGGGGACTGGAACACCTCTCCCATGAAGAAAGGCTGAGGGATCTGGGTCTTTTTAGTCTGGAAAAAAGACAACTGAGACATCTTATCAACAATTATAAATACTTGAGGGTGGGTGTCAGGAGGATGGGGCCAGGCTCTTTTCAGTGGTGCCTGGGGACAGGTCAAGAGGTAATGGGCACAAACTTGAGCATAGGAAGTTCCACCTAAACATGAGGAGGAACTTCTTGCCTGTGAGGGTGGCAGAGCCCTGGCACAGGCTGCCCAGAGAGGTGGTGGAGTCTCCGTCTCTGGAGACATCCCAAACCCGCCTGGACGCGTTCCTGTGCCACCTGCTCTGGGTGACCCTGCTCTGGTGGGGGGGTTGGACTGGGTGATATCCAGAGGTCCCTTCCAACCCCGGCCATTCTGTGATTCTGGCCAGATGAGGACTTCCCTGAACCTCTGCATCCCTGTGGATCGAGTTGTGCTTTAAACCATCCTCATCAGGAAAAAAAACAACCCCAAAACAATGGTTAATTGTTTTCCCAAGAGAGAGGCTTTAAATCGGGGTGTAATTTGGTACAATGAGAGCTTACAGGGTTTCTCTCTGCCTTCTTTAGAGGCAGGGTCGCACAGGGCTCCGGCTCCGTGCCTGCGCTCCCGGTCCCCTCCGCGCGGGGCTGTGCATCATCCCCTGTTTGGGTTGTGTGCGTCTGCTCTTACTCCGGGCTCCGGCAGTTGTTTGGCCAAGTCTGCGGAGTCCTGTTTGTGCTTTGCTCGTTGGAACCGTAACGGGCCTCTTAAAAGACTTTGTAGGAAAGTTAAACACTTCTGGAATATTTTGCTTACGGTTTGAGACGAACCGGGGCTGGAGGTGGTTGGCAGGCTGCTGTCTTCAGGAACAGAGACACCGTTTCTTTTTCGCTTTGCTTCCTGAACACTTCTTCTAATGTTATCGTTTTTTTTCTCCTTCTGTTGAGGGCTGTATTAAAGAGTTAGCTCTGCTGAAGCCTTCATAAACAACCCTTAAGGATGTCTTGCTCCCTCCTGGTTTTGAGTGCTGAATTTCAGGGATGAAATATGCTGCAGGAAGCCTTGCTGTATTCTTAGATAACAGGAGAGAAAGGGACGCTGCAGTCCCCCGCTCCATCCCTGCTCCGTCTAAACCTGGACGGTTTCTGAAAAGCTCTTTAGCTCAGAAATTGGGATAAGGCGATGCTGCCAGACAGGTCTCGGCGGGGAGCGGTGATGCTGTGGCTGCAGGGTTCCTGCTGGGTGCTTTGGGTGAAGCTTCCAGCATGTGGCCTTCACCTCAAAGCCCGGTTGGCTTCACAAGCAGACAGGGCTCCCCTGAAGGGCGCTTTGGCTGTACGGGGCTGATCAAGGGGCTGTTTCAGCTCCCCGGTTCAGAGACAGGGAAGAAAGAGCTGACATGGGGCTGCCCACGGGAGTCCCTGCTGCAGCCTCCCGCTGCGGCTGCGGGCAAAGGCTGTTCTTTCCCCATGTGTTAGTCCCTTCATCCCTTAAAAAAAAAAAAAAAAAAAAAAAAAAGATAAAATAACAGAGAGGCAGGGATGAATGTTGCTTTTTCATCCTCTCCGCCTGCCTGTATTGATCGCACCGAGGAGCAGCACCTTGGAGACGTGGCTGCGTGGTGCCCTCTGCGCTGGCCGGGCACCCTGAGCGCCGGGGGGTAATTGCCCGTGTAAGTGGCCGATTTGCACACGCAATTACCCAATGTGCAATCACAGCCGCAGCCCCTTTGGGCCGCAGTGAGAGCTGCGCCAAACCCTCTCCCAGCAGCCTGCCCCTCTCCGGTGCTTCCCGGGATGGATGCGAGTGACCTGGAAGCCGGGAGCCTCCTCCCGGTGCCCCTCTGCGTCCTGGCTGATCCTGAATTAGGTGCCCTTTGCTCTGAGCAGAAGTGGCAGAACCACAAAAAGCCGCTACTCGTGATCGCAGACTTCTGGGGGTTCAAAATCTGGGGTCGAGCTTTGCAATTTGATACTTGAAATGACTTCTGGGAGGATGAAGAGCAGCCGAGACCTGGGGCTGCTGGAGCTGCTCTCTGCTCCGTGCTGCCTTTCCGCAGCCTTTGCAACCTTCCAAGCAGAGCATCCCGAGCGAGCCACGGCCCTGACTCACAGAAACCTGCCGGCTAAAAGAAACCCCTCTGTAGCCTCCCTTGCAGCCCAGCTGACTCAAACCCACCTGTGAAAAGCCTTGGTTTTTTGAAGTTTTAGGCCTTTTTTTAAAAAGAATTATTTAATTTCTTTCGGTTCTTCAGCTGAACTTGCTGCTGCTTCAAGAGCCTCATTAGTCAAGTGTCCTGGCTGGGACACACGGTGTGGCTGGATCCAGCGGGCTGCAGAGTTCACGCTCCCTCCGCTGCTATTCTTTTTATTCCGTGCAGCTTGATTAAAAAGAGTATTTTTAAAATTAAGCAACACCCCCGCGAACGTGGTGAGACTCGTGAGGCTTAAAAATCAAAAGCGGAGCACGGCAAAGGCGGCGAGGGCCAGGAGGAAATTTCATCCTAGCTTTCTGAAGATACAGTGCCGCCTAAATAATTTCCCCTTCTCTTTTCCAGCACCGATGGCTTAATATCAGCCACTGATTGCTGCGCTTTGTAGATAAAGCGTGCCTGGATGCCCAGTTTTGGAAACCTTTTAACGCTGAATAAATCTGAGCCTATCTCTTGCCGGCAGGGAGCGGCGGCTCTGCCTCTGCGGGAGAGGGGTGGGCAGCTCCCGGCGATGCTGAGGGTTCCTTGGTCACGTCCCCTGGCTGTACGGCACCCCCGGCACCCAGCTGCGATAGGGGAGAGCCTGAGTTTTCCTTGGAAAGTGCCCTCGGCTCAAGGTCTGTGTCTCAGATAGGTTTTCCCACCATCTTCTGCTTCCTGAGCAGGAGTGATCCCAGGGATGGGAGCGGAGGCAGGGCTACGGGCAGGGTGGGTCAGAGGGGTGGTGCCGGGTATGTGTGGAAAGGGCTTTGCCGGCATTTCTGTGCTCTGTTAGAGGCTCGCTGGGTGAGAAGAGCCCCTTCAGCCCCCTCCTGTCCCCTCCAGAGCTCCTGAGCATCACTTTGGCGAGCCCTCGGCTGCAGGCAGGGGCGCTGCCTCACGCTGTGCTTACGAGATCCTTCCCAAGGCTTTGGGTTTTACATGAAAAAAAACCCCCGCATGCTCCGAGTCTCGCTGTCTCTGGGCAGAACAGGAATGAATTTCAGCTGCCCGGTCCATCCTGAGCCATCCCTCGTGTCTGTCTGTCTGCCGAGTCCCGGGAGTTTTCCTGCTGGAGGAGTGTTTGCCAAAGGTTTGCATCAGTTCTCTCTCTGCATCCCACCACCAGCCCGTTGGACGTCTGGCTTTGCAGATGCTCTGCTTTTATTCTTAGAAAGTCCTAAATATTTCCGCTTTCCTTCTGAATAACTCCAGCGATCGGGGGTTGCTGATCACTCCGGCGAGTCTCAGCATTTGCTATAAATCCATCCTATTTAATGCTGAGTATTTTTCCCAGCCTTTCACTTGGCTGGGTACCCGGGTCCGTGGCGGAGGCGCTGACAGGCATCGCGCTTTCCCGTTTGAACAGAAATGACATTTGAGTTGAAGCTTCATCGGGGACTTTTTACACTGCAGATTTTCAGTGCGTAAATGTTATATATGCTGGTAAATGCACCTGTCACCTTGCCAGTTGGTGACATCCTGACATTCGCTCTCCCGGGGTATCTCCCCTTGCCAGGGACGTGGATTGATTCCTCCCGCGCATCCCCTTGCCTTGGGAAGCGACCTTAGAGCTGGGGAGTGGTGGGCTTCTCCTTGGACTTGCTCTTTAGTCATTGATTATTTTTTTTTTTTACCCACCTTTTTTTTCCTCCTCCAACGCTGGCTTCTCTCGAGGCTCTGGAGCTGTTAGTTATCAGCAGCGCGTGGATGCTGTCGGCTGGGGCTGGGGCTGAGCTGGCGGTGCTGGAACGCTGGTGCTGGTAGCAGCGTCCGGCAGCAGAGGTGTAGGAGAAGCACCTACCTGCTCTTGGTCTTGGGGTTCAAGACTTTGCTCAGGCTGGTGGGCTGTTGTTTGGTTGGTTTTTTTAAGTTTGGCGTTATAATTGTTCTTTAATATGTTAAATCTAAACGCGTTTTCCAACGTGCCCTTTGCAGATTACAAGCACACACGCAGCTCGGGAAGTGAGTCTCGGAGCTGTCATTAATCAGAAGATGATTTGTCTTGGTGCAAATAACCATATGCTGCTCTGAATTTTGCTGGTAGCCTCTGTTTTAATAATGGATGAAAGAAAAGCTGTATGTTTGACGTGGGCTTTTTACCCGAATCCTGCAAACCGTACAAAAATCTCATTTTCAAACAACAAGTGAAACTCGAGAACCATTAAAGTCCAGGGAAATTGTTGCTCCTCTCCTTACTGCAGCCAAAGCTCACCCTGTGCGGTGGGTCCTGGGCACCGAGGAAGGTTTTGTCACTGGGGCCAGGTGGGCTTTCATGGACACGCTGCCTTCCTCGCTGGTCAGAGGATGAGGACAAACTCACAGCATCCACGGGTGTCCGTCCAACGTTCGTGTTCTGGGACTGCCCCATGGCTGTGGGTGTCAGCTAAATACAGAGGAATATGTTGAGGTCATTTTGATGTTAGTTATGGTTTGGTCATCACCATCCTCATTAGAGCCTACCGAGAGAAATGGGATAAAGTGTCACTGCATCGAGTGTGGAGTTGTGTATCTGGGGGATAGAGGGAGAAAGTCTTCTCCACTCCGGGTGCTCCTCACCCCTGACGGCCTGGATGGAGGAGAGTGGCTTTGGCTGATCCCAGCAAGAGCAGAAACCTCCAGCATGCTGCAGCCACGGCAAAGCTAACCCCGTGCTGATGAATCCTGCAGGATTTCCAGTGGGGAGGGAGGGGGTAGCACTGATGCCTTTGTGCAAGGTGCCGGCAAAGTCTCCTCCAGGAGTTTGACATCTAATCAGGTACAATTAATTCAGGCCAGGGCAGGTGTGGAGAAAGGCTGTGATGGGGAAGCAGAGAGCCCGTCTGCGAGATGGGGCTCAAAGAGCTTGGTTTGTTTGGCTTTGCAAAATCAAGGCTGAGAGGAGATGCGATTTGTCCTCTGTAAATACATTGGGTGAGTAAACACCAGGGACAAAGAGCTATAGAAGCTACTTAAAAGACAGCACTGGCATAAGAACAAATGGATACGAGCTTGTCCTGAATAAATTCAGGCTGGAGGTTAGGCTTCCAACCACCCAACTAGCTTTAAGACGGAACTTGATAATTTTCGGAAGAGATTAATATCCTGTAGCTGCCTGCGGGAGCCGGGCTGTGCGAGAGCCTCGTGGTCCTCTTCCTTGCCTTTGCCTGGCTCTGCCTCTTCAGGAATGCTTTTGGGCAGAGCTCTCGTGTTTTCCAGCTGGAGAGCAAAGTCCTGGTGGTGAGGAGACTGATGGCCCCGCCATGCTTGAGCCAAGGTGCCATGGGCAGAGCGCATCGGTGCTGGGGTCCCCGGGGACTTGCAGCAGTCCAAGAGCAGCCTCAGACTGACTCACGTGAAGGTCGCGCCTCGGTGTCCTGAGCTGTGAAATAACCCCATCAGGCACAGTGTAGGAGGTTCCTTGGTCCGTGTTTACCCCACTGGCTGTCTACAAGTGTCATCAGCTTCAATTTGTGTGCTGGCCCATCCGCCTGAGCCCCCCCGGCGATGATCTCTGCTGGGCAGAGCTGGCATAGCTCAGTGTCCCGGGCTGAGCACCTCCTGTGCCCTGCGGAAAGGCTCTGCGCCAGGGGATGCTCCTCTGCTTTTCAGGGTTTTGGTGGTGCTCAGCACAGCACACCCAGATTCGTTAGAGTTATCCCTACAATTTCGTTAAAAACAGGGATGTGTCCAGGAAATCGCTCTCCTGGAGCATGCAGGGACTTTGAGAAGCTTCTGCCCTGGATCTGTACAAAAACAGTAACCAAAGCAGATAAAAGAGAGAAGGTCCATGGCTGTGTGAGCTGGTGTATCATGTTCTCGCTCGTTGACTTTATTCTGATACTCAAACAACCCTTAATTAATTCCTCTGGCAAACTTTCCTGATGGGAGAGATGCGGTAACAAGTCCCCCTGTGAGCGGTTGGCATATAATGTTTGATTTATAATGTTTGATAATCTAACATTTCTCCAGAAGATCCTTGACGCTGCTCCGCGTTCGTGTCTTTCGCAGGATGCTGGAGTACTCCCTGGACCTGCAGAACGTCAGCTTCTCAGCGGTCCGCACCGTCCGCGTCCTGCGGCCGCTCAGGGCCATTAACAGGGTCCCTAGTAAGTCGGATTCTTATTCCTGCCAGTTGGTGCAAGTTCTTTATATCCGTGCCCCAAACATGGAAGAGCAAACACAGATGCTTCCCATTGCAGCTCAAGCGTTCACCCAAGCCTGGTAGCGTGTGGTCCTACCACCACTCTCTGGTTTCCAGTGCCTGGAAATACCAGATACGACCTTAAATGAAATTCCTTTTAACACCTGTGGGATCAGAGATGAGCCACCAGTCAATAAGATATCCACGACTGTCTTCAGTTGCCTTTCTTTCTCATCTGAAGAGGGTCTTAGGAGGC
Organism: Larus michahellis; assembly: GCF_964199755.1. Lineage (NCBI taxonomy): Eukaryota > Metazoa > Chordata > Aves > Charadriiformes > Laridae > Larus > Larus michahellis. The sequence continues at coordinate 7,846,308 of NC_133909.1, forward strand.
TGCTAATGTGAAGGGATGGAGGTGATAGGCATGGACTGAGCCAACAGCCTTTGCCAGGCAGGACAGGCAGAGGCGTCTGAGCCACGCTGCTCCCACTCTCCCTGTGCTGCCCCATCCTTTCGTGGAGAAATTGGGGTGAGGAAATCTTGTGCCCGGAGACAGCTCCCCGGGAGGTGCTGAGGAGCTTCCTCTTGGAGCATCTCTTGCTCTGCTCCCAGAGCTGGTGTGTACAGCAGCAATCCCCAGCGCCTCCAAAGCAAGCCTGGGTGGTGGCTGTTCAGCCCTGGTTTATCAGGTCACGCGTGAGGATCTCAGACCCCCCCTTGAACAGCAGCGGGTGGCATTGCCTGCTCCTGCAGGGCGGCAGGCGACGGCAATCCAGCCCTGAGCTCCGTCCCTCTCGCACGCTGTACGAATCGGGTGGGTTCAGCATAAGTACAACTGCATCAGAAACCTTGGTGCTACAATCCTGGGTATTGAATCCAGCGTTGTTGTAGCCAAATTAAATGCAAGTCTGAACTCCGCTACCTGAACAAGCCCAATGCCTTGACAAGAACTAATCAGCTTCAGTTCTGTCTGCCGATGCTGGAGGTGCCTGGGCTCTATTTATTTTTCTGGTCCCGACCCTTGAACTTTATCTGGCTTTGCTGCTGGTGTTGCTGCTGTTTCAATAGTTACAGCAGCTTCAGAATCCTGTTTACAGTGGGTTTTTTTTATCCTCGCTGCTGAACTGATGGATGACTGAATTTATCTGCCACTGTCTAACTGGGGATGTAATTCGCTTAATGTATTTTGAAATCCCGGGTAATTTATCTTGGCTTCTCTGCAACATGGTTACAATGGGGTGGAAGCGTAAGGTGGGAAAAGAAAAAAGAGTTTTGTATGATGATAAATGCAGTAACCACAGGAAGTCATTTCAGTTAATTAGGAGTTGATGCAAGGTGGTTGTTCCCCGGTAGAGGGGTAGAAGCAAAACCCTGATAGGTGACAGCATCAGGAAGAGAGAAAAAAAAAAAGTCTTCTTGAAGTATCAAAGTAAAGGGTGCAACAGTAAAGCTTTCTTTAAATGAAAATCAATATAAGCGAGTGAGAGAATGCAGAAGATGGGGAAGGAAGGAGAGCGAGAGATGAGCAGAATATTACAGAGACGTCAGATGAAATCAATTTTTTTGTGTGTAAATGTCAAGTTGAAGTCACCATCAATTTGTCTTTGTTACAGAACTGGCCGTTCCTGAGCTTGCGAGAATTAACTGCCAGAGAGAGTCCTGTATTTTAAGGAAGAGAGGGGATTTAGGGTAGATGAGGGGAATTACGAAGGGAAGGGAATTTTAATATATAGAGTGGGGAAAGAAATACGTCTGAGCAAGGAAGAACATCAGAGTTTGGTCTGAGGGAAGAAAGGAGACATATAATTGCTAGAAAACTTTAGGAGGAGAAGAGACCTTGAGATGGGGAGTGGAGGGAGGGAGAGGAGAAGGGAAGGAAGGTCGTGTGCCCGGGAGCAGGGCTTGGATGAAGGGGGTGTCCCAGGGGCTGTGGGGGGAAACCAGAGGGGACTGGGGAGCTGCGGGTGTTTGCAAGCCATGTGTGGGTGACAAGGATGGCGGATGGGAAGGCAGCGGCTGTCAGTGGAAAGAGAGGTGTGGATGGAAAGGAAGAGGTCAGGAGGACATAGCTGGAATAAGAAAATTCCTGGACTTTTCCTCGTTGCTAACCTCTTCCTCTTCTCCTCAGGTATGCGCATCCTGGTGACGCTTCTTTTGGACACGCTGCCCATGCTGGGGAACGTCCTCCTCCTCTGCTTCTTCGTCTTCTTCATCTTCGGCATCGTGGGAGTCCAGCTGTGGGCAGGTTTGCTCAGGAACCGCTGCTTCCTCCCCGAGAACTTCAGCATGTGAGTCCGTGCAGGCAGCAGAAGTGTCTCTCGGGCGAGTCTATCCCTCCAGGAGACGAGGAGATCCTCCGTTATCCTCCTGGTCTTCTGTAAATGCTCCCTGCTCCTAAATGTCACCACAACTCCTGCCCAGGCACACACGGCCGGACAGAGCGAGCTGTGACAATTTGCCATTCGAGTCCTGCAGGGCTGTCCTGAACCCTCAGCTGGCACTTGGGAACCTCTCTGGTTGAAAAGAGCTGCCAAAAAACCCCTGAGCGTTAGAGTTCAGGCTTTCCACATTCAGCATATCATTAACGTGTGACCTTTCCTGCGTTTGTCGAGACGTTGAGGTCTGAATCCCGTTCAGCAGCTGGTGGTGTTTCTTGGCATGGCATTTGTAGTCCCACCTAAATCCCAGGGAAAGCTGAGGGAGCTGCCATATGTTTCAGGATGTTAAAACCTTTTCAGTCTCAGAGCAAGAGATAGTCCTCCCTGTCCCAAAATGTTATTTGTCACAGATCCCTGGATTTTAAGGCCAAGAGGACTATTGTGATCAAATGGGGGTTTGTAGCGCCCAGTTTCCTGGCCAGCCAGCTTGCCAGATGTAGGAATGTTTGAACAGTGGTTGAAATATCCCTCTGTTCTGGTAGCGGTCAGCCTCTTTCAGACCAGGATTTCCATACCTGTTCTCCTACCTACCTGCTTTTTTCCACCACCTCCCTCCCTTTGAATGCTAGGAGAAGGGCCGGTGACTGCAAGACCTCGATGGCTGCTCTGCCGAGCTCTGGTGCTCCAGGCTGGTGCTTGGTTATCTGGTTGTCTTCACGTATGGCAACCACACTGCAAATAGTGCGGTGAGCCCAGAACCAGAGGAAGATGCCAACCTGACAGGCTTCTCGCTTGTTATTAGAGGTTATCAGCCGCAAAACAAAAGGCTCCGAAACTCTCTCACCTTTCCGTGGATTGCTTCCAAATGTTGACTCGGAGTTGATCTGGCTAGATCCACACCTGGAGGGAGAAGTCCTGCAAGCCCAGAGCCTCTCACTCGCACACAGCAGGATCATAGAGTTGTAGAATGGTTAGAGTTGAAAGGGACCTTGAAGATCATCTAGTTCCAACCCCAGACCAGGTTGCTCAAAGCCCCGTCCAGCCTGGCCCTGAACACTTCAAGTGACTGTGTCTAGGCTGGGTCTTGGGTCTGGAGCTGGCACGATGCACCTTTTATCCTCTCCCACGCATTTTCTAATCACCTTCCACCCCTCTTGTAGATGGTGCCCTCAAAGGGCAGTTGGGAGAGTCATTACCAGGGCACGTCTCTGTTAAGCAAATGGCAGCAGAGCAGGGGGACTGCTTCACCGCTGAGTAAATCCAGTAGAGCCACAGGTTTGGGTGCTGTTTAATTGAGCCAGAATTCCAGGGGTTTAGATAAGCTTTGGAGGGTATTAAAGGCAATTCTGCAGGAATTAACCAGGCTGAACTAGGCTTAAAAATATCTTTGCAAGCTTTAGTGGGAGTCCTGGCAGCGTTAAGGAGATAGCTGTGTGCAGAGCTAGAAGCCAGTTTCTGGCTGGCCATGGGTTGTTTCATCTCCCTGAAGAGTGTTTCCGCCTGGTTTGCTGTGGTAAAGGCACCCTCAGAGGGAATTTAGAGCTTATCTACGGGCTGAATGGGCGCTGTGAAATGCAGATGAAGGCCCTGTCTCTGGTTTTTAGGAAGCTTGGGAGGTCCTTGTGCGTAGAGTCTCCGCAAGCCATTCTCGGCATCTCCAGGAGAACAGGAGATACGGGAGCTTAAACTGACTGATTTCCATCTTACTGCAGCAAAGGCATTTCAGAGAAGCCCTGCTGGGCTGAATCCTGCTCCTAGTCCCCTAAAGTCAAGGCTGGAGCACTTCCAGGTGGAGTTACTCTTAGCAACGTCATCAGGAGGGTTGCTGAGTGGCTGAGTGCACTGCCTCAGTTTCCCAAAACCCAGTTAGGGACATCATCTCACCCAGTGGGGCTGCAGAAAGTCCAAGGGGGGATCCCTTTTAAAAACATAGCTTTAAGATCCAGAATAACAGCTGTCAGTCTTTGCTGTTACAGTTGTTACCTTGCCACACTGCCTGCAGTCGGTGTGCAAACCCCAGCCCTGTCTGGACTCTTTCAGCCCCTACACGGTGGATTTGGAGCGATACTACCAGACAGAGAACGAAGACGAGAACCCTTTCATCTGCTCCCAGCCCCGGGAGAATGGGATGCGCTACTGCCGCAGTATCCCAACGCGGAGGGAAGAGGGTCTCGAGTGCACCCTGGATTATTATTCCTACAACGACACCACCAACACCTCCTGTGTCAACTGGAACCAGTATTACACCAACTGCTCTGCCGGGGAGCACAACCCCTTCAAGGGAGCCATCAACTTCGATAACATTGGCTACGCCTGGATCGCGATATTTCAGGTGAGCTCTGGCTGCAAACCGTTACACGGTGGGCGAACGGCCAGTTGTGCCACCCGACATGTTCCCAGTCACGCTCCTGGGGGCTACTTTGCACCAGCAAGCACTTATACAGTAGCGCAGGGGTGCTCAACGTGTCAGGGATGCGATTTGATGCCTTCTTTGAAGATGCCTCTGACTCATGTGCAGGGACAAAACCCCAGTCTCCAAACCCTGTGTGTGTGCAGTGAGACCGTCCTGATGTGGAGCAGAGCCTGGAGACTGCTCTTCCCTCTGCAAAATGCTGTAGTTGTAGTGGGCCTTAGGTCCAGCTGGAAAAGAAGGGCTGGATTCAGCCTGGGCAGCTGGCAACGTGGCTATTGGCATTGGTGGGAGCAAGATTTGGCTCCTCAGTGTCTTGTACTGCACCAAGACCCGCTCTGAGGTGACGGAAATGACCAGTCAGGAGAAACGTTGCTTGTGCACTTGGTGTTGTAACAGCCTTGATGGGTTCATTTTCCCTTCCTATCTCCACCAGGTCATCACACTGGAAGGCTGGGTGGACATCATGTACTTTGTCATGGATGCACACTCCTTCTACAACTTCATCTACTTCATCCTCCTGATCATTGTGAGTGGCTGCAGGGGAACGTGGGGGACCTCCTGGCTTTTGGAGAAGGCAGAGTGGAATGATGCGGAGGAACAGGGCAGAAGAGGGCAGAGTGGAGTGACCCAGAAGAACAGGGCAGATAATACAGTGAATATAAAAGCTGAGGTAGAAACCAGCCTGCGGAAGGCACACGGCTTCAACACGGCATTGTATTGCAGCTGCATATTGCTGCAAACCTGAAGAAAGGAAAGAACGATGTGCTTAAGCTATGGTAGATACACTCCTGTTGCTGCTGCTGCTACTGCTTCTTTCCTTGTGCCTCCAAGGTCCTCTCTTTTAGTTGCCACCTTGAATTTAAGAGTAAAAGTAGGCAAATTTCCCCCGGTCAAGTTTTGCGCTCTGGAAGGGGAGGGGGCTACCCAGAAATTCCCCCATATCGAAGAACCCATCTGGCTGGGTCCTTGGCGCAGAGGGGACATTTCAGGAAAACAGTCCCAAACTTCAGAGAGCACATTAAGAAAGGAGGGAAGAGATTATTGCCCACAGCCCACCCACACTTCACAGCATCATCCGAGACCACCCACAAAGGAGCCAACAAAGAGTTTTTGTGGGGTGGGCTCCATGATGGGCTTCATCTATGCAAGCAGAATTGTCTACCGTGACTGGCTGAGCTCGTTGTCTAGACTCCCTTTATCGTCAAGGGAGAAAAATAGGTGCTTTAAGGGGGTGATTCATCTCCTCCGAAGGTAGACATCCAAAATAAATTAGATGCATTGCAGACTTGATGTGGCTATTTCTCTCTTGACTCTAAAGGATCATTAGGTGCCTCACTCAGATGTAACTGAGATAAGTGAGATGAGTCCCTTTCTTGCTGTCTAATTGAACTAAGTCCAGCAAAATAGCTGCACGTTGCCCATTAGGCCATTGTGGGGATTTCTGCTCATCTTCAAACCAGGACTCAAACCCTGATGAGAAGGTAGGAGGTCGTTTAGTCCATGATGACTTTTTCTAGTTCATCTATTAGCTTCCCAGAAAAAGAAACAATATCTTGCTCTCAGCATCCCCAAAATGACGGAGAGGAGGGGCAAGCAGTACTTTTCCAGATGCCATGTGAGTAACATTAGCAGCGTGTGATAGCCCGTTAGCACGTCAGTAATTCTCTGTGATCCAGGCTGGGCTCTGCAGAAGGCAGAACCTCATGAAACCCTGGTTGGAAATAAAATCTCCAAGCTGTGGGTACAGACTGCTGATGCCCTTGCGTAACAGTCACCCGCAAATCCCGTTAGCAGGGGAAAGGGATCTGCTCGCAAGCTGCCCACACACTGCCAGAAAAAACGCGCCTATCAGGAAGACTCAGTGCATTCAGCGTAATGCCGCTAATTGTGATAATTACAACCGCTGTCTGCGGAGAGAGAAAAACACCATCTTAAAAGAGCAAAAGCTTTTTGTCAAAATAATCTTCTCTCGTCTTTGATCTCTGATGTCCTCGGTGGAGCACTGGCGTGGGAGTCCCCGGGGCAGGGGCTCGGGGGGTGAGTCAGCCCCTCCACCATCCCGGCCGGTGGTCCCCGCTGGGTGACGCAGGGGATGGGGCTGGATGGGGTTTGCCCCCGGCTCCTTGAGCCAGGGTGTGGGGTGAGGCAGGGCTATGGGGTGGGCACGGCCACCCCGAGGTGGCTCATGGCTCTCGTCCCCTTAGGTGGGCTCCTTCTTCATGATCAACCTCTGCCTGGTGGTGATAGCAACGCAGTTCTCCGAGACGAAGCAGCGCGAGAGCCAGCTGATGAAGGAGCAGCGGGTACGCTACCTGTCCAACGCCAGCACCCTCGCCAGCTTTTCTGAGCCAGGCAGCTGCTACGACGAACTCCTCAAGTACTTGGTTTACATTGCCCGTAAAGGCAGCAAGCAGCTTGTGGAGGTCTACCGGGTGGCAGGCGTGAGGATGGGCTTCCTCACCAGCCCCACGAGCAAGGCGGGGGCCGACCGGCACGCCAGGAAGCACCGGAGCAGGAAGAGGTCCTCCGTGCACCACCTCATCCACCACCATCACCACCACCACCACCACTATCACCTAGGCAATGGGAACTTGCGGGCACCCCGCGCCAGCCCGGAGATCAGCGATGTGGAGACCAGCTCTCTCCACAACGGGACCAACCGGCTGATGCTCCCCCCCTCAACACCGAACCCCCATGGGGCCCCCAGCGCCGCTCCCAGCAACACTGAGTCCGTCCACAGCATCTACCACGCCGACTGCCACTTTGAGCCGGTGCGCTGCCGGTCGTCCCTCCCACAGCCGGGCCTCAGCTTGCCGAGCCCAGAGGGCATCCCCAAGAACATTGTGGGTGCCAAAGTGTACCCCACGGTGCACCCCACGGTGCACCCCACGGTGCACCCCAGTCCCTCCCACGAGATGCTGAAGGAGAAGAACCTGGGGGAGGCGGCCGTTGGTGCCGGGAGCAGCACCTTGACGAGCCTCAACATCCCTCCCGGGCCGTACAGCACCATGCACAAGCTGCTGGAGACGCAGAGCACGGGTGAGCCTGGGGCTGGGTGTCGGTCGAGGGGGGGCCTTGCAGAAACACAAGCTACGACCTGATTTCTTTCTCTTTCTGAATCTTTGCAGGGTTCTTTTCAGTCCACGTTACGGAGAAAGGTGATAGCTTTCCAGGTGAGGCCAACATGGATCTTCTGACCTAATGTGTCTTATAGCCAAAACCAGCAGAGAGGTTTCAACCTCCCAACTTCATACTTGCAGGAATCTGAGGGAAATAAATGTTTTCAATGAACTCATTTTCTTTCCCGTCCCCATCTCCCCTCGAAACCGATTTATTCTGCAATTACAGGGAACACTCCCCAAATCCCTGCGCTCCCCAGACCAGCTAGAGCAGGGCTCAGTGACACTGAGCCGAGCTGGCGCCCAGCCTGGCCGCTTCCAAACGGCCACGTCCCTTCCTCACTGGAACGCAGCGGTGGGAGGTGTCAGCGTTGCCCACCGCTTGCTGCAGAGCTCGGGGGTGGACACCTTCCAGATCTGAGTCCCAGCACATCCCCGAGCACTGTGTAGCTCCCGTGGGGAGCTATGGGATGTGAGGCTCGGGGAGGCAGAGTGGCTGCTTGGCACAAGTGCTCAGTGGCAATTGCAGATGCCAAGTATTAAAAATCCATGATTTGCTCAGGAAGCCCGTAACAGAGCCAGGCGCTGAGTGCAGCTGTCCTGGATTGGGGGTTTCATACCTTCACCGCAAGATGCTCTTTCCCCCCTCCACATCCTGAGGTTTGGGAGCTCGGGCCAGTCTAGTCCAAACCTTCTCAGCCTCCAAGGAACGTTTCTGGCCAAGCTTTCCCAGGCGGTCAATGCCTTTTCAACTCCATCGCAGTGGCATTGACCTTTCCAGCCAGGAGCTGTGCCGGGAAGAGACCAAGTCCTGCCCCCGAGCTGCCGAAAGACTGCATACGTGGAGCTGGGCTCTGAGTTGGTTTAGCGCTGGGTTTTTATTTGTGCTGCTGCTTGCTGCTGAGCGTGAGTCAGGAGGGTGCTTTGCAGATGGCCTCTCCCCTTGCAGCCAGCTGGTGGGGTTTTGGGGGAATATCCCGCTGGTATTGTCACCCGGGAGCCACCTGGCAGCTGGGAGCTGCCGTTGAGGGCAGCGCCTGGAGGGGGAAGCTGGTGATTCCGGAGCATCAGGAAACAGCAGGAGCAGGGAAGGAGGCTGCTGGCGGCTGCGCTTCCCATAATTACAGCCTGGAGCCTGCCAGGGTCAGGGGAGCCGATTGCTTTCTCCTAGGCGAAATGGCCAGTGGTATAGTGAGGTGGGCTAGGGGTCCTGGGCTGTTCGCAGTGGACCAGTGGGCTTTGTAAACGGGGAGAAGGTGCTGGGGAAGCCCAGGTTTTCGTAGGGCTCTTTAACCCAGCAGGAGTCCTTTTCTCCTTAGGAAATGCCTGTTGTAGCAAAGGGCGACAGCTTGGTGCTAACGGGGATGGGGCGTTGTTCCCGTGGCGGCCCGCAGCCCCCTCTGTCCCGCCTGACGGGCTGCCCTTCCCCGCTGGTGTTTCAGGTCCCTGCCAAAGCTCCTGCAAGATCTCCAGCCCCTGCACCAAGCTGGACGACGGCTCCTGCAACCCCGAGAGCTGCCCTTACTGCCTCAAGGCGCTGGCGAGCGAGGCTGAGCTGTCGGACAACGAGACGGCCGACTCGGACAGCGAGGGCGTCTACGAGTTCACGCAGGACGCCCACTACAGCGACCAGCGGGACCCGCAGCGGGGCAGAGCCCGGGCCAGGAGAGCGAGCCGGGTGCTGGACTTCTGGCACGTGGTGTGCGAGACCTTCCGGAAAATCGTGGACAGCAAATATTTTGGCCGTGGGATCATGGTGGCCATTCTCATCAACACGCTCAGCATGGGGATCGAGTACCACGAGCAGGTGAGTGCCCGCCCGGCACAGGGGGGATGCTGGAGGTGTTACAGGTCCGAATTTGGCCGCCGGTGGGATGGTTTGGGGTGAGAGGCATTGGGGTGCTGTAGGAAGGGTACCGAGACGGATTTTTCCCCTCTGAGCCCACTTCCAGCTTGCAGGCAGCGATCGCCCTGGCTGGGACCGGCCTGCATGGGCTCCTGCATCCCAGCTCCGCCAGGGATGCTCGGCACCGTGCTGAGACCACCACCACATGGGCACCACCATGCTTTGCTGGTTTCTGCGGCGTGGGGGCCAAGGAGAGGGAGCAGCCGTTTGCCGCTGGGCTCGTGGCAGCCCAGCAGGGCTAGCGGTGCTGCCGGCGGCTGCAGGCTCCGGGGTCGGTGCAGCTGCAGGCAGGGAAGTCTATTGAATTTGCAGTCCCTGGAGAGGAGGTAACAAATGCCTTTGCCTCCCCGGTGAATGCTCCAGCAACAGCACGCCGAGTCCAAAATAGACTCATCGCTGGCTATTCCTCCGCTCGATTATCTGCGTCCTTGCAGGCAAGAGGCTGCCTCTGCTCCAGCCTCTCGCGCGCTTGTCACCTAGCAGAGCGTTTCCCTATATATAGTCATTAAGAAGAGGAGTTGCCACGTTCCTCTTGAAATGTCTCCGTTAGGATGACAAGAGCTCTGCTTTTAGGGAGGCTTTTGCGCCGTCTGGTCTCACGTAGGTGCTGGTGCTGGTGGCACGCCTGGCGTGGTGCCCTCGGTCCTGCCGCAGGCATGGCGCGGCTTGGTGCACGCTTCCTTTGGATTTGGGGGGGAAGAGTTTATTAGCGGGGATGCTGACATGCTGCAAAACCTTGTTGTATACCCTTCCGATGCTCGAGGGCTCCCAGTGGCCAGCCCAGCACGGTGCTTCTCCCGGGATGCCAGACTCTCCCCTGCCAGACAGACGCGGCCACCCCTGTCCCAGCGCCAGCCTTTGCTGGGAACTCCCTTGGTCCGGAGTCGTGGCTGTTCGCTTTTCTCCCTTCCTGGCACGTTCTGTGTTTGCAGAGTCACTCGCAGTTGCACGCAGAGGTGCTTCTCCCACAGCTCCCAGTGGCAGCGGTGGTGGCTCCAAATTCCCCTGTCCTCTCGCGGCATTAATGCCTCAACGACGGAACGGCAGGGAGACGCGGCTGTGCTAAATGTGTCCCTTCCAGCCAGCGCCTTCTCCCTGACATCCTAATACAGTCTGGCTGGCTAACCGCTGTTTTCAGTACACATTAAACCGCGATGCGCTCTGAAGTCCTGCGGGTCTCACCTTTGTGTGCTGCCCTTGGTGGGAACTCTGCGGGGAAGCTTGAGTGATTCCACTTTTATTTAATAATATCGGGAAGATTGTCCCCTAAGAACCTGGGGGGAAGGTGGCTCAGGAAACCGATAAACAGTTATATTCCTCCTTTTGGCTGAGAGGTGAAAGCGGATCCGCCGTGTCTTTCCTGCCACTGTCCGAGGGGCGGATCATCAAAGCTTGTTGCCCTTTTCCAGGAGTGTCTCTGGGAGATGCTGGTGTGGGGTCCCACCGTACCTCTACCATGGGGACCGTCCCACCAGGGATGGGTGGTCAAGCAAGGTCCCATCATCAAACACCCCGAAGGCAACACAGCTCCTTAATTCTTTGGCTCAGGGGAAACAGGGCAGCGGGATGCTGGCCTCTGCCCCGGTGCGTCCCAGCAGGCAGCTGGATGGGAAGAGGCAGATTTTTGTGGTGGTTTTTGGGTAGCAAGGTGAAGGGAGCTGATAAGCGTGGGGGGACTCCAGACGCTGTGGGTGGTTGCTTTCTTTTGACGGTATTTTGAAGCTACTACTGTTCCAGATTCCTTTCTCCCAGGCATTTGGAGTGAATAGCAGAGCTTGTTTTTATTAGTTCATCTGCTCAAAGTGGCAGCAGAGAGCAGAGAGGTGTTTTTCTGTAAACTCGGGAGGCTTACAGTCTGCAGTTTCATAATCTGACAGTTATGAGAGCAGGAATTAGAGGGGAGAAATGCTGGAAAAGGCCTTTCTGGAGAGATTATAAACGCCGAAACATGTGATTTTTTCTTTTAAAAGAGCCTTTCCTGAAAGTGCAAGTGATCAACCACACCAAATTTATCTTCATTGGCTGATGTTTACAAAGACGTGAGGGGGCTTGAAGAGTACTTGACTTCGTGACTTTCTATATTAAGCTCTCTGCTTATTTAATGAATATTTACTTCTTGGGCTTTTCACATGAGGCCACCCTGGGCACACGGGGCTATATTAGGATAAATACTTTCCGGACGTGTTTTATGGTGCCATGTTAAAAGCCTTGTGTTGTTTACCAGCACCTTGTCAGAGGGGAGAGGACGCACTAACAGCTACTGTGTGAGAGGAAGGATGGGCTGGTGGTTACTTCTGCCCTCCTGTCTGCCCCCAGCAGCGTTGGGTGGGATTCAGCAGCACTGGGACCACCAGAGCATCCTGGACTTGAGAACATGAGCTGGTCAGCTGAGGTCCTTGTTGTAGCCAGGGGAGAGAAGTACACACCTCTGGAGGCTTTGTGTCTCACCTTGGGACACGCATCCTAGAGAGACCTGCTCTTCTCCATGGAAGGTGCCTAGAAGACTGAAACGGTCTTTCAGCCCCTTGCTTAATGGACTCATCAACCAGAGAAAGCCAAGTTGGGATATTTAGGATGAAAGTGGTGGTTTGAAGGCACATCAAAATGAGTGGAAATTCGGAGTGTGTTGAAAACACCGGCTCCCACCTCCTGCTGTTTGTTTGCATTCATCCATCAGTCAGCCTGGCCAGACTCAGCACCCGTGGCCAGGGGTGCTGGGTGCACATAGCAAAGGTAGTTCGTGTAGTTCGTGTCCCCAGGAGCTCACCTCCTACCTTAGGACCTTCCATCCCAAAGCTCCTCTCCATAGACCACCTTCCAGAGTTAAAGTCGTTGTCAACAAGTATTTTACCATTGTATGGCTGGGGGTTCAGGAGCTGGTTCCTCCAAGCTCCTTCTGACATGAGCTTCCTGACTTTCTCACCCGGCATCAGGTGGCTTCCAGGTGGTTCCTGTATGTGCATGAGGTGTGGGTACACCTGACCGGGCTTAACTCAGCGTTTTCCGCCCGTCCTCCCCACCCGTCCAGCTCTGGCTCTTGCCTTTCCCACCACTGCTGGGCTCAGTGGGAGGAGAGCGGAGCGGTCGGAGGTGCCCACAGCACTCACCGGTGCGGCGGCTGCTGGGCAGCAGTGTGAAATTTTCCATCAGGGAAATGACAACCAGATTGCCGCGGATTATTAATGTGACTGCTAAATAGCTTGTTTTTCTACAGAGACGAAGCAAAATGCAGGTAGAAACTATTAGCTTTGGGTGGAGGAATATAAAGGTGATTTAAAGGTAGACTCTGAGGGATTTTAAATACACTGTTGAACCAATTGACTGATTCGCCTTAGGGAAGCTGAGACCCTGCAGCGCTGCGGGTTCAAACGGCTAGGGCTTTGCAAAAGCCTGTTCTGCCATAGAGCAGGAGTAAAATGTGCTGCTAAACCAGAGGGTTTCTGTGCTGCTTTCCCCCCAGCCCTGGCAGAAAGCCACACCGTGTTCCATAATGTGCTGCTTTTTTTTTTTTTTCCTTTCTTTCTTTTTTTTTTTTTTCTCCTTCTCCAAATCCTTCCTTGGAGTGAAATGCAAAAGCTTTAGTACGAGGCGTGATGTTGGACTCCTCAGCAGGGGAAAGAATTCAGCAAGGGCTTCCTTGAGGAAGGGCTTTGGGGTTTTGTTTTTGTTTTTAAAATCTGGTTCGCATTGAGCCGCCTGGCCGTTCCGATTTTCCTTGTCTGAACTCGCATTGTATGAACTATACCCTACATATTCATTTGTTTAAATAGCACTTGAATTTCAGCCGCCGTCTCTGCGGTGTTTTGCCATTGTTAACATAACAAGAAAGAGACCGGAGAGTCCTGCGTTGGCCTCCCCAAAGCTGCAGTCAGTTCAAATCCATGGCTGGAGCTTGGGGGGAACTTGGATCTAGACCGATCCAGAACTCTGGTGTCTCTGAGGGAAGGGAGAGAAAATCGGCTCAGACCTGTAGAGAACCTTTTGTTAATTTTTAAAAGCAAATCGGAGAGATGAGAAGGGTTGAGTGACTCTCTGGGACAGCACCTGAGGAGAAAAGCTCGTCATCCGTGGGAGGCAGTTCTCCAAGGAAGCGGGAAGAGGCGACGCTTGACATCCCCTTAGCAGGAGGGTAACCGGTGGAGTACCCCCAGCTACAGCAAGGTGTTGTAGGAATCCACAAGGCAGCAGTGCCCCAAACCAAGGTGTGCAAACCCCATCTGCAGAAGGCAGGAGCAGCCTAAGCCCAGGGCAGTATCTCCAGCTCAGTTCCTAGTGCCTCCCATTGCAGGGGCCCGGAATGTGCAGGGTACAGATGATGTAAAGTTGTCACCGGTAACGTTACGATCTAACAGCTGCTGCGGCATGGAAATAACAACCATCTGTGCCAAAGCGTCAAAGGAAAGCTTGCTGGCAAAATGCATTAAAATGTCTATTTATGTAAACAGTCGAGGCTGGAGAACATGGGAGTCGTCTTAATCGGCGTCAGAGGACGTGAAATTTTCAGGTATCCAGGATGATTGAGAGGGGAGGTGAAGGGTTAGAAAACCTGCTGGCGTGGAGGAGCCATTAGGCTCCAGGTTCAAGCATTAATAATAGTCGCCCAAATGGTATTTACGTACTTCTGCCTGAATTCAGCGTGCAGGGAAGAAGGTAACTGAAAATTATTAGCTGTCGTGACACCCACTGATTGATTTCTCCATGTGGGAGGAAAATTTGATTGCTCCGTGGAGAAGTGGTGTAAGGGAGCTGGGCAGTGGGGATTTGGCGGGCTGGTGTCCCCGGTCTTGGGGTGCTTCAGTCTGTGCCGGTGTCCAAAGTCCTGGGCAGGCTGGAGGACAGCAGGTTTGGATCCATTAGTGAGCGCTGCCTCAAGAAATAAGGGCGTCTTGGGGATCAGAAGCAGTTTGCTCCCAGGACTTGGTGGTCAAGAGCATCCTCATGTCCACCAGCTTCAAGCCAAGTTGACCGTTTTGCTGCTGGCCGCAGGAGGGGTGGAGGGCAGCTGCAGGTTTGTCAGGCATATGGAGGCTGCTCCTTTGACATCCTTGTGTGCCAAAATGAGATCTTGCCAGGTGCTCGTTTGCCTCCCGAGGAGGCTGTGGAGGATCCAGGGATGAGTTGCAGCTCGCAGGGTGCGTGCTGCCCGGCTTGCCCTTGTCTGGCTTTGTGGGGTGGTCTTAGGCAACACTGCGTCCCCTCCAACCTCCACAGCTCCACGTCAGGTCAGTCCAGGATATTTAAATTTTGGCTTCTTTCACATGCGTGGATTTGTGTCAGGCCTCCAGGTCAAGAAGGAAGGAAATCCTTTTTTTGTAAAAAAATTTTTGGTGTCTCTTGCAGCTCTCATGAATTGTTTCCTGGGAGCGCAGGGACTCAAAGACCCGTCCCACATCCAGCAGCAGCTGGTGCTGCACGGGGGGCTCTCTGTGTCGCACACCGATGCCAACCGGTGCTGTACCCCCTTACCCCTGCACCCCGTCTGCTTTACTCTAACCATGGCCTTAACAGGACAGCCCAACTTCTCTTTGTGGCGAACTTTCTCATTTGATGCTTCCTCATATGACTCTGATTCATTAGGCTTTGATTGAGGAGGGCACTTACGCGTGTGCATGCATCCCTTAAATCAGCGAGACAGCCTTTCCCCAGACAACCTCCCTCTGCTCCAGGCTCTTCCCAGGAGCTCGCAAGGTCCCGTGCTCACGCGCCGTCTTCTCTTCCTAGAGATATCTCCGCTTCCACTTTGGTGCGTATCCCATGCCTCTGTTTAACTCTATTACACATCTCTCCAGCCCCGTGCCAGCTACTCTTAGCCAAGCGATCAAAGCTTTGGCAGCGCGGGGAGGCTTCCCCTCCCTCGGCGTCTGCTGGCTTTGCCCCACGCAGGGCTTGTAGCGAGCGTCAGCTTAATTTCTCAGCGCTACAGCTGCATAGGGCGCTCCCACGGTAGGAAAATGAGGTGCCCTATAGATTTGCACGTGCTGTATTCAATTAGCTCCTGCTTAAGCAGAAATTACTCTTATTAACGGTTTGTTGTTGGAGACTGAAGGAGTCAAGTCAACGCTAATGGAAGTCATCAGAGCTGTTAATCACTAGGATCACTGACTTCAAAACCAGATCTCCGTTTGTTATCTGGGGTAATTCTTTTTAGGGACCTCGGAGGTTCTTCCGCTTGTCGGTGATTTGAAGGGTTTATGAGGTCTTGTAGGAACTCGCGTGTTTTAATTGACTTGCTCGCGAAGCTCTTCCAGAGTACCATGCAAAATACAGGGGTGCCGGGGCCCTCATAGTCATTAAAAAAATGGGCTGCGCCTCTAAAGCAGGCTTTATCCTGGTTCTGGAGACTGAATGATTTGAAAATTAAATGAGATTTCATGCAACTGGAAAGCGTATGGGGTTTTTATCAGATAATTCAGTTCCCTGTGTGCTTCAGGGATGAGCCTGTGTGGATTCCTTGACATCTACTAACGTTTTCTTCAGCTCCCTGGATGGGGAGCGGTAAGTGTCAATCCTTTCCTGTTAATTTAGTTCAGAGGCTGGAAATACTCGAGCTGCCTTAGATCCTATCATTACAGCTGTTGTTTCAGCTGCCATCCGTACCCTCGTGTTATCTCTGCTCAGGCAGCGTTGAGAAGAGACTCCGGCTCGGTGAAATGGGAAAATGATGTGCGCTTTCGAAACTCGCTTCATCCCACCGCGGATGAAAAATCGCTGCTCTCTGCAGATAGCCGGGCATTTCTCTCTGCTCCTTCTTTGATTATTGTGGTTGTTCCCCTTGGGTGGGAGCCAGCAGAGGCAGCTAGAGCTTCTGGAGCATCCACAGTTTGCACCAGCAACCGCTGTTGTCTCTAAGCACTCCTGATTGCTGATTATTGGTGATTTCTCAGGGATAAGTCAATTTTTTTCCCCCCAGTTCTCCTGGTAGAGGTTGATCCCGATGCTGCTGGTGCCCATGACTCTGCCCTGCTGCCACCCGTGTGCTCGCGGAGCCCCTTCGCACCCCACTCAGCCCCCAGCGGGAGCGGGGACAGGAGCCGAGCGCCTTTTCCCTTGTCTCTGCTGGATTTCGGCTCTTTGTTATAATTGGTTTTTTGCTGATGTTAGGAAACGACCAGCTTTTCCCCTGTGGACGTCTGTCAGCATTAGAGATAGTGTTACCAGCTTCAGAAACCCGGGTTCAGCAGAACTGTGCAGGAGCCGTACAGAGACAGCCTTTTTCTTTCTCTTTTTTTTTTATTTCCTCCCTCCCCCTGGTACCTTCTCAAGTACTAATGGGGAGATAAGTTTCAAACTTGGTTTAGATTAACTAGAAATAGAGGGCTTTAAATCTCAAGTACTTACAAGGTGTGACCAAGTGGAAATGCAGCTTTTGTTCAGCTTAAGCTCCTTCGAAACCTGGGCAGAGGGATGAGCCAATTCATGTTTTTCTTGCATTTTCTGGGATAATGTTCATCCAGAAATCTCAAGCTGAGAGAGAGATAAGGAGTTAAGGCGAGAATATCTGCTGTGCCTCTTGAGAGTGGTAAAGAGAATACAGCCCCAGAGCTCGCAGGAGGAGAGCATGGTCTGCAGGTCCTGACTATGGTCCTGGGCGGGGATGGTGCATGGCAGGTCCTTCAGGGATGGTTGATGAGGTTCTCTATCATGCTCGGGGCTCGTCCCCTCATTTGCAGCCCGGGCTAAGGGTGGACAGGAGGCAGAGGTATATGGGGACATGGCCCCGTATTGGGCAGTCGGGGCCAACGGGTTGTTGGCCATGGTTGCTCAACAAGAGATGGAGAGGAAGGTCTTGCACCAGAAGGTGCCATGTCCATGGGGTTCAGCTTCTTCCTTCTCCAGGTGTGGGGTGGGAAGGGACATTTGTTAAGTGGAACAGGGAGGAACAGGTGGAAAGTGAGGAGATTAGTGGTGGAAGGGGAGTCCCTCCTGTGCAGACAGCTCTGACTTCTCCGAAACGAAAGCTGCTTTCCTCCTTTTCTTACAGCATTACTTGCCGTGGCACGAAATATTCAGCCCGTAACAAAATCCTCCTTTCCCATGCGGTGATGGGATGAAACAGGACTTGTTCGCTTGTCTGTCAAAGTCATTTCCTTTTAATAAATGCCTGTAAAGCCTGAACTTCCCAGCAGTCCTCCTCCAGCCCACCGAGCAGCCAGCCCTGTCCGTGTCTCCAGCCGCAGGACGAGCGGAGCACAAACCGCTGCAATCCTGCCGCTTTCTGAATTGTTTTTCTTTAACCCGTTTGGCAAAGGCTGAGTAGAGAAAGCCTATCGGTCTGTCGGGCTCCCATTAAGCCGGGCTCAGGTTCACGCTGCTGGACCCAGGACGAGAGCTGAAGCCCCGATGCCTTTTAAGGTGCCCCAAAGACAATGAATGTCATTGCTGAAAATATGCGTGGATTGAGTTTCTATTTATAAAGTAGCAAGCGGCTCTGGAGCTCGGAGGAGCTGTATTTACCGAAGGGAACCAAAGTGGTTTTTCAGATGGCCATGGGTCAGCGGGTGCACGGAGGCGGGGGGGAGTCATGGGGGTGCGATGAGGGCAGAGCATGGAGGAGGCTCGTTGGTTGTCTCAGGACGCAGCCATGAGTTATAAATGATGGGGAATCGGGCGTGGGAGGGGGTGAAAAAAGGGCACCTCATTTTGTTAATTAATAGCTGCTTCCGTTCATCAGAAGTTCTTGCGTTTTGCCCCAGGACTCGTGGTCTGGCTCCTGTTTCAAGGCGGACCCGGTGCAAGTCTGCACCCATGCAGAGGGTGGAGAGGATCTTAGCGGAGCGGTGTCAGGTTGAAAATCCCGTCTTTGTGTGACCCGTTTGATTTTTTTCTTATGTATATATATTAAAAATCTGCAAGTGATGAGTCAGTAAAATGTTGTTGGTGTTTCCTGTGAAATAGCTGAGGTCGGTATTTTCTTTCTGTGTTATTTTTCCTTAGTTGCCATGGTAATGATTTCAGAAGGTTTTATTCTGCAGCCGTTTGAATGGGTTAGAAGTTTTTCACGGTCTTCTGGATCCGCTCGTAGAAGCAGAGCCCTCGGGATCAGGAGGGATCTGTCTCCTGGCCGGTCACCCCATCCCTCCCTCTGTGCTGTGGCGAGACAGAGTGTTTTTTTCTGTTTGCTTTTATTGTTAGCAAGATAGAGAGGAAAAAGACCCTGGGGTGCTTCTGCTCTTTTGTGCCGCCATCCCCAGGGGCAGGGGCTGGGCAAGGCCAGGCTTGGCCGCAGCCTGGGCAGGGGGGAAACGGGGATGGACGGATCCACGCCGGACATGCCCATGGCGCCGGGTGCAGGGTGATGATGATGATGAAGGGCTTGTGCCATGCCTGTGCTTTATATGGGTCATGGCTGGAGGAAGGCAGGGGTAGAAGCTGTGTAAGCTCTCTGCACCATCTGCCAGGGCGGCTTGGTTGCATTTCATCACGAAGCAGGGCTTGTCTTTCAGGAATTGGGGAACACAGCCCCTTTGGCTTCCGCTTTTAATGATCCCGGCCCTTGTCCTCACCTTTCTCCCCACTCGTTGCCTGCAGCCTCGCTTGCTCAGCACTCACCTTGGAGCCCCGTGCATAGGAAGGAGTCGCCTGTGCCACTGTCTCCTGCCTAGCTGGAAGCACAGCACATCCCTTCTGCCACTGGAAATCTACTCGAGAGCTTCTACTCCGTTTTAAAACAGGAAAAAAAAAACCAAAAAAAACCCAAAACAAAGAAATGCATGACAGCCTATTCCTGAATGCTGAAAAAGGCCAAGGCGCTGGTCCAGCTCTGAGATACCCCTCGAGGCGAGACTTGGTACCTGGAGACACCTTCCCTTGTCTCCTCCTGCCCGCCACAGCCGTGCCCTGCTTAGTGCCAGGCATCCCGGGCAGGCTGCGGAGAGCATCCCCCACCATGGCCGCCACGGCGTGGTCCCTGCCAGGGCTGGCATCGGGGCGGGTGCCCGTGGCTCGTCGCCTTCCCGTGCCACGTGGCATTTGTGAGGGATGCTGCGCTGTCTGCTCCGATTTTTATGCGCTGCCAGAGCTTGTCAATGTGCCGTTTGGTACATCAACACATCGACGCTACACAAACAGAGAGCTAACAGGGAATGATTTATCCAGGACATCACGTCTGTGTGTCCAGCGAGGCAAAGTGTCCTGGAAGCAAAATTCAGTATTTACCGAGGACTCATCGGAAGAGCTGGCGTTACGTGCCACAGCTGAATCGCGCTTGTATCTTGCTCTTTCTGGGTGTTGCTCTGCTCATTTAATCATAGGATGCTTTCCTTTTAATTAGTCACTGCTGGTACTGATGAGAGAATTAGCAGACTCTTCTCCTAATGGAGAAGCTGAGGCTGTGGCACGTGTGCTGTGATCGGGGTGGTGGGCAGGAGGCTTTGTGCTGCGAAGAAACCCCAGGGTCTGCACCTCGGGCTCTGCTTCCCCACAAAATGCCCTTTCCGGGGGGTTCCTGGAGGGATTTTGTTTTCCACATATATCATTTAGGCAAAGGAAGGATGCTGCCGTGTTGTGGCCCTGCGGGGGGCAAAGCTGCTTGATTTTGCTGGTTCTCTTCCTCCACGCCCGGCGAGGACCCGTGGAGCTGGTTGTGTGCCAGGAGCCAGTGGCTCTCCCAGGTACATCGTGTCTAGAGCTGGTCAATATTGTTTTGATTAGGCGGTTATTGTCAGAAAATGGCAGTTTATCAAACTTGAAGCTGTTCGTGGGAGGGGAGCAGTTTCAGTGAACCGGCTTTGGAAAAAAAAAAAAGATTTATTGAAATACATTGTCTGAGATATTTGAAGTGTCCATTTGAATGGTTGGGGAACAAAAAGTTCCATGTTCTCCTTCAAGCTGACTTTTATTTATGTTTTTTAATTTTGGTTGATTTACGGTACAGAGCAAATGGATAAGGGAATAGGGAGAGAAATGGAGGGGGGAGCTTTCAAAATCGTGGGCACAAAGTGTTTCAGTTTGCCAATTCTGAAGCTCTGCATTCCTGTTTGGGATGGGATGGCAATTTCAATTCCCACGGGAGAGAAAAGCCACTTTCCTGCTGTATTGTAATGATGTCTAAGAAAAGATGTCTCAGACGTGTTTGTGATTTCTCTAGAGCAGAAGCATCTTATAAACCGTCTTTTTATGTACACGCATCTATGGCTGGGTGGAAATCCCGTGGCTGGCATTCTCAGAAGTGTATGGATCCCCACCGCCTGGCTGTGATCCCCCTGGGCAGGGTCACCATCTCAGCCCACCTCTGTTTTTATAAATAATTCCCGGCGGTGCTCATGGCAGGGGTCCGGGTGGGCGCCCCGTGGACCGGCTGCGGCGATGTGTCCCTTGAAAGAGACGTGGAGCCGTTGGAGGGGGCTCATGAGCTTCCCTGGGGACCGTCCGAGGGGAGCAAGGGGCTCGGGGGAGAGTGCTCCGCCACCGGCTGCAAAAATCCTCCGAGTAATTCGCATTGTCCCATCTCAACTGTTTAGGGGTGTGTTGTTTCCCAGAGCAAAACAACTCCTCGATTTCAGCTGGGTCCGGTTGCGGGTGCTTCCAGCAGATGCTCCTCTCGCCCTCAGAGCTCCAGGCTGCCCTGGAGACGCTCCTCTTCTCCTGGCCGGGTGAAAGGGAAGCTTTCCCTTCCTCTTTCAACCCTTTTGGGCCATTAATCTTAGATTTTTGGATATTAATTCTCCCCTCTGGTTCAGGAGATCCTACCCTTCATTTTTGCTGTGGGTGCCCGATGTCTCAGATATTAAAAACCGTTTCCTGCGAGGGAAGTGGAAAAGTGTGTGTGGAGGAGGAGAGGAGTGGGGTCCAGGCGGCTTTTTTGGGGTGAAGCAGGGGGAGACAGATGGATCCGGCAGTGCTGCGGGCGCTGAGCATCACATGCTGCATGGGCTGACCCACAGCCTTCCCGTGCCAGTGCCAAGGGGTGTCCTGGGTGGGATGGGAGGGATGTTTCATGGGCTGGGGGTGTCACAGCCCTTCCAGTGGGTGCTGGGGGTCCTGGGAAAGTTGCAGCATAAGTGCTGCTCCCCACATCACCCAGCTGTGCCCTGCCAGCGCCTCCCAATCCGGATTTATACATCCCAGTAACGTCTCCAACCAGGAGGTGCTCGCAAAGTGCAAAGTTTCATTAATCCACACTATTAACACGACATCCCCGCTGGGGCTGGTTGGGTTTTCCATGTCACCCCCTGCGGGGAAGGGATGCCACGGCTGCAGGAGATGCTGGGCACCGCTCACGCATCGAGGGACTTCACCGGGTCGCGCCTCCGGGGCCGGTTGGATTTGGCAGCGCGGTCACAGAGGGGGAACAGAGGGTGGAAATCAGCCTCCGGGGCCCGGGTTAGTGGCGCTGATGGATGAGAAGGAAAGCTTCCAGGAACACGGTTTCTTTCCAGCAGCATCACTGCAGTAATGATAACAGCACAGCCTGCCTCAGCACTGGGGCACTCATGAATGAGTTGGCATTTTTTATTATTTTTTTTTTTTTTTGGTGACTAATGTAGACTTTTAGCTATTTGAAATTGTCCTGAGGTGCAGTTTGACATATAAGTTCTCGGCCTATTTATTACTCTGTGTCTGAGTGTTCCCATAGGTGTATGATGTTAAACCAGGCCTGCATTTAATATCAGGAGCTGGAGCATTTGTATTTTAGCTCTAGATCAGCGAGGAGGCGATTTAGGCTGTAAGTCCGGTGTGTTTGGCAAACTCTAGTCAAGGGATCTGTTCCTCTGAGGGTATGTTTGAGGTATAGGAAGTGTTCAACACCTTATTTTTTTTTTTCTTTTATTTTTTTTTTATTACTTTTTCTTTTCCATGCTGCTGTTTCGCCTTTGCTATCTTGAGACCATTGCTTTGTCATCACAAGCTCCCACCAGTATCAATGCAAGTCCCCAGGGATTACACTACCACGCTGAGATAACATCAGACCAATTTGGGTCCCCAGCTACCATCACATTGGGTTGGAGAAACTTGAGCTGAAAGAGGTTGGCCAGCTGTGCCTGGAGACTTCAACCCTGAGAAAGAGTGGAATGTCCACATGGATTTATCTGTTTATTTGCCAGCGTATATCTGTGAAGCCTTGGGTTGCTGTAGTTTCTTGGGGCTCTGAAACACAGTCAGTCAGATGTTGGCTCTGCCCCTGAGCCATCCTTTCTCCTGGCTCCCATGGTGTTAGGTTGGGGTTGGGTCACCTCATGTCAAACCCTACAGCTTGTGCTGTAGATTGTGCCATGGCGTGGCAGCTCCTGGTCTGGTGTAGGAAGTTTTTGGCCAGCCATGAAGGTGTTTCATGTAAGTGGTGGGAGCAGTCAACGGCACATATTGTACATTAGCTTCTGCTCGTGGTGTAGCTGCCATGAACCTGCACATCTGGCCGTAACCCAGCACGGTGTTCAGGCATGTAAAGCTGCGGATGGTTATGCATGGGGATTTAGAAAAGTATCTGAGTTAAGTGCCAAACTATCCCTAAGATGAATCCAGCGCACAGTGTGTGGAAGGTGTTTAGTGAACTGTGCCAGCCCACCACCCCACGGGGCACCTTGGCGTTGCCGACACGACCCCGTGGCCATCTGCCAGCAGGACATCGGCTCCTGATTTTAGTGAAGCCTTTAAGTAGAACTGTGCAGTTGCAGCTGTGTGTTGGGGTTAAATGGGGAGAAGGGATCTGGTACTGCAGATTCTGCTCCTGTCTTTGCCACTGACTGATCCTAAACAGACTACGCCACCGGTTTTTGTCTTCTGCCATATGTTTTCCAATAATGCCTGCCCACCCACCGGGGAAAGCGCAGCGCTGGATGTCTGCAGGCATTGTTGGGAACCCTCTGTGAAATATGCTAGAAAAACATGAAAGGTATTAATTTAGGTCTAAGATTATGGGAAGTCTGTTTGTTAAGTTTTTTTTCATACCTCTATTTTTAGGTTGCTCGTCTGGAATGCCAGGATCGGGCCCCTCCTCAGTAGCAGTGTTTGGCGCTTCCTGATAATGAGGGGGGGTTTTTTTTGAGCCATTCCAGTTATAGCACCTCAAATCGCTGCGTTTGAAAATCTTAGTTTAAATCTTTTGATGAGATACTAAACAAAAAGACAGGCCCTAAAAGGTTATTTATGTGAGAAACGGTGCGACTTTCCCTTCTACATAAGGAGAATTGGTTTGGAGGATGGGAAGGCATTAAGGCTCGGTACATGCCACTAAAACCTCCTGTGGTCGTGCTAAAGCTGTGATTAACGTGAAGACCATGTCTGGATTTACCTGCTCAATTTACAACGGGCATATAAACCTTAAATACTCCGATAGTATTTTTCTTCGCCCTCCTGGGCTTTTAGTGGGCTATTGCCATTTTCTTGCTCGACCTTTAGCTTCGATATTCCTACGCTTGTGATATTGGGGCTTGTTGTATTTCCAGCTGTAATTTTGGATATGGAGCTGTGCTGCTGACCGTGTCCCTTTCCTCCTCTCCTTTCCCCAGCCAGAGGAGCTTACTAATGCCCTGGAGATCAGCAACATAGTCTTCACAAGCCTCTTTGCCCTGGAGATGCTGTTGAAAGTCCTCGTTTACGGTCCTTTTGGCTACATTAAGAATCCATACAACATCTTTGATGGGATCATCGTGGTGATTAGGTACAAACCTAGAGCTTGCTTTATGCGTGTTTCCCCTCATTTGGCTGTTTAATTAAACAGAAAATAATGGAGAGTGGGCATAAATACCTTCCTATGACACTTTATACTTCTCTGCTGTAAATTAATGCACTTAGGCACGATTGCTAATACGTATCTTGGGGTTATTTTATGCTCATTTTAGAGAGAGGCCCGAGCAGAAAGCTATCAGTCCCAATGTCCTGGGAAAGTCTAGGATCCAAATGGTACAACCTGTGCCCGATTAAGTATCTGTCGGCTTTTTTGGCATGTGCAAAGGCTGTAATTGCCCCTGCAGCTGCAGCCACTGATTTGCAGGCGTGTTTTTGACACTCCAGTGGGGCTCTGCTCTTTGCAAGCCTGGATGGAGTCCAGCTCACCAGGGGCGTTGGCAGTGCATCTCTGCCTGCCTCCCATCCCTCTTCTCTCTGAATTTCATAGAATCACAGAATGGTTAGAGTTGGAAGGGACCTTAAAGATCATGCAGTGCCACCCCCTGCCCTGGGCAGGGACACCTCCCACCAGCCCAGGTTGCTCTAAGCCCCGTCCAGCCTGGCCTTGAACCCCTCCAGGGATGGGGCAGCCACAGCTTCTCTGGGCAACCTGGGCCTCCCTCACAGGAAAGAATTTCTTCCTAATACCTAATTTACATTTACCCTCTTTCAGTTTAAAACCATTACCCCTCATCCTATCGTTCCACTCCCTGATAAAGAGTCCCTCCCAATCTTTCCTTTAGGCCCCTTTTAGGGACTGGAAGGGGGGCTATAAGGTCTCCCTGGAGCTTTCTCTTCTCAAAGCTGAACAAAATATCACCCTCCCTTTGCTTCTTCTCTTCCATGCCTTGGCGTTAGGCTTTGTCTTCTCATCCTGCAATGACCTTTTTGTCTCCCTCAGCGTGTGGGAGATAGTGGGCCAGCAAGGTGGGGGTCTCTCGGTCCTGCGGACCTTTCGGCTCATGCGAGTTTTGAAGCTGGTCCGCTTCATGCCAGCCCTCCAGCGCCAGCTCGTAGTCCTCATGAAGACCATGGACAACGTGGCCACGTTCTGCATGTTGCTGATGCTCTTCATCTTCATCTTTAGGTGAGTGCTTCTGATTCCCAGTCCTGTGATTGCTCTTGGGTGTTTTGGTGGGATCCCGTGGTGAGGTGAGGGGATGTAAGAGTCCACACCAGAGCGTGGCTGAGCTGAACAGTCCCAGAAGCAGCATCGTTGGCCAGTGCCGGTGGTGGCTTGCTGCCCTGACTAAATTCTCTTAACTCTGGCCAAATGAGACATCTGTCTTTGCAAGATGATTTACAAGGAAAATCTTTCAGCTGGATGATTCCTTGACATCACCCCAAGACAGCGGTTCCATTACTTACCGACTAGCAGAAAGCCTGGTGCTAAAAATATTGCCAAGGAAAGGGCGATGTTCCTAAAATAAAGTCAGCCAGGGTGGTGCTTGTGCTCTCTTGCATGGCCTCTTCTTCTGAGAAGTCAAAATGTTAAAAAAAGGCTTGGAGTAGCCCCGAACTTTTGGATTTTGGTCTACATCTTGAGACAGGTCTATCTCCTTGTAACAGCCAGCTCTGGTGTTCCAGCAATGCAGGCACTGGGGGGGCTGAAGGAAGCCTTCCATGGAATAATGGAAAGACTCTTCCATGGAATAATGTCCCTTCTCCCAGTGAGACGTTTCACTCCAAAACCACCATTTGCAGCCGTGGTGCTCAGCAGAGCTGTAAATAATTTGATTATTCAGGTTACTGGCCGAAAGCAGGGGAAAACAAATTATTCTTTTATTATCAATCTCAAATGAAAGGTATTCTGTTTTCTTGTCAAAATCGAAAAAGCTGTTTCAGGTCCCCTGACATGTCTCATTCAGGCATTTCACAGAAACCCTTTTTGTCTTCCTAATTCAATTTAAGCGTATTTTGCTGAAAATGTGTCATTGCAAAACAGAAAGTCAAAACATTTTGTTTAGAAAATGTTGAAACACAATGTTTTGACTTAAGAAAAACAAAGCAGAAGAAAAAGAAGGAGCAGACATACTTTTAGGTTGGAACTCTTTGACAGATTTGACCCAAATTCACAACTGGCTTGCGTGATCTCGAGGCGTATTTTTCAGTGAACAAATGATTCATCTTTTAAAAAAAAATAATAAAAAAATAAAAAGAGTGGCTCAGGTGAAATCGGGAGACTGTCAGCCCTGCTGTATGATTACTGGTTTGTACTGTGGTCGTCTTGTTGAGCCCCTGCTTTCCCTCCCGTGCAGCATCCTGGGGATGCATCTCTTTGGCTGTAAGTTTGCTTCGGAGCGAGACGGCGACACTCTGCCCGACAGGAAGAACTTCGACTCCTTGCTCTGGGCCATCGTCACGGTTTTCCAGGTACAAAATGGAAAACGCCACAACTCGCGTGTGTTTTGGGGCTGCAAGGGCTGGGGTTGTTTTCCGAAGCATCTGACAGAGCTTAGTGAAGCTCCTTGCTGTGGAAGGGAGAGGACCCGAAACTACGAGTGAGGGGAGACAGGAGGTTTCAGACCATTTTCAAGAACAAAGGATAAAGCTAACGAGGAGGGGCTGCTGAGGCAGGAGGCTCTTGCATTTGCTGGGTGGGTGAAAGTAAGTGCAGATGGTGGAGATGGAAAGGAGGAGATTGGGACCGTTTGCAGTGATATTTCAACAAAGAACAGAATCCGGTTGAAGGCCATAATTGATACGCGCAAATTTTTGTTCTGGCAGCTCTGACTTCTGTAACTGTGGGATCTATGAAGGACTTCTAGCTGTTCTGGCCAACCAAAGGAGAAGTCCAGCCCACACGATGCTGTGTTCCCTTACGGCTGAACGTGTCCCTCGGTGCGGGTGGGAGCGGGGCAGTTTGGGCAGGGTCCTTACAGGTAGCATGAGAGTCATGGTGGCTTTGGTCCTGTCTCTCCTCTGGCTCAGAAGACGGGTTGGGCCAGATTTGTCCCCTGTGGTTATAGCTACGGTGGATACCCTAAAATTGGGGTGCTTGTCTGGCCCATCCGGAGCACAGATACGGGGGGACAACAGCACGCCATCCTCCAGTATCTCCATTTTCCTGATACCCTTCCTCTGCAGATTTTGACCCAGGAAGACTGGAACAAGGTCCTTTACAATGGCATGGCATCAACCTCCTCCTGGGCTGCTCTCTACTTCATCGCGCTCATGACGTTTGGGAATTATGTTCTCTTTAACCTGCTGGTGGCCATCCTGGTAGAGGGTTTCCAGACGGAGGTAATGTCCTCATGCTCCTGCCTTTGCTTTCTTCTGAAGTTTCAGGGCCTCCAGATCCTGGAATTTGATTTCCGAGATGGACGGCAATACGTTTACAAGAGTGGTACATGAAAGAAAGTGGGGGAAAATATTAGGTCATCTTTCTGGTTTGGTTTTTTTTAATTTCTTCTTAGCCACGGTGCGATTTAATACAGCGAGCCCTCTAAGTGAAGGGCTTAAATGAAAAGCATTGTTAGCATTAATGTAGGAGTTGGGAATTCGGCGGTGAGTCAGGCACTGCGGATGGGATCGCTGCTATGACAGTGTCTTTGAAACAGTTCTCGCCGTATCTGTCAGCCAGATTAAAAGCCCTTCCTGAAAATTTACGCAGGCTGGTAAGAGATTAGTGACACGATTATTTTTTTTGATGGTATGTGTTCATGGAGCTCTTCCCGTCCCCAGCCCTGCAGTGCTCTGCCCATTTTAAAGTACGTGATTCCTGGTCTCTGCCAGCTGCTTCCTCGGGCTGGGAACCTCCATGAGACATCCCAGATTGCTGGAGGCTTTCATGGAAGGGCAGGGGGACACTTTAGGTTTGAATTGAACCTTTTGTTTCATCCCTGCTGCCTTCCCAACTTGGAGCGAGTGAGCGTGTCACGTAGTCCCCAGAGGGGGGGACCTGCGATGCCCACCCGCCCTCTGCACAACTTGTCCCATTGCCCAAGAACATCAGTGAAAGGAGGGGACCTTTCCACCCTGCCCAGGGACTTGGAGAGACAAATACAAGCTAAAGCTGCTCACTGGCGTCTGGTTGCATAGTCTGTGCTTTTACACGCTATCTCTGATTTTTAGAAGTGTCCTGGGGTGACTAAATATTATTTAAGATTCGTTGCTTGTGTTTCACAATATCCTACCTCCCCATGAATAGCTAAGCACAGAACTGTTTTATTATTATTATTATTATTATTTTTGGAACGCAGTTTAGAGTTAAATTAATGGAGTCGTACCCGGAGATAGCAAGAAGAAATACCTTTTATTTCTTGTATCGTCTCTCTCCATGTTGGTGCTTTTCTTTTTTTTAATTGTTACTGTTGTAGCTGTTTCCGTCTGTAGATCCCCCTCCTACACACACTGCTCAGCCCCAGGGAAGGTCACTGCCAGGGTCTCCCGCATAGCACAAATGTTCCCTTGCCCGAGCGAGAAGAGGTAAAAAGCTCCTTGTCCGCTTGCGACGACGGCTTCGAAACCCACCCTTTGTCCACTCAGTCTGGCGCATTGACTCTCCGAAGGTCGCCGAGGTGGGAGATCACCTGCTGCGCCCGCTGCTTAGAGAAAAGGACGCAGCCCCCACAATGCAGCAGCCCCTTCTCCCCCCCCCAGCTCCTCGAGGGAGGCTGACACATCCAGTCCTTGGCTCAGCCCGGTTTTTCATGCTTAGAGCATCCCCGTGCTCGCCCGCCGGCATGCTCCCGCTCCCGCACGCCCTGGTTCCCTGGGCAGCCGTTTTCCCCCCCGCTCGCTTTGCGGCCGGCTGGTATGGTGGCCTGACTCCCTCCCAATTCACACCCTGGCTTAACGCGCTGCAATTTTATTCCAGTAACCGTGTCCTTGGGGGTACGTCTTCCCCCGCGTCCAGGGGAACCGCCTGCCGCATCCCGTCGGATTTGTTTTCGGCTGGGTATTTGCAGCGGGGCTGCCCCATCGCCTGCGCCCACGTCGGCTCTGCCGGGGCAGTGCCCGGCTGGTCCCAGCCAGCTCCAGGGATTCCCCGTGAGCTGCGAATGTGCTTTAAGTGTGAATCAGGGAATAACTTCTGATTCAGGAAAGCACGGAGACAGCCTGAAGCCAGCGATGCTCGCGCCGGTATCGAGAGGCGAGTGCGGGGACCAGGATCCAGCGCAGCCTCCAAAGATCAAACCTTCTCTGGCCAATTCCTCCCAACCACGGCAATTCCAACGAACTTGCACCAGCCTTCTCTAATTCGTGACCCTGATTACAGTGCGATTTTGTTTGTCAGGCTTTGATGATGGCATTTTAACAATAATCTTCTTTCCACGTCCTTGTTATTCCGATTTCTCCGTGCTCCTCCAGTAAACTGCAGTGGGATCAAGAGATCCCTGGGCTCAACCCAAGTTTTTCTGCAGCGGCCGGGGAGCAAACGTCTGCTGGAGGTCGGGAGCCAGGTCTGGCCTTGCCGGTTTATGTTTATTCAGCTTTGCAAACAGATCTCGTTCAGGGTTTTGCTAGCCAGCACACACAGGATCCTCTCCTAAGCAGAATTAATAGAGAGATCATCTCTCGCTGTAACCAAACCCCAGTGTCCCCGTCCTGCCATTGCACTTGACCCTTCTTCTGAGTTGGGTTGGGGTTCTTTTTTCTTTTTTTTTTTTTTTTTCCCCATTCTCCTTCAGATTTCTGGGCTGAAACACAATCCCAGGGCTGCTGCCTTTATCTCCCTGGTCCTTGAGTGCCTTTCCTCAATCTGCAAGCACCTCGTTAATTTTAGTGCATGGCTTTGCAGCCCCAGTTGCTAGGCAGCAGATGTATATAAGCAGTTGAGAAACAAAAAGGACCTGTTCCAAACTTTAAATACGGAGCAATATATTTTGCAGGGTTGAGGGTGTTGGGTTTTGTTTTTTTTTTCCCCACTCCTTTCTTTTTATTTGGTAACCCGCTTGTCTCTTGCAAGAGACGCACGCAGGACTTTGTGCAACGTGGTTATTTTTGACTGTACGCTCTCCGATTTAAGTGGAGCCTGGCGTTGGTGCGGGGAAGGTGAGAGGGGACTCCGTTTGATCGAGCTGCTAATTTGAAATTGCTGCCTGACCTCGCGGAGCCCTGCCCTGGGGACTTCTCTCTGAAGCAAGCAATGACTCCTCTTTGTCAGGCATAAAGCTCCTCTCCCGAGGGAATTCCTGATAATATTATCTCCAAAGCATATTCTTCCATTGGTAATCCTCCCGGTTTCGTGGCTCCTTGTCCCTGGCTGTCCTCCCTTGTGGGTTTGTTCCATCCCCTCCTTTGTGCCCCCCTCCCTCCCTGGCACCCCAGGACCCTCTTCCGGCACCTCCATCCTTTCCCCTGCAGGAGGACATTCCTGCTCTCTGGATGTAGCATCCTCGGAGAAATACAGGCTTTGACTTCTGTGCTTCAACCAGAGCGAATGGTCCCTTCTCCCACAGTAGGGCTTTTGGATGGTGTTTTTCTCGCATCCCTTACCTTTTGCATTCCTGTTGGTTTCATTGGGATTTTCCTTGTGAAGGAAAAGTGTTTCCATGTTGTTCTCTTTCAATGACTTTTCCATGTCTCTCTCCGTTTACAACCAAAGACTTTAAATTAAGTGTCCATTACATGGCTAGCAAGACACTGTTGGCCCATCCAGATCCCAAAGCCGATCAGTCTTTCTTAAACTCTTCATCCCAGCCTGGAGTGGGATGAGTTTTGCATCCCGTGTAGTAACTGGAGGAAAGATCAGTTGCCCTGTAGGGCAAGAAATGAAGATGGTGGGACAACCTGTGCCCTCCTGCAGCAGGGTGTAACCTCCCGCGGGATGGGATCAGGCACGGCCACGCTGCCAAAACGTGCCAAGGAGCGTTGGAAGAGCCACCCCTGAGGAAGGGGAAAGTCAGCGAGGTCCGAAAGGGCGTGTGCATGCCAAATGGGTAGGGAAAGACTGACTTCTGGTGCTGTGAAGAGGTGCTGGGGCCGCTGGTGTGGCAAAGCCCCCCAGGATGGGGCTGTGCCCCGCTGCTGCGTTTGGGCACCCCACTGGTTTCACTGGGCATCCCCACTGACGGGGGCGAGGAGGGACCAACTCGCGGCAGGTTCCGGTGGCTTTCCTTAAATTCGACTTTTCACCTGGCTGTAAGAGGGCTGATATTGTGTTAATCAAACACTCGTTAAAAGCTTCCATTGCTGCCTAATGAAGGCGTAATAAATAAAGATCCTATTATGCAGCTGCAAAAAAAAAAAAAAAAAAAAAAATCATATTTTCAATAATTAGCTGGTGTTTCATTAGCACAATTATCACTTAGGAGCTGAAGCAAGCTCCGTTTGAAACACTTAATTTAAAGGTAAGGCTGGTCCCTTCGAAGGGCATCGCTCCATCTGAGATCTTCCACCCCCTCCCTGTGCCGAGCGGAGTCGGTGCCACAGCCCGGCTCTCCACGGCGGCCGCACGCTGCCCTTCTCCCCTCCCCTCTCCTTCCCTGCCTTTTCTCCTGTGTTTGGTTTTGTTTTTTTCTTTTTTTTTTTTCGTTCCCCATTCAGTCCTGCTGTTGAAACTGTGAAAATTGAACCCCTCCTTCCCCTTCCTCCCCCCCCCCCCCACTTCCCTCCCCCCCGTTTCTCCTTCAGGAGATCTCCAAGCGAGAAGATGCGAGTGGGCAGTTAAGCTGTATTCAGCTGCCTGTCGACTCGTCGGGGGTACGTACACAGCACGTCCCACCGCCCGCCGTGGTTGTCTCTCTCGTGGTGCCTGGTCACACACTGTGGTGCTGTTCTCATTGTAGTAGCTGTCGTTCTTTTGGGGGTTTGTTTGGGTGTTTGGGGGTTTGTTTCTTTTTGTTTCTTTTTTTTTCCTTTCTTTTTTGTCGTCCTCATTGTCGAGTCAGCCTTGATTTTAAGTCCCTTCCTTCTCTGGGGCAGCCAGGTAAATTAAGGTGGGTGCTTCAGGGCGGCTGATGTGGCTCCAGCCCCCGGCTCTCGCCGACCCCTTTCTGGACGCCTGCCCCAGGGAGGGCTCCCCACGGGGCTGTCGCAGCTCCTCCGCAGCACGGTCACATCCCGGGACATCCCTAGGGATGCGAACAGTGATGGTGACTGCTGGGCACGCCTGCCAAGTGCTGCCTCCCTCACGCAAGCGGAGGAGGGTGCCCGGGAGCGAAGGGACCTGGAATCAAGCCTGTTTGTGGACACGTGTGGGGGGAGCCCCGTGCTCAGCAGGACGGTGGCAGCTGCGCTGTGGCGTGTCCCAGAAAGGCTGGCCGGGATGCTGGGATCTCCGGCGAGATGCTGCGTTGCAGCGCGGGTCAGGATGTGAAATGGTCCCGTTCAAGTCCGAGGAAGCCGCAGATCTCCGAAGCGCAGCACACTCCAAACCTTACTCTTCTGCCAACCTCATCTTTCTCTTTACCACTCCCTTCCCTTTCTGTCCTTTCTGAGAAGTCTGGCTTTTCCTTCAGCACAAAAGCCCTTTCCCATCATATCCCAGTGTGTCAGTCCCCTTCGGTACAGGCTGGTTTAGCCGTTGCACAGTCTGGTCCGTCTTGCCGTACCCTCGTTTCCCAAAAGGATTTTAACTCCCTGTTCTCTCATAACCCCTTTTCTATCCAGAAAGGCAAACTGGGAGTGCAAGAACAGGTAATGGGCAGCGGCCCCGGCTGCGAGATGCTTGCCTGCACCGCACTGAGTCTGGCACGTGGTGTTTCAGAGGGGCTGCTTTCTGCCCTCCAGCCGTGGGGTTTGGTGCTGGGGAGGGGGGTGGGAAGTCCCCGCGTAGCTCTGCTTTTCCATCTCGGCACACGTCTCGTCGTGCACCCTAAAACTTTCCTTTGGGCTGTTAGAGAGCACTCCAGGAATACAAATCACATAAAATTCTTACCGTTATTTATTCCTTTTTAATAACCCATTAGGGAGGATGAGTAATTCCTGGCAGGCCCACCATTGGGCTGAGCCCGGAGCCTCCGCGGGGAGCGTACCTGGAGCCAGCTGGAGCCCCTCTTCGTACACAGACACGGTTTTGACTCCAGGGAAGTTCAGGCTAGCCTGACTTTACTGCTCCCCCTTGCAAGGTGCATCCCTGACCTTCCCAGTCTGCATCCTACAGGATGAGCTTCCCTCAATAGCACAGAAGTCCTGGATCCTCAGGAGGGGATGTTTTGAGCCAACACTTCACATCACACGCTCTTTTGCCTTAAAAATGTGTCTGAGAGCGTCCAGTCTGCCTGGAAAAAAACGCTTAACTGTTTAGTGACCCCGTGGGGGGGACTATCAGGGCTCATCCCTCTGGGGTTTTGCTGAACAAAGAAGCGCAGGGCACTTTGTGTGGGGTGCCATCTCTTCCTCCCATCCCACGCAGGGGTCCCTCTGGGTTTTTACAACCAACAGGTACCCGAGCACCAAACTCCGCCGCGCTGGCCCGGGCTCCTGGGGACGCAGCTTAGCCTTGGTGGGGGTTTTCTGGGGCTCCTGGTCTCTCCCAGCTGAAGTGAGGATCTGCTTGGCTTCTTTCATCCCAGCATCCTCCCTCTCTCCCAACCTCTTCTCCCTCCCCATGTACATCGTGACGGGGCTTGGTGGCCTTTGCCAGAGCAGTGGTTTCAGCCGTGACTCCTCCTCTTTTGGATGGGCATCGTTCTGGCGAGCACCATTGCCCGTCGGGTGTATCCTGACTATACCACACCCTAAGCGCCTTTCTGCAGTGCCAATGGACAGAATCAGTGGGATGCGCAGGGATGTCCCTAAGCGGGTCCGTGCCGCAAGACCGAGCAAGAGCCTGGGCACCACGCTGCAGCAATGGTAAACCTCTTCTCTCTTCTCCTGAGGATGGGCCCATGTCAAAGTGGGCAGCTCTCGCTCAACCCCCGGCGTTCGAAATGATACAGCGGAATTTAAATCCCCCAAACGATACAGTGTAAATGCCCCAAACTTCTGTTGTGTGTCTCAGCTGGAAGGGGAACAGCCACCCAGGGCAGTCGCTATCAGGTTCTGCCACCCGGACCTTCTTCTGCGCTGGTGGGGCGTCCATCCACACGTGCCCCTTAGCGGCCCTGGAAAGTCCCTTGTGCCCCTTCTGAACCCTGGATTGCTTCATCGAAGCATCACTAGAAAGAACCACACACAGAGAGTTTTAAGCCATAGCGTATAAAGAGAGATGAGTAGGTCCAATTTTTGTCCCAAAATTGCTCATCAGATATCTGTCCTTCCCTAATATCTGCCCAGTATGCAATTCTACAAGGAAAAATTAAGCAATGGTTTGTTTTTTTCTGATCCCTTTCTGGGACCGCGTTTGGAGCCAGAAGCAGTCTGTCCTCCTGGTAGGAGGTTAATTAGTCTGTGGTATAAATATGTGCATGCGTCATTTTGTGAAAGGTGATGTTGCATCGTGGTACGAAATTCAGTGGATCCGTAGGTGTGGTGTTGGAGACGGGAATCCGTTTTCTCAGAGGGGGTGTCCGTGCTCCGCGGCCCGTCACCCTCCTTGCTGAAGCTCTCTGTTTTGCTCCAGGGTGATGCTTCCAAGTCCGATTCCGAGGGGGATCTCTTCCCCCGCAGCCTGGAAGAGGAGGGAGGACTCAAGAAAAACTTGTCAAATCCAGCCTGTGAGTAACAGCCCCGGGAGGACAGGCCCTTCCACAGAAACCCCGCTTTTCTGTGAAAACAATGTGTCCCGAAGGAAAAAGCCCTCCTAGAGAGAATGATGTAGTCCAAGCTGTGACACGCTTGACACTGCAGCAGTCTTGCGGCATGGGGTGGGATCCTGGGATGCAAACGGGGAGAGATGATGGTATTTGGGCCGTAATCTCCCTGCTGAGCCTGAGGTCTGGGCTTTTGGGGTGTCTCTGCATGGGCACAAGCGGAGGAGCCATGGGGAAGGAGGATGGCGGGAGCCCAGCGTGGGCAAGGAAGTTCTCAGGGTTGGATCTGGCAGGTGTTCATTGGAGGGTTGAGGGCAGCTGATGACAGTCTCCATCTGCCCTCCTCTCCCATTGGCACCCATTCCTGATTTACATCCCCCTGCTCCCCTGCCAGGCTGAAGGACAGGCTCTCGGCTCTCCAGAAGGGCTTGTTGGCCCCTATCCTCCTAATGGTTGGAGGAGAGCCGCCCTTGCCCAGCTGCTTTGCCTGCCCGGGAGCAGGTTGTAGATGTGCCCCTTGAAGTGTGACACCAAAAACACGCTGTGTGTCTTCCAGTGATGGCCCTGAGCGACCACCCGGAGCTGAAGAAGAGCCTGACCCCGCCGCTCATCATCCACACTGCTGCCACGCCGATGCCCATGCCCAAGAGCGCCATGTTCGGAGATGCAGCGCAGGGTTACGAGTCCCGCCGGGCCAGCGGCGTCTCCATGGACCCCACTGCTTACGAGCTCAAGTCCCCGGTACTCACGTCACCTCCTCCTGCGGATGCTCAGCGGGTGTCCGTTGGGTTTACGGGTCTGTCTGTCCATGCATCTGCCCCAGCTGGCACGGCAGCAGCCCGGCATGGGGCAGGTGGCACAGGGCTAATGCTCTCCCTGTCCTTCCCACAGCCAAGCGCCCGCAGCTCCCCGCACAGCCCCTGGAGCGCCGGCAGCAGTTGGAACAGCCGCCGCTCCAGCTGGAACAGCATCGGCCGGGCCCCCAGCCTCAAGCGTCGGGGGCAGAGCGGCGAGCGCAGATCCCTCCTCTCCGGAGAGGGGAAGGAGAGCTCGGAGGAAGGGGAGAGTTCGGATGAAGAGCACTCCAGCCGGGCCGGCAGCTTCAACGGCTCTTTGCCTCATCGCATGGAGTCGCTGGAAACAAAAGGCTCCTTCGACCTCCAGGATACCCTGCAGGTGCCTTCCCTGTACCGGACCAGCAGCATGCACAGCAGCCGGACCACCACCTCCGAGCACCAGGACTGCAACGGGAAGACATCTCCAGGTCTGCTTCTGCACCAGCTCCACCTGGATGACCCCCGACAGGACTGCGATGATGATGATGAAGGCAACATGGTAAGGAAACGCCAAGCACTCATCTGGGGCTTTTTTCCGTGTCAAAGCGATGCTTGTGCCTGTCCCTGGAGAGCAGAAGTGGGTGGGAAGCGATGGCCTGTTGCAGGGAGTAGTCTCACCACCAGACCAGACTGAGAGTCACCCAGAAGAGCACTGGAAGGTCCTTGGGCTGTGGATGCCACCAGAAGTGGGGTTGGCGTCATATTAAGTATTTTAGCGCAGTTCATGATGGAGGGATCAAGCCAAAACCTCCCAGGTTCCACTAAAAGGTGCAAAGAAAAGACTATCTCCTGAAAGTATAAGCTTTTCTGGTTTTCTGTTCTTTTTTTTTAAAAAAAAAAAAACCACGCAGCTTTCCCTGCTCTCCAACCATTTTTCAGCTTTTTGCCCCCGCGTACAGCAGCAGACAATTTCTGTTGACATCAACAGGCGAAGAAGGGGCAGGGTTTGGCCCCCCATTTCCATGGCAGCATGAGTCCCCTAGAGATGGTGGTAATTTCAAAGGCTTTGCATTAATTTCCATATGAAGAGGCATTAGTCCAATAAGCATCTCTCTTTCACAGGCCTGAAAAGTGCCATTTAGGAAACATTAGCTAAAAGGGCTGCGAGCACAGGGAAGGGACAAGGGTCCCTGGCTTTTTTTCCACGTGGATGTTTGTATCTTAAGGGAATAAAAGGAATCTGGTTGTTTTTCCAAGATTTTTTGCATGGCTGGCAGAAAGGGGCTTGAGCTGGTGGCAGGACACTGCGGAGACTGTCCCATCGGGATGTTCACAGGACAGTTTGGGGGTGGGGTTGGGGTGTTTTCTGCTCTTCCCAGGTTACCTCTTTGTTTCCCTTTACCTTGTTCTCAGGCTTAAAAATGTGATGGTCTGATGTGTCATCCCCACTCTTTCTGGTGGTGAAGTGGATGGGTTTTGGGTAGAGCCACGTGATGGTAACCAGGGTGGTACTGGGAACACGAAAGCTGCAGCTCGTGGACATGATTTTACTGTATTTCACTGAGTTTGTTGTATGAAAATGGAATTTGGAGCATGTGAAGGGATGCGAAAGGCAGCGGTGACTCCCGAGAAGGAACAGGAGGAGACAGAAAGTGCTGGCAGAATGGAGTCACTCAGCTGTGAATCGCCTTTAAAAAAAGCCATTATCCCATTACATCTCCAGCATGGATCCTCAGCCTGGGATTTTTACTGATTGTCTTAACCTGGTTTTTAACCTCCATAAAATAAATTGAATTTTTAAGAAAAGGAGCAGTAATTATTTTTGGAAAAAAGCGCTATTAAAAGTGATCAAGCGACCATGCTCTTTATTGCTAGCTAGGGATTTTTTTTTTATTTTTTTTTTTCACGCTCCAACATCTGCTGCTTTTTTTCCAGCTCACCTGGTCCAAGCATCTCGCAGGTCCCTTCCTTTCCCCCCACAAGGTCAGAAGCCAGCGGCTCCCCTTGCCCTGGACACCGTGTGACGGGACACGTCCCTCCTCTCCCATCCCACCCAGCCCCGCAGCCCCGGCCAGCGCTGACGATAGGCTGTTCAATAAGATGCACGGTTTTAATCTTTATTACGGCATCTGTTTTTTAGCATAAACCGAAGATCGCCTTCTGTGTGCCGAGGTCTGGCCACGTAGGGTTAGACCAAAGGTGCCTCAGTCCTCTCCCATGGAATGGTCAGAAGCAAAATCCTGGGGAAAGAAAAGGCAAAATAGGGTAAATGAATAAACCCATGGTAGAGCTGCAACTGGGACATCTGCAGCTGGCTGGTGCCTTTCCCCGTGCTCCGAAATGTGTCTTCGCTGCAAATCACTAAACCAGACGGATTGGAAAATATTGCTTAGATTAGCGAAATGAGCCCCCAGGTTGCGGAGCTTCCCTTTGTGATTCCCTCCTGACGTTCGGGGGGGGATGCTCTGCCCCTAAATTAGCCTTGACAAAGTCAGGGGGCAAAAAAAAAAGTAATGATTTTTTAAATGGAAAAAATAAAATTCAAAACTCCCCCGCCAACAAAAGAAGAAAAGAACTCGACTGTTACTCAGATCAAAGTAATCCTAAATATGCCCTTCTGCAACAAAGCTTCACATCTCTCCTTGCTGGCTGGTTTTGATTGCCTCTGCGCAGAAATAAAAGGAAGTGCAAAGGCTTCGTTTGGATCTCCCAGGCTCCCATTATATTAGTGCCGCTCCACTGCCTTCAATGAGTTTATTCTGGATTTACATCCCTCCGAGGGGCCGGAATCAGGCCCCTGATAGCTCTTCTCCCCAGAAGTATGAAATGAGGGGACTGAAAACTGTTCTTCATTGCACGACTGCAGACAAGGAGGAACTTCGCGGGGAGCGCGGTCTGCTGCCTGGTTGGGCTCACGTGGCTGGGACCGACATCGGGGATGTGCTGCGAGGTCTTTGTTGTTCGCATCTGCTGCATTTTTGGATGCTTTTCGACCCAAATTTGCTGAGCGCTCAGAGCAGAAAGTGAGGCAAATATTGAAATCTGCAACCAAATGCGTCCCCTCCTCCCAGGGGACAAAATCCTCCTTGCAATGGCAGCTCCTTTCCCTGTCGCCTGTTGCACTTTTTGTTCTGTGGCGTGCGGTCCAGCCGCCCCCCGAGCCCTCTCAGCCTGCCCCCGCTGCATATTTATATTAAATCATCAGGTCCCGAGCGCCTCTGTGCAGCTTCCAGCTTGCCTGGGGGTCCGCTGCCGCTCATAGAGCGTTTTTCAGCTTTCCCCCCCACCCCACCCCATCCTTATAATAAATCTTTTATAAATCTAAGCCTCTCCCTTACTCCGAGGAGCGCATCAGTCATCTTTTTAATGTCAACTGCCTTTCATCCTGCCCTCAGAACTACATTAATATCTGAAAGTCCTAAAAAAGCAGCTATTTCTCAGCAGCTCTCCTTGCTGTGGGATGGGAGTGAAGGCAGCCCCGCCATCGCACCGTGTCCTGGCCCCAGCCTGCATCCCGGCGGGGGGAGTTTTGGTGGTCGTACCCAGGGAGATTTTTGTGTAAATCGCCGGCGACTGAACTAAAGAGGAGTTTTCTTCTTCCCCCCCACCCCCGGCCCCGCATCTTTATTCATCCTGTCCAGGTGTGTTTTATGAACAAATAGATATGATTTAAACCACATAATTGATATATCGCTTTGAACATAATGCAGGCTTAAGCTGCAATCAGCCTGATTGTAAGCAGTTGATGCGTGTCTGGACCTCGCGGAGAAAGCATTTGATGGGACTTAGGCTGGAAATGCTCGGGTTTTTATTTCACAAATATCTTACATTTGGCTCAAATTAAGTGAACTGCGCTGTTCCACGGGGGGAGATCTGGAGCGAGTCCTTTGACTTGAGATTTCTGCGGATGTACTTGGCCCCGTAGAGAGCCGCCGGGCTGCAGCCCCGGCCGAGCCCTGGTGCTCGCCCTTACTCGAACACGCTGAATAGAGCGACATGACGGAAGATCACTTTTTGCCTTTGTTATCTGATTTAGCCCATGAACTGCAAGCTGCAACAATTAGCCAGACCCCAAAATATCTTTGGCATTAAAATTGGACAAAAGGAATATAAAGAAGCATTCTGTGCTGCTGACGCATTACCATTCACTACAAATCCCCATGATAAATACCAGAACTGCTTTGAATAATAGATACTTGTGGAAACCTTCCAGCTCGCAAAATGAACTGGACCAAGTCACAGCTATTACTCCATGTCCAGAGGCTGGGGTAACAATCGCTCTTCTCACCGCAACTTTGAGCAGACACCTGATTTTTTATCCATTTATTTACCTTTGTTAAATCTATGGATAATTAAACTAACTAGGCTGCTCGAAGGGATAACACAACCCCAAGGATGCATGCTCTATTAAATACAGTTTAGAGGGAAGGGAGCAGTTCTGATTCCTTGCCTGGGGTTGGAAAAGGGATGTGAAAACAGCCAAGACGTGGCCAAAACCTACTGGTGTGCCGTGGCGTGGTCTGTGCTTGCCTAGAAAGGGAAGGGGTAGAAAGATCGAGCTTTTTTTTTGTGGTTATTCAAACTTTTCTTGTTATTTTCACGAGGTGGTTTTAATTTTCTGAAGGGTTCAGGTTGTCACCAAGTGCTTTCATTAAAACGGACGCTACACTGGCTATTACCCATCGCTAATGAGACCCCTGGCTGAGTGCGTGTAGGAACAGAAAGGACTTCCTCCATTCCGCTCAATTACCCTAACAAATCCCATTTTTACAGCCTGCAGTACCTCCAATTGCTAACAGTTTGGCTCCGAATGAATTCCCCCCCGCCGGCCCTGCTGTTTTTAGGGTGAAATAAATAAAAGTGGCTCAGCCCCAGGGTCCTGTCGCTCCCGGGGTGTGAGCGGCAATTCCTGCGCTGTGCTTCGCACCCCTCTGCATCCTCACAGTTCTGAACATCTGCAGAAGAAAGCTTCAAAGAGCCCGGGCGGCCACGTGTGTGCCCATCCAAGCCCTGGCAGTAGCAGGGAAATTATTTCCTGCTAATGGAAGAGTGAGGATTTGTTTTTGTTGATCTGTAAACGCAAAGCTCCGCAGTGACGTTGCACGCACCCGTCTGTGGATTGATCTTCTGGTGCTTCGCTTTGGAAGGGCTGGGAAAGCCCCAGCGTGGTGGGCGAGAGGTTCGTCTGGCTCCTGCTGGTTGCCGCTGCTCAAGATGCTTGCGCTGCGATGCCAATTGGATTAAAGATCCTGACCTCCCCTCGGAGACCTACAGACGAGGAGGCGACAAGACTAATCCAGAGGCTGTTCCAGCCAGGACGAGGCTTCCCCTCAGGGTCCACTTTTTCATGTCTTTCGTTGGCCTGTCGGCCAAGGCTTTTACAATCTGCCCTTCTGGCCTTAAACGACCTTGCAGGGGGTCTAAAACATAAGTATGCCTGGCCGAGGATAAGCTGGGCTTTCAAGTAGGAATTAATTTGCGGGAGTCGGATGGCCTGTGTTCATGCAGAAGGTCAGGCTGGCCACGATGTTCCCTTCTGGCTTCATAATCTCCCGTCTAATCTGTTTGTGCTGAATGAGAGGCAGATGCTCGCCATTGTGTTCCTGGACCAAAACTCGGGTCCCCAAACGGTTTCTTC
Source organism: Larus michahellis (assembly GCF_964199755.1). NCBI lineage: Eukaryota > Metazoa > Chordata > Aves > Charadriiformes > Laridae > Larus > Larus michahellis. The sequence continues at coordinate 7,887,331 of NC_133909.1, forward strand.
AGCTTTCCAGGGGTGCTTAGACATAGGGCTTGGCCCAGCAAGGAGCAGGCATCCCTCCCTCTACTCCATTTATAACCTCTGACATAAGCATTATATATTATTAAAAAAAAAACCAAACAAAAAAAAAACCCAACAAAAATACCCCCAAAATCTTAGAAGATTCAGGCAAGCATCTGAGGAGTATCTGGAGGGACTGAGGCTGATCAGAGCGGGTTATCAGTCATCTAGGACAAAGACTTTATTTACTGTGTTGGTCCTTTTGGCTAACTGCGTGCCAGATGCAAGACCAAGCCCTTGCCCAGTTGCCAGCGCTCTTTCCCCTGCCCAGTGGGGTCTTTTTCGGGGGCATCATTTTATTTCAGCTTTACTGAGCACTTGGAAATGTGTCTTCAGTGAAAAATTGCCCCGGGTCCTTTGCTTGGAATTTTTGGGGGTTTGCTGTTTTAACAGTTCTCTCTTTGTTTTCCTCCCGGTCTGCTCTACGTTTCCCTCCTAGAGCAAAAGAGACCGCATCAAGGCGTGGGTACGGGCACGTCTCCCTGCCTGCTGCAAAGAGAGAGACTCCTGGTCCATCTACATCTTCGCCCCTCACTCAAGGTAAGGTGGATGCCCTTGAGCAGTGGCAGCGTGCTGGGCATGGGCACGGGTGCCTGGGCATGGGTGCCCTCGTTGCGATGGCTCATTCTGCCCATGTATCCCGTATGGGTCTCTCTGTGTCAGAGCCAAAACTCCCAGGCCTTCCCCTGCTCCGGTACCACATCGGGGTCACAGAGAGCTGCTCCAAGGTGTGCACAGTCCTGGCATAGGAGTGTCCAGTACAGACCTGTAGCCCAGGGCATGGCTAGAGCTTTAATCAAGTTCGTCATTCGCTCTGTCACTGATGCCAGCGCTCTGCAAGTTTTTCACTTGATGGAGCGTTGGGGGGAAAGGTGCTGCATTAAGGAGATAAATCTGAATTTGCACCCAGTGTACGCTAATAAGACAGCAAAAGGACACTCCTTGACCTCCTAAACCCGCCTGGACTTCTCTGTCTACTCTCTCCCAACAACCCTCAGAAAACACCCTCTCCTTGCCCGCAGGCCCCCAGCTCTGCACTTCCCAAAGCCCAGCCGCGCCGGGGCCGTCTGGGCTCCGTGCTCTCCTCTGTGTCCCTCTGGACATGCACCCACGCTCACCGAGGGTATCCTGTGTTTGAGCTGGTGGGCCCTGGACAGCATTTGAGTTCATTCATACAAAGATTAGAGAGATTTTCAGAAACAGACTTTGGGAAATGTAATACGGTATTATAAATCCTGGGTCAGTGTACAGCCATCTGTCACAGTAAATAGCTTCTGTCCCTTTGTTCTGTGTGCGCTCAACCCTTACGGGCTTGCTGGGAGTATTCCTTCCTTTATTTAAGCTAAACCTGAGCACTACAGACCAGGTAGGGGGTCGGATCCGAACCTGGCTGTGTGTCCAAGTTGTGAAAGCAGCTCCACTTCAAGTGACCCAGAGTCCCCTGTGAACATTACCAGGGCTTGAAGTTCTGGAACCCAATTCTGTAGCTCCGATCCTTTTCTATTCATGCCCCGATCTGCCTGCAGCATGCGGCTCTGCCAGGGAGGGGATTGGGAGATTGTAGCTCATCTGCTTTGCAAACGGAGCGCTCGATTCCCCTGCCATGCGTCGAGCTGCAGCGTTTCTCCCCAACCAGTCGAGCATTAATAGCTAGTCTGTGTCTCCTCTTTTTTTTTTTTTTCTTCTTTCTCGGCAGATTTCGCCTGATGTGCAATAGAATCATCACACACAAGATGTTTGATCATATCGTCTTGGTGATCATTTTCCTGAACTGCATTACCATTGCCATGGAACGACCCAAAATCGAGCCTCACAGTGCTGTGAGTTTCCAAGGTTAACTCTTTCCCGTGCTCCTGCTGGAGCCAACACCCGTGGCGTGGACCCCACTGCTGTGCACTTGGTCTCACTTTCTTTCTCTTTTGTAAACGGGAAGCTGGCAACACCCCCTGCGTATCCTTTGAATTAGGTGCAGCAACTCTCCTGGTCCCTACCCAGCCTCCTTTCAAACTACAGGAGCAGAGCTCATGGCCTGCAATATATCGAATATCCCATTTCTGCAAGTACAATCAAGGTTTTAACACATGACATAAGCATGACATCTGTCTCGGTTTCCTTCGCTGATAAACCTTCAAACACTTTTCCTCTCTCGACACAATGTTCGTTTCTTCCATCTGTTCTCCACGGGCACGTATGTGTGGTGCGAAGGGAATGGGGGAAACTGTTCATTTCATACTCTGCTCTCCCCTTTGTGTATCAGCTTTGTTGTGACACAAGAAAAACTGAATTGATACATGCACTGTGATGCCATTTCCCCAAAGCATTTTGTTTTGAAAGACTGCGTAAGGATTTCTCAAACCAGACCCTCACAGCACTAACGTCCATCAATCGGAGGGGCAGAATCGCCCTATTGCTCTTTTATTTTAGCATAGATTGTGGCTGAGAGATTCGCTGCGCTCTTGCTGATGTAGTGCAAAAGACTGCTCATATCGCAATCATATAGAATCCTGTTTTGTTGATGTAGGCGTGTCAGGCTGTTCATTTTTGTGGATCTTCAATGTAAGACCTTAAAACTGGAGTCTTGGCTGCTCTGTGCCTATTTTAAGCTTTCCCTAGTAGTCCTCCTTACCAAAATAGTTTGCCCAGTGGTCCCTCCCCTAAATCCATTTTTTTTCTTTTGGCTATCATGCAGTCATGGCGCACCAACTCGCAGCTGCAAGAAGAGAGCAGGACTCCCTGCCAGCCGATCTAGCGGGAGGGAATCATCCTGCTGTTCCCCAAATGGGGCACCCTGAGAACGTCCCTTGAAATCCCAAATGCTTCTTTGGAGCCCCTTGCTGCGTCCTCTGAGAATCGCCATTCACCAAGGCTGGGTCCAAAGGAAACTGTGCTTACACAGAGCTGAAGGGAATGGGGTGATGTGCGTGAGTCAGAGGAGCCCACAGCAAAGAGCTGTAGCACGAAAAACCAGTACTTCATGTATGAGAGGAGAAGGATGTCCCTGGGCATCGGAAGAGTGCAGAGAGGAAAGGGGCCAGGGATTCATCAGCATCAGGTTATAACCAAGGGAACGAAAATGGGCCATCCAAGGTTGGAGCTGAGCCAGACCACGCTCTGGGAGCAGCAGGGAGGAGAAGGGGGATGCTGAGCGGTGGGCAGGGAGCAGGGGAGCCAGGAGGAGTGCACAGGCCCTGCCTGCGCTGATGAAGCTCTCATCTGGAAACCGAGAGAGTTAGTTTAGCTTGAGTTGTTTAAAATAATTGTACTTTGCTTCCCCAAGCTGTGGATTTTTTAGCTGCTTCAAGCGAGTTCTCTTTCCCTGTCCCAGTTTCAGCTGGCTCATTGGAAGCGGGGATGCTGTTGCTAGCCAACACACGCTCCCCATCGCAGAGTGCACGACATGGGCTGGGGAGATTATCCTGCAAAATAGCCACACACTTGCCAGAGAGGAATGTAATATCCTCAGTCTCTCCTCCATGCTATTGCTGTTTTATCTCCAGCTCCACAAGCAGGTCCCTGCTCGCTCTCTCCTGCCTACTGCCTACCCCTCCACAGCAGTCTTTTGTGTGGCAGTCAGCTAACGGCCGGAGATGTTTCCTATCACAGCTCAGGCAATCACAGTGCAGGTCTAGGACCTAATTAATTATGGACCCAGTATGGAAACAAGCTACTCTGTGGTTCCTGAGTCACTTTCAGTAAATCATGATCTGGCAAGCGAGAGAGTTGCCAAGGTGTTTTGTCTTGTTTAAATTGCATCTCATTTTGAGCAAGAGATCTGCATCTCTTACGGGACTGCTCTGTAGGGAGAGGCAGAAATAAATCCAGAATTGTTATTAGCAGAAGTGGGGCTGGTTCAATTGTATGCGCACATGCATACATGCATACGCATCATCTTTCCTCCAGCCTCCCCCTTCTGCCGTCCGTTTCTCGGTACAGGCAATCAGAGATTGTTCGGGGATTAGGGAAAAGTGTAATTTATTTAATGATCATCATTAAAAAGAAAGGTTTCTGCTAACTACAGATAGGGAACCGGTCCATGGTCTCATCTGTAATCACTAGCTGCTATTGCAGAGCGGTGGCAGTGAGGACTGCATGGTCTGGTGGATAGCGCAGGGGACTGGGAGATGAGACTGTTGGGCTTCACGCCCAGGACTAGCCTGTGGCTTTGGGCAAGTGAATCAACCTTTCAGGGGCAGGTCTCAGCTGGCATAAACCCCCAGAGCTTCACTGGCTTCGGTGGAGCTGTGACAACTCATGCCAGCTGCGCTTCGGTGTCCCGTGGGTCCCGCTTGCCTTGCAGCACAGCCACTCTAATATTGACTTAATTTCTAGGAGAATTGGGAGCTCAGTGATATTTGCAGTGTGCAGTGATGTCTGCAGGTGAGGGGCAGGTAGAGATTTGTCAGGCACCTTCTGAAGAGGGGAGATCTCCCTGTTTCTGCTTGGGGGCGGGGGGGGCAAATGGGGGGGATTTGGGGGCAAATGGGGTGATTTTAGGGGGCAGGTGCTGGCTCTGCCCCTGTCCATGGTGCTGACACAGACCCGGGCACTGGCAGTGCTGAGCGTGCAGAGGGTTATTGTCTAAATATTTGGATTTTCCTCTCTTTGTGAGCAAACGGTCCGAGACTTGTTTCAGCACAGAAGCTGGAGAACAGTTAGCAACCACCCAAATATGCACAGGGAGATGTACAGCTGCGGAGAGCAGGCTATAAAACCTTGTCTCTCTTTTTCTTTTTTATAGGAACGGATTTTCCTAACGCTCTCCAACTACATCTTTACAGTTATCTTCCTGACTGAGATGACAGTTAAGGTAAATGAAGCTGGAGGATAAGCGTGCCTATATTATATTAGTGAAATTTTATTATAGTGGACTCACAAAACCCTACTAGCAATGAGCGAGGTGTATATTTTCCTCTTCTGAATCATATTCAAATACCCATCACATGCCTTATTCTGAGCACGTTTTACATCAGAACAATTTCACTGAAGTTGCTCTTGATTTACACCATTATGTGAGCAATGGGATGCTTCAATTCAGCAATCCTTCCCTATTCAGCAAAGCTCTTGAGCACATGCTTAACTTCAACCATGCATGTAAGTCCCATTGTCTTCAACAACCAATTGTCCTCAACAACCTAAGCAGCTATGTGCTTTCCTGAGCGGGCAGAGACTTAAGCACGTTGAAACATTTTGCTGGATTTGAGGCAGGAGGCTCAGAAACTCATTGCTGTAAATCTCTCTTGTGTAATTCATAATCACCTCACAGAACAATTGCTCTTTCTTTGGAAAGTTTCTCTAGTTTCTTTATTTGCAAAGCTTGTAAATGATTGCTTTGGGTCAGCCACTCTGAACCTTTACTCCAGCAGCCTGTAGGAATAAAATACTATCAAACTTTTTATGCCAGAGCTAAGCATGTTAGGAACAGTTTTGTGCAGCTAGGTTTAGCTGCATTGAAAATATATAAGGGACAATTTGAGATGTTTCCGCAGAGGTATTTTTACAATTCTTGCAACATAACACTTGCTAATTTGTCTAATTAGTCTTCTATACTGGGAAGCAAATGGACTCGCAGACTCGTATCTGTAAATAATGCATTCTCAGCAGGTTGCTAACTGGAAGAAACATATTGGATGCGATAGTCATAATTTGTTGCAACTTGGTGTCCGGGCAGGTGGTGGCACTAGGCTTGTGTTTTGGGGAGAAAGCCTACTTGAAAAGCAGCTGGAATGTGCTGGATGGGGTGCTGGTTCTCATCTCCGTCATCGACATCTTGGTCTCCATGGTGTCAGACAGTGGCACGAAAATCCTGGGGATGCTACGGGTTTTGAGACTGCTGAGGACGCTGCGACCCTTAAGGTAAGCAGAGGATGCGGAATACCTAAGAGTGTGGGGTGTGTGCACCGAAGGGGGAGCTGAGCCTCTCCTGCAAGCAGCAGCATTCGTGCAAGGGAAGGGACAGGCGAGAGAAGGGCACGGCGCCTGTCGCCAGCGTTGTGCCCAGCCTCCTGCTGCTGCGCAGACAATGAGCGTCCGCAGGTCCTGCAGAGCTGCAAGGAGCTCCGGGCGCTCGCTGTGTTTTGGGACCAGCCCCAAGTGCAGTAGTAAACTGATCAATGCCTCTTTTGCTCATTAAAACACACATCCCCTGCTATTTGTGTTCTCATTTGCTCTCTGTAAAGTGCAGCTTAACAGCTTCTTCTCCCCCTTTCCTTCAGGCAGTCAATGGCTTTTGTAACAAAGAAGGAAATTAGTAGCAGGTGGCAGATCATTTTTAAGGCAGCAGAGACTAAACTGTTGCTTAACCTAGAATGCAAAGAAGCTTATTTCCCATCCACCCCGCCCAGTTCCCCATTAATTTTACAGAGACATTTATTTTGAAAGTTGCCCAGACAAGATGAAAGCAATTGTCCCGCTAACTTGGTCCCCCGTCTCTGACAGCAGACGGTATCCCATGCTCCAGGGGCGGGCACCCCTCTGACCAGAACCTGCCCAAGGACCAGCCTCTTCCAAGCAGGCGTCTGTTTTGCCCTGTACCCCAAGGCATGAAGGTTTCTCTCCACGCTAAATGCAGTCCCTCTTTAATGCCATTGTTGCTGCTCTTGTTACGCAGCAGCTAATAAACCTTCCTGCTCAAAGCATCTTTGTGTGCTTGTCATATCTTACTGCTGCTTCCTTCATAAAAGGTTTGCTTTGAGTCAGGATTTTCTCTTTTAGGACAGAAAAATAGGACCCTACTTCTGACAGAAAATGTTGTTTTACTAGCCCTGTGTGAATAATAAGTCTAAATAACACTGGCCATGCCTATGCGTATATCTTTCAAATATTCTCAACAGCTATGAAAGATATTCTGTTAAATTGGGCTATGTGTATGTTGTGCCTGGTGAGTTTTAGGACGTGAGCTGCTCTAATGATTTTTATCTGGACAGAAAGTGCCATTGGTGTGGTTCAGCTCCCTGACCATATGACTAGGCTGTCTTCCTGTGTGACTCCAATTCAGGCTTTTTTCTCTTCATGTGTCCCCCAGCATCTCCATGTCAACTGCAGTTTCTGGGAGCAGAAAACACCAGATTACTGGTTCAGTAGACCTGCTCTGCTGTTCTGTTTTGGGTGATTTTTGACCCATGTTAAGAAAACCTACAAAATAATCTGGATAGCTCTGGGTAAAAGGAGGATTGATTTCCCATCTCTGAACTGTGGAAGGCAACTTTCTCTCTTGAGGTGGTGTGGTTAAATCAGACCTAGAGGGAAGAGGCTTGGATTGTGTTGAGCCCTGCAAGAGTCACCTGTCTGACCTACTAAAAGCCTTGTATGCTTTCTACATCTATAGGTCTGTCTGGCCAAGACCTGGGTCTTTGTTTGCTAGAGCTTTTCTCTGCAGTCACCTATGTGCATGAGTAGTCTGCAGTTACGGGGAATAACCCTGAGTAACTGCAGGCTGGAGGAAGACCAGCCATCTGGAGCATGTGCAGGATTTAGGCTCTTCCATTGCTATTCCATTCCTGTTCCATTCCTGTTGGCATTTGATATGTTTTCTCAAGAGATTGTGTGAACGTTTTCAGCCAAGATACTGCTTTCTACTACAAAGGAAATGTAAAAAGACAGCAACAAGCCCGTTCCCTAAATATGTTCACAATCAGTTCTATTCCCCTGTAATTAGATTTGTAGGAAATGAAAAAGCAGCCATCGAAGTGGGGGCTTTTCAGTAAGTCATAATCTCCGCATGTGGGAGCCCATCTGCCTCTGCGCTGCACATCTGGGCTGCCCTGAGCACGCCTCTGCCCGCAGCTGCCCGCTCTGCCTTTGCCGCGGGCTGCGCCGTGCGGCTCGGGGATCTGCCCGGGATCTCCAACTGGTTCAACATGGGATGACAGCTGGGACAGGTGGCCTGAGGTCTTTGCGCACTGTGGCTCCAGTCCCCGTGTCTGGGTGAAGCCCCCAGTGGAGACCAAGCCAGTTTTTCCTTTCCAGGAAAGCAGAGGGCAGAGACCAAAGCAAACACTTCATCCCCACCACAGACGAGCTAAGCCGGCTCTGTCTGTCCTCCCTTTCCGTAGGCACTTGGGGACACGGCTGCGGAGAGGACACCGACGGTGAGAAGCCAAGTCACAGCTGTGTGTGTCACTCTCAACTCGAGGGCAGGGACAGCCCTCGTCATCTCTGCGTTGGCTTTTCCTGGTCTGAAGGGGCTCTTCTTGCAGAAGTCCTCCCTCGTTCTCTCTCTTGTTTTCTCCTGTGGGAAGGGGCCCGTTGCTCTCCATAGCACACAAAGCCACGCGTGCTTGTGCCTTTTGCACAGGCATTAAAGAAAACTGGCCTGTGTGCCAATCACGGGCTTTTGATTGCATGATTGATTATCAGCCTCCAAATTGAATCCATGAGGATTCGAGCCCAGCTTTATGACCAGAATTCCAAAAATATATTCACAAAGGAGTGACATTTAAAGATGTTTCCATGACCCTCTGATGTTTCAGCCAGTAGAGGGATTGCTTATACAATAACATTCCTTCCTAATGCGTTCAACCTGCTGTTGTTGGGATCAAGTGTTGTAGCTTAAGATACAAGAGAAATCAAAATTGAAAATGTATTCAGAATTAACGTGGATGGACTTCAGCGCTGTTTTACTCTCTACAGAGCCTGGGCTTTGACTTCCAAAGCAGATGGATAAATTTTTCACTTTTCATACCATTGCAGTATGAAATAGTCATTTCTCAGACTCTCTTCTATCATGTTATCACCTCTGCTAATTTTTTTTTAAATCTCTGGAGGAAGGTCTTCATTAACGTTGATCCGCTGCTTCATCTAAGTGCTACTTCTTCTTCTGAGAGCTCTGATCAGACTTGCAGGCCTAATGTCAGTAAATGTGATCCATCTGGGATGTGTGAAGCTGGCAGTGTGTTTGGAGTGTCTCACGCCAGAGGTCTTACAGCACTGGGAATGCTGAGACCAGAAGAACCAGGAGGAACTCAAAGGATCAACATTTCTTCACACTGGGGGAAAAAAAAAAAAAAAAAAGAAGTCTCATTTCAGTTTCCTCATTTGTATTATGCCTAATGCAGACTGGAATTGTCCCAAGGGTGACCTCGACTGGTCTATGGCTCTGGCACTTCCAGAGGGCTCCAAATCAGCTGCATCCTTCAGCAATAAACTGTAGGAGTCGTGGGTCAGATAATACGAGTTCACAAGCCTGATACCAGCAGGACCTTGGGCAATATTGATGAGGTGCGGGGATGCTGTATCCTGACATATTGGAGCTGACACTAATAATGTGGAAACGCTGAGGATTTCATTGGCGCTTCTCAGGGAGTTATCGGAATCTCAGGAGAGCGGCAGCAGTCTTTGCACAGACTTGCCTCGACGCTGGATCAGGCCCTTAGTTTGAAGCAGCTCCAAGGTCTGAAGGTTTTCATTAGTAAGAACTATTATTTTTCAAAATCTTTTCAAAGTCTTCTCTCCCTGTAGGGCTGGAAACAGCACTGGCATGGAGCTAAACTGGTGGCAGCTTTTACCCTCATGCATTCTCATTTGAGGAATTCCCTGGTTGATCAAAACTCTGAAAGCAGCCAAATGCTGCAGTTTTTCAGCCCTTTTTTTCTCAACACACATGACTTTGTGAAGTCAGACGAGTAACCTCCTATTTTCTCTCTCTGCTGGATACCAAATAGTATCTCACAAGGGAAATCACTTTATTATTTCTAGAATAGGCTTTCTTAATAACTGTTGGAGAAAATTATCAACTTTAGACTCTGGAGACTAAATTTCTTCCTTGTTCCCCAAAATTTAAGGATGCTCTAGTAATTTAAACCACAGGCCTTCAATTTAGAAGACCTGACTTCAATTCCGTCCTGTGTGACAGTGGGCAGAATACCTAAGTCGATCCTTAAAGCACCAAAGTACCTAATTCCCATCAAAATCTTTGGAAATGAGGTTCCTGCATACCTCTAAGAACATGGCCTGCGGTCCTCCCATGCCTCGGTTTCCCATCTCTAGTTTGTCATTTGTAGGATTTCAGCCAGGACTGTGTGAGGGCAATAGGTGAGGGGTGGTGAGGTCTTCAGGCCATCTGAGGATGCAGAAGAGCGATTCAGCCTCAGACTGTCAAGCCTAATGCTTGCTTTGTGCACTCAGAGGGAGTGGGAAGAGCCCTTGCCCTGCGGCCACTGCCCATTAGGCTGGACTAGCCGGCTCATTGAGCTGGGCACGCTAACCTGCCTCCTCTGCTGGCTGGCCTCGCCTCCGCTCTCGGCATCGGTGCAGGTACAACGTGATGGCAGCAGCGCGGCCGCCCCAGTGCCGACCTCAGCCTGGGCTGATTCACGTGGGCGGTTTTGGCAGCCCGCACCGACTCGTCTCCATGCTGCCCTGGCTGCATGGGGTCCACACCATCCCCTGGGGCATCTCAGCCTTGAGCAGCCTTCTGCTCCCTGAGCCGTCTCACCCCGCAGCTCATTCCCTAAAATAGCCCAGATTTGAGCATCGGGAAAGCCGAGGTGTCTGAAATAGGGAGCCACAGCGGGTACCTGGAAGAGACACCCAGTGTGAGGAATAGCAGCATCTGCCTTTTGTGTTTTACTGGTAAAGGAGTGGATAAATATACCGCCATCTGTTTCTTTTTCTAAATGATAATTGATGAGTTACCCTTGACATTTCGAGTAAATATTTAACCAGAAAAAAAGGGAAATAATTTTTTGCTTTTCAGGATACTGTTTAAAGCCAACAATTTCTGAAAGACCTGGTGCCAGTGCACTGAGCTTTGCAGGTTGCTGAACCTGGTGGCGCTGGGGCAGGGGAGGGTCCCGGCTAAGGCCATGCATGTTGGGCATGTGGATGTGTCCATGGGGAACTCAGCTGGAGCACCATGCCTGGGAGGGGGAGAGAGGAGGAGAACCTGGATCCTCTCCAGGCAACAAAACTCCAGCTGTGCTTCGGGTGGTGCAGCCAGACTTGGGGCAAAATGGGAGAGGTGGTGAGAGGACTCCCATGGCAAAAGCGAGAGCCAAACAGAAACAAGAAGGTGGGGAAGTTTGTGGCACTTTGGAGTGCCAAGTGTTCAAAGGAGTCACCAGCCGGTACCCAGAAGCACACAGGTGCTTCCCTCCCTCCGACTTACACAGCAGACAGCTATTTCTGCCTTGGGAAAGCACAGTTTCTATGGCATCAGTACAAATTGATTTACAGCACTAGTGAAATGCTGAATTCCAGTTGGCATCAAGAGGAGGGAGGCACGCAACCTCTTCAGATGCCTTTCTCAGTCCCCCAGCTCTCCACCTTCAGGTCTGTGAGCCTGAATACCTTGTTCATCTTGCCCAGCATGGTGAAATGGCTTCTCTACATCACACAGGCCTTGTCCTTTCATTGTAGCATTGTCCTTGAGAGTACAGTACTCTCTTCTTTTTTCTTTAACCTGCTTCAGTCATGATGTCCACGTTATTCTTCTCCAACCTTCCCATATGATCTAGTCCTCTGTTATGAATTTCTCTGTGGTACCAGACAGAGAGGAACTGCAGAAATAAGGTTGGATGCCCGTGGTCCTGCTGGTGAAGTTTCACCACTGGTTCAGTAGCTGAGGTTGTACCGTGGGTATAGAGCAGAGACTGTGATGGTACTGAGGGGTAGCTCAGGTCTCCGTACACAACAGCGCTATAAGGACATGTACAGAGTTATATTTTTTTTTACAATGAGGGTGGTGGAACACTGGAACAAGTTGCCCAGAGAGGTGAGAGATGCCCCGTCCCTGGAAAGATTCCAGGTCAGGTTGGACAGGGCTCTGCGCAACCTGATCCAGTTGAAGATGTCCCTGGTCATTGAAGGGGATTGGACTAGATGACCTTTAAAGGTCCCTTCCAACCCAACACATTCTGTGATCCTATAATCACTACAGATGTGCAGGCAGCTGTGTAAGAGTCTCACAGCTCACAGGCTGAGACAGGGAATTTAAGAGCCTTGCCTAAATCTGCACAGGAATGGACACTGGGAGGCCCTCTCTTTGCTGTCCTGGACAGGCTACAGGCATAAATGTGTGTGTTTGTGGATGGCCCAAACCAAGAGGCTGATCCCAGGGAAGGTATGATCAAGACTGGAAACCTAGAGAGCTCTTTGGACCGAATGACAGGAAAAGGGAAATGCCAAAGCTTGAATATATTATAGTGAATGGTAACTAGAAGATGCTGATCAGCAAACGGATCAAGAATAGGTAGTGGGTTAGATTAAAACCATCATTCGAAGTTTGAAAAATATGGGACTAGCCTGTACATCTTCCTTTCCTTGGTCCTTCTCCAGGGACTTTTCTGGCCTGGCTCCTCATATTTCATCTCCTCCTCTTTTACTCAAAGCTGTATGTGCAGGCAGAGACCCCTTTCCCTCAAACACCTCCATAAGCTCACAGGTCAGTCTTCCACAACTGCTTCTTCCATCATGATTTTTGAGTTATTTGTCATTCTAAAAAATTCCCTAATGCTGCTTTCTCCATGTCTTCTGTCTTGATAGGAGGCAGAAATGGGCGAGAATGGGACTAACAGAGCTTTTGTGCTTGCCCCCACAGAGTCATTAGTCGAGCCCAAGGACTGAAGCTGGTGGTGGAGACTCTCATGTCATCCCTGAAGCCCATTGGGAACATCGTGGTCATCTGCTGTGCCTTTTTCATAATCTTTGGGATCCTGGGAGTTCAGGTGAGTCCCCCGTAAGCCTTGGCACCTTACCCAAAACCATTAACGAGCCCCATATCTGGGTATCTGTTCCAATGGGCACGCTATAAGCCTTTCTGAAACTGAACCAATGGGCTGTTTGGCCTTCCTGAGGAACGCTTCTTGCTCCTAGTGAGGAGGAATGAGATTTCCCATTATTGGTTTGCCAATAAAACCTCATTACCAATTACAACCTAACAACAGTGGCCCAGCTACACCCATCCCTAGCCATAGCTGAAGGAGCAATCATTAGAGACAGTTAGTGGGGTGGGTTTTGCCGCTATCTGGTTCCACTGAGGTCCTCTGCCCAGCTCTAGGAATGTGTGTTGGTTTTGAATCCATAACTTCGCCATAGTTAACAGCCTGGGATGACTCAGACTCAAGGGCTTATGTGGCTCTTGGTCTGCAGCCCAGCGTGGCCTTTCCAGTGTTCTCAAGATACATTTATTCCTGACTTCCAAGTCTTGGCTATGTGTCATTTAACGTGTTGAACTTTCTCGAAGCTCCCCTGTTGCATGCAGTGATACAAAAGCCAACACGATGACCCCCTCAAAGGCACACAATGGACTTTCTTCATCCTTTCCCCACCACAAGGACTTGTCCTCTGCCTGCAGCGGGACATGAATCAAGATATTTCTCCACTTTCTTCCCCTGGCCACCCCACAGAAGGGTCAGGCCTGAGGCACGACACGCACCACCAGAAAAATTCTGCTTAGGGAAACAGTGAAATCCCACTCCTGTTCCGTCCGGGAGATAACATGGGGACATCTCCCCTCCACCTTTCTTCTAGGTATAAACCAACAGGGAAATAGAAACTCTCAAAGCTGAAATTGTTGGTTTGTAAACTCCAGAGAGACTTTGACCTGGAGATTCATTCAGATTGTGACAGTTTGTATAACTGAAAGCTTGCAGAAATAGAGATTTCTGAGTCTGCTTCCTGCCAGCTCTGCTGGCAATATCCTCAGTCCCGGGAGTGCAGGAACCCAGGGGGAAACGTGGCAGAGTTTCCAATGCAATTGGTTTCTCATTACCTGAGAAGAAGAGATTGTTTCGTATAAATATTCTGACATAACACTTCTTTCTTTCTGAAGTTTATCTGATCTGTCACAGCCAGCGTTGGAAAGCAGCTCTGTTTGGCTTTGTTTTGGAAAGGTGTCTTGTATAATATTTTATACTAATATACCGTATAAATAATAAAAACAGCATTGAAAATAAACAGAGAGGAAAATCATGCCATCCATAACCATCTCAGCAGCTAGATTGGCTTAGCATTGCAGTACAACGACATCCATCCATTATACTAAACAGATTCCTAAAGCTAAGCATACCCCGTAAAACAGTATAAAACTCAGACATGGGAAAACTTATGCCAAGCGACAAAACTTGCAGTATGCCCTTTGAATTTCCTCCCTGCTAATTGCGATTGCTTTCCCTAGTGACTTGCAGTCTTGTGTTAAATTGTCATGAGTATCGATGTGCTTAAGTGGTAGATACAAGTGAGACTGATCCTGTATTCAAGATGCAAAATTCTCAGTTAATATTTATGTCTAATTAGGTGCGAGATGAGGACCGTAACAGTTTTATATAAAAAGATGATCTCTCAAAGTTACAGTTGGTTTTCCCACGTAAATATAAACTGACGATCAAACTAGAGGTTTTAATGCTACTAAAACCCAGACGTCCAGGTTTCTAATGGTGTTTCCTTTTAGCAAGGCTGGGTTTATTGTAGAGCTTGTCCACGCGTGAATAGTCATTAATGAGACGGAAGAAATAAATTTATAAAGCGAGTGCAGTAGGCATCACTGGGTCTTTCACTTTTGGAAGTGCTAAAATCTGAAGCACTCACAGGGATCAGCATTTTTGCAAATTGGGCTTTGTATTTCCAAACGCCGTTAGTAGCTGTGTTACTGCTCCCATCTGAGTGGTACAGTCCAGCTCCTGCAGAAGTTATATTTATAGACAATACATTAAAACCAGTTGTTTACCTTCCTGGTTAATTAAAACTTTTCTCTGTGAAGGCTATATCTCCCTAGTCTGCCTTACCAACGGATACTGTTTCTCCATGGAAAGATCAGGGAATACTTCTCTTCTTGCATCCAGAAGTTTTATGACTGCCTTGAGTGGTGGTTAATTTTGCATGCCTAGAAAACATCCTTCTGCTGTTGATTTCTGAAGGAAACCCATGGAGCAATGCGTGGGTTTATCTTGTTCGCTATTATTTCTACTGATATTTGTCTAGAACAACAGATCAAAACCTGTCAGCGTCTTTTCTCTGTATACTCAGGTGGTGTTTTAAGGAGCCTGGAGAGCAGGTTGCCATTTTCCCCCAAAACAGTAACGTCAATAGCTCCTGTCAGCAAATAAAACCAGATTTGTTGGATGTCTCCCAGGCTCTGATACCATCCATCCTGCTAGCATCAATCACCCTGTCTGAAGCAGTAATCATCCCCTGCCACTCTCTGTTCTGTGCACGGGAAGCGCCGGGTCTAGAATTAAGCGCGTAGAGGCTCCTGTTCCTCGTGCAGGTGTAAATCAGGAGCTGACTCCCCAGGAGCCGCGTCTCTCCTGGCTTACACCAAAGGAAATAAGCTCGGGATCGGGTACCCAGCGCCGGTTGTAAGGAATGATTTCAGAGCACGGGCTGCGGAGCCCAGGGGCGGCTGGAGAGCAGCATTCGGGGTGGGAGACGGGAGCTGGACTGACAGCAGTCTTGTTCCAGCGAGAGCCCAACGTCACTCGCAGCAGCTCGGCTCCTCTTTGACGTGTCCCCTCGTGACCTGTAAGAGCAGAGCTTAATCCATCGCTGTGCCTCCTCAGTGTCACCTTTTCTCTGCTGACAGAGGGCCCCCGTTACATTTAATTTGTCAGTGACTCTTGAAACCGGCACGGTTAGCTGGGCCGGAGTCGCCGGAGTCATTCCACGTGTGGTAAGGAGCCATTAGCTGGTCTGGGCTATTAGCCAGGGCTACGCTTGAGCCGGCGACCCAGAAGCAAAGGCCTTTAGGCCAGTCTCAGATCACTGAACCAGACACCCTAATGCACGAGGTGGGTGTCCTAAATGATGTGAAATCAGGCATTTGCTCATTAGGTGCATATTATACAGGCTGCTCGCTCTTAATAACCAGCACGAATGAGGCCATTCCCTTAACTTCTCCGGTCGGCGTGGGCTGTGCAGAACGCCCCAGGAGAAATGCCCATCATCTGCAGAGAAAGCCTGCGGACCAAACCCTTACCTTTCCTCTCTTCTTTGTGTTGTTTTGCAGCTTTTCAAAGGCAAGTTTTTTGTCTGCCAGGGGGAGGACACCAGAAACATCACAAATAAATCGGATTGTACAGAAGCAAGCTACAAATGGGTCCGGCACAAGTATAATTTTGATAATCTCGGCCAGGTATTAATAGAATGGTAATCTGCTTCTTTGCTCCTTTACTTTAAAACCTGTGCATTATTATCCCATGGGATTTTCTTGCAGGGCACTACCAGTCGCAGTAAATATTCAGTTCACATACACGGCATTCTGTCTCTGTAAATCCCAAAGGTAGTGTTTCCAAGCAGGCATACACTTCTTTTCGGAACAGAACAAGCACATGTGGCTTCGTGGAGTACTTAATTGCTTCACTGCTACATAACAAACCAAATATATCTTGCAGAAGGGCTTGTCTAATAGAGCCGGACACTTTCAACCATCTCTGCAGCACAGCCTTATTTTAGCAGCATGGTAAGGACTAATTAGTCGGGAGCTGTACAGACCTGGAGGGTGGAAATGAAGCTGCTTTTGTCTTCGGCTTTGTGGTTTCCGAATTAGCGCTCATTGCTGAACCAGGCGCTGACATTGATAGGTTTTTGCTGCCAGGAGAAACCTTGGGCATCAAAGTGTCCCATTATCAGCCAGGTAATGATAATCCCCAGACAGGAAAGGGCAAAGAGGAGTAAAATGTTACAGGTAAAAAAGCTGTAGTGCAACTATGTCTGACTTGTTTCCCATGTATTTCTAGGCCCTGATGTCTCTCTTTGTTCTGGCCTCCAAGGACGGGTGGGTGGATATCATGTACGATGGCTTAGATGCTGTGGGAGTTGACCAGCAGGTACGTGCTCTAGCAGAGCTGTAAGAAGTGAGTTGTCAAAGGTGACACATTTTGGCTCTTGTTTTGCAAAGTACTGTTGGCTTCCACAGTCAGACGGGGTTATGGGGTTGGGATCAAGGCAACCGATTAACCCAAGACCTGGGGCGTGACAAGGAGCCAAGTGAAAAGTCTGGATTTGGACCTAGCCTTTTCCCTACAGGTTTTGCAACACGACTGGTGTAACTAGAATTAGCAGAATCTATCGAAGCACCTATTGAAGAATGGTTTGACTTTTTAAGCAATTTGGACATTTCAGGAGAAAAGAAGTGCTTTGTGTAGGTACAGGTTTTCAGTGAGGGACTTACAATAGTTGCAGAGGATGCTGCTGTCCTGCTGTTGGCAGAGCAGAGGTGGTTCTTCTGTCCTCAGAGTGCTTTGTGTTTTGGGAGCATTCAGTTAAAGTGTCTCAGCGGGCTCTAATTTTCAGGAAGAGCAGAACACACAGAGCTGCCTCAAAGGGGAACCCACGGGTTTGTGGATGTGGCAGCTGCATGAATTTTTTTACGGTTCGGTTGACTTTTGCCTTCCTCCACTTTGCAGCCAGTCATGAACTACAACCCGTGGATGCTCCTCTACTTCATCTCCTTCCTGCTGATTGTGGCCTTCTTCGTCCTCAACATGTTCGTGGGGGTGGTGGTGGAGAATTTCCACAAGTGTCGGCAGCACCAGGAGGAGGAAGAAGCCAAGAGGCGGGAGGAGAAGAGGCTTCGCCGGCTGGAGAAAAAGAGAAGGAGTAAGGAGAAACAGATGGCTGGTCGGTAGTCTTTCCACATCTTTCTGAGTCCTGCTTGACCTTCCACACGATCCCCTCCTCCCTCCCCTCCCTGCCTCGCGCCTGGTGATCATTCTTCTCCCAAAAGCATGTCCAGCTATAAAATTTGCATGAAGGAAATAGTGTTGTTTTAGGCTGAGCAAGGAGCCATGGAAGCCTTTTTAATGGCTGCATGATTTGCAATGACCTTTCCGTTGGAGGTTATTTAAATTAAAATATAATGACAATCAGACCTGGAGCTTCTTGGATAGCAGAGCTCAGTGTTACACAAATAGTGACAACTGCAAAGATCAGCAGTGCCGAATGGCACCATAAATCTTCTGAGTCATGAGCGCTGTTGCTGATAACTGGATTCACTATTTGGTTTATTACAGCCTTGTAATGCCACAGTGATGTTACCTGTCCCATTTATCAACCAGGTTTATTTATTGGCACAGTAGCACCACTGCTATTCAAGAGTGTAATAAAATAATGGAGCCATCTCATTCTAGTGATGCTTAAAAACTCCTTAGAGAAACATATCAATGCATTTGCTTGAGAAATACAGATTAGAGGGGAAAAAAAACAAAAAAAAAAGCAGTTGAGGAGAGTAACTAACCAGACAAAATAGCGCTGATGCAAACTGAACCAAACTCCAGACTGGATGCGCGAGGTTGCAGCCCTGCCTAGAGAAGGCTTTACAGGTGAAAGGAGGCTAGACCTCCACTCTGTCAAAAGTCTCCAACCTGAGATTTGTCCTTTAGCCCAGTTTTTCTTTTAATTTGGTTGAATAAGTAAGAAAGAAGTCAGCCAGAGGCCACAGGTCGGAGGTACTCTTCTCGCATGCTCTCTTTTCTGACTGAACCTTCTCCGTTGCCCTCCGTGTCCATGGCCTCGCTCTTCCTCTCCCTGGTCAGTCCGCCTGCTGCTCTCTCCGTGTCCCCTTTCACATCTCTTCTCTATCTTTGACAGACTTCAGTACTGTTTAAGAGGCTGTCTGATCAGGCGCTTGTTCCGAAAGCTGGTAATATTAAGTCTGTTTTATTTTTTTAATAATCTAAGAGGTGTTTAATAGCTGTGACAGGCTTAGTCGTGCAACCACATACCACAGCGGTGTCTCAGCCTCTCTCAGTTCAGCACTTACCCAGCACTTTACTTTGGTCACGTCTTTAAGTCCCATGAACTGCACGGGTTCTGTAACCAATAGGATGTGTCACACCAGCCTCTGGACATCAAACTTTGGTTTATGCCGAGAGCCAGGGGCTTCCTCGATGGTCAGTGGAAAGATGGAGGCTTCCCTCAAGAGCAGTGGAGGACACGTTAAACTGTTCTCAGTTAAGTGGGATACAGATGGATTTTTTTTGTTTGTTTTTCATGTCAAGGAAATGCCTAGAAAGCTCTTTCAGTCAGTCCGAGTTCCCAAGCACAGTTTCAGGCTGATGAGTTAGAAAATGTTTTTAAAGGCTGGATAGAAAGATCCCTATTTAAAGTTGCAGTTTTGGAAAGCAGACATTTCTGTAGAAGAAAAATAGATGTTTAGTTATTATTAATGACCTTATTTATAATGCTAGAGGAACTAGATGAAGAAAAGACATAAGTCTGGGCAATTTCCCAGCGGGAAGGAATCACAAACCATCCTTGGAGATGTAGTTATTCACTCAGTCCTATGAAATGCCTAATTAAAGAGGCAATAAACAGCTATTTTACTGAGGATCAAATATTGCTGAGTATTCAATTGCCATAAAAACCTTTCAAGAGCAAAGTATGGAGCCCTCTAAATCGCTTCAGAACAGTTTTCCCAATTCGCGTTCAGTGAAATGTTGGTTTTAATGGACCATGTCCAGCTTTGCCCTCAGAGGCAACAGATGTCGTTGCTTAGCTTCATTCTGCATGGTGGGAACTTGCAGATGATACCAAGACTAGATTTTTGATCTTGCCAGCAACTGCATGGGGGTCCCTTTCCTCTGGGCCCAGATGCCCAAACCAATCTATGGATGTCAGGTGTAGACATCCGGCTGGTGGCACAGTCATTTTTGATCGTAGTCTCTTCAAATGCATTTGCCCAATCGGACATCTGAAAACCAGAAAAGGATGTGAGATCCCAGCTCGGTGAGATGTAAGTAGATGTAACGTGCACTGGCCCAGCAGGATATGTACAAAGTCCGTCCTTCAGAAGCGTCTTCTCCTTCACCATCATCAAGCCAGAGGGGGTTCTAGGGGATCTCTTGGGCTTCCACCCGTGTACGTGTGAGAAGCACAAGAACCCTTCCTTTTTCACGATGAGCCCGTGTACCTGAGCCCACCTTCCATGAGGCACAAGGAGAGGATCCCGCAAGGAGACATTCCCAGTAGAGGCAACGGAGAACCCGAGAGCCGTAGGGACCCCTGAAGGGGAAGGGAAGTCTTGCCGTGTGTCCTGCCGGGTGATTAATGCCGTTTCGTTCTTTTAGATCTAATGCTGGATGATGTATTAATGGAGAGCTCAGCCAGTGCAGTGCAAGGTACTGGGAAGTCAGCACGTCTCGTCCCACTTGAATGGCAGTGCTGTGTCACTAACGGCTGGCCACCGCTGCTGTGAGGCATCCCACTAAACCGTGTGTGTGGTGCAGAGCTCGTTTGCTTACTTCATGGCACACGCATATCATTCTGACCTGCAGGTCTGCAGACCTGGCTCAGGACTGACACTTGCAAACCCTTAATTTACCCCTCAATCATGTTACGTTTTTCAGTATTATTTTTTTTCTGGTTTTCATTAAGACACTGTCAGACTTTTCATGTCTTTTTTTTTTTTTTCCTTTTTTTTTTTTTTTTTTGTGTTTTTGGTTTTTCTTAGAGAATAATGACTGGACTGTGAAATGGGTCCTTTATTGTTTACCCTCGCTTTCCAACCACCAACTTGGGAGTCTCTGAATAATTTGCAGGAGTGTCTCCGGAAGGCAGGCAGTCTCGCTTAGGGTGGTTATTTCATTATTTCTCCAGCCCTTGCTCATTGCTCCGCAAACACCGTGCTTCAGGGAGGCACGGTACTTTTTCCGCAGGGTACAATGCAGCGTAGCGCAGAGCCTCGGTGCTTTCACGGGAAGACCAACCCCCCACACCAACCCTCAGCGTGGACACGGGGTTTACCCGTTGTGCTGCCAAACTGGTACGTTCTTTGTATTGATTGAGAGTTGCTCAATCCGTGAGGCATCTTGTAAATGAAAAGAAATGAAGATGCCACCTCAAAGCCTTTCCAGGCCCTGGAGGGGATGGACCAGCTGGGGTTTGACCTGGCCACCCTGACCAGGGCTCGCTCCCGTCTCCTGTCCCCCCCTCGCCAGGACGGTGCTCAGGGCTGCAAATCTGTCCCTCGCTCTTTCTATTTTTAGAAGAAGCTTTGATCTGGCAAGCATTTTGTTTAATTCATGATTTAAGAATATTAGCCTGAATAATTAAAGAGGTGCCAACGTAGAAACAAATATAGCTGTAATTTTTGACAAAAATAATATGCTAGGAAAATTGTGCCATTAAAGCTCTCACCTGTGAACAAGCTCGCACTGCTTGAGATGGGAGCAAGGCTCCATCCATCTCTCACGTATTGCAGGGAGTTTTGATTAAATAAAAATTGCAAGGTGAGGGCTATCGGCTTTCACTGCAGAGGATAACTCCGGGAGACCGAGGTTCCTACCTTATATTTCTAAGGCCTTGTTGGAAGTTATCACAACATGCTTTAATAAACCCTGAATCTCCTTCCCATTGCCATTCCTGGTATTTTTATTTCTTTGCCTTCATTCCTGCTTTTCTTTGTAGGCCTCCTGTCCTCTCCTGCGACACGGGGGCAGCACGAGGGTCTTGTCACTGGGTTTGGGGATCTGTTTATTTTTTTCTTCTTTTTATTTGGTTGTGACTCCTGTCCTGGTTCTACAGAGCTGTATCAAGGCTGTCTTATTTTATTTTATTTTTAAGGCATTGAACTCATTCCAAACCCCCCCGTTATCCTGCGCAGGCTCAGAAAGACTCTTAGAGTTTGCCTTTAGAAAGCGTGCAATTGTCAGGTCTGTGCTTTGTGTTTCCTTTTGTTGTCTTTTCTTTGGATGCAGAGGTAGTGAATGTGCCACGCTGCTCTTCAGGCACCAGCGTGAGGGAATAGAAAGATTTTATTTCTGAACCTGACTGTGGGGGATGTGAGGGAATCGGTCCCGGGTGCTGTAGACGAACCTCCCGTGGTTCAGTGAGAAATCTGGAGTTGTGACCCTGAACCTTCCACACATCTCTGCACTTACAGAGGGGTTCTTTTCTCTTTCTCTGAAGATAAGATGGAGTATTGTGTGTGTGTGCTGCTGCCTGGTGCTTAGTGAGATATTATAATTTAATTTTATTTTTTCCCTTTTTTTTTTTTTTTTCAAGTCTACATTCTATCACAACTGGAATCTTCTCAGTGGAAATAATTTATCATTTTCCATTTTGCTTTTTTTTTTTTTAATAAATCCATTCAGTACAATAAAAGCCAAGTAAAACACTGTGTTTAAATAAAAAAAAAAAAGTTCCTTCAGTGCAAACTACTTTTTAACCTAATAATATTCTTTGATACAGTTTGTAAATCCAGCTGCGTCACGGGCTCATTGCTCACTGGTCTGCCGCTGTCCTCCAGATACACTCAGACCTGCAAAGTAGTTAATTCCCTTATTATAGGAGAAGGAAGAAGCTGGAGGAGACGGTAATGGAATTGTCCCACTCTCGTGAATTCCAATTTCCCGTGCCCACGCACCTCCGGCTTGAAAGCCACCTCGGGGAAAGTGGCAATTTCTCTCTTGACAGGGCTATATTCAGAGGCAGACGCTATTCAGAGATATTTTGGAGTCACATGCCCAGCCCCGTTCCCCCAGGAAAATGCAGTTAATGGGAAGAGAGTGGCCCCGGCCCCATCTCCCGCGGCACCGACAGAGACCAGCCAAGGGCTGGGACCGGCTGGGAGCCGGCAGTGGCACTGCCCAGCAAAACCAGGGCTGTCTCCACCGCTGCTCTGCTGGTCACCGGTGCTATTTCACAGGTCACCTCCTAGAGCTGTCAGGCAAACACCCGCACGAGGTTTGATGCCCCAGACCCTGGCTGTGATTGCTGAAGCCGATGGGCACCTGGCCTGGGGATGTTAGAGCGGGATTGGGAATGGGAGAAGCTTATCCTGCACCAGCACTGGTCACCACCTTCCCCAATGGGCAGGAGAGGTCGGCGATGAGTTTGGGTACCCCAAAAACCACAGGCTGGGGCTGCTGCGCTCTGCCTCCCAGCCCTGCTCAAGGGCTCAGTTGTAATCCCGCGGGATGATGCCAGGAGGAGTACAGAATGTCTGCTTGGGAAACAACTTCAGTTGAGAGCCCGTAAAAATGGTACATTAAAACCAAGTGCTTCCCTTGCCGGTGTGGTGCCCTTGGACCACTGTCGCCCAGGGCGAGCGGGCAGCTGGGACTCTCCCAAGCCAGCGCTCAACCAGCTGCGAAATCTCCTTCCTACCTGGGGTAGGAGGAGATTGCTTGGGATTCACTGTCTGAGCTCCAGGGTACTGATATCTAAATTTGAGCCACTTCTCCCTCTCCCCGACTCCTGGCCTCCGGCCACGGTGAAGCAGCTTGATTTACACCCTGTTTACCAGCCTGGTGCCTCGTGGTGGGCTTTTGCTGTATTTCCCCATCTTCTCGCATTCTCATTCTGCCAATTCTTTTGTTCGTTCGCTCTCCTCCTCTTTTCTTTAACACCATGTGTGCCGGGAAGCCAAGTTAACCTTTCTAGTAATAACCGAGACTAACCCAAAGCTCTTGTTGTTCTTGACACAGTGTATTGTAACAGTACAGTAATGTGGTGTTGTGTTAGTTGTGAAGTTCACCACCTGGAGTTTAACAGATGTCTGTATTTCCCAAGATGTTGGTATTGTTTAGATCTTTACTGCAATACTTAGAAACAATACTGTGTGATAGGGGGCATGGGCTTTGCACCCGGATAATTATACACGAGCAGCACCCAACTCCTCTGCGGAACTGCGCAGGTTCGGGTTCAATAAGTGGTATTTATGCAATAGCAAGAAGATGGTTTATCTGTTCAGAAAGTTCCCTGCCCACCTAGACACAGTAGTTTTTATCTCTAGAGCTCGGACAGCATGCCAGCTTGTGTGTGGTTCATCTCACGGTAACACCAGTATTGCACTAATATGCATGGCCGGCACGCGGAGACGGGCGAAGCGAGTGGTGGCACGATGCATAAACAGGGTTGACGAATCCCCTCTTGACAACGTTAACGGGGAAGGATGAAACTTTCACCGGTGGTGATTTTCTAAGGCTGCAAGCGCATCTGCGAGAGCAGCATCCAGAGGCATTGGGCTGTGGAAACCTGGGGGGTTGCGCTGGGAAAGGTGGAAAGGGGTTTGGGAGAGGGGGGAAGCGCGGGGGGAGAAGCCTTTGTGGCTGTACGAACAATTAGCAACCCTGCTTATGAGGCCGTGCGCTGGCTAATCCAGGTGCAGGAGCCCTGCACAGGAGACATTTTACAACCTCTCTCTAAATCCTCTCTCTGTTCTAACAGCGTCGGTGCTATTCTGTAGGATTTGGAATTACCTGTCAATCAAAGCTAAGAAAAAATTTGAATTCCGCTGTAATTATTCATAAGTAAATCCACTGCAAGAAAAGGCAGAAACATTGACGTTTTTCTTTTTGAATGTGAATTATACATAAATGTAGAAGAAGTAAGTGATCCAATTACGATGGCGTTTCTTTCTGAGACGATAAGTTGGTTCATAAAAATAGGTCCTATTCCTAACCTAATTGTATTCAAACATTTTAGTTAATTTGCTACTCATAATTTAGCATAATGTGATCGAGATATCTTGACTTTATGGAGATTTATGCAGAATCTGAGATATCTGACAAAGTCTTATGAGTGAGTCAGCAGCTACCAGTCTGCTTTTTTGTAAGCGCTCAATAGATTCGGCATGAAAATTCATTTTATAGACCTTTTCATCGATACCGTGCTTTAGCACTCAGGTACGGATCACCTAAAGCATGCTGCAGATCAGAAAGTGAATATTAATGCTGCCTTTCATTTGATGACACTGAAGCAGAATTTTGGGCGTTCCAAACCCCTACAGAATAAAACTGCTGAGTGATTTGTCTCTCTGGTCCCTGGGCTCTAAGGGAAAGGTCTGTCTCTACGGAAAAAAACAAAACTCCGATTTTTCAGGATCCTGTTGCGAAGCGGGGAGTGCAGGAAACCATTAAATCTATGGGTTTGATTGCAATGTCATTGGCTATTGACAAAGTGAATTCTATTTCCAGGCAAAATTTAATCTTCTAAAATTAGTTTTCCCTGAGGGCAACCCAAACCTGTGCTTCGCGGCTTCATTCTGCCCAACTTTTTGCTTGGAGTAATGTATCAAACTGTACATTTGCTGAGCGGCACCAAATATCAAGCCGTGTAATTCTTACAGCTCAATAATTTTCATAACCAGTTGATCATCTAATTATGAGAGTAATATTATACTCTGACATATTCAAGACAGTCCTTTCCACTTCAATCTGCATTATAATGCCTCCTTGAAAATTGTACTGAATTATATACTCAGCCTTGGCGTTTCCTCATTAGAGATTAGGTGAGTAAATGAGTTTATCTCTAGGAACATTCGGGGTCTAAAGAGCATGTGTCATCCCTGAGGCAGCCAAACACGGGAATGAGTTGAACAGTGAAATCTGTACTTTGATAATCTTGTCCAAATGGAGGATCATTATTTTTCTAATCGCTAAGGCTGACTGATCGGTTTTCCTTGGTATTTTTATGGACCATTTTTCAGGGCTCTAACAGCCAAAGTGTTGAATTTTCTTCTTTCTACAGTTTATTGCAAAGGACATAATATGCCTGAATTAACTTCTCTTTCAGAGACCACCGCTAACTCAATGGCCGGTATTTTTAAGCCATCGTTAGTAAAATCTGTCCCCAACATCTGACCGTTAATTGGGTTTTCAGATACTTTGGGGACTTTTAAGATCAGCAGAAACAAAAATTGTTGGTTTAATTTAAATTTCATTTAAATTTCCCTCCCAGGAAAACATTCTTTAGCAGCTAAATTTAGTCAGTTTAGCCCCAGCTCACCTCATCCCTGATGCCATAAGGCTGAGTATAGCGCATGTCCCACTGAAGATGTTTAACGGATGTAAGATGCCGGGAGCCCTGCCGTGTATTAAAAATGGTAACATGCCAGCAAGAAAAAAGGAAATAAAAAAGACAGCATGTTGCTGTGATCAGTCTAGAATTTATCATCTTTGGAGTTGGACAGTGAGGGTGCGTTGACTTCAGAAAGACACAGAGAAATGACTTGACGTGCCTCTCCGCTCTCCTCCTCCCCGCTGCAGAAGCTCAGTGTAAGCCCTACTATTCGGATTATTCCCGCTTCCGCCTCCTGATCCACCAGATGTGCACCAGCCACTACCTGGATTTGTTCATCACCGGAGTGATCGGCCTCAACGTCATCACCATGGCCATGGAGCACTACCAGCAGCCGAAGGTATGGGGATAGAGGGGGGAAGAGCAGGGGGGGCACGTGCTCAGCCGTGGTGGGATGTGCCGAGGGGCAGAGTTAAGGCCAGTTTTGCTGTTAGACCTCGTGGCCACCGGTCACCATGCCTGACCTGGCCCTTTGCCCCGTAGACTGTCCCCATCCCTCATCTGGCTTCCAGCTCAAACCATGGCTTTGGGTACCTGGATCCCATTGCACCTCTCCCTTCGAGTTAAGTGCAAACAAACTGTTTTGAAAATGAGGATGAGAGCATGTTCTTTTGGTTTGCTAGGTAGGATCATCATTGACATATTCCATTTGACTTAGGATTTCCACCAAAAAAGGGAGAAAAAGGAAAAAGAATAGTAGAATTTGCGAAATGTTGCTTTTTGCGAAGCTTCTCCTAAATCCCCAGTGTCCCACAGGGCCCAATTTTCACAGGCACCAGATTCTGTGCTGGTCCTTAAAATACATTTTATTATATTAGTACGCTAAGTTCCTGGGTCTTTGTCATATTCTGAAAATAAAAACAGCCTGTCCTGGGATGTCAAGTCTCTTGTGCGTAAGAATGAAATGGAAATAGCTGCCTTTGCCATATAACTTGTACTTATTTTTATTAGCCACTTTCAGAATGAATAAATATAACACACAATAGGAGGGAATATTCTTTAAGACTAGACAGGACTTGCATACGTAATGTAAAAAAAACCCAAACAACTAAGACATGCGAGCAAGGGGAAAAATATCCTCCAGCCTGTCATAAAGAAGCCAAAAAGTGAAAGGGCACAAGCCCAATTTATTTTTTTTTTTCTGTCCAGGTCACCTTTAAATACCCTGGAAGGCTCATTGCATGATTCAGTCATTTGGTGATGAAAAAGGTTGTTGGCTAAGGAGCCTGTATTGGAATCACTCTAGGGCGCGCGTCTTACCGCAGTCATTTTGCAGCTACATTTTCTCTTGTATTATAAAAATGTTGGGCAGGCTTTTGTTTTTAATTTTCTTTAGGAAAATAACATTTTGTCTCTAAGCCTCTGGTATGCAGCATCTGGGTAATAACTTGGAGCTTGGGCTGCGCTGAGATGACAGCACCCTTAGAGCCGTGCACGCGCTTGAGAGTCCTGCTGAATCGGGGCTCTGAAATCACTCTGCTCTGGGTGGCTGATGGCTGGGATCCTGCGGGTATTTAAAAGGCTAAGCGTATCAGAGAGCTTTATATCCCAATAAACCATTGCTCGGCATCTCGCTGCTGAAAGGGGCTGGTGGTGGGATACCCCGGGATGCCCCGTGGATGGGATCCCAGCCGGAGATGCTGCGGCTGCCCACAGAGAGGAGGGGCTGGCCTGCGCGTGGAGGTGGTTCGAGCAAAGAGCTACCGGGCAAAATCTGCTTTTGCCAAATAAATGTGCTCATTTGCTGGCAGAGCCCAGGTCCCCTGCGGTACGACAGGGAGGCTCGTTCGGAGCCGCAGCTTCCTTTGGTGGCTGGGCTTGTACTTCTTGGGCAGGTGAGGTGGGGTTTGGCCATGGATGCTTGAGGTTAAACTGTAGCAGGAGGGCAGAGTGTGTGGCTTAA
Source organism: Larus michahellis (assembly GCF_964199755.1). NCBI lineage: Eukaryota > Metazoa > Chordata > Aves > Charadriiformes > Laridae > Larus > Larus michahellis. The sequence continues at coordinate 7,915,025 of NC_133909.1, forward strand.
ATCCCCTCCACTGTGATTTCTCCTGCTCGAGGCTCAGTAAGTCACGTTTTCGGTCTGAGAGCACTCTGTTGGCATCTCCCCCATCCCCTAACAGTGCCCTGGACACAGTTGTTATCACTTCGTTTGCCAGCAGCGAGAAATTCAATGCAGGTTACCTAAGGGGCCATGCACTTTTGGGATGAAATCCCCTCTGACGCGGCTCAATGCCTGGCTGTGCAGGGGTTGTCCCAGCCAGGAGGCACCCGTGACAATGGCACGGCTGTGACTTCTGCAGAGGGAAGGGTGGGCAGAGGAAAACCCGAGACGCTTGCTCCCGCTGGCATGCCAGCCCTCTCTCCCGCTCCTTGCCAAAAGCTCAAGGTGAGGAGTACATGACAGGCTGTCGCAAAGAAGCCATTTGGCTAGCGCTTCCACCGTCCCGGCCAGCCCACGGCTCTTGCAGCAGCGCACAAACGAGGGAGTGGGATGAAATTCAGCTTTCTGCTGGGAGCACGAGGGGTTTTGCGCTGCTGACACCTGCAAACGTGGCAGCTCTTACCACTCACCCGACCCGCCCCGGCCGGGGCTGCGTCTCTGCCGCGGAGATTGAGACGGGCCTTGGGTTTGTGACCGCCCCTCCCGGGAATTATGTCAGCTGGGTCGGGGCCAGGCAGAAATGCAGTCTGTGCAATCCCTGAGGTACTGGGGCTTTTCCCTGGGACATTTGTCATCGGCGACAGCCCAGGGTTGGAGCCTTTTGTCTGTAGTTAGGAACTGAGTAGCTGGGGAGAGGAGGGCAGGTTTGCAGGGGCAAAGCCCCTCAGCAGAGCTAGCGTCTAACCCGTGTCCTGTGTCCACATCCCAGGTTCTTGATGAAGCCCTGAAGATTTGCAACTACATCTTCACCGTTATCTTTGTCCTGGAGTCTGTTTTCAAGCTTATCGCCTTTGGGTTTCGTCGCTTCTTCCAAGACAGGTAACAAAAGCTCCATCTTGACCGCGGGGGCAGCAGCAGGTTTCTGGAGACAGCTGCCCAAATTCCATGTCCTGGACCCCCGTGCTCTTCCCGGTGATGTCAGTCTGAGACGTGTGAACGCTTTTTGGTGTGACTGGTTGAAACCAGGGTAGATGGATTTGGGATGAGGGTTGGAGGAAGGATTATTTGTGCCAGGGAGTGTGAGTGCACCACTTTGGCCCTTGGGGGTGGACAAACTATGAGCGAGTCTCACACTGAGCGTCTGGTTCTCCTCTCACACCAGTTGCGTGTCTGTAATCAAGAGGACCTGGTGAAGTGGCAAAATTTACGCCGAGAGAGAATCTGGTCCTCGGTGGAAATGAAAGGGAAAAGGGACCTCTTTTTATGCAGATGCTGAGCAGCAGATGACGTTGCTTCTTTTTCTAGATTTTCACTCTCTTACCTCACAAATACAGATTTTACGTCCTTGGCGAATCATTCTCCACCCATTTTTGCCTCCTTCAGCAAAGAAGCTGAAGCAGGACCAAGAGCGCTGGCACTGAGTAGGACTTGACATGAGCCCTTCAGCAGCCGGGGGATGGTTCCACACATCATCTCGCCATGTTCCAGGTGTCCATGCTGGGATTACCCCTCTGACCTGGCACGAATCTGTGGGGTCTTTCCTTCACCCAGGGTGATTTTTGTTGCCAGGACTGGACGGGGGGGGGGGTTCTTTCTAGGGCAGATCTCACGCTGAGGTCCACGACGGACGTGTCTGGCAGTGGCCGGACAGATACCGCAGCGTCTCCCCTGAGGTCTGCAGCCTCTGGGTAGAAAACTGCCCAGCTTTTGTTTCTGCTTCCCCTCAGTCAAGAATATCTTTGGAACTGGCTGGTTTTCTAACGAGATGCATTAGTTATAATGATTTCATAACATAACTGCTTTTGTATAATACCCTCAGAAAAATGCTGCAGATTCATTTGAGTGCTAGAACCATTGAAATGACTGGAATTCGTGTGAAACGAGCTACCTCCCCTTGCCAGCTTCTTAGTAGATGTTAAACTTCATTTTGTGTTGTCTCCAGATGGAACCAATTAGATCTGGCAATCGTGCTGCTGTCTATCATGGGCATCACTTTGGAAGAGATCGAGGTGAACGCTTCGCTACCAATTAACCCCACTATTATCCGAATCATGAGGGTTCTCAGGATTGCTCGAGGTGAGACGAATAAAGCAGAATTGGCTTGTGTTCGAGGTGCAGGGTCCCCTCCGGGAGAGAGTTTAGCGTTGGGAAACGGTTCTGGGGCACATCCCCATCACGATGTGCATAGTTCTGGCATCAACAGGCAGTAAACAAATAAAAGAACAATGGGGGAAAATACTTGTGAGGAGCCAAAAAGCTGAGCCAACTGACCATGTGTTTCTGTCTTAAGAGGACGAAGGCCGAGAGCTTAGAAATAAAGGAGAAATAGTTGTGGCTGTAACTCCCAGAGACGTACCTGGAAAAAATATGCCAGTCAAATCAAAGTCGTCTCTAATGGGGATTAGAGAACGCGAACTTGAGTACATTGGCTTTAAAAGACAAGCATCTAATAAATTTAATTTCCCGTGGGACTTTGCATCGCACCACTTGGTGACAAAGTGTGCCTCGTCACTCGGCATCCATCTGTCCCCTCAGACGCGTAACGACACATACCCGGGTTGGGAAGCCAGCTTCTATAGGGCCCGATTTTTCAGAACAGGGAGGTCTCAGGGCCAAACGATGAAGACGTAAAATGTTCTCCCAAGTCCTCCTGAAGGGCAACGTGGTGCTCTGAGGCATAATTGCTGTGATTGCAGCGCTCACCTAAGCAAAGAAGGAACTGGAGGAGAACTGAAATGCTGCTGTGTCTCAAGGGTGGGGGGAAAAAGCATTTTTCCTGTGCATTGCATCTCTTTCAGAATTAAAAATACATGCGGTTTCCAATTGGAAATGCAACCTTCTGGAAGAGATGTGTAAATCAGCTCCTCAGTGAATCATGTGTGAAAGTGGGTAGCCCATGGAAGTGGGAAAGTAGCCCCAGGGCTGGGAAAGTATCGGCTCACGATAACCAGAGGAAGAAGGAGATGGGTCCAACACAGTGGGGAAAGGAAAAGCCAGGCAGAAGGATGACGCGTTCTCCGAGTCTCAGGATAGGTGATGCTGCTATTCGTGGGATTTTAACAGTATCCAAGCAACCAGGAGCGATGCAAAAAGGCCAGAGAATATAGAGGCTAATGGAGAACACTTGACACGATTTCACATTTCTCTTCCTATAATCTGTGGCTCCTGGGAGAGGGACTGAGTTTGTGCCTCCGTGCTAATGCTGCCGTTACCATATTACGAACGTGTTTTCCGCAGTGTTGAAGTTGCTGAAGATGGCTGTAGGGATGAGAGCCCTGTTGGACACCGTGATGCAAGCGCTGCCGCAGGTAACCCACTGCCATATCAAACCAGATCTCCTCTGGCCCAGAGCTAATTTCCTATTGCAGAGGAATGCTAATCATTTTATCTTTACTGTCATTAGAGAATCACATTTCCCTTCCGAAGCACAGTCTGAGATACAGTCCTCACATTGAGGTCATTTTTCCCCTGAAGCAATTTAAGTTTTGGATTAAAGAATACAGCAAGAAACAGGTCTGGAACAAAAAAATCAATGAATGTTCTTTTTTTGTGTTTTTTTTCCCCCCATTTCTTTTTCTCTTTCCAGGTGGGGAATCTGGGTCTTCTCTTCATGTTGTTGTTTTTCATATTTGCAGCTCTTGGAGTGGAGCTGTTTGGAGACCTCGGTGAGTCTTCCCGTGCCGGTGGAAGGGGTGGGAGCGGTGTGCGAGGGGGGGTCGGTGTGCGAGCGGGCGTCTCACGGCCGTGCTTGGTCCTGCAGAGTGTGACGACACGCACCCCTGCGAGGGGCTGGGACGGCACGCCACCTTCAGAAACTTTGGGATGGCCTTTCTCACTCTCTTCCGAGTATCCACGGGAGACAACTGGAACGGGATAATGAAGGTAAGAGACCCATGGGAAAAAAAAAACCCTACCTATAATTGCTTAATTAGAAGCTGTCCACTCTGCTCCAGACTGGTAATGATGCTCAGCCGGGACACTCGGGTCCTGCAGTGAGCTGGCTTCTTCATTCATGTGCTGGGCAAAGTCTCTGACATTTCTGTTTCCTTCTCCCAGCAATGCGGTGCCTGGGGTTGCAGGCTCCGGGCATACTCCATATATTCCCTTTTTTCCCCTGAGACAGCAACTTAAAAAAAAGGGGAAAAAATAAAAGGACTCATCGAGTAGCACAAGTTCAGCTCAGTAACGTGCATTGGTATTATTTTTTCCTTACGTCTCCAGTTACTGTTACTGTTGTCGTTGGTATTACTTTGTTGTTGGTTGGGGTTTTTTTCTGGGAAAACCCAGGTTTCTGAAAGAGAATGTCTCTTAGGGGACTGCCATAGAGGCATGCTATTGTGAAGAGATCTGGCCTATGAATACACAGGGTGGTAGCTAGGCTGAAGAAATCGCTTCTCTGTCCATTTGTAGCCCGTGGTGAGCGTAAGGTGGCCAAACTCTTAAAGACAGGGTGTGAACTTGAGGAAAGCCTGTCTGCAGGCCCAGCGGCTGTGGGGTAGCTGATGGGTTGTAGCTGCACCCTGCTTTGCCCTGGATCTGTCTGCCACGCTCTTGTGCATTTGGTCTCTAACCTGGTGAAACAGCCTTTCCTTTAGAAGCAGCAGGGTGTTAATGTCTGTTGTCACACACCCCAAGGACAATTTCCTCTGAGCTTGCTTGTGGTGACTAACCTAGAAATGTAAGGTCTACTGGAAAGTATTTTGCCATTCTAGACATGAAATTTGCCGAGTCTTCTCAGTTTTATGCATGAAGGGGGAACCCATCGCAGCCAGCTGGCAAACCGAGGTCCATGCTGGAACCTTTTCACATTCCTCCATCATTCATCATTTCCCCCCCTGTTTCCAGGACACGCTGCGAGACTGTGACCAGGAGTCCACCTGTTACAACACCGTCATTTCACCCATCTACTTCGTCTCCTTCGTGCTGACGGCCCAGTTTGTCCTGGTGAACGTGGTGATCGCCGTGCTCATGAAGCACTTGGAGGAGAGCAACAAGGAGGCTAAAGAGGAGGCAGAGCTTGAAGCAGAACTGGAAATGGAAATGAAGACAATCACCCCCGGCCAACACAGCCCCTCGGACATCTTTGCGTGGCCGGGCAGCGCCAGCGGAGAGAGACCCGCGAGCCCCCGAGGATGTACCAACCCCATGCAAATCAAGGTGGACTCTCAGCTCTCATTAGTTTACCCTATGGTGAGAATCTCGGTTGGAGGGTGAAGAGGGCTTGACCTGCATATTTGCTAGGGGGAGACATGCACGAGTCGGTAATGAAGGAGTGGGTGTACCCTACGCCCAGGGCTTGTATTCCTCGCTGTCTGCTGACTGATTGTCACGTGGTGTGGGAGCCGATGCTCCAGGGAAGAGACCCAAGGCAGGTCTCCAGACCACCTTGACGCATCTGTTCAGAGGTAGAGAGCTTTGCAGTTTGTTCTGGAGATGTGCCCAAGCTGCCCAGTTCAGAGCTAGCTTCAAATTTGCTCTAATCCAGAGTTTGGGCTAGGTCCTTTGTGATAGCAAAATCATGAGCATAATGTGTTTGCTTTTCTAATGCAGCCCGTGAACCGCAACATAAAAGAGGAATAAAACTTGGTTAATCTTTGCTTAAGTATTAAATTTGATTTATGTAACTTCAATTTAAAATCCATCCCCACAAGCAAGCTTGTAAGAAAAGATTATTTTAACAGCAGAATAATGCAGAGGGGACTCAAACCCCAGCTCACCAGCACTGGTGGCAGAACTCCCACCAGCAGGAGCGGTGCCGGAGCAGGGCTGCAATGTGGTAGCTGCTACGAGCCGCAACAAGTCTCTCTAAAGCACAGTTTCTGGATGAAGACTCAGTTTGAGGAATGAGAGAGGTGAGGTCAAGACCCAGACAGGTCCTTTGGGAGGGAACTGAACTGGAATTATACAAGAAAAACGGTCCAGCCTTTTTTTTGGTCTTAGCTGATTGCAAATTGGGTTAAACTCTACACAGACCTCATTAGTTTTTATTACATCATGATTTCACAACAGCATATCTTGGCTTCTGCCTGGGGCGGACTAATGAGTATTCTAATGCATGAAAAACTCATTTATGATCTTTAGTCCAAGGGTGAAAAAGAGTAAATCCCTTACTTAAGCTTTGTTTCTGTTCTTAAGCTACTGGAAATTTCTGGTGCCATTAGGAGTCACTGATGTCTGAGACGGAGTCCAAAGCTGCTCTTTGGCACAGGAAGAAGGAGTTCAGGGCAATATGGGGAAATCCAGACTCATTACGTCCTCTAGGAAGAAACAACATGTCCCAACTGTTGTTGCACATGTTGAGCAGAGTACTGGCAAACTGTCCTCAGCTGATGTTGTCCTGCATCAGTCCTCACACTGGCAAAAAGGGAAATTGCAAGACAAATCAGAGGGAAGGATGCCCTCGGCCCTTCAGTCTCTTAAACCTGCCCTCTCTGGAGGTGGCTTTGCAAAGGGCTTATTCTCCTCATAATCTCCTGAGTGTTTTTTCTTGCTCTTTCACTCAAACAGAAGCCTCAAAAACCTCCGGGAGATTTTATTCCGGCTATTTACTCTCCCAGCCAAAATCTTCAGGAAAAATCTGATGCTTTGGCACGACAGCAGAGGAATACAATTCCCAGGACGCGACCCTGCAAGGACATGTGGTCAGCATGCTCTTTTGCTTGCCTGTCCCCCAGGATTTTTGCACCGTGTGCTGTTTGACTGTAATGGCGGTCCTCATTTCATTGTATGTAGTAGGCATTCCCAACCCTTAAATGGCTCCCGTGCTGCCTGCAAAAGCCAGACCCTGCTCCGTATAACCTGCCGGCGGCTGGGCTGTGGCCAGCTGGTTTGAACTTGGCCAGGACAACTGAGGCACCTCAACCCATGTCTGGCACATGAATTAGTGACCTGACGCGTGTCCATCCTGGGCATCTCCAGCTTTCGTGAACAGGATGCTCAGCTTCTCTTCAAGTCAGGTTATTTGAATTTATGTGACCCCCTGGATATGGATTTAGGTGTCAAATATTAGGTGTTCTTGCTGAGAAATGCGGACAGTGGGTATAGAAACCTTACAGCAGCAGTGTCCTGTAGGAATGCACAGCACCAAGTATCAAGATGCTGCTATTCCGGCTCCGTGATACGGCTCAGATCCCGGGAGTAACCGGCCGTGTCTGCTGAGAGGGAGAGTTGTCCCCGAGGAGGGCGCTGAGCGGGAGCACCACGGTGCGGGGGCAGCCGGCGTCGGCCCCGTCTCTAGTAATGTGTGAGAACGCTGTCACTGCTCACCGTGATATTACTGCACTGTTCTCTCTCCTCTCCTGCCTCGCCTCTCCTGTCCCGTTGTTTCTGTTACTGCTTTTCTCCCTGAATATTTCCGTCTCCCCCCCCACCTCTCCCCTCTATTCTGTTTTTTCCCCTTTTGTTCGTTGGGTTTTATACACTGTCCTTTTTTTCTCTCTGTCTCTGTCCCTTGCTTTTTTTTTCCCCTCTCTCTTTTTGGCTCGCTCTATCTTTCTGCATGCTATACACCACCCCTCCTAGGAAAGGCACTTGTTTGATACCATATCACTGCTGATCCAGGAATCTCTGGAAGGAGAGCTGAAGCTGATGGACAACCTGTCAGGCTCTGTGTGCCATCATTATGCCCTCCCAGCTCCCGAATATTACAACTCTGAGAACCAGGTTAATATTCCTAATTTCCTGCAAAGTCTCCATCCAAACTCGATTTGACTGAGACCTTTCATAGAGAGTTAAAAGTTCTTTATGCGATGTAGTCACAGGGATTTTGAAGCATAAGTCATGTTGGCTTTTTCTGTGGGAGATGAGATAATATCTTGGTTTATGATGTTGTATATCAATGCGAGAGGAAAAGCCCAGGCTCTGAGTTTCCCTCTTCAACACAGTAGGAAGTTTTTCATTGGGATTTACTGTTCACGAGTGTTGCGGGGGAAAATGTACAAAACCCCGTCTCCATCCTGCAGCGGGGGTCTTGGATGTGGCTTCTGGCTCCTAACCAGGGCTCTGTAGCAATGTCAGGACACGGCTGCAGAGCCTGGAGTAGGGGGTGAGGTTTTCCCAGAGCGGAGCCCGAGCTGGTGGGGATCCTCAGATGGTCTCTGTATTTTGTGCCTACTTACGCTGCATGAAAATCCAGTTTCGAATGATTTTCCTAAAGAGGCTTCTCGCAAGTGGGTCACTGTAAACTAGATCCTCATCTCTGATCTAAACTGGATTTAGAGGCGAGGCAGCCCTTAATGATGTACTTAAGTAATCCTGTGCTCCAGCGCTTTCTCGAACAAGGGCTGTAATACTTGTTTAAAATTAGTTCATTTACTTCTTGGAATAAAATACCCACTTTCTCAAGCGTGTTATTCTTTAGAGCAGGTATTTTCTCTAAATCACAGCAGTGACCGTAATAATAATTCAAGCATACCTATTTTTTCCCTTGGAATTGTGCAAATTCCATAGTTCTTGATATTTATTTTTTTTTCTTTTCCGGCTAAAAATAGTAGAAGTTTTCTTGTTAAATGAGTGTGCTTATTTATGAGCTCAGTGACACGCTAAATTATCCAACTTGGTGGTTCATTAGAGGAGAGGAACAAGCTTAGGTAAAATGAAATCCTACGGCAGATCTTTATATAGCGGGATAACATGTCTCCCTCTGATTGCTGCGTAGCGCTTTCCAGATTGAGGTCTATTAAGCTTTGGGAAGTGGTTGCCGCTAAGAACTGCCGGAGGAATAGAGGCAGTAGCTTTGGCGGGGAAGGCAGAGGGGTCACTATGAAACTCAGCGAGAGCCGGTTGGAAATTTTTGTGTCACCACATTTTTCACTGGAAAGTGCTGCTGCAGCGAAAAAGAAAAAAAAAAAAAAAAAAAAAAGGTTTTGTTTTGACATTTTTGTAATGAAAAAATATAGCGTTCCGGTTTGCAATGGGTTTTTCTTTTAAAATTTAAGCTGTTTTATTTTTTCCCCCCTGTAATTAAAACCCGTATAAATCAATTGAATGTTTCCAACAAAATGTTTTGACGGCTTCAAACTCAATTTTGGGCGAGGGGAGGCTGAAGAGGGGGTGATGTTTTGTTTACGTTTTGGCTTTTCTGTTCACACCATTCGTCATGTTCCCAGGCAAGGCAGGAATTTAGAGCAGTGCTGGGACTTGCTGAAAGCAACCTGATTAATAGCAGCTCCCAGCGGAGCAGCTCCGTCGGGCAGGAGCTGCTGGTGTCCACCACGCTCTAGCCCAGCCTTTCCCCGTGTGCTTGGGCTCCGGTCGGTGGGTTTGATCTGGCCCCGTTAGGGATCACCGTCCTTGTGTTGGCAGCCCTTGCAGCGATGCTTTTTGGGGGAGCCTCGTGTGAGATCAGGAGCTCCTCCAAAGCGTCTCTCTCATCCGTTGCCAGCGGATGACTGTGGCAGAGGAGATATCAAACCCAAGGTTAGATGAGAGGAGCCCGACCCTCTTTGTCTCAGCTGAAGTTTGGAGCCTCTCAAGGTTCACTCATCACTGGGGTTTGTGTCACCCCACTGAAGCCATTTCTAAGAGTGAGAAAATCCAGCCCTCTGACAACCTAAGTGCAACAGATCTGGGCCTCTGTGGTTTCTCTTGGAAGAGATATTGCTGTTGAAAGACTTTTCAAGCAGAGAGGGTAGGAAAAAAAAATACACAGTGAGAAACAAAAAGGAAGCACCTGGGATTTGCCCAGACCAGGAGGCTCCTGCAAACGTAAGCCGGGTCTGTAGGTTACCTGATGAAAAGCTGTCCCCAGTGCCACTCTCCCACCACTGTGGCCACCAGCATCAGACACATACCTGAGGCAGGGATCTGGGGAGGGCTGAGCCTGCACTTCAGGGAAGGATCCCTCCGTGCGGTGCCTGGCATCAGGGATCACAGAATCACAGAATGGTCAGGGTTGGAAGGGACCTTCAGAGATCATCCAAGCCAAAGTAGGGTCACCCAGAGCAGGTTGGACAGGAACGCGTCCAGGTGGGTTTTGAATGTCTCCAGAGAAGGAGACTCCACCACATCGCTGGGATGCTGCTCTGGGGGAGATGCTGCAGTCCCCTTTTTCCCCATTCCATCCAAAACCTGAAGTGACACTTCACGTGTCTTATAAAGAGCTCTGTGTCTAGGGAGAGAGCTTCATCAATATTTTACTAAAGATTTTTATCAATTCCTGGAATGCCTTCAGCGGGGATGTGTTCGTGCAAGACGCATCGGCACAACGTCGGTGCAGCACCTATTCCCGGCTGGGGTTTGCTGGGAGCCGGAGGAGGCCGTTGGGGCCAGGGCTGGGGTGGCATCTGGAAGACACAGGCAGTTCTTTTAGCAGGACAGTTATTGGTGCTTGCCCAGGCACTGGAGGCTCTTTAGCAGGCCAAAACTCACCAAAGGCAACAGGAAGGCATTTGCTGACCGAAATCAAGCCTTAAGTTTTGACCTGTCCCTTTTTAGCCATTAGGAAGTTAATTATTGTTCCACCTGCTTCTTGGGAGGGGGATGTCCCCGTCCCCTCCCCGGAGTGCAGGGACAGGCACGCTCCATACCCCACCTGCAAAATGATTTTGGTGTTGGGGAGTCTTTGCGGAGTCCACCAGCTTAGCTGAGGCCAAGGAAACAGCGGGGGTATTGGGTAGGAACAACGTCAGAGGTCTTGGAAGATCTTGAAGCCTCTTGTATTTGATCAGAGCCCAGAGGATAAATATCTTTAGTACGAAAGTAATGATACTTTTGCTTCTTCGTCTAGACAGGAGAACAACAAAATACAATGCTAGCATTAGCGTATGTGTTTAAATTCCCTCCCAGCTCACCGGTAAGAATTTAAGTATGAATGTCCCGCTCTTTTTTTTCATTTCTTTGTTATATTTCATTTCTGTAACGTTCTGGCCCCGGTAAAAATGTGCATGATGTAGCTTCTCCCACTGCAGGGATATTGCTTTAGTGTCTAGAAGTATTTAGATTATGATACTTTTTTTATTTTTTTTTTTTTTCTTTTCCAAAAGATTTGTGTCCTGGTTTCTTATGCTTAATCATCTCTCCCTTTAGATCCCTCTAGCTGAGATGGAGGCTCTGTCTCTGACGTCAGATATTCTCTCTGAAAAGTCCTGGTCCTTAGCTCTGACGGATGACTCTTTTCCTGATGATATTAACACACACTTACTTAATGCTCTGGAAAGCAATGTACATACACTGGTCGCTGTATAGTCTGATGTTTACAGGGTTCGAAATACTGCTTCCACCTCTCGACACCTGCCTAATGGCATTTGCAGTTCAAGCCCATTTCCAAATAGCACCGAGCTTTCCCCTGAACAGGACGTTGTCCTTAATGCCATTAGGTCCTGGGCTGTTATCGCTCTTGGCCACAAACTTGGCTCCTTGCGAGGAACGAGTATTTATTTCTATTTTTTTCTTATGTAAAAACAACGTGTTTTCTACAAGTAAAATAAATAGTAAAAAAAAAAAAAAAAAAATGCTTTGGAAAGCGTGAAGGTTGAAATTTCCTCCCCATCTGAAATAAATCAGTGATGCTGCGTGGAAGAGACCCATGAGCTCATGACTCATGTCCTCTGCTGAGGGGTCATCTACAGCCCTTTGGTGTGGAACGGATTTTTGTCTTTATGAACACAGGCACCACAAGGCTTTTTGCATGATTGGTGCCAGACTGTTTGTTTTACAAATATCAGATGGGGATCTCTCCGAGATGCTGCTTGTTTTGTGCATTCTTACTAGCAGTCATCCCGCTGGAGGGGAAAAAAAAAAAAGTTTGGACTATTTTGTGTCTATTTGACTCTTTTTGAATGAAATAACCAGTATTTTGAACCCTGCCTTAACCATCTCCTCTTTGAAACATTAGACATTTTTAGCTGTGTAGCGGTCAAGTGCTTTTTTTCTGCTGTACAACAGACATAACTCCTTTTCCAACATTTTTGGATCATTCTTTTTTTCTTTGTCGTTGTTCATGTACCTGCCTTTGGATGTTTGTGTTGTTGATAAATTTTCTGCCATCCTAGTTGACTCTCATCCTAATTAGCACTTACTTGGGAAACATCTCTTAAACCGTGACAATATTTCCCATCATGCTTCACGGCATCACGTGCAAAAGATTTTGTAAACTATGTTTTAACGTCTTGTATGAGACTTTTTGTTTCAAAATTAGTTAGTCTGGAGAGCTGGACTGAGGAAGGAGCCCTGCTAGTTTTGAATGAGATTAGACAAACCTGTTTGACAGCATAGCAAAGTCTCCCCGGTATAGCCAAGGGAGATAATTTTTGTCAAAAAACAAAACAAAACAAAACAAAAAAAAAAACAACAAAAAAAAAAGAAGGCAAAACCAGGTTGAACAAAGCATTTTGTCAATTTGTGTCAATACCAACAAAGTGTTTTGGTCAAAACAGTTTCCCAAACTCCTGAAAAACTGCAAGCTTTCATTGAAATCTTTTCTAAGTGCAATATTTTTACGCTTCATTTATTCACAGCCTTAGTTGAAAAATATCTCAGAATGTTTTGTTTGACTCAAAATAGATTTGGGTTGGGATTTTTTTTCTTTGGTTCACGAAAAACTCAGATTTGATTTTCAGTCAAGCCAAAACAACATGTTTTTCAAAACTACCAGTGAACCAAAAAGTCATGTGCTCCCGCTGCTCTGTTTGTCAGCTGGACTCGGAAGACCATTTTGCAGCCATTTTAAATGGTTTTCATGAAGTTGACTCACGAGATTTCCCCCGGGATGATCAGAGAGTGGAAAGGAGCCCGCTGTGGTATTGGATCCTGTCAATGAACCTAGAGGTTCATTAAAGGTTGGGTTTGGATGGGATCTCGAATCCAAATTCTCTTGTTGGGATCCAAATGGTTTTGAATTTTGAAATCTCAGGTTTCGGGCCATCTTTTCTGCTTTAAGCTAAATAATATGAAAGCTAAATAGCATAAACATACTGCTCGGAAGGGGAAGGCAGGGAGGAACAGGGAGGTTTCCAAAACCCAAGCCTCAGCTTTACCAGCACAGGTTTTGCTCTCTGTCCCTGAGCTACATCAGGAGACTGCAGTCTCTCTTATCTAGGCTGTATCCAGGCTATATCCAAATCGGCACGTTCCCAAGGACCGAAACTAATGCTGCATGACAGTGCAGATCCGTTGCCTTCATTAAATTTACAGCAGTTGTCTTCCTTTTTGTTTTTTCCTTTTCTTCGTTTTTCCTCATTTTTTTCCTTTTTTGTAAATTCCTTTTAATCTCACCGTGTTTCTTGTGCAAATGCAATGCCATAGTGAAGTTTTGGTTTTGTGACCGAAGGATAAAATCAGGAAAAAGAAAAAATCTCAGTGCTGATTTCAGGAAAGCTGTAATGCACTGAGTGAAGGGAAGATTTGTCAGAAAATAAGATTTAAAGTTTTCCAAAAACGATCAGCAATATACTATATCGGACTACAGTGTCACATCTTTTTTCTGTGTTTTTCAATGGAGGCCTTTTAAAGGTGAAATCATTCTTTCATTAAAAATATCCAGGGAAGTTGACTTTGCTTCCATTTATGCTAATACTGTCCAACACAATAACACCCAAGAACATTTCTGGGATGGAGATATTTTCTTACGAGATCAGCCCTGGATCCACCTCATTCGATATTGCCTCTGGTGCTGCCCATTCCAAGAGACTCTTTGGCTGTAAAAACTCCACAGTCAACATATATACGATAACCCTCGCTTGCATCAGATCCCTTCTAATTAGAGAACGGCTTTAACCCTGAAGCAGTAGGTGTAGATATCCCTTTCAATAAAATGGGTTTAGTTATTCATTATGTGAGAAGAAAAACCAATAAAATTGTGCTGGGAGCCAGAATAGAGAATATTTTCTGTAAACTACTTTTGTATTTGTTTTTTTCTTTTTTTTTTTTTTCTTTTATTGTTAGAAGAGGACACTACTCACCTTTGCAAAAGTCTGACTTGCTGATGAGGGCACGTAGAGAGAGCTTTACTGTTATTGCAGAGGATCAAAGTTATGCAAAGCATGTGACCTTTGCTGGCCTTGAGGCATGATGCCTTCTTTGCATATCCCCGAAATAGTCATGGTTTATTACTGCAGTGTTGCTTCCTCTGTTTCTGTGGTTCATTCTGTGTGACAATTTATTGACAATACAAAATGAGGGGTATAGCTTCCTGGTAGATCCATTCGTGCAACTTGTACATACTGACGATGTGCATGCCCATCGTGCCATACTGATTGCAATGGCTGTCGCTAGCGTTTCTGGGCACTTCTCCTCTTCCCACACCATCATGCCTTCCTTCCTCACTGATTTTTTCCCCGTAGGCTGATCTCCGCTCCAAAGACGACACGCTGACCCTGTCTCCCAGCAAGGACTTGCTGAGCGTGAGAAAGCCTTCGGTGGGGCGCACCCACTCCTTGCCAAATGACAGCTACATGTTCCAGCCGCCGTACTCCAGCCCCTGCCCTGCCTCCCTGGGCGAGAGGAATCCAGCACATCACAAGTCCCAGTCAGGTACACATCTGTCAGCTGGGACAAGAGCGGGATTTTCCAACAGGTTGCCCAGAGAAGCTGTGGCTGCCCCATCCCTGGAGGGGTTCAAGGCCAGGTTGGATGGGGCTTGGAGCAACCTGGGCTGGTGGGAGGTGTCCCTGCCCAGGGCAGGGGGTGGCACTGGGTGATCTTTAAGGTCCCTTCCAGCCCAAACCATTCTATGAATATAGAAATAGCTGGGATTTTCCAAGCTATTCAGTAGGAGGCCGCAAATTGCCATCGGTTTCCAGTGAGCTGTTGGTGTTCACACCTGTGGAACGGCTTTGCAAAGACCCTCCACAACTTGCAAAGTCCAGGCTCTTAGAGATAACTCCTTTCCTCCAAATGTTTTGGCAATGTGACAGCAAGCAGTTGGCCTGGCTGAAGGCTGATTGTCCCCCTGCCTGGTTCTCCAAGGGTTACAGCCCGTACAGCCTGGGCTCCATCCATCTCACCTGAGCTAGCTATGGCCCTGCAGCAAAAATCCCAGCAGAAAAATATTTCCTCATGCCTGTTTTTTGTGCAGCAGTACCTATTCTAGCAGGTATTGGAAGCTCTACATGGGAACGTCTGTGAAAGAAGGGAAAATGGTGTCTCTAAATGCCTGTAAAATGAATGTAAATGTGCTGAATTGAGAGAGATCTCAGTGTGAGATGAATGGAAAAAGGAGAGAGTGTAGAATTGTCCTTCCCAGTGCGCGTGGTTGGGATATACGCCTTCGAGCTAAATTCAGAGATATTCTTAGATCCAGCGTATTGCAAATGCCAAGGGCTCTCTCTCCGCCTGCACCTCTGTACCTGTACTTGCAGCTGCCTCCTGGTGCTTATCAGTGTGCGTTCGTTTGCTCTGTCTGCGAGGGGCTGCCTTCTGCTGGGAAGTGGACATAGCTGTCTTTAATTCTTCTGTACACGCCATCGTTTTAGACATTTGCCACAGATAAGACAGAGAAGTTTTTACAAGCATTGTCATTTGAAAGCCTCTAAGCAGAACATAGTTTTGGCCCTGTTCAGAATGGTAGGAGATTTGAACAGATCAGAAAGAATGTGTTGAAATTTGCATAGTAATAAGAATGTGGATGAATAGCGACTGTTCAACAGCAGAAAAAAAAAAGCGGACACAACGGAGGTAGATGAATCTGGAGTTGTGAGAAATCACTGCCATAACACAACGTTTTCAAGGTCAAGAGCTGTCCTTTGAAGAACCTGTTTGCACGTAATGCAAAAGATGCAGCTAAAATCCTGGTAAAATCCCACTGAAATCAATAGCAAAACTCCCATTACCTTCAGTGGAACCAGAATTTATGGTTCTCTGTAACAGTCAAGAAATTCCTCGGAGTTATAATCCCTGACCATACAAAAGAATCCTGTTTGCTACAGAGGGAGTTTCCAGTGCTTCATTTCTGACCCTTGATCCAGATGCATTTGTCCTGTCTTGAACAAAAACTACGTCAACTTGACCAAAAAGTGGGTAATTTCTGAGTCCCTTCTTTCCTCAAGATTTCACTTCCCAGTTCCCAGCCCCATCTGAGAGCCCTGGCTTGGGGAGGGACAGCCATTGCACCCTTGTAAATCCACAGGGAAAAAACTGTTCCACTGAGATGCAGGAGAAGTATTTTGGAAAGGTAAAGCTGATGTCTTATTCATAACCACATTAAGCAATTAAACCTTTTGTGTTTTTCTCCCGCTGGTGAAATTCCAACTGTCTTAAGCGGGCCAAAGTGCTTGGAGGTGGGTAGGGTGCCCAAATCTTGGCGTATGCATCACTGTCCTGTTCCACCTACAATGTCACTGCTTTTCGGGGTGGGGGAAGTCACCCCTACCTGTTTACAGTTTGTAATATTATAAAGTGCTGTGAAGATAGCAAAAGGTGCCAGGCGCCTCTAATAAATCACCACAACTAAGCCATAATATTTCAAGCTGAGAAGGGTTTTGTTGTCAGAAACGCTGGCACTTGCAGGAGGTATTTGTTTGAATACTCCTTCGTAATGGGGCTGTTGTTCTGGGAAAGATTCCAGGACAAATGAGATTCTCTGGGATGCGGTCCAGGTTAAATGAATTGTTTTGAAAAATGTTGAGCCGGGGGGGGGGGGAGACGACGAGGGGGGGGGACCATGCAGAGTTTCAAACCTTTTAGAAGAAGTAGCCAGCAACCACAAAGGGTCAGAGAGGGGCTGGGGAGTGTGTATGGCCTTCTCCTGGGATGCTTTGTAAAACTCGCCCTTAAAGCTGCCAGGTGCCGTTCCCTTTCGCTTCACTTCCAGTGTGCATGCTGGTTTTGAGATCCCAGCAGTCGGTCTCCGCATACACTCAGGTATGGAGACATCCTTTCCTAGAGTCTTTCGAAGCCAGGGCCTTGCGGTGCTAAGATGTGTGGTTGCCTGCAAAGTTATTGGGATGTTGGGATGTAGAAATTGCCGGTCCAGATGAACTCCTAGTTCGTAATCTTCTATTCTTAACAGGAGCTAGTCCCAGTTGTATCAGGGGAGAATGCCAAGAAAAATGAAATAATGGACAATTTTGGAATAATTTATTAGTAGGTGGGAGTTTTATCCCAGTCATGGAGAGCTGGTTGCTGAATTCAGTGGTTTTGCCATGCCTGGTCCGAGGTGAAAAGGAGCAGTTTTCTCTGGGAGGTCATAGAGACAGGGACACCGTGCCCAGATGGACACATCACATTTCTGTCTCTTCTCCCTCTCGCAAGGTTCAAAGGCATCGGTGCAGTCGCAGCCGGCAGACACCAGCTCTCTCCTGCAAATCCCAAAAGACCATTTTCACCACGTAAGAGCTCACGAGCGTTGGGTGAGGGAGAGCAAACCCCAGGCCTCCCCGCAGCTGCACTCTTCTTCTGCTGAAAGGCTGCTCCGCAGGCAGGTAAGCAGACTTAACGATCACGAACCTGCCGAGGTTTTATATTGTTGTGTTTCCAGGTTAACCATGCTTTAAATTCAAGGAGGGATTCACGGCAAAACCTCCAGAGAACTGTAATTCTCCAACAGAAATAACAAAAAGGTTGATGGATTTTGATCTGAAAGCCATCCAGGAGTCTCCAAAGAATGTGCGTGATGAGCATCATCTCCTTTGGCAACATGCCTAAATGTTCTCCACATTGTTAGCACTTTATTTTTATTTTTTTTTTCAGTCCTCTTCATAAATGCAGCCAAGTGCTCCCCAGGGGCTTGTTGGGGGTGAGGAACTAATTCTTAACTGCTGTGATTTTCTCAGTGCTTGAAAGGAGACAGGACTGCAGACTCCATCCCCGGCTGCCCTTCCTCTGCTTTCTCGAAAGGGGAAAACTGTTTAAAGGAAGCTGGATACCTCGTATGCAAAACCATCATGGAAAGCATACTAGTTTTACAGTGAGAATCGAAAGGATCTTAATTTTCCATTCTCCGGTGTGCTTTTGAAAAGTTTGAGTATATGGAAAACAGAACACATTTTATTTTGCAACTGGTTTTATCTCTGGTTTTTGCCTGGCATTGATTTAAATCCTGATTCAACCGAAGATCTAAGAGACCTAATCAAAGATTCCAGTCTGCTTGATTGGAAGCATAAGTTTGAATTCATCTTTTTTAGTAAAATACTTAAAACTTGTGCTTCACTCTCCCATTTTTAGGCATATTTCATTATGCAGCTGGACCAGGACCAGAGGCATGTCTGATTCCCAAACTGCTCCCTTCAGTAGTTTCATGCCTGATTTTATATACACAAACTACATCAGTTCTTTTTTTTCGAAAGCAATTTCTTTCCTGCATGAAAATATTCCCATTTCTTTCATCTTTTAATCAACATTGACAAATTAGACAGTTGATTCATTAAACTCTAAAAATGAATGTGAAGTACCAAGGTTAACAATTACATTAGTCTGTAATACTAAATTGACATAAGAAATTCCTAGCATGTATTCGTTTGCACAGGGCTGGCCAGTTACCCCAGTTGCTGCTAATGGGGAAACTAATTGATGTCATGATTCCAGTTCATAACCACTCTCTCTTGCTTTCTAATGAATAACAGACCCATCCTTTTGAACTGCTCTATCTAGAATAAATTACCATGTTAGCCATCTTCCTCAGCCTAATTTTGTTCATCTCTTTGAAGGCTTCTTTTTCTAAACCTTCTCGTATGTTTAAGTTATTTTATTCCCCTCCCTCCTCTCTCTGCTCCCGCGGTGACATGAGCATGCTCTTGGAGTGACGTTGTAGAAAGGAAAAAGCTTTGGGACAGTGAGCAGATGTGGTCCACAGGAGGACAGATCCCTCCGAAGACTAGCGAGGTGCTGCCTTGGGCGCGCTCCCCAGGAGCTGGCAGCTCCCAGCGCGGCCCACGGGAGCAGTAAGGTTGTTCCTGGCAACAGGGCAGTGTTGCTCTTACTGTTAATTGCAATCTAGATGGCCAGACACTGTGAAACTTAGTCCTTAAAGAGGCAAAATTCCCTTTACGCTCCCGGCACTTCTGCTTGCTCAGGTACTCTCTGCTTGGCTTCTTTTATAGCCGCCACTAATTTGTTACTAGCACATCACGATAGCCCAACCTAGCAAAGCATTTTGGTTTGTAGTACCCTTTTTTCCTTATTGTTACATATATTGCATGTAATCCTGATTTGTTTTCTTTTTTTCTTTTCTTTCTTTCTTTTCCCTTCCCCCTTGTCCCCCCTCCTATCCCAAATTTGTGCATAGATAAATCTTGTCCACCACATACCTGGTCCGTGCACTCTCCTCCATCATTAAAACCTGTGTGTTTAACCTCCCTTTCCCTTCAGAGCGCTGGAGAGCGGACACAGTCCCCACAGTAACGTGCAGTTTATAGACTCCGGGAAGTTTGACAATTAGCAATGCACTTGCAGATGAAGATGCGTGGATCAGATGCTCGGAGAGAACATTCCCTGCTGAGGAACACACTCCTTGGCAGTGCATTGCACAAAAGCTTTTCTCCAGGGGAATTCCACCTGAAATTAAAACGATATTGATTTTCTGGTTCCAGGACTGTGTACCCAAGGTGTAGCCCGCACCAAGCTGTGGCTACTACAGGTGTAGACCCCAATGGGATGGCGGAGGGTCCTTTTATTTTGAAACAAACCCGTAAAACATTTGTGCAAACAGTTGCTACTACCAACTGCCAAAGATGCCTGTATCATAGGGAAAGAGCGAGCTGCTGGTGACCAATACTGTCGTTGTGTGCAACACAGGTTGGTGTACAAGCAAAAGTAACGACAATAATTACTTTTTGCTTCTGTAGTCTACTTTTTCGTGGCCTGTGTCTCTTCTCAGGATAGGAACATGGTTTCGCTCCCAAACACTAGAAGTATTGACATTGAGGAGACCAGAATTAGCTCCGCTCTTGGCTGCGGTCAGTTGCCAGTATTATGCTGTAAAATTTTAACTAGAAAGGATTCACCAGCAATTGGACAAAATCGTTTGCTGTATTAAATATTCTCTCAACTCTCACAGGCGACAAAGGGAGCCCAATGTGCAGATGTAGCAATAGATTCTTGTGTTTCTGCGTGCACACATGTGCATACTGCAGCTGATGAGAGCTTTGCCTGAATAGAGATCATTTGGCTCAAACGATCCTTGCGGGACAATTTTTATATAAATTCTAAGATCATTTTGTGGCGGTTCGTCACAAAAGCGTTCCTTAGTATGAGGAATTTCATCTCCTTACGCTTCTCTAAAGGACTGAGACCAGCTGTACGCATTTCCCCCAAATTTCTCTGTGAAGTTTTTAATCTTTAAGATCATTTAAGAGTCTTCTCGAACTGAGACTCTGCCTTTAAGGGCCAGTTAATGTGGCTGATTTGTAAACCCTTTTGACAAGGGATGCAGTGCAGTGAGAAGACAGAACCTTCAAAACATGCCGTGGGTTGTCTCTGCCAGCAGGCACCGATGCTGCATATGGCTCTGGACAGCCGAGGCAAAAATCTGCCTTGGGAAGCCTGAACTCAAGCATCAGAATAACTTGAAATAATTACAGATTATTATTATTATTATTAGTCCAGCTTTTCCAGCTCCCCTGCCGTAAGATGGTGCAGAGTCATGGCTCCAGCCTGGGGACCACAGCCAGGGACAGGCTGCTGCCCTGATGCTGGCGCAGACCGTGGTTGCTCTGGCGTCGCTGGCTCTGGGCGTCCATGCCCTCAGCATCACCTGGGATAGAGAAGGGAATACACAGGCTCACTCGCACATCTTCCCTCTTCCACTCGTACTTGGGCTGCTAAAATTACAAAGGGCTTTGCCGTAGACCCTCATCCTTCAGATAACAAGAGTATGTCTAAGTCTGGGTGGGGGCATTCTGTTTTTGCAGCCCCCCGTCCTTAGAGGAGAAAGCTAAAGGTCAACCGTTTATGAAGAATGAAGGGTCAAATCCGTCTGTCACTTACACAGCGACAAACCCACGGATCTCCGAAGCCTGGGAGTTGCTAGAACCCACAAAGCAGGTTGAGTTATAGGAGTCAGTCGGTCTGAGGTATCTCAGGAGAGTTGAGTGCCCTGTAAACGTTGTGCCTTGCTTGTACTAACCTTTGTTTGGTCTGTCTCTCTCATCTGGCAACTCCCCTCCTCCCCAATCCCTTTGCGCTCCGATACAGATGGCTATACGGAACGACTCTTTGGATAGCAAGGAGAATCTCCACACCGAGGTGAGTGAACTCTCTGACCCAAATGTCCCCGCTGTGCCCAAGGAGGAGTCATCAGTGGCTCTGACGCCCTCAGAAGCGCAGGAGTTGGCTGCATGGAGCCGGGCAAGCGTTCATACGCAGCAGCATTCCCACAACCAGTATAATATTTCAAAGCAGGCACCAGCATCCTGTGCTTGTGCAGACTCGTGTCAGGAGACACCTGGAGATTCAATGGACCAAGAAGTATCTGAAATAAACAGCTCCTCGGAGCCTTTCACTTCAGAAACTTGTACAGCCTCGAGTGCCTGTTCAGAGGTTCAGCCTCTCACTCCTAAGAGGAGCGTAGGCAATACCGGCAACGTTACATTGAAGGACCTGAAGAAATACCACAGTGTAGACACCCAGGGTCTTCTAAAAAAGCCGCCCTCTTGGTTAGATGATCAAAGGAGACATTCAATAGAAATTTGTTCAATGGAAAATAGCCCTCAGCACCATTCCACATCTAGCTCTTCTGGCTTCATAAGTCAGGTGGTAAGTGAAATGGAAGGCTTGCAAGGAACACGGCAGAAGAAAAAACTGAGCCCTCCATGTATATCTATAGATCCACCCGATGGACAGAGTTTACTACCTAGAGGACCTCACAGCATCTCACCTGCCAGTGGAGACATTTGCTTGAGACGGCGTGCTCCATCTTGTGAGTCCAAGGATTCGATGGATATAGGGGATTCGTTGCTTCCAGACAGTATGTCAACGTCTCCTACCCCAAAGAAAGACTTGTTGACACTTCCTAGCTTTTCCTTTGATCAAACGGAAATGGACCCCTGAGTTACTTTTCTGTTGGTGCCAAATGTTTTCTTCCTTTCATGTAATAGAAAAAAAAAATAAATTAAAAAACTCTGTATTCCAAAATGGCACTGGGTAAAAATTTTCCAAAGAAAGATTAAAGAACCAGCTGGTTAAAAGAGTGGTTAACCTATATCACGCTTACTTAAGCATATGTTCTGCTTAGGTAAAAGCAATACAATGTGCAGAATCTATATGTATATTATATTTTATTAAATTAATTGAATCTAGTATTGCGGGATGTAGTACATTTTGTGACTAAAGACTCGTTTAATTTTCTTCTATTTTATGTATCTCAGAATATTTCTGAGATAACGTTGGTTTTTATGAATATTTTAACCTAAAAAAATATATATTTAATCCCTTCTCTTTTTTTGTTTTGTTTTGTTTGGGTTTCATTTTGTTTTGCAAAGCACAAAATGTAGCCAATTAGTGCATTACAGAGGAAATGTATCCCACAGTCAGCAGTAAATAAGGATTATTTAATGTAATTTATTTTTCCCCTTGGACTTTAATGATATTCTGGGAAAAAGATTGTTTGGGTAGTATAAAAATGCAGTGGCAGTTTTTTAACAAAATAATATTCCGATCCTGGATAAAATCAACATCCAGAGTAAAAGCAAGTGCACAAACCCAGGAAGGTACCACATGCTGACAGATGTCCCGTGGCAGGGGGTCGGAACTAGATGATCTGTAATGTCCCTTCCACCCCAAACCGTTCTATGGTTCGACGATTCTATGTCTGGAGGTGGTGAATGTAGAGCCATTTCACTGTACACAATACTGAATTATGAAAGGATGTTCTAGATCATCCACTGGTGACCCACAAAATCATGTCAAAAATGGTTAATTTTCATACGTGCCTAGGAAACAGAGGCAAGAAAAGCCTGTGGTCACTTCTGAGATGTTTTTCCAGGGTCTTTGAGACAGATTTGTTTCTTTTCCTGAGTTTTGCCCCCCTGCAAGCCTGCTGTTTGCCACGGGGCTCCTCCTCTCTGCGCCCCTGCGGGAAGGGGAGCGAGGCCCTGGTGAGGGTTTGCAGTGGGTGACCTCAGCGCAGAGCTGCCGCGGCACTGGGCTTAAGCACATGGTTAAAGTTAAGCTCTTGCTTAAGCTGCCTTGAGGTTGATCGTATTTAAGCAATTCTTTAAAATCATACGCTTATGTGTTCGACAGAATCAAGGCCTACTGCAAGTTATTTTATGGAATACGTGTAAGAAAGTCTGTAGGTACTGAAGCGATTGTTGATTTTCAGTTTTGAAGGTCAAGTTTTTTTGCTGTAAGAGCTAATTTACATGACCCTGACTGTAATTTTATTTCCAGTCTATCAAAAGCCTTAAGCAGCTACATCATGATAAAAAGTAGATAAAACCAGAATTCATGTCCTTACTGTATAACATGTCCTTAATGTCACCCATCTCAGAAATTAACTGTTTACTTCCGTGCTAATGCCCTCTGCAAAAAGCAATCTGTAAAACTGGCCAGCACAGCCCCAAAACCCCGAGAGGTTGGCCCGGTTCGACACCTCCCGCTCTTCACAAGACTGATGGAAACCAGACATTAAGTTCACTCAACCTCCATGAAATCACATTAAGATGTAGGCTAAGTAAGACTCCGCAGGCATGGTCTGAAGCGTGTGAATAGTCACAGGTTTAACACTGCGTACATGGATAAGGCTTTGCTGGATCCTGTCTTTAAACCAGCGCAAGCAAGAGGAGGATTTGTGCTAATTCTGTCAGTCGGGAGTTTGTAACTTTTTGAGAGCTACTGATCTTTGCAAATCACTACAACATGTTGATGTACAGCCTTTTATCCATCCAGAGATTAGCCGGTTACGACTACACGTATCTGCCTTAGCTTCAAGTATACATACAAGAAGAAGACACTGTTTATACCTAACAGCCCATGTGAGGTCTTAAGCTCCTTTATTTTCACTTGAGGACGTTTACTCCATAAACAATCCCTATTGATTTACATGTCCTGGAGAAATGTAAGGGCTTTCAGCGGGAAGTCAGGCAATCAGCGTATTTGAAGTAGGAGGATTAACATTCTGTACTATTTACTGCAGTTAGATTAATTCTTGGCTGGGACATTTTCCCCTCTTCAACGCGGGCCCATACGGAGACCGCTCTCTTTGATATGCCAGTCCAAATCCAGAGTTAAGCCCGTTTAAAGCAATGATTTCAAACAAACCTTTCATCAGTTCTTCCCCCAGATCATATTTAAGGAAATAATAAAATTACAGTGTATTAAGCCTGAGAAATATTCTTAATCCCTTTTTGGTTTTACACTCATAATGAGCCTTAGATTTTCCTTTCACATGTACTAAATAATTTGGGGAAATAGCTAGGCCGCTAAAATTGCCGACCCTGGTTCCTTCATGATTAGGAGCGTGTTTGTATAGCTGGAACGATACTGCTCATACAGTTCCTTCCCTACCAAAAAAAAAAAAAAAAAAACAAAAACCAAAAAACAACCAAAAACCCAAAACCATGGAAGTTTTTAGCTTGAAATCCTGGCACAAAACATTGATGTGATGTTAATCCAAATGCTCAACTGCAAACGTAACAGAAAACCTAAAGGCTCTTCTGTTTTCAATACTTGGGGTTTTGCCCACTGACAAGGTTTGTGGAAGTAACAAAAAGTTTACATCATACGTGAATATTCAGTAAAGACTAGCCAGTAAAAAATATTCTACGATGATGCATTCAGGACAAGAAATCTGTGTAAAATAGTTTGTTTTCTAAACCACATATTTTTTTTCTAGATGCCCTTTTGAGAAACAAATACAAATGTACTGCAGCACATGCAATAATCTTAAAATAATTTTAAATACCTTTGGGGGGGGTTTTATAGAATTTGACTTTTTTTAAACAAAATGTACAAAATCCACGGGAATTCTGTAGAATGGTTACGTTGATAGAATTTTTTATATTTTTGTAGAAATCTATAGAGAAATTGTTAAAAGTCTGCGTAGCATCTTGGGAACAGAAGCAGCTCTTATCTACGAGTTTCTTTTCATAAACCTGGAGCCAGACCTGCTGTATTCCGACACGTAGAGCCTAGTTTCAGAGCCCTGCATCCAGGTCGTGTTTAGAAGTAAGCAGCTAAGCTCAAGTTCTACGATATTGCAGTGCTATTGCTGTTCGAGAACTGTACCCCTATAAAACACCTACCCCCCAAAACTCAGCCCCTGTCGATGGTTAAAGTAGTCGCATGGCTATCGAGTTCATTCAAGCACACCAGCACTTTACTACTGTGGATTTACTGTATACAGGTGGGAGGAGGATATTTTGCTATTGCCGGTCTGAAACACGGGGGACAGAGAGATTGCAGACGCGTCTGGGAAAATGTAAATTCCATTCTCGCAGCCCCTCGCACATAGAACTGATTTTTTTTCGTAGCTCGGTTACAGGCCGTTTATACTGTAGACATTTTGGAGGAGGGCAAAGAAAACACTGTTTTTGACTTCTGTGCATTGCACTCGGCGCAAGGTGTGTTCAAGGAGAAGAAAAGAAAAAAAAAAAGGAAAAAAAAAAAAACGAAACCCACAACAACCAACCAGAAAACAAAAGTGTTACCATTGTAAATTAGGCTATGCCCCAGTCTCCCCTTTTCTGCCCCTTTGGCTATAATAACCCCTGTACACTATTACACAATGTGACTAGAGTAGGCACAGTACCATTGCAATGTCCGTAACAACCTAGTATATATTATAGAACTTTGTATTTAATAGTTAATATATTGTTATACTGTATCAGGTACATAGGCCAAAACAAGGTCTTTTGGTCAGGGCAACAAAAGGTGGTATTCATGGGGAAAATCGGGTTAAAATGTTCCTTTTTAAAAAAAGAAAAAAGACAAAAAATGAGTGTAAATCTTTACAAATGACAAAAACAAATGTGTCCTATTAAAAGCTTTTGAAAAGAAAACAACTGTGCACTTCCCTTTTTTGTTGTTGCTGATGATAATCTGTATCATTCAGAGCAGTCAGATCTTTGGTCATGTTCTAATTGCGAACAGTTGGAGTAGGTATTGTATAGCAGCAGCGGACGGGAAGTTGAAAGAAAGATTGTGAAATGTCGTCCCTTTGTGAAGCAACCCGGGGTGACACCGCAAGCCAGTCTGGCCCAGTGCATGGCCCAGGGCATGCTGGTTGACCAAGGAGACCAGCAGTTGGGCTTCTGCGATCGCTTGGCATCTAAGGATGCAGAGGCTGCTGGGACCACGATGGAGAGAGCTGCAGCCAAAGGGGAGATGGGAATTAGAAGGGGCAGATTCGATCTGTCCATGAAAATGCGTTGCTGTGAAGAGGAAGACACCGGGCTTTTCCATGCATTCACAACTTTAGGATTTCCAGCCTGGAGTACAGCAGGCTCTTCTCCATCACCCCTGCGCTCATTTAACTCCTTGCAAAGGAGCAGCTGGTGGGGATGGCACCACCCCGGGGCTGCGGGCTGCGTGTGGCAGGGCGGCGGGGGCTCAGCCTCCAGATGCTGCTTAGGGACCACCAGAAACATGAACCTAAGCTCTTTGGGGATCTTTAGTGAATGAGTTATTTAGCTCCTAATGTGAAGTCTCCCCTCCTCTGGGGAGCAGCCGTTAGAGGGAAGAACCAGGCACTTGAGCACTCTGCAGCCCTGTTTCTCACTTTGGCTTGAATGACTTTATGATTGCTCTGCAGGAGGGACCCTAAACTGACATCCAGAGTTATGTTGTCTAGAGGGTGTTTTGATAAAAGCTCTCTCGTATTCACATCTGAGTAGAAAACAGCAGGAAGGAAGGTAGTCCTTAAACAGAGAGAAAATGTGGATCTGTGCAAAATCCCATGCAAATCCAGGCAGAGCAGGACTCCAGAGGTGAGCTCTGTAATGCATCTGTGTTGTCCAGCCTGCAGGGCCAACCCCACCGGGCTGGAACCCCTGAAGTGCCTTCCTACCCCTTGGAGGCTAGAGGATCCACACGGCGTTAAGGTAAGCTGGGCTGAGCCAAGAAAGCAGAGCAGCTCACAGGTTCAAGCACTTCACACCTCTCTGCACACAGGTGAGTTTATGCCGGGAATTCCTTATAGGCGGTGGCAAATCCCTCTACTTCTAGTGATGGGTTTCAGAGAAGACTTGGGGGAGGGTGTTCTTCTGCTCTGTTTTGTGAGTGTTCCTGTATGAAGCTCTTCTGCTGAGCTTTTCTTGTGGTTTTTGGAAGGCTCCCACCCAGGCTGGCTGCTTGCTCTCAACTTGCCAGAGCCTGGGCATGGCACTCTGTTATTCTGCTTGGTAAGTGCTTTGGATGCCACATGAAACTTGATTGTTTTATATATAATGGTGGTTGCATCTAGGGGAGTAGCACTTCAAATTTAATTTGTTCCTGGCTTAGTTGAGACAGTTAAGTGAACTTGGCCAACTGTCCTGCTTGCTGGGGAGCAGTGTCCCATCAGAACAGCTGCGTGCGCAGCACGTCCCTTGGCCAGAGCTCTGCAAGTAGCTGCACAAGGAATAGGAAAGGCCTGTTTGTGCCTTCTGCATTTCAGGTGCTCCAGAGATACAAACTGAGACACGCCAATAAGTCTTGGATGGGATCCAAACTAGAATATTCCCCCAAAAATAAGGTAGGAAGAAGCAATTTAAAAAAATGTGCCTGGCTCCACTGCACCAGTGCTGTGTAAAGGGCCAGGTGTGATCAGCTACTCGGGGGTGAGGATCCTGCAGATTAAAGGGTTAAGGCCAGTAAAGTTTTGGAGGGACAGAGCCCTGAATTAAGTTGCCCAGAGGTGGGCGAGGGTCACCAGCCCCTGGGCAGCCCACGGCCGGCAATGCCGGTGCGGGCCCTGCGCAGCGTTTTGCTACCATCTAGTGGGCTTGGGGTACGGAGCGGGCTGGGGCCAGCTGCTCTGCGGGCTACCGGCCGTGTGGCACTCCGGCCACCGGGCAAACGCGTCCCAGGGACCCTCCGGGGCAGCCCTGCCCGCCCGGGGAGCGCCGTGCTTCCGAGCCCGGTGTCGCAGAGACACCGCAGTATTGGGGGTGCTTGTGTGTGTTTCTGCTTCTGCAGGGATTTTCAGCCACTGCATGTATAAAAATCTCTTCCTACGGTAGGAGAGGAAGGATTTCTCCCAGATTCAGGAGCACTGTGCCAGCCACGTGGAACCCCATAGCAGAAACATATTGCTCCCTGCTTTGGGAGCTGCTCGAAGCCAGGCACATCAGCTGCCACGTGCCCTCCCCAGCAGCACGGCTGGGCTTCTGAGAACTCCTGGGAGACACCAGCCCCTCCAGGGACAGTCCGAGGGCTGTCTAGCATCTCTGAGGCTGTGGCAACACCCAGGAGGCTTCTTTATCCCTGCATATGCTTATACCTCCTTTCAAGCACATGTAAAACATATTGCCTGCCACACAGTCCTCCCTGCGTGTGCCAACCTGTGCCTGTCCCGCACGGGCTGGGCACTCACAGCAGCTATGCTACACCCCGTTTGTGAGCTCAGATGGAGTGTTTGACCTCTGTTTGGCCCAGCGTGGGAGGCCGATAACCAAGCAGGCCTTGTGCCATCTTACGTGGCTTGCGCTGGGAGGCTGGGTGTTCGCTCGGGCGCAGGCTGGGTGCTTGTCACTAGATGGCAATGCCATGAAGTGCTTCAGCTGGGACATTTGCATGCATTAGTTCAGGCCGTGCCTGAGCTCCCCTGTAACCTGCTGTTTCTGTTTGGTTTGGCGTGGTCTTCAGCATCATCAGCAAAAGCCATTGCCTTGCTGGCATTTTCGCATGATTGGACTTTAAGGTGGTTTTTACATGTCGTATTCAATGCTTTGGATATGTTTACAACACTATATAATCCTGCAGCATCCTCTGGCATTTTCTATTATTGCTTGAGTCACTGGATGCTATAATTGGCAAGCTTTCAAAGGTCCTGACTAGATTATCTTTTCATATCTATTTAATACTCTAAATAATGCAACCAAAGACCCCTGCTGCTCCAGCTGGAAAATGAAAAGGATGGTTAAACCACTTAATTACTTACTGGGCTAACAATTATTTTACGGAAACAGAAAGCAGAATCCAGCTGTTCCGGGGGAAAAAATCAGGAAGAGGTTAATATTAGAGTCGTTCTACAAAGGGAAAAAAAATACTGCAGTGGACAGCATGTGCTGTGCTGACACCTACGAAGGCAGCGCAGAACCGCTCTGCTGGGTGCCACCAGCTCAGCATGGCCAAGGGCTGGTGACAACTTCCCATTCATTCAAACAAACAACAAAAAAAAAAGGCAGGACCCAGAGTTTGCAGCAAGATTCCTGCAAACACTCACTGTGAATTCCGTGAGCCCATTTTGTGGTGAAATCCTGAAGAGCTCCAGCCCACTAAAACTAGAAGGGACTTGTGGGGTGGCTGAGTTGGCAAGGGAGAGGATAAACTGTGGCAATTGGGGACTGAAGTTTGGGTCTCAGCCCCAGGAAGTCCCATGTGCCACGTGCTGCTTGTCTGTGGCTGTTTGTCCATCACTCTAAGCTCCTGCAGCAAAACCGCCCACGAGCTGGGGTGTGTTACACCTGCCATGGCTTCCACCAACCTCTGCAGGCACCTGAGAGCATGTTTGTGGCATTATCTAGTAGGTGAGAGAGAGACGCCCAGTGCATTCAGAGTTTGGCTGCTCACAGCTGGAGCAGCTCCAGGATCACTTTGAGGTGATCTGAGCGGTTCTTGGTATGTGTAGATTCTTTTCCTTCTCATGGCTCTCAATATGAAATGCAGGAGCACCCATGTAACAGGGGAAGGGAGTGTTACACAGAGTGTCCTGGAGGAGTCATACGTACACCGTTTTCTCCTCTTGCAGAGTCTTGATGCACTGGGTGAACCCACCTCACCCCCCAGCGAACAGAATGACTTCACAGTGCAGCTTCAGGCCCAACACCGTGTGTTCCCAACCTCCCTGCGCTGGCTTTCCTGGGAACTGCCACCTCTGTTCTTCCAGCCAGGGGGATATTGCTTTCCACTCCTTGCCTACAAAGCCATAGAGTTGATAGATGCCCAAAAGCAGGGCTGTGACTAAAAACTGGAGCTGTAAATTCCCAGCCTCATCTGTTTTACCATGGGACTTCTAAAGTGCTCATTGCACTTTCCAGAAATAAGGCAATTAAAGTTAAATCCTTTCCCGCAAGAGGAGAGTTGCACACTGTATGTGAGCCCATTGACCATTTGAGAAGAAGAAATGGGACATCTGCTGCTACTCATGCAGTGTTGACTTTAAGCAGAGTTTGTTACAAGTCTGCATCTTACATGTGTTAAAACAAGGTGTTATCCCTTTTCTTATAAAGTAAATGTATAGGGCCTTGCTGTAAACGCTACTTTGGCAGCCTCTTTTTCTTACCATCTGTAAAATGTGACACCTCTGTGGGTCTCAAAGGAAGCTGCGCCTCTGCTGTTCCAAGCAGAGAAAGGAGGTGATATTTATAGTCAACTAACCATAAAACTGTGACTTCCAGAGCTGCACATGCTCCAGCTCTCCCCAACCCCCAACTCTAAATGTCCTTCTTTATATGGATTTCTTCAGGAGTCGGTCACACTTCATTTTCCTTTTAGTGCTCTGCAAATCAGCATGAAGTGCGACATGAAAAGAAGCCTGCCTCATACCTGGCACGGTGCTTACACAAACAGCTTCTCTCTCTCACGTTCCCTCCTGTCCTGCCCCAGCCCATGGCTCTGGTTGATAGCTAACCTGCTGCCGCCTGGCCATGGGTGTGCCTTGTAGGTGCTTCACGATTGCGCTGGCTTGCCCCTGCTCTAAGTGTTAGCAGGTGAAAAGTCCTTCCCTGTGTAGTTGGCATGGAAAAGAGGATGCAAATACATTACTGAATGAACCCAGATCAGATCTCGCCACTCCCCGGAATAAATGTCCGGTGAGAAAAGGTGAGTTCATGACCTCCGTGACACTCGCACCAAAGGTGCCATTTCATTTTCCTGCATAGCCAGCCTGCGTTTGGGGGAACATCACAGGAGTAATGACATGTTCTAGGTACACCCGTCTCCCCTCCTATCATCAAAAGGAAACAGGACCAAAGTGAGCTGCCTGAGATAGTGCTTCAGGCTCTGCTTTGTACCAGGTTCAGCAAAATCCTTTACCATGGCCCTTCCCAGGAACTTTTAAGCTTTCCCCCCGACTTGTCTGTCTGAGACTTTATTACTCCTGCCTTTGATTTATTATTTCTTTTCCTCTCTGCTTGTATGTTTTGCCAGTCAGCACCTGGAAGTCAGTAATTGCACAGCAAAGTCACTGCAAGTCAACAGGGTCTGCTGTGAGGTCCAGGCTGTCTGCCTGGTGGCTCTCCTCGAGCTCATGGTGGGACACACGGGCAGCTGGCACCCAGTCATCAGTACCATCCCTCTTTAATGGCATGGAAGGCTACCGAAGGCAGAAGCTGCCTGAATTAGGAACATAAGGAAGAGACTCAGGAAAATACCCTAATACAGGGCCTTCCTCCATGGATACGGTGGAACAATTCCACTGAGGTCAATAATTTAATCAGGGATTAATTCACATTGCACATGTCAATGGAACTGTGCAGTACACTGATAAAATAAACCTCTCCCCTCCTGTACACAGAGCCTACGGTAGCTGTTTGTGAGGTCCTTCTGTACCCGTGACACCTTATAATGCCAGAGTGGGTCTTAATTTAGGGCACGTTCTCAAACTGCACCAAGTTCTGCTCCTCAGTGCAAGAAACAGAGATGCGTGTTTGTGTGTCAAGAGAGATCAAATTCTCACCATTTCTCCTGGAGCAACTGCTCTCGCAGATTGTTGCAGGAGAGGAGGTTTAAAGAGCCATAAAGGAGTAAATCCCAGCTGTTACTGACTTTTCTTACAACTTGTATTGTGGTGCAATTCCACTGAACAAAAGTTTCCATGTAAGACTTTCAAAGACAACGCACAATGTCCTTAGAAGTTCTCCTTCACCCAGTTGGCTAGTCCTTGAGAGGACTGTAATGTGATTGTGCTGATTAGCCTAGGACAGATAGATTTCAAATCTTGTAGGCAATCACCTGAGAACCTTATCTTGGACAAGATCCTATCTTCTCACACTAGGAAGAACTGTGTCCCTTTAGCCAGATCATAGTAAATGTCTAAAACAAATTCTCAGCATTGATTTTGGGAAGCACATGGCTTCCTCTGATAGTACTCAAGTATGATCTTGATAAGGACATAGAGGAGTGCGTCATCAGTAAGTTCGCAGATGACACCAAGTTAAGCGGGAGTGTTGATCTGCATGAGGATAGGGAGGGTCTACAGAGAGACTTGGATAGATTGGATCGATGGGCCAACACTACCGGTATGAGCTTCAACAAGGCCAAGTGCCAGGTCCTGCACTTGGGCCACAACAACCCCATGCATCGCTCCAGGCTTGGGGCAGTGTGGCTGGAGAGCTGCCCGGCAGAAAAGGACCTGGGGGTTCTAATTGACAAGTGGCTGGACATGAGCCAGCAGCGTGCCCAGGTGGCCAAGAAAGCCAATGGCCTCCTGGCTTGTATTAGAAATAGTGTGACCAGCAGAAGCAGGGAGGGGATTGGCCCCCTGTACTCAGCACTGGTGGGGCCACACCTTGAGTGTTGTGTCCAGTTTTGGGCACCTCAATACAAGAGAGATACCGAGGTGCTGGAGTGAGCGCAGAGGAGGGCAACGAAGCTGGTGAAGGGCCTGGAGAATAAATCTTCTGAGGAGCGATTGAAGGAGCTGGGACTGTTTAGTTTGAGGAAGAGGAGGCTGAGGGGAGACCATCACTCTCTACAGCTACTTGAAAGGACATTATAGAGAGGTTGGTGCTGGTCTCTTCTCACAGGTAATTAGTGATAGAACAAGAGGGAATGGCTTCAAGCTGCAGCAGGGGAGGTTTAGACTGGACATTAGGGAAAAAATTCTTCACAGAAAGAGTGGTCAGACACTGGAATAGGCTGCCCAGGGAGGGGGTGGAGTCACCATCCCTGAATGTGTTTAAGAGTCGTTTAGATGTGGTGTTGGGGGATATGGTGTAGGGGAGAACTTTGTAGAGTGGGGTTGATGGTTGGACTCGATGATCCCAAGGGTCTTTTCCAACCTAAATGATTCTATGATTCTACTCAGAGTGGGTATCACCCCCAGCATTCTCACTGGTCTTCATAAAAGATTAGCAGAATATTTTTTCTTTAGGGATGAAATATTTTTGGGACACTGCAATACTGTTCTTCTCATCTCTCTCCTGTTCTGGTGAGCATTTTTGACAACACCCTTCTGCCTGATGGCTCCTCACCTTCCAGCGAAGAAGGAAACTCAAACTCTTAAAACATTTAAGTAGATTTGTGGCAGATGGGCGCTTTGCGTGAGATGGTGTTATTGAACCAGATGCTACAGCAAGTGGGTGGACAAACAGCAGGTGCTGGAAGGTCAATAATGCTGTAGGAGAAGTCCTGCCCAAGAGGAAAGCAAACAGTGCTTCTGCATCATGTGGAGGTGAAATCCAGATTGTGTCCAAGGTGCTACACTACAAAATCTATTAGTTACCCATATACCTGAAATTTATTGACTGAAAGCTTTTGAAAATAGATCCACGCCACTGGTTTAACCACATGTGTACAGCGGAAGCAATTAGCATGAAGGAAGAGGCTGCAGATGGATGGATAAGGGATGTGACGCTCATTTAAGTCCCGCTGAGGCAACCACACTCCACACCGCTCTGAAAGGGAGATGACAAGCGTCTCCGAGATGTGAACGTTAGCCTGAGCGGTCTGGATGGATGGACACTGTCAGCCCCAAGCCCAGTGGGACACCCCAGCTCCGTGCAGCCACCCGGGGTGACCGTCCCTCAGCCCGGTGGTCCCTGACCACCGATGTCCCCCTCCGAGAGCAGGATCTGGCTGTCCCAGCAGGTCACACTGCCCAGGGGACGCCTTCTCCTGGGAGCTCGGTCCTTCCACAGGGTGGTCACCCTTTGGAAAGCAAGAAGCCACATCTTGGCAGTGGTGGCCAGGTGTTAGGGGTCAGCGGACAGTGGCAGCCCCTCTCCCTCCCTGTGACACCAGCCGGGGGTGCTCGGCCTTTGGGTGGCTGCCACAGTGGCGCCGGGGGTCGCCCCGCCGGCTGAGGGGAGCCCTTGGACTTTCTGGCGGCCACCCCGCCGCCTGAGGAGGCCTCGCCGGGGCGACGCGACTCTGGCCGGCGCCTCCCGGCCTGAGGGGGCGAGTGCAGCGGGGCGGTGGCGCTGGCGCCTCCCGCCGCCGGCGGGGAGGGCGGGACGGGCCGCGCCGGGCCCGCTCCTCCCCGCCCCCGTCCCGCCCAGGAGGGAAGGAGCCCGGCTTCTTCCCCCCACCTCTGGTGCCTGGCGTGGGCCTAGGACGAGGCTCTGCGCCCCTGCTGCGGCCATGGAGGCTTTCTGCGGGTCCCGCTTCTGGGTAAGCGGCGCGGCCGGTGGGGCCGCCTCCCTCCCTCCTCCCTCCCTTCCCGCCCCGCGGGCTGTGGAGAAAGTTGCATGGGGAAGTTGGCGCGGAGCAACCGGGGAGGGGAGCGGGGACCAGCCCCCTCAGGGCCGGCTGCGGGGCTTGCCCCGGGGCGAGGAGGAGCGCCGTGCCCCCGCTGTGAGGAGCCGGAGCGGGCAGGGAGGGCTCGGTCCTGCGGCGTCCGAGGGGCTGAGCTGCGTCTCCCCCTCGCCCGCCGGCTGTGGTGGCTCCTCCGGGCTGAGGAGCAGGACCAGGAGAAGGGCCGGTAGCACCTTGTTCACCATTCAGCATCTCCAGACCAGAGCCAAGGCCCTGCAAAGGGACCCCACAAGACCCCCGGCCGTGCCACAGCTCCCGCAGGAGAGGCGGCGTTTCTTGCGGCGCTCCCTCACAGCTGTACTCCACCTCTGGACCTCACAGCGATCCTTCTTCTGAGGGGTCCTGTCTTAGTGTCGCTGCTGCTCTTCAGAACCCCCCTGATGAGCAGGAAGGTGCTCCCTCTTAAGTGCTTTATTGCTGGTAAAGAGTGATGGTTTCATGGCAGCCACGGGTGGTCACAAGCCTCGGAGGGTTGCAGTGACTTATGTTAGCATTTGGAGCCGTCAGCCTTCTGGAGAGGCTGATTGCGCCAGACGCTGGGTTTGTAAGCAGAAAAGTTTGGAAATTGCTGCTGTGGTCAGCTCTGATGGTGAAGTGTGTAAGTGCTAACTGTTACAAGGACTTGGCGCAGGAGTTCCCCACGGTGGAGCCTGCTGCATCCCTCTGTGCCGTGTAGGCAGACACTGTAGATGGTATGAAGCCTTGGGGATTTGGGCATGTATGGTGAGTCTGGAAACGCCCTCCAAAAAAATCACAATTTTTTGCGTATGCCTTTCTCTTAACGTTGATGTAGCTCAAGGGAGATTTTTTCAAAAAAAGATAAGCAGGAATGAAACGGAATGTCTGAAGATGAATGACTGCTAGAAAGTTATTAGAGGACAGCACAAGCAATTGGCTATGAGGACTTAATGTTGAGCTCCATCTTCAGATAACTAATTATCTTTCAAAATCTGTCTTGACATTACTTTTTAAAAGAGGACTTAGGCTCCTAAGCCCCTTGGTTACATGTCTTTGTTCAGTGTCAGATTTCATTTACAAGCGCTCTGCGTGCTCTCTGCTACAACTGTTGTCAGGTAAGCTTGCTCAAACAAGTATTTTTACCTCTTATTTCTGCAATAAACACTCAGAACAGGAACAAGCACAAACAGATCAACACTGCTCACTAGTGTATTGACTGCCTCGAGACACGTATCTTAGCTTCTCAAGGAAGGCTCCTAGTGCAACTGCTCTTCGTGGCCAAAGCTCCTGATGACAGTTTGTTGATATGTTAGTGTAAAATGCTTAGGTAGTTTTGCTGGTTTTCAGTATGAAATAAGTGTATCATTCTGTACTTTCTGCAGTACTATGAAGCTCAAGCACAATACCCTTTGCGATGCTGTGTCTGGTATATGCTCAGCTCAGGTAGTGTATCCTGGTTTTAATATTGTCACCACTTTTCAAAACTAAATTTGCAGGAAGTAATATAAAGGTAATCCAGGGAAGGGATTTTAATTAATAAACATTTATTTTCAGCATAAATGGTGAAGAGATCTAAATGTGTTTAACAAAGCATAAGTAGTAATAGAAACTATACCTTCAGCCTTGCTCAAAGTGATTACTCCAGCTGATCTGAAATATGGTAGTTTGGATTGGGAGACAGTGCATTTTCTGTTTGAGTGCATGAAGGAAGATGTCAGGCATGTGTTAAAAGGCTCCCCAGAAACTTCTTTTTTTGGTGTAATTATCACATCCTTATACCTCAAAATAAAGTATTACTAAAGAATAAAAGGAGACTCATTGAAAAGAGATGAGCAATCTTCCTTAAGCAAATGGGCAAACTGCTTAATAAATGTAGACCTGTTCTGTTTCTTCGGAATGATCCAAAGTTGTTTAGAGTCTGAACAACCTTCCACCTGTTTAAGTATTTTTAAAAATGGTACTCAATCACTGTGTGCAATGGAGCATGTAACCCAGTGACCGGCAGTTTGGACTCAGTGGCCAAGAGTCTTATACCCTATTTTTGGTAGCCAGTGGTATTTTCTCTGCTAACAGGAGTGAACTGATTTTATGAGAGATTTTAAGTGTAGTCACTTAAATGTAGATGACAGTCACCTTGAAGTGATTTGCTGTGCAAAAATGCTGTTCCAGAAGAATGCAGGTAGAGGCTTCTTTTTGAAATATGTCCACAAAAGTTGGGGTTTCTCGTGCTGCTGTGCACTTGAAGAAGGAAGAACAAGGTGAAAGGCAGTTACTGGCCTGTGCATGCAAACTAATGTTGTGCAGCTTTGCATTTCAGATCAAGAACTTGATAACATGAGAACCAGTATTAATGTTTGCTTTTCCATAGCTGATGAACTTAGACTCTTTCCCCATTTTTTGTCAAAGAAAATCTAGATATTTTTGGAAGCTGAATGACATACTGGTGTCAGTTCTAAAACTGTTCAGAGCGAAAGGAAACATGCTGTTCCAATTTAAACAGTTCTTTGTTTTGGAGTTTAAACCAACTACAATACTTTTCTGTTAAAAGGAGGTCAGAATCAACACAAAACGGTTCAGAATTAGCTCATGAAAATGTTTACATTGAAATATATCAACTTTAACAGAAGGTTGATTTATCTTGGATTTTTTTGGTTTATCAAAAGTGTTAAGGTTTCAACTCTTTACCCTGATGCAGGGTGGGGAATTTCGCTGGAAATGTCAACAGGTTGGGGTTTTTGTGTTTGTGCAGAGGCAAAATAATTTCCTGTTCAACCCATTTTAGAAATAAGAAATTAAAGGAAACACTGTAGGTCACAGTAGAAATCCATAAAAGCTTTTGACTTCCAGCTATTGCTTTACCTGTTGAACGTGCAATCAGCAAATCACTAATACAAATGTGGATATTTTATACATACAGAGGAACAACCGGAACATTATTTTTTTAAAATGCAGTATGAGCAATCTCTTCATCTGAACACTTAGAAACATACTGTCTACTTCAATGGAGAATTCAAAGCTAACTGTTAACATCTCCTAGCAGTGTTGCCATGCTAAATGCCTTTTGGGAAGAGATGAATGCGATAGTGCATACCCACACAAGGCAGTCCTTAGGTGTGTTATTTACTATTGCCCATAATTACCTCCTACTTATTGTGTCACGTATTTACTATGTGATAGAAAGTGTGCTAGATAGGCGTGCCAATTAATGTGACCCACAATCTCTGTACTTGAGAAGCCGATACTGGTGAATTATCACTTATTTATTGCTTATGCCCTTTCACTGTAGTAGAACGTGTGCGGTTCCTCTGAGAGGAGAACAAAGTCATCTTCTAGGGAGAGTTTGCCCCAAAAGCGTTTTGGCCTAGTGACTAAACAACATGAGCTTGGAAAACCAAATTCTGTTCCAGTGTAAAGACACGTTGTCTTTCTGTGGCTCGGACTCTGGGTAAGAAAAGGCACTTGCGGCTACTGTGAGGATAAAACATTAAGTGCTCTGCAGTACTTGGGTACTCTTGGGACAATGGGTCATATAAACGTCTTAGCCTACAGACAGACTAAGTGCCTAGGCTTAAGCAGCAGCAGCAGCTTCTGGTTTTGGTGGTTTTAGTTTTTTTTTTTTAACAGCATAAATAGGAAATGGGAGGACAGGTGATACAGCGCTTCAAAGGAGAGACCACAACTTCTAGTCAGTTATGGATGAGATCCAGGCTTGTTCCTTTTGATCCTGCTTGGCCCACAGAGCTCAATTTCCTTGTCTATCCTGTGTCTTGGTACCCTGACAGATGCCTTTTTTTCCTTTTTCCCCGTACCACATGGAGTGCTGGCTCCTTCTTTGTCCAGAGGCTCTTGAGTAACTCAGCAGGAAGTTGCCGCAACTCTCAAAAGTAAACAATACCTCAGTCTTTGAGATAGTCTCATACAAGCACCCCATTAACTTTTAGGTTTGCAGATATTCCTTCACCTTGAGTCATTCTGTGAAATTTTGGTCTTCTTGGACTAAAAGTCACACTGCTCTCTGGGAATGCAACTTCCTGCTCTGTCAGCTCAAAGTGACACCAGCCTCCCCTCTGCAGAATTTCCCCTTTTGCTTCGTCATGCTTGAATTTTTTGTAGTTTGAGACAACAGGATAGAGTTGTAGTAAGGACGAAATGTTTCTTTCAAGGAAGGTGACAAACAATGTACTTCTTGTAACATGTGTACAAGTTTATTTAAAAAGCCCCACAACTTAAGTGATTTGGCCCAAAATTAATAACAGTACATCAAATTTCAATTATTCCATTATATTTTCAACTAAATTAGTTCCAGGAGAGGAAGTGCAAAGCAAAAGGTCTTAGCAGGTCATTGCAAAGGACGGATTCTGCAGTAGGATGGTATGGTCCAGACTGGCTGTTGTTTATATATTAGTTTCCCCTTCTGCCACACTGTGATAAATGCAGAATGTTCACAGTTTATAAATGTGATACAGATCTCCACATAATCTTTGTTAACTGCGTCCAACTTCAGATGACTGAGTCCTACTTCTATAAATCTCTTCACTATTGACATTCGCATCAGATATCTGTGTTCTTTCTCACATTAGGTAGGACATCAAAATACTTTAATAGTCTCTTCAGGCATCAGATCTATGAAGTTATGCTCTCTCAAAGGGTAGCTGTGTTGGTAACATCCTGAACTTAAAAGCAATTAAGTACTCAAGCTCAAATCCTCCAAGATTTTAAGATTCTTGAATCAAGTTGCATGGAAGCTATTGCTAAAGGATTTGGGCCTCAGATTCTCAATGTCAAGAGCAGTATAAATATTTATCACTATATTTGGAGTATTACCCAGGCCCTATTATCATTCATCTCTGTGTAAACAGCATAATAGACTGTATTTGAATCTGTTTAGGGAAGACAAAGTCTGGATTTGAGAGTTGTGAGCAAAACTTAATGCCAGTGAAAGCTGCCAATGTCAAGGATTTATGGAGCCCTTCGATGACAACATCAATTAATGAGTCTCGTGAAAATGACATTCATTTCAGCAGAATACGTGAATGTGATCGTTCATGTTTTTCAAGGGAAGCAGTCATTGCCGTTTCCTTCAAACTGACACGTCAAACAAACAATACAGTTCTCAGGAGAATGGGACAGCTGACAAAATTGTCACCACCAGCATCTGACCAGCACGGTTGAGTCCCTTCTAGAATTCCAGGCTGCAGTTCTGGAATTCCAGGAAAAAGGATTTGTAGGGGAAAAAAAAACACCCATGGGGAGAACAATCTTTTTTTGCCCAGGTGCACTGTGACTTTGTGGGAGATGCCTCACAAAGGCCTTTTGGACACAAACACCTGCTTGTCCCTCCTTTCCATGTGTTTTCTGGGGATGGGATGGGATGCCATGGGACAGCGCAGATAGTGTGGAACTGGGAGCCTGTTGTAGGGAGGCGAGGTCCCACTTTGCTTTAATGGAGTGTTAAAGCCCCACAAGGAGACTTTGTAGCAAAACTCAAGGTCGTGTATGTTCTTCCGCTTCAAACACAACTCTCTCTCCCTGGTCACAGCTCTGACCGTTTTAGCTGAAGTGACGTAGCTGGTAGATGTAGTGTCTAGGACTGAGGAATTCTATAAAGTTTCCCTCCTGAAAAAAAATAGTATTTGAAACAAAATCTGAGTCACTTGAAGAGCTCCTTAAAATGGAGCTTATTTAATTGCTACAGTTAAGAATATAAAGCATTTTGAGATGGGCCTAACCTACCTGGTAGGCAAATTGCTGTGCCACTGGAGATGTAATCCTTTCTTTTCTACATGTGTAAAATTGTAATGTATTAAAATGAAGAGACTATTACTGTTTAAAATTTAATTTTAAAAAAATTCCTTTGAGAAACCTATTAAATGGGATCTTTGATTTTTCCAGTAAGCTAATGCTCCATTTGTCTCCTGATACTGCCGCGAGTATGATGGGCCATTATCCAGTCGCACGTTATTTGGCTGAGCTGGAGGAGAGCATAGCGGCAAGCAGCCAGAGATCTTCCCAGGAATGCGATGGGGCTTTTGTACAACCAGCAGCCTTGATTCTGTGCTGGGCCTGTGTGAGCTGGCACCTCGTCCCCGTGCTAATCTCACGGTAGCGTGAGAGGTGAAGTCAATGTAATAAAACTTAGATCATTTACAGTAATGTCATGTGCCAGTGTCATAAAGCTTTGAATTAGAACAGAATAAGAAATGAAGGAGGGAGAGAAGAAAAACCGTTTCACAGGGCTTGTTTCAAATGTCAAAGTCATTTAGTTTCCAAACTTGCTGAGAATACAGAAATATGTTTAGACACTTGTGCAATTAAAAAAGAAAAGTATACTTCTCATTTCTTCCTTTGCGCCCTCTCCTTCCCCCCCCCCGCCCCCCCGCCCCGATGAATGACTTGTTTTCTAGAATCTCCTCCACCTCTTTCTTACACATGCAATTTTTTCATTTCATTTCCCTTTTTTAATATGTACATTTGGAAACATGGAAAAAATCTCCACGTTCTGGATATCATCTTTTTATTACGGTAAGGAAAGGTGACAGCAAGCAAAGTGGAACAAAAAGCAGTAAAAAACTTAATGCTTTTATGTTTTGTCTCCTTTGAAAAAGCAAGGTATATCTGCTGGGGGAAATAGTTTACTATTGGAAGATCTGTTAGATGGAAAATTGTGGCCAGTGGTAATCTTCATATGCAGCAATGCTATTCTGTTTGCCTCTTTTTTTTCCTTTTTTTTTCTCCTGCCCTGATACAGAGTTGCTACCTCTTGCTTACGTGTTGGTGACTTGAAAAAATTCACTTTCCATGTCTAAGCCTCTTTGTGGTGAAGTTTGAAAGTTGTGGCACATCTGGGTGTTTGAAGCGCCGTTACTGTAAGCATACTGCAACTGGGGCACTCTGGTCTTACAGCAGTTCTTCAGGGATGGTGCTGCTCTCCTCATACCGGGACTGGCTGGGCAGATTCAGTTGCAGGGTGTTTGTACAGATCATAGTTGGATGATGATGATGATTCTTTTATGGTTAATGATTAATGGACATGAAACAGGGATTTCCTGGATGTTGGAAAAAATCAAGTTTTAAGCTCTAAGTTCACATCACTTAGTGCTGGATAGAAGCTGTGCATGCTATTGATTTGGGATAGAGCAATGTACCAGGACAGTTCTGCCTTTGCTCCCATTTCCATGATTAACGTATTCCTTTTCCATAGTCACCTGATCCCATTTTTTCTTTATCTCTGAATTTTTTGGCTTAACAACACTGATGGCCAACCTTCACTTTAAGAAGAAGGGAAGAGACGAGAGAATAGCTGAGAAGGCAGGGGGAGGCATAGGAGCAGATTTTTCCCAAAGATTCTACCTTTGGTGGTGCTTTGCAAGCTCTCTTTCTGGTTTAGGGCCAGACTCTGGATTTCACTCTTTTTCTGAATAAAAATGACTGAGATAAATAGGTCTGCGGACTGAGAGATGAGTACGGTTTGTGCAAATTAACTCCCAGAGCATAGCTACAGCGTAACACTTGTCTGTGTTAGGTGAGCTTAGGTCAGTTCTGTGACTGATACACCAGGCTTAATCTTGTCATTAACGCTTATTAGCACCTGGAGTCTGTCCTTGCCCTCTAGCCCGCTGCTGCATTTGACTTCTTGGCGCTCCCCTAATGAGTGTCCCTGCAGCTGAAGACCAACCTTGGGCATCTGAGATGGCACGTCACCTTTGTGTCCTGCCCCACCAAACTCCCACGCTACTGTCATGTTAAAGACGGCCTTGGCCAGAC
This sequence comes from Larus michahellis, assembly GCF_964199755.1. NCBI lineage: Eukaryota > Metazoa > Chordata > Aves > Charadriiformes > Laridae > Larus > Larus michahellis. The sequence continues at coordinate 7,957,310 of NC_133909.1, forward strand.
ACTAAAATCTCATTATTGCTGCAGTCAATTTGTCGGTTCCAGCTCCTGCTAGGCAGGCGGAGTGGAGTGTCAGAACAGCGCTGATGACCATTTTTTTTGTGACAGTCCCTTTTATTATTATTGTACATCAGCCCAACTGGATGGGACAGCTTAAAACAGAGGAGTCAGGGTGGGAAGGGGAGAAAATAAAGCAGGAACCATCTCATTTGGAGCTGTTTCAGCTGTTCCTACCTCTTAATTGAGCTACGTTCCTTATGATCCTTGGATTTACTCTGCTTCTTTCAACTGAAGGGAGATGGGATGGCTCAAATGAAGGTTATTCACCAACACCTGTCACCACACTGAGCTGAACGACCCGCTTCTTTATTTGTACTTGCACAAGGCCATAGGAAAGGCCTTTGATGATGCAATTAACAGAAAGTTTTCTCTACAACAGTATATAGCTTTGATCAATTCTAAAAGACAGTTGGGGACTTTCTTCTGCTGAAAGAATGACCCTGTTTCCTTTTCTTCTCAATCCTGCTTTTGACTTATGAGCATTCGTACCTCATGTTGTCTCAGGTGCAGATATTTGCTGTGGTCAACTTCTACTTTACTATCTCTCTTAAGTTACAGATGCTTTTATGAAAGACACGTTTCCTGGGGTTGTATGACTGTGGCAGAATACAAACCTACTTTTTTTTCATCCTGCCTCATTTTTGTTCGTGATGGCAGAGACACTCTGAACTTACACTCTCAAAACTCAAAAACTAGAAGGAGAAGAAAGAGAAACTTGCTGTTTTGTATAACACCTGCCATTAAGGCTGTACATTGATTTTTTGGGTGTCTGGTCCACAGTTCTCAAGTGCATTGCGTGGTTGGTACTGTTTGTACCATGAAACTTCAACTCAAGCAAATACATGTGACTAGTTACTCTGCAACCATAAACTTGCTCGTATAGGCTATGAACTTGTACAAGATCTGTTTGATTGATTAAAATAAGTCACTAAAGATCCTTTTACTGCTGGAAAAGAAAGTTCAGCATCCTGCATGAATGTCCTTTGCTAAAATAGATAACCATTGCAGCGTGCTTTGTAAACAGAAAAATACTATGTTGGGTTATTAACTGTGTGGTTCATGCAGTACTATAAATGAAATGCTTATGTCCTTTCAACCTCACCTTTCTCCAAGCAGTATTGTTGGGTTGTTGAAGTGGAGAATATCATTATCTTTTGCCCTGCCTTAAGAGGGGAAAGAAAAAAAAGAAAAAAAAGGTTGTTCATGTAATCATATGAAGGGATTGAGTTGTTCAGTTCAGCAGTCACTGTGGATTAATGCAGCATGTTACTCCTGTGCGTAAGGGTGAAATTGTTCCTTTGGAAACGTAAACGAATGATCTTGCTCTGAAAAGGCCATTTGAAACTGTCAGCCTTCCAGAAGACTGGAGCAGAGAACTTGTTTGCATTTGTGCTCTAAAATGATTACTAGAGTTTGCCCCAAAGAGCTTACGGGCAGGGACCAAGCAGAGGAGAAGGACAGCAGCTAGAAGTGGGAGGTGAGACACGGAGAGGTTGAGATGAAGCCTGTGCTGTAGCTGAGACTGAGCCCTGATAGTTTTTGGTGGTGTGGTTCAGAGCTATGACTGCAGAGCCGTCCTTGTGCATGGGAGGAGGCTGTGCAGTACAGCCAAGAGAAAACCACCTTTTCTTTTTTTTTCCCCCTCCTCTTTTTTTTGTTATTGCCAGGCTGTGCAAGTGAAACTCATTGGTGGGTTATCTACCATAACTAGGGGCAAAAGAAAGGCAGGAAGATTCTCCTCTGCATTTAAAGTTCTCACTAACAATTTATTCTACGAGAGATACAGTTCCCATGTTTATTTACTGCAGGAAGCGTTGTTACTTTCAGTTATTGACTTCCCGTCTTTTACTCTCTGTGTGTACCTTACCAGTCAGTTTTCCAATTTGACTTTTAATCTTAAAAACATGCCAACTAGTGCTAGCTGACACAGAATCGGTGATATGGCATGTATTAACCTTGGGTAGAGTGCGAATGACGTCAACGCAATGGCCTTCGCCTTCCCAGCAGATAAAGAATGAATTTGTGTTTCCTGTGCTTTTCCCGGTTCTTTTTGCACTTTAGAAACTTAGAGAGAAACATGTATTAATTTATCCAGTCAATGAAGATAACTGCTTGAGACTACAAAAGATATCGTTAGTCTTCCCCAGGGTTTGGAAGCTTTCCATTGCCAGCTGTTTGAGGAGCATTACTGCAGCATCAGCCATGTGCTGGGTAAAGCTAGCGTGAGGCACTTTATTTTAAACTTCTACAGTGGAGTAGGATTTGGTTTAGACTTAAGACCAGACCCCAACTGGTCTTTCTCAGGAGGCTCTTTTAACATCATCCTTGGGGTTTGGGAAAGGGATAGACAGGAATTTCCCGGTTCCTGTTCTTCAGCCTAGCTGCAGGCTTTCTCCTCGTTCCCTTTTCTTTGAAAGCTGTAAGGGATGATGTGCCAGAAAACCAAGATATGTTGCGTTGAACTTTTGCTTGCTTTGAGTGCATTATCAGTTTTAAGGATGGCTTTTTCAATAGCAGCGTTCTTTTCCAGAGGGGAAAGTACTAAGTATTAGAGCAGATTTAATGTTGCTCAGAGCTTCCCCTGTTGAATGCCTTCCCTTAAACAAAGATCACGTATTTAAAACTGCTCATCTAAATTTAGGTCCTACTGCACAAATGGCCGTTACTACAAGGGTCATGTTTATCCAAAGACTGTGACTGGAGTGAAGGGTATGATTGAAAGCTGCTGGAAGGGGCAATGTCAATGATATTCTTAACTGATCAACAGAAAGCCCCACTAATTTGTAACTTTTAGACTCCGGGGAACCCCTTATCTGCTTTGAAGCTGTAACAAGCATCTCTAATCTCTTTTCCCATGGATGTTAGCATTGCATTTAAGTATTATTACAGGATTAAGTAAATTGTGTGTCTTGGGGTTCGGTACAGCAGGCTGGTATTTCTGCAATGCTGCATCTCACCAGCAGAGCCTCCAACCTGATCCATGACACAACATCCAAGGAAATGCTGCTGCTTACAGACAGTTGTCACTGAGCTTTTGGCAATCTGGAGGAGCCTCGGGAGCGCAGTGGGAATCTGGATTAGGAAGAGGTCACAGATAACTGCCCTAAAGACTTGCTTGTGGGGAAGCGAGCTGACATCGATGTTAGCTGTGATGGACACGCTGGTTGTTACAGTTTCCCTGGGATGAGTTTCTTGGGGAAAGTCGTGTTTCCCAACATGTGTGGCTGAGTATTTCCCCTTGTCAGATGCCTGTTGATGGGTCCCCCCCAGCTCGGGGTCACCGAGCTGCCTGCAGAATGTTTTCAGTGGGCTTTCATTGAAGGGGAACCTGAGACAGAGCTGTGATGCACTTAGGAAGGTGAGCAGCTCTCAGGACAGCACAGAGCCATGAGCCAAGGAACGCGTGTACAACATCTGTGTATTAAACCTCTTTCAGTAGCAAGTCCAAAGAAAATCCTCAAACCCAGACTGCCCAAGGTGGGTATTTTCACCCTCAATAAGAATGGGACACAAGAAGCATTTAAATTTGGTCTGCTTACCAGGACAGAGTTCAGAACATGGAAAGGCAAAGCCAGATTAAAGCAGGAGCCTTAAATATAGGAGTTAAAGAGCTGGTGTGTCCCTCCAACCGTTGCTTCTTGTGTTTGTTCTCAGGGGTGGAGTTCCATAACTTTACTGCTGAATTGAAGGGTATTTAGCAATATTTAACAATGTTGGCTTGGTCGGGATAGACTGTATTGAGCCTTCGTGTTATATTCTGACTCAAAGTGAGTTGTTTAGGGTCGGAGTGGATGTTGGAATATATGCTGTCAGTGTGGTGATTTATAAAGCCATAAAGTGGAACTGCCAGCTTGGTGAAAACAGATCCAGCTTGGTAAGAAATGTGGTAAGAAATGCAACTTTCAGATTCCCAATAATAATAATAATTCATAGCAGAGTCCCCACTACATGGCACATGACACGGCAGTGTTAGTCCACTGTGATCTGATCTTAGCGCGAGCAAGTAATTTGCATGAAATTATACTAATTTAAATGTTTTAGGTACCGCGTCTTCTAACAGGAACCCCTCTCATTGTATTCACAGATGGAAAGAGTCTGCTCTCAGAAAACACCAATTCATTGAAAGGGAAACTTTTTACAGAAGCAGGTTTGTTCCAGGAAAGCTTGTTTATCTGGGCCAGAGTGGAACTGGACTTGGGAAAACATTCCCAAGATAGCCAGTAGTCAAGTCTGACCCCTTAGATGTAGGTTTTTCTTTCAGCCCACATCCCTGTTTCCCATGTGCCATGGAAGTAGTAGGCTCTTGTTGGTCATTGAGTGGGTGCTGCTTCTTGTACTTTCACATAATTTTGGAAAGGTTCCACTTTTATTCTCAGGGATAATTCAACCGAATCTCAAAATCTTAGGTGGTTTCTTTTTTTTAGGACAGAATTTTTGTTTTCTGGCCAGCTGTATTTATACATTCAAAAATGCAAGTCCTTTGCCTTGTTTAAATAAGAGTTAATGAAAACCTTTAAATGGCTTGGCAGCCATACAGTCTGTGTCTTGGATACAATACTCAGCTTGTGTTCAGTCCGAAGTTAATGGACATCTGGGGCAGTTTCTAGGTTGCTGTCAGACAGAAAGCAATTTCTGGACATTTTGGTCGTATAGGAAAGGTTTAAATTAAGAGTACTTCCCCCGCCCCCCCCCCGAGTAACTTCTCCCTTAAACAGAATCTTTGTCTTATTCTGTGCCCAGTTATTGCTATTCTTTCTCAGCTTTCCTTTTCCAGCAAGCAAAAGGAGCACAATTGCAAACATGCTCAAGATATTGCTAAACCACATGTAATTTAAAGAGGAAATTACTATTTTGTTGAATAAACGATAGTAGATAAGCTTCAGCTCCAAAATTCTAGAGGGCATCGTCCTGCCCCAGGCAGGGTAGCTGCTAGGGCTGCTTATCATGTTAGAGATGCTGAAATGTTTTGATGATGAGCCAAAAATGGGTGCTCTTTAAACGTTATCTTCCTTTCTGGTGCCAGAGACCTGCTCGCTGGAGGAAAATACAGAAATAGTTTGAATGTGAAGCTGGAGTTTCGTTTGGTTTTGATGTTGTGTTTGAATGGCAGTGTAATTGCCCCTGTGTTGTTGATTTGTGGCTGAAGGTTCCCCTAGGTCTGGATAAACCTGTTTAGGTAAATGGGAATGTTTTTATGCCCCCGGCCCACGCTGTGTGCCTGCGTGCCTCCAAAAGAGCCATTTCTCAGCTGCAGAGGCACTAACTCTGCAGCACTAAAGGATGCAGTCGAGATGCACAGCTAATGGATTTGTGCCACCCTTCACCACGGCCAGGGGTTTCATTTGTGCCAAAGCTGAAGTACGGAGTGACAAACTCGTCACAGTTCAGCCAAACTATCCTGCAACCTGCCAAGGCTTTGTCGTTTCATTATACTTAGGAGCTCTTTCATGTGTATGTGGACTGATGCAGCGATGCATGTCTCTTCTGACAGATCCTCACCGAGATCAAAAAATTGTCAGGAGATTGTGGCTCTTCAGTTCTCCTAAAATCAACCGTGGCTTTCGGCATTTGGTCTCTTCTGTATTGGTAAACAAAAGCAGGGCTGGAAATACTTTTGAAGAATTCCTATTCAGACTATTCATTTGTAAGAGGTGGGGAGAAGTGGTTTGGCTTAACTGAAACATACTTCTACTGAGAGCTCATATCCAAAAATAATTAGGTACAAATAGATGATTCTCGTGCAGAGACAAGGCATATTTGAACTACGGATATCTTAGTTTTATCATCTGCTTGTTAATGATACTACAACAAGTAATTTTACATTTCCTGCAAGTAAGTATTTCTCTACCACATTTAAGATGACACATCAGATGGCGAAATGCAAGTTGTGAATTTGCAGTTGATTTGATTAAAACCAAGTTCCCCTTAACTGTACTGAAGTTTCTATTTTAGCTTGAACTTGTGTTAACTGTGTTTGCATGTGGTGCATTCAAATCCTTAGGTACAAGTTGCATATGTGAATTGTGGTGTCCAAAGTCACAGATGGAAAGCACTGCTTGCAACGTTTGCAAGAAAACCCCTATTCCTACCTGTATGTACAATACATTCCTTTTACCTTTGTTTAGAATATATAGTTGGAGGCATATGAGTAAGAAGGACAAAATTTTAGTCCTAAATGGAGGGTTTTTTTAAATCTGATCATTTTCTCCAGCGCTGGACATTCTTGCTGGATGAGTTCTCAAGTTGAGGATTTTTGCCTCAAGAGCTTTGTTTAGCAGTTACACTCCAGGCTGGGAATGCCTGAGAAATGCCGTGGTATCAGCACCTAGAACTAAGCCTTAGCAAAGACAGAAACACACGGGGTTTGTCTGCTGTGAAATAAATGTATGTCCAACTCTGAGATGCAGGAGCGCAGAAGTCTGTCTTTCTAGGTTTTACCCAGTATTTAAAACTGTACTTAGTCCCTTTACTATAGCAGATTAAACACAAGTAGTTGGGATAGGTATTTTTTAAAAGCTTTTACTAAGGCCATTTGCTAACTCCAGCAGAATTGGCATACAACTTCTTCAAGCAGCTGTTCCAATTGGCCGTGCTTCTGCTTCTCTATTAATAAATGTCTCATCTTTTTTTTCCAGGATTCAAATCTTTCAATACACACTGATAATCCAGACCTGACACCATGTTTCCAGAATACCATCCTAGCGTGGATCCCTAGCATTTATCTGTGGACTGCATTACCCTTTTATCTTCTCTACCTAAAGCACAACAAAAGAGGCTACATCGTGCTTTCTGTGTTGAGCAGGTTCAAGACGGTAAGATCCTTTTGCAGTTTTGAGTGTGTTAGCATTAGTTCAGTATCCAAGTAAGTACTGCGGTAGGGTTTAAACAGAATTCCCTCTAATTTATGGGGGAACTGAAGAACTTGCTTATAGGAAACAACAGCGTATGTACAGATTTCTGAGGAAGGATGCCAAAGGATAGCTCATCTGTAAGGAAATCCATCCTGTGAGCCCACCTTTCTGGGTAGAGAGAGGAGCTGATTGCAAAAGAGAGTTCACCCCTTTGTTAAGCCAAAACTATGCTGCTTCATCCTTAAGCTTTAAACCACTGAAAGCTGCAAAACAAAGACCTCAAGGTAGGTCTAGGGAGAATTTTATCTCATTGTGAAAGTAAGCACAAGAAGGTATTTTTTCAAACCACTCTGCCTACCCAATAGCTATGTGATTTCGTCTGTGGCTTGTGCTTAAGAGATGGCATTTATGAATGGCTAGGTCTAAGGAAAGCAAGCGAGTCACTTTCCATAGGGCATGAGAGAACTGGGGTTATTCCTGGTGAAAAATTCTAGGCTTCTGCTTTGGGACATGTCTGCCTTTAATCTGTCTGCCTGTGTTTCCAATCAAAACTGAATAGGATGAGAAAAAAAACAGGTAAATATGTTAGTCTTTCTACTGGTTGTATTTGCGAATCCATTGGAAAGCAGTTCAGACAGGATCCTTGGTTTGAGTGCAGTGGGACGGTTCCATTAGCCTGACTGCAGCTGATCGACACAGCAGTGTTGTTCTGTTTACACAGCTTTGTCTTGCTGGGGCTCTGTGAATCCTAACGGTTTTGCTAGCCCTTGACTGCCCCTGGAGATGAGTTTACCAAATGCTGTTTCTGTTTGACTGCTTTCAGCTGTTCGGTGTCCTGCTGTGGTGTGTGAGCTGGGCAGATCTCTTCTACTCTTTCCACGAGCTCCTGCAAAACAGAACGCCTCCACCAGTCTATTTTGTAACTCCATTGATCGTTGGCATCACTGTGGTTTGTAGCTGTTTCTGTTTATTGTGACCAGTAAGAATAATTCTTTCTCAGACAGGTGAAGGAGAAAAAGGGTTCCTTTGCATTCATTGCCTTATCCTTTACTCTTTTAACTGAATTATTACTACTTGTATTACTGAAGCAAATTTTGCTTACCAAAAAGGTCGCAGTTACAGATATCTCTCTCGTGTAGATTCAGCTATGTAAATTAATATCTTCATAAGGGAGAGATTTTTCTGCCTCCCACCTTGTTCTCATCTGTTTCTCCAGGCTTGTGATCCAGCTGTGGAGAGAATTTGGATATGACTTTGCCTAAACAGGGAGATATGATAGAATAGAGCATGGCTTGTTCATTGTTTAGTGTTGTATTAGACATCGTAAAACTGTCTCTCTTATCTGGTGGTTGTTCTTCCACTAAACAGAAACCAAATTTGCTGTGGCTGGGATGACAAACAGGCTTGTAGCTGTTCTATGAAATACAAAGCAGTAACATTTGCCCATTAAGTTTTTAATTACCTTGGTTAGATTTTTCTAAATTCTTGTTTTCTAGACAAGTCATGATTGTCCATCTGGACTGGAGAAATCACAGCTCTTAACGTTTGTTTAAAATGTTTGTAGCTAATATCTAATTGTGTCTATCCCTAGGTAAAAAGTCTCATTTAAAAATTGAATTCTGGAGATGAGGCTCTGAAAACAGTAAAAACAATTTCATAAAGTTATTCGCCGCTTTCCTTAGATAAAGGAGGTTTTGCAATTGACTTCTGTGAAGTTGTGGTGGGGCCTTATTTCGACGAGGTCCTGTTGTCGGTGGTGACTGTAATAGCTGCCAATTGAGAGTGTGAATAGGGGGAGCAACGAGACGGGATTGTGTTCACGTGTTCCTGTATTTACTTTTACAGCTGTTAGCTACGCTGCTTATTCAATACGAAAGGCTGAGAGGAGTTCAGTCCTCTGGAGTGCTCATTATCTTCTGGTTTTTGTCTGTGCTCTGTGCCGTGGGGCCTTTCCGGTCTAAGATCATGACTACAACCACACAGGTAACATGCCATCCTTGTTAGCACTTGGAGAACAGGAAATGTAGCATTAACATCTCTGTGAAGGGAATGAATCACCGAGTTTGGAGTCAGATCTGAGCCCAGCTTTTGCCAGAGAGAAAGAGAAGTTTGGTTCCATTGCCTTGACTCAAACTTGCGTAACTTGAAGGGAACTGGGATTTCTCATGCAATGTCAAAAAGCAGATTTTGCTTTGCCCAGGGCGATACTGGAAACCTGATAGACATGTGAGGGCTGCACCAACACTGTATATATATTAGAACAGACTTTTTTTTTTTTTTCCCCTTCCCTTTTCCCTTTTGCAGCCCACTTCCCCTGCCATGCTTAAATAGGGGTGGGTAGTAATCGGAGACGATGCATTTTAATATGTAGCGTTCCTTTTTTGCTTAGGCAGCTTGGCCACATTATACAGCTCCATAGGCTTTCTTTTGTCAGTGCCTGATGTGCTGAGGACAGCATTTTGACTCCAACTGAGGCTGTAAACAGAGAACAGAAAGTTGGAGGGAGAGGAAAGAAACCTGGGCTGTTATGATTCCTGTTTGAAAACATAGCAGGTTCTCCCACAGTGAGAAAGCTGTTATGTTTCTCACAGAAACAAATTTCACTAAGTAGGGCAAAGCAGATCTTCAGAGATTAGATCATCAAAGGCTAGAAGTGAAAAGGAGTGTTTGAAAACCATTAAGGTGATTGCTTCTCAGTGAAATCAGTGCTGATTCTGTTTGCTGATTTCTTTTTCTTTTATATACTTACTTTTTTGTAACTATTAGCGGCATTATCCTTTTAGCTAGGATTTTTCTGTACGCAGGCTGTTGTAAATATTCCAGCAGAGATTGAATTAAACCTTAAATGCCAATCTGTGCAGAGCTTCTTCACAAAATAGCTGCAATCCTGGTGAGACTCTTTCAAACACCACTTAAAAGTCAATTTTCAAACTGCAGTAGTGGTGAATAAGTACAAATATTGGACTATCAGTGTTTGAATCCTTAATCGACTTAAAATTACGTGTGCAGAGCCTTAGAAAGGGTATGGGTAATGTTTCATCTGTTCTTGCAACTGCCGAGGACCAAATATTCATTCTCTTGCACTTAAGGTTTAAACATTTTAAAGTGAACAATGAGAGCGTTCACAACTACAGTAGGGTATGAAAGAGCTGTATAAGGGACATACCCTCACAGCAAGAAGTTTTAAGTCAACTGCAGACTCACATGAGTAGGAAAGGAAATATCTCTAAAGCAGATGGAGCTGTTATTATGCAATACAGTGTTTTTTTGCAGCTTCTTCTGAAAGTATTTTACACTGACTGCTTGTCAGTGACAAGATACTAAAGTAAATGGATGTTCTCTGATCTGGGTTGACAATTCCTATGCTTAAGACATGATCTTCCAAGAACCCCTGGAGGTAATTTAAAAGGATGTCATGTAGCCCTGAATCCAGAGGGCGTCTGCGTGCAGTGGAGATGTATAAGCACTTTGAACTTGATATAATTTAATGAAAAGCTCAGAGAGAAGCATGTTCTTAGGCACTTTACAGATTACGTGCATACTTTTGTAAGATAATTCCTGCTAGCAACTACTTTGCAGTATTCAACTGCAGAGGAAGGCAGGAATTGCCAAAAGAAGCTGTGAAAAAGAGAGTGTGTGTGTGTGTGTTGGGTGAGCTGGAAGTACAATAAAAACAATCATTTACTGTGTTTCTTTTTCCCTCTAGGGCCATGTAAATGAAAGGTTCAGGTTTACCACATTTTACATCTACTTTGCTTTGATAATCATTGAGTTGATCCTTTCATGTTTTAAAGAAAAGCCTCCATTTTTTTCCCCTGTTAATACAGACCCTGTAAGTATTTTCACTTTGCTTTGTTTGCATTTACTATATCATGTTTTGAGACTATAGCATGTTCTGAGAGTTCCGCTGAGAATACTTGTCACTGAAAACAGCTTTGGATTGTCAGTGAGACTGCAGTAGTTGGTGACCCCCTTACGGAACACTGGGTATGGAGAGTAATATTGGGGTTTGAGGCCTTTTCCCATTATATGTGCCGTCAGTAATGACTGGAAGCTGTGTAGTGAAAGCAGCTCTCCTACTTGCTGCTTCACAGCAGTTTAAGTTACATTTATGGACATTGAAGTGTAATATTAATTATTTCAAGAGCAATTTTTGTGGAGATGGTGGCCTACTTGCTTAACATTCATTTAGAGTTAGCTAAAGTCTATAAGGGTTTTCTTAATAAATAATTTCTATATGTATTGAGAATAGATACGGAAAAACATTAATAACAGAAGATACTAGTGGTGTCACAGGTTAAATTTCTTTTCCAATTCATAAAATGGTCTCTCTGATTGGATTTGTGTTTGAATGAAGCTGAGAGAGAAGTTGAATTCATTTCTTATAATGAGCATTTCAGAAACTATAGAATGACATTTCACTTTATATAAGTGTGATTTAAAGGCAATATATGAAGCAATTTTTAAAGATAAGAGTTCTGCATGACATGGGAAATGAAAGAAATCAATTTTACGTCTCGTTAGGACATAGGTACATACATGTAATATACCAAAACTGATCAAAATAGACTGCCTTCTTATTAAAGTAATGGTAAACATCTTGCTTTCTTTATTTTGTTGGTTTTTTTTCCCCCATAACTTTACTGTAGAATCCATGTCCAGAGTTAACTTCAGGCTTCCTGTCAAGATTGACATTTTGGTGGTTTACAAGGTGAGCTTCTCTTGTCAAGCTGTTGGACAGCTGACAACCCCAGACTCTACTCGTGATATGTGTTGTGCAGAGTTAGCAATACCGACATTTTTCCTCTAAGTAGTTGATGTTGGATGCTCTTTCATCCACAGTGCTGTCAGCACTTCTAGCATTTGCCTTTTTAGAAACAGCTTTCAGAGTGCTCATACTGCCCAAACTTCTTCTCTGAAGAGAAGTGGCAACAGTTGTGGCATCGTTAATAGGGTATACAGTCTGGTTGTGCTTACTGCATGCTGGACTATAACCTGAACCAAGATGTAAGGCTCCGCTCCACAGGATTAATTGTGGCAACCTTTCACCCGTTTTGTTTCCTGTTGAGGTTCATAGGTGAATTCTTTTTTATAAGAACATTTTTTGTGCGAGAGGGAAAGTAAACTGGGTTATATATACAAATGATTACCACCAGCTGATACTGCTGTCAAAAGGCATGTGTATTAAAGATGCAAATTTGAGATTGGGTTTGCTACTATTCCATGATAAAGAAGTGGAACAACTGTTAAAGGTCGTATGAAGACCCATTTTTTCCATAGTGGTTGACAGCGTGGAGGTATTCATTCTTCCATCCATGTAACCTTCATTGTCCTGGCAACAGCCCTGTAAAGTTCTTTTTAGTGAGAGACTGAGATCTTTCTAAACTTCCAGAGTTTTGAACATTCAGCTTCCCCATTGAGGTTCTTGGCATCTAGATGTTTGTATCCCTTGACAAAATTCTGTTGAGGAACTGTAGTTTTCAGAGAAGTCTGATTTTCCTTTAACTTACGTGAGCTTCACTTATGCATTTTGTTCACCTCTGGCGGTTATTCCAGATAGACTTAGTTATTTTCACTTCTAAAGCTTCACTGTTTTCATTTAACACCACAGTTTCATTCAAATGCTTCTGGTAGTTGGTTTTTATTGTCCTTTTTGTCTGAAGTGATGTTTTCAATAAAATACATGTAATCAAAACTATGTAATGTCCTTTCCTTAATTGCAAACATCAATATAAGGAACAAAGGGAGATGGAGGTATAATTATCACCCTTTCTGTGGAGATGTATCTTCTTGCTTTTGTTAGCTTAATAGTCCCAGAGTTACTAGCAATGTTTTAAGTACTATTAGCCAAACTGAATGGGACTGTTTTTCTCCATATGTGCAGCATGGCAATTCTTGGTTACAAAAGACCCCTCGAAGATAAAGATTTGTGGTCACTGAATGAAGATGATACTTCAAAAATTATTGTGCAGCAACTAAGTAAAGAATGGGACAAAGAAAAAGCAGAGTGCAAACAGTAAGTACATGAACAAGTCTGCAAACGGAGATGGATCTGAGTTGTTTCAGCATTAATAAGCTACTCATCCCTGAAAATGAGCCAACTAAAAATGGCACCTGCCTCTTCAACCTGTCTGTTCTTTGTTAATATTAACAGTCAAATTTGCTTATTTTAATATGTCTAGGCACAGGCAAGGAGGAGCTCTCTGGGGCTTGTGTACCACCTACACGCTTTTTAACTAGATACTTAAAATCTACACGGGCAGGTAGTGCCATTTACCAAGTGGAGAAGGGCTGGAGATGCGTAAGCAGAAAGGATTGTGCTGGTTGGATTGTAGAAAATGAACAACTTTTGTCACTGAGCTGGTAGATGTCTAACCCCATGACTGCCTCCTCCCTAGGCACGCTAGAGCATAACTTCTAGGCACCATAAACCAAAAGGAATTCCTCATCATCCCTGTCATGAGTTTTTTTGTCCCGAGAGTATTTTTAGCCTTAAGGCTCTTAGCAGTGAGCAACTCTTCACTTCCTAGCAGTAAAGATATGAAACTCAAAATACGTGAAAGGCAGAAGAGGAAGAGATATCCCAGTTCAAGAGCTGAGACCCTACTCCTGTTGCCTAGAAAGTTAGCAGCAAAATTGCCATAGTCTCTGATGGGAATGGGATGAGGGTCAGAATTTGCATATAGTTACATCCATGCTGGAGAGGATATCCTTTTTATTGCGGGTTCTGTGCTAATCTAATCTTAAGAAATTATCTATTGTGCAAGTGTATTTCCTTCTCCCACTGGTTAATGTCCAAAATGTTTCCAAAGAAACAGATGCGATAATAGTGTGTTTCAAATAAAAGATGTCAATAAGGAGGAGGCCTGCACTTCCATTTCCTTTCATTGTGGAGATTTCTTCTCCCTGTGGAGGCTTTCCTCTGTTCTCTTCTATGCACATCCTTGCCAAATTGGAAAGACCCTATTACGTGGTAATACTAGGAGAGAGTTGTAAGGGCCTTGGCAAGGCTGATTATGATGTGGAGAGTTCCACTTCGCAGCTAAAATTTGAAAGGTTTCCAGCACTAACACCAGCAGCTTGTCCACTAGTGCTCTGTGTGAGCTGTGATTTTACTTAAGGTTTTTTTGTTTTCATAATGTCTCTATTTTTACGGTATGGAATAATGTGCATTGCCTGGGTTCTGGTCTTTTGCTGTACAGACATAAATCTTACTCCCTCAGGCTTTTTTTTATATAGTAGGAGCACAGCCATTGTGCAGAGGTGCCTAGGGTCCAGGAAAAGTTTTGCTACGAAACCAGAAACTGTGCCTGGAGTTTTGTCATGGGATTCATTGCATTTTGGAAATTATTCATACAAACTGGGGCCAGTTGGCAATAAATTTAACTGTAAATTCTGGCTTGTATTTAGCTCAGGTAAAATTTTGTGGTGACAATGTTAATGATTCTAAGGTGGGGAAAAGAGCAAAACCAAGGCAAATCACTGAACTCCAGATTGCTGGGTTTCAGATAACTCTAAAAGCTCCATGGCTCTGCTTATTCTTCAATTACAAGTACGTATCCTCAGTTACTTCATGTCAAACAACATTAGTGGTAGTTGCTTAGGAACTGTTGTAAATACTTTTTTTTTTTTTAAACTCTTCTCATTAAATCTGCTCTGAGCAAGCTTTTATGACATTAAAAATGCTGCGTCAAGTTGTACATGTATTGAAAGTGCCACGGAAAATATTTGCAGTGTACATAGTAGTAATTTATTTTATAAAAACTTAATTAGTTGCAACTCTGGCATAGCTAAAGCTTTAAACGTATTTTATTGTAATGATTATCACATTTCTATTGTTCCTAAACCTACAAAGCCTTTTTTTACATTTTGCTTCACAGCTGTCTTATGAGTTACTGTTAAATAATTGCTAATAATTCATTTGCTACTAATAAGTTACAGAAGAGATCAGTTTGGATTTCAGTTGTCATTATAGAAAACAAAGCACGCAAAGAGTGTTTTTCCTTTGCTTTTGCTCTCTTTGCATGTATGGCTGAAGTCTCTACTCACTTGCTTTACTGGTAAGTGCAGTTGCTTCTGAGAAAGTTGGGGCTGTGCTGGATGGAGAGAGAGCTGGAATCTATTTTGCCTCATCTTTAGTTAGCTTCTGAGGCTGTACTTATGAAGACAAATAGAAGATGCGGGGCCTTGTCATCACTATTGGGAAAGCTATGTGTTTTCCCATGAGGTAATCGGCATCTATTATCTGCCCTGCTATAAATAATGGAAACTAGGCACATGCTTTTTGCTTCGATAAAAAGCTGGGTGTGAGCAGTCCCACACACTGCTGAAAACCTGACCTCACCTACCTACCCGTAGTAAACACTGGAAGTGCATTTTCTCCCTTCGGGATTTTTTGCTGGGAGAGAACTATTGCGTTGCTGTTAGGTCACTGTAATAAACATTTTTAATAACACAAAGCCAGGGGCAAATAGTCTTGTTTCTTCAAATCCTTCAATGAGTTTAACAGCCTGCTTGCCAGAAAAATAAAACTCTGCTCATAAACTCTCCAGGTTTGATCTGGAAGGACAAAGGCAACACTGTTTGTTCTTGTCTGGGGGAAAAAAAAAAAAAAAATTGTCTGGTTTAGGTTCTCCCCCTGCCCTCAAACTTTATTGCAAAGAAATTGGGATTTGCACATGCCTTTGTCTGAAAGGATGTGAACAAGTTTCTACCTGTGGACTGTTAGCCACAGTGATCGCTTGGAACGCTCACAGGCTGTTGGAATTACTTGACTCTGCAGCCAGCCAGCTCCAAAAAATCTGCACGCTCTTTATGAAGAA
This sequence comes from Larus michahellis, assembly GCF_964199755.1. NCBI lineage: Eukaryota > Metazoa > Chordata > Aves > Charadriiformes > Laridae > Larus > Larus michahellis. Next base: position 7,973,040 of record NC_133909.1, read on the forward strand.
TCATAAATCCAACCTCGCTTGGTAGTACTTATGAGTTATTTTTCAAATGCCGCCTTGTAAGTCTTCACTGTTCCTAGGGTCTCGCTTCCATCTGTCCCTTCTTATAAGGCTTATGTGCCCCAGACTCTAATTTCCTTCTCCCTGCTCCAGCTGGACTTCACCTTCCTGGCTGACATTCAGGAAATTGTTCTCTAGGTCCCATAGCCCCCAAGAAATAACAGCTATTCGGTACTTGATGGTAGAAAAGCTGCCAGGCTGCTCTTTGAGAGCAATTCATGGAGGAAATAATTTCCCAGAGCACCCCCTCTTTATTGATAGGCAACAGAAGTCAGGCATACAGAGGTGCTTCCAGAAAACCCACCCAGAGCCCTGGAGAGCAGCACGGACCTGTTGGATCCATTTTTCATCAGTCATTTTCAAAGAGCTTTGCAGAAGAGGTCACTTTCATTGGCTTATCTTGCAGATGGAGAAAGAGGGGCACAAAGTAAGAAAGGGATGCTGCCAAAGAGGGTTTAAATGCTTAAATTGTCATCTGAGTAAAATTTAGGCATCTAAACCCAAAGTTTCTGTCCTACAAGAAACCTCTGACAGCTGCAGCCCAGATCTCGGAGATGGCTCGGTTTTGGAGGTGCTATGGTTTGTACTCTTTCAAATTTCCAGGAATGCAAAACTGGATTTTGAGAGGGCTGTGCCTGCGTCCTCTCTTAGCTTGGCGTGTGATTCAATGCTTGTCTCCCTGGAGGGATTCAGACTACTTCTCTGAAAGCAGATGTGTGATCAGATAAAGCTAAAGGTTTAGTACAGCTACTAATTGAATAACGAACACAATCTCGGACGGACTAGGTGAGGGTGCCTTTTGTGGTATGTAAATAGCAACTGTTAGAGGATTCCTTTACAAGAAATTGGAGATTCAAGGTCAACTCTGTCCTCTGCCAAAGGAAGTTAAGCCTTCATCTCCTACTCCTTTGGGCTATGTTCTCATCCCACGGGGGCTGATTTTCTGGCCTGTGGAGTACACCTTGTAAGTACTGCAGAAAAAGGAAAGAAAACAAGACTCTATACACAAGAGTGGCCTATCCCTGATCTTGTTGAAAGTCTTGCTGTTAATCAGTAGCAAAGACAGGAACAGACTTTTTGATGTTAGTGCAGTGCTGTACACCTAAAGCTATGACATTCTCATTGTCAGTTGTCTCTAATTGCTTGTTTCATTCCCCCAGGAAAGAAGATGTGACGTATATGAAGAAATCTAACCATGTGCTGAATCATGTTGGTGATGGTCCAGAGGAAGCAGAAGTTCTGATCAGAGACAAAAAGCGCAATAGAAAGCCTTCCTTTCTCAAAGCTTTGTTGAGGACCTTTGGGCCGTACTTCTTAGTCGGCTCCTTCTTCAAGCTGATACAAGACCTACTTTCTTTCGTCAATCCTCAGCTGTTAAGGTTGGTTTACTGTGAGAGTAGTTTCTATGTGCAATCCCAATGGAGGCCTGGCTTTGGCATGGAGTATTTATTTTTGAAATGCATAACGAGTTTTCCTCACAGTGCTGCATGTGTATGCTCCCCCACCTTCCCACTGAGATGCCATAAGACAGGAGTTCTTTATTGTGGACTAAGCTGTAAATTGGGCAAGCTTCACTGAAATGCAAGATTTGTAAATCACCCATCGCCAATAGACAGCTGTGAATTACAAATTACCTGTTACTCTGTGCAGCACTCCAAAGCAATTCCTCCCCATTTCGAAAGGATTATTTGTGAAATCAAAGCGAAGCACTGCTTGCTGGATCGGGTAGTCTCTGTACATCTGATACCCACATGTGTTGGTGGTGGCCGCAGCTGTAGCTTGACTTGATATACAAATGAAGCGTGATGCTCAAGTACGTAGTGCTTTGGCCGTGCCACTATCATCTGGGAAAGATTTTGGACCATTTAGATGAGTTCATGTGTTCTTAGTTGCACATAGCAATGAGAATGTGTGAGATGCAGTAAATTTCCATGTGAAATAAAATTACAGTTCTATTAAAAAGAACCCAAACAGGTGAGATCTTGACAAAAGCGGTATGTCCTCAAACTTGTGCGTGAGGAACACCTGTACCTCCCATCTCCAGGGGGATCAGTTGCTCAGCCTGATCCATAAAGGAATTTGCATGATCCCCACATTTTTTTCTCTGTTAGTATTATTCTTAAAACAAGAATTTCACCAGATAAACATTAACTAAGAAGAAAGTAACAGTGGAAATATATCAGCATTTCTATCAAGCAATTATTTTTTATTACTAAATCAATGGAAAAAACGCGTAGTCCTGTTAATGCATGAGAGAGGAATGGAGTTTGGATGGAGACCACAGGTAGATGTGGGGAAGCGGAGAAGAGAGGGCCCTGCTTCTATATGAGTGTCTCTTAAAATAATGCCGATGCGGAGCTGTGTTCTGAGATCATGTTGTTCTGTGGGTGGTTTGTGACATACCCAGAAATTTGCTAAAAAGAGAGTCCGACCCAGTATGGTGACATTTAGTAGCTTACAGTCTGTCTTCTTCCAGAGTCCCTAGTCAAGAGGAGGCAGCTGGCTTCCTTCTGAGAACACATTAAGTATAATCTATTCTGGGAATTTCTCAAATTTGCATAAATTCCTGGATATGTTGTCAGTGATATCTCAAGGCATATGATGGGGAATTTCTTCTCAAGTCTAAATTCCTGCAGTCTTGGGAAATGCACTGCTAGTGGTAAGAGAAAATGAAGAAGACATGGCTGTCTGGCAAGTTGCACATAAGGTAGTTCTATGTTTCTAAAAAGATTGCTGAATCCCATGCTGGGACTACGAGGAAGAGTTTTTCCTGGAGCTGTCCACTTACAGCATGCCTGACTGGTGCAGTGCAGAAGGAAGGTCTTTCTGGACTGGAAGAAGAAAAATGTGGCAACCTCATGCTTCTAACACAAGGTTTTGGGGCCTGATTTGTAGTTCCCAGGTGTATTTTCCCCCTGCTGTTTATTTGAACCATGGAGTCAAATCTCTGTTCCTCCCATATTTTGATAATTCAATTCTCTGGTCAGTAGTTTGAAATCACAAATGTGATTTTGAGAACACTGGTCACTGCCGTATGTTGTTCTGCTTGTTTGCTATATAATGGTGTGTAGGTCTCGCAGGGAGAGCAGCTGTGCATAAGAGATGACTTTTATTAATAAAAGATGATATAGGCAGTTTAACGGTGCTACCATTTTACCAAAAAAGTAGGAGTGAAGAACTCTTTATGCATCCATCCAGAAGGATGTCTTTTAATCTAGTTTTTTTGTGGGAAAACACCCCAGGCGGAAGCACTCAGGCTGCTTGGAAAGGATTTGGGGAAGAAGCTGGTTTCGCCTGCTTTACTACACTGTCCTACTGTGTCCTATCATCCACCTCTTGCCTTGGGGGGCTGCCTAACAGAGCTCAGACAGTGAGCCGTGTGTTTAAATGCTGGATCTCGCGGGAAACCTAGAGTTTCTCGTCATATTTCATTTTCTACAGGCTCACTTGCAAATGGACTTTCTCACTGGCAAAGCCTAAGGTTTTGCTGTTGTGTCTTTGCAATGTTGTCTGACTGAAATCGTAACTCAGCTTGCATCCTGGAGAGCTGTTTACTTTTTGTGGTTAGAAAGAGGACGTGGCAGGATGCCATGGTTGAGAGAAGCTGTGTTACATCCCATTAAACTTGCTGCATGTTTTTTATTTTTGTTTCTTTTTCCTTTTCCTTCCCTAATCTTCTGAAAAACAGTGTATTAATCGGCTTCACTAAGAACAAAGATGCACCAACCTGGTGGGGGTTTTTGATTGCGGCTTTGATGTTTATCTGTGCTGTGCTGCAGACGCTCATACTTCACCAGCATTTCCAGTACTGCTTTGTTACTGGGATGAGGCTGAGAACTGGGATCACTGGCGTGATATACCGAAAGGTAAGACTGGAAGCATTTTGTGGGCTGTAACACCAGTGTATAGCCAAGCAAGTGGCCTCAGTTCTCAAATACTCAGAGAAGAGCAGGCATATTGGAGAATAGCCTCCTGGAATATAAAAGACTGGGGGTTTTGGTGAGTTTTTAGGAGCACCTTTATCATACTTTACAGAATTTTCTAGCGATCAGCAACTTAGTGTGAGTGTACTGGTAGGTCACCAGATATATCATAGGCAAATATTGGTTCACTTTAAATATTTGGAAAAGGGATCCAGGAGAATAGCGTGTTTGTGCTATGAGTTGATTAGATACAGCTAGGTTTTCTTCAGAATGCCACATACTGCTTGAAATAGAGGTGCTCACAGGCAAACCATTTTAGGACGTCTTGTTCTTTGGAGATTAGGAATTGATGTAGGTGTGAAATATTTTATTCTTGTTGGAGAAGCACGTTCTCGGGGAGTGTCTTGTTTTGCTAATAATTGAGGACTACTTCTCTGTGTTTTCCATATGTATCCAGATTGTGAATCCACTAAATCTCTCTTATTTCTCAGTCCTTAGTCATCACAAATTCAGCAAAGCGCTCGTCTACTGTTGGAGAAATTGTCAACTTGATGTCAGTGGATGCCCAACGTTTCATGGACCTGATGACTTTCCTGAACATGTTGTGGTCTGCACCACTCCAGATATTTCTAGCTTTGTATTTCCTCTGGCAGGTACAGACATTGTCACTTTTTTCCAGAATTTGTCTAAATGATGTGCAAGCTTATTATTTTTTTGTTAATTTGACCCACCACTGCTTTTTTAGAAACTTACCGTTCTGCCTTGTAGTAAAATAGCTTGTACTGGTGTACATGATCAGTTAGTCTCTTAATTATTTTGTTCAGCTGGTATGCAAAATAAGGCATTGGAAACAAAAGATAGCCTTTATGTCGCCTCTGTCCCTTCCATGCTTTGATAGGATCAGTCTCGGACTCGTCAGTGCTTCCAGTAGTTGATACAAAAGAGACCTTGAGGGAAATGGTTTAAAAACCAAACCAAACAAAAAAAAATGTGGACACAGAAAATGTAAGCCATGTATAAAGATTATGTCATGCTACATATAAAGAAGTTTTGTGCAAGTCAACATGAAACAATTCTCGCCTGTAATAACCGTAATTTTTCCTTTGTTACTGTGAAGTTGTTTCTGGTTTATTCCAGATTCAGTCTGAGCACTGGCTTTCATCGTTAAAGTGTTTCTATGCAATTAATCTGTTTTACTGCATAAAACAGTAGCACCAACATAACCATATTGATTTAGACTTGAATGCCGTTCAGTTGCAGCGGCTTTATGAGTTACTGCTCCGCTGGTAAGCTGAACCCTGGTAGCTAGCAGTTTGTGTGCTTTTACTCGCATTGAGGGTACCGAGTTAATTCAGTAATTGCAGTTCCCTGGGTCAGAGAGAAGTCAATGGAAAAATTCCTTCTGTGTGGCTTATTTGTTCCCTTTCTGCATTTGTTCAATAGCTCCGTGTTTGCATTAGTGCAAACTTACTTTCCCCTCCCACTGGGAACCACTTAACAGGTAAATCACAAAGCGCTCTGCTATCGCCAATACTAGCATAGCAATAATTCAAGGTGGATGCTGTCATGTTTTTCTGTCTCCTCCTCACAGTTGTTCTGTGGAATCAGAACACTTCACTGGGAGGAGTTCAACTTGCCTATGTAAAACATACTTTTCTGTTTCTGTGACCTGCTGTTGTTTTAATGCTTACTGTAGGGAAGAGCAGCACTTGGGTACAACAACAACTTTCATTCTTTTTTCAATCAAGACTTTAGGGCCTTCTGTGCTGGCGGGAGTTGCCGTGATGGTTTTACTTATCCCATTTAACTCTGCAATAGCAATGAAAACCAGAGCATTCCAGGTAAGGTACCAGCAGAGAAGGTGACGTTACCTGAATTGGCAGCTGTGCTATGAGGAATGAAGGTATCGGTGGTTGTCTTGGCCATTGAAGAGCTGCTATTTGCCCCAATTTACTTATGAGTAAGATTGTACTGATATATTTAATAACTGTATCCTCTCAGATAGTTTTTCCCATAGTGAATTGAATGCTATTTAAGGGAAAGGTGTGGCATTGAGTCAGTGGCTCTTCATAGTTCTGGAGCAGCTTTGGGGATTAGCAAGAAATTTCTTTGTCTCCATATCCCTTCACCTGGTAGCTGCTTCTAGGAGTGTCTAGAGAAAGGGCAAATAAATACTGTTTTTTAAGCTGTGAATGACTGTTTTCAGACATAGTAATTGAAACCTGGCAGCTTGGTTTTTTTATGCTAATAGCCAGTGTTGACTGACCGCAACTGAGCTGGGCTAAATTTATAGTTATTATCTTAAGGTAAAAGGATCCTTTATTCCTTTCTTTGTAGTCTTAGTTGTCTCTAGTCAAGGAAGGCTGAAAAAACCAATATAATAGTGCCCTCTGGCTTTGTGCTAGAAAAATCTAGTAAGTGGCTTGTGCTGTGCAACCTATCAGTGACTGACTGGAAGATATTTAAAAAAAAAAATAAATCAAGCTGTTGATGTAAAAAAGGTAAGAGTTGGAAAACGAATATAAATTACGACATTCAAGCACAGCCTTAGTAACAGAGTGGTATTATTACGTGCCTTAGAGAGACATCCGGACTTCCCATTAAATCTCTTGGATGCTGACACGTTAGTATTAACATTCCTTTTCTCCCTTGCCCATTATAAGATGCTCAGAGCTGCATAACTTGGTGTGCATACGTGTGTGAATGCAGTTTTTCATTTTGTCTATACCGCTGAGCAGAGATTTTATTTTATGTTATTTTTTTTAAAGTAACTGAATGAACCAGTGTATTCTAATGTATAGGGAAAAAAAAAATAAACTAGGAGTAACCACAATTTTCAAGGGATGCCCTAAGAAATACAGCTGTGCATATCAGGAAAAAAAAACCTGAAGAAATCAAAGGAAGAAGTAGGGTAGTTTTTTTGTGAAGGGCACGAATCTGTCTTTAAGGTGGTTTTGAAAATGTAATCCCTAACAGTGAAGATGAGTGGAAAGATTTTATGCTCTGCTTTTCAGCCAGCCATTTTCTTTGATTTCTGGTTTCTTTGGAGGTATAGGCTTGCACGGTAAGCTTACTCAAAACAGTCTGGCTTTCTTTAATTACCTTTTGCATCCTCTTTAGAAATAGCCCAAGGACCATCACAGCTGTGAGACAACATGTTGAAAGCTCTCTTCTAGTCATTCCTGTGACACTCTTGTCTCCTGTGTTTACTGATAACCTAGGTGGAACAAATGCGATATAAAGACTCCCGCATTAAATTAATGAATGAGATCCTGGGTGGTATAAAGGTGCTGAAGCTGTATGCTTGGGAACCATCGTTTTCAGAAAAGGTGTTGGAGATACGAAAGAATGAGCTCCGAGTTTTGAAGAAATCTGCCTATCTCAATTCTGTGTCCACCTTTGCATGGATCAGCGCACCATTCCTGGTAAACTGAATTTAGACTGAATTTAGAACTGACGTTCTAAGCTGTACAAGTACATCCTCGAAGGATAAGCGTGAGGCTTTGTGCTTGCTAAATGTACATAGGAATAAAATGTAAATACTTTTTAAAAAATTATTCACATGCTTTGAAGCAAAGTTCCCTGTTCTCTAGAGCCTTTTTGTTAATCGGTATTAAAGTATTTCTTGATAAAGCCTGCCAGTGGAAGCCGGGAATAACTGTCTTGGGAGAATTTCCAACCACTTCAAAGTACTGCCCATAACAAATTGAGACTAGAATTTGAAACCTCAGAGATATTTGTGAATAGCAAAAATAGCAAAAAAAAAAATTTTAATTGAGTCAGTCAGGACAAGGTCTGTCTTAAGCTCTCATTTCTACCTTTCGTGTTACAGTGCTCTGCTTGTTTTACTGGGAGAGGGAGTTGTTAAATTATTCTACAACCTAAAAAAAGATTGATTTAATGTAGAAAAATAAAGCCTAAATGATACACTGCCAATTCTGAAATGCTTTTTCCCCAATTTTCTCTTTCCCTCTATTTTCCACTTCATTGCACTGTGATCTCTTTTGCAGAAAGGGCTTTGGTGAATAAAAACATTCAGATAAGTGCTTTGTCAAAAATATTCATAGCCAACTGTTCTTGAGACCAAAAGCCCAACCCCAGGCCAGAAATACTCTTACTGGCCTCAAGATCCTGCCTTTTTCGTGTTCCCTCAAAGTTAATGCACTTCCTTAAATGCACATTCCTGTTTCTGCTCACCGTTAGTTTACTTGCATAGGATGGTTACTCCACAGTGGATGTTCCCTGTCATACAACAAACCAGCAAATAACTTGGAATTTACTCCCTTTCCTACTGTTCAGTAGGTTTTGTTTGCTTAGCCTGCAGTTTACAATGGGAAAATTTGGTTGGGTGGAGTTGGAAACGCAGCCAAACCACAGCCAGATAACCGCGTTTCATTTTTATTTGCCCGAGTTCTGTAGTTCATCTCTTGAATCTCCTAGATCAACTAAATGTAGCCATTAGTAATCTGAAAGTTATTTTATTCTGCGTGCCCTTTTTTGTATCAACTTGTTCATGTGACTTGTCATTCTTAAAGCATGTTGAAAAGGTCAGAAACAGAGAATTTGCCCCATTTTGTTGTTGATACTTTTATTTCAAAGGTGCCTATCAGGCTTGACTGCTTTTTAAAATGTCAAAATATTACATACGTCTGGCAGTAAACTCACTTTCTGGCTTTCAGGTAGCATTGACGACATTTGCTGTATATGTCTCGGTGGATGAGAAGAATATCCTGGATGCAGAAAAGGCTTTTGTCTCCCTCTCCTTGTTTAACATCTTAAAGTTTCCCCTCAATATGCTCCCACAAGTCATTAGCAACATTGCGCAGGTAAGGAGGGTCTGGTGTGTAAGTTGTTTTGAACAACTTGATAAAAAGAACTGCAGATATCCCTGATTTCTGGAATGCAGAGATCCCTTGCATCCGCCTGTTAGCTGGATTTCCTTCTAATATCCTTTCTCTACTGCTGCCCTGTATTGGAAAGCCTGCCCCTTCTGAGTAAGCTTGTCTGCGTGAGTTTTGCTTTGCTCAGATGAACTCAGCTTGGTCTGAGAAATTTCACAGTCAAAAGCTTGAATTTCAGCGTAAGACTGATTTCAGGGAAGGAATGAGTCACTGTTCAGCAAGCCCATGGAGTGAAAGCCTAAGCCATTCTGCATGCTTTCTTTTTCAGTAGTAAGAGCATTAAGTCCCCATTAAAAGAATGATAAAATAACACCGCGCTCTTTTCTTAGACAAGTGTTTCCCTGAAGAGAATTCAGCAGTTCCTGAGTCATGATGAACTTGATCCAAATTGTGTGGAAACAAAAGTGATTGCACCAGGTAAAGACATCAGTATTTTTCTAAACTATGCTAATTTGACAAACATTTTGCATTTGTTTTGGACTGGTTGAGTTATGGGGGGGGAAAAAAAAAAAAAAAACAAAAAAAAAAACAAAAAAAAAAACAACACAAAAAGAAAATAACAGTAGTAATCTTGGCTTTTTTAAAAAAGAAGGTGCTGCTTTGAAAAGTATATGTTTGCTGTTCAGGCCATGTGGAAATTACAAAAGTTCCTGGCTATATTTTTAGGCTTTGAGCAGAGTTATTGGGCCTGAGTTTGTATCTGCAATGGATTGGATGCTAACTGCAGTGCATAATGAAGTGCATCCACTGACTAGGGACAGCAAGACCTGCTCAAACCTTTTCGCACTGCACAAATGCTCAGCAACATTATAAACAGTTTTGATTTCTTCTGTTGGAAATGAGCAAACGAGCAAACCAGGTGGTCTCAAAAAAATGTGTTTTCTCATGTAATGCTCGCTGGTGATAGTGCGGTTTGAAACTCCTCCTCTGCGTGATGCCATAGACAGAGCAGGAGGAGGGATGGCTGTGTGGCTGTCATGCGATTGCTGTCATACGCCACCCCACCAGGAGGTAAAGGAATCTGTGACTTGTTAGTGTGGCAAGCAAAAAGCTGCGCAGAGGCAAATTGAATGTGATACATCAAAATCAACAGCATGCGGTGGTCTCCTACCGACTTGAAAGTGGTTTCTTAAGTAAAGTTGTGCTAGCGGTTGCACGGGGATTTGGAGCAGCAAGTGTTGGGACTAGACTCGCCGGGGCAAGGGGAAGCAGGACAGCTTTTCAGCTCCATAGGTCTGAGCTCACAGTCTATAGCTTAAGCTGCGATCAGTTATTTTCACTCTGAACGAGCCTGTCTTGTGACCCACAGTCATGAGACTGTGTTTCCCATGCCAGTAGAAAAGGGAACTGCAGTGTACATGAAACACCCATAAATAAAGATTTCTCTGTCTGGCAGTCTCTCAGCTGTACTATTCTGTGTAATACGTTTCCTGCCTTCTCTATTGTTGTGGTTTTGTCATACAGGCAATGCCATCAGTGTAACAAATGCGACGTTCAGCTGGGGAAAGGAGCTTAAGCCATCTTTGAAAGAGTAAGATTTCTTTATGCAATTGCAATACAACATCTACCTGCTTCCTGGTTTCTGGCTCCTGGGAGATCTGTTTGAAAGATGTCTGGTAATATCTGCAGGCTCACTTCTGGAAAAGGTTGTTTCCACACATCCCATAAGTGCATCTCTTCTGCCTTTAAAACATCGAGCTAATCCTCATAACTGATGGTATTTAGGCTTTACAGAGCAGTGCTGTAAGGCTTTAACTCCGCGGCGACTAGCATAAAATAGTTACCCAGTAAGGGGCAGAAAAGCTGTGCAAATTTCTTAAAAAGGCATTTTTTTTAACTGAACTGTTGGACAAATCAAATTGATCTGATGGATTACGAGGACAGTTGAGATGTCTGAGTTTGGACTTGGGCGTGCGAACGGTGATCTGCCCTTTCAAGAGTCCTGTAGCAGGCTCATCCCTGTGGCTGTACGTGGGCCGTGTCCAGACTATGGGGGTGCATGTTTTCCTCATTTGCCTATTTGAATGAACACAAAATTTGCCTGGAAGCGTATACTTCCTTATGTTATACTTTGTCGTCAGATCAAAATCACAGAAACCTGCTAAGTATTGTTAGAATTCTCACTGCAAGGAGCTTGTGCTGCTGTGCTGAGTAACCTGCAAGCAAGAGGCTTCGAGTTCAAAGGAGCCAGTTTGGTTCAGGCAAACCAATCTGCGGCCAGGTAGACTTCAGTGTTCTGGGGTTTATTTCATAAAGAACCATGCGTCGCCAGCTCAAATTGTGCCTAAAAATTACCACCCGTGCCTAAAAATTACCCAGTGACTTGCTAAAGTAGCAGTAAGGCAAAACTCGGCTAGAGGGAATGAATCATGAAAAAAAAAATTTTAGTGCTTTTGAGTTTTCCTGCTTTGAGTATTTTTTTAAAAACAAAGAAACAAACAAAAACCCTCTTGCAGTGTTCAAAACAATCAGCCACCTGCTTGGCAAAAATCTGCATAAGAATTGGAGCCCTGATTCTGCATCAGGATCTGTGCAAACAGAATTTTGTCTTGATTTCATTAGTGAAAGACACTTTGGCAAAGAGACTGTGTCCATCAGTCATTTCCGTATCAGTTCACCTTCAAAACCAGGACCTAAAGCAGTACCCTTAAGAACACAGTGGGGAAAACAGTTAAGAATTTTAATAGGGAAAGTTTTGTTTTTCTTGCGTCGTTGTAAACCCTATTTATTAGCACTAAAGTGGTTTGAACATTTTTAGGCGGGTTGTATTCACTCACTAGTTTTGTACAATTGCTCTTGGTTTTAAAATCAAAAACCAAAAGACGGGCTGCTTTCAAAACGCTTAGTAACCGTGCTTGACTTGCTGGTGGACTGATACAACACAGCAAAGGGTCTTGGAAGGCTTGCTGCCAATCCTACTGACTTAACAACCCGCAAGAGAGACTAATGCTGGGTTTCCATTTGCTCCTACAGTTCTGGTTACAGTTGACTGTACACAAGAAAGGGAGGAGAAGGCCAGTGACCAAGCTATGCTTACTATATCCAGTCAAGCTGAGGTCGGGCTGATTTGTCACTGTCTATTTCAGCCCTGGTTTAAAGACCCGTAATGTCTTTAGTAAACTAATGTTTAATTAATTTCCAGCCTATTTCCTCCACAGTATAAATCTGTTGGTCCCCAGTGGTGCTTTGGTTGCCGTTGTTGGCCATGTTGGCTGTGGGAAATCTTCTCTAGTGTCTGCTCTCCTGGGTGAAATGGAAAAGCTGGAAGGAGAAGTGGCTGTAAAGGTTGGTATTGTTTACGATGCCATTTAATGATGGTGTGGAAATGTGCTGCTTATGCCTGGCATTGCTTATATTGTACATCGGGCTGGAGAGGGAATTCTCTTTGCTCCTATGTCAGCTCGTCTGCGTGTTTATTTGGGTTTTGCCCACACCTGTTCACTTGTGTTTTATGTGAAATGATTTTTCTGATTCCATCAAATATACATCAGCAATTAGCACACCTATATGTATAATGGGAACGTATATCAAACAGGAGCTATATCTGTGTGCTGCAGATCTTAATCAGAGTTGTAAGCGTGAATTGTTGCTTGCAACAAGTCAAAGGTTTCCTTTCTGCCTCCTTGCTCTAGGGTTCTGTTGCTTATGTGCCTCAACAAGCCTGGATCCAGAATGCCACACTGAAAGATAACATTTTGTTTGGCCAAGCTCCTAATGAACAAAAATACCAAAATGTCCTGGAGGCCTGCGCTTTAAAGACTGACCTGGAAGTGCTGCCAGGAGGAGATCAGACTGAGATAGGAGAGAAGGTAATTTTATTTTTATTTCAAGTCAGACCTGCTTGGTGATTCCTCTTCAGTCTAGCTAAAGAGAGAATGGTGTAAAGTCAGCCCTTGATCTGGGTTGATCATTACAATGGCATCCCTGTTACAATCCACCCTGGAACATGTGGGGCAGTTTTGCGGAAGGCAGTTGGACTTAAACTTGTTCCTAATTTTAAGCGTGTGTTTGTACTGTGATACAAAATTGCACATCTAGCCCTGGAAGATCAGAGCATCCTCCATTTGTTGTCCAATTGTAAGCGTGCATCTGTCCAGAATACTTAAAGTCCTTCCTTTTCCTGTCGGGATAAAAACGGAGGGAACATATGGTGTGCGTCAACTGAAAAAGTGGTATGATCATCCTTTAACGCCTCATTTTAATGAGAAACTTTTACATCTGTGATTACCAACAAAGAGATTTTTTTTTTTCATAGGCCACTAAATTTGAGATGGCTATCATGAAGTGGGGTGGATATGTGGATTTGTATGTAAGATGAGAGATGTGGAAGATGTTCCAGGTGCCGCAGCCCTGCTTTGAATGTTTGCATTTTACATCCTGGTTGATGGTCTTCCTTTTTATAGTTTTGCGTTTTAGCAGTTCCCTTTAGGAGCTTATTAGGCAAGAGGCTTATTCCGTCTCCAGATTGCTGGGTGAGTGGAAGTTTGGCAGGGAACAAACAGATTTAGAGGCGTTCTGTTCCTGTCTCTGGCTCTGAGTGAGTTATTCTCTTCAGCGTCTCATGTTTCATTTAGCATCCATGTGTTTGACTGAGTGAGAGCCATAAAAAGTCATAGCTGTTGTTGGGACCGAGTTGTGTGATATGTTTTGTTCTCTCCTCTCTCCCTTCAGGGCATCAACCTCTCAGGTGGCCAGAGGCAGCGAGTGAGCCTGGCTCGGGCGGTGTACAGCAACTCTGACATTTACCTGTTAGACGATCCTCTTTCTGCTGTGGACTCGCATGTTGCAAAGCACATCTTTGACAAAGTTATTGGTCCAGATGGGGTACTTAAAGGAAAAGTAAGCTGGCATTTAGATCCTCCTAAAAACGCACACAAACTCAGAAACACTGGTGGGTAACAGGAAAGCTCTTTCACCACCGAGGCTTGAGTGCTGAATCATTCCTGAATTTCTGTGTTTAATTGGCAGCGTGCACACCTTTTCCCCACAGCACAGACTCTGCGGTGAGCTGCTGTTTAGGCATGCCCAGAAGTGATGTGATCTCGTCAGAACATGTAGAGGCAAAAACTTGGTCTGTCTTTTAAAATCCCTACTATGAGATCTCCAAAAACAAGGCATTTGCAGAAACTTGTAAAGGTTGTCAGCTTAGTATTGCTTGTTGTTACTCGGAGGCAGCGTAGTGAGGACGTTGTAAGAGCTTACTCACTTTACAGTTACTGAGGTCTTTGGCAGTATGCAACCAAATTGCAGTCTCTTTCCTTGCCCCTCTACTCCTCTTATGATCTCCTCAGACTCTCTCAGAGCTCAAAAGAGAAGGGCTGCAAAGAAAATCAGCACAAGGGAAAGTGGGACTGATAATTCAGTTGGTTTACTTCCTTCTGTGGTTGTATCAGTACGCAGTGGGAAGCATGCACGTATTTCTAAGCTAATTTGGCTAACAGGGACAGTGTATTTACCCTGGCATTTCACCTTGGCGCGAGAACTCACTCACTGTCCCAAAAATATGGCAGTATTTGGCTTGCTGAGTAGTGTTAGTCCCCACAGTGACAACTGAGGTGTGGGTTTTTTTCTCCTTTTCCCTCTCCAGACCCGCATTCTGGTGACCCATGGCATCAGCTTCCTGCCTCAGGTAGACCATATCGTTGTCCTGGTAGATGGCAAAATCTCAGAAATGGGATCTTACCAAGACCTTCTGAAACAAAACCAGGCCTTTGCAGAATTCCTGCGAAATTATGCACTTGATGAAGATATCGAAGAGGACGAACCAACAAGTACAGTATTGCTTTTTCTTAAAACATGTCTTTTTCTGTCAACTAGATTACAGGTATTTTCTCTGTATAAAATGTCCCCCGCTTCTTCATGACCGCCTGGCATTTGCGTTTCTGCACTACCATGAAAAATATTTTCTATGGCCAGGTCTGTATTATTGATAAATGTTTTCACAAATTTCTTGCAAAATTTCATGTGGTTTGTCCTAGAGAAAAAAAGCAGTTCTTGTGTTAGAAATCATTTTAAAGTTGGGAATTTATTTTAGGATTAGCAAGGTCAAGGTCAGCAGGAAAATGGAGCAGCCGAGAACCAACTTGCTTGCTATCATAGGGCTACCCAGAGTCTGGTATTGTTTCCTCTGTTTATACGTTGTTGTTTTTTTCAATAGCAAAGTTCAATGACATTTTAATCCTGGGTTACTTTTGGTTTGGTTCTGATAAAATGATACAAGATTAAAGCATTTCGGTAAACGTTTCCTCTGTGTGACAGTGTTCCCACGCTCTTTGATTGCAGCACTGCTGCTCTCCAGACAGGCAGAGAGGAACACGCGTGACATCTTCTAGCAGCAGCAGAGGCTTCCAGTAGTTCCTGACACAGCTCCCCCATCCCAAGATCGTGCCTAGAGCATGTCCTATAAACGAATTTACTGACTATAACACTATTGCTTAACAATTCTGATGCGCTAAAGGAATGTGATGTAAATGCATTTGGCAGCCAACGCGCCTCACAAGATCTTTGCAGTTTAGTTAGGAAAAGTGATTCACGGAAGGGATGCGAGCAAAACTAGGGCGAAGTTTATGCACTATGATTTTCCTGCTGTGGTGTTGTTCATGATTCTTGCTTTGTATAGCCACCTTTTTCTGTGCTTTATGCTTTATTCAGCAGAAAATCTGAGATGTGATCTTGTCTTGCAGTGCTGGAGGAGGAAGAAGTGCTGCTCGCTGAAGACACCCTCAGCATCCACACTGATCTGGCAGATAATGAACCAGTTACAAATGAGGTCCGCAAACAGTTTCTTAGGTAAACATGAGGTCCTCTCGTCTTTATAGTCTGTGTCTGGGGTGAAACGCATCTGAAAGAGGTTGGTCACGTACTACCTCTCAGTCCGGACTTTAGTTTCCATAGTTTCCTCTTATACATAAGTTGGTTTAGTGTCCTTTCGAAAATAAACGTGAAGGAACATGCAAAGATGATCAAACATCTATTCCTGCAATCCCTTTTTTAATATGAACTGAACCAATTTCTTAAAGCAGCTCTCTGGTTCTCAGCTAACACCACTGTGTGTATTTACCCACATAACATAAACCCTTCACATTGTGCTTTTCAATTGGGAATTGTGGAAATCTTTAGAAGTTTTCATAACCATACCCACATGTCCAGCTGTCCAGCTACTGTTGACGTGAAAACAGAGAGGCTCTGGGATTAGCTTTGAAATATCTGTCTTGCGATGAAGCCTCTAAAGGCCTTTACCAAAGAGCCCAGGCCCTGCCACAGCCTGTGTTAGGTACTGCATTTCTGGCGTCACTGAGCATTCAGAGGGTTGGTACAAGCACCCGTAGCTGTGAGTCAGGCTGGCATGGGAACTCAGCAGAAGAGCTGGGAATAAATCCAATCTCCTGCATCCCAGCCTTGCCTTAGCACTGCCACAATATGCCCTTTTTCTCCTAATGATTCTTTTGTTTTGACTAGGCAACTTAGTGTAATATCTTCTGAGGGAGGAGAATGTCCCAACAAAATGTCAACGAAACGAAGAGTCTGTGAAAAGAAGCCAGCAGAGCCTCCTCTGCCAAGAAAAAATCCTAACGAGAAACTTATTCAGGCTGAAACCACTGAAACGGGAACGGTATGGTTTGATACCTATCTCCCTTTTCCTATGTTTCTTTTTTTTTTTAGTGTTTGAAAAAATCATGTTTATTTTTACATTTGATCCAGTTCTGTTAAATGTGTTGTATAAATTGCAACTGCAGGCTTTGGGCATTAATCTGGTGGCCGTTGATCATTCAAACTTGGGATTTTGGCAGAGGTTTCTGCACCTGGCAAGGGCTACGTACTTAGGGAAAAAAAGAAAAGAAAAAAGATGAAAAATCCCTTCCAGCTCCTGCCACAGTCACCTGATACTGCATAGCACTGCGCTCCATCAGCACCGCCTTTGCGTTGCAGAGCTTTCGACACTGTTGGTTTTTAAAGTCTTTGGCTGCTGTTGAGTCCAGCTGCAGCAGTGGGTGTTTGATGACCCGCAGCGGTGGGTTACACGCGCCAGCTGCCGGCTGTGTGCCAGGGGATCTGCTCTGCATGAATGATACCTGCCTCCCCGTCTTCGAGAGCATTTTATGCTTATAGGTGCAAAAGGGGCTGTAGCCTTCCCGAGCAGGGCCAGGGAGTGAAAGGGGAACGGGGAAAAAGAGAAGGGGAACAGGGGAAAAGAGAAGGTGGGAATACAAAAGTAAACGAGAGGGACAGAAAGGAGCAGTGGATGGAATAGGAGCCGGGAGGTTTTGTTAAAGAAAGCCCCTTCCCTCCACTTCAGAAGGCTCAGTGTGTGCTGTTTAGTCTGATGTATGTGGTCCTTGGCACAGGACCTTAGCTGTTTCTGTGGATTATTTTAGCTTTCAAAGTGCCTAATCAACAACACTTGTTCGTTTAATTATTCCTTCTTATGCTTTTTTAGAGACCGAGTTTTGTCCTGAGTGTCTGTCTCTTTTTGCTTCTCTGCCTTTTTGCACTACCTTAGAGAAAGCATCTTTACTTTTTGCCACAAGCATCTTCTCTTTATTTTCCTATTGGGGTGCACCAGCATTTGGTACCTCATTTAAGCTGCTGTAAAGACACCTGAATGGGGACATATTCAGCACTTTTCCTTAAATAGGCCATTTAAAGTAGTCCTGAGATCGATACGCCTGCCAAGTTGCTTCTTTTGCCCAAAAAACTTGGCTCCTGTTCTTGTTACCCATCCTCTGCTGCTATTTGATCAGCCTCTTTCCTTTTTTTTTTTTTTTTCTTCCTTCCCTCTGGCATAATCTTAAAAGCTAAAAACCCACAAAACTAATAAAATACAGTTCCTCAAAATGGAGGAAAAGAATATTTCAGAGAAGTTTCTGACTTATTTTGAAAGTCATCGCCCTGACGTGGAGCTCAGGCAGATGAGCTGTTCTCTGTGCTGTGTTGGAGTTTGGGCGGTGTTGAACTCAGCAGTTCCTCTGACGAAGAATTTTTTTTCTCTTAATCTGTGTAAACTGAATGTGTAAGTTGTGCAAACCAGCTCTGGTGTGTGATTTTGCAGGTAAAGCTAACAGTGTTCTGGCAATACGTGAAGGCTGTCGGCCCTGTCATTTCTTTAGTGATATGTTTCCTATATTGCTGTCAAAATGCTGCTGCCATTGGGGCCAACGTGTGGCTCAGTGAC
Source organism: Larus michahellis (assembly GCF_964199755.1). Classification (NCBI taxonomy): domain Eukaryota; kingdom Metazoa; phylum Chordata; class Aves; order Charadriiformes; family Laridae; genus Larus; species Larus michahellis. The sequence continues at coordinate 7,991,093 of NC_133909.1, forward strand.
TGGACCAACGAGCCGGTGATAAATGGGACTCAGCACAACACAGCCATGCGCATCGGAGTCTATGCTGCCTTGGGCCTCTTGCAAGGTGAGACCAGATGAAATCATGATGGCTCAATGTTTAGTAAAGAGGAATTAGGTGTGAAAGCCACAGCACCCCCCAAATCCTATCCTTAGCACGGGAAGTAACGTAACCTGGAGCTACAAAGTCTGAGCTCAGCGCAACACTTTTACATTTTTTTTTGTGAAGCCCTTGGAGGGGGTCGAACAGGTGACACGGAAACTTGAGAGAGGTAAGTTGAAGAGAAAACGTGAAAACTTAGGTGCAGAGAGACTGAAGGGCTGGGACGAAGTTGTAGCATTAGGACTTCATGGAGGCTTGTGGAAAGCAGAGGGAGGATGGTTGTGCATCTCTCTGCTGTGGACAGCATGGTGAAATCCTGCAGGACTTGTTCCTGTGCTTTAGGCAGCGGTGGCCGCAATGCTGTAGTGCTAATGTGCATGATAAGAGAAGAATGCACAGGGAATACGGTAAAGGAGAAAAAGCTTCTAGCACAACAGCAGCTGCTGAGAGTCAGAGAGCTGTGAATCAGGAACATCATTTCACTGGCTGACATGTCTCCTCTTCACCTCTTAGGCCTCATTGTTCTCATCTCCTCCTTTACCCTGGCCATGGGAGGTATTAATGCGGCCCGGACGCTCCATGCTGCTTTGCTGGAGAACAAATTTCACACCCCGCAGTCCTTCTACGACACCACCCCGACCGGCCGAATCATCAACCGCTTTTCGAAGGACATCTATGTGATCGATGAAGTAATCCCACCGACCATCCTGATGTTCCTCGGGACGTTCTTCACCTCTTTATCCACAATGATTGTAATTATAGCAAGTACTCCTCTCTTCGCTGTGGTTATAGTTCCACTTGCAATTCTCTACTTCTTTGTTCAGGTAACTGGAAAAATATCTGACTACCATTGCAATGACTCTTATTCCATTGTTCGTGTTTCTTTTTAGGAAAAACAACATGAATTTGAGGGGAAAAATGAAATGTCTGAAGTAACTACATGTTTATGTAAACAAAACATTATTTACTTCTCTCAGAAAAATAAATGGGCTGTGAGATGCGGTCATGAAATAAACAGGCATAACCTTTTTTTGCTTTTAAGTAATAACAAATAAGCTTTCTGCTAGAGAGAGCACTGCAGTGCACTTCAATATATCGGAGTGTGTATATATCTGACATATTGACAAGTTTTTAAGGTGGCGAGGAGTTAAAATATTGAAACTAGAAAGCATCAATTTTATTGACTTCTGAGCAAAAATGAAGCTTATTTTATAGACCATAAATAGAGACCTGATAACGGAGGAGCAAATTCATGTTTCATTTTCTTGGAAAATGAGGCTCCAACAAATGAATTTTGTTAGGCTATGTCAACTAAATTTAAAGGCACATAGATAAATTCAACTTACAGTCTATAGAAATTGCAGTTACCCAATACTCTGTTGTGGAATGAAGCAAAGATAACTTTCTTGAAATTCTTCTTAATAATTGAGAATATTTTGGAGGGTTGAAGTGCATCAGTAGCCATCTCTTTTAAATCCTTAACCTAAAAAATTCTTCACTGTTAGTTAAAAGATAAAGTACTTCATGTAGCCTTCAATTTTCTCCAAAAAATGGCAGCGGTTCTACGTAGCTACCTCCCGCCAGCTGAAGCGTCTGGAGTCTGTGAGCAGATCTCCCATTTACTCACACTTCTCGGAAACAGTGTCAGGGGCCAGTGTCATCAGAGCCTATAGAAGAGTGAAGTCCTTCGTAGACATCAGTGATCTGAAGATGGATGAAAATCAGAAGAGTTACTATCCTGGCATAGTATCAAACAGGTAAAAAGGCATATAACTCTTGTTTCCACTTAGATAATCCTGTGTTTGCATAACTGATCCAAGCACCCCTTTACCCCTCTGCTTATGTCTGCCTTTTACCAGGTGGCTGGGCGTTCGAGTTGAATTTGTGGGGAACTGTATCGTCCTTTTTGCTGCCCTCTTTGCCGTGATTAGTAAAAACAGCTTGAATGCTGGCTTGGTAGGACTTTCAGTGTCTTACGCGTTACAGGTATGTATTATAGCTTTCTGTTCATTGATGGATTGGCACAGATGTGTATTGCATGTGTTAGCAATAATTTTAGGTGCTTGTTAAATCTGAAGTTAATAAGGAAATGATAAAAATTAGTTGTTGGGACATGTAGAAACGTGTAGAGATTTATACTGAATGCTGACAGACCATCAGCAAACTCACATGCAGTAGGACTCCAGGGCAGTTGGGGAGCATTGAGGTTGTGCCGCACCCCGATATCCCCAGTGGCAGCATGCAGGAAGCTCAGGAAGCGTCAAGCACACCCACCAAGAGCAGGTCACTTGAGCAGCATGGGCTTAACATCTCCTGCATCGTGCTTGCTACGTAGCACACCGATGTGTGGAGGTAATCACAGGCAGATCAGTAGGATTCATAAATAGGCAAGATAAACTGTACTCACCCAAGCTGTGGACAGTTTAGCAGATTTAATGGCCTCATTCTTGTCAGAAGCTTTTTAGATACCGTAAGTGTGCAGGATTGCTGTTAGCAATTTTCCAGAGAGGACGATGACTGGGGGAATGACCTCCAACGAACTTTTTTGAGAGGCCATTTGTTAAATCACTGTAGGAGGCATATGTTTCTTCACGTGAGCACCTGATTGTCTGTAGACTTCTTCTCCCAGTAAATGTCAATGCAAGGTAATTATTTGTAATATTGATGTGAAGCCACGTCTTAATAGCGGTGTCTGGTTTTTTTGTTGTTATTATTATTAAATCTGTTGTTCCTCTGTGGGTGATGTTTTGTTCCTTGTCTTCTGCAAGGTGACCTTGTCTCTGAATTGGATGGTCCGAATGACTTCTGAGCTTGAAACTAACATTGTGGCTGTTGAAAGGATAAAGGAGTATTCAGAAACTGAAACAGAGGTCAGCTACCAAGCGTCAAGCATGCTCACCAACAAGCGTGGCGAAATTTTAATGCACACATTTACATGGTCTTTCTTTAGACTCTTGAGAGACAGATCCTGCTCTGAGAGCGTTATCATTTAACCTGAACAAATGTCACGCTCTGAACTGTAATTTGTACTATCACAGCTCCAAATTATTACTGCCGTCATGCAGCCTGTGCTTAGCATTTCATTTTCTGCTACTGTGAGTGGCTATAGCACAACAGAGATGAGTTTCACCATCAGAATACTGCTCCCATTGGGCTTGAAGTGGTTGATGCACAGTCGTACCTGCATGGATGGTGCTGTGATCCTGCTAGAGAGCACAGCTGCAGTGCAATTATCAGGCTATGCACATGTTTTCAATGGTATTTCTATTTAATCAGCTTAATCAGTCCTTGTCTCCCATGAGAGAAGAACATCTCTAGGAACACTGTACTGCCTAATCCAGGAAGATCATCCAATCATCTACCTTTGTTGCCAAAGACTTTTCAAGGTGGCAGATGGAGCTATGCTGGGAAATCTGCTGCTCTGTGGACACACTGGGTTTTGTTAGCCCTGTGTACGTGATGGGAGACTAAGAATTAGGAAATGGAGGATCTGAGGATAGCTGCAGTGTATGGTTCCGGAGATCAAGTATTTAATCTGGAAGCTAAAAGGAAGCTAGACAAGATGTGTGATACATGTTACAAGCCAGAGCTTGAGCTGGCGTGAAACAGGCAATGTTCTATTAAAGTTAGTGGAAAAAATGTAAATGTATATCCATTGAGGATTTGGCCCTATATGCTCAGACTTCTTTTCCTGTAAATTTCACAACAAAGGCCAAAATGGGTGGATACTTAAGAACCCATGTTTTCCCCCCATTATTATATACTTATTTGTTATCGGAGATTTGATTTATCAGATATATTTCTAGTAACCCCCAAATGTTAATGTTTGTATTTGAGTTCGAATTGTTTTTTCTTAAACCTACATGAGGCATTTCTGACTTCTGTTTTCGTTAGGCTCCCTGGATCATTGAAGGCAAGAGTCCCCCGGAAGATTGGCCATCCAAAGGGGAGCTGGAGTTTGTGAATTATTGCGTGAGGTACAGGAAGGGCTTGGATCTAGTGCTGAAGGGTCTAAACCTCCACATCCACGGTGGAGAAAAGGTGAGTTCCCAGCTGCATCTCTTTGCTAGAACATTGCTCCGGGCCTCCAGTGAAAACCATGGAGTAGAGGACAGGGTCTACAAGCACACTTGCCCCAGTGGTGGAGACCGACTCAAGCTGGCGTTGCAGGAGCCGGCAGTGACAACCATGCTGTCAGTGTGCCAGCATCCTCCAGGCTGGAAGCAGTAGGACCACTTGCATGGGACTTTCTGGACTTCCCAAGTTAGGCTGGCAACAGGTTGCTGTACGCCATGTAGGAGGCACCATCGCAAGTGGCAAAAATTCAGCGACAAGAACGCTTTTCTGAAGCAGTGCAGATGGGAGAAGGAATTGCAGCTTTTTCTGCTCTCTGGCTTTCCTGTGAAATTTTTGGCATGGAAGGAAATGACATTCCTTGTTTCCTTAATCAGGAAATTGTCTTCGTTCTGGGAGATTCGTTTCTTCATGCTTCAGTAGAAAGTTCTGGGGTTTGCGTGCTGGTGACAGAAAAATTAGCATGCGAAAGTCCTCCACTTAACAGGCTGTTATTAAAAGAGAAGAGAGTTACCCTTACGCTAAGCTGACAGAACAACGGCCGCCTTCTGGAATGGAGATACACGTGCTTAACGTGAAGTCTGAATTGCCCTCTGAAAAGCCTTTATTTCTTGTCCTTGAGTGATTGGACTCCTAACAAGGGTACTTTGGCCAATCACCCAAAGTTACGTAGGATGGCTCTAGGCCTAGGTACATCTTTATATGCAATATCATTCAAATTATGGGACTGGCAATATGTACATTACGATGTATGACACAGGTTTCTAGGGAAGGATGGTTACGTTCTTTCCGAGATTCAGATCTTGGGTCAAACCTCTTGGAGGAATCTTGGAGCTTTGGGTTGTTTTTTTTTTTGTTGGGTTTTGTTTTGGTTTTAACTATATGCTTTGTTGTTAAACCTGTAATTTGTTGTAGATTGGAATTGTTGGCAGAACCGGAGCAGGGAAGTCCTCCATGACGCTCTGTCTCTTTAGGATCCTGGAAGCTGTAAAAGGGGAAATTAAAATCGACGGTGTGAAAATTTCAGAGATTGGTCTCCATGACCTTCGATCGAGGCTAACAATTATTCCTCAGGTACTGTTCCTGCGTATCACAATAAAGGAAGGATCTCTAACAGCTTAGCAAACCATAAATAATGGTTTATCCACAGAGGAAAATGCTTTGTTACACTCAGAAAATTGTTTCAGGAAACCAAATGATTTATACTTTAAGTGGTCCTGTCCTGCCGCCTGATAAACAGGATTTAGGATAAACCATCTTTACAGTTGGAACTTGAGTTTTAAGTGTGTATAACATAATGTATTTCCAGAGCGGACGGGATTGGGAGGTGGCCTACCTGCAATGCAATGGAGACTTCAAAGCAGTAGTTTGTAATATCTGTACTTAAAACAGCTAAAGCACTTGTCTAATGAAAGTTGGTTTTATATCCAGGATCCTGTTCTCTTTTCTGGAACACTGAGGATGAACCTGGATCCATTTAATAAGTATTCAGATGAAGAAATATGGAAGGCTCTTGAACTGTCTCATTTGAAGAGGTTTGTCAGCAGTCAGCCATCCATGTTGGACTATGAATGCTCAGAAGGTGGAGAAAATCTGAGGTAAGGAATGCTTGGACTAGAAACAAACCCCGAGCTTTCATTCAGCCCTAACAGCGAGTAACACCTCCGCACAGGTTTACGCTGTAGTCTGTTGAGTCTGAAATGATTTAGCGCCTATTCCTGTTTCAAGAAAACCACTAAGGCTCAAACTGTTTGCCTGCTCTTCTGCCTCTGCCATGAATGATCTGATGATCCTTTGCTGCTGGGAGGGATTTCTCCCAAACCAAAATCCTGTCTTACCAGTAAAGAAAGAAGTCTCAGGATGACAGGGTGTTAGGAATAGGCAGTCCCTTAAACATGGGTGGGTAGGAAGGGAAATGCCATTGTAGCACATATAATTGCTGCGCCCAATAAGAGTCCTCTGCCTAAAAAAAAACCACTTTAGCAGTGTTTGTTTTCCTTTATTATTTGGAAGACTCATAAGACACAAATGGGGATGATAAAATGCCATGCTTTGGTACGCTGCGCTGGCCCCTGAGACTGGTGTAACCAGATGATGCATGGGATGATGTTCAGCTCTGTCCTCATCCCGCAGGGACGCTCAGAGGCTGTGTCTGGGGGCGTTTGTAGCACGGGAGGAAGCGTGGGCTGCCTGGATAGCGGGGGGTTTTTTGATGGTAGAAAGGACTTACAGACTCACAACACTTTTTTTTTTTTTTTTTTTTTTTTTTTTTTTGAAGTTTGCATATGCTCAGTGTTGTTACAACTGTGTGTGTGTTTGAAAGCTCGGGCAGCAGCATTGTAATCATGCGTTTCCCTGGCTTTTGTCACAGCGATAGAAAGGTGGCATTTGGTGGCTTGGTCAGTACTGGGTTGGGGCAGTAAGTGAACACACACGCTACAACTAGCTGGGTAACGCCGCAATGTGTGTTAGCGCCGCGGCTGGCAGACCAGGCTGCTTGCTAAATACTATATATTTTGCTCGGTAACCGTACCGGGTGAGTAACCCACTGTAGCGCGAGGGATTCTGAGCGGTGGAGAGCTGAGGGCAGCGGGGCCTCGTTTGTGAACGCCCCGTCTCTGTTCGCAGCGTGGGCCAAAGACAGCTCGTCTGCCTGGCGAGAGCGCTGCTTCGCAAGACACGGATCTTGATCCTCGACGAAGCAACGGCAGCGATCGATCTCGAGACGGATGATCTTATCCAGATGACGATTAGGACCCAGTTTGAAGACTGCACGGTGCTGACAATAGCGCACAGGCTGAACACAATTATGGATTACACAAGGTAAAAAACTCTTAATGGTGCGTGGCAGGGGGTGCTCCCTGGTTTACCGGGGATGTGGAGAGCCCTGATAAGGGTCTGCTTTGTCTCTAGACAGACACGCTGATGCTCTCGTCAGGTAGTATGTAAGCAATGATGTTTAAGCCATATAATCCTTGAATATCCAGACTCGACTTTGCTTCTGTTGGCGTCAGAAACAGGTTCTGTGCTCGCTAACCAGAGCTGCGCGGGGACGCTGCCCAGCTGCATTAACAGCACTGTCCGCAGGCTTATGCAGCCTTTCTTAACTAGCAGCTGCTGCAACTTTTTCATTAACATCATGCCGTATTAATTACTTTAAATTATATTACTATTTACTAAAATATATTACTGAATTACTATTACTAAGCTTTTATCTCCTTGGCTTTCCGGTACTATATTTTCGATACAGAACTACCAGTATGACACACAGGGGGGTTTTTGCTGTGTTTTATTTTCCCCTTATTACCCCTGGGAGATAGTGACTGTCCTGTACCTTTTAAAATCAAACTCAGGGAGAATGTTTATCATCTGTTGTGTTTCAATGTGTGAAAATAATTGAGCGAAACAAAGGCAAGGCAAAGATTAGAGCAGTTTTGCTTTGTGATTAAAAAGGGGTATCGCGTTTCTTGCGAGGAATTCTCTGACGTATCTTCCCTCCCGCCACCACCTTTTGTTTTGCGCAGGGTTCTTGTTCTAGACAACGGAACCATAGCTGAATTCGATACACCTGCAAGCCTTATAGCATCAAAGGGTATTTTCTACAGTATGGCCAAAGATGCTGGACTAGCATGAGAAGATGACCCCCTTGGGGGGGTTTGGTTTGTTTTTTTTTTTTTTAATATTACTGACTTGCCACAAAAGTGACTTGTGAATGTACTGTAATTTACAGAACAGTTTTTGTAGTAGACTAAATTTGTGATATGTGAACAAAGTATTTTACAATTATAAGGACCAGAAAGTGAATTTTATATTTTTAAATATTTTCTATACACATAAAGTATTTTATTATATGCCTTTTTTTTCCCAAAGAATGACAAACATCCTGCCAAGAAAAAACGTATGTATCGCAGGGCAATAAGTACTGTATTCAGGTTTATAATTAGTAAATTATATTAATGGTACAACATACACCTGTTTTGTGTGTTTTCTGCATAAGGATTCATTGGGTTTGAAGTGGAAAGACAGGCCCAGTTAAGCAGTGACTCAGCTGAAAAATAGTGAAATAAAGTGTAATCTCCAAGTGGTGCCGACCTGCTCCTTTCAGTGTTTCCCCCAGGACAGGGCAAGGCAGCTGAATGCCACGGCTCCAGGGCTGGGAGCCATCCCGGCTCCGCTGGTCTCCCTGCCCAGGGCAACTTTGGCACTATAAAATTCCTCTTCAGCATAAGAATAAACTAAACCTACAGATGGCTTAATATAAATCATTAACTACACCATTTCTATCAGTTTAGCAGACTCCACATAAGCCTGCAGGGACAGGATTGGCACAGAAGTAGTAGAATTTTGCCGTCTCTCTCTTAGGTATGAAGTCACCGTGAGTAAGTCTCCACTTAAGCTGAACGCACATGCTGACCAGATGTGTATATAATTTATCATGTTCAACACTTCAAATAAATAGTGTGTGATTTGTTTTGCAGAAATAAGTATCTACCTCATTATTGATAACTAAGCCTGCTCAGATAAAGGGAGGAGCGTGTGTAAACAATATTTGCTGCTAGAATCTGATAGAACGTCTTTTGCTTTAGTTGTTCACTTCCTCCACCAAGCGCTCCGGAAATCTAACCGGCCAGAAAACGTTCCTATGTTTTTCTATGAGTAAAGTTCAGAAAAACTTTGTGAAGACAAAAATAATCATTTATTAATTCTTACAAATGATACTTCTTAAATAGAAACGAGAATCTGCAGCTGAGCATTCATTTGACATTAACATTTCATATAGCAGGGCGCAAAGTAATGAATTACTTATCATACGCAGTAATGTCATGATTATACACTGATCAGATTGTTAGCTGTGTTAACAGTATCTTCTGTGTATAAACTGCACAAGGTATAAAAATACTCCTCGGAATGCAGGCAGCGACCAGCATCTGTGCAAGGTAATCGGTGTAACGAAGTCGTCAGCCCGACAGCGGAGCTTTCCTCCCGCAGGTCTGAGTGGGTAATCCCGGTCCCCGCAGGGATTGTGCTGGCGGTGAGACAGCCCATCCTAAACCCCACCTCTCCGTGTGCCAGGGAGCGCGAGATGAGGAACAGGTTTGTTAGTCCTTTATACAGAAGTTAATACACCACCAGCAATTTGGTATAAAAATAGGTGTTGCCAATGACGCAGACCATGTTTGACCTCCAGCGCTTTTCAGAAGAGGGTATTTTGTTGTGACAAAAATGCTCTACTACTAGCCGTAGGAGACTGAGCTGCAGTGTTGTTAATGGGCACACAGGAAATTTGGGTGTTTGCATGGATCTGCGCCTCCAGGTGAACACTGGACATCCGAGTACAAGGCAGAGTGGGAGAGGGCTCCCTCTTGTGTGCTCAGTCACTCCTGCTGAAGCTGCTTCCCTTTGCTCAAAGCACTAGTCACTGGATGAGAGAGAGAGAGCAGGCGTAAATTTGGGACCAGTTCCCGTTGTACGAGCTGTAGTACAGGCGACTGCTCTGACTGCAGGGGAAGCGTGAACTTCGCTACCCGCCGCAGCCTCCAAGAAAGGCCACGGGGCTGCGGTGGAGCCCCAATGCCGTGCAGGGGAAGGCATCTGGAGCGGCAAGAGCTCACCATGTCCTCGCCTCAGCGTTGTCCCCAGCTAGTTTGGGTGCTCCCTGCTCAGCGCTGCTGCTATGGAGCCCGTCTACGGGGCCGCGCGCCCTGCACAGCTAACTGGGGGCGGGAAGCCTTAGACAAGAAGGCGCTCCAACCCTCTGGCTGCTCTAGCTTCCAAAGAAACTGGGGGGAAGACGAAGAAACAGAGGGAAATTCGGTCCCGTTTGGTATGTTCTGTTTGCCTGTTACATCTCGTACTTTAGTTTCTTCATCTAATTCATAGCACGCACTTCTACAGTTGGGCTACCAGAATAGAACTCGGCCTCAAATGCAAATGAATGAGTAAATACTAAAATCCTAAAAAATCAGATAAAATCCGGCTCTTAAATACTTTTCACTTTATTTATTCCACAATTTCATAGCAAAGTAATCTAATTCTGACTTTTAAGTAACAGGAAGAACGATTATTTTTTTTTTCAGTAAACAACATGGGTAATCACAAGTCATCGGGGGAAAAAAAAATAAAATACATTGCATAGGAACATAAAGATTTAATATCGGCCCAGAAGAGCCTGGGCTTTTCACTAGTTTCTTTTTACACAGGCAACTTTAAAGGTTCAAGAGGCGATTTTTCTCAGGAATGTAGAAGTAAAAGGAAAATAAAATTACAAAATTACAGTTTTTGTGCTTTTAAAAGGGGAAATTAAAGCAGCATTGGAGAACTGTTGTCGATACAGTAACAAAAATAGTATTTTAAATTGCATATGTCAATACTATATATTGACAGACAACAATAAAAGGGATTTTGGCTGAAAGCATACTTATGATTTGGATAATTACTATCACTTTTTATTTTCAACCTGAGAAATAGGGAAAAGTGTAAACAGGGATTAAGAAATCACAGGTAGTAAGTCACTTGACAGTATTCAAACTAGACATAGTTTTGTGCTTCTTCCACAAATTTTAACCCTTCTGGTTTTTTTCCTTCTAAATAAGATATGACTGAAAATACACGATCTAAAAAGTGAAGGTTAATGGTAATGGACTCAGTACAAATATTAAATGGGTTTCATGGCAGGTTCTTTAGCTTGAGTACCTCTGCTATTTTATAGCAAAACAATTTATTAGAACAGTTTAAGGTAAGACTTTCCCTGAGAGCTGCTAACTCTGCAGTATTTCAAGATTATCTTTTTGTAAGGAAAAGTGTTTCATTAACAGATACTTCTACCAATAATTCCTTTGCATTACGCTACTTTCACATCAGACTCATTACTCTTGGATTAACTAGAGGCTGTAACTCTGCATAACAACTTTAGTTTATTTCAAGGTTAACAAAATAGATTATTTTTTTTTTACATCATTAGCCCTTACAGTACTGCATTTCAAACGTAATTTTAAAATGAGCGATACAAATATTTTGTTTTATTCTTTCAACAATTAATATGTAAGTTCTGATGCCTTCTTGTTATAACCACTCCGATCAGAAAGTGTTGGGACTCTGAAAAGTAAGTTTTTCTCGCTTACTGTTAGAACAAGCTCCAGTTCTTGGAAATCCTGTAGCCTCGCGACATCTTTGTCCTTGAAAGAAACACAATAAGTTGTTAGGTGATAAACCGTCTGTTCACTTTCGCAGAGGCAAGTTTAAAATAATAGGCTCATGCTAACACAAGGTATGTATTTGTCTATAAATACAACAATTCTTTACAGTAAACTGGAAAGCAGACATCCTGTTGCATATTATATTTATTCTGGGATCCTATTCAGCTACTCGCTGAAGTCTATTTTTAGAAGGAATGCAACACTGGTGGTGAGCGAAAGCGATTAGTGGAATTACACTTGTCAAGATCCACTGCATGCCACCCCCAACTCCTCTTTTTGTTTTCCCCCCTGGGTAATTCGTAGAAGCTCGTGAATCGATTCTTGCATCTGCCCAAGAGGGTCCCGTGTGCAGGTTCCGCTGGAGCGGCCCCACGGCGGAGTGGCCTCGGCAGGGTCTGCAGAGAGCAGTGGGAGTCACCTTCCCCCGGTACGGGCTCGCGCCCGGGGCCCCTCGGCAGCAGCACTCTGCCGCCACACAGCATTAAAGAGAATTAGCTTTGTACCACCTCAAGGAACAGTAAGTGCCCCGCAGTCCTACCCAGAGAGCCTGAAGTAATTAGAGCTGGAAATAAAACCGGTCCTTTCAACAGCAACCTAAGCTGGCAAGTGACAGAGTTGGTTACGCTTTGTTGGGTTTTTTCCCCCCACTTCCTGACTAACCACGAATAAGTCATCTTATAGTCAGGGAAGATGCAGTACAGTGAAATCTATTAATCTAGTACTAATCAGATTAGCTCCATGACTGACGCCAACAATGCTCTAGAGGGGTTTGAGAGCGACAGAAAGGTCAGCGATGAATCAGTAAAAGAGGTCAGCAGGTCCCTTTCCTCTTTGCGGCACAGGCAAATGTCACCAAAGTGAAAAGACAGTGAGATTCGGAGACCCACACTCACAATCGTTCTGAAACACCTTTCTGTGTTTGGAAGGGACCGCGTACAGCCCTTACTGAACTGGCAAAGCGCCGCTGAGCACTGCAGGCCTTCGAAACCCAGGTCACAGTGGTGTGGTGTTGCACTGAATATAAGCATGTAGCAGAGAAATCCAGATGTTGATTGCGTTCAACACCAAATATTTATGAAAGGAAACGATCAAGAAACTTGAGAACCTTTTTACTAAAAAAGACAACAAACAACTGCTGAGTGCTGGAAGTTGAAGGGAGGTTTTTTTGTTTTGGTTGGGTTTATTTTGCAACATGGGCCTATGCAGGTGACCAACAAATTATTCCTTTTTAACGGTAACCTAAAAATCTTACTGCATTTCAAAATTTAGAGTTCTTACCTTTCTTAACATTGTATTTGGTAATTTTCTGATCTTCTGTACGTGCTCAGGGTTAACACCCAGCTCACGGCAACTCACTCGGAGCAGTTCCTTATAGGTCAGTTCTTGTCTGTCCAGTTCAATTTCAATGAAGTCATTTTCTCTAAGATTAGGGTTTTGTATTCTAACTTTAAGCACCAGTTCTATTAGAAACAAAAAGGTACATTAATAGGCAGATGTATAAAGGAATCGGAAAACATGTCTCTATACTAACTTCCAAATATTTCTATGTTCTATTGACCTTGTTTGTATCATTTGTAACAACAGAAGAATGCTGAGAAAGCAAACAACTGGACTTGTGTGACCACAATTTTCATTAGATTTGCTTTCGTCAGCCTCTATGACAAAATCATTACAAATCCAATACAGTGTGTGTGTGTATGCATGTATGACCCTTTGCATGAATGCTCATCTTAACTGGATTTAAGCTATCTTAAAAGCAGGTTACACCGGTTATCGATTTCCTGAGCAATCCAAGATTGCTTTTATTGGTTTTTGATTCTTTTGGGCATCAGTTAACTTCTCATTGCTAATTCACGGCATGAGAACACCTGTTATTTCAAGACTGAAATTCTGAACTGAAAGCCCAGATTTCCCTCTTTGGGCAGGCACCATTTCCCTGCAGAAAGAGCGGATCATGTAATAGTTCAGCTCCAGACGCAGGCCTGCAGGCTGAGCCGTGCGAGGTTCTCCTGAGCTCACTGGCTGCACACACTCTCTTTATTTGAGGCTTGGAGTGTGCTATTTAGAGAATTCGATTACCCTGGGGTGTGTATGCTTTTATAGCACTTGAGACAAATAGCAAATGTTTTCATCAATATTTTAATAACAGTTCCAGCAGAAGCAGGAGATCTGCCTCTTTAATCCCTTTCAAATGTCTCCTGAATGCCTAAGCATGGGAACCTGAAAATCCCTCGCAGCGCTGTGAACGCACGTAACCCCCATCAGTCTGTTTTCACTGTCCACGATGACAGTAGTTCTAAGACAAAGCGAGAAGAGACTTTCACCGTTACCTTGCATATTAAGTGGGAAAGCTCCTGTGAAGAAAACGGGCTGAAATGCTGGCACGGGCCCCGCGCAGGAGCCATTCTCTTGCGGAGGTACAGGCTGATTCGATCCAGCCGGCGAAGGGGGACCCCTGCTCCACGACACGGCTCCCTGGTAAAGGGGACCTCTCTGAAGGACAGGCGTCACGCCTGGTGGCAGCGATGGCACGTCACCCTTCCCAGCCGCCTCGGGAGCAGCCGTCCCGCGCTGTAACGCTGCACGTGGGCGAGCCTCCGCGTCCGGTAAGGAAGAAGAGTCGGTACCTTGCGGTTCCGAGTGTGAGAGACTCCCGTTCACAGAGGGATCTGGAATACTGCTGCTCATGGTGTTATAGACGTACGGGAAAGGTGGGTTAGCCAGGTAATTAGGGATGATGGGCAGATCTGAATCTTTCGTTAAGTCTGAGAGTTCATCATCTTCCACTGTAAAACCAAAGAAAACAACATTGTCCAAGACTGATTTGAGGGGAAAAAAGTATTGCTATTGCACTGGGGGGGCTTCTTTTTTCCCCCTTTTTTCTTTTTTTTAATAGGGAGGGAGTGGAGTGTTAGAAGCACCACAAGATAAAAAATGAATCAAGAAGCGCTACACCTTTTTTCTACAGTAAACTGAACTGTGCTCAGGTGTTGCAATACAGTAAACACCAAAGCAGAGGCCGATTCCAGTAATTCTGAGAGTGCCATTTCCTTCTAAACGCCGCAATGCTCTTGTTTTTTGGTTTGTTTTGTTTTAATCCGTAGCCGGCACGCTGTAACATGGTCTCTGGTGGTATAATGCTGTCGTCTTCATAATGTATAAGGCAGTGAAAAACAAAGGGTAATACGTTGTTCGATATTAAGGCAGGGGATAAAGAGAAAAGAACATGCAGTACTGGGGGAGCTGAAACATTACCAATTCAGCAGCTGGGAGACAATAATGAAAACAAAAACAGACAAGGGAATACAAAGGGGAGGGAGAGGTTGTTAATCGACCGCATTTCAAATTACTTATCACCTCTAGCAGCAAAGCCTGCTCTGCTCCAGCAGTTACAAAACACGATAAAAATGCTCTACCAATGTCCTTTAATGAGCTGTTTCTCTGGGCTGCTAATTTTCCATTTATTCAGCACAGTGTCTAAGCTCCACAGAACATCGGGAAAATGCTCATATAAAGGCTTCATACAAATTTGAGAGATTCTCTCCTGTTGTCCTCTTGAAAACAGGAAGCTGCATCTGTCACTGGTTTAGTCACGGCATTTTTCAAACTAGTTTTTCTAATTTCTCAGTGTTTAGAAAAAAAGTTTGGCTGGCTGGATATGGGATTTGTTGGTAACCCTCTTTTCTTAAACTTTGATTTCTTACCCAGCGAACGCTCTAGAAATCAAATCACAGTTATTACTGAAACCCGAATGCAGGATCTTCACATACAAAATAAAGACTGGAATACAAGTTGAAACATAAACTGCCTTTTACTACAGATGACAAATATCGCATAGCCAATAGGTTTACCTCCCAACATCTTCCTTATCTCCCTCTTTGACGTTAACTGGGCCGGCCTCTCTCCTTTCTTGGTGAGGATCTCCTTGTCGGCGCCGGCGTGCAGCAGGTAAGCCACCACTGGAGCATGGTTCCGTTTACACGCCCAGTGCAAACAGGTCCTGCACATGGAAAATGCCAACATGGTTTGAAATCCTGAATTACGGCAGATCGATTTCCCCTCATTCTTGCTGCCTGTGAGAAGAACAAGACCTCATGCATGTCTTAACATAAAACAGGTTTTAATTGCAATCTTCCTCGGTAACTGACACTGGTTCTGGAGCCTGCAGTGACACCTGCTGATGTAGTTTTCCCTTGCTCTAGTGCTCTTGATACCGCCTTACCATAGGAGTACTTTTAAAGTTCAAGATCTTTTCAATTTATCATTTATTAGGCTACTAACTTTTCTGGAAAAAGAAATATAAAAAGAAGGCTTGTGAATGCTATTTTAATCTTTGAAAGAGTAAGTTGTACTTAAAATACTTGTGCGTGTGTGTGTGTGTCTCAGCTAATAGGGATGCTTCCCTAGGATGCTATTTTTACTCTTTAATTAATGGTGTCAGCACAATGACTTGCACTTTCTGGAAAGTAATAATGTTTAAAATATTGTAAGCATAGTTTCTAAGCACAGTTCTTCGCCCAGTTGCTATTCGCTGCACCAGCAGTTCCCAGGCTTTGATCTGCAGGCAGCTAGTTTTCTGCGATCTGTAACTGATGCGCAGAACTAATCACTTTTCTATATTTTTAAATTATTCTTTGCAGTTGCTGACCTAGAGAGAGACATAGTAAAGAAACATCCTAAAAGCTACCGAGCTTATTTAGTGCTCAATATTAGGGACTTAGACTCACACATTATAATTCACTATACAGTCTTACCATTCTCCCCTATCCCAGGTTCTAGTGACGTTTGATCTTTCTCTAGCTTTTATATTTTAATTTTCTAGCTCCAGCTGAAGGAAACTCTTCAGAAAAATAAACACACCTAACCCTTTTCCAAGTTTGTTTATTTATTTATACAGAATTAAATAAGCTAAAGCAGAGATAAATAATAAACTTACAAGGGAATAAAGTTTCAGTTGAAAGTCCAGCTCCAAAAAGTTTTTTCCACTTTGGCTTTTTGCTGGCAATATTGTAAAACCCTGTATTGTCTCTCCAAGGTTGCGCTGTGCATTTCAGCTAGAAAGTGTCATTTTTAAATGGGAGAGAATAATTTTGTCAGCAGAAAGTATTCCTGAATTTTTAACACCAAAGATCTCACAGAATCTGAGACAAGCTCCATGAAACTCAGACCAGGTTTCCTAAGTTTTTCTGTGCGGCATTTTCTGGAATTTTCACAAATATCTCCTTGTGAAATGAGTGTGAATGGCCTGCACGAGATCAGAAGTACCGCACTGCCAAGTCAAAAATTAGTTTGGACCAAAGCGGTGGGAAAAAGCGCAGACAGTGTGGCCGTGTTTGCTTTGAGTACAAACCCTGCAGGTTTGGTTCGAAGAGAAGGTCCGTAAGCCTCAAAAGCATCGGCCTCATTTTGGGATCCATCCTGACCCTTCCCCTTGGTCTCACGGGAGAGGTGCCACCTACCCACGGACCTGACACGCATCAAAATGCAAGTACTCAGCACCTCTAGCATCAGAGACGCTGAGAAACTCATTGGAGAAATTCAAATTCTACACGCAAACTTAAATAACAGCAAAGATCCATTTATTGCCACTGTTAAAAATGACCAGATCGTTATTTTTAAAAATTATATTTTATGACATTTTCTTTCATCAGTTCCAGTTTTAGATACAACCTCATTTTGATGAAAAGCACTAAAATAATCCAACCTCCTATGAATCAGTTATCTTCAATTTTTACAAGTTCTAATTTTAGTCACCACAATTTGAACCTCAAGATGCAAGTGTCCCACGCTTCTCAAAACTGCTGATTGAGCTTTTAGCTTTAAAAGTCTAGCTCTTTTCCTAATTTTATTCTTCTGTTTTTAATTACAACTTCAAGCACAATACAGCACAGTAAGTACAGGCTCAACTGAACTTAGGGAATGCCTGAGCATTCCCTGTAAATCCTGTTTCAAGTAACCTTTTTTGTGTGTGTTCATGCAGAGAGTCCCCCTTGTACAAGTGTCTATTACAGAAAAGTTTCAGGTTTAGTGTCGTCAGGTGGTATCTGAATGAAACATAAAAACCAAAGTGTTTATTTATATCCCTGAAACAGCCTGCACGTTCCCTGCTTGAATGGGAAAGTCATTTTCAAACCTGATTTAGGAGTTAATAAAAAACATTTCTGGTTAGACATGAACACGTGCGGGCAAGCCGAGGTTCGCGTTTTGACTGCCCGTGCTGTCTCAGGCTGCCAGCACGCCCCTCCGGAAAAAAAAAAAAAAAAAAAAAAGGCAACATAAAGTAACAACATAGTGACCTGCAGAAGCTGCAAACAGCACAGGGCCCAAGCAGGAGGTGGGAAGCCTTTTTTGCAACAGTGGTTATCAGCTGCATCACCGTTTTCTCCTCTTTAGAATAGAGATATCCATCTGTCCATGTGTGTATCCCATCCCTGGAGGGGTTCAAGGCCAGGCTGGACGGGGCTTGGAGCAACCTGGGCTGGTGGGAGGTGTCCCTGCCCAGGGCAGGGGGTGGCACTGGATTATCTTTAAGGTCCCTTCCAACCCAAACTATTCCGTGATTGCATGATCTACACAGAGGAGTACTTGACAGCAGATCGAGCTTTTCATTTCATTTTAAAGTCACACTGATTGGTCTTTCACGCGGAAGAGCGGACCCGCGGCAGCGCCAGCTCTGCCCCACCTGAGGAGGGATCCCCGGTGGCCCCGGCCGGCCGGGAGGGAGCCTTACCAGCCGTTGACTTCGTTCTGGGAGTTGAGGCTGACCCCCAGCTCCACCAGCCGCCGCACCTCCTCCGCGTCCCCCAGCGCCGCCGCCTCCCGCAGCCGCTCCTGCCGCTCCCGCTCGCCGCCCGCAGCCGACATCTCGCCGCCGCCACCGCCCCCGGCCGCCTCCAGCCCGGGGCGAGCCCTCATGGCCCGCGGACACCCCGGAGAAGGACCGGCGGGGAGAGCGGGGCGCCCGGTGTCACCCCCGCAGGGCTCCGGGCCGCGCTCCGCCGGGGGACTCTATTACAGGGGACAACCCGGGCCCGGGCATCGGGTTCCGGCTGGCGGGCGGCGGGTCCGCCCGGGCGCTCAGCGGGAACCGGCGGGTACCGGGGGCTCCCGGAGGCACCGGGGCGGTCCGACAGACAGGTAACGGCACAACGCACCACGTCTGCCGCCCGGGCGGCTGCTCCTGCACCTCCGGTGGTCCTGTCGAGGGGGTTCTCATCATCTTTGAGCGTTCTCGGTGAAATCAATTAATCCCTGAAAAAAATGATAATAAAAAAAAAAAAATTAAAAAATCGACATCTGCCCGCAAATCAGCTGGAAAGATTACTCCTGTAATTTGCATTGTTCCCTTTGAAAAGCTGAGTTTGGTTGTCGTGGGTTTGTCCTAAACCAAGTTAGGGGAGAGAGAAGAGCCGGTGGAAATTTCACAACTGTAAAAAGTCAAACTAATAATTTAAAACTCCTAGACGTTTTTATTCTAGCCTGCTCCACGTGCCCGTGCCGGCACGCTGGGGGGATCTGCACTGGTTTGGCCCCAGGGTACCCGTTTGCCTTCTTGCTGCAACTGGAGCAACGTTAAGGAGCGGGAACACGGACCAGTTCTGTCCCCGTTTTCCAGAGGAAACACCCCCCTCCCCCCCATCCCATCCCACCCCCAAAACCCAGACTGTGGGATACTGAGACTGAAAATTCGTATCACTTATGTTGCGTTGATTTCAATTACACTCTTCCAAGCGTTCCAGTGGGTCATTAAATCATCCTAAAATTGCAAAGCTTGAAAGAAGGCCGTGGTGCCTGGCAGTGGGCAATGGCGGCGTTATGGACACAGCTCCAAAGGGAAACTCCGCAGGGGTCGCTGGCGGCCGCATGAAGCCCTCCCTGGTTCTGAGCGCAGCGGCTGCGGGTCTTGCCATGGGTTTTACAGGATCAGCCCTTCAAGGTCTTTGAGAAGACACGATTTAATTAATAATTTAATTCAAGTGATTTCATGCACTTAGGATGATCAAAATGATTTTGAGAAATTGTGAAATAGTTGAAAATTGCTATGTGAAGTTCCGTAAAGATGACGTACGAAGTCACATCTAGAAAGGAAAAAAAAAAAAAGGAAACCAACAAAATGAGGAGAAACTGGTTGCAAGATCAAACAGTAAGATTTAGGTTAGATCTGAGGGACTTTTTTCCCCCAATATACAGGGAGAATTAATAAGGGAACACCCATGGCTGGAGGCCCTCGGGAGGTCGGTAACTGCCTGTCAGGGATGGTCCCGGTGCCTCTGACCCTGCCAGGGAACAGGGGGGACCGTGACAACCCTCGAGCTGCCACCCAGGCCCGTGTCCTCTGCTGCCGGCCATGAGCAAACCTCCCTGCCATGGCTCCTGCCACTGCACCGTGCGCCCGGGTGTCTCAGTGCAGGGTGTTCCTCTGTGGTGTTATCTCCCCGTGGTGCTGCCTCCTCGCCCGTCGGGCCCCTCATAGAATTGTTTTGGTTGGAACGGACCTTTTAGATCACCAAGTCCCACCACTGACCCAGCACCATGTCCCTCAGCACCACGTCTGCACGTCTTTTAAAATACCTCCAGGGATGGTGATTCAACCACTTCCCTGGGCAGCCTGTTCCAACGCTTGACAACCCTTTTGGTGAAGAAATTTTTCCGAATATCCATCTAAACCTCCCCTGGTGCAGCTTGAGGCCATTCGCTCTTGTCCTGTCGCCTGTTCCTTGGGAGAAGAAACTGACCCCCCCCGGCTACCCCCTCCTTTCAGGCAGTTGCAGAGAGCGAGAAGGTCTCCCCTCAGCCTCCTCTTCTCCAGGCTGAACACCCACAGCTCCCTCAGCCGCCCCTCACAAGGCTTGTCCTCCAGACCCCTCACTAACTTCCCTGCCCTTCTCTGGACACATGACAACTGCCCCAGGCCGGGCAGGAGGGGGACCAGCCCCCTCCCCGCTTTCCCCCCGCCACCATCTCGAGCCTGAAGCCGCGGGTGGGTGAGGATGGAGGATGGAGGATGAAGGATGAAGGATGAAGGATGAAGGATGAAGGATGAAGGATGAAGGATGAAGGATGGCGGCCGCCAGCGGGCCGAGCCCGCGCTCCGCCGGGCCCCAGAGGCGGCGAGGCGGCGAGGCGGCGCGCGGTGCATTGTGGGCAGGGCTAGGAGCCGCGCCGCCATTTTGTCTCTGTCACCCTCGGCGGCGGCGCGGTCTGTCGGGGAGGAGAGGCGGCGGCGGAGCCGGTGTTTGGCGAGGGGGGATTCGGCCAGGAGGACACGATGATATCGGCCGCCCAGCTCCTAGATGAGCTTATGGGCCGGGACAGAAACCTGGCCCCAGATGAGAAGCGCAGCAACGTGCGGTGGGACCATGAGAGCGTGAGTGAAGCGCGGAGCCGCCTCTCCCCTCCCTCTCTCCCTCCTCCCCATCCCTCTCGCAGGGCCGGGGTTTGGCCGTAGCGACACGGGCCGCGGGTGCTACAGCTTCTGCCGGCCCGGGAACAGCAGCGGGGGCGAGGGGAAGGGAAGGGATGAGGTGCCGGCCATGGAGGGGTGCGGGCCGGGCCCTTGGTGCGGGGCCCGAGGCTGCGGGGCTCCTGCATGGCGGTCGCGGGGCGGGCCAGGCCCGGGCCGTTGCGCGGGAACCTCGCTGAGCCTTGAGACGAGGAGGAGGAACCGGGTGGCCGGGAGGGAGGAGGATCCCGCCATAGCAAGGCTGTGCGAGGGGGTTTGCGCCGTTGTTTGGGCTGCTGGGAGGAGAGCGGCCTTGTGTTTTGGGCCTCGGCGCAAGGCGGGGAGGCTGTGTTCGCCGTGGCGTGTTCTCCACACGGGGGGGGTGGTAAACGGGAACAGGGGTTCTGAGAGGCCTGGTGGTGTCTGGGATCTCCCGTGGGGAAAGAGAAAACTAACGTGCTGGGGGCGGGGGGGGGGGTGCGCGGCCGGGGATTGTGAAATTCTGTTTTTCTGAAGCCTGTTGGCTTGCACGAAGGGAGATGAGGCAGATGTTAGTAGTTTGGGAGACAAGTGTTTCTGGGTTTCTTCCTGAGTGTGGTGTTGGAGAAAGAAACAGAAGAGTACAGACATTCTGACTTAACTATCTGGATGTTGTAGCACAAGGAAGAACCATAAGATTTTTGAAACTGAGGATTTTGCTAAGAAAAGCTTAATTCCTTCTGTACTTTCTCAGTCAAAGGGACTTCCAAAGCTCCTGGGGGGAACTAACCTAAACAGTACTATTGTTTAGTAGTACATATGTATTTTTTGTTAATGTGGTGATTCATTAATTTTCTGCAATAAAGAGTGCAAACAAGAGTTTTTATATTATTTATGTTATTATTACTACTGTTATTGTGGAGTGGGGTTTCTCCCCAGATATGGTTGAGCTTTAGTGAATGATGACTTTTAGTGACATCCATCATAGTGTATATAAGTGATCGTAGTTATTTTCCAAAAAAATCAATGGTAGTTAGGAAGTCCCTATAGCTGCTTCTTTGGGAGAGATGAACACTCTGCTAAACGCTTTTTTTCCCTCGTTCATCGTATATTTTTGTGAGTTATTTTGTATGTTAAAGTGTCGTAGTTGGAATAGTTTATTCATTACCTGTGTGATAGGAATTTCTGTGGTTTAAGCTGCAAAAAACATTTAGCTCTTACCGGCCTCCCCCCCCCCCCCCACCTTAGCATTTTCTTGGGATGCTGCTAAATTGGGAGGAGGGAAAAACGCTTGCTTTTGGCATTCTAAATTGCGTCTGAATCACAGAGGTGGGAATTTCATGCTTTCAAGCAAGAGTTATGCCATTTTAAGGATGGCTAGTACGTGTTTTAATTTGTCTCGGAATGCATGAGATAAGGACAAATATCTGTCTTGCCTTAGACTCTGCAAGTGCAAGGAACTCACCACACCCCACCCCTTCCGAAAAATACTGCTGTATAGGTAAGCTATGCGTGTCAGGAGGAAATAGTGAGTTCAGGAAGTTTTCATGACCTTCTTAATGTCTTTGTAGACTTTTCTTACTAACAAAACATTATTATTCAGTTGGGCATTCAGTTACATCTTTTCTTTTGATTCTGAACTCAAGGTAAGGAATTGTCCAGGTTTGGAAATAGGTAGTAAATGGCTTGAGCCGTGTTGGCCCAGGTAGAATAGATAAGGGGATTGTTTTGGTTTATTTCTTAAGGTGAGAAAGATCTCCGCCCCCCCCCCCCCCCCCCCCCCCAGTCAAGTTCAGATTACTTCCTTCGTTTTCAAATGAGCACGTTTTTCAATTTTAGGCTGTAGAGATTGACTATAACTGTAGGAATCTGTCTCTAAGCTGTTGTTCAGTTTTGTTGTTTCAGAAACGAGGCTTTGTCTCTTCTTCCCAGTCCTCCTTTGACAGTTTAGGAAGTGTAGAGCTGTCCTGTATCTGAGGCCAGTGGGAAATTTACAGGCTTAAGGTTGAGCCTTTCGGTCTTGCAGGAACTGCTGCTGTTTGCTCTGCTCTTGCTTTTATTTATGAAGTTTATAGGACCGTAATTAAATGCTACCTCTCTGAAAGGAATGTTTTCATGGATTCCTATAGTCAACTGACAAGTTAATAAAAAAATTTTCCTCTGTTAAAACATAAAGATGTGTTTCAGTTTCACTTCCTGCGTCACCTAAAGATTAAATTTGCAATGCTGACATGTTTTACAAGTCAGGAAACGTAGATAAGGTTCAAATAATAACATTAATTCATCTGCTTGACTGCCGTTTTGCTTTTCAGATGAAATGCATGTGCTAATGTCGTCTCTTGTAAAATTAGACATATATCAACATGTAGCCTTTTGAATTTAAGCATGTTGTACTCATACCAAAGTTTAGGATTTTGTGTCACATTTCATCGGTGTTAGATATGGAAGGTTATCAAAACAAGCTCATCTCTATTTTCTTTATCATTTGTAAATTGCACCTAGGTAGCTATCAAAAACTATGTGGAAGATGCAATGAAATAGGAGTAAGTTGTTTTAAAGGTGTGTAAGCAGAGTGTGTGATAGGTGAGCATTTATTTGCAGTTCTAATGAAACACATTGATCATGTATTGTAAAGCCTTTTCAAGAGCTTAAGTTCTTACTTTAAAACTTTGACATGATTAAAGCCTTTAATCTTAAAAAATTGAAATCCCAGTTGCTGTATATTTCAGTATTGCAGCATGTCCTTAGATGATCAATTCTAGTTTTGGGATAAAGGCTTTCTGTTTTGTATGCAGGAGGAAATTATTAGTATCATATATTTTAGTCTTTCTGTTTACTGTCATATCCGTAAACAAAGTATATTTATGGAACAGTAACTTGATTGATGCATGCATTCTTGCTTTAATATGCCCCCTATACAAAACCAAGTTCATGTGGAAACAGCAATTGCGTAAGAGTTCTCAGGCTATTCTGTAGTACAAGAAAGCCAAGGGTTGGCTGCCCCATGCTTCATATAAGGCTTTGAGATTGTGATGGTTCCTTCAAGGTAAATTTAGCATTTTCAGAAAGCAGGGAGGGGTGAAGAGCTGTTATGGGCAAATGACTGTGAGCGATTGTGTCTCATAGGAGTGCTGTTTCTCAAAAGATAGGTTCTGTATTTTAAATATTATTTGATGGTATTAGCTATTTACGATGTGTTACACTTTTATTTTTTCAATGCCAGATACCTAAATTGGTTTGCATCTAGATAGAATCTCAGAACTTAATCCTCCAGGAGGTGAGGACTTAAATATTACTTGTTTTGGAAGAATATTAGTAATGGCAGGTTATCTGTAAGAGTGGGGTGTTTGTTTGGTTTTGGGTGGATGGGCATTGCTCATAAAATGTCTGATGCATATGAACTTTAGTGGTATCAAAGAACTCATCTATATGAAGGAATTTTGTAGGTTTTGGTGTATCAGCCACAACCTGATGGATTTTATTCTTAGCCTTTTACTAGGAATTGTCTGCCTAAAGGAATTTGCTTACATAATTGTTTATTACAGTTATACTGGTACTTCTCCATCAGTAAATAATTTCTTGCAGAAGTGGAACATGTTAGTATAGGAGTATTAATGATATAGAGCTGTCAATAGTTTCTTCATATGGGAAAGCTTTGAATTGGTTCACACTGCGGAAGCCATTCTTGTCAGCTTAGCCAACTTTGAGGTGAAGGATACGACTTTCCTACCTCCAGGAGATTCCCAAGATTAGTGAATTTGAGATGAAGTGGCAAGTTCCAAGCGTCTGTCTGTATTTGTCCTAGTGCCTTACCAAAATGCGAGACCCTAAGGGCTTAGTGGCACAAGCTATGGCAATTCCTGCTGCGATAGTTTGACAGTAGCATTCCTCTCTGTTCCACCTTCTTGGTAGCGGAGTCATCACAACAATTTGGCAAAAAGGAATAAGTGCTTGTTAGCTGTATAGGTAAATATCCATACTAAAATGCCTGTTGCTCTCTTTCTGCAAATGAGAAATGTATTTCCATAATACTTCTGACTTTTGCTAAGTGCAGTGCTCTGATAAGCCATGGATGAGTAATGCCATTTGAAGCATATCACCTCTGTTTCAGTCCTTTAGTGCCTCTGTGATGCTTCAGCCATTTCTTGGCCCTTTCTATTCTTGCTCATCATTGATTACTTAAGACCAACTGTAAATGCAGCTGACTGGCATCTACAGTCTGTCAAGGCAGATGTACCACACAGGGAGGCTAAGCCAGAATGATAACTTTCAAGATAGCTGCAAGATTCTCTAAAGTAATGTTTTTCTGTTGAAGCAAAAACAGTTGAAGAGCATAGTGAAATAGGTATTAGAAAGGGAGAGAATTGCTACAGACATGCTAGTCTGAACCACTCTAATGTAAGTATTTCTCTGCAGTCTGCCTCTTCAGAGAGAATGTCAAGGAATTCACTAGGTACCATAGTATCCAAAGCTAGTTAGGAGAAAATTAATGCAGCTTTTCAGTGTGTGTTGTCTTATTGTTTTTTAAATATATAAATAATTAATACAGTGTGTGGCATATGTTTAAGCTGCATATTTTAGTATTGGTCACTACAGTTTTTGGCTGTAACTATCAGCTCGTAAGAGGAGGCTTTTCCTGGCAGTGCTGCTTCATGAAGCTGTGGCTGCCCCATCCCTGGAGGGGTTCAAGGCCAGGCTGGATGGGGCTTGGAGCAACCTGGGCTGGTGGGAGGTGTCCCTGCCCAGGGCAGGGGGGTGGAACTAGATGATCTTCAAGGTCCCTTCCAACCCAAACCATTCCATGGCTCTATGAGAAAATATTTTTAATTATTTCCCGTGTTGGTTTGGGGTGGTTTTTTTTCTTCATTGTACTTCTGCCTCTTGTAACTTTTCCTTTGCTCCTTTTGTTGCTACTTGTTTCAGAACTGTTAAAGGCCAATTTCCATAATTTTTGAGCTGGTAGAAGACATTCTACAATTCTTTTTTACAGCGTAGTACAGTCAGACCATTATTGTTATGCTCTCTATGTCTTAGGAAATTGTCACATCCATCCCTGAATTTTTGGGGGGGAAATGCCTTTTCACCTACCCTAATACTGGGATGTGAGAATAAGAAAATGCAGGAGAAAGAGAATGGAGAGAGAAATTATATTTATATTGACTAGTACAGGAGTTCATCACAGAAGCTGCTCCCTTGAAACAACTTTATGTTAAAACAAGGGATATTGCAGCTTTCAGAGAAGAGAGCAGATTCTGAAACCAGATTTTGTCCAGTAGCTTCCTGAGAAGAAAAAAATTCATGATTTTGTGTGGTGGTTTTTTAACTATTCTTGATAAATTGCTTCAAATAGGTGCCACAGTATCTTAATGTGGATCACAAGAGAAGTATTCAGATTATACAATGACACATATTTTTGTTTTGTTTTTCATGTCCATGGCTTGTTAGTAAAAGCTTCATTGTTTTTCCATGTAATCTGTAAGGCAGTCAGTCCAGTTTTAACTTCCATAGTCTAGCAGTTAGCATGGTAAAATAAATGACTGATCTAATTTGATCAACTGGTGTTGCAGGCATTTCAGTGAGGTGTTGGTGTGAGGTAGGTTTTGGGTCTGTCTCCGAAGCCCCATTTGTTAAAATACTTCAGAATGTATCTTAGGAAATAGTATGTCGCAAATCTTTGTCCACAGTATATATGAAAGTATTAGAACTGGGCTGCAATACACAGTAGCAATTATTAGATTTGCCAAATATTAGAAACTGGTCTATCATAAAAGAGGTGTTAGAAGAATGTCCAAGCTAGTTTTGAATTGACAATTAATGGTAGTCACATCCAGGGGAAGGGTCTATTGAAGAATTAATTATTTAAGATTGCTTATAAAGTTAGGTGTGAAAGTATTTCTGATTTTTATCTTTTTGGCTGTTCTCATGGATAGACAGGAGATATTTCTAAGTGTGAACTTCAAGAACTGACCAACTTGCCTAGCTAAGCCCATGCTCATGGGTGAGGGTGAATAATCTTTTTAACAAAAGCTGATTTTTATCCCATCATATGTTAAGTATTTACTGGCTAGCCTGACAAGTTGGGTTTTTTTCTAACTTTCTGCTGGTATTTTTCTGTTTTAAAAAAGAACCTGACTTGCTAATGTAAAAATAGGCTACATAGAAACAAAACAAACCATTTTTTAATTGACAGGAAACCAGGTTAAAATTAATGTCTTCTGTGTCTGCCTTAAGAGGTATACAGTGTCTCTGCGTATTGTTCTTAAAGTAGGAATTTTTAAAAGCATTGTGATGAGGGAGCTTTTGGATAGTTGTCATGTGTGTTTTTAAGTCTTTTAATTGACCTCAGAATCCTTGAGGCAGTACCTTATGTTTGAATGCTGATGGCTCCTGTTCTCCAAGCCATTGAAGAAATGGGGGCTGAACACAAAGCCCTTACAGACAAGCTGAGAGGACCTTGCTTTCATGCTCCCATGGCATGATGTTCTCTCCCCTTGTAGGTTTTCATGGTTAAGGAATTTCGCAGAAACTTTTTTCATAGTCCAATCTGATTTAACTCGTTCAGAAATATCAAATACTATATTATATTTATAAATAGGTGGCACTTCCCTGTGATCTTAAATATTTACTGGTAAAATTAAGAAACACCATTACTGGAATGGAAAGTAAGATTTTTGGTGTTTTCTCTTAGGATGCACCTTGTAGCACTTACTACTACCAAGTAACACAAAGGTAGAGGATGTACAGGTGTGTTTTAGAAATTTAGTGGTCTACAAAGGGGATTTTTACACTGTATTTTAGAAAATATAAACAATTACCTAAAATTGCTAATTCATGAGGAAAAAAAAATGATGCCTTTTTCTTTCTTCTCCTCTGTCAGGTTTGTAAATACTACCTTTGTGGCTTTTGCCCAGCTGAATTATTTACAAATACCCGTTCCGATTTAGGTAAGTCTGTAAGTTTTGTCATTTTTATTTGCTTATATGTAATTACAATTGAACTGTTGTTTGCAAGCTACATTTTTATTGTTTAATGCTCTGTCAAAACCCTCTGAAAACAGGCTTTCTCTTTTTTTTAAGGATTGCTGGCGAAATAGTATGTTAAGAGCAATATTTATTCCAGATCCTCCTTCCTCTTAAGTGAAAGTACTTTTTTTTCATATTTTTTTTTCGTACAGTGTAAGCTAAGTTATTGGGTGTGGGGTGGTTTTCTTCTCCTGAATTGTTGGCTTCTGGTTTGCTTTTTTTCTACCTGGGCAGCGTTTTAACTTATTTTTGTGTGAGTATACATTTTGAGCTTCATTACTTTAGAGACTCATTTACTGTAATAGTTATTACTGAAGGCCATCTCTACATTACTAGTAGCTTTCAAGCAATGGTATACAGACAACATGTAGTTTGGAGATGGTAACTAGGAAAAACAGGCTTCTTGTCTTAGCATTAATTTCCAAGTCCATTTAAGAGTTTGATAGACTGGGGAAGGTGTGGAATTTTAACGTATCTGCCTTCATGAACTCGGGCTACATACCTCTGAGTTTACTGTGAAGAACATTGTCTGGAGCTGTGACAGTAGCGCTTGTTGAAAATTACCCTTTATATGTCATTTTACCCTTGTTTGTGTTTGTTTGGGTTTTTTTTTGTTTTGTTTTTTGGTTTTTTTTTGTTTTTTTTTAAGGCCCCAGATGTTTAAGATATTATGTTGTTTGTGCAGCTGTACCAATGTAGAACTTGATCTGGAAATTCTATTTTATACGAAGGCTTTATATGTGATTCAGAATCTCCTTCGGTTTTATAATTACTAAACCATATTGGCATTCTTTTTCTTTAATGTGTCTTTCAAACTCCAAGCAAAGGAAGCAGAAAGGCAGGCATTAAAGTCCCTGTGAAGTGTTTATAGCTCTGTTCTATCATGGTGCACAAAGAAATGCTGATGTAGTGTGGATACAGCATGCAAGAATGCAAGCTTAAACATTTTGTGTGGTCTTTTTAGGTCCTTGTGAAAAAATTCATGATGAAAATCTACGTAAACAGTAAGTATGCTAGTTGATATGTTAATCCACCAAATAGTGCTACTAGTATGCCTGAAATTTTTAAAAAGCAGCCCAGCCACAAGAAACTAATTGCTTTTTGATTCATGTAAACATTTATTTAAATGTATAGTATTTTCTTACCTTGAGCAAGAATTTATAACATTGCAGGTTTTATTATTTATTTTTCATATAATATGGAGTGACATGAGCTTTCATTTTTAAAATATTTTACAGGTATGAGAAGAGCTCTCGTTTTATGAAAGTGGGCTATGAAAGAGACTTCTTACGCTACTTACAAAGCTTACTTGCAGAGGTAGAACGCAGAATTCGAAGAGGCCATGCTCGTTTGGCACTGTCACAGAATCAACAGTCTTCTGGGGTGAGTCTGGAAGAATCATTGAGGCAATTTTTCCTCTAGATAGCGTCCTCATGTTCTTTTTATCTTGTTGCTTTGAGTAAAATATATTGTTTTCCAGAAGATTCCCATTAGATAAGTCTCTTTGTCTATTAGCCAGCGGATTGCATTTAGGCCTAATGGACACGTCAGGTGGCTCCACAGTCAGCAAGAGTCCCTCTCTGTTCTCCTCGTCTCTGTTTCCTCAGAATCAGTATCTGTTCTCCGCCCTGTCAAGTGTTGCCTTTACCCTGTTAACCTCAGTTTACCTTCTCTCCCTTAGTTGCATATTCCTCCTTCCCTCCACTGGGAAGATATTTCATGGTGATATTACTGAAGTAGGCAAGTTCTGGGTCTTTCAGCAGCTGATGGAGCTAAATCCCCCCCATCAGATGCCACGCTTAGGCAGTAGCCTCTTTCTGCTCCAGCACCACCATTGGCAGGCAATGATGGAATCAGGAAAATTTGAGAAAGAAATAATTCTGTGCAACTTTTCTCAGTTCCAGGCTGCATACTAGACAGCTCTTAATTAAAAACTTAAACTGACTGGGAGAAAAATTTCACCTGTTTCCTCCACTCTTTTTTTTTCTTTCCTCCCCTCATTGGTTTGGAGCAGTGACTGTGGCCTGTGCTCTGAGAGTTTCCTGACTGCTACGGAAGCCTTGCTCCTTTTTGCTGCCCCAAGTAATTGTTCTGTACAAAGTCCAGTTGCTTCAGAGGGAGCTGTGAGCAGTATCTTCAGTCAAGAGAGCTTATTGGCTGGGGAGTAGAGCAAAGGTTGTGGGCGAAGCAGATATAAGTCTATTCTGGCAGCTTACAGAGAGAACATTACTAACAAGTACATTTTGGATGAAGTGAGATTCTTTTGCGTTTATGCTCAGAAATTAAATTTCAGAGCCTGCAGAAATTCTAAGTCATACTTGAGTGTCTACAAGGGTACGTAATAGCTTGTCACGTCCCACTCTCAGTAAAGAGGGAGGGTAAGTGACTTCAGATTCGTAAATTCTCAACAGTGCGGACTAAGGTGAGATAAATCTCAAGGTCCATATACAAACATTTATTAGCTTCCCAAAATGGTTAGTATAGGTCTTAACAAGTCCACGATAATTGGTTAGGTATATAACGAATTATGGCAAGTGGTGAGGTATGCATTGTGTTTCTTAACAACAGGTATAGGACAACTTATGGCAAGTGGTACTTAAGGTCATGCTTAAGGTCGTTACTTAACAACTCTAACTGTTACTTAACAATTCTAAGAGAAAAGAGAAACTGAGGGATACAGAAAAGAAAAGACAGAGAAAAAGACAGATATGAAGAGATCACTGGTCCTGGTTCCAGGTCTTTTTCAGGGAATCTTCCCAGGCATAATCATCTTCTTTCTTGGGAAAAATCTTCCCAGACACTGTCTTCTTCTTTTGTTTCTTCTTTGTTCCCCCCTCTAGGGGCACTTATTTTCCCCTTTTATGTTTGCTGAATTAGTGTGGTCCACCCCCCTTGCTGAGGACAGCCTCGTCTCAGGTTTCTCCCTTCTCCCAGGTGACGTGTAGCATGATTTGGGTGGAGAGTTGAGTGCCATAGTCATACATGTTTAGCATGATCTCGGTAATCTTCATTAGCATATGCAGGCATGTGCGCTTTCATGTGCATTTTGCGGATAATGAAGCAAAGGTCACCCATCAGACACAATGGCCTTGAGAACTGAGAACTAGCAAGCTCACCACACGAGTGGCAGAACTATCTTGTCTTCACAAGACAGTTCTCCCACACTTTCAGGCGCCAGAAGTGTTAGCCTTATCAGTTCTTTGAAGGCCAGGCGTGCATTATTTATTTCCTTGCGAGTGTTTGAGGCATTCCGTTGAAGGTTTGGAGGGCCTTCTTCCCCTCGTCAGGGAATTTACAGTCCATCCCTTACATAGCTACATGGCAGTTTCAGAGTTTAAATTTAGGACTTTGAATTTGGATGTCTTACCTTCTATGGCCAGGGCCTTGAACGTTTTTGTTGATTTAGGAGGAATTAGTGTGACTAGAACTTGCTTCACTCTGCAAGAGGTGGAGTAAGCTGTCTTGAGGAGTGGTTTATGTTAGACTAGACTGTTATTAGGAGGTCCTCGTGGGAGAAGAGGCAGGAGGATGTTATTCCTGAAGTGTCTCTGGAATATGAGAAGACACACATTCATGTGTTTTACAGGTATTTTAACTTAATAAAAAAGGACTCACTTGTACTGTTTGACAGGGAGCGGGACCTACCGGTAAAAATGAAGAGAAGATTCAGGTGTTAACTGACAAAATTGATGTACTTCTACAACAGGTGAGTGTTTTTTATCCCCTGTAACAGAGATCTCTTGCTTTTGTTACTTGATTAAAAATTATAGTTGAATTTTTTTTTATTGTCCTTCAGATTGAAGAACTAGGTTCAGAAGGGAAGGTAGAAGAGGCACAAGGAATGATGAAACTTGTTGAACAGTTAAAGGAAGAGAGAGAATTGCTGAGGTCTACAACTTCAGTAAGTAATGTGGTTGTAGTTTTGTCAGACTTGTTTCAAAATTTGGTGCAACGGTACGTTCTTAATAACCTTGTCCCTACACTGAAGGCATGCAAGTTCTGTGCAGAATTTATTAGGCAATAACGTGACATTTAAATGCGTTAGTGCGGTGCGTTGATTTAGCATGCTACCTTGAGAGTGGGTTTCACACCCACACAAATTATGACATTATTTACACAACAGGTGAGCTTCTATCTCACTGTAGTTCAGGTCTCAGTTTAACTTTGCTGTGTAGCCTCCGCAATATTATGTCACTGAATTAGCAATCTGTGTTACAGAAAGCCCTTGTGTTAGGGCTGTGACTAAAGACAGGCTTCTGTCTGACTTAGAGAGCTACAGAAGCCAAAAGTAATGAGTTAGTAGCAAGTTCCTGTCAACAAAAACGATATCATATTTAAACATTATATTTTGTTGTTTAATCATATGCTCCAATTGCGATTCCTGTTTTATTTTTTTTAAAGTTCTTAAATGTTGCAGGCAATAGTGCTTGGGTCCATGTTATATGATTCAGCAACATTGCATGGCAATAATCACTTGGGTTTATGTTGAAATTCCAGTGTATTTCTTGTATGTCTGTTGAAACAGTAAATTAATTTCACCACCATCCTTGTCCTGTTCATCCTAGCAGGCAGAGTGCTCCGAGTTCAAAGCATGCAGTTCTGATTTTCAGCTTTTCACTAGTGCCTAGGATTTGACAACAGTAACTATAAAGTTTTAAACCTCTTCTGCTTTATCAAATATTTTTCTTTTGCAGACAATTGAGAGCTTTGCAGCCCAAGAAAAGCAAATGGAAGTTTGTGAAGTTTGTGGAGCCTTTTTAATTGTAGGAGATGCGCAGTCCAGGGTAGATGACCACTTGATGGGAAAGCAGCACATGGGTTATGCCAAAATAAAAGCTACTGTAGAAGACTTAAAAGTAAGCATCTCTCCAGTTACTGAACATAAAAAATTGCTTGGAGGCTTCTTATAGTAAATAAAAGCCTATCCAGTGGACTTTCTCAAGTTGGTGAAATACTCCAGAGATGGTATAGAAAAATTAAATGGAATGCCACTGCACATTTAGCATTGTGCTTGCACTGACATTCTTTGTCATAGGTGATAACATGAGGTATAAGCAAAGATGTAAATTCAGGCACGAATTTTTTGCAGCCTTTGTAAAGAACTGTTATGTGGCCTCTGTTATCGTGAGAATGACAAGCAAAAACGTTCTGCAAGACAAAGGATTTCCATTTCAGGGATTCTAGAAAGTGCTTCCATGTAGGCCATCCTTTTGTTTCAAAAAAAAAACAAACCCTGAAATATTTTAAAAGCTTAAGCTTCTACATCTTCAGAATGTATAAACTAAGTTATATTGAATGATTTGTCTCGAGTAATCTTAATTTCTTTCTGTGAACCTTTTTTTAAGGAAAAATTACGAAAAAGAACAGAAGAACCTGACCGTGATGACAGGTTAAAAAAAGAGAAACAAGAACGAGAAGAGAGAGAGAAAGAGAGGGAACGGGAAAGAGAAGAGCGGGAAAGGAAGAGACGACGTGAAGAAGAAGAAAAGGAAAAAGAGAGGGCTCGTGATAGAGAGAGACGTAAAAGGAGTCGTTCACGGAGTAGACATTCAAGCAGAACATCTGACAGAAGATGCAGCCGTTCACGAGACCACAAAAGATCAAGAAGCAGAGAAAGGCGGCGAAGCAGGTATGTATGTATGTGTGCATGTAAGTATTTTTGTGCAACTTCACAAAATGTAAAAATCCTGTGGGGACTTGATCTGTCAGCCTGGGTCACATCACTGATTTTTTTAGCTTCACTGTTCTTATCTCTAAGTGAAGACATGCTTTACTTGTTCTAAGGCTAAGCAAGTTTTGCTGCATGTTCACTGGCTACTCCCCGTTTTTGGAAGTAGACACCATTGTGGTGGAAGTGGTATTAGAAGGGAGCTTTGAGTAGACAAATGCTCCCCAAGAACAGGATCTTGTTTTGATTTTTTTCCTTGAGTTGGTCTCTAATTCATAGCAGTGGATAATTTTTAAGCTTTGTGCTTGAATGAGTAAATAAAGAAGGCAATATGAAGCCGGGTCTTATGTACTAAGAAATATTTATATACAGTATGCTATGTCTTGTTTTAAATATTTGTTTTCTGCAAAAAATCAACGTATTAGAAAGTGCTCCTGGTTTACTATTGTATCTTCTTATCTGAGTTAGAAAATACCAGCTGACACTTAACGTTTTTAAAATTTTCTCTGAATGTTAAGGAGTCGTGACCGAAGAAGAAGCAGAAGTCATGATAGATCAGAAAGAAAACATAGGTCTCGTAGTAGGGACAGGAGACGATCAAAAAGCCGGGATCGGAAATCCTACAAGCACAGAAGCAAAAGCAGAGAGAGAGAACAAGACAGGAAGTCAAAAGAAAAAGGTATGTTTGTATGAAGACTGAGTTCATATCAAGTTCTGAAATTAATCCTCCCCTAAAATCTCAAAAGTTCTTAGTCTTTCAGTGAGTGACTGAAAGTTCTTCTTAGCATCAAATCAGATCTGATTTTATATGCTGTATATGTTGCTGTTAACCAATTTGAAGCATTTTGCTTGTTCCGGTTATTGTTAATGCAAGTGCATGTATACATACACCCCAGTGTCCACCTTTTATCTGTTACAGTAGTTATTAAAAGTTTACTGCTTTGTCTGCAAATTGAGTGTGTGAGGATTTTCATGTATTTTAATGTGTTTACTGTTTACCTTTAGAAAATCATAAGCCTGTAATTAGATTTTCATAAGAGTGAATATCTTCTATTCCTACTGTTAGCAGATATTTCTGTAATTATTACCCTTTGCTGGTACATGTTTTGTAGGAGATTGGTAGCTGGTTTTTCACCTGTACGATCTATTACTTCTGTAGACTATCGTGTTTCCTTTATTTTCCTTTAACAGTGCTTTTTTTTCTTTTTTTTCCTGATCTATGAATGCAGTCCAAGATAAATCTTGCAGAATTTCTGTAATGCTCTAAATTACAGTTTCATGCCTTCTCCCCAATCTCCTGCTCTTCCCCACATCCTTCCCCCTTGTTGTTTTTTGGTTTGTTTTGTTTTTCCAAATGCAGTGAGATTTGCTTTGTCAGTATTAGTCCTTGGAACACTTCTGTAACAGTACATGCCATGTACAACAGCATTGATGGTGACTCACTGCTTCATCAAAGGCTGGTGTTCAGACGCTTTAAGTAGGATTAAAATGAGCTACAGAGAGAACAGTACAGATTCACATTCTGTGAAAAGATACTAATTCACTGTTATTGCTAAATTTCCCTCTTTAAAAGTCTTTTAAAACTTCTGGAGGAAGGTAATACTGACTTCTGGCTTAAACCACTGGCTCTGCTGGGGTGCTGGCTAATGTCCAGTCTGAGACAGTCACCCTGCTTCATTATTAGAGCTGACCGTCAGTAACGGATTAAACAATTCTAAGGTACTTATGAGGTTCTCTGGAATGAAAGGTGCTATGTGCATGTTTCTGGATTGCATGGGCCTGTCGGCCCTACCCTTACTTTTCCATATTTATCCAGTGGATTAGTTCCCAAAATGTTCGTAATGCTTCGTGTATTTTTCTTGCCTGACTTCCTTAGACCGTTCTAATTTTTCTGGTTTATACTACGGTGCATCTTTAGTATTGATTCTTCTGTCATTTTGCTTTGCCCTTTATAAGCAAGTGGGTTTTTGCTGCTTGCTCTTCAGCAGTAGAACTGATGCGTAGTGTTTCAACTCAGATTCAGTATTGTAGCCTATATCTGTCCATTTGTTACTTTATTCCTACCTGATACTGTGCCTTTTTTGCCTACTTTATGAACAGATTTCTGGTACTTAGTCAAGAATGTCCTATTCAGTATTCTGTGTGTATCTAGGCATATAAATAACTGTGTTCTTATTTATTCAGATTTGGTCTGTTTCTGAGTTCAATGGCTTTTCAGTTCTTTCCTTAATCCTTCCATAAACAGATAAGCTAGTGAACTTTCTTCAGCATCTCAATATTTTTAGTTTTAACTTGACTGATTTCCTTGCTGGACATTTATTTGCTGCTTGCTACTTTCTTCCTCCAGAAATGAGAACAGTGAGGTGATGCTATGAGCTGTGATGAAAATTCCACCTGGGAAAATCAATTATGTTTTTTGACTATGTAATCATAACATTTGTAGAAACACAAATAGGCCCTAGAGCAGGACTGTAATGCTGAACAAGTTTGTGTTTTTCCCTTTGTTGGGAAAATCTTTAATTAAAAAAAAAAAGAGGGGAAAAACAAAAAAAAAAACCCCAAACCAATAGTATTTAACAAGCAAGCATTGAATTTCCTTGATGAAGATGTAAACACCATTGCATCGTCATGTTTGCAATGTGGCATTTTAGGTATTGAGTTAAGTAAATAGCTTTAGAGGTTCATATATCTGAAGCGTGTGGCTGGCTACCTGCTCTGCTGTTTGCACAAGAAGAAGTAATGTAGAACTTAAGTCATAACTTATTACATTTACTGCTCCATTGGGAATATTGGCTTCAGAATCTAATTGTCTTTATATCCACCATTGATCTGCAATTATAAAAGTAAGCAGCAAAGACCTGGCTGTAACTATTCATGGTAGTGCCTTTCATCTTGAAATCTCAAACTGCTTTATAATGAATCTTAGCAGGAAAAAAACCAAGGCACAATTGCGTAAGACTTGCCTACTGTTACACATTAAATTAGTGCCATACATTTAAAATTCAGAAGTCCTGGCTTCTCGTTCACTTAAATACTGTGGAATACAGCAACTTTTAAGATTGTAAGAAAAACGTATATGTAAAAATGGAGACACTTAATTTCTGACTCAAGCTTCAGGAACAGGGATATGGGAGCCTGCCAGCCATAAACATCGGCTGAGCATTAGCTTAATATAAACCAGCAGAACACAACTACTGTTCAACTTCAGAGTAGGTGAAATAGATAGATTTCTTTTTTTAAGAAAAGGAAAACATGTGTTCTGCAAGTACCTTCATTTTATGAAGGGTTAATATTGGAACATGCCTCCAGACCACTTTAACCTGGCTCTTTACTTTCCTTAATCTGGATTCATATACATAATTATATTCATAATTATATTTGTGATTGTGTTTTCATGATAGTGATTAAACCTCAGCAAATACTGTCAGAACACCCAAACCCTCAGCAATACTGGATATTATGTTTGACTGATTTTTGTGTTCTCCGAACAGTAAAACCATTCACATTATCTTGGTAAGAATTCTCACAAAATATATCTTAGTTGCCCACACGAACTCAATCAGAAAAATGTGCATGTGTTGAATCAGGAAGCAAAGTCAATATTATGTGATTATACCTAATAGATCACAGCTGAAATAATATACACAGTTTCAACAGCAAACTAATTGTATGTGCTTTTAAAGAAAGAAATCTTACTGATTGAAAAATACAGTGGAGGAACTTAACTGCTTGCAGATACTCCAGGAGTTGAAAGAAGTTCAGTTATTGGACTATTTGTTGAATCCACTTTCAGTTTTGCTTGGCAAACCGGAGGTTTGCTATGGTAAACCTATTTTATTATTAAAGTTTTTGGAAGAGGTTCATCTTTCATAGCACAGTTTAATAGTAGGTTTTTAACCTTAAACAAAATTACCCTTCCTGACCAAATTCAAGAAACAAACAAGACAGAACAAAACCCTGCACACTGCACATCATAGGGCTATTAAGATCTACCATATCTACATAGGACAGAAGATAAGATTATTGGACTGACTACTAGTCCTCTGCGGGGAAACAAGACTACTATTCCTCAGTGGATCTACGTGTGCATCGGAGATACCTATAAGACACAAAAAGAAGACTTTTTAACAAGGTTAGTTAGAGTGCAATCTACCTGCGGAGTTGCAAAACCGAGGGCAGACAGATACAAAATTATTAGTTCTTCAGTTAGCTTTTTGGCATTGCTGCGTGCTTTCTCCAAGCACCGTGCACTGGATGTGCTGCTTCAGGTGAAACCTCAGTAGTAGCGTTCATTAGGCAGTTGCCCTCCTTTTGGTGTGGGGGCTTTACCCCTCCCTTTGGTGGTCTGTTTTAAAACAAAGAAGTTGGGATGTTGCTTCTCTTTTAAAGCTTAATTTCTACTTTGTCTTCTGGAATATAAAAGCGTGTTATGCCAGTCTAGGTGATAACGTTATTTAAAATAGCTTTTTCAGAGTGTTCGATCTGTGCGCTTCTGTTGGGGATATATATATATTTATATTATTTTAATTGCCCGGATAGCAGGGAATAATCGGAAAAAAGAGCATGAATGTTGTTCTGTATGATGACATCTGAGAGGTTGGTTTTTCGGATTTATTTTTTTTTTCTTTCCAAAGTGTCTTTACTGATCAAAGGTTGAATAATATGGTGTGAAATAATACAGAAAGAATTGATATTTTTATTAAATTTGCAAATACTGAAGTTACGGATGAGGCACGGAGCTCTAATACTGAATGTTTTTCATCCCGTGGAAATATTTTTACTTCTGGCTTCCTTCCTTCTTTGAAGATTATTGAGGAAAAGATAAGTTTTTTCAGCAGTGTAGCAAACTCTTCAGTCAGCTTTCCAATTCATGATGAAATTGTGGGGTCCTTAGAATCTTGCTGTTCTTTGCCTTTGGAAAATGCTGCTTTCTATATATCTTCCAAACTGTCTCCCCAAGCTTTTTTAATGAGTGGATTATAAATGACGGCCATTTTTGTGAATTGAGAATTAGTGATGACAAGCATGCAGCTTCTGTGACGTACTGTACAGTAAAGTTAATTTTGATTGTCACTGTGATCCCCACCTTCAAAGCTAGCGGTGCTTAATATTGTTTGTTTCCCCAAGTATTTGATTGTTTGGGGTTGCTAGTTTTTTTTAATTGGCAAGTATTGATTTATTTGATGATGCACTGATGCATTGTCCCATCACTCTCTTCTGATTCTCTTTTCAAGAATCGTGTTTAAGAGAATTGTATACCAAAGAAGGCCACACGCATCATAAATTAAAACTTGGGGACAAAAAGAGCCCCACGATAAGTAAGGAAGCCGTGCACCATAATTACACATTTGCCTAACTTCTTGAGTGCCTTCTCCCCCCAGTTTGTATATCTCAACAGACAGATGAGCAGCTGCCTCTGTTAGGAGGTCTGTCCTTTCTCCTCTTTTCCCCACCCTGTACTGTCCCCTTTGACCTTTTTTTGTACCCTCTCCATTCCAGCATGGTAGTCTGAAGCCTATTTCTGTAACTTTTTGAGTATTACTGTTATTGCTATAGAAAGTAATTACCCCATTTTGTATGCAATATATATCTCACCTGTGCAATGTTTGTTTTTACTTTGAAATCCATGGTCAATGTCTTCTTTCATGGCAGAAAAGAGGGGATCTGATGATAAAAAAAGTAGTGTGAAGTCCAGTAGTCGAGAAAAACAGAGTGAAGACACAAATACAGACTCGAAGGAGAGTGATACTAAGAATGAGGTCAATGGGACCAGTGAAGACATTAAATCTGAAGGTGACACTCAGTCCAATTAAAACTGATCTGATATGACCTCAGATCAGACAGAGGTAAGTGCATTATTTCAAACTTTGATTAGGGCTTTTTGTTACTGTTTAACAGTGCAGCGTAAGTATGCACAGATGAAGATGGAACTAAGCCAAGTAAGAAGACATACTAAAGCACCTTCTGAAGGAAAAGACAGTGTAGTCCTGCAAAACATTTTGAGGTACATTGTTTTGTCTCAGCTATTTTGTAGCAGACTCGTGCCCCCCATTAGTGTGCCTCTTTGGGACATATTTGTAATATAGCCACCATAGAAAAATTAATTATCCTTTTTTATTTTTAGGGATTTTGTTATCGTTTTTTTTTAAAAAAAAGTTGAACTGTTTTTGTATTTAAGTCCATATTGTGTTGGTACATCAGCAGAAACTTTTGCTTTAATACTTAATATTTGAGGCACATGTTGGACTACTTTGTTTTCATATAAACTGCTAGTATTTCTTTGTCAAGGATGTTTCTAGTTTTTTTGCTTTATTGCCTTGCATTCTAATGCAGTTTGTTCTGTAACTCGAGAGCCAGTAGCATTGGATTGATGGAAGTGTAGGGTTTATGAATTATTGCAGCTGACTACCATACCTCACACAGCGTTGGTGTTGTGAGCGGCCCATGAAAAGCCAAATTAAAAATCAAGGATTCAGTCAAACTAAGCAGGTACTCATGCCAGGTACTCCTTTCTCTACCCACATCCATGTTTGAATGCTGTTGCCTGTAATCTTTAAGCTTACTGTTGTGTTTTTGATTTTCAAGATAGTGCAAAGGACTTTTTGTGTATTGTGTGAATACTGTTAATCTGATGTTAACAGAATGGAATTTTCTTTCAACTGTATGTAGGGATGCAGTGCTGCCCAGAATTAGATATCTTTAAAGAGTTTAAAATGCAATAAACACTACATAATAATCGCCTTGTTACTTTCAATGCAATTCAAGTCTTTAAGAGGTATGTGTTTAATATTTCCTACTGTGTAGGAGAATTTGCGGTCAGCCATAGTACAGAGGAATGGAATGGCTGATAACAGGCTTCTAAGGCAAATGTAAATACAAAGACAGATGCCACCAAATGATTACAATGTTCATGGCAAGAATGTATGCTGAAAAACTGTTTGTTGGAAATGAAAGAGCTAAACAATGGGAAATACGAATACTGTATTAATAGAAAACCTTGAAGTTTTTTCCCCACTCTTGACATAGCTTTCTTACTCTTACAGAAGGTCTTTAGTTGTATACCTGAAATAAGGAACTAACAATGGAGAGTACAGCTGATAAATGAGCTTCTTGCAACATAAATTGTTACTCTAGTTTCACTATTTATGCTAGGAACTCTTAAACACTTAATGTTGATTATTAAATCATTAATGCTACATTATTGCTTCTGAAGCCAGTCATGTTCAATGTTGACACTTTTGTAGAGTTAAGATGACAGCTAACAACTGGGCCAATATATAGGAATGGTAAACTAAATGCTCTTAATGCTGTCTAATTGTCTGTTTTCCCAAAATTTTGCGTTATAGGACTACTACATGAAGAGTCTGCGAAGACAGCGGAAGACAGCTTAAACTGAAGATCTGCTTTAAAATGAGGTGAAAGAAAGCTGTAGTGGCGTAGAAAAATATAAAGTTGAGTTAGAAATTTTTTTTTTTTTATAAAATTTAATTCAGGACTGGTGTTTCCTCCCAGAGTTCAGAAAGATGTGTTGATAATAGCACATATGCTACTGAGAATATAAGTCCTGTATCCTTTTTTTCTTTAAGACTTTTTAAGATAAGAAACCAACATAACCTGAACACATGGCTTGCTCAGTGTTTAATTGCAAGTTTTCATTCTTGGACTTTAAAACACAAGAATAAATGTTTAGTATTTGTGTGACTCGAACTAAAATGAATCCCATTTTTACAACTAAGCTATTCCTAGCTTCTTGATATACGAGAAATGGAAATAAAGTATCTTTGAATTTCTGTTACAAATTTGATTGTCTCTGTCATTGAACGTTTAATATTAAATAAGTCTCTTTCCTAATAAATCTACTCATGTCTTCAAGCCTAGTCCATTAATTTGGATGCTTAGTTATTGTGTTTGTGGGTTTGGGGTTTTTCTGGTGCCATCAGTTAGTATTTCATTTCAAGCTTACTTTTTCAGCAGTTAGATGACTCTTGGATTCTGTGTCCCCTAAAAAGTGTGACTTATGCTGCAGTTGGTTAAGAAATTGCAGAAATCTTGCAATAAAAATGCAGACCTTTATAAAGCAGTTAGACTTACAGCATTGTCGTAAAGATGCCACTGCTGAGATTGGCCATCAGACTGCCTTTATGTTTGCATTGTAGTTTGGAATATTAATTAAGAACTGGATGCTGTTGGTAAGCACGCACAGTCTGTATGTTACACCAGATAAAAGGGAAAAGTGACATCCCTTATGCTTTCTTGTGACGCTGTAGTGCAAGCAAGTGTAGTTCTTGTTGGGAAAGAACCTCAATGTGTACTGGTCAGCAGTAGAGGCAGTAAAGTGTACTTCAGTGCTGTATCTGTAAAGCATTGAATTTACTTTTTTTTAAAAAAAAAAAAGCATTATCCTTCATATTAGTACTCAGGACTTGACTATACATGAAACTGAAGCCATACATGGACAGAGCACTATTGTGACTTGCTTGTCGTAACGGTGGTGTGCATTGTATCCTCCGCTTGTGGAAGTGCGCTCCTGAAAGGACCTGTGTGTTGGTCCCTCTGGTGAAAGGAGGGCTGGGGTTTGGATAAGGAGGGATACCACATGCAGGCTGCCATGCTCCCTTTCTGACTTTTATCTTTCTAAAGCAGGCACCTGTAGGGGGGCACAGGGGACTGAGACTGGTGCATTGTCGCTAGTGCATTGAAGACGAAGGAAAAAGTCTATCTTTCAGAGCTTACTAGAAAGGCACTGCGTTTCCTAACCACCTTCAGCTTTGAGTGTAACAAAGCATCTCCACAAGAGATTAATCTCTGTGAAGTGTCATCTTCAGAGCTCGAGCCCAAGATAAATAGCATCTCAGATTTTCTAGAAATATGGTGCAAAAAGCAAGTAGTTTATTTAAGTAAGCACCTCCTACGTGCCTTTTCTGTACTCGTTTTGGCAGACTGAGAGTCTTTTATTAGGTGGTAAAAGTGTACTGGCCCCTGATTTTTCAAAGTTGTGTTAGAATTTTAAGAGTGTCCTGTCCCCTCCAGAGTGCCATGTATTGCCCCCCCCACCCCCTGAAAAAGGAAGAGATCTAGGTACTTGAAACAACTGATACTTTAATATAAGTGAAGAACAGCACTGTCAGTTCATACAAGTTTGTAGTGCAAACAAAAGTTGTCCTTGGAAGAACAGTAAGGTTTGTAAACTTAGTTTCAGTTGTCACACCAACGGTTTATTGTTCAAAGGAGAAAAAAGAAACAAAACAACAAAAACCAGTTAACATAATTAGTGTGCCTTAGAGTTTATCAAACTGCATAAAACATACAAAAATATTTCTCTGAATGCATAGACTTACTGTTATTATTACAGTCAGATCATGATTAAAGTTTTAGTCTTCTGACATTAACAGTTATTTCTTTGTGGACACTAAAGCAAATAAAGCTTTATTTTTTTAAACCAGCTGCTCCTATAGCTGAATGTTCAGTAATTAGTGGAGGCAGTCTTTAGACTGATTGCCTAAACAAAGGAACTGAAAAGAAATTAGATACTCTTAATTTGGAGCCATTTAAGTACTACTGGTTTTCAAACAGTTATTGCACGTAATCTGAACTAGCCTCCAAACTATGCTGAAAAGATAAATATACATTTGTTAAAATAAAAACTCCTTTCCTGTCCTACAAGAAAAACAAAGCGTGAGCCAGAGTTAGGAAATTTTACTTTATCCTGTGTCACAGTCTTGAGCTTCCCAGGAATTGGTCTTTAAAGTAGCCCAGCTCCTGGAGGGAGAGGGGCAGGATTGAGAAGGGGGAGTTCGCAGATGGATAGAGAGCAAGGGGGAAAGGATGACAATTATTTTGAGTGCACTAAGCAGGAATTTTAAGCCTTAAGTAACCTGGCAAAAAATCCAGAGCCCAAGTGTCTCTTCTGCTGGCAGGAGGGGTTTCTGTACTCTGGACGTGCAGTGCCTTTACTAACCTCGCCTGGAGGAGCCTCTTGAGGGCTAAAGCAGCTGTGCTGCGGGAAGCTGAGGCAGGCTGCAGCCATGCTGCTCCCACCAAAACATCCTGATTGTACTAGTTACAGTCTGAATGTCAACATTACAGTCCAGATCAACAACAACAAACCCTGCATCAGCTGCGCATAAACTCTGCTCTAATGCAGCTTATGTCCTGAAAAAAACAACTCCCTCCCCCACCCCAGTACCCAGTTAAGGTTTTTGGTGCAAAGATCATCATCGTAGTTTTTGGTACAAAAGAAAACAAAAAGCTTCCTAAGGTATAACTTTACAGACTACCACATTAACAGGAAAAGCTTCAGGCTGTTAATACTCCAGCAATGCTACAACTTAAATACTTTGTTCAGATTGAAAGGGAGTGACTTCAGGGTGTGTTTTAATGATGAATTTTGCCATTCATAAAACTCCAGATGGATGTTTTCATTTCTGACTTGCTTAAATGCGAGGTAAACAGTCTGTAGCCTAAATAGAGTCTGGGTTTTTTTCTTCCCCCAAACAAATCAATTGAAAGCACCTGGAGGCATTCAGCCCTTTTGGTACTCACCTGGCTAAAAACTTTGGACACCATGTAAAAGTGATAGCAGACTGTGCAACATGTAAAGTTACAGGTTATTTATTTGCTAATGGTGTATGTTTAAATTTAGTATGACTAACCAAGAGCATGGTCTGCTCCTTACATTGTGATACCTCAAGAGTATACTGTTGTGCTTCTCGGGCTCCTCACGCAGCAGAAATTAAATCAACCACACACCCTGTAACCGGTCTGTGAGGGTGGGCTACACAGAAGTTACCTGACTTACCAGAACTGACTTCTGGTGTGAGTAATGCATAGTCTTCTCACAGCGTTGGGGAAAATAAATCAATAAAACCATGGGCACAGATGTGGGATCCCCTCCCTAGCTTCTGAAACA
This sequence comes from Larus michahellis, assembly GCF_964199755.1. Lineage (NCBI taxonomy): Eukaryota > Metazoa > Chordata > Aves > Charadriiformes > Laridae > Larus > Larus michahellis. The sequence goes on from NC_133909.1 coordinate 8,035,504, forward strand.
TTAGGGTTTTCTTTTGAAAGGGCACTTGAATTTGCTTTCTGACATAAATGCTCTTTAATTAAGAGAGGCTTTGATAATTTTTTTTGTGGAGGTGGAAGGATTAACTTACAATATTCTCACATGGGAAAGAAACATTTAAACGTGGACACCTACTCCACTTACTTACCTTCAACACAGTGAAAGTTTTTCTCCTGTCACTTCAGAGTATTAAATATTTCTGTCCCCGTCAGGAAAGACGACACGTCTTACTGAGTCTTTGTGATGGGACAAGAGATTAAGGACTTGCAAGTTCTATATTTTTAGAGAGCAACTGTTCATTTTGTGCCAAATATACTTTGACGTTTAATTTAATCAGGAAGTTTAAAAAATAAATACATACACACAAACACACAATTTCCTGAATGTCTCTTCCATGCCTCTTATTTGGTCAGAGTGGGAGTACTCAACATACCGCTCGTCAAGAATTAAGTCTTTCCTGCCCTCTGTTGCCAAAGACAATCAATAAGCTTAACTGAAATACATTGGAAGCATGTGATTTTTAGTAGACAAATGAGGTATCCCTTATCTCAATACAGTATCAAGTAAAAAAATAAAAGCAAAGGGGATATTAAATATAAAAGATAAACTATTAGTTAAAATAGTAACCCTAACAATAACTTAAGGTTTTATACACACTTAGTTCACTGCCTTGAAAGGCAGCAGCATAGAATTACCAGGTTTTCACATTCTAGATGCATCTAGAAGAGTCAGTAAGTCAGTTTCGATGCTCTGCTGTTGTAGCAGGGTCTCTCAGTCAAAGTCGATGCAGCATTTCTGAAAGGAGAGCTGTCGCTTTTCACAAGAACTAACTCCAGCTCTTGGAAGTCCTGGAGTCTGGCAACATCCTTGTCCTTTTAAAGAACAGACAGAACTACGCGTTACTTCTAAATATATCTAGTTGTTATTATTATTTACAATAACAGATAAAGGAAGTAAAAACTAAAATTCCAGGAAGGTCACACCCAATGATAGTAATAAATAATGAAAGAAAAAACCTACCAGTATACTCTCTTTCAAAGCGTGTTTGGGTTTTTTTCCCCCTCCTTGAACTGTACATTTTTTTTCTCCTTGAAACTCATTAAGAGTTGACTGTGCTTAACTAAGAGCTGTGACCAAATGCATGTCATTTACAGACCTCCAGAACAGGTATTTTTGGAACAGAAGAGCGCGTTCATTTGTTAATGGCATATCTTTAAATTATTCACATGCCAATTTGTGGGGGTTTTTTCCCCTTCACTATTTGTTCTTTTTAGGCAAGCAAACAGTGAAGCAGTACATGGCAATTATGTTAACAGCACACTAAGGCGCTGATTCTGATACGTTTTAAAAGTCAAACTGTAATAGTTTCATGCGCTTTAGGAGCTTGAAATACTCTGCCTGTTTTGACAAGAATATTTTTTAGTAAGTTATGATGAAATTTTACGTAAAGTCCAGTAGCCTTTTGAATTTGTGAGCTTAAGTCAGTTTTTAAGACAAGGCCATCCATGTTTTGATGATCGTTTTCAGAAATCCCTTCTCTGATGTCCACAAAGTCAAATTAATTTCAGATTTCAATTCTTACCTTTCTTACTAGTGTATTAGGTAATTTTCTGATCTTCTCTACTTGTTCTGGATTAACTCCCAATTCACAGCAACTCACTCTGAGCAGATCTTGATACGTCAGTTCTTGTCTGTCCAGTTCAATTTCAATGAAGTCATTGTCTCTGAGGTTCTGGACCCTCACCTTAAGCACAAGTTCTGATTGAAAAAAACAGATTAAAAGGGTTTTTTCCTCAAAAAAAAACCCCAAACCAACACAAACCTAACCCTTAAAGTATTTACCATTATCTTTTGAATTCAGGTTTTAATACAATCCCTATTATCTCACTGAGAAATACCATGCAGTTAATAGAAGCTTCCATTTGAACAGCAAGAACTACATGGGGGAACCATGTTTACAGTGTTAAAAGTCTGCCCATCCACGCAGAAAGTCAAGTTGTTACCAAACTCCAAACTACCCGAGATGCGTTTGATGCTATATAATACAGTGCAAAATTTGAATTTTTATATTGCTTGGACTGATCCATCCATCGGTTTCCAAAGTATTACCATGTTTAAAATACAGTTTAACAGTTATTTTACTTAGCAGCACAGAAAAAAAAACCTCTGCCTACTCTCGGCCAAAGAATTCAAAATCTCTGCCTCTACGCCACATGAGTGTGAAAGTGGAATGATTCGTTAACTTCACCTTTCTCCCAGTCACAGAGACAGGGAACAGAACGGAAGGATGGGAAATCACACTTCATTACCTTGCATGTTATATGGGAATGTTCCAGTAAAGAAAACGGGCTGAAAGGCTGGCGCGGGACCAGTGGGCGAAGTGTCGGGTTGCAGAGGTGCCGTCGGCGAGCAAAGCCCGGCGCTGCGGGTCCGGGCCGGCCGGCAAATGGGGCCGTTGGGCGCCCTGGGCTCGGCGTGTTTCGGTGCCCCCAGAGCTGCTGACGGGGCGGGTGGCTCTGCTGCCGCTTCCAGTGCGGGGAAATCGTCTTCGCTGTTGCATGATGTGGGCGTGCATGTGCTTTCAACCTGAGCTGCTGATGAAGAAGGACTCGTTTCGCACTGGGAAGCAGAGGAGATGGAAGCACTTTCGATCTGGGATTCCGCCAAGCCGTCTGGAATGCTCTCTTCAGTGTCAGTGCAAGGGAATGGCGGGTTGGCCAAGTAGTTTGCAACAATTGGCAAATTTAAATCCTTCACTCCTTGACATTCAGTTTCTTCCTCTATTAACGAAGTTCAAAAATGAGGGGTAGGGGATGGAGAGAGGAAAAAAACCCCATCATGTTACTGGATAGGTCTTTCTCATTTTGACGATAGTTAGGTTTTCCTATTGTGTCTTAAAACTACATCACATTCTGGGGCAATCAAAGGATGATACTAATGTATCGTAAGCATGTAACACCTGGAAGGCGAGTAGCTGTAAAATGAAAGACAAAACTACAAATTTCTACAACATACTGTGGTTTTTAGAAGCAAAGTGGTAAAAGAATAACTGTTGAAAAATACATCATTTCTAGCAGTGTTATTCCAGCACTATCAAAGGAACTGACGAGTAGTTCTTTGCGAAATCTCATTTTGCAATGCTTTTAATAACACTGCTGTAAATAGTTTATTATGACTCATGCCAACAAATTAAACTGAGTATTTCTTCAGGTACGAGCCTATTTGATACAATACCCAAACCAACTCTTCTCTTGCTTAAAGGTGCTGCAGCAAATTACATTCTTGCCTGACGGAGGATTACAGGAGACTAATACTAATGTCAGAGCAGTTCAGAAAGATCTGCTCAATAGCACTGTTGGTGACTAGTGTGTTTATTCCCCAGGAAACACATGAAAGCATAACAGACAGAAAAATAAGGCAATCATGAATAGAGTTCATTCATGCACACTTGACTGTTCAGGTGTTAAAAACCAAATGCAAGTCATTTGCCGTGAACTGAGTCCAAGAGACGAGCACCTCGCCCAAAAGAAAACAAAAACGCTCATGCAAAGAACATGCCATTCCTTCAGCTGTGACTCTTGCAACCTTAGTCATGATTTAGCTGTAACTTCATTTAAGATGACCATGCACTGTTGATGTAAGAGTGTATCACTGTAGAGAGCAATTTAAGTGCAATTAGCGAAGATGACAGAACATCAACGTTTACAAAGGTGAAGTCCTTAAAATTTTTATCATCTGGAGTGCAGTACCTAGATGCTGATGGAAGCAGGCACTGGTAGTGCTCGGGAGTGTTGCATGCCATTAACTAGGTTTGCTGTGCATACGAAAAGTATAAAATGACAGAATCACGGAGCAAAGTCATAGATGTAGACTTGCATTATACTGCAAGTCGCAGTATAACAAAATGCTCAGAACTAGCTACTGCTTAATGAGAGCAAATAGGACTGCAGCAGCACGTTTCCCAAAGCGTACAGCTCTTCAATCTCTTGATGACACAGCTCACAATAACAGGCCTTCCTACCTGAAATCCCCAAGTCTATTTGCCCGAGTATGAATTACAGTTATAAATCAGAGCTATCTAATGAGATACGATAGTCCTGGCCAAAGTTCTGCCAATCTACTGCCTCAGATAAAAGCACTAAAAATGCTTTAGTCCTTAGACCAAGAATTCTAGATGATTTTGAAGACAGTACCTCCCAAGATCTTCCGAATGTCTGGTTTCGAAGTCAACTGCACGGCCAGCTCTCCCTTCGCCGTGAGGATGTGCTTATCTGCCCCAGCGCCCAGCAGGCAGGAGACCACCTGGGCCTGGTTCCGCTTGCAGGCCCAGTGCAGGCAGGTCCTGCGGGAGGGAAGCAGAGGGGGTGTCGTGCTGCCGGTCGCCCACCCGCCGCCCCGCTCCTCCTCGCCCGCCCATGTCGGGTGACCACAACAGGGAATAAAGTTTCCTTCGCTGCATCACTTTATTTTTAAAGAAGTTATGACTGCAAGTTCTGCGGGGTAAGACCCTCTTTTGCCTTGTTACAGGGTAACGAGCTGCTGTCCCAGAGCCGTGTCGGTGGAGATGGACAACTTTAGAAGAGGTCCTCGAGCAAGCACTCGGTGACAGGTGGAGGGAGGGCGGCCTCCTTTTATTATGATCCTCTTTAGCAGTAAATCTCAAAGCCTCCCGAGATTAGCATTTCCTTTTTTGTCCATAGGAAAACTCGGAAGAGCTGCGTCCTCCGAGCAGCCCTGCCCTGGCTCTAACGAGGGGCACCCACCCTCCCGCGGGGAGCCCCGGCCACGTCGGCCCAAACACCCCGCGCCAGCCAAGGCCAGCGACGGCCTCCCCGGCGGGGAGCGGGGCCCGGCAGCTCCGGGCCTGCCCCCGGGCACTGGCAGCCCGGCCCACCGGGGAGGAGGAATGTACCTGCCCGCCGCGCCATGGGGACCCCGGCCCCGCAGCCCCCCGGCCCGGCCCGGCCGCCCCTCACCAGCCGTTGATTTCGTTGCGGGAGTTGATGTCCGCCCCCTCGCCCAGCAGCCGCCGCACCTCCTCCACGTCCCCCAGCGCCGCCGCCTCCCGCAGCCGCTCCTCCAGCTCCCGCGCCTCCGCCGCGCCGCTCATCGCCGCCGCCGGGCCGCGGGGACGCCGGACGCCAGGCAGGGCCCCCCCCGCCCCGCCTCGGCCCGGCTGCGGCTGCCGCTGCAGCCCCACCCCGCCGCGGCGGGGCGGCCGGAGCCCGTCACGAGGGGACGGCGGGACGGGCGGCCTCCTCAGCGCCGCGCCGCCCGGCCCTCTCCGCCCCGCCGCCCGCCGCCGCCCCGGCCCTTCGCTCCGGCCGGCGCCCTCACGGCCGCCGCCATCTTGTGCTGGCGGCCGGGGCGGGGTGCGGGCCGCGGCCCTTGGGGGCAATGCCCGGGGCAAACCGGCCGGGAAGGGAGCCCGCCCTCCGGCGCTGGGGTGAGGCAGGGGCCCGGCGAGGCTGAAAACACCAGAGCCGAAGCGTTTCCTCTGAAGGCCTCTTCCCACCCTCGCCCACCCAAGGAACAGCCCGAGCTGCGCCGCTGCCCGGCCCCTGCCTGGAGCCGTGAGGCCGCCATGGACGGACACGAACCTGAGGCCGGGTTCAAAGCCCGTGGGCTGAGAACTAAACTCACCCAGGGTTTCCCCAAATCCCACCCCCACACCCCAGTTCCCAGCCCTGCCCCTCTGGCACGTTGCTCATGCTTCTAATTCTCCTAACTAAATCACTGCAGCATGTGTTGGGGACCTCTTTTTAACTTGGTTTAGCATCAGTGTCTGCTACCAATGAAAAACTTGCACTAAGGTGGGTTTTTTTCTCACCGTGCCTCTTCCATTGCTTACTTCCCTTATTAGTGACATTATTTTTAACGTGCCGTTTAATTTAGGACTTGGGTTGCAGCCAATCATCTTCCCTTTAATCAGCCAGGAGGGGCTGGGGCCCACAGGCCAGACCTGTCAGCTGCATCCCTGTGAGCCACCGCCACGAGCACAAACGGCCCTGACGTCTTTAACTAATATGACAGAGGTTACACGGTGACGCAGTGGCACCTTTTTTACCACCAGAGCACACGCTGTTGATCTCACGTAAGAGACGGCAACAGGCTGAGCAAAAATTTTGCCCAGCTCATACCAAAAGACACGAGCAACTCTATGGGAAACAACTCTGCTAGAGAATGGTTTGCAAACAAGATTTATCCGGTGACAACTGCAAATTCAGACCTTGGAGACCTGGAAGCCCAGCCCTCACCTGGCCGCTGCTGTCACCGAGACCTTTTTATTTTCACTCTCTTCCTTTTTCAGTAAAAGCTGTCTTAAATGATCACACTTTTTAACCCGTGACCCCTTTTGTCTATTTTCAGCATCTGTAGCATAAAGCTGTAAAGCAAAGACACGGCACGCAAATGCGGAGACATGGCGATACGCTCTAGGAAGCCGAATGCTCTGTTGCGCACTCTGAAAGCTTTAAATTCCAACTTACTAAATCTGGAAAAAAATCCAATAGGATAGAGTGGCAAAATAGCCTTTTCCAAAGTCGTACGTGGCTTCTCAGACGGCTGGGTCAGGAGATGAGCACAGGAGCAGGCCTGAAAACAGCAACACCGGCCCTAGTTCATGAGCAAAACTGCAGAGTGCCACTAGATGTCACGGTGGAACAGCAAGAGGAGCCCGAAGTGCAGTTTTGCACTTCTTGCTATAACTGTAAAATGCCTTTAAATCTGTCTCGCCACATCCATAGTGCCTCCACACGGCTTTGATCCGGCGGATTTCAAAGCTCTGCGCAGTGCAAAGGGACATTAGGCAGTGTTTCAACAGCAAGCGCAGGGAAGCCCTGGGCAGTGAGCTGATTCCTTTAGGGTTTTGGGGCTTTTTTTTCCTGTTTTTTTTTTTTTTTTTCCCTCTACTTGAGCTGTTCTCCCAAGGCCGCTCCAGGGCTTTTAAGGACTCGAAGCCGGCGGGCGATGCACTGAGACGGTCTCTCTCACGCTCTCTGGGGATGAGTACCCTACTCTCTCCTGCCTGTGCCAAGCCCTGTTAAATGCAACTCGGGCTCACCATTGCTTAGTTACACAACGTACTTCTCCCCGCAGTCATGAGATTTCCTCCCGCAAGAAAGACTGGGTAGAAGAGGATTAGCAGCGAGTTCACTTTGACTCAAAACTCCCCACTGCCGCCATGAGCCTTCCTGCGCCTTCCCCGTTTACCAGCACTGGAATTGCACACACCAAAACCCCAGCAAAGCCAAGACCAGGTTCTTTCCCTGCTCCTTCCATCCCTTTTCCCATATGGCAGCTGGGTTTGTGCCCGCGCTTGGCAAGCGCCCACAGTGGCTGTACCTGTGTGGGGCACACGTGCCTACATCTCCCTGCCGAGAGCAGCGGGGGCTGCGCAGAGCTGGATGCAGGGAAGGAGGCAGAGAGGCAGAGGGCCAGCCATCACCTTTGGAAGCTGCTGGGAATTGCACCCACTGCTGCGTGCTCACGGCTCGGCTGCACAAAAGGGAGCAGTCCCTTCGCCTCCCAAATGTCCCTGCTGAACGTCCTTGGCCTTCAGCAGGAACAGGCTGAGCCACTGCGGGAGTGTTTGTGCGTGGAGCTCAGATCAGTGATAATTTGGGGGGGGGGAGGTTGGTGGTTTTCCGGTTCTCAGAGCTCGCTGTGCGTTCAGCATCCGAGGGGGATCCACATCCACCAGCCGTGGGTGCAGCCCCGACAGCCTGCGGGCAACGGTGGGGAGCGCTGGGACGTGCCAGCGCTTGGCTTGGACATCCTGCTGCTGCTGGGAGTAACCACAGGGGAGAGTTGGGACATTCTTTGTCCTCAAAAGCATGTTTTCCAGATTCTATTGGTTTAGTTTTAATATCTGTCTTTTTGCAAGCTCCTGGATTGGTTCTTTTCTCCTTTTTTGGAGAAACCATGGTCTGTCTGTTTGGTCTTTGCGTCTGCCTTTTTTTTAAGGCTTATGAAGTTTTTCGTTCCTTTTGTATTTCAGGTTTCATTCCCCAACTCCTTTAACCAAGTTCTTAGCCATTTAAAATTATTATTAAACATCTTTTTAAAGGCTTCATTCCCCGTTACACAGTGATACAGTTGTACGATCGTACTTGAAACACCCAGTCCACAGAAGTAATGTTTCTGGCAATTTCAACCAACCCTGCATTTGTGTAAGGGCATTAGAAGTAAGATTTAGGGATAGTCAGAAACCTTAAACATAGTACTTAATGTGCACGCGCACGCACACACACAGATTTAAAGCCATTATGGCATTAAAGCCCAGGGAAATTGCAGGACTGGTGGAGAATAAAGATAGAATGAATTAAACGTCAAGCCCAGTATTCACCTAGATCTAAACTAATACATGCTGCTTATTTTGGGTCTTTCACTGGTGTTTGGATGCGGAGGAGATGGTCTCAGGAGGAGAAGTCAAAGTCACATGGGAGAGTTTCTATCATACCAGTTTTTGTGCTGGCCCCGTGGAAGTCCCTGCGTGAGAGTTTGTAGGTGAATTAGGTTAAATTCGAAGCTCCACGTTCCCAAGTCTGAGCCTGCGTCACCCAATGCTCGCTTTGTGCCCATGGGAAGAAGCATGCAGCACGGAGGCTGATTCATCTCATCCCGGGGCAGGTGTCTAAGAATAGCGCAGACAAATCATCCTCTGGAGATGCCTATTGTGTTCTACCTACTGTCAGAGGAGCCAAAGGTAACAAGCTTTCAACCCAATAATTTCCAGCTGTCTGGTGTCAGGAAGATGAGCACCTGAGGCAGGGTGTCTGGGGCCCTTCCTTCAGCTTCTCTGTTCTTGACGAGAGAAATAAATCCTTCCAATGAATTGCAAAGTTGCAGGGAACTCACCGATCACCTTTCTTTTGACCTTAAATCGTGGCTTTTTTCGCCAAATCGCCGAGCAGCAACAACGATGGGGTACAGATGGGGTTTAGGACAGGCTTTAGCCACTTGGAGCATCCCTGAATTGCAGCGCAACCAGCTATCCCATGGATTTTTCGGCCTGGCTGAGCATCCCGCAGGGGCTGGAGGGAAGCTGAGTGCCTAAGAATGAGATTTTTCAGGCGGTGTGAGCACACACAGACGCACACGCCTGCAGCACGGAGTGAAATTTGACGGGGGTTTGGAAACTGACATTGATATTTGGGGGAACGGTTACCTGCAGGGGAAGGATCTGCTCAGGCAGCCAACTCCCTTTCGAAATTACGCACGGTGCGCGGCTCATTTTTTTTTTTTTTCATTTGTTAATTTAAGAATGTACTTATTTGTAGGACAAACAAATAACTTCTGCACAAACAAGTCAGAGAACTAGAACCTGAGGGGGGTGGTACATCAGCTCAGGGACTCGTGGTTAAGAAGTCCAATAGATTTTGATAACAACTGGAAATTGTTCAGTGGATTAGTGTCTAAAGCCAGTTTGGCTTCATGTAATGACAAGCCTGAGCTGCAGTGCCGTGGATCCAAACTTCTCCCCCTGAGGGTTGCTGTTGCAGTTGTGGGTAGGGTCCCCAGGCATGAACCCAGTCCCTTCTCAGCTAAGAGATGTCCTAACCCAGAAAACTGAGCAGATGAGGGGCCGCCTTTGCTTTTTCTCCAGACATCTGGCTCCATTCCTCTCTGCCTGTGTCTGCAGTCCCTCGCTTTGCTGTCCCAAGCCCTGAAAAGGCTCATCTGGAGGACACGGGGCAAATGTATGTAGTTGCCCAATTCCTGTGTAGGGCCATGTCCTATCTAGGTGTTCGAAGCCAAAAGGCTTCTGTGGACCTTGTCCCAGATCGTCTCCCGCAGGAGCTGGCTCCTGTGGAAAGTGCGCATGCTGTTAACAAGATGATGGAGGTAGTTCACCTACATTGCAAAGAAAAAAATTGTTTTGCTGAGGCAAGGTCTACATTTGTTTCTGCGGGGCTTTCTTCTTTAGAAGAAGGTGGCCCCATACAGGAGACCAGATCAAGGTGTCTAAATTCTCCTTAGGTTGCGTTTTGGCCGTCAAGGAGAAAGCCACAAAAGCAAATCATAATGGGTTACATGTAGGGGCTACACCCTCTGCAATCTTCGTGGTCCTGAGACATCATGGCTGGTCAATTAGAAACTCTCCCTTGACTTGGATGGGCTTTCAAATGGACTCTATACAATTCAACAGAGTAATTAGCAAAGCTGTAACGAAAGAGGTCTCCATGGAGATTGACAGCATCACCTCCCAGCTGGTACATTCTCTGCCTCCTATTCTAAATTTGTTCTCGCTGTCTTCCTGGCTCTAGCCCATAAGGTTAGCAAAATCTTCCAACATTTGCGATACGTGAAAGCAGTGGAGAGAAAGACAAAGGCAGTTGGGAGGGGGCAGAGAAAGGAATAATCGAGTGCCTTAAGGAAAGCAACAGAAACTGTTCAGACATACATAGTCAGAGTTTCCAGAGCGGGATTAGGCAGAGCAGCACCTCTGCCTGCCTGTCACTTGCAAATTCTTGCTAATACTTTAGGAGCTTATTGGAGGTCAGCACCAAACACCCAAACAGACTAATCTGTATTATAGACACATAATCAAAGTCACAAGGTTTTACATAATATATATTGGTGACAGAAGAAGTGTTTGTTCGAATAATTTTGTCATCAAGATTAGTGTCCATGAAAGCCTCTACTGTGCGCTAACCTGGTTTTTTATGGCCATTGGTGCGCCAGATTCCTCAAAGAAATCGGGAAGGAGCCGAGAAAGTACAAACCAAGTATATGTTCTGAAACAGGGACAGTATTAGGTTTCTAGCCGTAGCAAAGTTAAAAAAAACCCAACACAAGTGTGTGTGTGTGTGTGAGATAGAAATGGTTGTGCTTAAGCTGCAGCTTAAGACACACAAACAAATTGCGGTAGATGCAATTTTTGCATTTGTCACTTTGTTCAGGCAGTTTTGGGGTTGCAGCAAATCACGCCTCACACTCACACATCACTTCTGCCGCAATGGCAAGAAATTGGGATTTAAAAGACAAACTGATGTCACTTGACCCACTTGTGAGCTTTGCGTTCCCCTCCGGGGAGGTGCAAGCCGTGGCACAGAGGGAATAAGTGGCCCAGGCTCACAGAGTACGTCAGTGGCAGAGAGAGGAATGGGGCCTATGTAGCTAACAATTCCATATTGACAGATCTAATTGATTTTAAAAGGAAATTAGTTTATGGAGATGTTTGGAAATATATGGAAACGTCTGATTTTCCACCCTGCACAGCTTTGTAACTACAGTGTTATAAAAACACAAAAGAAATATCTGTAAAATTACAAAAGAAGAAACACAAAAGAAAAAATGAATTCAAGACCATTTTCTCTGTCATGGGAAGAGACAAAGTCACAGCTCAGGCCATGGGGTTGCGGAGATGCACAGATTTTCCAGGCTCATAGGCCACCTTGTTCTCATGGCTGACGCACAGCAAAGCCAAAGGTTTTGTGAGGGTACCCCAAATCCTCCTGTCCCGCTGCAGGCGTTCATCCCACCAAGCTGAAGGACCTAATTAGGAATCTCATTGCCCTAAACTTCCCCCACAGTCAACGGGGAGAGAGAAAGAGCGATGCCAGCCAGACATCTGCAGAAGAGAAATCAGAACTTGGGAGGGCTGAATCGTCCTCCAGATTTACCGCAGTTCACATGCTGCTGCCATGTGAACCCAGGGCTGAAATCACTCCGGCGGCTTTTACAGGTCTCCTGAAAGCTCCTTTGTGGCAGCAGAGCTGACTGAACTGGCCTTCAGGTCAAGAAAAAATCAAGCGCTGGGTGGGATTTCCAAGAGTGTTTGGCTGTAACCTCACCCAGCTCCCCTTTGAAGTCAGCAGAATATTTACCATCGACTTCAATCGGAGAAAAATCAGGCCATTACAGAGCATGTTTGAAACACTCGCCTCTAACGATGCTCCCATTCCTTTGTACCTCCCTGCTCAAAGGCAGCCTGCTGCGTCTATCATTAAAACACAATCCTAGCAATTGGTTAGCTAACGCAACGAGCCCAATGTGCGGGCCCTGGAGGCACAGGAAAATTATAACGATTAAACCACGTGAATCTCTCAAACATTACCTACAATCGCTCTGCTGGCCACCATCACGTCAGGCAATCAAGGACCGGTTCTCTTCAAAACTGCTGTGGGAAAGAAAGTGCTGCGTCTCAGCGAACCCTGCTACGATGTAGGCTGCAGGTGGACTCTTCATGCTGCAAACAATAAAAGATCAAAATAAAAATGTGCGCTGAACTAGCTGAAATCAGAAAGAGCAACAATGAAAAAAGGCCATTAAACGCAGACAAACATTGCGTTGCCAGGGCAGGCAGGGCTGACTTGCTCCTCTAAAGCTCAATGGAAGGAGATCATCACCGCTTTGCAGACATCTCGCACACCTCTAGCCTGTGTTCGGCTCTGCTGCCGAATGAATGCCGGGAGAGGAGCCCCCTGTTCACACCACGCCTGCGTTTAGTCTCCTTCGGGCATTTCGAGGAAGGGTGCCAGTGGCCCAGCAGAGATTTACTAACTCTCTCTGAAGGCCATCATCTGGGTTCAAGCAATGCAGCCCGTATGGTGGCTTGCATCTGGTGGTGAAAGAGGCCACAGGGCAAACTGAAACAAAATAGTTCCCCTCTTGAAAAGACTTAATACACCCAGCTTACCAGGTAGGGGACTGCTCCTGGCAGAGGTCACACTCGGAGCGTGGTTCGAGGACAGACTGTGCGACAGCCAGGGCCGCGAACAACCAGCAAAGCCAACCGAAGGCAATAACTCTTCAGTTAAAAGGAATTTTGTCCTAATTTAGATTTAAATTCCAAGAAGACAGAATTGATGCTAAAAGGATTTTGTCATATTTGCAGAAATGGAAATAGTTCCATTTTGTGAAAATTAATTATTGTTTATAGTGAAGTTTTGGATACCAAACCCTCGGAGGAGCTCTGGGACTTCCAGGTTGTCTGGAGAAGCCAACGCTCGTTGCCTGATGAAAAGCCCAGTCGCTGGGAGCTGCTCTGCATCTTCTGGAGAGGCTCCCAGCCACAGCGAGGGCTTCCAAACTTCGACGGATTTAGTGCTTTGGTGAAGTCTCCCAAGGAAGAACAAGGCCAGGCAAAGCTCCCAAACTCTCGGCTCAGACCTCACCCGCTGAAGGGTTCATAAACCTTCTAAAAGGATCAGCTCAGAGTGATGGTGAGATGGTACCTTCATGCTGAAGTCACAGGGAATTATGGCTTACAGTAGAAACCGGGAGAAATTCTGGGTTTTCAAGGAAGAAAGATGACAGCTGCGGGGGGGGTTAAATTAAATTAGTGCAGCAGGTTAAAACCTTACTGTTTGTATAAGTTGAATCCCATCGCAAACAAAAGCAACGTGATGTTTCTATATGAAGTAGCTTTTTGCCAAGCAAATGGTGCCCCTGGGGTTGGATGCAAGGTCTCGGGACTCCAGCCTTTCACTGCTGTTGCTGTGTGAGACTCAGCAAGTGATTTCCTCCCAGCTTTAAATTCCTAAAAGTAAATAAAGCAGGTTAAATTAGGGTCATTTGCAGACCGAAGTGAATCTGTGCAATGGGTTTAATAATATTCATTAGCCTCCTACATGTGGAAGTAAATTAACCCACGTTCCTGGAGAAACATCACCAGCTTTGGTGATAATGTGCCGAGCACTAAGCCTGAGCGTGCGCCAGCCCCGCACCTCGCTTTTATTCTGAGCTTTCATTCAAATTGAGCTGTAACCGAGCAGAAAAACTGAAAATCATAAACAACGACAACAAATGTACCAGTTCAACGCTGAGGTTTTCGTGCTATGGCTTATACAGCCAAAGCAGTGCTGCAGGACACGGGAACGTCTCCATTTGCACACCATGGATTTGGCGCCGGAGTTTCCTGAAGTGCTGTTACTAAAGGTGGCCACGAAACTGGCCATAAAACTAACCACGAGCTACGAAAACCTGCAACAAATGAGGGGCTCAAGCCGGTCCGCTGTAGCCGTGTGTCCGCGTGGCAGGGGTTTCCCCACGCTCAGGAGGTGACAGTGCCCTTGTCCAGCCTCTGCGCCAGGTGAGCAGACAACTGAGAGGGTCGCCGTGCAACGACGCCACTGTTTCTTGGCTTTCCAGGCTACGGATCTCCCATTTTCCTAACTCAAAGCTTAACGGATGGAGCAGGTCTCACTCCACATTGAAGGTGACCGAGAACAGGGCTGGAAGGGACTTTGGGAAGGGACTTAGACCCTCCTGCTCTAAGGCAGGATGAACTCGTTCCCAACATTTGACCTTTGCAATCTCGACAATCCAAAGACACCAACTCCATGGCTTCCCCGAGTTATGCACAGGATATGTAGGGCTTGGCCTCTGAAAGAGAGAGGGAGAGACAAAGAGATGGGCCAGTGAAAGACAAGGCTCTGAGCCCAGCTTTCCCCCATATCTCACTGATAACCGGTTGATTACCTTCCTTTGTACCCTCTTTGCCTCTTGCTGTGCTGTTTCAGACAGAATAAACCTAGCAATAATGAGCCACCATCAAACCGGCGATTGCTTCCTGCCCAGCTTACGTTAGCAGAGAAAGAGAAAGCAAATGATGATTAGTCGTATGTCTGCACTCAAAGATAAAACCCCCGAGCAGAAGCCATCTGCCGAGGCATAAAATAATAATTCTGGCGCTAGCCTTGTCTGAGAGCGATGCCATCAGCTCTCACCAAAACACAATGTATCGCGGGCCTAATGCTGAGTTCTAGCAGGTGGCCCATAACCCTGTAATAAACTCCCTGACATTATTGATTTTCCCTCCCCAAACTGAGCCCTTTTGTCTAACTACATTAACTTCTGCTTACCGAGCATCTGCGCGTGAGGCAGAATGCACATCAACCGCGGCTCATCTCGGTGAGCAATCGCTGCTCTAAATGTGCCCCCGCTTCCCCGAGCCTGTCCGTGCACGCCGTTATCTGCTCAGATGGGTTATTTCAGAAGCCAAACCCAGCAGTTGTTAGCTATGGGCGCTTACAGGGAACCTTGACAAAAATCTTAAGGAGGGGGAAGCTGAAATATGCTTCCACTGCTAATTATGTATACGAACAGCCCAAAAAATAGGACACGGGTACGCCATTACCATTGCACGCCTTCAGCCTGACTCTGCCCCCGTGTGTGCCTCCGGAGCATGTGGCCGGCACGGCGGCCTTTGCCATTGCTTTGATGTTGGGAGGTGCATCCCACCGAGATCCTGCTCCCTCGGCCACCCTCATGAGACCCAACTCCTCTAAGAGAGGTGGGAAAGCGCCGGCTGGGCCCCTCCGCCATCCCCTGAGCGGGGCCTACCGAGGCCCGTGGGAGCAGGGCATCGCTCGAAGGAGAAGGTTTGGCCCGAAGCAAGCTAAAACCGAGGTCCAGAGGCATCGTCTGGATTTCTGCGTGGGTTTGGAAGCATCGTTAGCGCTCGAGGCAAGCGGCTGGCAGCTGTGCTCCAAAAGGGATCTGGTGGTGAGGTTCCCTCTCAAATGCGTGGCTGTCAGCGTTAAGTGCGATAAGCTTTACGTACAGACTGGAACATCCGCACTTTGCAAATAAGACGGGTTATTTTAAAAAGTACTTTTCTGTTGAGGCATTACGTTTTCGTCTGTGCAGGGCCAAGGAGCCACCTAAGGAGTGTGGATGGTGGTGGTGGTGGGGCAGAAGAAGAGCGTGTCCCTGGGACACGGTTGGGGTCCCCGCGGGCAGGGCAGCTCTCGGTGCCCAGTTTGGAGGAAGGGGCAAGGCTCTGGCCCGGCGGTGCCGGGAGTTCGCGTCAGTCCTGCTGTGCCTGGCAGCCCATGTGGAGGAGGCCTCAAGGACTTTAAGCTACGCTTGGAGGCAGAAGAGCTCCAGGGGAGGCATGGAGGTCCCGCAGCCCGCGAGCACGCCTCTCCCGGCGGTGGGTGCCACGGGCACCCGTTGCACCCCCAGCACAGCCCAGTGCCCGCTCCAGCTGTGAGCCCTCGCCTTAGGGCTCCCGATGCCGCGGTGAGCAAGCCACCGCCCGGCAGCGATGAATCAGGGCCCAGAGAGGGGGTGGTTTGTGTTTGTGTTGGCAGAACCAGCGGCAAGTGGCGTCAGGCCCAGACAGCACAAGAGGCCGAATCGGGAAGGGCCCCTTTGCGGAGGCAGAGATCAATGGGCGATGGGAGGTTCGGCAGCGCGGGGAGATGGCTCCTGCCCAGAGCCCTTCCACAGGAACACCAGCAAATCGCCCCGCCGGCCGCTGGGTGACTCCAGACGAGGATTGCTCGGTTTTGCCTGATAAATACGACCAACAGTTTGCTGGTCCTTTAGCAGCGGGTTAAGAAAAAAAACCAAACCCAACACAATGATACCTTCCTGCGCATCAGAGATCACATTTCCCTCCTCGATTAGAAGGGGGTCACAGCAAACACTGGGTCAACGCTTGGCGCAGCAGAGAAGGGCAGGGACACCCCATAGGAGCTTGGGAAGAGTAAGAAAAAGGGCAAAGAAATTATCACTGATGACAACTAAAGCCAATTCTAGATCAACAGCCCTAACTGGGACCCTGGGCATTCTCGGAGGGCTTTTTGGGACTGTGGTGTAGATGGACATCTGTGGAACATGGGTTGGTCAGGGGCCGCGTGTCCCCACTGCCGGCAGCAGAGCTGGGATGTGGCTCGGAGCCATCAGGGCTCAGGTTTGTCCCTCTGCGAGCCAGAGAAAGCTCATCCCAGGTCCCCATCCAACAGATGCAGATCAACACCATGATTGGAAAAGGGGATCTGGGTGGAAGCGGGGTTTCTTCTAAGGCTTTAACTCATTTGGGAAGATCTTTATAATGTCAGTATCTGACATGAATGAGACGAGATAAGCCATAATTTTGGCATTTGTAATAGATTTGTTCACAGAAATGGAGAATATGGATTCTTTTATTACTTTAAAGAAAAAAATCCACGATGGTCTATGAACAGGAACAGAAAAACTATGCCCAGGAACCTTGACAAAGACCCCCATTCACAGCTGATGTGAGCTGCTGGTGTTCTGGAGAACCCAGTCAGATCCACTGAGGTCAGTGCAGTTAAACTAATTTAAACCAGGTGAGAAAACAGCCCTCAGTGAAACCCAGGAGATATCGAGTGTGCTAGGCAGAGCCTGGCCATCCGTGCTGGGACAACCAGGGTCCCCGCTGTCCCTGAGCCAACCCGGGGCAGCCTGCAGAGCGGTGTCCTCTCCTGGATGTGCTCCTACAGTTGGGTAACAGCAAGTCTGGGATGTCCTGGCAGGGACGGGGCAGCTCTGGAGGGTTATTCAGAGTCCTCACTGCCTCCTCTGACCTCAGGAGCTGCCTGCCCGCATTCACGAGGATATTTATGGTGCTGTTTTCCTCTCTCTCCCGGCTGTGTTCAAGTGGCCAAGGGACTGATCCTTCATGGGGCTGAGCACTCCCTGTTCCTGGAGCCATGGGAGTCGGAGCGTCTGTCTGGTTTCCATTGGATTAGGCCAGGATTTGATTCCCTAAGAGACTTCCTTGCTGAAAGCATGATTCCTCAGTTAACACCAGTTTCCTGTGCCTCATTTGTGATGTTAGTACAGCGACCCAACAAAACTGTCGTTGTCATTAACGATAATTTCTTTGTCCTTTTTCCCAAGCTCCTATGGGATGTCCCTGCCCCTCTCTGCCGTGCCAACTGCTGACCCGACATTTGGGGTGGCAATATATCAAATCCAGCCATCCAAACGGCCTTTCCTTGAATGACCCCACTGACCTGCAATAGGGACACAATTAAAGCCGCTGAGTTTCATGCCCCGTGCAACCACTCCTTCAACTGCAGTCATTAACCTGCCGCCCCTTGAGCTCCACCGTCCTGGCCATCGCGCACTGAACACGGAATCTGGGTGCCGAAAACAGAAAGCGGTGGTTGGACTTACCTGTCCCTGGAGAATATCCCTCTGGATGGAGAAGAACATAGCAAAGCAGAAGACTACTCCATCTGTCTGATGCAAACCAGTGTCTGATTCTTCTGAGCCCCGCTCTGCTCCCCCGCAGCTGGAATGTGCCTCCGGGCAAAGGGGATCCTTGGTCTGGCAGGGGGGAAAAAACCAAGATGGTGTTATTCCTTCCTCCTCGGAAGGGAGTCCTGCCTGGGGTGGGTCCAGGCGGTGGGCCCCCAGACTGGTGGGTCTCTCACTCAGCGTGGCCAAAGCATGCGAGAAGGTGGCTTTCTGACACCAGGAGAGGAGATGGAGGCTGCAAGAACACCGTGGACCAACCAGCTCCCCACCTCTGGCCCAGCAGGTAAGGTAAACAGCCCGAAAAGACTAAAGATGGCAAGGAAAGATGACTTATCCATGGCTACAGGGCGGCAACCCCATGGGCCAAGGACAAATTCCCTGCTCGTAGAGCAGCTGTCGGGGTGAGACCCCCACAGTCACCACAGCATCTCCTCCAGCGCCCAGGACACCCGCGCTCTTCCAGCCCCACATACAGCTGATTTCAAAGCTTATCTGTAGTCAGTTTTACAATATAAAGTGTCTTTGTTTAGTCAACAGAACCACTAATACATGTGATTTTGTTGTTAATAGAGCTGTAAGAATTTTAAGTACCTCTTGGGAATGTGTCATTTTTGGTTGGCTTTTTTAGGCATCACAGGGTGCTGCGTTTGTCTTTGTAAACAAGTATTGAATAAAACATTCTGCGCACAGCCGCACTTTGTACGAGTGTCATGCAGGTTTCTAAAGTTTCAGAGAGAATAAATCAACTGCAAACTGCTGCCTGGCGGTTGCCTTCGCTCCTTATAAATAGCTAATTTGGACAACTTCTCTCCGCACGTCATATGAAATTCAAATACTGTGCATATCGTTAATGCGGTCACACAAATCAAAACTGCTACAGCCTCTTTTCTAAGCCTGGGCTGCCACAGAAATGCCACAGCCGAGGGTAGATCTGCTCCAGGTCGCTCTCCCTTCCTCTCGGAGGTGATCCTCGGGCAACACCAGCAGGTCACCGTGCTCCGCTGCCTTGCCCCAGGGGAGGAGCAGGAGCCCCATGGCCTGGGGCGTTGCCTGTATGGTGGCCCAGTTCACTGCTGGTTGCACTGGTTGGCGGCCATCATCGCTCAGAGGAGAATTAGGCCCAAACTCAGCCATGAAAAACAACCCTGGTTTAATAAACCCAACGGAAAAACTTTACTAAAGTGAGGGTTGATGGCGCCGGGGTCCCTTGGCTTTGCCCACCGCTGCGCACGGGGCAGAGGATGCGGGGCTGTCCCTCCTCCCAAAGCGCGGTGCTGCCGGTCCAGTCCTGCCGAGCCCCACGTGGGATGCAAACTCACCTGGTCCCCCCCCGGAGGCTCTTGGCACCGTGCGGGACCCATCCCAGCCCGCCCAGATCTCGGCCCAAAGGCTCCAATCCTGGAAGGTGCTGAGCAACTCTGGCTTCTGCCACTTGTCTCTGGCTTTTGGCACGTGTTCAGCATGAGCAGGATCAGCTCCGTGCTGTAATAAGCAGGGAACGAGGAACTCAGCTTGACTGCATTTCCCCCCCGCCCCCCAATGCAAAAATGCTGTACATTCCTTTATGCAGGTTTCCATAGAGTTGAACTTCTACTGTTTTTTTGTTGTCGCCGTTAAAGGGGTCAGCAACGCACTGTACAATGGGATCTGGCTGTCGGGAAATGGGGAGGAATTCAACGACACTTTTAACATCTTGCTGGTGGGGCTGGAGGGCAGCATTAAACCCGGAATCCTGGAAACCTCCCCACCAAAGAGAAGAAAAAAGCCCAGAGGAGCCCCGGGAGAAGTTATGAAGACACACTGCTTTGTCGATCCTGGGTTTAAATCAGTTATTTCTTCCCTACTTCCTTTGTTAAAATATGATATTCTAGCTTTAATTGCTTCAATCCTATTACTTGTTCCTTTTGGCAAGCGATTGTGTAGCCCCTTGCCGTGGGGAAATCCCCTGACCGCGGGTCCGTGCTATTTAGACAAGTCCTCTTTCAGAAGTAAATGCCATTCTTAGCATAGGGAAGTACTTTAGGTCTAAAGGGGTTAAGAAGGCCTCCCTGCATTCAGAAACATGCAGGGGTCCCACCGTGCCAGTTCCAGCCTTTTAAACTCTTTCCAGCTTTTTTTTCTTGCAACAAATCTGTCTGACTGCCACCAGGACATAGGAAGCGTGTGCCTGTCAAAGAAATCAAGTTTACTTTTTCTGACTTGTTAACAGAGGCAGGGTATAAATAGAGCTAACTCTGCTCAGACTATTAGCATTTCTCTTAAAATAAGGGGGTAACTTCCTAGGACCTTTAATCCAATGAGGTCCAGACCAACTTGCACTATCAACAGGGGCAGCAAAGGAGCTTGCTGAGGTTTTAGCAGACGTCAGGTGCATTTGGGTTCCTCGAGAATTTAAGGCTTATCCAAAAAAAAAAAAAAAAAAAAAGCAACCCCAAGGAAAACAAGAACTACCTCCAGCTCGGTCACTGCCATTGCCCTGGAGAAGTTCTGAGATGTTGTTGGTGCTGTTCTCGCGGTGGATGTGGATCTTGCTGGGGAAGAGCAGTGTCCTCTTGCTTCTGGAGGTCTCCCTGAAAGGGAGAGCCCTACCTCCCATCCGGTACTCCCACGCCGGGATATGCCCCAATGACATGAACCCCAACCTGTGGGTCGACGCGCAGAGCACTTGCAAGAGGGAGTGCGAAGCTGACCTGGTGAGTGATGCACGTTTTTATCTCTCCGCGTGGCGGGCAGCGGGCTTTGTCGGCGGGCTTGTTTGCACCCGCAGCCCGTTTCTGCTCCAGGTAGGAAGGCACCGGCGCTGTGCAGGGCTGGGTGCGGGCAGCACGCGCATTGAATTGACCCGTGACCTACATAAAATAGAAAAGGTTTGGCGATTTATCGGTTAAGCGGGGAGGTGTGTGGCAGCTGTCACTTACACCGATGCGGGTCCAGCACTCGCTTCGTTTGATCATTTTCCTTGCTTTCTTGTCAAAAGAAACGCCTGAATTCGATACTCCAGAACTCAGCATGCCTTGGGGCCAATCCGTAGTATTTCAGCAGTGTCACCATGCTCTTTGATGGTGGTGACCGTCATCGATGCTTTATATTCCTGAGGGAATCATGTATGAAATCATTTGATTTAACGTGTGAAGCATCAGCCTTTGCTGCACTTGAAACGCAAAGCGTGCCTGGAGTGCAAAACAGGGGTGTGATTAAAATGACCGGGCAGATGTTCTCTGTGATGCTCCCAGCTCAAAATGTGCTTAGCTTACAACCCTAAAATTCATTTTTCAACCTGTCAGCGCTGCCAGCTCAAGCTGGCATCTGAAAATACCTGCTCGTCCTGCCTCTGACATCACGTCCAACAGCCAAGCTCCTGCAGCCCGGACCAGGCTGACAGCAACGTCTGCCACGCCGAAAAGAGCCATCGGGTTTCTGTTGTTGCTGCACTGCTAAAAGGAGTGGGGTGGGGTGGGGGGGAATAGAGAAAAAGGCTGGCCATCAAGTAAACAAAGAGTTTGCTCAGATGGATCCCATGTGTTGTGAATGAAGGTGCTGTTTGTACTTTTGCCCTTCCCAAATAAGCCCCCTTTACTCCGACTACCAGGTGCGGCAGTGAATATTAAAACACTTTGCAAAACCCCAGCAGCAGCAGAGGACGTTGTTTTAATAATTTACTGGTCAAAAAAACTGAAAGCCAGAAGCCACTGGTTAAAAAGATTCGCTTTTGCCTTGTGGCAGCAGAGAGTGCCGGGAGCTCGCGGGGAGCGAGGGGGCTGGAAGCAGCCAAGGGCTCTGCCCCCAGCCGCGCTCCGCAGCCTCGGCCGGCAGCGCTCCCCGTTCGGGTTTCTAACTTTGCTGCTGAAACCTAGTAATGCGCCGCTGGAAATGGGGGAAGAGTTATGTTATTAGGTCATCTTTTTCCCAATAAGGAAAGGATGCTGGGCTCAGGGGAAGCTGTTTAAGTTTGGCGACTTAAAAAAACCCATTTTGTTCTCACTTGCGGAGAAAGCCGTTGGGTGTCAGGGGGGCTGCAGAGGTTTAACGCGGGGTGGAAGCGTGCCCCGTTGTGTACATGGTGGCAGCGTTCGTGGTCCCTTAAAGTAATCCGTAACAACACAGCAGCTGTGATCATATCAAATACCTTTTCTGCACAGAAGATGAAAATTCTGCTAAAATTAACCGCAATTTAGAGCTGACTGTAGCTGAGACGGGGTGTAATAAATCACTAGAAGAGCGATGCTGCACTTGAAAATAGGACTAAAATAGGACAGAGAAGCCATAATGAGCTGGTTTGTGTTTGTTTTTCTAAATACCATAGAAAAATTATTTTCGGAGCAAGAACTTCCTTACTTTTGAGATATTCTATTATTTCCTCTACAATGTGAACAATTACAAATCCTTGGCAGTTTCACCTCCAAGAGTAGGCTGTTAGTCTCAGGGAATTCAAATAATACTTTACATACTTCTGTGGAGAATAAGAAGGATTACTGCCTACAGCCATATGATAAGACTTTCCATCCGCTCTTGTTTCTCAGGGCTTGTCCTCAGGCATTTCGGAGAGCGCGGAAGGGGGGTTGTTGGTTCGGTAGTCAAGAAGTCCATGTGACTCTAGGAAAGATTTATGATGAGGTTAGTGTTTAAGAAACAGAAACACATTTTCCTTCTCGAGAGTCTTCTCCTGAAGCACTTCAGAAACTCCAGGGTGCTTAGACACCTCTCGGGAGATGCTGGGGGGCGGCTTCTACTCATTGCCAGTGCGGACACTGAGTTTTGGACCACAGACATCTGTGGCAGACCAGGTCCCCGCCTTGAAAGTTTCTGGTCTCTCTGCTTGCTTGGTCTCTGAAAAGGACTTTACTCTGTCCCCAGTAATGAGCGGGTCATTTTCTTTCCCTGCAGGAGTGCGAGACCTTTGAGAAGTGCTGCCCTAATGTCTGTGGAACAAAGAGTTGCGTGGCGGCTCGGTACATGGATGTCAAGGGGAAAAAAGGGCCGGTGGGAATGCCCAAAGAGGCAACCTGTGACCGTTTCATGTGCATCCAGCAAGGCTCAGAGTGCGACATCTGGGACGGGCAACCCGTCTGCAAGTGCAAGGACAGGTGTGAGAAGGAGCCGAGCTTCACCTGTGCCTCCGACGGGCTCACCTACTACAACAAGTGCTACATGGATGCAGAAGCTTGCATCAAAGGCATTACACTGAATGTAGTCACCTGTAGGTACCATCTTACATGGCCAAACACCAGCCCCATCCCACCAGAAACAACAGCTCGCCCTACTACTGCCTATTCTGAGACAACGGTCATCGATATCTTGCCGCCTGCTCTAGTGAACAACCCCGTCCATCAGTCAGTCTACGTGGGAGAGACCGTCAGCTTCCTCTGTGATGTTACAGGGAGGCCCAAGCCAGAAATCACGTGGGAGAAGCAGGTTGATGGGAAAGACAAAGTCATTATGAAGCCAAATCACGTCAGAGGGAATGTTGTGGTCACCAACATTGCCCAACTCGTCATCTACAACACCCAGCTCCAAGATGCAGGCATCTACACCTGCACCGCCAAAAACAGCGGTGGCCTTCTCAGGGCTGATTTCCCTTTGTCAGTCATCAAAGGAGAACCCACATCCAAAGAAGCTTCCCAAAACAAAACACATTTTCCAACCGATGAGTGCCTGAAGCAACCGGACAGTGAAGACTGTGGGGAAGAGCAGACCAGGTGGTACTATGATGCAAAGAAAAACAACTGCTTTACTTTCATCTATGGGAACTGTAACAGCAACCTCAACCACTTTGAGACCTATGAGAACTGCATGCTAACGTGCATGAACGGCCCAATCAACATTTGCAATCTGCCGGCCCTCCAAGGCCACTGCAAAGCCTACGAGCCCAGATGGGCCTACAACAGCTTGACAAAGCAGTGCCAGTCCTTCATTTATGGCGGGTGTGGAGGCAATGAGAACAACTTTGAGAGCCGGGAGGCCTGCGAAGAGATGTGCCCTTTCCCGAAGAACACACACTGCAAAGCGTGCAAGCCACGCCAGAAGCTGGTGACAAGCTTCTGCAAAAGCGACTTTGTTATCCTGGGCCGTATAACCGAGCTGACCGAAGACCAAGACTCGGGACATGCCCTGGTGACAGTGGAGGAGATTCTCAAAGATGAAAAAATGGGATTAAAATTCCTAGGGAAGGAACCACTAGAAATCACACTTTTGAACATGGACTGGAGCTGCCCATGTCCCAACATGACCACAGTGGATGGCCAGCTCATCATCATGGGAGATGTCCACAACGGCATGGCTGTCCTACAGCCAGACAGCTTTGTGGGGACCTCCAGCATCCGGCGCGTGCGGAAACTCCGCGAAGTCATCCACAAGAAAACCTGTGAGCTTTTGAAAGAGTTCCTAGGATTGCATTAACCTCCTTCACACGTGTCAGCCTTCCAGACCCGTGTGTTACGTAGGGCTAACAAGCGCTAGGCTAGTGCACAAACTAAACAAGCGGTTTGAAGATACACTGTAGGAATTATGCAGAACCCTTATTTTAATCCATTAACGATGCTTAGCAACAATGTAGTATGGTCTTTGGCAAGCACGTAAAACAGCAGCAAAAGGCTATTAATCTCGCATTGAAATCAATTCGTCCATATAGGAGTGCCATTTAACTAGATGACTCACTGCAGTAATTATACAATTTTTATGTAGCTTCCATCATAAAAGACGGAATTCATAGCATTTGTTTAGCTAATTGGTACACAGCTAAGTCATACATAATGTCAACTTAATATGTCTCATTTACAGTATGGAAACGTTATGGTAAGTCATTAGAAGTAAGTCACACTCTTGTCTCCTTGTAGCAGCACTAATATTTCAAGAGAAAAGCCTGTAAATTATTGTCTATATTTACAATTGTGCACATTTAACCAATCTATGCGTTATGAATTTGCTTCTTTTAATTGAAATTTTCCTAGCAGTTTTCTTTGGATTGTACCTCGTTTCTAAATGGCAACTACTACCTGTCCTGCAACCCTTACCGGAGAAAAAAACTCCCTTGATCCTATGCCCAGGACAACAGGTCCCTGTAGAAGCCCAAGGCACAGTCTCACCCCAAAATGACTTCTCTGTCACCAGAACAAGGTCAGCAAACACCCTCATTCCATTGCACTTCCCTATTTTTGGTTTAATCTATCACAAAAATGGTTTGTCTGTCACAAAAAAGTCCAAGGCAGAAGGACGGCAGTGTGCTGCCAGCTGTCTTGCTTTTGAAAATCCTTTACATCTGAGCGTATGCAGCAATTTATTGCTTATTTTCATTAGAAATCCTGTTTTTATAGGTGAGAGAGTAAGAGGAGCCAGAACAAAATTCAAAGTAGAGAAGTGCAATACGCAGTCTGCAGACTGCACTACACAGACACAAAGCTGCTGCAACTAAGACACGCAGACACAGAGGCGCAGAGTGGACGCTCTCTGAAGGCGTTTCTCAATTTGACCCTTTTAGAGTATTCTTTCAAACCACAGAAAACATTTTCCGCCGGGCCGCTGTACATACGCGCGTGAATAAATACCCTGGGAACGACAGCACGGGCTGTGGGTGTAAGCGTGCGCGTACACATAGGATTGATCATTTTAACGTGTGTGTGTCCAAAACTGTAACATTTGCCTATGCAAAAAAAAAAAAAAAAAAAAAATTCTTAAATAAAGAAAATTCTGATCCTGGAGAAATCCTGCCTCGCTAAGGACTGTCATTGCAGGGGAGGGGGCCAAGGGTGGCACGGGCCAGCCCTGCCATTGCTCTGTGTCGGGTGGGCTCAGCAGTTGCTTTGCCCAGAGCTTTCTGCCTTGTACCAAAGGCCAGTTTCAGGCTGGACCAGTGTCAAGACACGTCTTGGGGAGAGGAAGGAAGGTGCAGCGAGCGCTGTGCCCTGGTGCCATCTAACGGGCAGGACGGCGGCTGGTGCCCGGCGGTGGGCACGCGTCTGCTTTGGCAGCCATCTGCCGGGGCTGGGGGCGGTGAGGGCTGGGGGAAGGAGATGAAATAGGGGCCTGCTGGGCTTCAGCGGGACGTGGAAGGCTCTAAACCCCCCGAAGCCTGCAGGCGTTGGGTATTTTGCTGGTGCAGGGAGGAGGAACGGCCACAAGGGTAACAACGTTGAACGTGGTTTCTGTGAAGGCTTTCCATGCCCGGCACCAGCAGCTGAGCCACGGGCAGAGACCACGGCACGATGGAGAGCTGGGCTCCTCTCCCTGTGTTCCGGGCTTGGGTCATGTCTGAAATGCTCCGGCAGCAGGAACAGATCTAAATCTCCGGTTATTTGTATAATTTCAGTAGAAGCTGGGTGGGAGGGAGAGGAGCCTGGACCAGACTTGCTGGCTGAGAAAGTACCTGCTTGGTTTTTTTGTTGCACCTTTCCTAAGCTTACGTGAGAAAAACTCCAATTAAAGGTCCGTAATGTTTGTGTATGTTCTTGCGAAGACTGTTTTCTGGAGGCAGGAGACGCCAGCCCCGCTGCCCTCCTCTGCCGGATCATCCCTGGCAAGTGCTGCTGTTCCGATGGCTCATCTGTCATTTTTCAAGGAAGCCGTAGGAAGTGCCATGTTCTTGCCATAGTTTCTAACACAGAGGCATCAGAGGATGAAGGTTTAATAAAGATTGGCTTTATATGGCTCTTCTTTTCCAAAAGCTAAAAGATTTTGCAAGTGTGGGAGTGTTGGAGTGACTCGGGAGACATGTACCCGGTTGTTCCAGAAGTGCTGGGATGCCAACGTAGCTGACAGCAAAAAGCAGACGATTCATTGCTTTTCCAGCTCACACGTTACAGCGCTTAAGCCTGGGGTCTAAAATGCCATCTTAGCTTTTACTCCCGGTGAAAACTCTTACTCCCGTGAACGAAGCACACACTTAAAGCGAAGTGAGTGTGCAAGGGCTGTGCAGGGCTCTCCCAGCCCGCTTCGGGCACGCGGGGCTGGGGTGTGAGGGCTGGCTCGCACAGGGCATCCCGGGGGACATTTTGGGTCAGTTTTCCAATGCGGTGCAGTGCAAGGGGACACCAAACAGGCCAGCCCAGCTCCCAGACACAGTACGGCCACGCTCGTGTAGCTCCTGCCCAAACCTACGGAGCTGGGCTGCTTCCGAGCCCCGCAGTGTCTGTGGGATGCACAGGCCAGCATCAAACCCAGCCGCCATGCCACCCCAGCCCCACACAGGGACACGGTCCCAGCTCTGCTACGGATCAGGCGGATCCGTTCAGCTCCTGTGGCCACAATGGTCCCGTTGTCCGGGACCAGCTTGGTGCCAGCAAGCAGCCCCACGGTGACAGGTCACCCAGGGAAGACAAATACTGGACGTGACCAGCCCTGTTGGGAGTGACGAGCCGTGCTCTGAGCCCCCCGGGGCAGAAGGAGCAGTGCCATGGGCATCCCCTTGCCTGCTCGCCAGGGGAAAAACCATCCCTGGCCATCCCGGGAGCACCGCACCTCCCCGTGGCACGGGACTGACCCTGACCCCGAGCCTCTGCACCTTCTCACCTTGAAGAATTCAGCTTCCTGCTCAAAGCTAGTATTTTAGTATCTTATTAAATCCTTAGGAAGCCTAAAATTCAAGTCTGACCAGTCAGCCAGCCCCAGGGAAGCCTACGCACAGGGCCAGGCGCTGAAGGGTGGCGTTAAAGCCTTTGCAAGGCTAATAGGCACTTGCATGTGGCTCCTGATCAGAAAATCCCTTTTGTGGTGCTCATGCACTCAGTTTTCCGTCCTGCTCTCCAGGGTGCACCTCTCAGGGTTGCCAGAGAGCTGGAGGGAAATGCCAGTGTTTAAAGTTTGTATTAAATGTATGAAAGAAGAGAGAGAAGGGGAAGAGCCTGCTTGATTCCTCCCCTTGCATGGCAGCAGGCTGGGAAGGAGCGCGAGCTTCTGTTGAGGCTCCAGGGAAGAGCTGGAGGAAGGATGCCACCTCCAAAGCCACGTGGCCACGGCCATCGGCTGCTGTCAAAGTTTTCCTCCGCCTGCGGACACCAGAGAAGCAGCATTGCCTGCAGACACCGGCACGGGAAGCAGCAAGGGAGCAAAGCCATGTTAGCCGGGTCCGAGACCTGCAGGAGCTCCCCGGGGCTCAGGGACGGGTCTGACGGACATTTCTGGGGGCAGGAGGACAGCGCGGAGCCGCCAGCACCAGCACCGGCGTGCAACACGTGAATCTGTAAACCCTGCAGCCAGAGCTCGGTGGAAACCATCCAGCGTATGGATCCGAAAATGAGTCACAGGTTATTGTGCAAACCTTCTGCCCGGCCCAGGGAGCAAAATCCCAGCACAAAAGTGGTGGCGTGCAGCTCCTGCACGGGGCACTGCTAGACCACGTCCCTGTGGGGCCTGACGGCCGGCACGGCTGGCAGAGCCGGGCACGAGGTCCCCGCGCTGGCACGCACGGAGGGATGGCTGGGGGAGTGCTCAGAGACAGGATCCTGCACCAGCGCAAAGCCCAGAGCAGCTGAGGTCAAAGGAAAGAGGAAATTGAGTGTGTTCTCATTGCAGGGGCTTGAGATGAGGTCAGGCAGAAGTTTATATGGGCAACCAGCTCCAGAAGTAGGAGCAAACAGAGATGATGACGCCATTGGAATATGATTCAGACAGCAAAGGTATTTAAGAGCTTAGCTCCCAGTTGTTTCAAAGGGAATTAGGGACCCCTGCGAGAATTACTGCCTGGCCACGGGTCTGGGTTCCTGCGGGAGGTGGCTGTGACGAAGGTCACGCAGGGCTTCAGCCACCACCTAATGACTTCCTGCAAAACGGAGGAGTCATTCGGCTGGCACCAAATTAGCACCTTGCACCACGAGACCCGCTTCCTCCACCCGAAGCACCTTGCACCCTGCTCTGCTGTAATTCCTGCGGCGTGCACGTGCCGGGAAAATCTCCGCGTAGATAATTAGCAGGAAACGATCATGGCCAGGCTGGGTATCTACACCGAGGCCGGATGGAGCCAGGTTTCCGAAGGCACGGCTGTGAAAATGTCACCCTGAGTGACAACTTTGAGTTTAGAGCCTGTGTTTTCATACCAAATATTTGGTGTTTTCCCCTTCACTGGCGCTGGTTACTGATTGACTACAAGTGACCTCCAACTGCCTTATTGATTTACAGCGGCTGTCAAAGGACAAAAAATGGGCCCCATGTCCAGGATCTGAGAAATACTCTGAATGGAGGTTGCACAACTGAATAAATGTTCTGCCAGCTCTTTAAATCTTGGGGGGAGTGGAAAAAAAAGTCAGCTCTAGCTCCTGATCTACAGTGCAAACACCGGTGGGGTATGAAGATAACGCTGCAGCACTAGCGGACGTATCTATTAGCCAAAAAAGCGGCGCAGCCTGTTCAATTCACAGCTATTTATGGCTGGGCAAACGATATGACATTCAGGCCTGAGAGTTTAGAAAGCGAATGGAAAGTCTTCCAAAGGCTGCTCTGCAGTTCAGGTTTCAAAGTCAGGAAACTCTGATTTCGGTGTTTTGCTCTGCGCGCATCCCTGTTACCACCTTTTTGCTCAGCCAGCCCTCCCCGGTGCCAGCCTCGCTGGTCCTTACCCATCCAACCGCTGAATTTTGCGCCCAGCCAGCAGGGTTGGGATGGTCTCCTCCAAACTTCAGGGTCGCTGGTGGGCACAAACCTGTACGTGCTGCAGAAGCCCATGGCCAGCGCAGCTCTGGCAACGGCATTGAGAGCAAAACCCAACGGACAGGAACGTTCATGTTTCAGGATTACGGGCAGTTTGGGGTGGGGATGAACCTCCTCCAGACCCTACTCTGGGCCCTCTTCTGCGATTCTCTGGAGCTTACAGGATGGCAAAGGCCATGGGTCTAGTCCCACCTGGCAACTCCTACCCCCTCTCATTTGTCCCAGCGATGGCTAGAAATGCAGGAGGAAAGAAGGCTAAGGAGAAGAGAATGAGGAAAAGATTCATCTAGAGGGAGGAGGGGGAGCATTTTTTCACCTTAAACTGTCATGACAGCACGGTAGTTGGACTGGATTAGCTGGTTTCATTAAAAGGAATTACCCATAAAGGGGTTTGTGCCTTCTCTTCCTCCGTCGCTCCACCCCTAACACACCCAGACCGAGGGGGTATTGTAACACGTGTAAAGGACACGACTTCTTCTACTGCTTGAAATAAATAGCAAACCAACAGTAATAAGTCTCCAGGATCAGATGGTATTCACCCAAGGGTAAAAGTACTCACGTAAAAAATTGCTTAACCATTAACTGCAGCGGATAACCTTTGCTTCGGGCTGCGGCAGGACCAGAGGGCAGAAGGGGGCAAACATGGGGCTAATTTTAGAAAAGATTTCCTGGGGGGCTGAGTATGAAAACTCAGCAAGTCTGGTAGAAACTGTAATAGAGGGTAAAACTCACGGCTGAATGATAAAGATGACGTAAAGAGGAAAAGTCTGTGGACTTCAACAGAGGGAAGTGATGCTCCGTAACACTTAACTTTCTTTGAAGCCATCACGAGGACAGAGATGGTCCAGCTGATAGAGTCGAGTTGGATCAAGGCCTTAGAGCAGCTTCCTCACCCAAGGCTTTTTCTGACATTCAGCTGTCCTGCGGGGAGACGTCAGGCAGTCTCTTGAGCCAACGACTGGTTGAAACATCGGCAAGAAGGGGTGAGACTGAAAGGTCAGTTTTCACAAGGAAGGGAAGTTATCGGCAGCGTCCCAGGGGACCTGGGCGAGGGCCTGGGCTGCTGGACGTGGATGGTCTGGGAGAGGGATGGGAGAGGTGGGCTACGAAGGTTGCTGTTGAGATCGAGTTATTTAGCGCTGCAAAAACGCAAGCTGACTGCGAGGAGCTGTAGAAGGGTATCGTAATACCAAGTGACAGGATGATAAAATAGCAGATGAAATGCAATATTCGTTAACACACATGGCGGGGGGGGGAGGTGAGCCCTCGCTGTGCCTTCCTATGATAACTTCAAACAAGCTGTTCCCGTTCGAGCCCCGGATGATCCGCACACGGACCCGAGCAGGGCGGCCGGTCCAGCCTGTCTCTGCTGCGCAGGCAGCCCCCGAGCCCATCCTGCACATCGCACCTCTCCAAGCAGCAGCACACCCCTCAAAACAGCTTCACGACTTACAACGCTCCCATGAACAAGCACAAAAGCCTACGGACATCTTAAAAACCCAGCAGCACTTGCACGTCATGCTCAGCCAGCGTTGGTTACTGCCTTGCTAAGAAAACGCTACTTGCTATTAGAGACTTGCTCCTCAGAGCGCCAGATAAATCTCAGCCACATCCCAGCCCCAAAAATCTTAAAATACGAACCTTACCTCCAGCTGCCCCCACAAGCACACCGTGCTGCAGGAGGGACGATGGTCACAGACACAAACCCTTCCAACTCTGGAGCCCCGAGTCTCTTTAGAAGCTGTTCTGCAATTGCTGCATCTATGGTGCTTGGGGACGACGCTGGAAATCACACAGCTCCCTCTGGAAACGACTCCGAGGTTGGCCTTGGCCAAGTCACTCCATCCCTGGACAGAAGGCAAGGTGCAACCAGGACCTTGTAGAGACAGCTGTGGGGCAGAGGAGGTCCCACTGCCCTCAACAGGACTCACCATATAAACAGGCAGGGTCAGGTTCTCCATCCAGCAGCGTCCAACCTATAATTTAATCACATGAGCCAAAAACAAGCACCAGCACCGAAGAGTGACACACACAATTATTGCCTCCGCCACGGCCCCAGCATGGAGGACCCAAGGTCTTCCTCACACGGTCACATCTTCCTATTTTTTGCAATATTTGGGGTGCAAAGAGGGAAAAAAAAAAAACCAAAAAAAGCCTCGTCCCTGATCTCTGAAATGACGCCAGATGGCTGGAAATTGGGGCAGGAGCGTCCAGCTGCTCCCAGCGCCTGACACGAGATGGCGTGTGGCGTCAGGGTTTGGGGACCTCGCACGCACGGGGCCCCCGCCGGCTTGGGAAAGTGAAGCACCCCCCGTTGGGGTTGGATTTGCTTCGCCCTCGTCCATGGACCTGTTTGGCGGACACTTGGCTGTATCATTCAGATCTTCTGGGCGGCAAGCCAGACCCCCTGGAGCTGGGTGGCCGGGTCTCGTTTGACTGACCCCATCCTTGTCTGGGCGCTAATACAGCCGGAGAGATTTTAAGGTTTATCGGGGGGAAAAAAACCCCAAACCACAGAGTAGGGAGTGTGGTAAGGCAATCACATCCATTCCCAGGGCTGCAGGAAAAAGACACAATGTATAATTTAGTTGAGGCTTTTTCTCTCCCTGTTTGCAGATTGCAGTTTCTAAATATATTGGTCCAGTTATTCAAAATTATTCATGAATCTCTTCAGTGAATAATACTTGACCTGCAGATCATCCACAAAGCGAATATTGCAATCAAATTCTCCGTTCCTGCTGTAATTTATTGTAGCTAACAGATGTACGCTACACGCAGGTAATTAACTCAGGATGAAACTCCAACTCTGTGTTTGATTAGAATATTTGCAATTCACGATTTTTACTGTGCTAGCCGGCTCCAAAAGTCATCTAATCAAGAGATGGGCAAAAGTACCTTCTCTCTGACATAACGACACTGGTACTTCTGTTGGGGGGGTGGGCGTTCGGGTGAAGGAGCAGCTGCTCACAAGCGCGGGCCACCAGCGCCGCAGCGCTGCGCACAGATGCAGCCGGTCTGCGCAGGCTCAGCAGGGAATAAACAGATTAAAAGGAAAAAGTTAACAACGGCTTTCTCAGATCTACTCCCCTAACAGGCGTGATAAGCAGGACTGACACCAAAATCTCCTTATCTATTGGGTCTCTGATGATGCTTTTCCCCTGAAAATATCAGGAGCGCGGTGGGGGTGGGCATTTTTCTCCTTCACTGTCCAGCCCGTGCCTGTGCTCGGGATTCCGGTACCGCGTTTGTCTTATGGGGGGGCCTGGAAGGGGGCCCCAACTCTGCGAAGAGGGACGGAGAGCTGCAGCTGACCCGCGGGGAGCTTGCAGTCCCAACAGAGGGGCGAGGGGAGGGAGCGAGGGGTCCCTCGGTGCCACGCGGAGCATCCCGGGTCCCGCTCCTGGAGGCTGGAAGGGCTGGGACCACCTTTCTGCAATTGTTACTTGTTGGGCTTTCGGTTACAGAAATATCTAAGCGCAGCCCAAAGCACTTAGGGATCATGAGTCACCTCTCGGTGTCACAAACTGGGCTTTAAAATCTTGTTATTTCTTTTAAATAAATAAGTCCCTGGGTGTATTGTTCGTTCTTGTAATTTGCCTTCAGATGGCAGAGCCTTTCGGCGATCACAAGTTTACGCTTTCCTTTGCTGCCCCCAGCATTAAACGCATACTCTTTTTCTCGCTTTTATTTGTGAATGGAAGTTTCAGGTCTCACTTAGTCACATAATCTCCAAAGCAGGAGCTTTCGGGAGTCTGTCAACCCCGGGGAGACTCACAGGAGGGTCAGGAGGAGCAGTGTTGCCACCTAGGGACCTTCCGCGAGCTCTGAAAATCAGAGTTTTCTCCAAGACGGGATGCTCTGATGCCATTTCACTGGGGGAAGTGGCAGTTTTCCTGCTCGCTGGAGGTTTGGAGATGGTCTTTTTGGCTTGGCTTTTGTTTTCCTGCAAAATTATTAGCCCTCGTGGCTCAGGAATGTGTGCCAGCCAGAAATCCTGCCCCGCAGCCACCAGCTGCCCCATAAACATCGTCACCCAGCCCCTCCGCCCCGGGAATACATCCGTCCTGAGGTGCGCCTCTACACCTGTTACTTACCCATTCCATTTTTCGTGTTCAGCCGTAGGAGTTTTCCAGCAGACAAAAACTGAAGGAGGATTTGCTGCTCCCACCCCGGCAGGAAGATCTACACACGAGCGAATGATTTGTAACGAATACAGCGCAAGATAGATGGAGCTGCTTCTCTTGTTCACAAATTATTCACAGGCTACGGGCTTGAAGAGGAGAACTTTTTCCCTTGCTTTGTAAAACACATACACATGCATTTTTTTATTATTATTTATGACTACTTTCACTGTAAAAAACACTCCTGAGAGCACCCTTTTGCAGAATTATTGCAGCTCACAGGTTGTTTAGTTGGTAATCTCGAGAGAGGACAGGTTTGGGTTTTTTTTTTTCCCCCTTTCTTCTTTTTTTTCAGTCGTTGCCTTGACCAGTGAGACTTTTGTCACGGGTTTGAGCCTCTGGGCATTACAGGGTGATAAAACCTAAGTTCCTGGCCTGCACTTTTCTCCCCAGCCTGCTCAAGGGAGCGTATCGCAGCAGCGGCTCCTGGGTTTTGCCAGGAGAGCTCAGTCCTTAAATCAAGCTCCAGGGCAAACGCTCCCGAGCGAGGGTCTGCGACGTCATTCTGCAAGCGTTGCCCAGCCTGGCGAAAAAAGTGCTGTTTCCAGATCCAGGAAGGTTTCTGGCAAGAAGGGAGGTTTCTACAGCCTCAGGTGCCACCACGGGAGGAAGCGATGGGAGATGGACACGTAAATAGAAACAGGGACCCCCAACACCCTGAAGGGCTCAGAAAGAAGTTTCTAGGTAGGACCTTTGGAGTTCTGCTTATATTCCATATTTCTCACATTGAGGGACTCGTTTTCTTTTTCCGGATAAGACTTACTTCTCCCCACTTCCCTAGCTAGAATTAAAATGCATCTCCATGTCCTCGGCAATGCTGCGAGGGGGGCAGGTCCTCCATCCAGCTGTGCTACCTTCACGTGCAACGTGGAGTTTCCCTCCCGGGCCAGCCGGGCGAGCCAAGCAGCTCCGAACCTCGCCCTCGTGGCAGCCGCAGCCTGGGGATGTCCCGCAGCCCTACGAAACGGGCATTGCTCCGGTCTGCCTAATAAACTCTAACAGTTCCTTAAAAACAAACAAAAAAGATAAATAAGTCTATTTTTGCCCTGAAGATCCGGCCGCTGCTAGGTGCTAACTAGGTCACTCTTCCAATCCCTGTCTTCACGGCGGGCGTGCTGCAGATGTGAGCACGTGTGGCTGCGTTGCACATCGATTCGTGCAAATCATGTAACATAGGCAAAACTCATCGGCCCGTGAGCTCAGCAAATACACAACTGGTGCGCGAAGCCATTACTGGTAGGAGCAGATGGGTTGCTTGCTTAAATAAATGCATTTGCAAACTTGCAAACTCCTCCAGGTCCTGCTTTCAAAACCACCCGTTTGTTTATAGAGCGTGGCGTAGCCCGGCTCCTGCGCCCTCCGCTCGCCCAACCTTCCCTGGAGTGCAGGTGCTTGCGTTTTTGCATAAGGAAAATCTGAAGGTGAATACATTTTTGCAAACATAACTAAAAAAAAAAAAAAAAAAATATAAATACCTCTTTCGATTTGTAACGTATGAGTAAAGCATTGTTTACATTCGTGCACTGCTAATTGGAAGCATCCATAACACGAATACGTCAGCCTGAGGCAGAGCAAAATAGACACAGAATAAAAATATCTACAGTGACCTGGTCCTGCAAACGCTGAGTAACTTTATGCTCTGGAGCAGAAGTGCCTTGAACAAAATAAAGCAGCATTGCTTCTGGGGCTGGGCACAGCGGGTGGCTGGAGTTAGCAAGGGCACGGGAGGGAAATAAAAAGCTACATTTTCCCTTATTCTGCTGTTGCATCCTCAGCTGACAGAAAAAGTCAACGGGCTGGGGAAAAGCGCGTTTGTTTGCTTTGCGGCTGCTTGGGTGGGTGTTGCTCGTTCCCCTGCGGGAGCCCATTTCCAGCCAGCCCAGTCCTCCGTCCCAGCGCTCGCACAGCCCTGCAGCCTGCAACCTGCCAGAGACCTTCTGCGGGACAGGAGGAGGAGGAGGAGGAGGAGGAGAACATGCTCACGTGGCTCATCAGCTGCCTGCGCAAAAGCAAGCTGGTGGTTTCAGCCCCGTTCCCAGAGCACAATCGCCGAGAGCAGAGACACGGCGGGCTCTCAATGGCCACCTTTGTTGGCAGCCACGGGCAGGAGCGCGCAGGCTGCTGACGTGGCACCAGGCCGTGTCACCTTGCCCTGTCCCCTGCTGCGGCCGCACCGGGAGGCTGGATGCGGGGAGAGCCCTTCGGCTACAAGCGGGGGCTCAGACCACCTTCCTTCCTAATCTTTATGTTCACTTTCACGTCTTAAAATGAAAGAGAAAAGAGCACAAAGAGCAGAGCCCAGCAGAGGAGGGAGGAGGTGGAGGCATTTCCCCTTCAATAGGTCCTTCCTCTTTCTTCAGTTCCTTATTTCCCCCCCTTCCAGTTTCTTCCCCTACCTGTCGAGACACGGTTACCGCGACACGATGGCGGAAAAGCTGCAATTTTAATACGTGAAGCTGGTATAATTTTAAATAACTGCTTTAAACCAAAACCAAAACCAACCCAGAGGAAGAAAGCGTTTCCTCCCTCCCCCCCCCAACTCTTCTGCCACCCGCAGCACCCGGTGACACCGACCGCCCCGCTCCGCCGGGCAGACACCCGCCCGCCCCGGCAAAAGCCAATGTTTACATTTGTCACATATATTTTTAGAGCATCCTAGACCCAGCCGTGCCTCAACCCAGCCCCGTGGGCCAATTGCCATGTCGAAAGGCTCCCCTCAGCAAATGTTACTTCACCGCTGGGACGATGGAGGGAAGAAAAAAAAATGCCCAAGTGAGTCCCGGCAGGAGCCGGCTGCAGGGTCCCCGCTTCACCAGTCCGTCAGGTTCTTCCAGTTCGCCAGGACAAAGTGCGCAGCGAAGGCATTTGCTCTGCAAGTGGCCTCCCAGAACCTGACCTCTGCAAGGGCAAACGACGCTTACAGCGGCAAAGCGCCCGGCACAGACCCTCTCCCTGGGCCGGCCGCACCGCGGGCGGGCATCAGCATAAACCCGCTGGGTTTTGGTGGGCTTTTGGGGACTGCTTCTGGGAGGACTTCAAAGAGTTACAATTGGTAATGTCCAGTTTACAATTTTCCTTCTTTTTGTCTCAACTGGCTCATCCCCATGCTGCTCGGATGCTGTTGAGTGTTACACACCAATTAACGCGTCTGTTGTGGGCACCGCACGGCCCAGGCCATCTCCCGCAGAAAGGATTTGTGCCCCTGTCTATGTTAAGCGACAGTCGCTGCCATTTCATCCCGCTCGACATCAGCTCCCTTGAAAACATCCCCAAAAAGCAGCTGTCCCCAGTTTAAGCACACCCCGATCACGCAGAGGATCCTGAATGGACAGAAAGCAAATACCACTTTCTCTTTTCCCGTGCTGTGGGAGGGATCGCGCACTTCACAGGAGAACAAGGGCCACCTTTGTGGTGCCAAAGTCCACAGCTCACCTCATCCCTGGCTCCTCCACCTCTCCTCTGACCCGTCCCCACCTCGAGGACGGGGACAGCGATGCCACATGGGGCTTTTCGGAGGATAGAAGTCTGTTGATGACTGGGCGGTGCTTTACAACAGCAGCGACGTTGTACCCCCGGGGTCACCCAGGGCTCTCAAGCGAGAAGGAAACCTCACGGCTCCTCTGCAAGGCACAGAAACAGGGCTGCACCTTGTGCTGACGGGGAACAGAGGTCCACCAAAATGGGAACCGCTGCTGGAAGCCAAGGAGCAGGCGAGCACAGCGAGCAGGTCATATCCTTTCATTCCTGGCTCTCCACAGCATGATTTATCAAGTGGTTACAAAAAAAAAACAAACCCCAAGTAAAGAAAGAAATAACTGGCTAGAGGTTATACAGCCTGGGCTCCCCTTTGTCTTTCATCCTGCCCAGATAAATGCCATTATGGGAAAGGCTGGAGATCAGATACAGCCCTCGAGTTCAGGAGCTCCAACGGGGAGTGGAAGAAAAGGCTCTGGATGAAGATAACTGCAGCAGTCACGTGACTAATCCCAACATCTACAGACATCTTCACCTCTGCCTGTAAGAGCTATGTGATCCTAAGCATCCTTAAGGAAAACAACTCCACTCTGGCTAGCAGGTGACGAACTGCTTGCAAATAACACAGATACCTTTTTAGATATGACAAAAGACCAAAATATCCAAGATGATGGTGCCCCACAGAAGCGGCTCGAAGCCGGGGCACTTGAGCACAGATAGCTCTTTCCGAAAAGCAACCGGGAACCGGACGACGCGAGACCTGGCCATAGCATTCCCAGCCAGAATGGGCCTTTTGTTCCAGCAAATGCAAAGGTCATGACTGGGAACGGGCCAGTTGCCGCCCCGCAGCAATGCCCTCGGCAGCAGGGTCGGGCTGGCCAACCTCAGATCTCTCTGGAAAACAGGCAAAGCCAAAATCGTAGCTCTAACCACTCTGACTTTTGTAGAGAGTCATCTCAAAGCCAGTCTCACAGATGACCCCTGTTCTCCACTTACATATCATTCATTTCTAATTTCGTCAGGCAGACATTTAGGAGTGGAGTCTGTGCAGGCATCCAAAAAGCCAAACTCATTGGAGACCTCAGAGCAAAATGTATTTTAAAATGCATTATTACCCACAGAGCATATATAGAGAGGAAAAGTTTCAGTGACTGTAAAAGGCAAAAAATCCGCCCTGCCCAGTTCAGGTTTCCCTGCCCCCAGTTACCTCTGCTGTAGGTGAACAGGGTCATCATCCTCCTCTCCGTCCATCCTCCTCCTCCTCCTCACCTCGGTGGGCATGGGGGTACACCAACTGCTTCAACAGCAGCAGCGGCCACGGCCATCAGCCTGGGAAGGGCTTTGGGATGCTGCAGGAGGGAAAGGGATAAAGTATATGATATTAGTACAGCAGGACTGTTTACAAGATTTAAGAGTCCCCCGTTGCCATTGACAATTAACTATAGACTAGCAGAGGAACATCGTTCTCTACCATAATTATGTGTATTTTTAGATAAACATGTTCCACAAATGCTTTGTAAAGGAAGCTTCTTTGCCTAAAGCATCTCCTTCTTCTATAGCCTCCAGTGGTACAGCGTAAACCGTGTTACTAATAACAATTGTTCCTGCATTTGTTTCTTGAACACAGATCACAAAATACACAGTTTATTTGGGAGTGTCTGTATACTCTTCTATTTCTGTCCTTCTTATTCAACCCTGTAGAGTAAAACAGGCAACAGTGAGTCCGGAGAGGGACACAGCCCTGCCCTGAAGAGATTACAGTCTCCATCAGATAATACGCTGCAAATTATACATGGTGAGGCACAGACCTCGGCATGGGAAGAACACTTGGTTTGGGAAAGAAACTAAGAAACGCAAGTTTTAAGGAAGACCTTGAAGGAAAAGAGAAGAAAAATAGAGAGGGGGAACCTAGGAATTTCAAAGAATAAAGGAGGTGAGAGTTTGTACAGCAACACATTTAAAAAAGGACTGATACGTAGAGATGAGATCCGGACCCTACGTTTAACCGATCTTCTGCTATCTGACTTCGGGCAGGGCAGCTGCTCCAAATACCGAATTCTTAAAACCAGACACCGAGACTTCAGAGACACTGAGAAAAAACAACCTTACCGACCTCCGAAAGTTCATCGCCCCCAAACGCATGCCATCTACTGAGGTGATCCTCACGTCAACCTTGCCGACGGCTCTCCGGTGTCACCATCACCTTCGCTCACCTCCCACCAGCCACACGGCATGCGCGGGGACAGCAAGGCGATCCCAGGCAAGGTGGGACAGATGGCTTGTAGACCCAGCAGCTCCACCACGTGATGCCTACGCTTCCCTCCTATTAATTGGGCCAGTAGAGCACCTCCCATAGTAGCTCACCAAGGCTATGCCTTCGTTTGTAGGCTCAGCCAGGCAAGAACGAGCCCAGCAGATGTGTCGTAGCGGGGACAGTGCGAGACGTAAGTGAGGCAAGGGCAGGGAGAGGGGACACCCTTTATTAGGTCAGCTGCTGTACTTGGAAAAACTAGACACGCTTTCAGGCACATAAGGCTTCCTCAGGTCTGAAATAGAAGCAATAACCTTAGAGCTAAATACAGGTTGAGAATAATTGTTCTGAGTTAAACTTCATTATATTAATGAATTAGGCAATTTGAGGGAAAGGGTGATTGGTTCCTGTTGATCAAAGGGAGGATAGTAGCCAAAGGACAGCTGATAATGTCATTTATGGCACAAAGAGAAGGCGAGAGAGACAGCAATAATTATTGCCTAGGGATGGCCGGTGGTAGCAAAAATTATAATGTAATACGCAATCAATATCTGAGTGATTTTTATATCCTAGAGTCAGGAATTTTAGTAGTCGGATTGTCTTTTGAAGCAGTTTTGGAGACCTTCCTTGAAGGTCGGGAGTGAGAGGTCAGAGATGCAGCGGTTGATCTCTTACCGCGGGTTTCTGTCCTTTATCAGTTTGTACAAGTTAATTCGAGTTGGTTGCCGGCAGTTGTTGCCGCCAGACTGTCGGATCTGTGATCAAACCACACAGGCAGGAGGGCGGTGGTAGGTCTGGGTCCTCCCGTATCACTTAGACATCTGATTCCATTAAGCAGCCGTGGTTAATTGCCAAAACTTCTCAGTTCATCGCTATCCCTTAGATATTTTGTTTCCTGTGAAGTGCCAGTCCCAGGGAACCTGTGATTTCCTAAGGACCCATATGCTCACATAAAAATTAAGTTCATAGAGGACTCATAGAGAAAAGTTCGAACATTCTGAAATCTATTTAACTCTATACCCAGAAGATAAATTAATACGGTGCGAGGCTGATTATTAGTTAAGATTACCTCATAATTTCTAAAATATTCTTGGAGGCCGGAACCACAATTTCTTGAGTGGTTTGGCAATACTGAAGGACTGTCTTTAAGGACAGCACTAACAGTCTAGAAGGCACAAATGGGGAATATCATTACGCATTACTTAAAAATGAAGTACCGACTGTTCTCAAGTAAAAGAGGGTCTATGGCTCGAAGCAGTTAATAAATATGAGATTCACAAATACCTGCAAAGTCAGTAATTGCCGCAGGCGTTAACACTTTCAGCAGCAGTCAGGAATTTTTCACTCTTCCCATTAAATTGCCAAACGGCGGTGCTGCTCGTACCTGACTAACCCCGAGAGACGGACAGAGAACCCACTGGCTTCAAAAATACGTTGCGGTTATCTACGACATCTGAGACTCAGCAGGGAGTTAAAAGGCTCAAATTTGGGCTTAAAACCACCGAAACTACTCTTGACAGGGCTGAAGCGATCTGTTGAAGGCTGGGCAGACAGTTCATAGCACAGCTGGCGGCAGAAGCCTGCAGCCCTCTCTCTGTGCTGGCGCGCGGGGTGCTAAACCTTATGGTCTAACGAAAATCAAAGGGGAATTTGTTTTAGCTCGTAAAATCTGTATGCAAGTCTAATTTTGACCAGCAGCAACTTCAGCGAGTAGGCTGGTGTAAAATTTTCACATGATTTGTACTGAAGGAATATATACTTCCATATCTATAGAAACACCCACAGAAATTCTTTTAGAGAATCACAATAGTCAGTATGTGAGATCTCACTGCTCCGACGGTGGGTGAATCAGACTCTATATACCATGGACAATGAGAATCAAGTGCTTCACTTTTATATGCATGCCTTATTCCAAAATGCAAAGGTCACCTAATACACCTTAAGTGAACTGTACAACGGAGGAGACTCTCAAAGGCCACCGAGACTAAAGGCAGTAGAAGGAGGGAATGGCAGGTCAACCTCAGAAGATGCTCCTGTGGCACACAGCAACTGGATGAAGTTCCTTATTGACCGCAAAAACACAGCAATAGCCAGCTGACGTCTGACACTTGCTAAGAGGGAATTTCAATGGAGACAGAGGAGGAAACCAACACAGAAAAGGGCAATGACTTGCCCAGAGCCAGATCTGGAACGTGGGGTGCCTGAGTTGTCATCTGTTATACCATGTTCATCACTAACCTGCCACCTCCCATTTCCATCAACGGGACTAAAAACTCCCAGGCTGTTGCGTTACTGGACGAGGCTGCCCAAGCAGCAAATCCATGAGACTGTGAGCATCTAATACAATCCTTAACTGTATGCTGACATTCAGTAGTTCTTCACACTATGCCTTTAGAGAGAAAGTCAAGTAAGCCGTAGCCCACAAGGGGTGGAGGGAGAGGGCACCTTTCGGCAGCCAGAGCCTGGCGTGCCCAGCTCTGCCGTGGCACAGCAGCTCCTGGCGTGGAGCAAATTCAGAGATGAGGTCAGAGAGAAGTGGAAAGGGGTGAAAAGAAGAGTGGCGTCAAAGCCCATCGCAGCAGAGCAAGTAGCGAGAGACGGCGAACAAAGGGAGCACGCACAAGCTGGTCCTTCTGAGGATGCTGTGGGAGAGGCAGAAAAGACGAAGGAAGGGGTTATGGGCGTAGCAGGGAATGGATATATTCTGCCAAGGAAAAAGAGGGTGGTTTTCCAGGTCTGGTTTTAGTTACATTAGCCTGCCCTGTTGGTACAACCTTCTCAAAGCAGCTCGCAGGGGCACTAAACAATAATTAAGGCACTACATTCCCAGCGCTCTGTTTTGTTTCATGCTACGGGCAGTGTTGAAGCCAAGGGGAAACGGGAACGAGTGCAACGAGCTCCACGAGGGCACGGAGACGACAGCCTGTTTAAATGTAATGGTGTCCCAGCTCTCAGAGGAGGAGAGAATCTCTGGTTTCAGGCCTCTGAAGCACTAAATTACCCAATGAAAACTACAGCAAGTTCCACCAAAAGTGCAGCCATCAATACTACAGATTGTTTTGAGCAAACAAAAGTTGACAGAATAAAGGACGGGGGTTGAGGGATGTCTGTGCTGTACGCCAAGGTTTTTCTAAAAATATTTTACACCTGCTATTTGTTCCGCACACTGATCATATTTTGTCTATGAGGTAGAGAACTCGCAGTGCCAAAGGGAATGTGGTTTATGTTCCCGAGTCTTAATGCTTTTTCCCTTCTGTAAGGCAAAACTCCTTACTACCGTCACTAAAATAAAGCCAAGAGGACAAAAGTCACACGCGCACTGCCACGGTAACAGTTTAACCGTTCCTCTCGCTGATCTTTGGAAACAATCCCTTCAGCAGGATTTTACAGCTCTGGCACTTCGATTTAGCTCTGGCACTTCGATTTAGCAAACTTTTTATGCAGCTCATGAGAGGAATGCAGCCAACTCTGTACACTCAATTTAAATCAACTTGCTGATGATATAAAAAAGAGTGCTGAACCGCCGGTTTGCTTCATCTGCTCCAAAACTACCAACACAAACTCGGAGGTATTTATTCCTGAAACGTTAATAGAACAGTCTGGGGCGTCAGATCAGTAAATGAGCTCTGGTTTGATCCCATGCTGGCCCAAAGAGCTGATTTAACAACTAGTTGTTTGGTTACTTGATATTTCAGAAATGCAACTGGGCTGTTTGCTGCTAACGGGGCTGGGATACGGCGGGACACGGGGTGCTGGGTCATCATCTGCTGCCGCTGTCTGCACAAGCAATGTTAATAGCTTTCTAATGTTGCACGGAGAAGGGTGGATGGATCTTTCGGTGGCTTACACCCCGGTCTCAATTGGTATAAATGATGATAGCTTAGCTGGAGTTAAAAGAACGACAAAACTTGTACTCACCGAGACGGCAGTGCCCGTCCAGCCTGTGCCCTCTGGATCCCCGTCGGCAGCAGGAGCCTTTGCCAGCAGGACGCAGCGACGGAGAACTACGTATTGTCAACTCCACCTGCGAGCCGGCTCTCCTTTGCAGAAATAATCACATCAGTTTAAATTTGGTGACCGCTACTAGACTTCCGATTAAGAGTAAGGTCAGCTGTCTACCCACAGAACAAATGCAGCAGAGACCACAGCTGCCTGTTGAACCCCCTCCGCCCTGCCCGGCCATGATGCCCCCGCATTCCGTTTCACAGATCCCAGATTATGATCTTAAAAAGTTATCACATTGTGCTGAACTGAGCAAGCCATACAGCTGAAAGTGCGCTGAACTTGTGCCTGGGTGGGGACTTGGAGTGAAGAGACAGGATGCACTAAGCAGCATTGAGGGGGGACACATATTTAAGGTTGTACCCTTTTCTTCACTGTAAATTAAAGACACCTTCCGGGGTTTAACTTACACTGGCAATTTTAAGGAAGTAAACTGCATGTTCACACGAGAAAATACAAAAGAACTTGCACAACTGAGCAAATGCTTCCTTTCCCCCCTGCCTTCACTCCTTTTTAGGTCCCCGCTCTCGAAGCAAACGCCCTTACCTGGCAGCAGGCTCGAGAGCACAATGCTGGCTGCGTGCAAATTAAACCAGAGACTGACTTGGCACTCACTTGGAACAGAATGTTGCAATGTAAATGTTTGATCTAACAAATTCGGCACCAAACTTTAGCAAAAGATAAATAAATCGGTGAAGTAGACTGAAGAGAAAGCACACATCTTTAATTTCTATAAAGAGAAAACATTCAAAATCTTCCGATTTGCATTCTCTGAGAAAACTAGCAGCTCTCTCTACAGATTGTCTCCTTGCAAAACACCATCAACAACCCAGGGAGAACAAATCTCTGCTTATTAAAATCTTTGTATTAAAAGGTGCTGCAAAAAACCACCTTGTTTCCAGAGATTCCTCCTTGCTGCAAACCACCGCCCTTCACACGCGGAGCTGGAAGTGAACAAATCAGCATGGGAAGAGGATAAGCTCGATGACCTTTAAGACAAATAACCTCAGTTTAAATCACAGGAATAGCAATATGACAGAACACGCAGAATCGTCTCTGCCGTCAGAGGTGCTCAACCTCCTAGGCAGTTTAGGTATTACTATTATATTGTAAATACTAAAATTGTAGTAAGTCTTAAAGTCTAGGCACACAAATAGAAACA
Organism: Larus michahellis; assembly: GCF_964199755.1. Taxonomy (NCBI): domain Eukaryota; kingdom Metazoa; phylum Chordata; class Aves; order Charadriiformes; family Laridae; genus Larus; species Larus michahellis. The sequence continues at coordinate 8,080,190 of NC_133909.1, forward strand.
ATACACAGAGCTAACATTCTCAACTTTTCAGTAATTCATCCAATATTTTTTTTCTTATTCTTTTTTAAAGCAAAACCATCCACTTAAAATTAAGACACCAAACTTTTAAGTACGGTTCTGTCCACTGATGTGCCCTTAGTGGAAAGATAAACCAGATGGCAAACTCAATAAAAAGGAGCCAATTAAATACAGACAGACGAATGCCTAAAAAAACATTCGCTCCATTATTGCTTTTCAATTGGTTGCCATGGCATTAGAAATCGATAGCATCGTCAGCCTCCATCTCCCCCACATCCATTTCTTCGCAGCCTGACCAAAAGCAAAGATCTCATGCTTGGTCTGGAAAAACACCCTCTTCCTTGCAGCACTAGGCTTTTCCCACCAAAACTCTGCTTGCAGCAAACCGGGGGTAAAATCAAGTGCATCAAGTAGGAAGAGAGTCTCAAAATCCAGTTTCGGAATACTAAAGTTCAGATAATTTTAATCCTGTTCCACTCCTGCAGCTCACAATTCATCATCATGAGCCAAAGGATGACCCACTTGGCGTGTTGTCGTCTCTTTGTACAACTGGAACCGCCATGGAAAATAAGTTGATGTTTGTTAGATTTACAGATTCAAGTTTCTCTTTCCCTTGACAATGTCCACTAGCAAGGAGCACTATTTGCCGAACAGACGGAAAAGAGTACGGGACGTAACTTCAAAATAGCCCTGGAAAAGCTGAGTTGTTTTGTCAGCCTCCGAGTTTCTCCTCCTACTCACATTCACAGTTTGAGAATCAATTAAGTCAGAATCAGTAAAATCCACTAAAATAAAACCCTTAAATGTCACATTGTACTTGCATTACATTTCTCTTTTTAATAGAGCATATAAAATAAAAGTTTACAATGAGTTTAGTAAACTGTACATCAGCACTTTTATTCAGTCTAGTTTCTGAGCTATTAATCCCCAGTAGAGAAGCAGAACGCTGATGCACTGGTCTAGGACCTCTCCAGATAATAGTTCAAATCCGTTCTGATGACACGGAAAGTGAATTCCATTGAATCACCTGAGTCCCTTCTAGATACGTCATATCACACAATAACTGCACGTTTGCAAAGCTTATAGTCTTAACTCTCAAGGAAAAAATAAAAAAAATAAAATTACCTTCTGGCTTCAGTGAGCTGCAGTTACAGAAAACAAGTGAAAGTTTGCTCAAATAATTGTAGGCAAGTCCTTAATCAGGCTATGTGCTTTGTCAGTAGTATTTTAGGTAAAGCAACTCATTATTGTGGTGCATCAATACACAGCAAGCCTTTCCATCGCTCCTTTGTGAGGCACTGAGTCAGACTTTTTTGCATCATTAGCACTGACAACACAGTAAACGCCGCGCTCTGATCTTCAGCAGAACAGTAAAAACACAGACCACAACAGTCAATTAATTTTGAAGAATTTTAATACAAACTTAATATAAACTATTTCAGTCCCTCTTAACATGTAAGACACTGACTCAAAATACTTTTATACCTTTTTTCAAGTATTGCACAATGTAGGTACAAAATTAATATTTACGATTACATTTTCTTCCATAATATATAGCAAAAATCTTTAAACTTTTAACAGAAAATACAATTTGTGTTTCTTTTGAAAAAAGCAAATATTTCGTACATTTTAATTCCACCACTAAGGAATATTCTGTACACAACTTTTTATTTTTTTTTTTTAGAATTGATGTCTTTAAGATGGATATCTTACAATTTCAGTAAAAAAAATACAACATGAAGCTGCTGCAGCTGTCACAGATCACTGTAGTAAAAAGATATAAATGCAATACCATGTTGTAGAAACAATATATATACTCTGATATTTTACAAACTTTGTACTAAATTAAATTATACAATTAGAAAAAGACCAATAAACCCACCTATTAGTGCCAATTTTTTTAATATATATACATATATGTTTGTGTACATATATATATACACACATGAAAAAAATTAGCCACGTCCTTGCTATATCTTAAATACTGTAAGAGGCCTTATTTTGAGAGTATATTTTTGTAATGTACAGTCAGTATAAAATAATTTTGTGCTTGGTTGGCAAATGAAAAAAAATGATGCATGTTGTATTTATCTAACCAAGCCTGAATGTATTCATACTACAAGCCTTAAAAAAAATCTCAAGAGGTGGAAAAAAAGATACACCCTTGGGTACGTGCATTTTAACTTGTACAATAGTATTTACTTGTATTTCACTTTCGTTTTATTTTTAGTTAGCCATAACTGGCTGGAATTGCTGGTTAGAATACTGCATGTTGTTTAAACTAAAATTCAAGCCATCCACAAAAGACTTCTCATTTAGACCTCCATAGGCTGCAAACATATCAAAGGCATTACTGTACTGGAGAGGACTGAGGTTAAGGGGGCTGTCACCAGGAAAGATGCTACTGGTACTACCTTGACCCTGCATGTTAGGGAAAATGAACTCCTTTGCGTTAGGAGAAAGGGCAGAAGTCTTCTGCTGTTGTTGCTGCTGCTGCTGCTGACTGCCTAAGCCAAGCCCGTAGAGAGAGTGCATGGAGGAGGAAAGGGCTTTCTGCTTCAACAGGTCATTGACATTCAAGCCAAGGTTGGTGGGAGAGGTGCGGGCGACCTTGTTGCTACGGCCGCTATTCTTCATTTTGGTCGAGCCAAACTTGGTGGCAGCAAATGTGGCAGTGGTGAAGGTTAAAGGCTGAGTGGAGCGGGGCATGAAAGTTGGGCTCACAGCAGCAGAGTGACCAAAGGGAGGAGAAGGAGAACTAGACACTGAAGATGCTGGGTCACTAATTGGCATGAACACCTGGGCCTCTGGGTTAAAGCTGTTCTTGATCTCCTTATCCAACTCACATCCATTTTCATTATCATCCACATAAAGCACTTTCACTGGTCCCTTTTCACCGATTTGGTATGAAACCTCAAATGGGTCAATCCAAACACTAAGATCCTGAGGCAAGTTGCCACGAACATCATCAATGTCCAAACCACTCTCTTTGGATGCTTGTTCTATGACTGGGTCCACTTTCTCCCCTATATGTATACATCTAAACCCTGATCCTTTGTATGGCTTTTCTGGATACCAGTGGCCTTCATACTTCTTCTTAAGAAGTCTTTCAAGCTCTTCACCAAAAATGTTGACACGTCGTCTGGGAAGCTTATTGTACAAATATGAAATAATAAAATTGAGTGCTACTTGGATTTCAAGCTGCATAGCTGCTATGCCACAAAGTTATAAGTCTGTTTCAAAACCCGAAGAAAGTGTTCAAGATGCCACAGGGAAACAAAATTTCATTCAAAGTGCTGATTCTAGTCGATTATTATCCTTCACCTTGAGTGCTCTTGTTCCTTTAAGAAAAAACAAAAGCAAACACATCCAAATAAGGAAAGCATAAGATCAAGCTCCAAGGCCTATTCTCTCAGCTTCACCTCCTGCATAAAATAGGTTACTTTTTAAAATCAAAAAAATGTGCATCAAACTACTTATGTTCATGCCCACGGAAGGTAAGGATGTCAATTACATTCAGTATGACTTAGAAACAATACTGCAGAAGATGCACCAGGCATGTGTTTACATATACAGCATGGGGCATTTCAAAATCACATGAGCTTGACGTTTAGTTATTCACAAAGCAGCAAGGATAATTTTTAAGACATCACAGAACTGCCAGGCCTGTCAAGGGTTCAATTACCAACCCGTATTTGGATGATTTATAGTACTCAGCTGCAAAATTTAGCACCAGACTATTAGTTCAGCTCGAAAGGTCTTAGTCCAAGCGTCATTTATCATTTTAAAGTTTGCAAACATATTGGTTGCACCATAAGCTACAGAATTATAAAAATGTTAACAGTTGCTTTAGAAGGTTTCACACAAATAACTAAAATTATGCAACATTCATTTTAAAGTCCAAGCAAATCATCCGCATAAACTGTGCGCTGGCAAAATTATGCTAACTGAAGAGAAAATGTCCGCTGTACATATACAACAATTCTTCCTCAGAATAGCTAAAATGATAATGCAGCCAATGCATACAAAATAGATGCATATATCTTTTGTCACAAGGGGGGCAATGACCGTGAAATTCTTACAATAAATTAATTCAAATTTTTTTCCCTTTCTATGAATTATTCGATGTTATCACATGTAATATATTAAAATTACTAAATTCATATATCGGGTTATCTGTAGCTCAGATTTCAAGAAGTTAGGGGAGCTAACAGGGCTTTTGATAGCCTCAAAAACAATTGCTTTTCTCCTTCTCCCTGACTCCATTTTACATTTAATATAAAATATGGTTGCCACTGCTTCACAAAGGACAAAAGAGAAATTATCTATCTATAAAGTTAAAAAAGGGACAAGAATCAAGTATTAGCTCATGTACCGCTAATGAAAATCCTGCAGTACCTTAGCATAAAAGGTACTCATCCACAGGAGACACTTTTGTTCAAAAAGTTCCAAAGAAACAAAATATGTGTTTTTTGGCCCAAGTTAAATGTCCAATGAGAATTTAAATTAAGTGTGCTTTTCTGCACTGCATCACTAGGAATGAAATTTAGTGTAGCTGTCACTAAAGAGTAGAGAAATCAAACCCAATATCAAAATCCTTTAGCAATGTGAATGCAAAGCTTTTTTATTTCTTGCTCCAAATAATCTCCTTTTAAAGTCTGGAACCCTATTTCCAAGCCACTCGTGTTCTCCCCAACATGGTATGGGAATAGTTTGAAAGCCTGTACGATAAGGCGACCTTTAAACGTTTGCTGGATCAGCACTGGGTGGGGATAAGGAGAAGATCAAGGGCAAACAGAAGATATTTACAAAAGGCACACAATCGGTACAGAAAAGCTGATTGGGTGGTTAACAGGGTCATTTAAACATTATTTATTAATCCATCTGGTTTGTTTCCCTTCCGCCACGTCCTTTAGGAATGAAATGATCCTTTCAAGGCGCACCGGGCAGACGCTGTAAATTTTCCTAAGCCCCAAAAACTGATCCACGGTACAAGCAGCTGGTCAAACAAATCAAGAAAGATCATTTAAAACTACTTTTTTTTTTTTTTTAAATTATAATTATTGCGAGGGGAAGCGCTCGCCGGGCCGGGCCCTGGCTGAGGGCAGTGTGGGGAGTTACATAACGCGGCGGCCGCCCCTCATTAGCTCGCTGCTCATTAGGTTGCTGCTCACAGCCCGGCAGCAGCAGGAGGAGGAAGGGCATTTTCTGAGCCCCTAAGAAAGAAAACGAAGAAGAGGAAGGGGGATGACTGGAAGGGGGATGGTGGTGGTGCAGGGCCCTTCTCCTCAGCCCAGCACCCCGGGCTCGGGCACCCCCTCGCCGTGGGGCAGGGTCCCGCAGGGCGGCTGCCAGCGCTGCCCGGAGCGGCCCGGGCAAACAGCAGCCCTTAGTCAGCCGCAGCCGGCAACGCTCACTCCTCCCAGCCCGAGCGCCTCCAGGGGATCGCCTTGGGAGGGACCCCCTGGCAGCCCGGCTCCCCGGGCCGTGCCCTCTGCCTGAGGGACTGCCGGCGGTTCCGTTCCCCCCCCCCGCGCCCTCCTTCCCGTCGGCTCCTGTGCCGCCGCGCCCCCCCGGCCCTTCCCCTCTCCGCAGGGCCGTGCCCGCCTCGGTCCCCGGCACCGCGGGGTCGTGACCGGCTCGGCACCCCCGCCTCAGGGGCCGGCGCCGCCTCAGGTCCCTCGTCACGGCGGCCGGGGCCGCGCCCGCCTCAGCCCCCCGCCTCAGGGGCCGCCGGGAGCTGCCTCAGGCCCGCCGTCACGGCGGCCGCCTCGGCCCCCGGCCTCAGAGGCCGGGCGGTGGCTGCCTCAGCCCCTCGCTCGCCTCACGGCCGGAGCCGGGCGGTGGCTGCCTCGGCCCCCCACCTCAGCGTCTGCCTTCGGCCTGGGCCCCCCCCAGCGCAGACGCCCGGGCCGTCCCCCCGCCCTCAGCGAGCGGTACTCACCCGGGTGGGTGTGCGGGGGTTAGTGCAAACGATCCCGGCGGGGGTGTGAGTGCGGGGTGGAGGGGGGGTGGGGGCGGCTCAGCACCCGACCCCCATCTCGGAGAGCCGGCTCCCTTCGGCGAGGATGGGAGGGGAAAGGAAAGAGAAGAAAAAAAAAAAAAAAGGGAGGGGGGAGGGTTGGAAAAAAAAAAGGGGGGGGAGGGAAAGGGGGGGAGGGCTGCGCTGCTCACACCCCCACGACGGGCGCACTCGGCGGCCGCAGCTGGGCTCCTTCTGCTACTGCCTCGCCGCCCGGCGCGCCCCTATATATCCCCTCCCTTCCCCCGCCCCCCGCCGCGCGCCCCGCCCGGCCACGCTCACAAATCCCGCCCTCCACTGGCTGGCGTCGGGTTTGGCCCCGCCCACCACCCGCCAGGCCCCGCCCCCGTGCGCGCGCGCGCAGGTCCGTCTGTTGCCTCCTCCCCACCGCGGCGTGGAGGGGCCGCTCTCTACGTCAGCCCGCTCCTCACCTCACAACACCGTTGCGTCACTGCCCACGTCAAACCCTGCCCTCGCGCCCCTCATCTCCGCAGGGACGGGAAGGGGTGGGGGGCGCGATGAACTACATCTCCCATGACCGCCGCTGCGGGGGGTGGGGGGGCGGGCGGTGACAGCGTACGGGGAGCTCGGCGGCGGCCATGGCGGCTCCGCGGGGGTCGGCAAGGAGGGCGCCCCACAGCCCCTCACAACCGGCGGGGCTGAGGCCGGGGGCGGCCTCCCCTCAGCGAGGGCAGCCCGCCCTCACGGGCGGGGGCGCGGCCCCCTCACCCGCCCCGCCGCGTCTAAAAATACTCCCCACAGGTAGCAACGCTGACCGATTGGCTGCCTGCCCGCCCCGCTCGCCGCCTGATTGGTCACTGCGTATCGAGGAGGGAGACGTCAAACCCCGGTTTTGGGGGGGAAAAGAGTTACCGGGGCGGTGCGGGGGGGGGGCGTGGGCGCCGCCTGAGCCGCCGCCGGCCCCGCCGTGAGGAGGCTGCGGCGGGGTGAGCGCGGAGGCGGGCCGAGGCGGGCCGCCGGGGGCCACCGAGCCCGGGTTGGGCCTGTCGGGAGGAGCCGGGCGGCCCGGCCTTGTCTTAACGCGGGGCTCGGTTAAATCTTGGGGCGGGGGGGGAGCGGCGGGGCCTCCGCCTCCTGCCCCCAGAGGCCTTTGGGGTGAGAATCAGGCCCTCTCTGCATTAAAATATCCCTGGTTTTGCTCTTTAAATACCGCTTTCGGGTGTCACTGGGATTGGGGTTGGTCGGGTTAGCTTCAAACCGGCGTGCAGGGCCGGCTTTTGGAGGACAAACTGCGGAGGTTGATTTTGTTTTGCTTTGGGTTTTCTTTCCTTTTTTTTTTTTTTTTTTTTAATCTCCTCCTCTTGCTCTGTGTTTGTATAATAATAAAGCATTTTGGCATAGACGCCGCATGGGCCCCAGGAGAGATTTGGAAATGCCAGTCAGAAGAAATGCCAGAACTTTAACCCTTTGGAGCTTGGAATATAGACGAGACTGTGTGGGAGGCAGGAGCCTGAACACCGAAATGTTAAGAAAAGGAGGATAGTAGGAGGAATTGTGGGGATTTTCCACTGCCGAAAATTTCTGCGAGAAGGCCAGATTCATTGTAAAACACATAGTCTGTTATTCAGATGTACCAGTGTTGATGCTACTAGGATTGCAATATTGCAAACAACTTGAAAACCTTAATTCAGGCTCAAAATAGTTATGATTTTTTCCCCCTATTTTTCATTCATTTTTAATCGTAAATGGTTGCATGGGCCTTCAATGAAAATTGGGTCATCTGTCATCACTGTACACCCCAAATGGAAAATAAAAGTATGAAGAGTATAAAATTATACACATTGGCAACCGGGAGACTACTGAGAATTGCTGTAGCTGGGAATCCAAACGAGTCTTGGCTTCTTTGTTTTGAACAGGTTGTCATTACTTTTGCCACCAAAGTTAAGAGACCATGTGAAATAACTATGAAACAGATAAGGTGAAAAGGCAAATACAGTTGATTTTTTTTTTTTTTTAATTAGAACTTAGAAATCTCCCTAGTACAACAAACGCTGACACAAATTGACAGGTATAGCCATCAGCCGTGGCAGTGAACACTTCGACACGTTACTGTGCTGACGGGGGTAGCAGCAGCAGCAGCAGATTTCCCTTTGAAGTGGGAAAAACTGCACAACTCCGTAGATCGATGTTTTCAGGTGAGATTTAGTAAGGCGCTTTACAAACCCAGTAACTGTGCTGCTGAGTTGCTAAAAAAAAAAAAAAAGGTTGTAAAAGCAGAGACTTCCTTTTAAATGGCTTTAATGCTACATGAGAAGCATTAGGAACTGAATTAAATATACAGAGCTAATACATTTATAATCGAGGCAGCTGTGGGATCCTTTAAAGCTGTAAAAATGATGTACTTTTCTGTGGCTTATGTAAAGGAAGCTCCTACTGCAGTCAGTGCTAAAATTGCATGCTGTTAAACAAATCTGATGTTGGATGTCGAAGGCAGGTGATTTCCCTAAGAATAACCTCTTCAGGTCAGCGAGAATCAGGCCCATTCCTAGCGGCCCAATGGAAGTTTCAATTCGTTTGTCTGAGAAGAAAACTCTGACTTTCAAACTGCAGCGGTCATTATGGTGTCCACGTATAACGCATCAGAAGTAGGAGGCCAAACTGTAGTAGTGTTAAATTATTAGCCCCTAAAATCAGAGCCTAATCCAGGATCACTTGTATTCTTAAAACCTCAACGGGCTTTTTGATCCGCAAAGAGGTCAGAATAGGGCCTGCAGTATTTCTCAGTCCTTTTGACTAATACATTGCAATAACAAAACATCTACCTCTCCCTGCTAGAAAAATCTTTAAAAATGCAGTCAATACAAAATAACAACTCCAGCAGCAAAGTTTTACTCCCGTTGCCAATTCTATTCAACTGAAAGATTAATCTTAAAAGAAGAAATACATATTCTCGTCTTTCCTGACAAAACTTGGCAATTTTTCTCACCAGCAGAGCACATCAACAGGGGTATTCCAGAGCGTGGCAGGGAGGCAGGAGTGAGATTGGAAGTAAGACGACTTTCTTAATCTATATTAAACGAGAAGGGCTTTGATCTCATCCCCTGTTCGTAGCCATATCCTGCGATGCTGGCCAGCAAGACGACCATCAACAGAAACCAAACTACAATTTCTGCAGAGCCAAGATCTCTGCAGCATCGAGGGCCTACAGCTCTGCAAGACCTTTTAGAGACTAGATACTCTCTGCAAAGGGACATTCGTTTTTCTACTAAAGCAATCTAAATTTGGTTCCCGAAATAATTGGTAGCACTCTTTTAAAATCTAAATCAATATTATTTATTGATGAATATGATACCTAAACGCAAAATACAGTCTCTTAGTCTTGAAAGCTGTTTAAAGGAATTAAAAATAGCTAAGAAAATTTTTACTAATCTATGTCAACATGGACAAGAATTTAAGCGCCATAGAAAGCAAGGCCCAGAATATCCACCATGCATCTGTGTCCTTTTCTTCTTCTCTGCTGAATGAATGTTGCTGTTCCTTACAGAATATATAAGATTTATCCTGACAGTGGACCTAAAGCTTTGTAAAGTACATTCCCAAATATAGTACAGTCTCTTTTTTAACGTTTTCCTATTTAGGGGAACAATACTTCTTTTAGCGTGGGAGCCTGGGCTTTGATTTTGAAGAAATGGAAAGCTTTTCCCATTGTATTCGTCCCTCTCTAGCCCAGTTTTATCCATTTGCTGATTTTAACACCAGTTCCTTTTCCCCATCATCTATCAGTGTGAGCGACCAAGCCTGGCTGCTCTCCAGCATATAGCTTAACAATGATTTTGAAATGTAGTGTAGATTCTCTTACGTTTCACTTCACCAAGTGAGCAGAGATTTTTCCGTCAATGCAGGTCATAGGGGCTGTTACACAGTTGCCCGGCTTCAGGAGCTCTCGACCCACAAAGATTATTTTTTTTTTTTTAGATGGGAACCACAAAATCAGCTTGTATGTACACGCTGTTTTGATGGAACAACCAAGGATAGAATTCAGCCCAAACAGAGAAGTTCATGGGACATTGTCCCAGCCAGGTCATCTTCTAGGGGAGCCCCAAGCCCGTCCCTCGTTATGTGAAGGGGCAAAGGGTTAGTTACCTCCCATCGAGAGCAGGCGGCTGGAAGGGGCTCCTGCCTGCGGGTTTCTCTGCCAGGTTAAGGGCACGCATGGCAGGACGTGCGCGCCGTAACTCTTGTTTGCAGACTCCTACTCCCAGGACAAACAGCCACAGCCAGCGACTGGCTGCAAACCCTGTGGCTCCGCAGCAACCCAGGCTGTGCCCGGACTTGTTCCTCCGGAGCGCAGGGCGATGAGGAATTCCGAGGAATGGGATTAGTGTCCCAGGGATATGGGAGCATGCAGGGAAGGGCTGGGGGAAGGAGGACCTGGGGGTTAGATAAATGTTTATCGGTCTTGACAGGGGTACAGTTAATCCTGCCGCAGAGGGGGAGAAATAGCCTTTGAAGTGGAAGGAGGGAAACACTGGGGTAAAAGGGCGAGAATGGAGGACAGAGGGTACAGTAATGAGGGGCTGTGACTGTGAGAACAGCATCCCTGCATCCCATCCTGGAAGCCCAGAAAGCCCGGGTACCGATTCTCATGAGATGCTCTGGGGCTGGCCTGGCCCACGCAGCTCAGCTGGGCGGGCAAAGCCAAGCACCAGCCACCCAAGTTCCTCTGCTAATATAGCGTATGATGGTAGCGGCTCCGGTGATGCTAAGATTTCAGAAACTTGGCTATCAAGAGCTGGAGCTTGTATGCCAAGGATTGAGAAGCAGCTTCCAGATCTGGGGTATCTACAGCTTTGTGCAGGCAGTACACTCTGAAAAAAAAAATCCTTCTAAGCTGCTACTTTCTTAGATATTAGTGACCCTTCTTTAAAAAATAAATGAATAAGATTTTGCCGGGCCAGTATCCGTAAAGGGGACTGATCTGCAGGAGCTTAGAGCTTACAAGACCATCATTCTCTCTTAAGTGGCATGCTACTAATGTTATAGCTTGCCTGGCAAAAGTTACTGGAGTCCTGAGCAAGACACAGAAGGCAGCTGCTGGGTAAGAAGGGAAAATAAAAACAGGAGAAACCTGACACACTTTACTAAAGGCTTTGCACCAAAGCTTTGCTCTTCCCAAAGTTTCAGCCACCTTCCAGGATAAAGTAAAAAGTTTTGGGGTTTTTTTTGTGCTGAAGCTGGTATGAGGCAGGATCCCTTCTTGAAGAGAAGCCTGGTATGTGACATTTTGAGAATGAGGTACAGATCCTGAGAAGACCAGGTAAAAAGAGTGAAATGAGGAGTAAGGAATCTAAATAAAAATGCTGAGAAAAATAACAGTCACAGGTAGATAGATACTGTAATAAGGCGAGGGGGAGGGAAAATGGGAAATATGTGAAATATTTCACGAGTATCAGAATTTTCTATAGCTATGAATAAATGGGCTGAAGAAGAAGGAAGGAAGAAAGATTGATTTTATACCTTAGAGAGGTTGACCTTTGAGGAAAGTTTTATTAAAATCCAATATAATTTTTTCCTCGTGTTCACCTTTGCGCTGGGATTCTGCCAGTTTAATGTCAGTTAGTTCCGCAGTATCTGCTAATAGATGAAATTATGAGGTTAGGACTGTCCTAGCTGATAGCCATGGAACTTCTTAGTTAATCAGCTTCAAATGGTTTACTACGCTCATTCCAAACAATGATTCATAAACAGTTTTAAAGAGACAGAAAGCTGCTTTTTAAACTGTAAGGGCTGCTTACATGAGCATGAGGAAATAACTCAGTCTGCCTAAACCGAAAGAAGGAGCAGTGGAGGGGCATCTGTTCACCGAAAATGCCTGATAAACACAGAGATTCTGCTAATTTTTTGACATTCTGATTATCTCCAGTTAGGGTAAAAAAAGATGATCTAAGAATTACCAGGGGGGTCCCTTTGAAATAAATGAAACCTCAACTTTCTTTAGGCAAAGATCCAGACAATAATATTTTTCTTGCTAGCCATGATATCCTCTAAGCCACTGCTCCAAATTTGCACCCTTTGGCTCTCCCAGCAATGTTTTTTGTTTACTTCGTAAGGATCAGATGAACCCCTTACTATTGTCTAGTCCTTCGAGAAAACAAGGTAGATGCGTCTTGAATGAGAAGAGGAGGAAGGATGTTTCCCACAAATTGACAATTTATCATAGAGAAGCAAGTAGAAGATACCTCGATTTTTGCAATAAAATCTGTAACAAAACATAATTTTAACATCCCTAGGAAGACCTCACCTGGTTCTTGACTAAGAATTTAAAGCAACCAAGCACAATACAGCTCAGTACGAAAGCATTCATATCGTAAGCTTTCAGGTGGGAAGCAATCTGTTTTTCTGGAGCACAACTGGGTTTCTTGTGCCTTTCTGCAACACCGTCCCTGTAAGTAACGGTGCTTTGTGCAGAACCCAGTACTTGCCCAGGGCTTTGAGAGTTCAGTTAGTGGCTGCTACATGACATGCAGAATATCACATTTAGGAAAGCCAAAGGTTACAAGTATTGATACTGGGTCTGAGAGCATTAATTTGAGAAGTGCTGAGTTAACCGGGTGTGCCGTCAAGCTGTGACCATGTGAATGATGGCGACTTCAAAGTAAAATGAGTTCAAATGTCAGTGCCTTGATGAATACAGTCTGAAAATCACTCTCATGAGAGGAAGATCATGGAAAACTCTCTTCTTGTTAATAAAAATCCAAGGGTGTTTCTTTTCAGATAACAGAAGCCTAGTGACTCTATTTGTGCAGACACGAAGAGCTAGTTGAGTGGAAAGATGCCAGCTTATGACAGCTGAAGGTTTGACCCTGAATCTTTAAGAGTATTATCCATGGGGAAAAAAAAAGCCAATGGAAACTTCTCTTCAAGTTTGCTGCGCTCCTGATCTGGCCCTTATTCAACTCTTCTTAAAGTCCATCAGGTCATGGTGACAGGAATAATGGAGGGCAATGAAGATTCAAGCTGTGTGTTTGCTCCCAAGACATACAAAGTGGATTTTAACACGGTTTGTGCATCCTGATTTTAACACAGTTCATGTATCCTGTTCTTGTAAGGAATAGTTCATGGAAGACTGAATCTGTCACTGGCATTCAAACCATCATTGGGTTTATATTGTTGATTCAAAGCATAGTAAATCACTCATTTCCTCTCCAGCTCCTGATTCCTAAAGGTATAATTGCTCCAAAATAATATAATACGTGCCTTAAAAGATTAAGCAAAAGGTCACATTAGCATAACATCTTTCCTGGACTGGTGGCAAAATGCTGTGTAAACCTGGAGCCACACCTTGAAATCTCGCAGGACGGCATCTGGGGACGTGCCGGTAAAGCAGTGTCAGGGAGAGAACACGGATTCTTCTGTTTCACAGCTCACAGGCCTTTACCGTGCGATGGACAGACTGAGCAATCCTCACGTACCTACATATATATAACCCACTTCATTGTAACAGAATGTTTTCTCTTGAATACACAGACCAGTAGGAGCTATTATCTCATATTATCTCATACGCTATTATTAATGTGCAAGACTTCAGACTGTATCTGCACACAGCGGTGGACCTGTCTAGTCTCAAGAGTAGCCGTAACTAACAACTTCAGAAGAAGGGATAAAACAGGCACGTTGCACAATTACGTTGGGTTTGGCAATGGGAAGAAGAGATTTCTTCTTGATCCCAGATGATGATTATCTTCTATGCTGGAAAATGAGCTCTCGGAGTGACATACTTTTTATTGTAGCTAATGTAACTCAGATTTGTAAAGAAGGTGATTCTGCTATATGACCATATTATCTAAATTGCTTTGTCGCCAACGCATAGAAAACTGAATATAAAATTGCCTGAGCATAATTGAGTGCTGACTCACCCTCGATTAGGGTAAATGGTGCAGTGTTCCAGGGCGTCTTGGAGCTTTCCATAGTCTCACAATCCTATGTGAAATCTTCTGATTGATTTTTCTCCCCTCCAAGCAAACTTGCGTTCCATGCTCCTATTTGAGGCTAGATGCTACAAATCCAGCTGCTGTCACAAGACATCCTCCCCCTGCTTCGTTATCTTGATCAATTTTCTGCTGAAAGTCTCATCTTTCATCCTGGCTGGTGCAGTTGCCTCCCTTGTGATTATTCCAACTCCCGGCTCTCCATATTCATAGCCACTCTCCGAGCTCCAACTCTAACTCTCTAGTTTCTAAGGCTACATAGCTGTGAATGTTTTCTCACAAAACCCTTTTCCATAAATTCTCCCAATTTCATTTCAGTCAAATCTGAGGCTGCATCATTTTACATACATGGCAGTGCTCATAGCAGACTCTTTTAATAAAAGCACCTGCAAAAATGAGCAAGAAAACACAGCCCCAAGTATTTTAAATGGATTTTTTTTTTTTTCGTTGAAAATGGCCTCATATCACAAAACTCCATTTGGAGGTGTGACTGTGGGACTATCCTTAAAAACAGAAAAATTTTCAGGTATTGAAATGTAAGTGGAAGAAGGGCAATTTTAAGAAGCAACGCCAGAAACCCGAGGTGAACTGAGCCATGGATACTGGGCAGAGAGCTCAAATTTAGCTGACTGTGGCACTAAGACAAACCAACACTTGTGCCTTTGGGTAACCTCTGCTCCGACTCTGTCACTCAGGTAGTGAATAGAAGGCGTGGAAGAAGAGCTGTGACATAAATTATTGGGACAACAGCAATTATTAACCAGCAATCCCACCCACAAGGATTTGCAGAAGACGCCAGCCCGCAGCTGGAGGATCTCGGAGTGAAACCAGTGATGGAAGTGGCAGAACTTGGTTTAGTTTCCAGCTAGCTATGAACATCTCCTTTCTTGCTGACTGAAATATCGCATTAGTAGCTGTTGAAAATCAGGTAGGGAAGAGACTGAAATTTGTTTCCTTTAGAGGTGGGACTGGTTTCATATCAGGTAATAACTCAGAAATGAAGAGTAACTTCGGCACGCACATCAGGCTTCGGTTCTCCAGAAGCACTTGTCACTGCACAGCCCAACCTCGTTCCTTAGCAGGAATTTTAACTTTTGTTGTCTGGTAATAAATCATACCTGCCTTCCCCCAAAGAGGATAAATCTCATTTATTGCCAACTACAGAGAGGTAATAATGCAATTGTTCCTTCATACGGGGAGACCAGGCGTCTGTTACCTAGAAGTTCTCTTCCAAGTTGGATCAACTTTTCTCCAAGTACTTCAATCCGCAGAGTAAAGAGAAACTCAGTTGGAATGTATTTCCAGAGACGAATGAACCCCCAAGATAAAAGAATAACATTGATTGTAAAAAAATCACCATAAATATGGTATGGCGTGTGAAATCCAGAGCTGATCTAGAGCAGGGTCAGAATACATCCAGAATTAAGGATCTGATCTCTTCTGGTTGATCTGCACAAACGCTGTACCATCACAAAATACAGGCACATTTAAAAGACATAATGAAAAAAAAAAAAAAAGAGAAATCTTCAATGGTGAAGAAAACAACACATTCTGAGAGAAAAAACGACTGTCTGAACCCTTCAAACGTAGCAGTGAAATACATGAAAATGTCCATGGCTTCCCCAGTGGAGTTGGTTGGTACTCCCAGCCTGGGCTGCCTTTGACAGCTCTCTCACTTCCACTACAAGAAGTGTGTTTTCAAAAGGGGGAAAAAAACCCAGATGTTCGAGCTCAGTACTTCTATCCAGATTGCTCTTGCTAAACGTTTGACACCAGCCTGTCCAAGTGACATCCGAGTGGGGACAGCGGAAGTATTCATGTCCCCGATTCAGCTGAATCAGGGAAGTGCCCAGATGACAAGGAAGAACATCCCCGGGAAGACTCGAGGGAGGCCCTCGGGGGGTTGCAGCGCAGGGCGATGTATGCCCACGTCTGCATCGCGGCAGTCGTGCCAGCGACTCCAGCGTTTAAACGTTTCATCTCCAGCGACTGCTGGGTCGCTGGGCTGCGATTTACCATCGGGCTGCTGGGAGGAGCGTGGGCAGAGCGGGGAAGGCAGGGGACCCTCAGCTGAAAGCCTGAGCTAATTCTGCAGTGAAGATAAGCCCTTGGATAGAAATTCTTCAAAGGGATGTGACCAGGCAGACTGTCACCATGGGGGTCTCGGAGCAGGCAATAGGTCCCCCTCCTTTAATAAATAGAAGAAGATACAAGATGGTCAGGGAAGAGTACACTACTTAAATGTGCTGGAGAAACAGGCAGAAACATCTCTGGTTACTGATCCGCAAGGCGACAGAGGTGTTTGAAGGAGCAGTAGCGCCCATGTAATCAAACGGGAGCGACTGTGCTGGTCCTGCCCCGAGGCTTGTGCTCTAAACTATAACTAATGAGTGTAAAGGCACTGACAAAAAAGCTTCCACAGAATCCCTTTTCTAAGGCCTTTGATTTTACTGGAACATGCACAGCAGTAAAATTCACATAGCCAACGGGAAAGCCACGTCCTGGCCTGACCCTACCGCAGAAAACAGCAAAACAAAGGGGCAGGGATTTGGGGTCACGTTTGGGGAGGATCCATGATTCAGCATGTCAGTTTACTAAATCTCCTCTAATTTGTCATGTAATAAGGGAGTGGGGCAAATACCTGCAGCTCCAGGCTGCTGCTTCGTTGCGAAAAGGTATGGCCCAGCCAGTGACGAGCATCTGAAGAATAAATGACTCTCAATTAGGACAGTAGGTCAGAAAGAGCAAGATGATTCATATCCAGGACATACTCCAACCATCCACAATAACACTCAGCAATTCTAGAGAGCTTTATGTCTTCAAAGCGCCTACAAACACCCTGTCCTTTCAATGGCACTGGCAGGTAACAGGCAGCGGGGCTTGAAACGTGCGCTCGAGACCTGCTAATTGTTGGAGTCATTGAGCTAAGGTGGGAAGAAACAGCTTCCACTGTCCCTGCAGCAATAGGAAGGAATGAGGCAGCTCTGCCCTGGTGACAGCATGCCACCACTGGTCTAGAAATCAGGGGACACGGAGATTCACACCCCAGAATTAATAAATAAGGTCCCCAGAATTAATAGCCTCTTTTAGAGAACTGGCTGTATGCAATTTTCCCAGGAGCAAGCAACAGGTCGTGACAGATGGGGTTTAGGAGAGCTTGGCTCCTCGGTCGGCACCCTGACAATGCCTCCGCTCAGCTGTGCAAATCGTATTTTACTTGCTTGACTGTGAGTTGCTGGGCAGTGGGATGTAATTTTCCATGCTTGCAGTTGGCGCTGGGTTTTACCTTGACTTGCATTTGACAGTGCAAGCTCTGTCAACATTGTTTCACCTCTTGGCAAATAATAATTAAGAAGCCTGGACGATAGGTATATATTAGCACCCAAGAATTCAATGGCCAGCTCTAGCCTAGTCACCGTGGTTTACTCCTCTACAACAAAATGCCTTTTCCAGATTTACCTGAAGAGTGGGATGTCAGAAGAACTCAGGGATGCCAGACGTATGCTTGGTTGACTTTGATCTCTCTGAAGACAAATCTTTTAAAGTTTAGATCAAGGAATCTTTTAATGAAACAACGAAATCGTGCCACTTGTATCAGTTCCAGATATAAATAAATCAGCTAGAAATAAACAGGAGCAAGGCAAACGTAAAGGAGATGGCCGTGCGCTGCAATGTCAGTGCAAAGTGACTGTCTGATGGATGATAATATGGCTGGCTCAGAAAAAAAGTCAGAGTTTAAGAGTCTTTCTGCCAGCCATCTGGCAAATCTTCCAAAATATATTGCAGTAAGACTTCACTGAATTGCTAGCTTTTTTGCATCTCCTGCTACCAAGACAGTCTGTTTACTTTTTAAGTGTAGTGATGATTTGGAAATCTCTACTAAGACTCTCTCCTTAGGGACTCGTTACATCCCTCCCCGTAGCCAATTCATTGTCCCTTCCCTCCACCTGTCTGCCATATACGCATAATCTGCCCAAAGTAAAGATGCTCTTACACATTTAGGGGGTCACTAAAACACCAAGCACATGTAGCTGCTCCGGCTGCTGCAGCCGCGCTCTCTGTGCGGTCTCAGGTGCCGTTCCCTTGTGCTGCAAATGGAGGCAGGAGCTGGTGGCAGGGCATCCCTCCTCTTGCTCCAGAAGCATCGTTACTTCTCACTTGGAACGTAAGGGCGACATTTCGTACGTCTAAACAGTACAGAGCGTATTTTCATAACTGAGTAATTTGGACTCTGTACCCCATCAGGCAATAGTAAATATTACCACTTGCCACTTCCTAATGATCTGTGGCAACATAGAGCGATAAAAAATTACGGTCACTTAAAAAAATCGTTTTCCATTCCATGAAAATTAAAAATCTCTTTACAGAACGGGCTGCCCTGCTGAACGCTAATGAATTTTTTTTTTTTCCCCTGTTTCATCAGCTCCTCCCACCTGGTCCATAATCCGCTGTAATCGAGTCCGCAACCCTCCCGAATTGCGATGAAGGATAATGGCTTGTGGCCATAGTACTGAGAGTACCGGAACGCAGATAACCCTCCGACACGCCGTCTGAGAGGCAGCTGGAGATCCTATCTGGTGTCCAGACACTCCTGGGTTCTAACATGGACTCAGTAAAAGCTATTTTCAGCCTAAACGATCTTTGATACTGAAACTAGAGTTAACCTGGGCAGTGAGTGGAGGAGATCATCTGCTCTGAGAAATAAACCAAGGGAGAAGGGGGAGGAAGAAAAGCAGGAAGACAGCAAAGGAGACGAACCTTGGGGGTGGGGTAGGGATTAAATTGAAAACACGCACTGATGGAAAAGGAGCACAGGAAAAAATTATGTTGTTGCATCTCCCCATCACGACAGATCAGGGCCCTGTCCCCCCTCAACTGCCAGCCGTGTTCACCATTTGTAATTCTCAGCCTTCTTAGATAGATGGGGCTAAGCAACAAAAGCTGTCTCTTTGCAGCCTTCAAGCTCATCTCACCTTTGTTACAGCTCGTTTTAGACATTTTTAGTCAAATTGGTTTGGTTCTTTAATATGGGCTTGACTCTAATTTCGCCATGTACAGCGGTAACTTGTTAACAAGCTGCTCCAGGAGATCTTTATAGGACAGTGGAAGGCAGGGAAAGGAAATAATTACAGCATTTCCACCTACGGTAGTCTGCTTCAGGGCAGGTATAAATAGATCCATAAGTGTTTGTTCACTTAAAAGCGAGCTCAGCCTAACTGCTTTTTCAGTTGCCAGCAGCAGAATTGATGGTTTGGTTTTTTCCTTAAAAATGAGGGCAAAGATCATCTACTAAATATCACCCTCCCTTTCTCCAGACCGCAAGTAGCATTTTAAAAGTTTCAGAATTTTTACCAAATCCAGATGTCGGGTGTATAAAAGTATGGGCAATTTTTCAAAGCCATTATATTTGTGGAAAGGAGGACTAATTAGATCAGAAAACTCAATTCAGCTTCAGAACTGAAGAAATTAATGAAAAAAATAGTCATTCACATTTCGTTCACTTGGCGCATCCAAAAAGCTCTGGACCGATTCATGCAAACAGTAACTCCCTTTGGGGTCCCACCACGAGTTTTAGGAAAGCACTTGCTAAAGTGTCTGAAAACGCCCCGTTTCTGGTCCGTAGGCAACTGAAGAGCAGAGCGGGCACAACCCAACGCCCAGCTGGGATGGGACTGGGGTCTCAGCAGGTCAGGGGGGGATCCATCTGTGAGCAGAGCAGCAGGACCCTTCCTTCCAGCTCCAGCATCCCAGAAACAACCTACCTGACTTAAAGAAAGTTAGGAAGCCTCTCCCCGGGGTCCAGCACACCTTGGTGCGGGAGGGAGAGGAGCCCAGTGTGGTGGCCCACCCAGGGTGCCCTGGACCTCTCTCCTGGAGCCACCCTCCCGTAGCTCCATTTGCTGTCCCGTGGCTCCGGAGCCCAAAGCCCTGCCAACATCCACCTTTCCCTGCATGAAATTGTTTAAATAAACTTTCCCCACCGTGGGCTCACAGAAATGCAATAAACATCATTTAGGTAGTCTCCTCGGTAGCTCTGCTAATGGGCGGGCTGTAATGGCGTTACGGGGGCTTTCTAGGCAAACCTGCTGGATGCTGCCTCTGGCCTCCCGTGTTAAAGCCTCACCTCGGTCCTCGGCTATAGCCCACGAGCACGTACTCTGCCACTGCCTATTGTTCAAGCTACAGGTACTATATTTAACTGAACAATAGCTAATAAACAAAAGATATTTTAAGTGGTCTGCGGTGTCTGCTGAGCACCAGCTGCCCTTTTTGTGTTTTACTGTGTCTTCAGTCCTGATGCTCAGGTCTCCCGACTCCCATTCAGCTGCAAAAGCCCACGGCTACAGCGAGAGGAACAAACTAATCTGATAGGGAAATAAAACAATTGATGGCTCATAAAAGCAAAAGGGACAGATATTTGAAAGGCAAAAAAGCAGAACAGATTCAAAGCTAATTGTAAGTCCTACCACAGGAGTGCCGTAGAAGCAGCGAGTTCCTCCACGTTCCTCCGCTCGTGCCCCAAGCCAGCCAGCTTCACGGGTGCCCAGACTCAAACCAGTGATTCCAGGTAGCGTTAATAAGGTTTAGATCTGGATGAAACCACTCTTCTGCTCGCCTGGGGATGTGATTCAGACCTCCGGTCTTGTGGCATGCGGCAGCCTTGCCTGCTTCAGGCCATGCTGAAGCACCTGGAGGTGCACATTTGTGGGTCCCAGCCCAAAGCCCTGGGACAGGAGCTGTGTGTAACCAAAGGAGGTGAGCTCTGCTGGAGTCTGCAGAGAGCTGAGGGAGGGAAGGAGCTGCTCCCAAGTTTCCCATGGGGAGCTGACTCCAAAATCAACGGTTTTGAAGGCAACAGCAGCTCAAGCTCCCCAACAGTACAGCGATACGTGGCTGTAGGCGAGGAGGACAGGAGGCTGAGCCCACTCACCCAATACCCCGCCTTCCCCCTGGCAGGGCAGTGGGTAGAGTCAGCTGCTGCTCTTCAGGGAAAAGAGGAGCCCGGGACCTGCCCGGACACCCCTGTGATGGGGGGTGACATCCCTGGGGCTGGCAGGGACCCCCTCCATGTCCCAGCTGTCTCAGCTGCAGGGTTTGGGGCTGTCACTTCCGCATCCCCCGTCTCTCCCCGAGGCAGCGGAACGAGGGCAGCGGAAATCTGAAGTAGAGAGATTTACTTTACTCGAGGATTCCTATTCAAAGCTACAGCTATTGACAGATATTTTTTCTATTCCTGCGTTCGGTGGGAGGAAGCTGATAGTATTTATTAAGCTGATCTCAGGCACCGAGGCTCGATCCTAACTCCAGATACGCAGGCAATCATCAGAGCCTGTTGTGTCTGCATGAATATACTAATCCTGCCTCTGCTTTCTGAATACATAAAGTGATGCATAGGACCATTCATCTATGACAGAGTCGTCTTGATGGCTGCAGAGGGCAAGACAGTATTTTTTAATATGGAAAACTGTATGGCAAGCTATTTTAGGACCTTAGGATCATTAACATTTTTGAATGTCTGAGAAGCTGCTAACATTTATAAGACTTTACAACCAAGATCCATTCTCCCAAATGGAGAAAGAGCTCATATTTTTCACATACACTTTAGATATTGATAATTTTCTCATTTTCTGATATGACAGGGCTTGGGGATTTTTTTTCCCCGCTGAGACAAGATGACTGACAGAAGGAGATGAGAATTTCTCATAAAGAGAAGCAATGCCTTTTTACACAGCCGAGGCTGGAAGAAAGCAATAATTGTCCTAATACGCAGGCACGGTTCTCCAGAAAGGCTGATGATTTATTTCCAGAGACACCGCTGACAAAAATGCCAGGCATGTCTTCCCAAGCCAAGACGTGAGGTGGGATCGGTTTGAACAAACCCTCGCCCGCCTGCCGTGCTGCCGGTCTGGGGTGAGTTCGGTGCCAGCCTGGGACACCCCGTCCCCGATGGACGTGGATCAGTGGAGCTTCACCGACCGGCACCTCTGCCATGGCAAGTCCGACCCGCAGTCCCAGAGGTGGGCTCAGTGGATGCTGGGGCGCTTAGAGGCGCCGGGGAGCTTTGGGCAGAAGTTAGAGCTGCCACTGCTGAACCCCTTTGGCCCCTGCTTTAGAAAAAAACCCAAACAAACCCCAAAAATGGAGAAGCTGCCTCCAGCGCTTGGGCCAGCGCAGAGCCTGGGAGCAGCCCAGTGCCCACCACGGGGATGCCTGTCCTCGAGGGTGACCACTGCTCCTGCCCTACAGCGGCCGAGCAGCTTTGCTTTCTGCGTGGCTCCTCTATAACCCCTGCCTTTTCCCAGGGCTTGCACCTTTGCAGTGGCTGTAGCTGTTTCACTGGTCCACACAAGCCAAAATTTACCCCCCTTTACCTGCTTTCCTCCCAGCCTCCTCTTCCAGCTGTTCTTTGTCTCCTCTCTCTATCTGCATCTCATGTTCTTCTCTGCTGTTCCTAATAGCTTTTATCTATGCCAAGTCCCATCCTACTCATCTCTCATTAAACCCCAGACCTTTCGCAGAGCTTTTCTGCATTGATCTCCCAGCCAGCTTTTGTCTCTTTGACATCTAGGTTCTCTTCGTTTGTACTTTTCTCTCTGGATCTGGGAATAATTCTGCCTCTATTGATGTTACTGGATCCAGGCCCTTATATTTTATTAAACTCCTCGGGGTAAGGATCGTGGCTTTCAAGGGATAGATGCGTATCTCCTGCTTCGCAGATATGATGGTGGGTACGACTGCTCCCTGCACCAGCAACACCCAGGGTGTCAAGAGGCTGATGTGCATCACAAACAGAAGGAATCTTACCCTGTGCTCGATACTGGCCCAAGAGAGACGTTATCCCTGGCAGATGCCAGCTCCACAGAGACATTTTCCATGGCAGCTCTGCCCAGGAATAGATCCTGACTTCATTTCAAAGAGGAGCAGGAGCTGGTTGTACAGCCCCGTGCCACTCGCTGGAGGACGGCATGGCCAGGGCGAGTGGGGCAGGGGTGGCCTCTGCGAGACCCGTGGTGCCTCTGCCTTCTCCCGCTCATTTTCCGATGGCGTGTTTTGCTCTCCTGCGGCCTCACACCAGGATCTCGATAGAAAGCTGCGGATATGAGCAGCCCCTGCCGGCAGCCACCGCTCCCCGGGGCACGAGGGGTCCAGGAACGCACGCTCTAAGCAGATCTCTGATTTGGAAAACTAGATGGTATCGACTATTTATAAACCTGAGCTTAGAGCGAGGCAAGGCCAGCTGGAAAATACGCCACCGTGGGGGAGTGAAGGTGCTTAGTTAGGAGCAGAGCAATGGAGGTTTTCAGCCCCGAATTACAGGGCAGCAGTGAGCAAGCGGCTTTGCTTTTTCTTTTTCCCCTCCTACTGATTTAGTTTGGAAGCATTTCAGAGGGCACTTTCTCCTGTTATATGGTGATAAAACCCTGGGCTCAATAACTGAGATCTGCTGTCTGGCATCAGAGCAATACAAATAACAATAAAAGAAACAAAATAGTGGTGAGTCAGGCTGGTTTCGACTTGGAAAAACATCAGTTATCCTTATTACTCACCAGCTCTGTCGTCTCCTGTGGGGGACTCTGCCGGCCACCAGTGAGTCTGCAGTCTAAGGGAGGCTGTATTTAGCTCAGACCCTCCTAGGAACGGTTTTCCCTGGGGTTTCGGCAGGTCAGCGGTTGCGTACCCACATCATCAGGACTGTGGGTGCGAGCAGCCTTTTTGCAGAGCAAGAAGCGTTTTGCAGCTGAGCCCAGTGGGAGCACGGGGCTGTAGACCTGACGTGGCATGGAAGGGCCACAGCCCAAGGTGGGGTGGACAGTCCTTGAGGTCTGTGTCTTCATCCAGGTGAAAAAGCAGGAAAGGAGCCCGGAGGGGGGACAGCCCTGTCCCCAGATGCTGGCTGGGGTCGCCCATGGGCTCCTGAGCGATGTGCGAGCCACAGCTCTGCCGTGCCCCGCAGGGCATCCTCACAACAGCCCAACATGTCTGAAACACACCCAAGGGGCCAAGTCCAGCTGGAAGTTGATTTTTGCTATCGAGATTTGTATTTATTAATTTCTAGCCCGTTCGCTTTCTTTTGGCACCATTTTTCTCTGCAAGTGAAAAATTTAGCCTGAATCACAGCGTGTTATTTCCACTTGTCAAGATAAAGGTTAATGAAATACCAGGAACTGCATCACAAATCTAGCTCTGTATCTATCAGAGATTTTTATATGGCATGTTATGCTGCACAGCCTATGCCTAGAAAAGGCTGTGATTAAAGAAAAACCAAAACTGTCAGAGGTCAAGAAATTCACAGTTAGAGCAGCTGAGCCTCTGCCCTTCACTCCTCACCTCTCGCCTCTAGGATGAGGAAGAAGCCCTTCCGCAATTGGCACAAATGAGCGGGGGTCGAGATTTAATCCAGCACACGCGATCCCGCAGGAGTGCGGTATTTAAACAGCATTTTCCTTTGCAGACATTCTCTGCCTCTGGATAATGGCTGCTTGGATATTTATACGCTATGTAAATAATATATAAATTACATATATCATAGAATATCTCAAGTTGGAAGGGACTCATAAGGATCATCGAGTCCTATAAACATATATAGGATTTAGAAGCAACATAATGCTGTATTTGCCATGTAGCTGTCTTCAAAGAGCTTTGCACCAGAGGTGCAAAGAGAATTTGACATACTTGTTGCGAAGAGTTTCTCATGCCCTGAACGGGAAAGCGGGGCTGGCAGGAGGGCGCAGGACGAGGGGCTCCCTGCCCCGGGACTCGGGAGTCGAGTCCAATTATACAGTGACAGACACCCCCCCTCCCGCCCCCGGCTTCGAGATCCGCGGGCACAAGATGAGACCCCACACGAAATAGGTGGAAATAGAGAAGATGCACCCGCTGGGCAGCAGTTGGAGCACGTGAGCTTTCGGGAAGGAAGGGAGGAGCTGCTTTGTTTTCTTCCTTGGGAAGGCCGGCGACGACGGATGGATGGGATGAGTGTCAGAAACTGCCGTTTGGGATGAGTCAGGAGACTGGCATGGGGCGGTTTGCATTAACACCGGCTTGGATGCGGGCCAGAGAGGATTTCCAAAATTCACAGCCAGCTATTTCTTGTCATAGGGTTAAAAAAAAAATATAAAAATCCTATAGCCTGTTCTTCCACTCCAAGGCATGCAATCAAAAGCCTGGGGAGATTACTCTGAGGAGGTTTGTTTGTTCTGTAAATATGGTTTTAAAATCTTGAATACAGATGACTAAGTTTAAAAAAAAACAACAACCAACCAGCAACTCAAAAACTTTCAACAGAGCGAACCCTCTCACAGCGAATATTTTCCCTCCTCCGAGGTGGATAAAAAAGCATTGTTGTGAAATCCCAGTGCAGATTTTATTATGGGCTGAATCAAAATGCTTTGGAGTGTTTGGAATTCAGATCTGAAGTTCATCGTTTCAGCCCATATGCTCCATATAAAAGTAAGATAAAGAAAGGGAGTACTTTTTCTTCCTTTTGATATGCAAAGATTTAGATGAAATACTTACTTTCCAATTTGCTTTTCAGTAGAAATTCACCAGAGATCCTACTGAACGTGAAACACCCTGTGAAACCTGAGGAGCTCCCGAAATGATGGATGGATCAAGAGCCAAAAGAATATGTACAAAACATCTGAAGAAAGAGATTCTTAATCACCCTCTGAAGCCTGTTGATTTGTTGCCGTCTACTTAACTTAGAGCTTGTGCTGTCAGATATCTAACTTTAAAATTTAATGACCCATTTGAAGAAAGGAAATCTCTGTTAAAAAGACCCCAGCCCTGTCCCTTCAGCCGAAGTGTGAGCAATAACACGCTTCATCAGATATTCTCAGCAAGCCCCTCCTTAACACAGCGGCACCAGGTGAAATCCGATTTCCCTAATGTTTGCAGGCTACAATGCAAGAAGGAAAATATTTAAGATCTTATGCATTCCTGAAGACCAGTAAAAAACCTGGTGCAAGCTCCCTTCCCCAGGTCATTTGCTAGACCTCTTTCATTAACAAGTATTTTAATGTTGAAATTGAATATCAATACTATTTTTATTTAAAAAAAAAACCAACAACTTTTGCCCACTAGATGGCTGTAATTGTTACGGCCGTGCTTAATTTTTGGTATCACATTCCCATCTTTAATGAAGTCTTCTACCTTTTTTTGTTATTCTATATTACACCGTCTCGATCTCCAGCGCAGCGTTTGAAGTGATGCAAATTTCAGCTGTTTATAGAAAATTTAGGTGTTCAAAATGGCTGCTGCAATGGGTTTGTGCCACGTCTGAGGAACAGAAACCCGCCACCATCTTGAAGGATAAAGTGGGAATTATTTTCTCATTATTGCAAGAAATACCGTGTTTTCTGCTAATACAAAGACTGGTCAAAGACTCAGGGCCCTTCGGAAGCGCTTTTCCGATAGCGTGCCATTTAACGCGAGCAGCTCGTGGTTGCTGTTGTATCACAAAAACGTTGCAAATCCAATGGCGGGGAGCCCAGAAGGCGGGATTGAGCGTCTCCTGCGTCCTGGATTCAGTGGAGGAGCTGATGTGAGAAGGCAGCAGGATCTGCTGGAAGGGGAGCTCAAACGCCCCATGGCAGGGAATACCATCGCCCTGCTGCCTGGGGGGGCTCTGGCCCGGGAGCAGGAGCGGGTCTGTGCCATGGAGCCGCACAGCATTTGCTGCCTGCGCTTCCCCATTCCTGCATTTTTCCAGAAGCTCCACCTAAAGGGAAGGACCACGTTGGCTCAGGTGCAGAGAGAGACTTCCCTGATGGAGCTGGCGAGCAGGACACGAACGCTTCATCTGAACAGAGCCGCTGGAATAGAAACATCTATCATGGGTTTGACAGCTCTCGACTACAAGATACATGGAATGGGAACTGGCTCTCTCCTCACTTTTTAAGCCAAACGCCAGTTTTTAAGCAGTATGCAGAAAAATTTGTAGCATCCCTCCACTGGGCATGAGTCTGTAGGGATTCGCCGAGGCATCGCCGCAGCCCCTCGGCACGGTGCCTGGGTCTGCTAGCAGCTTTGCAGCCCCTGCCCACGTCAGCTTGCCGATAAATCGGCCCTCAGTGGGAATTATTTGTTATTCGATGATGAGTTTGCCCTCCCCCTTCAGTACCGCCCCCGAGGGGGTGCTCAGGGTCCGGCGGGTTTCGTAAGACTTGCGGGCAACTTCTCAATTAAGTGTCTGCAAAGAGGGTTTGCTCGAGCGGGGCCTCGCGAGCCGCTGGGATGGAGCAGCGCCTTTCCCCTCGTTAACAGCACCGCACCAATAACGAGCGCACCCCCAGCACCGCAGGTAATCGGAAAGAGAAAAGACCTCTGGCAAAGCGGGTGCTGCAACAAGATTTGGTTCAGAAGCAGCTCAGGACCGCTGTAGCGCCACTTTAATATCGGTCAAGTAGATAATTTCACTTATTGCTCGCTCTTGCAGAAATACCACGTCAAAGTGCTTGGAGGCCCCAACCGCAGTCAAACCGGTGCACCGCCCCCCGCTTTAACTATATTTCTGCCTAATTCAGTATAATTAAGCACTCTCTTCTTGTGTGTGCGCAAACGGGTCCGGTGCCCTGTGGGTGGGGGAGGTGGGCGCTGGGGACGCCGAGCCCCGGCCCCTCTGGACGGCAGTGCCCGGCGCACCCTCAGCCCCACATCTGGCACAGCTGCCCCCTCGGGGTGGGCGCCTGCGGCAGGTTTGTCTTCTGCCCTTCCCAGTGGCCTGCAGAGCCAGTGGCACAGATTTAAATACCTGAGCATTGAAATCAAGTTCATCGTCCTGCTAGCGGAACACCTTATAAAGCGATGTTAATCAAGAAAGAATAAGGAGCCTTCAAATTAATCATAGAATCACAGAATGGTTTGTGTTAAAGGTCACCCAGTGCCACCCCCTGCCCTGGGCAGGGACACCTCCCACCAGCCCAGGTTGCTCCAAGCCCCGTCCAGCCTGGCCTTGAACCCCTCCAGGGATGGGGCAGCCACAGCTTCTGTGGGCAACCTGGGCCAGTGTCCCACCACCCTCACAGGAAAGAATTGCTTCCTAATATCCAGTCTAAATCTACCCTCCTCAGTAGTAAACTCACTCAGTTGTAAGTAAGGACAAAGGGGCTCTCATTCTAAACTGGTCCTTATTTCTAAGGCTTCTACAAAACAGGAAAAAGTATTTTTTATTCTGTAGCAAAACACTTGGAGATTAATGGATGAAAAGAGCTAGGTACTGCTCAGGAGGATGGAGATCTTTTTTACCCTCTCTTCCCAGTCCCTTGAAAGTAATTCCTGCTGTCATCCTTTAAAACAATCTGAGTAACTCCTTAAAACTCAAGGCACTTCTTTGAGATCCTCTGACTTGATGACTTTTCTGTCTCTCTGTGCCTACAGCGAATCTTGCTGAACAGGTTCAACCAAAATAATCTCTGTGCAAACACTCTGCAAATCGATCAATGCCATATCCTGTATCAAACGTCCGACCTGGAGCCCGCTGAATAAATGGATGTCTTTGCTACAAAATTAAAACCCAGAACTTCATGTAGCATTGTAACCATGTAGATTTGAAATAATTTAACTTTCAGCATACGAGTTTTCGGTGCTGTAATAACAGCAGTATCGATAGCCACTTTTTCCGAGCATTGTGAAGGACGATTCCTTAAGGTCAGCGTCCTCGCAAGAGTAGTTTGTCTTTGGTGCCTGATTTAAGACTATCTGGAGCAGACCACAAAGGCTCCCGTTAAACAGTGATGGAGTTTTGGATGCTTTGTATTTTCTGGTAATCACCCCGGAGAGATTTTAACCTGTGCACACAAAATCCAGAAGTACGCAGAACTGCAAGATGCTCTCAGAACGACGGCAGCTGGCTCGCGGAGGGGATGGGGCTGGTTGAAGGCCGCGGCACCGGCTCCTGCAGGCAGCGAAGCTCCCTCCGAGCTCGGCTTTGTGGAGCACACGCCCTCCCACCAGTTCACCTTCACCCAGCAAACCAGGTACCGCGGGGATGGGCTGGGTAAGGAACGAGCCACCTCTGCAGTATAAGCGCTGGGGAGAAGGAGAGGCAGGGCTGTCACGGGCGCTCCTGGCCTCGCCTAACTCGCCCCGGGAAGATGCTCGGGTATCCGGGAGAGTGGCACACGTCAGACCCGAATTGAGACGTATCAGACCCCACCAGAGTTGCCTGAATTGTGGTAGAGATTTCCAGCTCAGACTCAAAGAGCTGAAGGACGCCGCAAAGGCTGAGAGCAACCAGGTTGGGTCGGATGCTGCTGGCTTTTTCCGGCCGAGGCACGTTGAGCTCCCGGGTCCGGAGCCAAAACCCCCGCAGGAGGCTCCGGCCAGTGTCCCTGGGCGTCCGACGGGGCCTCGGGGGGGTCCCACGCTTCCCAAGAAGGGATGTCTGCCACCTTCATTAATCTTATCTAGGGATTGCTCCGAAACAAAGCATTTCGTGAGCCTGAACACAAACACTGGGCAGCGCTCGGCGGCGAATTCTTTTGCACGCTCCCTTTTTGTTTTGTATGATTTCCAACATTTCTGGCAAAAACATTTCCTCTGACTGTTTTCCTTCTAGAAACAGCCTCTTCCAGATAGGGCTGCTCTGCCACTATTTAGCCGGGTAGACACGAGGCTATTTAAAACACGGAGCTGGAACATTAGCAAAACACTTGTCTCATTCCAAGACAAGCAGGGGAGGGGGGTGCACGGCGCAGGGTGCAACCTTGCTCGTCCCCGGGAGGTTTGTGCCTGCGTCACGCCGATTTGTGCTGAATTTAAGGCTTCTGGGGACGGAGTCTGTGACAAAATCTGACAAGATTTTTTAGAAGGCGCTGGTTCGCAGCCTTGAGTACTGATGATTTTTGGCTGCCAGCTCTGGCGCACTCTGCGGTCAACGGTTTAATTATTTACCAGGCTATATACGGCACGGCTCAAGCGGCAACCATCAAACCTGACATTTTGATAATGCGAGGGTAATTGGGTTATTTTTTTTTTTTTACTATTCTCTTTTTTCTCCCACCAGCTCAAAGCCCCCGTTCTGCCGGGAGATGCAGAGTCATAGCTCTGCCGGATTGGCTTCCCGCCACCTCGCTGCTCCTTTAAAACCCCATACCTCCCATTGAAGGAACTCGGTGTCCTGTTCGCCAGGAGGACGTCAATGTTTCTATGGAAACTCTTCCCAAAGATTCTCGCTCCACGCTGCCGCCGCTGCGTATTGTATGACCGGCTTTGTACACTGCAATTCATTATCGAGGCTGTGACGAAAAGGGAGCAGCTTTCTGCCCGAAGGGAAAAAGCATTCAAAAAAAAAAAAAAAAAGCTAAAAAAACCCCACCTTAATATTAATAAAATAAGCCACTAAAACCAAAGGTGCTAAAGCTGTTTGGTACTCGAGTTATGAATGGAATCTGCTCGCCTGTGCTTCTTGTAATGAAAAATACCCTTTGCTGAATAATTAGCTCAGCTAAAGCAGCTTATAAATTCTACGTAAGGTCCTTTTTCTTCTGAGTAGCTAGGGGAAAATTTTCCACCTCTCGCCATTACAATCACGATGATGGATGAGTGTCACGTAGATAACAAATGGGCCTGAACAGGAACCCTGTGCCTGAACTGCTTTGGGCGCGGGGGAGGCTCAAACCCAGGCTCAGATTTCACATTTGAATTAACGTCTGCAAAGGGGGACACAGAATTAATGGGTTGAAGGAAGATTCACATTAATTTCCCATTTTCCTCAATAACAGGAAATCGCTGGGACCAGCGGAGAGCGTGTTGATGGTGCTCACGTACACCTCCCTCACTAATTATGTCCAAAGGTGGCCAGACCGCGAACCCTTCTGCAAACGAGCACCAGGTGTTCCATACCAGGAAGGCAAAAGGTCTGGATTTTGTTCCCACTTCTGCCCTAGATTTGCTGTTATGTTATATTCAGAGGTAACTGTTGACTTGGAAAATCTGCAGTTTCCAGGTGCGGGTCTGAGGGACGCTGGGAGCTGGTTTTGAGCAGGGCTGGGGAACCTTGACTCCTGCTGGAAGCGTCTCAGGAACTCAGACTGCAGGTGTCCCAAAAAGTAGGGACCCCGACACCGAGGTACTCCATTAGTGACACTTGCAGAAGGGCCACCCCTTAACCCAGCAGAAGTTTGAGATCTCTGGAAGAAAGAAAACATTACGTTTATCTACTATGCTGGGAGACGGCACCGAGTAAAAACCTGAGTAAAGACGAGGACGAGGGGAGACAAGTACTTTATTTTTAAACCTTATGAATTTCTGAGTAGTTCTGCTTTGTCGCTTTGCTAGGGAGGAGGGCAGGGTGGGGAAAATGGGAATTTCAAATCCTGCTGGCTCCCTGATACTGTGCTAAAGACTTGTATTACCTTTAATTGATGTTTCTGAGTGCATCCTCATTGATTTACTGCAGCCGCGCTCTTTATGCAGAGAACATTCTATTCTCAGAGCGTAATCTAGAGCCATGCAAACAATATAGATGTTTCCTGATAACATAATTTAGAAAGAGGAGATGTAATTACTGCCTATGCTGAACACACAGCATCTCTGTGCTTGCCAGTGCACTGCGAACCTGTGACCCCTTTCGGAATCCGTACAGAGAGAAACTCCCAAATCCTTCAATGTGGTTTTCATTTTCCTGAAAGCCTTTTCCATCGTATCAAATACGCTGGCCCTCGTGCCTTTGATTTCTAGCTGCCTAACGATAGCGCATGCTGAAATTATTTAGAAGGATCTCAAAAGCTCTCAGAGATGAATCTCAGGGATCATTCCTGCGGAAATGTGTCCATTGGTGGAAGAGGGGCCAGCAGCCACGTGGGCTTCTGCTGCCGAGGAACGGGGAGGGACCCAGCGCGTTCTCCCTGGGGGAGCTTGTTCTTTTAAGAAGTGCAATGAGGCAGGTTCTTGCTTTTGGGGACTTCTCTTAAATACTTGAAGAGGAGGCTGGAACTCATCCGTCCTGCTGCGAGAGAAGTCTGCTTGCCTATATGTAGTCCAGTTGCTGTGACTGAAGATGAGTAGTTGGAGCGCTTTGGTCTTATGAATCATCCCATAAGCACTGCGTTTCGCTGACTTCCCGCTGATGGAAGGATATACAGGGTGAGACATTACAATCTGAATTTTCTTCTCTAGGGTCACATCTGTCTCAGTTCAGTAGTGGCTGGAAAGCCTTGCCCCGTAGTGGGGTTTTATGTGAAATAAGCACGCGTCCCTCCACTGCACGGTCAATTGAGATCCATATCACAGAGAAATCACCACTGTAATTGCTCCCTGTACCAGCTGCCTCGGGAAAAAAAAATAATAAAAAATAATAAATAAATAAAAAAGTAAATCAATGACTGAATTGGCCCTGGAGACTCAATAACTCTCCTCTCATTTAGCGAGCGGTCCCTCCTGAACACTTTTCCACGTTGCAAAGCCACCACATAATGGAACAATTCAGCTCAACTGACAGCCTCGGCTAAAATAGCCCCGGCGCTGCCCGGGGCGATGGCAGAGGGGGTGTAGGTTAGCGCCGCGGTGCTTGGCAGGGTTGGCAGCGGGAGCCGTGCCCACACTGAAAGAGTTTTTGAAATGACTTCAGCAAGACCAGAATTAGCTCGTAAGCCTGATGCAATGGATCAGTGCGAGGCCCTTTTGTGTTTTGAGCTCCCGCTCGTCAGGTACCGGGCTTCTGCCCACGCTCTGCAGCAGCTTGCCGGTTGGAAAACGGGCAGTTAACGAACAGGTACGTGTTGGGTCTGGGACCCCCTGTCAGAGGAGAAGCCCCAACTCCACAATCTGTTTCCTTGCGGGGATCTGATGGAGCCTAAATTTAATTTGCCCTATGAGCCTGGGTAAAGCCCAGCTACAGACAAAAAGCATTTTCTGTTTAAAAAAAAATATCTTTAAACATGGTCCTAAATAGGTCTTAAGAACCAAAGGTGCATATTGCAATTGAACATTGGGGACCAAAAGAGTTCAGCAATCGTCAGGATTAAGGGAGAGCAAGGAGACCAGCTTCAGGGAGAATAACAGCAACCGAACACAGTGTGACCCTGCAGAACATACAAGAAAAGAGGAACCGGTTTACACAAGTGAGGGTAAATACTACTGGCAGCGTTAATCTTTTAGTCTTCATACCGCTACATATCCTCCCAAATCTGGTGGGACCAGACAACCCAGTGGGTTTGGTTTAAAACCAGTTCAGGTTGATTCTGCAGAATTAGCATGGGTGAGACTAAACCGTATCGCTCACGACGTAACAGTTTTACTGTGTTCATGCTAAGAAACCAAACTGAAGTTTAATTTAAAAAAAAAAAAAAAGCCAGCCATTTTCAAATAAGGCAGAAGTGCAGATAAATCAATGACAGAGAGGAACTAAAGGTGAAAGTTGAGAAAAAAATATAAATACATTTATTTTTGAACTTTTTAATTCAAAGTCACAGGAAAACCATTCACTCTGTACGGTTCCTGGGGTTTCTTTAAACAGGGAAAGAAGATTAAAATACTAATCTCCGCCGATTTCCCTGTGCAGCAGCAAAAATGAGCGTGGCTAGAAAGACTGACCTATGAGAAAAGATTAAGAGGAGCTAAATTTGTACAGCTTGGCTAAGCAACAACAGCGGACGGGGGACACACAGGCAGGGTGCAAAACCAGAGAAAACGGAGTATTATTTGGAAAAACAACAGGGTTAGGATGAAAATTAAAGGAAGGTCAGGCAGAACACTAGAAAAATGTCCTTTAAAGCCCTGTCATATATTTTAAGTAATGAAAGCAAAGGTACTCCGAAAATATAAGCACGAAGCTGAACTAAACGCTGGTGTGAGGATCGTTGGATGCGACCAGTGACTTCAGGCACTTCTGTTCCTGAGTGTCCAAAGCAAATCACCTTTAGAAAAGTGACGGCTCAGCTCGTACTATAAATCATTTCTTCTCAAGCTGGGCATCCAGCAGCCACTGAGCCTTTCTTGAAATCTTGAGCAAAAAATAAACCCCAAGGAACAATCCTGCGCGCTGGGGGAATGGCCAAGCTCATCGAATACATCTTTGTCATCTCTGGTTTCCATGACAGTTGCATAATCAGACCTTTATGTAAGAAGAGGTTTCCTCCTTAAATAGCAGCCTATGATCTCATGTGCACCTACGGTATAGCCCATTTGAATGGAAATGACGTGCCAGTCATGTGTAAAACTAATTTTTTAACGCTTCTGTCTTATTTTTTATTTATTTATTGTGGCAAACCAGCCCGGAGAGTGCCGCTCACACATGACTGACTTCTTGTTGTGGTGTTTTATTGGTCCAAAAATAACCACCGTCCCCAGGTCTGATGAGCGGCCGGGCTCCACGCTTGCTCAGCGATTCAGTATGGAAAACCACTGCGTATTCCCGAATCCCGAGCCCAGCGCAGCGCCTATACCAGCAGCCTTCAAGCGGCTCTAATCTGCAAAGGTTAATGGTTGCCCTCGGACGCGGTTTCAGGTTTGCCGCGGGGTCGGGATTTCCTCGCCACATCCCGCAAGGACCGGGGCGAGGGCTGTGACGGGAAAGCTCCAGGGGTTTGTCTTGGCCAAACTGGGATTCCTCGGGGCAGGAGGAAAACGCCCAGGCAGAGCCTTCCTTCCTCACGGCTCCTCCGAGCTCCCGCCTGTGCAGAGTCCCATAAAGCAATGCCAAAAATACAGATGCCTTCCCATGGGCGATATTAATTGAAATGGGGGGGGAAGCAGAACTGGCCTGTGAAATCTCAGTCCTACTCCCACCTAAGTTCATGTAATAAGAGAGAAATGCAAGCGAAAGTAACTGCAGCTAAATCTGCTTGCAAAAATAAATAAGTAAGTAAATAAATAAATAAAAAATCAGCTACCTGAAAGAAGCGGCTTTTATCTAAAGGCTGCAGACATCAGCAGCCTAGGGAGTTGATCCCAATAGGCAAAGAGTTCTTTATATGGTTATTCTGGGGTATCAGAGACTCTCCAAAACCTGTTCAGAAGCTGTGTCCGGTTAGTCGATCCCGAAATGTAAGTGGTCCTATTTAGACTGTACCCTTAGCACTTTTTTGCATCACTCCGCAGCATCCACCATATGCAAAAATATCCCCCGAGAAGAGGCAAAGGGGCAAGAACAGAAATCTAACCCGTTCTGCCAGCCTTTGCAGCCTCAAATCGGTGGGGCTCTTGCCAACCTCTAGATGTTGCGGTGCCTTCTCTCAAAGATCCTGCTATTAGAATAACACAAAGTATATTACGGACGATTGTTCCCAATGTCAAACAATCAGCAAAAACATCTCCGCCTGCTCCTCAGCTTAATCTCTCTTTCTCCCACTGAAGCTGATTTAGTCACAAAGATAGAGGGGAAAAATAGGATGGATTGGGGTTTGCAAGTGATGGGCAATTGGATTTTGTAAACCCAGCAGTATCTCGGAGGAGGCTTCAATTTTCCCTCAACCCCCTGCAGCTCCTATTAGCCTCGATAACTGCTTCTAATTTTGGCCAGGACATTCGCCCAGATTTTTGAAGGGGATGGGAGGGGGAGGGGGGGGGTCATTTGATTGTGCAAAGCGACTCCTACCTCTGTGCAGCAAACACGGGCTGTGTAATGGCTTAATTACAGCGAGCTTTGCCGCGCCGTATCGCCGGGCTCTGACGCGTGTTACGTAACTGGATTGTTAATGCTTTTTATATGTTGGCGGAACTGAAATTAAAAGAGGAAATTATTCTCCTGATGCTCAACTCTAATCCCCATCTGTCTGTGTTTTTACTTTTCTGCACTTGCAAAGCTCCCTGATCAAAAGGTCTTGAATAGATTCCAGATTTCCAATTTAGTTTGCTTATGCAACCCAAAATATTATGGCAGTCTTTCCTGGGGGCGATTAAGCATATATTTTCAGTTCCTCCAATTCTCTCTGTTCCAAGAGCGCTAAAAATGGCATAAAGCTTTAGCTCATTCCATACCGTTAACATCACAAACAACTTTTTTCTTTTTTTTTTTTCTTTTCCTAAAGACTTCTTTAGAAAGATAGGAATAGCCGAGAGCTTTGCAGAGCAGGAATATATTCCGAATAAAATGTGATTTGTTAAATGTCCCCCATGCCTTGGCAAAACAAAGCAGGGAGTCTGTACTGACAGAGCTGCAGCCAAGGCAAACAAGAGGGGAACAGACGGGCGAGGAGGGAGCGGCGGCCTCAACAACCAGGGCAGATTCCCGAATCCGAACCACTTGAGAGCTCTTTGGATCTAGACTTTTGCTTAGTCCCATCCTCAGGATGAGCTTCGGCTGGACAGCTGGGAATAGATCCGATCTCTCATGTGGTACTTGGATCATCCCTGTCTGAAAATTGGCACTGATTTTTTTGTAGCCATTTACTCTTCTTTCCCCTTCCCAGCCCTTCGCCTGGCGCTGGAACTCCATGATCAGCAGCCGGTTTTCATTCAGGCAGGGAGGAGGCTCCTTATGCTGGAAAATGTAGCTTTTTACCCAAAGTGACAATGAATAAACCCAAAGCACCACTGCTAACACTTGCATTTCATCGTCTCGGGTTTCCAACCGCAGGACGGGAGCCAGCACCCACGATGCTCATCCTCGCCGCGCGCGGTCTCAACGCTGCGGCACGGGAGCAGGCGACAGGGGGGATGCTCGGTGCCATTTGCCCTGGGTACACTGTTGTTAAAGAGATATTTTTATTTTTAAATACAGAAGGAAAGTGTTTGCCCACGGCTGATGGGTGCCTGCTGGCACAGGTGACGGTGCCTGATGCCGCACACGGGAGGGTGTCACCCCTTCTGGCCAGCGATTCCGGGCTTACGGCAGCTGGCGAGTGACTGCGTCCGGGTGCAACTCTGGATCAAAAATTTGAATGGCGCTTTCTCCAAATTTGGATTACGAAAGTTGTGATTTAAGGCTGATGCTGAATCCCAGAAAATACCGATTTCTGGCTCAGCCAAGGCTTGGAACATTTCTGCTTTCCAGGATAATTTGATTTGAGAGTCCGAGCGCTGCCAATCTCCCAGGTTTCAGAGGAACTCGGCACGGGAGGTGGCCAGAACCGAATTGGTGATCTCGGGGGAAGCCCGGCTGATCCCAACCTGCCTGGGTTTGCTGGACTCGGCGTCCGACCATCTCTGCTGACTATTTTGACAAAGTGCCAAACTCTACCCAGAACATCTCCAGCCTGAGCTCTCCCTCCAGCGGGGTCTGGTCTGAAACGCACCGACACGCTTGGAGCCTTTCAACGCTTGAAGCCTTGAAACAGGAAGGGTGCAGCAGAAACCCCCACCACAACAGGGACGCCCAGAGAAGGCAGCAGGGCTCAGATGTGCTCGGCAAAGAGCTCCGGTCGGATTCCACGGGCCATTTATTATCTGTATTTCAGCAACACCCACAGGCTTCAGGCAGGGACCTGCGCTCTGCGCGTACGACAACATCCAAATATAGAGCAATACGACAGCGCAGCCACAAAGCTCCGCTGGCTCCAGCAGCAGCCCTCCCCTCCCCGCCCCGGCACCAGTCCCTCCAGCCCCAAACTGGGGAGGACGGTGTGGGACAGCCTGTGCCACCCGGGGAGGAGCCGCTCACGCTTGTACCAGCAATAGGCTATTTTAAGGAATTTTTTCTAATGTTTTTAGCAGCGTGACAGAGCCACCGGCACTACAAAGGCAGGAGGGTAATCACCTGCCAGAGCTGCTCAGGCTCCAGGTTTGGGGAGTATTTCAGCATATGCTGAAAATCCCTTGTCTCTGGTTAACGCGAAGCACGTGTTTAAATGCTTTGCTGAACAGAGGTGGACTTGAGGACATACCTAGCTTTAGGCATGTGCTTAACTACTTTGTAAAATTAAACTGAAGATAATCAAGTGCTTTTGCTGAATCAGGCCCAAGTGCTTCTCAAACCCCCATCCTCTTAAGCAAGGCATCTTTCATCAACATTTAATTGGAAAACATGCTCAGAAAAGACAGTTTAAAAAAAAAAAGAAAAAAGTTAAAGAGCCAGGAGCCTTTAGAGAATGGAAATAAATAACTAAAAAAAAAAATAATCTGAGGAAATCATTCAGCTGCACAAAACAGCAGTGGTCTTTAAAAAGAAACTTAAAGTTGTGCTAGTTCAGCATTTGCACATCGATGAGAGATGCTGCAGCTCCAGGGACCTGATTCACAAAGGGTTATTTCCCCCCCCAACTCAGGCCACAGATGCTGCCGCCGGGTCGGGCAGGTTCAGCCTCACACGTTTGCCCTTCGGTCTGGCCCAAAAGCAGGTTATTTTGGCAAACCAGGGTGGGAGGAAAGCTGCGGTAACCGGGGTGCGCTGGGGCAGGCTGTGCGGGAGAGGTCCCCGATCAAACGTTGCTGCAGTGAGCACCCCGCGTATAAACAACCCCCGATCCCCTTTCCGCCTGACCGCCACGTCCCAGCCCTGACAAACCAGCTCCCTGCAAATCCAAACTTATCCAATTCACACCCCCGTCCCAGACAAGCCTCCCCATGGTTTTTGGGCTCCCGTCCCAGCACGGGGTGATGGTGATGCCCCCTGTAGGGACGAGCCCCGCCATAGGGACCAGCCATGGCATCCAGGGGGATCGTCCCCAGACGAGCTCGGCTCAATCCGATTCAGCTCCGGCACCATTGGGGTGGTTTTGCCAGGGGATGGGGTGTACGGCGGGGGGGGTGTGGGTTTAACCAGTGTGGAAAAGGTTTGATAAATGGGATTTGCACATTCTCAGATGTCTTAATACAAAGTAGTAAAGCTTAGATAGAGTTTACAAGACATGGAGTTGTGCTTTGCAAACCCTTACTCTTTTTTTTTTTTTTAATAGGTCTTTTGAAGGCTAAACTTACTGCAGACAAAATTATTGACGTGCACGTAACACGCAGATCGTGCCCTCTCCCCCTCGCAGACTTTCATCAAGAGGAGATTTCCTGGTTCGACTTCGGCTTTCAAATCTCAGGCCAGGCTGGCAGCGTTTCAAGCCAACTTGGGCTGATTTGGAGCTTGGATGCAAAAAAACCTCAGTGACCCGAAACAGAAGGAAACGTGCCTGTTCCCGCATCGGTCTGTACCCAAAACGCTGCTGCTGCTGGCCCGGCTGCTCAGGGCAAGCTCGCGGGGAAAAGGGCACCCCAAAAAACAAACCCCTGGCCAAATATCCGCCTGTGCACGCAGACGCCACCATTATCATTTATACTCCGTGCAGCGTTCCTCAACAGCTCAAGAAGAAAGTGTTCTTTCTTTAGGAGCCTTGCCTTCCTCTCAACTACAGTTGCCCAAATAAATCTCAAGCGCCAGCCCACCTGACCTGGTTGGGATTTTTTGCTCACCATAAAGTGTCTACCACCGGCCGTTTTCCTCAAAATTTGATTTTGAAATTTTATCAGAACAACAAGAACATGAATAACCTATAATTCCTTCCTGAGCAATTTGTTGTAAATATTTAAAGGCTTTAAAAAAAAAAAAAAATCAAAGAATCAAGGTTACCATTGGTACCGCTAAACCCCATGGTGCATTTCTATCCCATTGCTGGAATTACATAAATCTACACGATTTATTTTTTTCTTGCACAGATGCTTGAGGAAATGCAAACTTGAAGATGTGCTCGATGCCAGTGCTTCCCAGCGATGGCGTTAAAATTCCCAGCTCCCACAAACATTCCCGGCAGCACAAGGTTTTGCAGAAGGCAAGTGGAAAGGAGTCCTGCGCTGCCACTTAGTTAAATGCTCCCAGGATTCAGAGTAATTACTTCCCAGCAGACCTGGTCAGCTCTACGAGCAGCAGAGCGGAACGCTCAAGTGCATTTTCACATTGGCCACTGCAGGAAAATCTTGTTTTGAAGCCGTGGGGGCATCTCGTGAAATTTTGAGATACAAGACCCATGGTTCAGTGACCCTTTCCATACAGGACACGGGCTTCCACCCCGGGTAAACCCACCGGCCAGCACCCCTCCAGCATCCGAACCCAATAAAAAGCGCCAAGTAACAAACTTTGGAGCATGTGGAAAAGTGAAACATCCAAAAACTGGCCTTGGAAAGTTCATGGACTTCTGAGTTTGTGCCTTCAGACCCTGGCTAAGGCGCAGCTCGTGTTGCACGGGGCTGAGCCCAGAGCAGGGAATAGCGGCCGCCGGGCAGGGAGGGTACCCGGGGGCCGTTTGCCAGGGCTGAAGGTAAAACCCTCGCCCTGAAGACACGAGTGAGAGCAGACGGCAGCGTTTTCTCCCTGCCAGCAGGTCTTGAAGGCTTAAAAGCTTTGCTTTGGTTTTAAAATGCTTCTTTCAGCATTGTCAATGCCCAGGGAAGTTTTAAACTTTTTTTTTTCGTATTTTTGTGTGTGTATATATAAATATATATATAAAACTTCTAAAAGTTGAAAGAAGGGCAGAAATCCCCTTCCCTCATTTGAATTCCTCATTCGAGCAAAATTCCTCATTGAAGGAATAATATACAATTTATTTTTTTTTTATTTTTAATTGAACGCTCTCAGCACACTGTACATTTGAGACGATGTTTTTCCACAGCCGGGGCTTTGGAGCCTGTTTAAGAAAGCAGAGCGTTCAGAGCGAGTGGGTTACTCAGTATTTATTTGGACAAGTAGGTTTCAAAACCAGGTATTTTGCAACCCCTCGTCACCACGGGTTTGGGCCTGAAGCCGTGCTGCGTTTGGGCCGTGCCTGCTTCTGGCAAGAAACATCAGCTGCATCCGGGCAAGTTGGGCTTGTGTTTTAAGCACAAACTCTCCTTCACAGGGCTCTTAATTCCTCACTAATTGACAGCCTTCAGTCTCGGTACCCCCGAGCAGCCAACGGGGGCTGAAGGGCCCCGTGTCGTGCTGGGCAACTTCAAAGTCATTTTAAATAGCGCAACTGCTTGTGCTATTTGGGATCTCGGAGGGAATCCCAGCTCATCCCCAAAATATTTCCATCGCTTGCTTGTCCTGACCACCCTGTGAACCCAGGAGGTCTGGCAGGTCCAGCGGGGTTTTTGTGCCGGTGCCAAAGCAGAGGTCAGCACAGTGGTACCCGCCCGGAGATCGGGGATCGGGCAGGCTTATTTACCAAAATATTTTCACTTTTTTTTCCCCCCCACCTCCAGATAAATAATGAAGGACCTACTAAATTGGAAGCTGGGACCATGCTCGCCGGCTCGACTGTGAAGCTTTTAAAATATAACATTAAAAAAAATAATCAAACAAAAAAATTCTCACTCTTCAGTGTAAACCTTACTTTCAGGGTTTTTCATTATGAAAAACTGCAAAGTAGTGATATCCCAGGTCAAACTGTGATTGCTGGAGACACTGCGCAACTGTATTTCAGGTAATTTAAAAACGCTTCTGAAAAGCCATATATGGGATACTCAACGCAAGCTATGAAACTTCCTATCAAAGAACCTCCCTTATTTTTTCCCTTTTGTCCCCGGCACCACCACTTTTAAGCTGCCCCGGGGCCGCA
Source organism: Larus michahellis (assembly GCF_964199755.1). NCBI lineage: Eukaryota > Metazoa > Chordata > Aves > Charadriiformes > Laridae > Larus > Larus michahellis. The sequence goes on from NC_133909.1 coordinate 8,121,580, forward strand.
GCGAGGGGGAGCCCAGCAGCCCCTGTGTTTCCCGGGAGGGGTGACCACATCGCACCCCCCGGGGACCCGCCTTGGAAACGCTGTATTGGAAACAGAGCCCTGAAGCAGCGCAACCCCTCGGCTAAATATAGTTGTGTAAAGACGGTTTATTCTCCTGCAAGAGCGAGGGAAGCGGCGGCTGCCCCCGGGGACTTTTCACACACTTCGGCTCTGGACGAGCCCTTCGTAGCCAGGCTGACGGGAGCAGAATTTCAGTGCTCGGGCACAATCTGTTATTTGCTGCAGGAAAAGCACTGGTGCCTCTGGCAGACCATGATCTGCTTCATACACGCCTTTTGTACCACTAGAAACCATCACGGCTGGACACGCGACATTTATCATCGCCGGTTATAGTAGAGACCCTCTCATGTAGAAGCAGTTAAAAAAAAAAAAATAATCCACGCTGCCCTTTCATGCTGTAAAATAAATATGTTGCTATAAGCATCTCTTTTTTTCCCCTACCCCCATTGCCATTCACACACAAACGTTTGCAAGAAGAGCTAAAGTGGAAGAACAACCAATCTTTTCCTTTCCTTTCTTCTGGAATTAATTTCCAACGCGTTGGGGTTTTAAATTGCCTGATAGCAAAGTCTAAAAGAAGTATGTCTCCAGGATGGCCTGGGTGTAATCTAACAGTATTGTAAATCTATCAAAACCAACATAAACTGTTATTTGTATTTTTCTGTGTTCACAGGAGAAAAAAAAATGTGTATACTGAGATAAACTGAACCTTTCTCTTTCTTTGAACTTTTTCTTTGTTTGAAATAAACACTCTGGAAGGCAGCAAGTTAATCATGCTGCAAAACGCATCAGGTTTGCAAATTCAGATTATTTTTTTTATTTTTTCTTTTCAATGAGCAAGTGTTCTTGTGATAACCTGGGGAATTATACTTTCTGAATGGTGGGAAAATACACAATTATGTCACATCCCTTCAAATAAAACACACTAGTCAGGGAAGAAGAAAAATTCTTTTTCTTTGCCTCTGTACTGGAGAGCTTCAGTTGGGGATTATAATTCCTTTTGAAATGCTCCTTCTTAATGATGTTGCTCCTATTCATGTTTCTGTCTCAGCGTTTCTGAATTGTTTTAGGTATTTGGATCTGATTTCTTAACTTGGAAAACATATTTTCCCCCTTATAGAGTAACGCTACGTCTTAAAACCCTTTGTGTTTTGATGTTATGAAGTAGGTACTCTTGACATAACTGTTAATGCCTCGTGGTGCAATTAATCGTCTTGCCGCGTTTCCGAGGGTAAGTGCTGTTTCTGATACAGTAAATCACTCGTCCCCATCGATGGGCAAGTCTTGGGCGGGCTGGGGGTCGGCTGCTCTCCCCCTCTCTGCACAGTCTGACCCCAGCTCGGCAAGAACCTGCTTCTGAGCCCTGCAAGAAGAGACCAGAGCAGCCAGTCCGACCTCTTCCAGTGCCCTCAGTCCTCCACCTCCATGTTGTACCCTGGGGCAATCCCCTCCTCTCCTCACAGCGCAGCTTTCTCCCCTCAGAGCCTCAGCAAGGATGTGACACACAAACCGATAACCGTCAACTGGGCTTGATGTGGGCTCTGGGAAAAAGCTCAGCATCTTTCTGCGGAGCTTTCCAGGCAGCAGCTGGCATTGTTTAGCTTTGAACCTCTCCGATTAAACTTTTCCGCAAAATTTATTTTGATGGGGATTTTTCTTGTTGCAACAAGAAGCCATGCCAGCTTTGGGAAAAGCCAAGCCGTTCCAACCAGCGGAGAGAAATGTGCAAATTGCAAAACGTGGTGAGTTTTTCAGGATGGAACGAGCCCAGATGGATTCTCCTGTTTCCTTTGCCAGGAGGAGAAGTGACTCAGAGCTCGTGTGTTCTATGGCAAAGGCTCGGCACTGGGCCACGGGCCCCAGGGACAGGACTGGGACAAGAGAGCAAAGGCAGGGTTCAAAATCAGACACTTTTCAATTACTGGAGGCCAAAGAACAGACCCTGGCACATCAAAGTTGAAGGACAAGCATAGTTTTTGGTGCTTGTTAGAAATGTCTGCTTTTTTCCCCAGAAATCGGCTCCTTGTTTCCTTAGTAACCCCTCTTGGTAGAAGTAAATGCACCTGAGCGTAGCTTAGCAATGGGAAATTTCTACATACGTTGCTGCATCCATTTCCACCCACTCGCAGTGTCTCCATCAGCTTCCATGTCAGCCCTGCCGTTACACGGTGTACGGGCTGACGGCTCCAGGAGTAGGTGCAGTTGGAGACTGAGAAGCCCGTTAACCAAAGTCTTAGCGAAGCCCAAAAATAAACCCTCACCAGTCACCGTTGCAAACGTTGCTCCCAAGGGATGGGGAAAAACGTACGCTGCGATGTGTGCGCATAAGCCTGCCTACGCCTCTGTGTGGGAAGGGGTTTAATAGAGAGCCGAGAAAGAGCCTGCACGTAGGAGGAGAAAAGAGCAGATGTTAGCAGTGCCTTTTTGTTTTCCTGGACGGCATGGCAGGGAGGGAAGATGGAAAGGAGAGCTCCCCTTCTGCAGAAAGAGAAACTGGAGACGGGTAAGGCTTTTTCCATTGGATTCAGGGGCGTTTGCAAGAGCAGCGCCGGTGAGACGAGGACTGGGGGCTCACTGGCAGCACCACGCAGTCACCATCCTGGAGCACCAAGCACGGCACGAGCCTTGTTCTGGGGTGTCAGGCTTGGAAACGACTTCTCACTGTGCTTGTGGAGACTGGAGCAGGTCCTTTCACCCTCCCCCAGGGACTCTGGGGCTGGAGACAGTCACAGACTGCCAGACTCGGCGTTCTAAACCTATGGTTAGGGGCTTCTCCAGTCACAAACCCCTTATCAGGTTTCCAAATATACCCATGGTTCCAGTTCCACTACAAAGACTTTGGTGACTTTCCAAAGAATCATCTCCCTCCCCAAAATAGCCGTGTGGGATGCAAGTACATGTAATTCGACGTGTAACGTTCAAAGCAGCAGAGGGCTGGATAATTCACCACATCAGACGGGCGCATTATGCTGCAGGGCCATACTACTGCATTCAATACCTTGAATTTTATGCCAGGCTGTTCCATAATCTACAAATTCCAGGTGGACGGCAGCGCCCGGTGAGCCACAGGCACACAAACCCCGCTGCTGCCAGCAAAGAGGCTCCTTCTCAGGAGAAAGGACTTGCAGGTCAGATACAAAGTGCAAAACTAAGTCAGAGGAGGAGCGGAGCTCTGTTGATGTGGAACACGGGACTGGAAGTTCGGAGGGCCAAATAACGCCTGGCCTTGCCACAAACGCCCTCCGTAATTTAGTTTGCACTACAGTAGCTTTTAGAAGCCCTGAAGGTAACCCTCAGCGCTGCGCGGCAGAGAGTCCCCGCTCAGAAGATTTTTTTCAACTTTAAATATTGCACAGAGTTTCTCTGTGCTCGGAGAAGGGCCGGGACTGCATAAATACTGCAGGAGTGTCTGGATTCTACAGGCAGAGGCCATTTGGGTGTCAAACTAATTGTCCTAGCCATGTTTTTATATGTATTTATATATACCTATATATACTTCTATTAACTGGCAAGGGCTGAGCAGGCTGCTCGCCCCGCGGCTCAGCGCAGCGGCTTTGCGAGGCGGAGATACAGGGGCCCTTTAAAACTTGCATGAATGAGGCTCTCATAAATTCCATATTTGAGAAACTCTGGCTGTATCCTTTGGTCATAAAAAGAAATTAAAACTGCATATAACATTCAGTACCCTGTAATCCCGCTGCGCAGCCTTGTGCCTGCATAAATCAGAGCCTCTCATGAATATTGCACTGTACCTGCAGCTGCCTGACCCACATGTTTAAAAAAGATAAATAAAATGAAAACAAAGCGACAGTCACGTAAAGGCTTCACAAACAGCACCTGCTTTCTGAAAGCCTGAAAGGTCACCAAAAGCAACCTGAGAAGTACACAGATTTCAGGAACCCGATCAAAACCTTAAAAGGAGGAGAGACCGTGTTTTTTTTCTTTCCTCCCTTGCAACAGTGAAGAAAGCCCTGTAATGCACGGCAAACCCTCTGGCAGGAGTTTTGTGGTTGGGGAGAGGGACAAGCTGCAGAACACCCTGAGGGTGGCGAGGAGAAAGGAAGAAAAGCTATTTTATAAGCCTGGGAGAGGGAAGGAGACCTGAGCTTCAACAGTAAAGCGCTTTTCCGCCAGAAATAACGCACAGAAGTTTAGGATTTCAAGTTTTGCCTTGGTTAGAGATAAGGATCCACTCCATTTTTATTTTTTTTAAATCACAGAATTTTACAGAATAAAAATCTAGGTTCCTGTCCAGCCCCAAAAGAGAGAGCAGGAACCGCTGCTATTAGCGACTTCCCCAGAGACCTAGAAAACGCATCGTGGTGCTCAGGGGGTGGGTTTTGGTGCAGGATCTTCAGTACAGGACAATAAGATTCAGCCAAGAGATCACCCTCTGTCCCCTCCACCTTTCCCGGTTTGTTTGCTGCCCAGCAGGTCTCACTCCCGGTATTTGAGCATGGGAACATCACAAAGGCAGGCAAGAGACAGCGAAAAGCACAGTGTAAAGCCACCTTCTCTGGAGGGACCAGGGACCACAGACCAAGATTGTCACTCTCTGGCCACTTACTGGCTTTGCAACCTTTCCCAAGTTAACTGCTTCTGCCTCGGTTTCCCCCCTTGTGAATCGTAAAACTTTGGCTACTTCGAACTCCTTGGTGTCCACCAAGCGTCCTAGAAGACACCTGAGCTTTGGCCTGCACGATTTTACGCGGTGGTTTGTAGGGACCTGCTGCACACTACCTTCCCACCAAATATGGGATTTTTTTTCTTTAAAAAACCCCTTTCAGCTCCTCACATCGCAGCTTTTCCCACATCAACCAGAAACACAAGGCAGCATTGTACCCCCCACCCCCCATTGCTGTATCGCAAAATCCCGTGTCTTAAAACATTGAGCGAAGGTTTGTATCGTAGCCAGAGAATACTGTTAAAAGGGTATCGAATGCTTTTTCCATTGCCATTAATTGAGTGAAGAGAAAACAGACTCTGCTGCTGTCATATCACATCAAAATAATTAGCTCAACTATAAATAGCGCAGCTTACTCACTTTTTTGCTTTTCCTCTCTTTTTTTAAGGTCAAGACTGCAGCCAAAAGGAGTAGCAGCGCATCCCAGAAGAGCATCCCTCGCTTCTGCTTGGATTCAGACCAAACAGCGAGGCGAGGAAGTGCATCTGTAATCAATGATCCTAAGGCCACACAATTACATCATGATTAGAGAACTAATTAGTCCCATTTAGGTAAGAAGAGGGGGGGGAAAGAGTGTTAGCAAGCCCACATCTATGCAAAATTACGTTAGCTTAATTAATGAGCATTTTCAAACCAATTTTAGCTCAACTGCCTTTGTTTTCGTTGGATGGTGCCTCTGTATCAAGTTAGCTTATTCTTTAATCACTTCAGCTTTAAGTAGAGCTTCTACACGAGTCAAATGAGTAGAACAAGCTGTGACACCAAGGCATTTTCTTCACCTTAATTAGGGGGTGTCAACCCCCAAGCCAGAGGGAGCCCTACCCTTGCGTTTGCTGCAGCTGCCCCTCGTCCCCTCTGTCCCTCGTTAGGGGTTATATCCTGAATATACCTCTGGATGGCACCGTATCGAGATCCTACAAAGAGCAATAAGAATAAGCAGTCGTAGCAACACTGAGCGCCGCGCGGGCTCTTTTACTCTGCTCCCGCACGTTAAAACAGACACAGCTGTAAGAAAGCTACTTCTTGCTTGACCCAAACTGCAGCCGCACCGTGTTCCCACAACCTTCCTGCTGCATGAGCTTCGCCATCGTTTCAGGATTGTCACCGTGTTAACAGCAGTTAATACCTCCAGCAGCCAACAGATCAAATCCACACTAGATACCTGTAAATCGTAGTAGCGTTAATTAGAAGGGGTCCTTGAAGTTTCTGCATGGGGGCTCTAACAGAGCTGTTTGTGCGAGGTTATTGTTAGCCCCTGGGAAGCCCTGATGCTTACAGCTGCACTTAGGTATTAAACTCCTTTTCAGTGATGTTTATTTTGTGCAGTACACAGTCTCAGTTCCAGTCCAGGGCTTGCACAACGGCGTATTTAGATCCACCTCCAGCCGCTGTATGAAACCTGAAATAATCCTCTTCTTTCTTCCTAACTTCCCAACTCTTTCTAACATCATAAATCACAGACGCCTCACCGTGCTCGCTCGGGGCCTTTCTGCAGCAGTGTGTGAGGGGGAACTGAAGTCTCTCTCCACTGTTCAAAGCAAAAGAAGATTTTCTGCCATCACTGAGTTTTCACGGGAGCCGGTGGGAGTTAAATATCCAGCTTGAAAAATGTATTTGCACTCAGGCAGGTCTGGCAGGTCTTCAAGTGGATCCTGACCTACTCGCAGATATTCCTTCCTGGCTAGTCTCACATGCAACCGTATGTTCCAGATACGCTTATCTACCTGCCATATGCAATGGTGTACAACACTGAAAAAAGCAAAGTGGGTGATTACCTTTCCCCAGTCAAGTGCAGTAGAAAGGTCAGGTTTAATGCGAAGCTGAGGGGCGATGAAGTGACACAGAAACCGTACAAAAATAGAGCGTAGCCACGCTGAAAGGCGAGCATGTCTGCTCGTCCGGGTGAAACGCCCAGCAGCACAAATGCACCATTCATCTCCACAGAGGCTCTTTATTGCTCCCTAGTCTTCAATTTGGGATGTGGCTCCACTTCCACGGGAGATACCTTTTTTAGGAAGAGCCTGGGAATTAAGCAGGTGAATTATTTTCATCTGCGTGGCCTTCGGCCCCCCCGAGAGCCCCCTCCTGCAGCATCCCCCGGCCTGGCCGCAGGCTCCGCGCAGGACCAGTGGCATCCAGCGGCCACCCGGCTCCCTCACCTCTCCCCAGAGGAGGGGAGCTGGAGCCCACCCGGATCGTCCCAAGCTTTTACGATGGAAAAGATATTTTTTCCCCAGTCCGACCCTTCCGATGGCTGGGGAGCTGCCACAGGGCGCACAGGCAGCCCTACAGTTATGTTTTAATCTTGGTAGTATCTTTGTCCGAGCACCGCCGGACTGACAAAATGGGCAGATTGTTCACAGAAATGGAAATAAACGCACAATCCAGCAGCTCCTTGCTTTTGGAGGAATACAGTGGCAGTCCCTCTCCATGCCCTAAATGCAATCGGATATTTCACAACCTCTACATCTAAATTAGATTTTGCTATGTACGTTTTTTTCTCCAATCCCCGCCTAAAGCCTGCAGCAGATTTCAAGGAGAAATTCTGACCACTCATTAGGGTTCGAGCCCCAGATCCGAAGCCCTTGTGTTAAAGATTCAGGATCAGCCACAGAACATCGGAGCGGCTCTTAAAGTAATTCCACAGCTGACAACTAGCTCCTGCTTTTACTCTCCTGCCTCATTTTTGAGTTCAGGATTCAAAGTGCCTTTCCAAACTCAGCTCTGGGCAGACCTGCTTGGGTGGATAAATGCCTTGAAGGTTGTGGGTAAGACATCAAACTTGGAAGTGGTTATTCTTAAAGCTGAGAAAGGAAAGCTTCTGAAGCTATCTATGATAGGTTGATAAGAAATAATGGAGAATTGTTTCTTTTAAATACAAAGAACAATTCAGTCATAGTATGACTCGTGATAGAGACATTATGAAAGTTATCAGATGAAAGTCTGCATGCTAAAACTCTTTAATATTGAAGAGAAATGTAACAATTTACTGTCCGTGCTAAAGCCTGGGCTTCCTGGAAGAGTGTCTTGCCTTGCTTCTGCTGCTCTGCATTCCCTGGATCTGCCTCTGTCTTTTAAATGAGTGCCATGAATCACAGTCTAATAATAATTTTTTAAAGAATTACTTCTTTCCTAGGAAGTCAGATCAAGCCCAGTTAAAAGTGAACTCTGTGAATGTGCCAAATATTTAGAGAATAAATCTAAAACCCAATAGTAATCTGCTTCCTTTATCTACAGATACTGGGCGTGATCCAGATACCAGCACTCCCATTATCTCCCGTGGGCCCATGGAGTGCAGCTTATCAGGGGAGTTTTCAAGGAAAAAAGAAAAATTACATGTAGAACCAAAAACATATTCCAAAAAACCACTAACAGCTAATTCTGGCCCGCTAGAAAATCAATATAGGATCTAAACCAGCCATCTAGACCTTCCCTGTTGAAAGTCTGCTTTCTAGCAGGGCCCCCTTGAGCACCCCCCCTTCATCTGAAATGTAGCACCGCTAAGCAGAGAGCTGGCTTCCAACCTCTTTAAGGCCCATATGAAGAGTCCATGCCCTGCAGCAAGTTTGGCAGTCAGCACTTTAAAAAATAAACTCAGCTACAGAATGATGATTTGCATAGTGCATGGTGACTAAAATTAGCCTGCCTCCTCTCCATCTCGAGAGGAAGTCTGCCTTGCCGCTGCAGTTTCAAGTTTCTTGGCTTTAAGAGAAATTCATAGCATCCGAGGAACACGGTCGTGTCTCCTGCGCAGTTCTGCTCCTCTCGGCTGGCTCTCGTCTCCAACCCGAGGCGATGGCTACGCCTCAAAGCTGTCCTGCACCACCAGCAAAAGCCTCTTTCTTCCTAACGTGGGAAATCAGAGTACGCTGAAACCTGTGAAAGCCCCATTTTCAGTATGAAAATGCTTAGAAGATGATTTATTAAGGAGCGATCGTGCTGCAGGTCACAAGATGGTCTGTCCTGGACGTAGGAAGGAAAAAACCTCTCTGAGACTTAATCGCCACATGAGACAGAGGTTTCTTAAAGCAGAGGTGCGGTGAGAGGTGCTCTGCAGAAGACATACACAGTGTAAAGTCGTTTTAGGCTTGGTAGATTAATCTTCATTAGCTATCGGCTTAATGTGAGATACCCCGACTTGATTCTCAGTCATTGCCCCACATCATCCTTGCATAACAGCTCGTGTTCCTCCATCATCATTTAATATTGTGACCTGGCTGGCCAAACAACTCACACGCTCGCTCTGTCTCATTTAATTCTGCAGATGAATGGATGTCCATTGGAGGTTACGCCAGTCCACCATGGATGTCTCTGATGAATTTAAATTATTCAAAATGTCAGTCATCAGCTAAGTGCTAAGCTGTTTTTTTTTTTTTATTTCAGCTCGAGATGTGGCTATAGCCTCTTTCCCTGAGATGTATAAATAATTCATTTCGTTATGTAGTGGGATCGCTCAGGCCCCGTGCTACAGAGTGCTGCTTGCGCAGATCCCCGTCTCACCTACTGCACGAACTCAGCTCGGCTCGACCGTATTCCATCCATCCTCCACAGCTGATGTTCGGGCTTGGGCCTGGGCCCTTGGACCATGTTCCTCAGGGTTTTGTTTCCTCCATCACCGTGAGGTTCCAGGTACCTTTGAGTCTGAGTTTGTAGCTACCAGAGGTTCATAGCTTAATGCTTGTATTAAATTTGTGCAAAATAACCCTGCTGTAGCGATGATCCAGTTAAGTATTGGGTTTTATATTTTATATGAACGTAAGCCAGCATCTAATTTCGTTTTCTGCTGTGTTGTAGAATTGAAAGGTAATGATTCACTCTTAAAAATACATTTAAAATGATTTAGTTACTACTTTGACTACAGCCTATATCTTATGGAAGGAGCCCAGAGTAAAAGCTCACTGATGTGCAGAGTCCTGGCTGGTTGCAATTAGGAACAGAACAGCCCCATGACATGAAATCTGATGATACATTGAACTTCTGACCTACAGCAGAAATCTGATCGTCACAACCCAGCTTCTTCTTCATTTCAGCTCTGCTCAGGAAAACAAAAGTCTTCATTCAACGTTCAGTTTTCTCCACCCTTCACCACTGGAATTTTTATATGATCTGAATTAAATATGCCAGACTTTGAAGGTAAATGTTTTAAGTGGCTAAGCGAAATCCATGGTGTCTTTCTGTTTCTTTAGCTATTGTCATTAAGCCTTGTACTGATCTGCTGGGCTCTGCAGGAAAATGAGGTGCTGCTGCATCCAACTTCACTGTGGTTTAAGCAGAATAAAATACTGAATCTAGAATTACTGGATTTTATTATTTTTTTTCTGGACGGGAGGCAATCATTGCTTTTTGCCAACCATAGCCACATTCTCTGCTCCGAAATTTAAGAATTAATCCTGAAGTCCTTATTCAGGACTCCTAATATCCAAGGCAAAGTTTGAATATGGCATAGACCACCCGAAATTTAATTACCGTGCAGCGGTGATGAGCTGGGGTAGAGGTACCCAATAACCTGTGGTGTGTCACAGCCACGGAACTGACACTTCTGCAGCGTTGTGTGAAGATAAGAAGTTCTTAAATGACATGCCACCATGCTGGATGGAGTCCAGTTCAGCAGACCTCCTGATCTGAGTTTCTGCCCAATTTTACACACATACACTCTTTGCTCATCAACGGCCAGCCTCCATGGGAGCCAAGAGTGCGAAAGAGGACGACGGCTTTACCCACCCACGCTTCTGATAAGCTAAAAACAGATTGAAGGTCCAAGTCAATTACATTTAAGCATGTGACAGAATTCTTTGCTAAACTGGGGCCTAAGTCAGTGTGATCTTAGGGTGGAACACAAATAACTGCTCTTGGAGGAAGAAAAACGGGCACAAGAACGGAGCCAAAGGTTCTCCTGTGGTGACGGGCTGGGCCGAGTAGCAAGAGCCTGAGCAAATGGGAAAACAACGTGATCCGAGAGAGGGAAGGATTGTATGACTGGCTCCGTGGCTACGGCTTGGGAGGAGGAATTTCCTCGTGGGAACATTGCCAGGAGGGTGAGGAAATTGCTTGCTTTTCTAAGCAGAAGTAACTAATAAAGGAGGGGTGAGAACAAAGATTCTCGCCTGCGTTGTAGGCAGTGTCACTAGGACATAGTACTAGTGGCACTTTGAGTTGTGTTGGCTGAAATAGCATGCTTCCTTTAGACTTTTAAAAGTCGGATAAAGTAATAGAGTTCATCTCTCGTAAGCATCTGTGATCACCATTCAGGAGGTCTGCAGCAATGGCTTGTGTAGTCGAGAATAAAAACAGCCCAGGACTAAGACATCAGTCCCAGATTTCACCTTAAGTTCTGGAGACCAAGTGTTAGTGAAGTCCCTGGAGCTCTTCATCACACCAAGCTGCTTCTGCCGGGCTGCCTGCTCCCTGTTTCCACACTTACTTGGGGGCGTTTAGGCCACCTCTTAGTTCCTTGTTCTAAAACATGCTGAAAGTGCTTCATCATGAAATAAGGGAGAGCTTTGTCCCTCTGGAAGAATTTGTGGGAAAGGCGTGGAAGGACTAGAAAAGATTATCAACACATGTTTCAGGCTTTTGTCCCTGTTGGAAAATAAATACATTGCAATCTGGATAGAGGGGTCCTTAGCTTCCCTGGAGAACATTTTAATACATCAGGAACTTAATACTGAAATTGGTAGAGCTGTGCGTGCCGGAACCCGGCCTCACCACACCCAAAGACACGCTAGATTAGATAGAGCCAAAAAGTCTGTGAAAGGCAGAACCAACCAACCTCCCAGAAATGACCCACTCCCCCCAAGGGGGCTTTGGGGCTCTGTGCTTGCTGAAAGAAGCTTGGAGCTGTGCAGGAAACCTGTTTCTGGAGATATTCCTACTGCACAGAGGGAAAAAAGACTTCATGCATGAAGGATCTCTGTGATTACATCTCCATTTCGTAGGTGCCATCTACAATTGGTTACAACCCAAAAATGGTAACTACTGCTGCTCAGAAGAGACAGGAGCCACTTTTCTCCCATTATACCAGAAAAAATTGTTTTGAACCGACTCTTCTAGATAAATAGCACTTAGATGTAAGTGTAGCTCTCATGATGAGTCTAGTGTAGGGTTCCGCAGTCACTTTTCATGCCAAGGATCACAAATTAATTAAGAAAATCTTGTCGCTTGGAAACTCTTCTATTCACAGGCGCATCAAATCACTGTAGCAGTAACTTGCATGGAAAAATAACATTAGGGATATTTTTATTTTTAGCTGTCTTAATGAAATATAGCAGATGGAAATAAAGAGGAGAAGCCCGTCCTATGTGACTAGCCATCTGTCTGGGGATCAGCAACAAGTATTTCATGGATCACAGCTAGAAAATTAGTGGGTAATTAATGTCAGTCTGCAAGCTACCTTACAATTCTTCACTCTCATTATTCCACTCTATAGAGTCGCTTTCAAATGCCACTCATAACTTACCCGGCCATGAGAGACATGCTCATAGCACCACCCTTAGCTTTAGAGTACTAAACCTTGGGTTGAGCTCCAATGGTTCCCTGCAGTCCCTCCCTCCTGCACAGAACTGCAAAGCGGTCAGTGCTCACGTAGCCATCCACTCGCCATGAGCTCCACTACCAGGATCCTAAGGACTATTCCAGCCGATCTAAATTTGCCTTAAAGACATTCATATCCCGCCCTCGGTTCTGTAGCACACCAAGCACTGGGACTGGCACAGGACCATCCCCTGTACTAGGCATGTCATGGAAACCAGCTTACTAACTTGAACAGGGAGTAAAGATCTAATATCCCAAACTAATATTTTTGTGTTGGGTTTCTTACTGACATGTAGCTTTTCCAAGTTCGTTAACTAGCTAGTCTGGAATCTCGCTCTTCAAAACTGCTCCAATTACTTCTACGCACTGTTGAGTTGGAGGAAGCCTGTCTTGTTTAATGACATCCTAAACAGACACACAATCCTGAACGCTGCTAAAGGTCACACAGCCCGAGCTTTTGGAGATGATATACTTATTCAATGTTGTCATCGTTATACCCTCTCGGTGCTCACACATGCTGCATTACAGCTGCGGCATTTTCTCCCTTTCCTTTTTGGGAAAATCAATGCCTTGTCACAAGAAAGTTTTTATATTTCACCATTACAGAGTATTGCTTATTCTTCTCTGGTAACGGGATATTGTTATCGGGCTGTTTTAACTTTGTTTATTACCTCCATTCTGCTAGCTCCTACAATTCACTTGATACTGTTTTGGTTATTTTTATGCTTTGATTTAAGAACAGCGTGCTCCAAGACTGCACTTTAAGAAATGCCCCGAGGAGCAGAGCCACGGGAGTCATCAGCTCATTTACTGGACTGTTCTGAGCCCTACACGGTGCCTTAGGAAATAACCTCTCTTCCTGGAAATCCACGGCTAGCTGGTAAAACTCTACTATATGGCGTAAACATAATTAATCTTCACCAAGCCCTAGACAGGCAATATCTGAACCCAACATAGCAGGTGGAAATTTTGTTGTTCCTCATACAAGGAAAGTGGCCCCACCAACAGAGCTCAAATCTAGGGAAACCAATTTGTAGACCTTTTTAGCTATGTCTGTTATTTTTGTGGCCCCTTTTTTCCCCCCTTCTGAATGGTAAGCAATCTCAGTTTGCTGAAAAATACCAAATATTCGCAAACAGGTTTCAGTTTACCCCTTTGCAAGCTTGCAGGTACATTTACAAGTCGTGGAAATGTCCCCTCGACTCCATGACAATAACTTCACCATCTCATCCCCCTTCCTTTAGATCAGCCGAAGTGCCGGTGGGGGCCGTGCTCGGCAGCGGGGGCCGAGCCGGTGGCATGGCAGCTGGTCCTTCTCAGCATCGCACCCGCTGAGGGCGTCGGGGCTGGGGCGGGATTGGGATGTCAATTAGAGGGAGGCCATCAATCAGCCCCTCCCTTCCAGCTCTCCTCCGAAAATGCCTGTTAGGAAATTATTAAAATGCATCCCTGCTGATCCCCCCCGGCCTCGTCTACCGAGGTGTAAATGAGAGGAGCAGATGTGTGAGTTCGGTGTGCACTGTTTTTTCAGTGGTGCCACCGCACCGGCTCTGCGCCACCGCGACGCTCACGCCAGCACCGTGACCCTGTGCCGCACGGCGGCTGGGTGACAGCCGGGCTCAGCCTGCCCGTGCCAGCGAGCGGGGTTCTGCTTTGATAGAGTCTCTCTGCCTAAAAAAATGGGGATTCTGTAGCTTACCGACTTCATAAAGAAATGGTGAAGATCGTCTAATGGATGCTCGGAAGGGTTGCTAGAGAACTGCAAAGTGAGAGCTTATGAGATGTAAAATGCCATTTGCTTTTCAATGAAGAAAGGATAAAAATATGATCTTAAAAACAAACATATATGGAGCGCCGTGTGCCTTCTGCACGTGCTTTGCTGCAGCCCGGTTTGGGGTTTGGTTGCCTGAGCACATCTGGGTGTGCACACAGCGGCTGGAGGGGAGGGATCGAGCATCTTCTGCTTCCTGGAGGCTGGACAGACATAAAAGCCGACGTGCAGAGATGCCTGTGGCCCGGAGAGGAGAGATCCCTGCTTTACTCCTTCGCTGCACCGCTGGCTGCGCTTTGAGAATATGTACAGCCAGAAGACTGACTTCCCTGATATTTTATATCCAAGCTAAGACAGTAAGATAGCAGGGCGGCTCCAGGCCTCTCCCTCCTTTCCTCTCCACCTAAAATTTCAAGCAGGCAAAAGGTTGCACAGAGACCAAGAGGAGGAGAACTTTTTCATAAGCTTTACCCAAGCCAAATCCCCCAACGGTCAGCTCTAAAGTAGCTCTGGAAGAGCTGTTAGCTCTGCTGTGGTTTCTGTCTCAGCCACAGGAACAAGCCTGAGCCTTTCGCAAGGCCGGCAGCGCCCGTTGCCCAGCGGGCTGCCATGGCTGGGCTGGTGCTGCCAGCAGGTCGCAGCCAGGCAGAGCTCGGCACCGGCCCCAAAAACCACCCAGATGCTGGCTGAAATGGCTGGTTTGAAGCTTGTCTGGGGCTCCGGGCACACACTGTGCACATCCTCAGTTTGCCTCCCAGGGACCACGAGGAGCCTTTGCCAGGTCTTCCAGTACCTTCTATTTCCCACCCATCTCAGCCCGCTGTCGACAGCGCTCGTAGCAGCAGGCAGGCAGCACTGAGCTCGTTTCAAAATCCACTTCTGCTTTCGCAGCCAAATTAACCTCCCAGCTAGCCAGGAACAGTAACAAAACCCCATGGCTTCATGGGCTCGATGGTCTGTTAATGACGCACAACGTAATCATCCTCCCCCTCTACGCTGCCATCCCACACGCAGAAATCCAAGCCTTTTTATGGTGCGTTTAACCTGGAGCTCTACCTCCCTGTAGGGATATGGCTGGGATTTTCAAATGAGTCCACTGGGAATTTGTTGCTCAATTCCAATGGTGTTTCTGGGGATTTGGCGAACAACTCACAGCCTCTTTTAAAAAATCACAGAACGGCAACGGAGATAATTTGCAGGTTATCCACAGAGGCAGACTGCTCGAGGTTCATTACAATACCAGTTAAATGTTATTTATCTCGTTCATCGTCTCATTCTAGTTACTCATTTTCCCTGGAAAGCCAAAGAGTTGGACACAGGAGCTGGCTGGACAAGGTTCTTCTTTCAACTGTCGTTCTCTGTTTAGAAATAATACCTAGAAATATCTTTTTCTACACAGTCTTAAGCCGCCAGCCAGGGCAAACAACTGCTTATTACAGGAGCTCAGATCCAAAGTTTACCACCATTCATGGGGAGCTGGATCCAAGGTTTTGGTTTGGCTGAGGATAAAGAGCGGCGAGCAAAGCCGGGTAAACCCAGATCCCAACTCCTCCCGGTGTCAGCGGCCAGGGCCTGGTCTGCTTCCAGCTTATCTTCACAAAAGCCCATGGTCTGAGCTGCAAAAGTTAATTTTGAAGCAGCAGAACTGGGTAAAAACACATTGCTGTTACTAACAGTAAATAAATATACGAAGCAAGGCCTGCTGCGGTAAAGAAAACTGCACCTGAGCGGTGATATTTGGAGCCCTGAGCTGGACCCCCAGGACTCGCACCCGGGGCTTGCCGGGTGGCTGCGGTGCCGGGGGGGCGGCTACCCCCGGCCCAGGCTTTTCCGAGAGTTGCCGGTGTTCGCTGGGCTGTCAGCCAGCCCAAAGGGCTTCGGGCGCTGGGGTAGGTGACATACAGCGCAGCTGCTCGGGGCGCTGGAGGAACGCGGAGGGCGCGTATCGTGCTATTTGATCCAAGGAATGGCAGCGGAGTCCCGGCGAGCCCCGGCAGGCACGGCCGCTGGAGCGGGGCTGGGCAGGGAGAAGGCGCATCGGCCGGGTGCTGCTCCAGTGGCAGCGCGGCCGTCGGCTGCCGCAAACCGAATTCTCTCCCTGATCCCTCGTTTCACCACCCAGACACAAACACGAACTGGCCTTTGCAGCTGAAGCAAAAGGGCAAGCGGGTTTCTTTTCCCTGGCAACCCCGTCCGGACCGTTCAGATGTTGTGAGTCAGAAATCCCCAGTATTTTTTTGAAGTCTGAAGGCTACTGAGTTGCAACTAGTTCCCTGCCATTGATCTTTTAACGTTACTGTTTGAGGACTGTTTTCATTACAGCAGTAGTAAGAAACTATAACAGAAAAAAACCCCAAACCCCAGATTTTCTTTTAGTTGCGCAATGCCAGGAGGCAGATATAGAAAAATGACTGCAAGCCTTCGCACAGATATAATTACATTGCAGAAAACTCCATCCTACTCCTCAGCACTTAAATTCTCTTTTCCAGCAAAACGCGCCGACTGAGCTGGGGTGTTTCCCAAATGAAGGCAAGTTCCCGAGCCGTGTTGTCGGATGCCATTCCGATGAGCACGTGCCTGAATGCTCTGCTGAACCTCTGTCTCCCAAAGGACCTCTCAGCTAAACACCTGGTAGCTGCTGGAGCTTATAGCGCTGAGGATCCTCATGGGACAGATCCTTCATAACCCACTTAAAAATCAAAATATAAGGAAGTCAGTTCCTGCTGGTATTGGTTTTACCTGCCCTTGCTAAAACATCATCTTCAGTTTCCAAACTCGCTGCTGCCTTTCTTAGGACCAGAATGATAACCAGGCTCATCAGGCTGGAGGATTGGTGAGTCCAGGCTCTCATCCTGCTTCCTCGGTACTTGGGAATCATACTGCGTGGTTTGGTTTAGCCGTCCCCTAAAATAAAAGAGGTGATGCGTGAAAAAGGCAATAAAAGCCATAGTCTTATCCAAAAGCCCTGTGCCTAGCGAAGCGCTGTGGCCCCAGTGTACACACCTCCCTGCCGGCTGCCTTTTCTCTGGGGATGGGTGCTGCAGCGGGTCCCCGCTGCCACCCTCTCCATCCTGGGCGACAGGGTCATGCGGCACTCCCTGCTTCCTTTCAGGACATGCACTTTTTGATTTTACTCATTGATCAATAATAGCCAACGTGGTTTATTTTCACATCTGCTTCAGTAGTGGGGGGGGTGTCAGGTGGGCTTTGTGTCCGTTTCAAAGTGGTGGAGACCAGCCCAAGTCTGGGAGGTTTTGTGAATGTTCTGCACAATGGAAAAAGTCTGATGGGGGAGAGGAGGAGGGACCAAGCCAGGAGAAACTTGCTGCTGCTTCCAGCCACGGCTCAGGCAGGGCCCAGCATGAACATAACTCTTAGTGAAGGCTTTTCACCTCCTTATTTTTTTTTTCAGCTCATGGACAGAAGTTGAAGTTGTGTTTCCAATCTAGAGGAGCAACACCGAGTCAGTCCTCTCTGCAGCACAGCTCCAGCTTGTCTCACCCGCCTGTATGAACCTGGTTTTCTCACCCAGTTTATATATTAAGAGCTAGAGGGACATTCTTACTGGTAACCCTCATAAAGTGCCCTGCCCAGGGGGGCTGATGGACCTCCTTGTACCAACTGAATACGCACAGAAAGACCTTGCCATTGCCAGGCAAATTAACGGGTAGAAAGACACAACATGTGCATTAAATCATATTGAGCAGTCCAAAGGATCAATTGCCCTGTTCACATAAGGGATGGTGGAGAAAAAGAAGCTTTCGAAGGGCTTAAGTTTCGGGCCCGTCACTTTGCTGTGCGTCTGGCCCTCCCACACCACCTGGTTTGATGTAAATCTCTCAGACGGGGACTCTGTGCTCGGAGCCCTCCGCTGCTGCTTGCCCTCCGCAGACAGACACGCGCGTGTGTGAGTGCCACACGTCACCAGCCTGCGCTTCCCAGCAAATTAGCAGAAACAGCACGGCATTACATTTGCTGGGATCTACCTTTCAGTCAAGGAGACTCCTATGGTCCTTCCTGATACCAGGATCGCAACCGTCCACTATTTGCTACTAAAACTTGAGTCTCTGCCCACGAAGACTGATGGAGGCATCCAGCTGGTAACGTCTCACACCCAGACCCGGGGCTTGGCCTCCCCCCTGCCTGGAGTGGCTGCAGCAGCAGCCAGCAGCGGGGGAGCTAGACCATAAAAACCGCACTAAATAAACCCAATCTTAGCACCAAGGCTGATACAAAAAGCCATAAAAAGCAGGGACAATAAAAAAGAAAAATGCACGGCAGCATCAAATCCGAGACGCTGACATGAAAGGATTCTGTTTGAAAAAGCCTGCCCAAAATTCTCTCTCCTGAAGGTGATCGCCACGTCCTGTCCTAGCAGGATTACTGCTTGCACACACATGCATACGTCAGCTTGTATTCATAGCCCTAAAATGTTCCTGTCAGTTGTACGCTCCACAAATACCAGCAAGATCTGAGATTCTGCTTCCCCCTCGCCCCAGCCCACCCCTGGTGTTGCTGCATCTGCTCGTTTCATCTATCATTGCTCCCGTCCGCGTCTTCGCCTGAGCATATGTTGCAGGAGGAGAAATATAATTAAGTTTGGAAAATTCATCTCGAGGTAACCAGATGTCTTGCACCACCTTCAACATATTTCCCACACCTTAATTAGTGGAGGGAAAGTCACTGCCCGTGGCTGAGCGGCGCCGACGGCAGCGGGGGCGGCCGGCAGCCCCTGCCTCGCCGCAGAGCAGACAGGCTTCACCCTCCGACGCGGGGAAGCATCCTCGCCGGGAACGTGTCCTGCCAAGGCTTTCGGAGCGCTGCCATGGGTTTGGAGAGGACTCAGCTTCTGGCGCTCATCACCTGTACACGTCCTGATTGCCTACATGCATGCTTGAGCTGTGACTTCCCTTTGTTTTGCTTCAGGGCTGCGTGCTTGATTTATTACAGTCAGGCAAGTGTGGTTATGCGTTCGAACACTGAATCTGCGTCGTTAATTTGGGTCGTTACTTCTGGATGCTTGCTGGGTACCTTGGTGCTGGATGGGCAGTCATACAGCTGTGCTCGGGCAATGCAGTCGCAGGAGCTGCACGCACTAAATCAGGATTAGCTGTGTGCCTACAACACAGACATCCACCAATAACCTCTGAAAATGGCCTTTCTAGATTGCTGGTTTACAAGAAATGCCTTGTTATTCTGTAAAAAGTTGCAGGAGATGCCAGCCTGCCAGTCAGGACCAGATATTTCCAGAGCAGCAGTTTGCACGGAGCAGCGGGGCTAGTTTAGCTCTCTGCAAAAATCGTTCCTTCCTCTGCCAAAGCCTTAAACCCCTCTGACAGCCTTGAGGTGAACTCCTGGCCTGCGGAGAGGGACGGGATTGTGTGGAGGGGTCGGAGCGATGCTGGGAAGCCTGGAGATGGTGGGAGCAGCTGGGAGAAGTGCTGCTGGGAGGATGCTGGACGCTGCCCAGGTCACTCCTGTCAGCGCAGAGGGATGCTCGCTCCAGGGGAGGGTTTTCCTTTTTCCTATCTATGTCCATGCTGTGTGCCTGCTGTCTAGGGAACTGAACACCGGCTATTTCTGTACCCTCGTCAGCAGCCAGGAGCGATGGGGTATCCCTTTCCCAGCCCCGCTTCCACCCCCAGGGCCAGGTGTCCTCCTCCCGTCCCAGCCTGGCGCTGGGTCCCTGCCAGAGGCCCCGGTGCCAATGGAGGGGTGACGCAGCACTGGTCTCCCTTGCAGGAGCGGGGAGGGACGGGGGAGGGACTCTGAACTCTTCTCTGACTTGTGCCCTTGTCACCCCCCAGCTCCCTCCTGTCTGCACGATCCTGCTGCGTTCCTGCCGGGAGAACCACGCTGGTGTTGCATTTGCCGCAGGGATGTGTCTTCCCTTGCCGAGAGCACCCCGGAGTTTGCCAAGCTCACACCTCAGCTGCGCAAACCCCAAAGCAACACCCCAAAACCTGACATGACATCCCATTTCTGCATCATCAGCTGCGTTTGGAAACGGCTGAGATGGACCCACCGCAGTCTCCGTTTCCATCAGAAACAGCCGTGCCCATCCCAGGAGCAGCAAAGCCGTGCCGGGGCAGTCAGAGGGATGCAGGTTCTGCCCTGGGACCGGGCTCTGGTTTTGGGCTCAGCTTCCCTGGCTGGGTTTCAGCTGCCGGCCAAGCGGAGCAGTACCCGTCCCCCTGCACCCTCCGAGCCGCCTCGGTGTGTCCCACGGGGACAAAAATACCTCCCCAGCTGCTGCCCACCTGGTGCCTGAGACGAGTTTAGGAAACAGCAATCAGAAACTGAAAATAAAAAGCTGAAAAGAGATAGATACAGGGCTCGCACCAGAAGTGAGAGAGTTAAAAATAGAGGTGATACGATCTGGCAGAGCTATAGGTCATACTTAACCGCTCGAGTGTCTTCAGGCATCGAGCAAGTGCAATAGGAAACTCACAGGGGTTTAGCAGCCGAGACGGCGTGTCCTGGGCTCCCGGCATGCCACCGCTGAAAATAGATGTGTGGACAGTCCCCTGGCCAGCTGATGCCAGGCACCGGCGGGGGGGGGTACCACCCTCCATCCCGCACTGGGGACCGCCACACTTCTTCCACCCCTGCCATAGAGACGGGGATTTCCCCTGGGATGAGCCACCCCTTTGCAGGGTGAGCCAAGGCCAGGGAGGAGCAGGCAGGCGCCAGCCCGGGGGCACCCTCACCCTGCTGGGCACAAGCCCACTGCCGTATTCCAGGTGGCTGCCAGGGCTGCTGGGAGATGGGTGCATGGACGAGCTGCAGGAGCTGCTTGCAGGGAGCCTGCATAAGCCTCAGGTGCAACAGCATTTCCCTCGTGGCGGTTTGGGAAGGAGAAGCCATAGCCCTGGCTCGTCTTTGAGCCTTGGGACCAGGGGATCGGGGCTTTCTCGACTGCCCGTGTCAGGCAGCGTGCGGCACCTTCCATGGGGGTTTCTCCGTGTCTGCCCCTCACCAGGACCAGCACTGCTGCGTGGTTTGGTTGCAAGCCAAGCTTTTGTCCAAACCCTGCTTGATGCTCAAGTGATCGAAGCGATCACGGCAAAAGGCCTGGATGTGTCCCATCTCCCCCGAGCGGGGCCGTGCCCACTCTCCAGCTCTAGCCCTCCCAACACCCTCATCTTTCACCGAGCGCAGCGACATCCCCCCGGCCGGGAGGGACCACCCGCTCCTCAGGGTGCCCCATGTCACCAGGGAAAAAGGGGGCTCGTAGAAAGGACGAGGGTGCAGGAGGAGACTGTGAGAACCGAGCAGGGTAACGCTGCCGCAGAGGGGGGTTCGGCCCTGGCCCCGCCGCTGTGCTCAGCCCAAAGCCCCACGGGCCCAGGGCTCAGACCACTGCCCGCACCCAGTGACGTCTTGTAACAGTCACGGGGATGGATCTGGCAGATCGAAATATCACGGTTAGTTAAAAGGCTCCTCTCGAGTCAGTTTATGCTTGATATTTAGTTTCTGTATATATAGGACATTGCGCATGAGATCAAGTGGAAAGTTTCTTCTTTAATTCCTCCGGAAACAGAATTATTCAACTGAGCTGCTATTCCCTGGAAGCAGGAGACCCAAACATTACGACACTGTGATAGAGGAGAAACTCAACACCACCACCACCACAACAGCCCTCAGCTGATCAATTTTCTTTTCTGGGAGCAGGAAAGCTCAGACAGGGAGAAAGACATTTCAACCAGTTCAGCTCTAACAATCATAGAATTGTCGAGGTTGGAAGGGACCTTTAAGATCATCAAGTCCAACCATCAACCCAACACTGCCAAAACCACCACTAAACCACGACCCTAAGCACCACATCTACCAGAGTGAAATAGGTAAGGATTTTAAAAACAAATATATGACTTAATTGATCATGATCCTAAGCAAAGTTAAAGCAGCTACAAACCATAAAGAATGTGGTGGGTTTTGGTGTTGCCTATTACGGTTGAAGAAGCCTGATGTCAGCCCTGGGCTGGGCACAGCCCCTGCACGGCCAGAGCTGAGCTGGATGGGAACAGCCCGAGATCCCACCAAAGCTGCCCGTGAGCGCTGAGCTCAGTGGGGGAGGCGAGCGCTGACCCTTTGCAAAAGCACATGGGTACCCACTCAGATGCCGGTTCCCCAGCTTGCATCCCCCAACGTATCTGCTTTAACTCCTGCACGGAGCCTCTCTTACCTCTCGCGGGGTTCACACCTGGCCCAGCAGATGCCCGTATCCCATACGTTCCTCGGGGTAACGTTACATGGTAGAGACCAGACGTAGCCCGATGCCCTGGGAAAAGGGCGGCCTCAGGGACCAGCCGTGTGCCCGAGGGGACGGGGGGGGACAGCTGGGCTCGTGCAGCTGTAGCCACGCAGGGTGCAGGGGGACGGATACACAACAGGTTTGTCCTGGGTGCGAACAACTCAACACTTTCTAATCAGCATCTTGCTCTCATGGCTCCTGCTCCCTGCCCCCAGGTCCTGGTGCTGCTTCTGCACAGCATGCACAAGACCTGGAAGGAGACTGAAGGGCATTGTGTCTGCCTGGGGCTGAGATTTAGCAGAACTTTGGATTTCATGGCACAGCCAGTGCCATCCTGACCAGCAGGAGCACAGCACTGGGACCAGGAAGAGGAGACCAGCATCATCTGCACGGCCATGGCCAAGGGTGCATCCCCCAGGGGTGCATCCCCCAGGGGTGCCCTGGAGACCTGCCGCGGCTGCAGAGCTAGACTGGGTTTGAGTCAGAAGAGCTTGAAAGTCATAATTTTATTTTCTCCCATTCTCCCTATTTTTGGCTTCAGATTCTTGGATGTCTCCTGCCTACTCCCAAAATATGTGACAAGGAGTAGGCTTGAGATAGTAACAATATTAAAATGAGTCAAAGTGCAGCATGAACTGAAAGTTAGCACAAATGCAGTATCAAAACTCTCAGCAAAAATATCAGCCAAGGAACAGGAGGATCCAAGCAGGAGATCCTCTCCAAGCAGGAGATCCTCAGGAAAAGACCAGGGAGCAAGGGGGGATCGCAGGCTCAGCAGGGTCCGCTGCTGCACGGTTTAGGAAGCCTCATGGGGACTGTCACACGTTCGATGTGCTCTGCTCAGCACAGCTCAGTCTGAACAACCGAGGAGGGAAAATCCAGAGAGGGATGGAAATGATCGGAAAATATGGGTTATGAGGAGAGAGAGAGAGATAACCAGGGTTTGTAGTCCATGGAGGGCCAAGGGAGATATAGTAACAGCCTCCAGAAGTTACTGCAAATAAGAAGGGAATAAAATTGGTTTCTACATCCATTGACTGTGAAAAGGGTAAGACTGTCCTGACTTGCTTTGCGTGACCTCCTGAAAAGCCCCAGCCGAAGGGATGCCTTATCTCTGACATTTAAATCTGCTCTCGAGTCAGTGGTGAAGAAAGCTAACCTGCCTTGGGCATAACGCGGATCCCTCTGGAGCCTCCGCAGGTCCCTCTTCCAGCTCAGTTCTCCTCCAGCAAAGACACAGAGGCCTTTCAGGGAGCTACTGCTGCCTTTGACAGATCTCCTGATACTCTGGTGAACCGACCTGGGCCAAGCCCAGCTGTGGTACCCGGGGAAGAGAAGCTGATTTCTGGGGAGTGCGACGGGAGCAAGGAAGGAACCGACACAGTGAGAAATGCTCATTTGCCTCATGCTGACCCCTCAGCAGGAATGGGTCTGGGAAGGAGGTGGACCACTTGCAGCTTCCAAATTAAAGTGACCTGTGTTAACAAATCACAGTTATTCATCGCCGCCTTTAGGGCACAGAGTCTTCTCTATAGAAAATATATGTTGATGCTGAGTGATCCATTTAAAGGCTCTATTCTTGAGCCAGACATTTGAGCATACAGCTCCGGCCTGGAGAAGTACAAAAAACTTCATGAACAAAGTTGGGAAGTGAGGAAATGAATATGAGCCAAACATTCGAGGGATCAATCAGACCGTGGAACAGGCTAACACGAAGCAGCAGATGCCTCATGGTTTGTGCAGACGCCAGTTGGGTGGAGAAGACGGCAAACCAGGATTATAACAAAGGGGAAGCAGAGATAGGAGAAAAAAGGCTTAGAAACCTCGTGGACCACCTCGGCGTTTGCCAGGAGTGTATGGTGCCGGGTAATGCCCCTCGCTCCTGCACGGGGCAGTGACCCAGCCCAGCGTGCCCATGTGCCACGAGAAACAGCAAACCTAATGGCCATCTTCTGGGAAATGAGAGCGCGCTGGCTTCTGAATAAGTCATTTCATTGAGGAGGAGGAAAGAAGCGAGATTTTTCCCCAATCGCCAGAGTTCCTAAGTCTAAAGTCGTCATTGCCACCCTTGTCCTTCCTCCGTGGTAATAAAGGAACTCACAGTATTTTGGGGGGGAAATCTTATTTCTCACATCCCTTCTCACACCCTCAATTTAAGGCTTGCAGAGTTTGTAATCCCACAAGAAGCAAAGCGGCCGCTTCCCGTGGGGACATGAATAGCCCCATTGAAGTCATGTGCTGGGACTTTACGTGTGTGCTGAGAAGTTTGCAGCACTGAGGCTGTCGAGCCCAGGGGTCGTTTCTGGGAGAAGCGTCCCTGACACCCCAAGCACCCCACAGAAACTAAACGTACGCAGACCGTGGGTTCAGAGTCCCTCCTTCGGCAGGCATAGGGAATTGGAAGCCTGCTCCGGGAGGGAGGCACACCACAGTCCGGGTGCCCGTCCTCGGGCCACCAGCTCAGCTCTTGGCATTTTTCTCAGCTCCAGCACTTGTCCTGGCCCTGAACGGACCAGGACAGTCCCTAAATTGCACTTACCCACAGAAAATGTTTAACATTGCCCAAGTAGGTGCGTTTTTGATAAAAACATTTAATTACTGTACTTCCTAAAGCATCCCAGAAAGCACAGTGCTGTCAGGCAAATAAAATCTCTAAATAACTCCCAGCTATTAAAAGCCAATAGGTTCTCGCACCCTCCACAGCCATAAAGCCTGCAGAAATAAAGACGCCAGGTACTGACACTATTCAAAGGGAGGGCACAACATCATGTCACCGTATGGTGACGTGGCGCTGGCCAAGTCCCTCAATTACACCGCGTACATGGCAATGGCTCATTTTTTTGCTAGTGCCCAGCTTTCCTGGGGCGCGCAGGCAAACAGCAGCACCCACACCAGAACCCGGCTGCCTCCACGCAGCAGCTCCCACCTCTGGGCCAAAGCAGCCCAAGTTTGAACAATCCCAGACTACATCTGAACCAGCTGCAGGCCAGGCTGTCTTCAGCCCAACTGCTCGCTGAGTGACTCCAGTACCCTTGAGAAAGTCGCTGCCATTGTGCGGGGTGACTCATGGCTGGAGGGGAAGGCAGGATTTTGCAGCGCCAGTGATTTATTTAGTTTTTGATGAGAAGTGATGAGAGCTGCCCAAGTTCAGCACATGCAGGGTGTGAGATATACTTAAAAAATGGAATTGTACAAACAAGAGAGGAAACTGCAGCAGCTGCGGGGATCAGCAAACACTCCTGTGTGGTTCGTCCAACCACCAAAGCTTCCCTGGAGGAAGGCGTGCTGCAGCCTAAGGCCGGTATTTGGGAATAGAGCAGCTGGAGGACCAGAAGGACCACCAGCACTGAAAATCCTCTGAACTGTGCCTGTCTCGTCTGCAGTTCTTGTAAACCATGACCATTCCAGCTAGTTCTTTAGCTCCCATTTTCTCTTTTGGGGACCAGCCTGAGAAGAGACCTATATTTTATGGTGTGCAGATACCAACCTAAAGCAACGCTGAGCAAGCAGTAAGAAGCGTGGTCCAGCTGGGGATCACGCAACCCAGTTGCTTGAGGTGCCAGGAGCCCAGTAAAGTCCGCTTTAACCATAAGAGGAATATGGAAACAAATTGTCACTTCATCAGCAGGGCAAGCCCAGCCAGAGCTGCTGGCCTTCCTCTGGCACAAACTGGAAACGCTCCTTAGGACCCGCTCTGAGTTACTTCTCCCTTTGTCTCATTTAAGATCACACCTTGCAGTGTTTGCAAAAGCCAGCTCACAAAACAGGAACGCCTTCAACACCCAAGTGCCACTGTCAGCCCGAAACCCTGCTGCCGGCTCAGGCACAGCTTTGTTAAAGTCTCTTCATTCCGCCAAAAAGTTTCCTCTGTGCTCCCTTTTGCGGAGTTTCTGACCCGTTTGTACGATTCCCAGGCTGAATGAGTAGCGAGGGCATATCCAGGGCAAGGCTGGCTGCCGTCTCCTCTGGGGACGCGGTACGGTGATGAACCACGTCTCCTGCCCTCTCCGCTGCTGTCACACGGGGGGCTCAGATGCCCCCAGCCCCTCTGATAAGCCCCACAGCAGTTACAACTACTCCTTTTCACAAGGCCGTGCCAGTTGCAGGCTTTTTGCCTTTGAGATGCCAAATTTGACCATCAGAGCCCTGAGCTTCTTGCAAACCAGGACCGTAGCAGAACCCAGAGGGGAAGGGTCTGAAGAGCCATCACTTTTCCTGGGAGGACCAGCCCCGCAGGATGGTGGTACCTCTCCACCTCGCCTCGCACCCGGGCACGAGCTGCCCGCCCGCCTCTCCATGCACAGCTCTGCAGCAGCTCAGCCGTGGCTTTGGCCCAAAGTTGACATTTCAGGCTTTATTGCAGACACGGGTTGCTATGGTGAAACGACCTTCCGAGCACCCTGAAAAGTTTGGAGATTTGGCTGAGAAATAACTTTTGCAAACACTTGCCAAAGACGGTCATCCGACGCGCTGTGCTGAGCTGACGGCGGGTCGGTTTGACAGCCCGGCATCACCCAAGAGGCAGCAAAACTACGTCCTTACCCCCGTCGCATGAAGTCTTTACCCTGTCCTGGAGTTTTACAGCAATGGAAGTGCCAGTCGGACGTTGCTGGGGATGTTCCTGGTGCCACCTGCCCCACCTTGAGTCATCCTTTCTGATTTTCTCTTCCCGCACATGGAAAAGCACAGCCCCCCGCCGCAACGATGGAGACCTCAGGTCTGGTGCTCTGAGGTTGCAACGTGGCTGCTGGGCTCCAACTCACCCCACACCTCCCAGGTCTGGCTGGGCACGGAGACCCCGGCAGCAGCATCCCTCCTTCCCGGGAGCAATGACATACAGGCACATCCGCAAAGGGCAGAAGAGCTTTTTTTTTTTTTCTTTTGCTACTGAGCACCCACACAGTGTTTATTTGCAAGTGAGTCAACCGGACTCTGATGGGTTTGTGGATGCCGCACAACTCACCTCTCTCTTATCTCAGGGATTTTCATTACCTTTTGGGCAATTTTGACAAGAATTCAATTTTCCCTGCCCACGCACACATCCTGCTGTTCTCTCATTGAACACATCAATTAGCAGCCAAAAAAGTCCTCAACATCTTTTCTCTCCTGGATTCAGCCTCCCCCCTCAGCCTTTAACACCATTTCCCAGTACAATTACCCACCCCAAACTGCTGCCAGGTCTGGCCTGAAAGACTGAAGCTCTTCACCCAGCTCCATGTGCTTCTCATGCCCACAGGCATCTCTCCGCCGTCCCGGGGAGCAGAAACCAAACGCCCCACATGAGCAGGGACAGAGCCCTGCATGGCACCCGCGTCCCTGCGACAGCATCTGCCAGGAGCGCCCATGCAGCAGTAAGTGTTAAGTGGTGGAAGAAACATAAAGTTTTATCTCATTCTCAGTATTTACCACATCCAGAGGCATATCCAGAGGTATTCCAGCTGCCTTCACAAACCAATGACTTCCTGCTTTTTATTCCTGCTGGGATGCAGACAGCTGCACCGTTCTCCATCAATCCTGTTGCTTCCAGAGGCAGAAGCTGAGTCTTAAGCCTGAAGGCGTAGCAGGCTGCGGGGTCACCTACGGCTCTGCCCCGTTCATGCCCTCTCCTCCCAGCGTTTCCCTTCAGCCACCCTCAGACAGGACACCAGGACCCCTGTCTCACCCACTGCAGCACCCATCAGCTTTTTTTTTCCACCCCTGAACACAAAGGAAGCATCAGCCTAATTTTAGTTTAAAGGGAGACCCTGAGAACCACATCTGCAAATAGGCCATGAGATAGCGTAACGATGACACCATAACCAAGTGCCACCACTGCCACGAAGCTGGTCCAGAGGTGGGACCCGTCTGGCAGCAGTTCCATCCCTGCCCGCACAGAGCTGGGGCAGGGCCCCGGGGCCATGGGGACGCAGCGCTCCCCATCTCGGCCCCACGTGCCGAAAGGTGGAAGTGAAAAGCAGATGTGGAGTCCGGGAAGCTTTCCAATACGTTTTGTTTTTTCCTTTATTCCTCACTTAAGCTCCAGACCTGAGCCAGCCTACGAAGCAGGAGCCCCTGGGCACAGTGACATTTTGTGCAGTGGCAGCAGCCGCAGCAGGTGATGGCAGCAACCCTCCCCTCCGCTGCAGAGACCGCCTGCGCGTCCCACAGCCCTCGGCCTCTGGGGTGGCAGAGGAAAGGGGAAGGTCCATGGCCAGAGGAGCACCACCCCCCCGGCCATTGCGGCCAGAGCTGCTGCTGGAGTGCGGCTTTCACAGGGCTGCGCTCCAGGCAGGGTGTGAATTAACGGGGTCGTTAATGCCCCACTGCCAATTGAAGCAGGACTTCCCTGGAGCTGGAGAAGCAGCAGGCAGGGGGACGGATGCTGCTCGACACGCTGCCTGGGCCTTCTTTAAAGAGGGAAACTCTTGCCCTTTCCTCTTTCTGAGCATCAGATGCAAAGGGCTGAAGAGGTCCCAGCTCCGGAGCAGCTGCCTCCAGCCCAGTCTCTTGGCTGGGGCCGTACCGGAGTCAGACAAACCCCCACAACTTGACTTAACCACGGCAGAGAGGTGGAGGTGAGGGAGAGCCATCTTCCGAACCCTTCGATGATGAAACAGGCAGATTGTCCTTTCCTTCCTTTGACCACTGACTCAACAGCTTCACCCTGAAGAGCTGCTAGAGGAAACCTGAAACGTGGATGTTGAGAGAAAAGCAGGGAGAAGAGGATACTCCAGGAAAATGAGCTTTCCCCCTTCGTCTCCACATTTCCTTTGAATTGTAAGAGCACCATCTTGTGTTTAAACCCAACACGGCCGGCGCCCAGTCCCGGGGGTTCCGGCCTACCTAGAAGCACAAGCAGAGAATAACAACAATCCACGTCACTTCTCACCAGCTCCCTCCTCGCCATCACTTTACAGAGTGTTTTGAAACGCAGGAAAACAATTCTCACGCTTGGATTTGCCATCTCAGAATACCTCTTTAAGAATTTAACTATTATCCTGCAAAATTGCACCAAGACCTGAACGCTATGCCATGAATCGGAGTATGGTCTGAGGCCAAGAGACCTCCTCAGAGCTTCTTTTGCAGTAGATTTAAGGGGCATTCGTGCAGAGACCATCATAATATTAAATAACATTTACAGACTGTGCTACTCAAATAACTTTCACACAGGATGCTGAAGAAGGGGGGTGATGGCAAGAAGAATCCCTCATTTTGGTTTGCTATTCCATTGTAGAAAAAGGGAAATCATCTCAATCTCTGTCAGCAAGTTTGAGGTTTAGTTTCCAGCAAACAAGTATTTTCCAATAAAAAGCGTTCACATTGAAACATTTTCACTTCCTGTATGATTAACACTTCACATATTACGATTTGAATACCGCTTTTTATAGGAGACTGACACACCTGAGAACTTTTTTGGTACCTGCTGCAGAAGCGGCGAGTGCTTTCCCCGTTATCCCCATGTTCGTTGCAGAAGGACCTGGGTATTTTCTAATGGCTTAAAACTTCAGTCTCCAAATCTCATTCGTAACACCTTAACCCAGTTCACAATTCTATTAGCACTTCTCTCTCAATACAGGATCTGAAAAATTAAATCACTTACCCACAGACCCGAGGTGCTGCCAGAAGGGTGTAAACATTTGCACAACAAAGATTTCTGATGCTTCTTTCTATTTAAAACATACACACGCTCTCTCGGCACACGGCAATGACATGATGTGCATCTGCATGGACACATCCCAAGAATAAACACTCCGAGGAGAAGGAAATTTGTCAGTACCTATGTTCTGGAGGGGCAAAAATCTTGCAAGAAAACTCCAGTGAATGAAAATAAAAAATAAATGTATTTTTAAGCACCAAGGTGATAAAATTTCAAGTTGGTACAACACTGGTTGTGGGACACAGAGTTTTCTGAACCACGGATGGATTCATATGTTTGCATGGGCCAATATGAAGTATTTGTATCCTAGAGGTACTCAAAATCAACGGCTTTACGCCAGTGCTTCAGTGGTGCTGAGAAGCGCGTGCCCTGTGCTTGCACACGTGCCTGGGCAGGCAAGGGACCAGCCGGCACCGTGCCCCGGGCACTCCGGGGGACAGTTTTCACTGCACAAGTCGGGGAGGGGGGATCACCCCAATCCCTTATAGGAAAGGTTTCCCAAGTATTTTCAGTGCCCTGGCCACTTGTTACATACTAATCAAGATAAATTGTTGGGACAAATGTGAGTCGGAAGTGGCAGATGAACCAGAAAAAAAAAATTAAAACCTGGTTCTAGGTGAGAAATGAACGTCTTGTCACGGAGTTCTCATTCTTCTGCCTTATAAATACACTACTTCCTTTGCTGTGTGGTAAGTAACCAACTTGCATTTGAGCCTTTTGAATCTCTGGTAAGGTGTTAAAACTCAAACACCAAATTCCAGTGCCGGCGCCTACCCCAGCCGAGTTCAGGGGGTCTCCTCTCGCTTCACCCTCCCTCCCAGCGGCGTGTGGCCGCGCGGAGGCGAAGCAGCACGGCAGCAGCTGGGAGCCAGGCCCCGAACAAAGTTTTTCTTCAGAGTTTTTGCTCAGGCCCAGTAGGAGACAGCAGGGGCACACCAGTTGTGGGCAGACTCAAACATATCACTACCCATGTTCATGATGGCAATACTTGGCTGCTAGTGTGAAACACCCACTTACTACTCCTTCTGGTAGCATCAGCCACCTCTGAACTCAACATGAGACTACAAAGAACACACCAATCCGATGCATGTTTCATATACATATTTATATATATTTCATGTACAAAGTTACATTCTGAACCCCATGGATTCAATAATAGAAATAAATACTGAAATAACTACACTGCTATATGAGCTTTTCTGCTCACAGAAAAGAAGCCTCAAGTTTTAACAGACAGCAAGTTTAACGCTGTAGTATCCATCTCGGATTACAGAGGCAAGTAAAATTCAGCGTAAAGTGTCCAACAGACAAAACTTTCAAAAATTACAGACCATAAAATGTTTAAAATATATGTTTAAAAGATTGAGAAATGTGCATCAACAAAATTAATAAAGGAAACTTAATCTTGTTAGAGGGCGGGAGAGACATTTAGTGTATAGAAAAATGCTCTGAGGTGCAACATAGGTTGTTACAATATGGCATGACCCTGTTAGAAAAAACATTTAATTTCCCTAAAGAACTGTATTTGAGTTTACCGTGTCTGGTTTTACAGAGCAGGGCCTTCACAAGACCCCATCTCAACAGGGTCACTTACAAGAGGGCTAAGTCAGGTTTAATCCTTTGGTAACTTTTATAATACTCACATGGAAATAAATATTCAGTTACACAGCATTTTAAAAGACACACGTTCTTTAGAACAGTTAGTATAATAAAACAGATTTAACATTTGTTTGTTACTAAGGCAGCCTATGATAAAGTGTCTACGCTCTGCCAGCTCTATCTGATCCAACGCAGGAAGACCTTTACAAGAAACGGACGATGCAGCAGCTTCTACGACGCGTTTCACCTTTACCATGCAAACACCCTTACCCAGGCAAGTCATGTGCTGCATATTTTGTGCTCGAAATGTTTCCAAACTATTAACAAGCTGTAGCTATCAAGAGATTAGCTCCTATTTATATGATGCTTTAATCACATGAGTGTCGGCATAAACGCATTCTCGAGGCGGATTTGGAGGAGCGTATCGTCATCTCGGTGCCGGGGTTTTTTACCTGCTTTGTTACCCTTCAAAGCGACCTCAAGTAGAGTTTATAAATCCCGGCGCGCTGCGATGACAATAGGGACCCATCGAACCTACTGTACCTTAGGACAGGGGATAAAGTTTTTAAATGAGAAATACAGAGAAGTGCACATGCCTTTTATCTACACCCACAGTGGTACATAGTTAACCTATTGTTTTCTTTAAAACCCTTCCACTTTTGGACAGAAACAATCATTCTCTGAAAGATTTGCAAGAGTTGGCCCACTGAGGTGACTAAAATGGCACGGTGGACCAGATACATTTGGCAAAAGACCAGGTACACACTTGCCAGCTTGAACCGCTCCATTTGAGAGCGGGAATGCCGTCCAGAGAAAACGGCTCATCACTAGTTACAAATAAAATGCTATACAAGAACCAAGGAACAGAATTGTGCGCTTTTTTCTTTTTTTCTGAGAACATGAGAATGTGACAATCAACCAGTGAGTAAAAGCTTTGGAGACTGTGTTTTCCAAAGAGGGGGGGAAAAAAAAAAAAAATTTAAGAAAATGGCAGGAAAAGCAATGGAACTGCACCACTCACAGTGAAGGTTCTGCACAACAGTAAAAGTTTAGACAGCATTTTTCTTAGACATCCAATTTCCTAAGTTAATTCAGATGTGCTTCAGGTTCAGCATACGCGTCTGTAAGTTTCAAATCGGTCTTTCCAAGAGTGTTTAGCCAGTTTACTTTCTGAATTTGTATTTTTTTCAAAAGCTCCTAGGCTTTATATTTAAGCCGAAGTACTTTAAGAGTGACGTTAAAGATGAATTTGGAAAGCAAATTATGAACAACATGCTCTCATCGCTTTTGGCATTCTGAAGAGAAAAATACTACCAAGATATTAGACATCTTTAATAAGGATTTTTACTACATAGTTCATGTCCTAAATACATATTTACGAGAGGAACAGCTGTGTACAAAATATGTCGCTTAAAAAGTATTTATACATATAAATCTAACCAATAGACCTGAATGGAGTTTTTCTGGTTTATCAGCTATGATATGCATTTGAAAAAGCTGCCTAAATATATATTTACACAATAGACTTCAGCTGAATGTGTTCATTTAAAAAAATTAAGAAAATATATAAACACATGTTTGCCTGATAGACCAGAACTGCTCCTATTGCATAAAAATGTTTAGGCAGTTTTAAAAAAGTGTTTCTATATTTACTCCTCTGAAACTGTTCAGTTCTCTCACATAATCAAGTCACTAAATTTCTCTGCTAACCCAAACGGAACAGTCCCAGCCTTCTGGGGGTAAATGCTGGATGTTTATTAAAACCCCGCAAAACTTTTACTTTCCAGAGACTAAATGAAAGAGCACATCTGGGTTTTAAAATATTCTGAAGTACAGAAATCATGAAGCATTTAACTCAGGCTTGATACTAATGTAGGAAATTCAATGTAAAAGGAAGACAGTCTTCAACTCACATTTATGGTTAAAAAAATAGATGGTGAGTAGACAGAATGTCAGCCTAATATTAGAGTCTCCTGACTTTCATCAATTTACTCAGTGTTACCTGCTAACGTTGTCACTAAATTTTTATTTATTTTTTTTTTTTTTACTAAATTGGGGTATGCGATTACGAAAAATACATTTTGTACCTAATTATCTGGCACTAGAGTTCCTTTACAATCTCACTTGGGCAGAACGCAGTTTTCCTGTACACTCTCAGTCTTTTCTCATGCTCTAATTAAGGTCTCTAACCTTCACACATGTAGTGCCTCATGAGTTTGACCAGCTAGGCAGAGAAGATCATTCTAGTGCTTAGGACATAAAGAGTTAAGACAAGAAAAGAACAAAACATACCCCCTGTTCAAGAATTTTACCATTATTTTCAGCTTTAAATCATCCTAAGAATAACCTTTGGAAACCGAGTTGTTCCATATCTGGAAATGCTCAAAAAAATGCTCAAAATCGCTCGTTATTGAGGGCAGCAGTTCTCAAACTTTAAGGTTCAATAGTGAAAACATGTAATTTTATTTAAATATTGTCATCTTAATTCCTATACAATCCCCTCTTCCCCCCATAAATTCTCATGAATGTAACAAATTAAGCCATATACATTATGTAAGCAAGATTTTCCAGGTTTGAAAACACAAGCTGAAGTTTACAGTTTGCTTTAGCCCTCACTGAATATTTGGATGAGTCTTAATAATCCATTTTATAATTTGTCAATTTTTCAATACTCTGGGAATAACTTTGCTGTTTTACTCAATGCATTATACAGTGAAATGAAGCTCAGTTGTAATAACGCTGAACTCAAGTGAGACTACCGAAGAAGTGAACTACATTAGATTGCTGTGGTACGGTAAAACTGATGTCTCAGTTGCTTAATAGGGTGTGCACACCAGTTTTGAGAAAGGTCTGATTTCATTATACTGTTCCATGTAACACGGGTGCAGTAAAACAGCACAAGCTAATTCCTGTATAGTTAAAGGTATGACAGATTTGCAATATAAAGTTAAACAGCAAAGAAATGCTTCAACATCATGTAGTGAAACAGGTTTCACAAAATAAAAAAACATGCAGAAGCTTTTTTTTTCTTTTTTTTTTTTTTTCCTTTTTCTTTTTTAAGGTCTCCAGCTGCATCCTACAGGCTCACTCACCGCCACACATTACTTGCCACACTATCAAGTGACTCCTCTCAGCTTTGGCTACAGAAGGTTCAAGTTGAAGAGCTTCTCCAAGGAGTTCAGATTCTCCACCCTCATCACCTGAAAAGCAACAGCTCAGATTCAGGCAGACAATAACAACCAGTATTAACACCAAACGCAGCAAGACAAGTGACACCTAGGTTTACAAGAAAACCACCGTAAGAGACAGTAGCTGCCATATGCGCATATAAAAGCGTATTCAAGATTATGAATACATACATTACAAACTGAAAGACTGTTGCATAATTATTTCAGAGCCCAGTATTCTGATGGTCATATTCTTCAGTTCTAGCCCCCCAAATTAACTGTAGTTTAAGTATCCATATTCTACATATTTCTTTACTTATAGCTCTTTGAGGCAGAGAAGCAACAACCTCATTTGCAAACTCGCAGTCCCTCCCAGGCAGAACTGGAGATGGTTACGCTAAGAGAAAGAGTGCTAGCATAAACACATAAACCATATCAAGTGCTCTGGAAATACGAGCAGTAATTGAGCACAAGACAGACAACGCAACACTCATGTCTATGATGAACCTCTCCCCATCTTTCCTCTTGTTCTAGTTATCCTAGCTTGTCACGGCTCTGCACGCTGGCACAAGACAGCCTTAAGCCTGTTCTCCATTATTGCTCTTCAAAAGAGCAGAGCAGTTTTACAACTGCGTCTAAAGTCTTGATGACATGAGCTGACTCGCATCAAAGGTGACTGACTAACCACTAAACAAAACTGCACGTAGACAGTAACAAACACCAATACAGAGGCAGCCTTGTGGTACAGAAGAACGTCAGTTCAATCAGATGAAACGGGAATGGACCTACAACTTCAGGAAGGTTTCAAGTCACACTGTGGCTGGTTTTCTGGTTAGACTACTTTGGAGACCTGAGGAATCTAAACACAGAACGGCCTGAGCTTGCTCTTCAGCCAGTTTGCTGCACTGATGTGGTAGCGGCTGAGCTAATGCAGCTCTAGTACTGACGCTGAAGCTCACGGCTTTGCATCGTGCTACAAGGCCAGCAAAATGCACGTTTGGTACACAGCTATACCAGCTCGCTCGCAACAAGCACAGAGTTTAATACCTCACTACAGTGTGGCACAGAGTTGCCTCAAGTCCTGTCTCCGGTGTAACTCCCCTTCATTGACTAGTGGGATGACAGAATTTGGGCTGGCCTTCATAGGTTTTTCTTTGGAGTGTTGTTTTGGGATCTTGGTGGTTTTGGGGGGGTTTTTTGTTTGTTGGTTTTGGTTTGTTGTTTGGGTTTTTTTGGGTGGGTTTTTTTTTTTTTTTGTGTTAAAAACCACTACAGACAGATTAAGGCAAAAAGTCAAAACAAGGTCTAGGAGTTGTGACTGCTTTTTACGCATTTTTTGTCAAGGTCTTCAGCTGCAGATTCTAAGCATACAACAAAGTGAGAGTGGTTATAGTTCTACTTCCCCAAAAGCTTCAATTAAAAAAAAAATGTTTACACAATAAATCCTTTATGGGGTAGATCACGTAAAAGTGCTATCCAAAAAAAGCAGCAATTAAAATAAGAAGCGCACACAAAACCAATGGTGAAGCACATTTTCCCCTTTTCACTCAAAAATGAGTAAATTTTAGTTTGAGCGTTCTTCATGTAATACATGACTTTTTAGAGTCAGTCTGCATATTTAAGCAACTGGACGTATTTTCCAACAGTTGGGGACAGAAGACTAACCTTTCAAAGGAAGAATGACAACATAAATGGTAAGGCGGTACATGGCTACAAAGCACAGTTTCAAATAAACCTTTTTACAGAGTCAGCTCAGAGGCTGTGGTCTACTGGGAGAAGAGGAAACTGAAGGTGCATGTGTGTGTGAGAACACATACTTCTATCCTCGCACTCGCTCAGTAAAGACTACGTACTGACCACACAGACACGCTCTGCAATCGCCGTGGAAGTTATTATATGGTTAACGACCTTTCACTATGAAGAGGTTACAACTGATTTTAAGCTCAGTATTTCTTACCCATTCTGAAGTCAATATATCCTTCTCCACCACTTATCACCAACATTGATTTTAAGGGACTCTGGTTGAAGGACTCTTGGGCCGGTTTATCAGCTGTTAGCTCTGTTCCACCACTACTCTGTGGGCAAACAACCTGACCTGGATTAAAAACAGAATACAGTTTTATGCCACATCTCACAGAATACTACCACACCTGTATTTGGTCATTGGATGACATAGTTAATCCCTAACGATACACTTAACTTTGGATTCTAGTATCTCTTCAGCAAGGGACAGAAAGCTAGCTTTGCCCCAATTTCATCTCTCTAAAGAGAGATCAAGAATCTGCCCAGGTCAGTTCAATGGAAATCAGAAAATTAAATGCCTCTTGATAGATTTCACAGCACAGGCACGCAGATCTAGAGAATGACACTGAAACAGACTTCAGGACTTTCAGAGACACAACTGAAATGATTCAGCGCGTGTCAGCCCATTAAGCAAACTTCTGTCATTTACTTCCAGCACATGAGGTGCACACAAGCACTGAGTATTCAACCGGCACTGACCTTCTAGGGAACTCTTAGCTTTTTCAACTGAGATTCTTTCTTTTGGGGGCTTCTCGCTTAGCTCATCCTTCCTGCAGGATGTCAGACGCTTAAATTGGACCTTATATCAATTAGCAGTTGACTGCCGCCTTAATAGGCAAGTACTCACCACAGCACCTTTTTCCCCAGAAGGAAGCAAAGCACTTTGTGACCAAACCCTTTCCCTCCCATTAAACAATACTGCACTTTGGAATCAGACAAGTCTTGTAAACAAAATATAATAAATTGTTTCTGAATGTATGATTATTTTTTTTCCCCACTTGCTATATTTGCCTAAACACTATGTTTAACTATGAGGGAGAAAAAGAAACTTCATTTGAAGCACAGCAATAAAACCTTACCAGGTACCGCGACAAAGAATTTTACAGCATCACGGTGCCCGTGGAAGCAAAGCTGCGCATGTGCCATTGAACAATACGGTATAAATGTTCCAGGAGTGACTTTGTCGCTGTTTTCATCACCATATACACGTATTACACTCCCTGGACGGTTTCCGGAGCCTGCTGCTGCTTTATTAGCTGTAAAAGAAAAGAAGTGTTTTCTACTTGAAGACACAAATTACAGGAACGGTTATTTGTTAAGAAACCTTATGGTACCATCTAAAAGCTAAAGCCAACTTAGATAAAAATGAAACAGGAGGGCAGCAATGCCAATTCAAGACAGAGCTGGAAAGAAAAAGATTGCATGCTTCGTTATTTTAAGTACATCAGAAAATGGAGCAGGATTCTTATTAGTCTAGCATAAACATCAGATTTTAATATCCTACTTTTGGAAAAAAATAATTTGTGAAAAGGACTGTATCTTTCATAGAAAATAAGTACCTCTAATGTGTTTCAGTATGAGCAAATTCAATGTACTTAAACATATAATTAAAGACAGTTTCATTCCAACTAATCATAGGGTATCCCCTTGCCAGCAAAGATTCTCCAAAAATAGCCACCTGTGGGCATGAAGGAGCTACCCTATTATAATTCTACATCTAGTTTTTACTGAGAAGTTTTAAAATCCATTAAAACAGAGAAGTACTCATGCTAGACATACAAGCCATCTCCATTCCAAAGACTATCAAAGGAGTGAAAGAAACAGTGATTTGTAACAAGACAGTAAATGATGTGGATTAATGACAAAGTTATAAGATATGGTATCACATTGGCTGGAAGAAAAACAAAGTCTGTATGAAAGTTCAGCTGCAACACAGGATGATATACTAAACTGCTGAGCAGATTGGTGGCTGTTTAGCAAACATAAAACTGCTGCAATGCAGTAACTGCAAGTGGAAAAACATTTAGGAACATACAAAGGGTAAATCTATAAGGAGTGGGAAACAGCCTTGAAGTGGCTATTAGAAGCCTGAAAACAGATTTTTGTTCAGGATCTGCACTTACCCCTCAGCCCCAGTAAACGTCCCTGGTGGAGGATTACAGCTAAAGTGAGAAAGGAGGAAAGGGGAAATGGATAGGTATGACAGTAGAGGAGAAGGATTAATGAGAACCCACCACTCTTGTATTTTGGATTTTGATAAGGTAGAGCTTAAAATTTCAGCTCCTAAAACAGTAAATATCTAATTACAGAAGATTCAATAAAAAGTCACAAAGAACAGCATCTTGTTATAAAAGTTTCAGGACAAAATGGACAACAAAAGCACTGACACTTTCATGTGCTTTATTGCTATAAAGTTTATTATTGATTAGCAACTTTTCCCCTTTCTCTCTTTCCTTTGTAGGAGGCTACCAAAATAATATATAACAACTCATGTTTTCAAGTGCCCTTTTGAAACATCATCTGT
Organism: Larus michahellis; assembly: GCF_964199755.1. Lineage (NCBI taxonomy): Eukaryota > Metazoa > Chordata > Aves > Charadriiformes > Laridae > Larus > Larus michahellis. The sequence goes on from NC_133909.1 coordinate 8,160,608, forward strand.
AGATCTGGAAAATGCCCTGCTATTGAGACCCAGGGAACTGAGATATGCAATTGCTTACGCAAGGATAGGACTGTTTTTGAAAACCATGAATGCTTCTAAGAAGGTTTCTCAAACCCATTAACAGGCTACCCACGAACAGTTGTTCTGATGCATGAACTAACAAAACTGATATTAAACGGAATAGCTTTAATAGGGATTTTTTCACGTTCACTACTGTTTTAAAACAAACTCCTCCGGAAACATTAAATTAAGCTTGACGCAAATTAAGAGCTATAATTTTTGAAAGCATGATTTAAACTACTTCAAATTCATGATAGGAAGTCTGTCCTTCCTTAGTACATTCATGCAATGCAAAAAAAGACACTTACTGAATGGATGGACAATGTAATGGAACAGTATGAGAAACAACGCATGTATGTGCTGTTCAACAAAGCAGATACAACATGAAGAGTTTTTGCTATTAAATAACCCTAAGATTCCACCTGTCAGGCTGTACTATTTCTATATAAGAATACTACAATTAGGACAAAGGTGTATATTTAGTTTTCTGAAACTTCTGTCCATGTGTTTTAGTCTCAGGCACAAGCGTTGGTTGGGTTTTTTTTATTATAATTGTACATTGTTGTTGTTTCAACATTGCATTGTTGTTTTAAATGCAATCAATTTACACACAGATTCTTCCTAAGCTTTACCTATTTAAGATTTATTTTGCCCTGGAACTAGACTGTTCCCTCCTCCTGAGGTTCAAGTGCCCATGCCTGCATGCTTTCTCTCCCACCCCCAAGTAGTTTCAGCCCATGACAACAGTTTGGGGTCTGTTTTTAAGCAGGTACCTGGATGCGCATGATTGGAATTTTACCCAGAAGTTAATGCTCTACTGTAGAATGTGTTTACAACTCTTACAACCTTGAACGTGCCCGTTAAAGCAGCCTGTACTACTGCCGCTCCAGTCCTTTACACCAGCTTTGTAATGAATTCTCAAGAACTAAAGCCAATCACATTGCATTAGCAACAATTGCTAATCAAATTGCTTTGCTCAAATCAAACAAAAATCTACTTTGGTGATCATATGGCAGTCAAAAGTAACATTAATTAGAAAACTAAAGCCATTTCTTACAAGCAATCAACTTCTATAAATACTGCTAATGCTCGTAACACCTCTAAAGCTTCAAAGCATCTCTTTCATTCAAGCCACAGCAACTCTGCTCAAATTGAAGTACAGGAAATTTTGGAGATACGCTTTTTGCTCAAAATAACTGAAAACATGTACACAGATTAGGTGCTAAACATCACACAGGCCCAATCTGTTACGAACCTGAAAGATTCAGCCTGTCAGTAAAGCTTTCTATCCATTAGCAAGCATCTGAATGGGTTTAATATTCTCTTTTTGTGTCTACAGCATATTGCACAGTGCTATTCATTTATATTTTACTTACTTTCTGTTAATGGAATGGAGATGATGACACCATTTCCTGTTCCTACCCATAAACGATTACAAGACACCATAAGAGCTGTGATTCTCACAAATGAGAATCCCAGTTTACCAGTACCTAAAAACAAAAGATGCTTTTCATCAAAAATTATGAGCAAGAATAGTTTTAGTTCCATAACAGAGAATCTTAACTCTAACTCCCAAACCACGCAGACAAGTAATTCCCCCCCACTTCAAACAGAAACAAGGTAGAGGAGTACATTTCAGTTGTAAAGATAATCTGAAAGGCTCTGCTAATTAAGTTGCGAACCCATACAGAAAGAGATTAACATTAACTGTGAGAAAGCACAAAGCGTATAACAGCTCCATAATGCTGCACAATAAAAATCTCTTGGAGCACCAGGGCAGCTTCTCAAATAAAACAGAAAAGGTGAGTTTACAGATGTAAGATAATGGTTTCTCATTCATTAAAATTAATTTCTCATCCATTAGCACTATGAGGGGAGAGGAAGAAGGCTGACCAGCTAAGCACAATGGCACAGTAGTTACTTGTATCTGTTGTGTTATGTGGGTGGTCAAACTGCTCTTATATAAACATTAAAAAAAAATATCAGGAAGCTTATTAGCTTCAATAGCAATAAAAATTTGCTCTTTTGCATTTTCTTCAAAAAAAAAAAAAGGCAATTTTTCCAGGCAAGTAATGGATTCTTCCCACTCTCAGATTTTTTTAAAAAAAGACATCAGTACAGTTAAAACCAGAAAGATTTTAGTGTGTCTATTGATGCCCGCCCAACCCAACCACCATTGTCCTCATTAGTTCTGAGTTTTTAAGGACACCTTAGACATCAGGTAGGATCAACAGACTGTATCAGAAGACCTATCATCCTCATCATGCTTTTCAGACTGACTTAGGCTTCTACTTCCAGATTCAAGTTTTCACAAAGAGGATTTGACTAGCATTCCACCCACCCTTCGCCCTAGCTTGCAGTGAGAACTGCCTGATCCATAACAAGAAAAGAAAGCTCCAGGCAGCAAGAGATATAAGAATACAACAGTTTCTTCTTATCAACTTACCTAGCATTTTGCTTACATAAGGTTCAATGTCCACATCTTGTAGATGCTGATACGTGTGTGCATGATAGAGACGCAGGGTGGAGTCCAAGCGAATAGACACCCATACCCCATCACCCACCCATGCCAGCTGTCTCACTTGGCTTTCTCTTCTTGGGTGTGCATCAAATGACTTCTACAAAAAATTAGATTTTAAATTAGAAGATGAAACGAAGGAAAGAGTAAGAAAGGCTTCTCTGTTACTCTTACACTGTCAATACTGGCAATTTTCATAAGTCATCTACAATCCTCTCATTTGCAAGACGACTAGCAGATACAGTGTATAGCTTAGTTACAATTACCATATGATGCTGATAAAGTCAATAGTAGAAGTGCTGATTCCCTTCCCTAGAGTGTGATCTCAAAGCCATAGTTTCCTACTGCGTCTTCATTTATATATCACATCCCAACCTACTCTGGCGTCTGTCTCCATTTAACCTGGAGCCTTTTCGGCATGAGATCCTCCTGTCACAGCACAAGGTACATATGCCCAAAAAGTGGTTTTCTCCCTAGTTCTATCAAACCTTGCTCTTGCCTACAAACCCACCCATACAAAACACACTCTTCTCCACCAGCAAAACAATTAGTTTCACTGTTGTATGAATTCCTTCATTTCAGTTTTCCCATACATATCATCTTCTTCACAAAAATAGATGATTAATTGGGTGCTTGATATTTTCAGAAGAGCTGAGCAGTCACCCACAAAAGGTCTGGCCCATGTCTCAGGCCAATTAGCAGAAGCTGAAGTATTAATACTGCTAATGGCTTTCAGAAACCTTTGCCACTTTCTGTATGTGAGATGCCAGGTACAACACTGCAGAAACACCAGCTTACACACCTTGTATAAACAAACTATTTAATAACTGGAGGAAAAGTACATTCAAGATTAACACTTACGCGCCTCTAAAGTATGCAAAGAGAGATCACAGAGCAGGTTACAGGCGGGTGGAGAACCTAATGAGACATGCCTGCAGAGTAAGCTGGCAGCTAGCCGTATGAGCTCTGCACAAGGACACTTTCCAGTCCCTGGCCAGCTAGAAGTGGAGAACTAAACCCCCAAAAAATTGGCTTCAGTAAATGAGAACTGTCTCCTCATGGCTTAAAATCTTCTAAAACAAGGAAAAGAAAATGTAATAGTATTTCCCAAGACAAATTTGTTTGGTAGCTTGTTTTCTGATGAACAAATAACTTCTCTGGAGTTACTCTGGAGTTTGAGCTGTTGCATGAGATGGCATTAAAACATAACATTTATTCATTTTGAACACCATTTTAACTTGCCTCTATTTTCATGGCCTTCGGTTGAACAACATAGATTTTGTTCCTGTAGCCACACCAGACCTTGTCATGTACCACTGTCATGCATCGTATCGAATGATGTGGCCGGCCCAGGTCTAAAAGGTGATAGTTTGTCAAATCCCATTGACCATCTTTAAAAACAGAAGAAAAAGAAGAAACAAAACAAAACATAGGTTTCTATGAGTTTAAAAATATTTTAAAGTACAGGCAACTATCTTAACAGTCTAATTTTTTAGAAGCACTGTAGTAATCTAGATAAGTCAATACAAATTTATGACTAGACTCCTCATTAAAAAAGCAACCAGTTATACGAACTACCAACATCCCAAATGATACTTTGTTTAAAGATAAGGTTGTACAGTGACTCATGTTCGAAACACGTCAAAATATTTTTCAAAACAGCAAGTTACCTAGTGCTAACTGCTTTATTTGGTATACATTATACAGTATACATTACAAGCAGCAACTACCCACACAGCACCAGGCACTTGCTGCTTGACTGAACAGAGAAATGTTGGCCAGTGCATCAAGATGTTTTAGAATATGCTGCAAGATCTTCAGAAAGGCACCTGAATTCTACTAAAAACATACTAAATTTGGTCATTTGACACTAAGTAAAATTCTTCTGTAGGCTGAGCTAAGCCACAGATCATCACTGACATTTACTCGAGATCCTTAAGGATTGTAAACCACTAGAGTTTGAGATGAAAAAAAAAAAAAAAGAAGAAAACCGAACAATTTAATCCCAGATGCATCTTTCCCAATATTTGCATTACTGATGTGCAACCTCTGTAACTCTTCTAAATGCTGAGATTTAAATGCCACAAGGAAAAGAACAAATGAGTAGGGAGTCTGTGGAACGAGGTAACAGCTAAGTTCCAGTTACTCCTAGTAAGACCTTCCCCTCCAGGTCATTATTCTGGAGGCTGAAGAATGGAGCTCGTCCAGGAGTGGTTTGGCAGATATTCTGAAGGGATGCTTACAAAATTCTCATTGAAATACTTGGCCACAGACAATTATTAACACTAATAAAACAGGAGACATAACTATTGAGCGTGATGGAAAAGCAAAAAAGACGATGATCAAAGCAGACTTCACTGCTTTTCGCTATTTAGCTTAGATATTCTCCTTCTCAGAGTAAGGAAAAACTCCAGGAATGCACCAGGACACTGCAAAAACGGTAACTGAAACTGCAACTGAAATACTAAAGATTTCTCAAGACAACCTGTAAAAAGGCCATTGGGGAATACAGTTTCAAAACACTATTTATAAATGGCACATTTCTTTCCTAAATACCGTTACAACTTCACTGGTTTCAAGGTCTAATAGAATGCTTACCAACTCCTCGGTGAAATATTGCTAGTGTTCCATCAGCTAGTGCAACTAATACTATTCCTTTTACATGTCTGGGAAAAAAAAGGAGGCACAAGAATATACACCGTTAAACTGCATTTCTCAAAGTGCAAGTTCAAAGCAAGGTATAACCGTTTTATATTGCGGCGTACTTTCTATATTCACGTAAGCCCTAGTGCTTTGATTTCTACAATACAGCTCAAGAGAAGGGACAGTAACAAGGCGTCAAAATCCAGTTCAGAAAACTTGAAATATATCTATCTACAACGCCTGAAGAAAACAAAGGATAACAACCTATAGCTGTTTTGAGTATACAGGTACAAAGAATACCAAGTATACAGCTACAGCTCATTATTTGAGCTATAGTATTTGCAACAGATACAAGATTCCTTTTATTTTCCTTACTCCCCAAGCGTTTTCCACTGCCCCTCAAAGAATATGCATGCATTTATGGCAACTGACATTCTCAATATCTGAGGAGGAAATATAAAACTACTTTGCAAATATTTTAACAAAAGTTCATTATGATTTACATGACATTCTTTCAGGACTTACACAATACTGAGAATAGAATCTTTAAGTTTAATGGCATGAACACATTTCCTCCACTGGGCCACTGACGAATGAACATAGAGGCTGCAAAGACAAATCAGGAGGGATTAAAAGCACTAGGAAAGGTCTACCAGACAGGAAAAAACCAAGCAAAAACCCTATAATTGAAATCCACAATCAAAGGGAAAGTAAGTTTTCATCTTCCACTGAAAACTATGTGTAGACTGAAAGAAAAGCTACATGAGCAGGCAGAATGGTTTTTCACAGGCCTAAAACGTTACCAACTCCCTTGCAGATACATCTGCAGTAAAAAGGGCAACGTACTTTTCTGGCATAATGAAATACTGGAAGTTATGGAGTTATCAGACCATAACTATTTATCTGACTACAAAAAAAAAAAAACAACCAAAACTTTTCTGCAGATAAAAGTGTTATCCACCAAAAAGAGCTTACTAATCACCTACAATACTTTCTTTGAATTCTAAAATTCCTAAATATAGCAAAGCGTACAAAATTCAGGCTCTCTTGAGGTCATCTGGAACTTAATCTTGACTGGAGACAGTTATCAGGCCTGTAAGCACAAGAAGCAAGTTTAAAATAATTTTTCCAAATACATTTAACAAGATTAGCATTTTCTTACCATCCATTCTGTGCTCCAAGCCACATTGTCGGCAAAAGGCTACTCATTTTCTGTGCTTCTTCTCTCACTAGATCTTGCTCATTTGGTAAAACTGCAATGTCTTTATATAACTCTGACTCAGTACTGAAAAAAAAAAACACAACAAAACAGTTAAATACATTGAATTGTAAGAAGATTGTAAGAAAACTTAAAAGTTAAGTTTTAACTTAAGAAAAAAAAAGTATCTGTTTCGTCCCCATGCTGTGTTCCTGCAAACATGTTTTTTTTTTTTAAAAATACATTTTAAGAGGCATGAGAACTATGTACCTAGGGTGGTACACTGGAGACGCCTCTGTTGTATTCTGCACTCCCAGAGGATCTGTAAAGACATGCTCTGTGTAGACTCCAGTCTGTGCAATATCAGCTGTGTCTTCTCCTGTCCCTGCATTGACTTCTGTTGCTTCTGTTGCCTCCTCTGCTGTTGGAATGTTCTCATCTACTGAATTACTTTCAGTTGCAATATCTATGGAACAAAACATTTGAAAAGCTTTTAACAATCTCGAGAGAAGAATTCTCAACTGTTTAGAACAGCCAGAACTTGATAGTTAAAACTTAGGTGAATAGCTGTAATAATCAATCACAATGCAGAGTTTGTATTTCATCTAAATAAAAAAAAATCAGATGAGAAACAGTGCAACCTACTAAAATTTGGGTATCAACAAGTGTCAAATGCAATTTATGTGGCAACTCAGTGACTGATAGCACAGCTTGCCCTTTAACTCGATTAACCAGAATAGCAGTGAAATCCAATCAATTCAAACACACACAACTGTGGCACAGTATTATACACCAGAAGAAAATAAATGACGTTCAAGTCCAATAACCCCACATGCATTAACAATCGTATCACTATACAGCTCTGAAGGGTATATGACAGAAAATATTAAGAATGCCTACAAAGGAAACAGATTCATTTAAATCTCTATTAAGACTCTCTAAGATTTAAGGCTTATATCCATCTACATTCTCTCTAGTCATCTGTCAGCAAGATCTACATTTCAAATACCGAATAACTTAAAAGCTCTCTTTAGACCACGCACAAGATACATTCTTTCAAATACTTTTGAGAACTGTGTTTAACATCTCTCCACAAAGTTTTCAGCTAGAAATACACAGTGCAAGTACGTCAGACTTATGGGCCACTTCCCACAGAGTACCTCACTGCTTACAGACAAGCTATTCCGTTAGTACCCGTACCATTCATTTCTCAGTTACACCTAACGGTGTTTGGCCAGCCTTGGCACACTTGTAAGATTTTCATACCCGACTGTTTATCTGTCATCGGTGAGCCACCGTTTGCATCGTGAGCTACAGGTGCTCCTGTGACACCCTCTGCAGTGCAGCCGACCACGGTTATTCCTCCCAGCAAGCTGTCGGTTTCCGCAGAGCTGTTGCTCGTCATGCTCCCACACAGAGAAGACTTGTCCACTTGGCTGGGATCTGCTTCTTGAGACCCTTCTTCTCCCGCAGGATAGTCTGTCTCCCTTGCCCCTGGAAGAGATTCAACTCACATCTTTCTTGTGGGCATAAAGAGGAGTCACTTTTCTATCTAACAACAAACTAAGCTTTCAAACTGAACGAACCCTCCAGCAACTGAGATTTAACATGCAGATACCCATCTACAAGCTTATTTTAACACGATCAGCAGACATTAAAGATGCCGTCACAAAGCTCAAAAAGCAAAAGCAGTATCTGCACATCTGAATGTCATATGCTGTATTCCAATATGCAGTTTTCCAACTAGTTTATTTCTATTTCAAATAATTTTTCTATTGAAATTAGATTTTGTAACAGTGCATATATGCAGGGATACCTTTCTACATCTTTATGAAGAATTTAAATGCAATAAATCTTTTGTTCTGGGAGAAAAGCTGCTTTTCTCTCATACAACCCTCTCGAATATTTTTAAGATTTAAAATATTATTGTTGGTTTCTTGAAATTTTTATCTTATCTTACTATATTTATGCTGGTTTGATTTTACAAGTTATACATAGTTTCAATGGAGCAAAACCTCAGACTTCACTGCAAAGAGATTTCTTCTGAGCTCACTAAACAAGACTACTTCACCAGAACTAGCGTTGCAGACTTCTGTAAGTGTAAGTCAAGAAACAAGAAATTCAAAAGCACAATTAGTTTTTCTCCAGAATCATAATATCCTCCTAATTAAACTTCCCTCAGTGCACTCTCAACATACGCTCCCAAGGTAATAAGGATTCCTCTCTAGGAAGCTCCAAGACTTGCTACTTATCTTCAAGAGACTGAAGAGGTCTAAAAAACCAGCACATTTTTCTTTTGTGATGTTCACAGTTCCATAAAACATTGGCACTATTGCACAATTTATAATACAGCAGACAAAATAGTTGCTCCTGGTGACTGATGTCTCTTTACCTTTGAGTTAAAATAGGTCAAGAGCCAACTGAAGAGTGGAACAGTAGAATAGAAATCCAATAGTTTTCCCTCCAACTAAACACTTTCTATTGCTGTGGTTACCGTAACACTTTATCACACTAATTAACAAATATTTTGCTTTTCATTGTGTAAGAAAATCCAAATACGATACAGTTAAAGCCTGAGCTAAAACATCACAAGTCTTTACCTGGTACGCTAGCAATACAAAGCACATGAGAATTGCAAACAATGAAACTGTCCAGAATATTTCCTGGTTGATTAGCATCGATGATGATAACTTTTGTAGCAGAATGCGTGCTAGTACAGATCCAAACTAGACTGGATAATTCTTCCTGATGTTTCAGCTCCTTCTGCTGGTCCTGAAGGAGAATAAAGGCAGAAGTGAACAACAGGAAGGTGGAAAAGAACTATTGCATTTGATCTTGTATGTTCTTACATTATCAACTTCAGAAATATACATAAATGTGTGTTAAGTTCAATATCTTTAATGCCATTGTAACATTACATGTATTAACTTGTTCTCTATGTACGTGGAACATAAAGCCCCTCATATTTCATACTTGTGTAAAAAACTATAGAAAATAATTACACCGCACAGTTATGCGGTCCGACAAGTATAAAGCTACAGAAGGATGCTATTTACGTGCCAGCTACCACACTTGGTATCGCCACAGATTAAAGTACCTAAAGTCCACAAGCACTTCAAAATTAAGCCTTTGTTTCTGTGCCCCTAATACAAATTCCATTCATTGCTTCTTCATGAAAACATGAAGACTAACATTTTTAAACAACTGTACAGACACCTAAGAAAGCTTTTTTTTAAATGGCAGTCAGAACGATTCTGTCACCAATGTTTTTTAAAGCAGACAGCACTGGTATAAGCAGTGCATCATTTTGATATAAAATTGATTTGTTTCTCAGATTTGCCAACAAGCTGGCACACAGGAATCACACAAATTTTGTAGATGGATTCAATAACTCAAATATCTTGGGTTGATGACTACCCAAGAAAGAATTATTCATTACCAATAAACCCAATTAAAAAATTTATTATTAATCTACATATATACAGTAAAGATGTTTAACTATAGAAAACATTTAACATGCCTTACTGTGATCTTACCTTGAGCTCCTGGTCTAGTTTATCTAAGCTACTTTGAGATCCTGTTTGCTGCTTGTTGCCGTCTGCGTCCATACCAGTCACATCATTGTAGAATACACTGGCACCAACCACAGACCCGCCATCCCGTGTTTTCCCCCCTGAGAGGTTTACCCCTACAGCACACCACAGCTTGAAAGAAAAAGAAACACTTCACTTACACATTAAGCTAATAAAAAAAAAAGATACCCCTATTGTTACATATACTGAATTAAATCAATATTATTATATATCTGCAGTCCATTTTAAGGAATTGATGAAGACTGAAGTCATGTACATTTCTACTGAAGCTTGAATTCCGATTCCCCTGTGCTTTAAAAAGAAACAACTTCATTTCAAAAGGAAAATAATCGTGTCTAAAATAAAAATATTTAAGCTATAGGTCGTCCAGTTCTCTATATCATTGGTGTAAGTGTCCTACCTTCATAGAGGTATCCTTCTCATCTAAAGGTCTCAGGTAAACAGGTACAGGCAAGTTCTTCATCTTATTGTCAACCTGGCCACCATTTGCCACCTAGGCAAAAAACAAACAAGCAATCAGAAAAGCCTTCCCCTTTAAAAGAGGTTTACAGTCTTTGGGCTCAGCTGATCAGACTTGGTTAAACATGATTAAGAATTCTGCATTGTGTTTTTCGTAGAAAGGCTTTTTTAACTGCAAAAGTTCAACAAAAAAAATGCTGTAATCACTCAAAACACAAGCTGTGAAATTATCCTCTGTTCAAATTTCACAAAACACAGAGTTGTTACCACTACATTTGAAAATATAAGCATAATACCTGTTTGTACTTCTGAGGTAGACTCCAGCCAAATGCTTGCACTCTACCATCCTCTTTCTGAACGTGTGCTTTCACTTGGCGGTACTGCTCCCTCTTCTGCTCTCTGCGGGAGGCTAAACTGGCTTCGGTTCTAGGGAAGAATCATTATTAAAGAACCTGTTATTTATGCTCTTTAGAATTCTTTCTGTAATGGGAGTTGTTATTAAACTCAATAGACAAGATCTCTGTGGAAGCACTGGGTTACCAAAGAGATCACTGGTTTTTCACACATCAGCTACAGAAAGCCAAGTTTCCCATGAGCTATTTCTATGGGACCCGTGAAAGACAGGCGAAACCAGAGAGTCTATTGTCAGTATTCTTAAAGAAAATTAACTTGGGTTATGTACCTCTACTAGAAGCTTTACGAGTTGTAAAGAAGCACAGGAGGAAAAAAAAAAATTACAGATACTTGATAGTCTGACTGGTGTTATTCCATTTTTCCACTGAACTTAAAGTGAAAGTATCTGTACAGTTATTGCTGAACTACAACACTTGCTTATAAAAGTGTACCAAGTGCTGCCTCCTGTGCCTGAAAGCACTTTTATAAAAGCCAGTGACATTTGCCAAATAGAGTACTACTGCCAGGAACCCAGCATACGCATCCAGTGCTGTGCATTTCAGTCCGCACTATGTTGATTTCTTGCGTATCAACACTCATTTCAGGAGAACGTTATACCTATACTTGGCAGTATGCTATTTATCTCAGGGGATTAAGAGAGTAAATACTCGATAGAGCATATCTAGTACTGTAACACCAAAATGACTTACTCTTCACTGAGGAATTCAAAGGCTTTAGATTTGTCACTAGGTAATTGAGATAAGGTGCTGCTTCTTTTCTTGACTGATGGAGTAATATGCGAGGTTGGAGCATTGTATTTAACGTTGACAGGAGGTTCTGGTTTCTTAGCTGTATTGCTAGATGAACTGAAGAGCCTGCTAAAACTAGAAGAAAAGAAAAGAAAAGAAAGATGAGAGTTAAGATTTGTAAGATACATCCAAATTAGACTATGCAGACAAAACACTGCATATGCTAGCCTGCTCAAGCCAGTTAGACTAAGAAACTGGAGCCCAACATAGCAGCAGCCACTGCACAGTCAGCAACACTCCCAAAGCACTGAAACTCACGTCAGTAAGAAAAATTGTTAAAGAATTATCATCCCGTTCGTTTATCAGGTTTAATGGGATCTTCATCTTGAATGAAGATCTACAGGGAACCAACAAAATGAGGATGTGAACATCACACCCGCTAGAAAGTTTTACGAAGCATATTAGTTCATGCACTGAGCACTTTAAAAGCCCCACCATTTTCTAGGCTAAAAGATAGAATAGTTATTAGCAAACCACAACATCAAAAGGATTATTTGACAAATATCTTATTGTGAATAACACTGGTTTAGATTTAAGGAGCTTGAAGTTAGAAAGAAAAATTTAACAATCAGTAAGTGGTACTTCACAGAGGAAAAGGAAGATGAAATAAATGCAATCCATTCAAGTTTCTATTTTTCATCATAAAAAAAATCCAGAAAAATGTTCAGAACAAGAGCCCTGGTGCATATTCAGCTAGAAAAAAATTACAGCACTTTGGCATTTAACTTCACAAAGTGCACAGCCATTCACTACGCAATGCAGCTTACGATACATTTTGTCTTCAAGAACAGTCTTACCGAGCTGGCATGCTAGGTAACAAGAGGAGAACAGTTAAGACATCTTAATCTGCCAAAAGATAATTAGCTAACACACAAAAATGTGCCAGCTAATTGGTTAGGGTCTTTTATTTATTTTTTGCCAGCGAGTTGCATTTCAATACTTACAACTGCCAAATGCTTGATCTCTTCTTTTCTTGCATGGCTGGATTTTCTCTTGATGCTCTACAAGAAATGAATTCCAAGTTTACTGAGTAAGCTTTAATTAAGAAAAGGAAAGGAACAAACAGTGTGTAACACTTATTTAAAAAAAACAGGATAACATATCAAAAATATCAAAGCTTACTTCTTCACATTGCCACTTCTTTTCTGATCAGAGCACAATATTGAAATTCTCACTAGATGAACTGAAGTCACATAATAAACATCATCCACATTTATTTGTATCACAAGCACAACTGGGGGCTGCTTTTCAGACAGAAGACACAAATCTGTGTAACACTGCAGTGAAAACAACTAGAAGAACGCAGCCAATAATTTTAAGTTCTTCTGCCTCCTGTTTTTTTTAATATTTTAACCATTGCCTCTTATTTTAAGACCTCTTATTCTTCAACATATCATTAAATAAATTATAAAAGTGATTGTTCCTGAAGCCATAGATGCATTAACAGAGATACGAGAGGATTTCTACAGGAGACCACAGCTACAGAAAAGCAAAGAATGTCTGCTTGGGAATAAGTATTTTTCCTCTCACAGGCTCAGAGCTGAAATGGCTCACAGGTATTGAGGACAACAGAAAAAGTTAAATGCCATTGTTATACCTGGCCGGCAGGCGGCACCAAGTGACACCGTTACCTCTGGACGGGACACGGCTTGGGGGGATGTGACAAGAACAAGCTGGGCTGAGGCCAGGGGCAGGAGACTTTTGTTTTTAAAAATCATACCTTCCAGACAACTCAATATTCAGGATGCAAATTAGACTGAAACACCACCTTTATTGCTTATATTTAACAAACCTTGTGCAGTTTTAAAATTGTGTTCTCTCCTGAACAAGCCAAGTCCCAACAAATGGCTTACACTCAATCCGAAGACTGTACGGTATTCCTGTTTTGACCTCCCAGCTGACAACTGGGCCCACTGCTTTGAGGTATGGGCACACATACACACAGGAACGTTTCCTGCCCACCAATTAATTGTTATTTACAATTACCAAGTTTTGTAACTGTTCCAAAATACACACATTTCTTCATATGATGTGAAATAAGCATCCCTTGAAGTACTACGTCTTCACTGAGGGCTCACCAAGAACCCATTTGGACAGGGTAAGTTCTATGCTCATAACTTGAAAATAAAGCTATTCATGGGCATGCAGGGAGACAAGCAAAAGGGCAATTAAGGCCTCATAAGCGAACGTACTGACCAGATCCCTCTGCAGCTAAAAATCAAAAGCTTGTAAAATCCAAGGAGCTCTATCAAAGATTTTAAAAGAGCCGGTTACCTTATCATCTCCGTCCATCGGACAGCTTCCTGAAGCTCCATCAACCTCTCTTTATACTGATTTCTTTCCATCAGAACACGGGCCATTTCAACACGAGTAAAACGCTTCCGCTGAGCGGTGGGGACATCACTCTGAACACACAGAAAAGCAAACATGGGACAAACAAAGGAGCACAGTAGGGCCTTGCAGAGTCAGCCTCTGCCTTCCCGTAAGAGTCAGTTTAGGGCACAATTCCAGGTTCCAAATCGTTTGGGCCTTTGTAAAACTAACTCAATTTTACCTTCCTCTCCTCCCATCCTTTGTATGTAGTATAATCTGAATAAAAACAGTTCTTCAAAAAGAATGTGACACACAATAAATAGGCAGAGAGGAAAAAGAAAACCAGACACGGTCAGTTTAAGTTTACTTGTGCTCTTTAGATCTTCTATATTTTCTATACGTGGACGAAGTTTACCACCACTTATTAAGCAGTAAAGTTTAGTAGCACTCCCTAAATGCATGTGAACTTCTAATGTCGCACTGTGAATTATACATACAAAAATAAACACACACACAAACACCTACATCATCATCATCTTTAGCTTTCTGTCTTGCTTCCTCTGCTTCTGCACGAGCTCTAAAAACAAAACAAAAAATAGCTGCATTAGATACCACAGTGGTATTTTTTTTTCTTTCTTTTTCACAACCATAGAATTAAACTTACTTTCTCAGCTCTTCTTCCAGTTCCTTATTCTTCTCTTCAAGCTTTTGTTTTGCTTGTTTTACAGCCTCTAATTCACCTTGTAGTACATCCTTCTCACAGGTCAATTCATCCACCTTTGCTATCAAATCATTCTTCACTACATTCAGTGCATTTCTACACAAACATTAAAAATACACCATTACAAGGATGACTATGGTCTCAGTAGTTTAGCTTCAGCCTGATTTTATTCTTCAAGACTTACAAATTTCTTACATAGAGCTGCTGTAAAAAGATACAGCTTTCTAAAACGAGTCAAACCCTCTCCCCCCAAATCTCAAATGCTCAAGCACATTCACACCTCTGTATTAGAAGAAAGTACTGATATAGCAGAACAGTTTGCTTAGAGGCTGAATTCCTCAACAGTGCTCCAATGGATTAGCTTCTGCAATTACTGCCGTGTTTCTAACAAAGAGGCAGGGCGTTGATCTCATTAGGACACGGCACTGCATTTCTTGTAGCCTTACAAGGATAAAAGCAGCTTTTGCTTCTTAGGTCCTTAATTTCTAGAAGGATACCAACTAAGCTATGTACTTAGCCAAATCTACATACAAACTCAAAATACTTATACCACCACTACTCTCAGAACTGAGAGCACATTTGAATAGTTTCAACTTTCTGGGTATGAAGATATTGAAGATATAACAAAAAAACCAGAGGTCAGTATTTTTTACATACACATTCTGACTTACTTTGTCTCCAACAGCTGAGTGTTTTCCAAAATAAGGTTTTCAACTTCACGACCCATTCCTTTCCAAAGGAAACAAACACATGAAATTAACAGATAAAACTGATGTTATTGTCTTTGGTTGTTTTTCCAAAACCTATGTTTTGCCATTGTCTAGAAACAGTTGAATTTTAAGTATGACAAACTTGGCAAAAAAGCTACGAGCTATCTGAAGTTTCAGGAGCGACCTACTTTCTAGAGTTAGCTTTCCCCTCCACCTTCTTCCCAATCTGCCTTCAGTTAAAGCCTGAAGACAACCCTGGCTGACCACTGGCTAGTGCTGCCTCCACCTACTCTATGTATAATTTTGAACAGGTTACAGTACTAGTAAGTCAAAAAACAAGCATAGCATTACTGGGGAAGTATTAGTCCACAAAAAGTTAAGTTTAAAACACTGGACTGTCTTTTATACCATGTTAGATGCAAAAGTACATCAGTTACAGACACAAGACATGCTGAATTATAAAGCTCAGACTGTGAAAGCCCTGCAGATTTCCCAGAGCAGATGGTACCTTACCAAAGAAATTATGGTCTTTAAAGGCCATGCATTCCATGTAGAGCAAAAACAAGAACAAGAAACATTTCATGTAAGGTGTAGTATGAGTGAAGAGCAATAAAAGATTTAGACTTATGAAGTAAGAGTGAATTAAAACAAAGCCACCACCAAAGATCTGAAGTGGAATGTGATGTGATTAGAAGCAGGATTTATATGAAAGACAGATGTTAAAGTTAAGTTTGTCACACCCATTTCTACTGGTTAGACCTCTTATAAAAATCAGTAGCTTAATGAAAGCCTATCTCATTTTCTGTGAAATAATTTAGATGCACAGTACTTGGAAGAAATGCTAAGCCATTCAGTAAAAGTTCCAAATCAATATGCTGCTATGGAAAAAAGTGAACATAACTCTTTAGGTAATTACTTCAATAGGATTTAAATTTCTAGAAATTAATTTCTCACCCTATCGTCTGCATGCCTCAAATAATTTGTAGGATTTTGAAAAGATAAACTTTCAGGTAGAAAATAATTATTTTACATCTTGAACAGCAAAATAATTACCACACTGATAATGGCAGAAGTTATGCTAATTCACAATTAACACAACAAATGAAAAAGGCATCTTAATGGTGGAGGCCTTTTAAAATACTCTATGAACACAATCTTCTAAGCAACTTTGATAACAGAAGACTTAAGATATTTGGATAACAATAAAAAACGGTATCTAAAAATAGACATGCAAGTCAAAGGTCCCTCTTTGGGAATTTCTCTCTCTGGGTTTTGGATTAAAAGTAAATGACATTTAATACTGAAGGAACTTAGATCAGCTATTGTTACTTTAACAATATCTAGAGAAATCCCCTACACTACAGTCATCCAGAGGTTTTATTCGAGTGGCTATTGCTTTTTAAATGTTTTCAGTATTCAGAGATAAAAGTACTTAGGATCAATTCCAACAGGTTTCAAGATCCTTTATAATGCAAGAACAAAAACTAGAAAGCCAGAGTGCAAAGGTAAAAAAAAAAAATAATGTTACCAAGCAGGGAAAAAATGCAGAGAATGTATTTTATGAGAGCAGCAGCCAAGAACGCCTAACTGTAGAAGCAACAGATTTCAAAGAATTTTTTTTAAAAAAAGAAGCATACACACCAGAATATTCCCCTGGGTATGCAGCCCAAGAGAAAACAGATTAGAGAATCCCAATTAACTACTTTTACAGTTTAATGCTCACTTAGAACAGATCCAAATGCTTGAAACACATCGACTACCCTGGATGCAGATGTGGCTTTTAAGTAACACAGAGTAATTCGGACTGTGGTTGTGCTCGAAGTGAAACGGTGATTATATAGTAAAACTTTCAGACCAACACATTCTGCATAACAAATGCAGTTATAACAATGTGTTCGTTTTGCACGCACTGGTGTGTAGTTTTACAGAAAATGGTAATGAAGTCAGTGACAAACTTTTGATATGTTATACTAAAAAGTATATTATTTTTGCCCATGGAAAACAAAGCATCTATTACCAGGAAGTCCTGACAGTAATTTGATTTCTTTAAACAATTTATCATATAGATAAGGGATGGAAAGTGCTATATGTAAATAGTTCTTCTCAAGTATCTATATTTTTGCATGCAGAATGTGTCATCAGTTGTCCCTGTGACAACAGAGTGCAAGAGTTTTGGATGATGGTCGTTCCAGCAAGGACGTGGTGGTCCTCACTGCTCAGGATTCAAAGCAGCAGAGAGCGACAACAAAGAAAACCCATCTCAGACTGGAGATAGGCCCACTACTCCCAGGGAGTAATACTTTGCAGAAGTGTCACCTGCTTGATGTAAAATAAGTTTCTGGTGGAACACTGAACAACCAGAAATCCAGATTGCACACACAACGGTTCTAAACAACACTAGTAACAATCTGTATTTCTGCTGGGTCAGACGACAGAAGCAAACTGCTGATTTTCTATACAACACATTCCTAAAACACATAGGAGTTGCATCGGCATTTTATACATTCCATAGTACCAGCTTTCATTATTTCAAAATGAGGCCTGAACACAAATATGTCCCAAAATATCTTGTTATAATACATGACACTCATTGTTTATAGAAAGATCCTTATTTTAATGACCTTTTTGCTCCTGATCATCTCGTATTCCCAAAACCTACATTCTGTTCAGTCAGCACACAAGCGGCAGCAAGCCGCTCAGAGAGAGGAGAAATGTGGGTTCCCCCTCCCATTTCAATTAATGGTTTGATTCTCAAATTACCCCCACTGCATTCTGCTGCAATTCCTTCTTACATGTTAAATTCCACAGAGAGGTGATAAAGCCAGGCCATTACAGATTGGGCACAATCGCAATTAATCTATCTAAAACTAGTTCAAGATAAAAATCCTTGCTGAAATTAAAAAAAAAAAAAAATCTTTGTATCAGAGAACATACGGGGAAAACTGAAATACAGAATAGTGTCACAAGCGCCCCTAAACATTAAGGCTGATATTATCATATTGAAAAAAAGAACAAACACTTTCTCCTGTTTTTTTGAATTCCAATAACCACCTTAGGATGATATTCAAAAGATTTTAATGCAAATGAATCCTAACAGTAAATCCAGCAAGGATAATTAAGCTTTACTAACTAAACTCCACTAACAAGGAAAATTCCTCTTTAAATAACCTTTCTTACCCAGTAAATCTGCACCTTCATCCACATCTCCAATTAGGCCAGAACCAGCTGATGACAGCTCTTCAAAGAGTGACTCTGTATTACGGTCAAATGCTTTGTTCTCTATGCCTTTGGTTGGAGTGCTATTCAAAGAATTAAAACAAGACATAAAAAAAGCAGAAAGAAAACATTCCCAAATTGAAGAAAGTTTTCTCCATGTTTTTACTACTACTTCATTTGTTACCCCCCCAAAAAAAAAAAAAACAAAAAAAAACAAAAAACCCAACAAAACAAAGCAGAAGTAAAATTTGCAGAAGGTTTCAACTGGTGAAGAGTCACAAATTCTATTTTCAAATACTATCTTGGCATCAAGTAAAGATTCCAAACTTGAGGTATCTGCTGATAATGAGCTGGTCAGGATTTTAATAAATTAAAGCATATCAAGTTTTGGCATACAGAAATTCAGCCCCTTAGTCAGCCCAAACGCTTGAAGAACAAACAGCTCAGCCAAACTGGAAATCATTTAATATAACAAGAACGCAAGAGAACCAAAAAGAGATCAAAATGTTCCTCTGGCCAGAAAGGGGGCTTCTCTCACACAAAGATCTTGCACTACTAACATTCACTATATAAGGTCATTTTTTCCATCTCACCAGACGAATGAGACACAAAGACGTGTAACATATTGGAAGGACTTGGGGCCAGACCCTAAATTGTCCAGGGCCTGCCTAGAAGATCAGGCACACCCCCCATTACTAAAACAGCACTTGGTTATTTTTAATGGGGCTTTAGACTTTTTGAAAGAACTGTTATCCCCCACAAGCAAAAGCCTACAAAGAAGCAGACTCAGGAAAACCAACACTGGGATTCCACCATCAGAATCTGATAAATAAATGCTGTAACATTTGCAAAGTCAGCCATAAGTCCAGATTTTAAAGATACGGGTGAAAACACAAGGGCCCAGCTTGGAAACTGCTAGTACCTTGAAACCTCGATCTAGTGAGAAAAGGTCTCTTGGTATAGACCCTTTGCTTGAAATATGGAAAGAATATTTATTTAAGCATTCTTAAGTCTGCTGCAATACGAAGTACCCTGAACATTCATCAGGCGCAGCAGAACAGAAGGAAGAACTGCTGTTGCACTTAAAACCTCCTGAGGAATCTGGGGAAGTAAGGTCACGGAAGTAGCAAGTTCATTATACAAAGCGTGTTATCAGTCTGGTAAAACTTCTAAACAAGTCACGAGTTCAAAACCAAAGTCTGGTACCTTCTAAAATTGGTCTTCCTACTCAAAAAAAAAAAAAAATCACAACACTCAACTTACCTGGAACCCTTATATCCACTGAGATCTTTATCCATATCCAACTCTGGAGTTGACTCAATGATTGCCTGAACTTCAGATTTTTCTTCATTTTCATTTCCACCTAGGGAAAAGCGAGCGGTATGTCTCCATAAAACAAAAATCACTGTGACATATGACATTATCTAAACATAGTTGTTATTAATCAGTCATCAAGTTAGTAGATTTCAGTTCAAAGACTTAAAGTAATTAAATGAGAAGGCCTATGGATTTTGATACTCTAGTGCAGACACTGGGATTTCTAAGTCTCTCCTGAATTTAACTTATGTCATCCAATGGTAATTATTTCCCACTTCTTTTGCAATCAAAACCAAGCAGATGTCTACCATCTCAGGACTTTTTCCATCTAGATGAGTGCCACTTCGGCTGTTTACAAGGAAATGTCATAAACAATTCTAATTCTAGGAAAATATAGACTACAGCCAACAATAAACAACAGACTTGTATCTCTTACCGATATTCCGTACTCTAAAAATATTGAGAAAAAACATTTCTCATTTGTGGCACAACAATTAAGATATTTCATAAAGGATTAAATATGAGGCCTATAATAACCATATACTAAAGAGTTTAAAGCAGCTCACCAGTGGACACATTTCTTGTCTCTTGAGCTACCTGTACTTCGATATTCTTGCTTACGTCCAGCTTCTCATTCGGCATATCCGTGTCCTTTGCAAGCCCTTCAACATCTTCCTTTTGAGGAGTCTCAGCAGGCAGCACGGGTACATCTGAGGGAGCTGTGGATGCTGGAGTAGTAGATTTTGAGCCTGCTTGGCTAACGTCAGAGAGCTCATCCTAAAATTGAACAGTTACCATTTGAAAAGTGCATACAAACTTAAATTATTGTTAGAAGAGCTACGTAAAGAACAAACACCAACATTACTGTATTTTACTGAAGAATAGGCAAAATAGGCAAATGCAAAGAAACAGGAATGGAAAGAATATACTTTAAGCCAGTTCTGCCAAATTGATCTTTAGACTATGGGTGTTTCACTTCTGTTGAGGAGGTTACAGCTACATAACACATGTCCTTATTTTTAATACTGGTGTTTGATCTCAGTTGGTAATTATAGTGACAACTTTAGGATGCTTTTCTGTTAAGTCTTCCAGACAACAGGCAGCATTCCCATATTAATAACCCTTCTAGCTGCACACGGAACTGCTGAATCTTCCCAAAGCTGTTATAAAATTAATGGTTCAACATGTGCATGATTTCTTAAAACATCTTCTTAAAAAGCAGACATTGAAGCACTGATGCAGAACATGGATTTAACTGACACAGTACTTGCAAGCACTTCACTCAAACTGTTTTTACACGCTTTCCAGTCTGAACTGTAAGCTCTGGATGACATTGGAACGAGACCTTGAACTGCAGTGACTACTTGTCTGGTTAGATTTCATGTCAACTATAGAACATCAGTAAATAGCTCCTTCTTAGAAGCTGATTCCTGGCAACAGTTTACATTAGAGTGCCGCTGTATGGAGAAGGGACAGTATGGCTGTTAATGCTGCAGCTGGACTCCAGATGACGATCGTTACTCAGCCAGGGCTGCATCAGGCACTGCGTTCCAGGGCAGGCTGGACTGCGATACAACTAGAGGCTACACCTGAGAATAACAACAGCCCTTTTCTGGACTTTGTCTCCTTTCATTCGCATTTCACCCCTTGTTCACAACCACAGTCATACCAGCATCCAGATGTCTTAGTTAAGACTTAAACAGCACATAACAGTGAAAAAGCACTCGCTGCTGATATGAAAACAAATTTGTCTGTTTAGGCCAATATTTTCTAGCACACAGTGTTAGAGGAATCTCCTTGGGAAAAATAAAGACGAAACATCAAGGCTGGTAAGTGCAAAATGAAGGCAGAATGGTAAGTTTTCAGAAAAAGTTCTTTTAAGGGTTTTTTTTGGGCATCAGAGGTGAAAGCAAGGCTCCTAGACAAGTCTGCAACATTTAAAGAAGACAAATCTGTTATCTCAGGAAACCTAAACTTGTCAAGAATGAACCAAGTTTAGACTTTGTGAAGCATCACACTGCTAGCATCCCTTTTTGAAAAGGAAGTGACACTAAATTTTAAGGTTATTTAAAAAAAATACAGGCGAGACCTGCATGTAGACACAAATTCTCTCATTTGTATTTAGTATAAGATGACTAAAAACTAAGAAACTCTTACTTTTGAAACTTCTTGGCAAGATAAGATTTTAATTTCTGGAGTCAGGGAGGAAAACACATTTATGTATATCAGAATAAATGAAAAGCTTGCATCCTATAGTGACATCCCCACATGGAATTTGCAATCTTTAGAAATAAAATTCACTACTTTCCAATTTTCATCCTTTTTTAGTAAATCCCCGAATAACTGGTAATTAATATTTAATATACTGACAAAATTATTCAGAAATATAGTCCACTAACAGATGTCTTTAAAGGAATAAAACATGTTCACTTACCCGTAGTAATACAAGGCAACAAACCTGACATATTAACGTATTACGTCCATTAAAAAAAAAAGAAAAAAGCTACACAATTTACCCACTTGCCTTTTGAACTGGTGAGGTTCAGCTGATGGATAGTGATTCATCCTTCAGCAAGCAGATACAGAAGGGAGGAAATGGTTACCCCTTACCAAGGGAATCCGGAGTTCACACAAACAGGGAATGAAACCTCAACAGAGCTGTTGGCTCCGTTCAAACATTTCTACATCTTTGTATTCCAAAAGCATCCACTAACTGATGCAGCACAGACTGATCACTGACTTTCACACACAAAGCTCAAGAAAACCAGCTTGACAGCACAAGAAAAAACAGTGAAGAAAATGGTCCTTTCCTTAAAGGAATTTCAAATAATCCCATCTATTTTACATTTCTAACTTTATTGTCTAGCTTATTTTTTTCACTAACTCTTGGAAACTACGCTGATTAAACTATCATGAGTGTTTGCTTCTAGAACTAAAGAAAATGAAATGCAATTCCATTAAGTGACAACGAATTAATCAAAATATCTCAAAGCGTAAGCATCTGAAAGTCAATGCTGGGTTGACTTAGCAAATTTGACTTTTTTGGCAATGTTGCCAAAAGATTGTTCTGGAAAAAAGAAGAATTAGTTTAAAAATTAGATAATTAAATCTGAAGCAGCAGCAGCTCATCTGCAATGCTTTGCAGAAATAAGCAGAAGAGAATGAACGGCACAGAACTGTATGTTGTCTTACAACAATACCCAGCAACGTCACGACCGTACAAGCTATGGGATACCCAGTCTTTTCACTCTGGGTTTCTCCCCAACACCTACTCTTCGTGATACTTTTAGAGGAAACACTGACTGTTAGTGAAATGCTCGTGCATGAATGGAAAGCAGATGCCTGAAAGCAGCAGAACATTGCTTGTCCCTTGTACTTGATGTTAGAAGTATTTAGAGGAAATAAAAATTATTAGAAAAAAGTTTCAAATTCTGGTTATGGCTTCAATACATTATATTATTCAACATGTTCACTCCAGAAGTATTTTACATTCACGGCTAAAAAGTAAAGATGCTGCTTTGAGCCTAAGGAACTTACTCTGACTAACTAGGTTTGGAAAATTACAGTCTGTGCTGTTTTGTAAATTCTCTTTTAGCAGTGCATTATTCTTAGAAGAACTATACCAAGAAGCCTATTTTGACAATATATAGTAACCAATATGATTTTCTGAGGGGAGAGGATGGGATCAGAGACTTCCCTTTTTACCTCATCTTCACTTACTCTTAGTCATAACTTCAAGTTATATTTCAGTCAGCTCTCCTGAAGTCTGTCAATTTACTGATGTTAACTGACATAGGACAAAAGGAATAGGACAAATTTAAGATCCAAAAATGATCCTAACCAAGAGTTTGTTAAGTGGTAAATTTTTAGATCCAAACTCCTGTTGTCACTTTGATATGTTTATCATTACTTACATTACTTAATATATTTAGCCATTACTTACACTTCCAATTATCTCCAGATGACCTCTAGGCAAAAAAAAGTCTGGGTTCCAATTATGTCTGGATAGTTTTTTTTTTTTAGTTCTTACCAGTTGAATATTCCCCTGCTAGGTATTAAGTTCACTTAGGAGGAAATTCCTCTCGGCTGTATGCCTTTTCAGAAAAAACAGTACGTCCATAGTCTTCCGAAAAAACCTCATTAACATAAAGATACAGGGAGGCTTTACACATTCTGGAGTTCTTCACCCTGCAGATGCCTCCTCCTGCTGTGCTGTTAGTGCGCCCTAGTCCCGACTGCCGGATTCACCACACTCCAACACCACTCACCCATTTTTCCATTTCTGCAGCTTGTTCTATGCCACCCTCTCACTGTTGGAACACAGAACAATTGCAGGAATTATAGCCAAGCTACATGTAAGGGAAATCATAATTGCAGGCTAATTTAGGAAAGTGAGGTCATTCTGAACTCTGTGGTATACCTGTGCTATACACAGAGAGCAGGCAGAGGCTGTGTTCAGAGTACTGCCTGAGTAGTAATTAAAGCTTTCCTTCTAAAAGCATATGAATCCAGCAGGTCTGTTTACACTGTCTAATTACATATCTAATGTGTAAGGAACAAGTGACTGACCTTTGGTCCTTAGTCAGAAAGAAAAAGCGCACTCCTGTGACTGAAAGGAGAACTAGCCTGTCCTAGCGCTCATTTGGGAAATGCAACCCAAACTCTGTTTCTTCCAGTAAATAAGTTCCCTCAAAGCTCATTTGAGTAAACAACATACCTGGCTCACACAAAGATGATTTAGGGTTTTCCCTCCTCTCCTTCAATTTGCGTTTTCTCCCCACTAAGGATCTATAACCTGTTTATGGGTGTTTCTCCTACCAGCCCAGGCAGCCGAGCTGCGTGCTCACCTTCAGGCTCGTGTGGGACCGTGGCTGACTCAGCTCGTGGAATTTCCAGTGCTCTGACCCAGGCGTTTCCCCCGCTTCTCTCTGAGTTTCCGGCGTAAGTAGCGCATCTCCTGGAGGTAAGGGGAAGATGCCCAGAGATATCGGACGCTCCTTTCTGTTTGAAAGAGAAACAGGTTTCATCAGCCATTTCAGATGTCACACAATTTCTTTTCCTCTACACCTCCAAGATCAGGAGGGAAGTGCTAAAATTATAAATTCAAACATTCATACACTACTCTCTACTAAATATACAATACCACATACACAGTTTGTATTACAGCACATAATTCCCCAGTTCACACTATTTAATTGCAACTAGTCTATTCCGTGGCCTGAGGCAGCAGTCATTGACGGCATCACAGCTAATCTATAGTAAACAAGTTATACACAGAGTGGAACACAAATAGGAGTATAAGATGAAAACGCTGCCTTATTTCAGACTAAATTACAGTTTTCAGCAACTGCTCTTAAAAATATCGGTTTTCACTTTTTTTTTTTTTGCAAGATACAGTACCACATAACTTCTACAACCGCCAACAGCTGAATCACGAACGGAAGCATTTGGGAAAGTTGCAAACAATCAGCTTAACACCCAGCTCTTTGCAAAATGTATGCTATTTTTCTTCTGAAGATCACAGGAATTACATGGATTTGTATAACTGAAAAAAAAAACCTGGGTCAAGGAATTACTTATGTTAAAACTAGCCCAGCCAAAACTTCTGTAGTTTTAACAAAAATCAGTTTAACCCTCTACTTCACCCTAAAGCGGCACAAAAGCTTGTGCAAATAAGGCAAATTACTTCATCCCAACTCTTCACCATCTCTGCTATCTTTATCACTTCCCTATGGCAAACAATGTTTGGAAATTCCAAAGTTTTATAAATTGACCCGCCAAAAAAAATAATCCCCAAGTCAATCTTGCTGTCAGTAGTGTGATCGGTGAACAAAAACATTAATTCTTCCTGCTGGCAAGGGACAAAAACATTGTGTAGAACGCAATTCATGGGATGCTACAGCCAGCCCTGAAAAGGAAAATATCAGCCAGGCATAGAATTGAGATAAAGAAAAGTATTTGTTCAGTCAGAACAACAAAATACAGAAAAAAGGACTGTAATCAACTAGCACAGCTTTAAGCACACTACGGACAGAAAATAAAAGCATGCACGAGTGATGGCAGAAAATTACGCTTCTTGAGAGAAAGCACTGCCTGTAGGTACCCCTGCAGAGACAGTCCTGACAAAAATATTAAGATTTGAGAGATCTCATATTTTAGCATTATAAAAAGTCAAATCACAACCATACATACTTTCTTTCGCAAAGCTTTTCACAACTTAAACATAAGTTAGGCAGAATTCTACGCAGAATACCCACATATAAGTTATACGCAAAAGGAAAAGCTAAACTTTTATTTATTTATTTACTTTGAAGAAAAGGTAGTCAAGAAGGGATTGTATTTAACAATTAAGCAGTAAACACCTTTTGGTAAATTGCACATCACCAAAAAAACAATGTTCAAAAAGTAAACAATTTTAATTGGCATAAAACTTTCCAGTCCAGGTGTACAAAAGATGCTCCCTGTCACAAAAATCTTTGCAACTACTTCTCACATTGCATGTATCTTGGTCTTTCATCAATATTATTCCAAGTTAGGTCGTTAATTAGGAAGCAATTTAGCAGAGCAAAGTAGGCAGCAACGTAAAGCAAAATCGGTCAAGGTTGTGAAATAAAAAGCATCAGATACTGCTCCAGCATCTGCAAACTAACTGTGCTGAAAAGTCTTCAGGAAAAATACCCACAGAACTAAAGAGAATTTGATCCCAAGGGTTCCCCCTATTGTAACAGGTTCTGCTTTTCTTTAGGTTTCCCACAACTCCACTGTGCGTGGGTAACAAAAGCCACACCACACCATGGAAGCTGATGGTAAGAGACAGGCTGAGGCGGTTTCATTGGTTAAGAAGTCCAGTGACAAAAGAAGTAAAAAAAAGCGGCCCTTGGGTGGAAGGGAAAGCGGTGATAAAGCCTTCATTGTGGAGGCCCTTCGCTTTGGGAAACGCCTCCCGGAGCAACGGTTCAGGGCAGAGAGATTTGCTTCCGTGCAGGATAGGCCACAAAGCTCAGCTTCTTCGCAGTCTTCAGAAGAGGGAATTTCAACAAAATGGGTACCAAAGGAGTTCACAACTGACATTTGGGGTTTTTTTGCAGAATAGTTCATTATGAACCCATTTTGATGTGCTAAACACAGTTCAGGTGCATCGCAAAACTACACAGTACATGAAAGTTGAAAAGGGGGCTTATTTTGGAAGTGAAGGATACTATACCCGTGCCTGCATTAAAAGGAATTATCTGATTAGACTGAAGCAATCTCAACGTATTTCACTCCTCCTTGACCAAAAAGCAAAGAACCCCTTCTCCTCCCCCAATGTCCAAGAAATAGCTGAAAATATGACAGCGAGCAGAAGGCAGGCACGTGTTTTAAAAGCTTAAACTAATATTCTGAAGTGATGTATGGAAGCATTTGCAGGAACCGTAAGGATAAGCAACCAGATGTCTGTTCTAAAATCCGACTAGTGTTAAAAAAATAGAAACAATTATTCTACAATTAGATTCCTTCGGCCTATATTTTTTATCTTTTTAAAATGAATAAAAGATTAAGGAACTGAGTTCCAATAACTCTAATTCCTAAACCAACAAATTACTAGGGCGGGAAAAAGCACAGCTTCCCCAAGCCCCTCAAATCCATTAAATATTCTCCAGGGAAGTAAAAGCACATTACAAAAAAAAAGTATTTCTTAAACCACTTGATATTTTAAATATAAGAAGTCTGATAAAAATTATTGAACACAAAGTTTAATATTTTGTGGAGTTTTTTTGTTTGTTTGTTTTTTTTAGAGTTGGGGATTATTTGTTTTGGGTTTGATTTTCCCCCTTTTAAACAAGGGCAGCCTTACTAACCAGTTCAGACTATAGACAGTTACACTTTATTTTATTTCTTTGTATTTAAATATTCATACATATATATTTATTATCGTTGTTATTAATAATCAGTATTTCTTTTATCTATTGATTAGCTTTAAACCTTTGGAACAACCCTTCTGTGCTCAGAGACGCAAGTTAAAACATACAAGCATACAAAGTCTACGTGCACCATGTACTATGGAGAAAAAGTCACATGCCTCTTTCAGAGAGCACCACTTCCAGCATTTTTCCCTCTTTAACTAAAGTTTACTATTCAATTTACAACCACAGTTAACATCTGTCAAGTTATTGGGTCAGAAAGCTACATTTTAAAACTTTTCCAACTGTTTCCCATTTGTAATCATAGCACTAAAACATGTCAAGATTACTGTTGGTCACAATATTCTAATGCATCTCCGCTACTGCTCCAGGCAACTAGGACAAACAGCACATAACTTGAGGGGGGACCGAGCTGGCAGCTTGCCATGCAAGTACCGAAAAGAGGAGAGGATAACATTTGGCTGAACAATAGTGAATAGGCTTTAAGAGCTCTAAAGCTTAAGTAATGAAAGATATTATTTTTTTCCCACCACCCGGTAATCAGATTTTTTAAAATAACGTGATCAACTAATTACTGCGGTTTTGAGCAGATCACCAACTAACTGATCTTATATAATTCTTTTGATTTAAAGAAGTGAAATTTAATAGTACAAAGCCTCAGACTGCATACATTTATGGCTACACAAGATCAGCCAACTACCTGGCAATACACTTAATGGGAGCTTTATCCACGACATTATCACGGCTTTTTTTGAAGGTTACAGTAAATCGATGTAATAGCTTTCTAAAAGACGATACATAAACTGACCTTGTACTTGTTTAGATAAAAGACAATGAAATTTGAATGTATAAAAAAAACATACTGCCATATCCTAATCCATAAATGTTCTGTTTACAAAAGAATTTGAAATTTATGCATAATTTATATCTTTAATTTATCCTTGCCCTTTCTGTTTGAAAGGAAAAAGGAAAGCAGAGAAAGAGGAAGAGCACATGAAGGCAAGGTTCAGTGGGTCAGAGTACCTGAGTATCCTCGGCAGGTTCTGCGTCAGAGCTGGCACACCGGTAGAAATAGAAAAGTGCACGAGCAGCAAAACCGAGAGCGATACCAAAATCGCGGAGTTAATGACCACCGCCCCGCCAACGAAGCCAAACACAAACAGCAGCATGCAGCCAGGATTCATGGCGCTGCGCTGGCATGGTGAAACGCCGGAACCGAGAAGGCTACAGAGGGGCCGAGGGTGTATCTTTGTAGGCAAAGTCTGTCATTCAGCCGCTGCCACAAAAACAATGCCATCAGCAGCAGCTTTCCGCTCTTCTGCGGCGGCGGCGGCGCAATGACATCACCGCTCTCCTCCCCCCCGCGCCCCAGCCGCCGGGAACCTCACAGCATCTCTGCAGAGACACAGCCAGCCCCGGAGCATCCTCCCCTCCTTCCATCCAGACTTCATAGGCTGGAAAGCATCAAAATCTGCATAATATATTCACATTGAGCCCTTAGGACAAACGGGTACCACCACACGCACCTTATCAACCTGTACACAAAGCCGTGGCAAGATCGCAATTATTTTGGGCCAGCTGCTGACATTTTCCCTGCCTACCCAAATGCAAACATGAGAAAAAGCAGAAATTGTTTAAGGCTGATGCACAAAGTATATCTCAACGCTTAGCAAAAGCCTCTTTCTATTGATTTCTACACTATTCTCTTACCGCATTCCAATCATACAACAAATCTTTCTGATTCAGCCGAACTGTTGTTGTAGGATTAAAGAACAAAGTCTTGCAAACACAAATGAATGGATTTTTTTTTTTTTTTCCATTTCAGGGCGAGAGCGCAATAAATAGCTTACCTAATTCTACTGTGTGTTGTGGATTCTAGCTGATCACCCCCTGTTAGCTGATGAAGTTTGGTTCTTTCCAAGTGCTCCATATAATTGTGGATCATCTGTTTAAAATGACAGAGAAACAACAAGAAATATTTAATACCATTTACTTTTACTACAACTGCATAATTCTTGGCCAATACAATATAATCTTTCCCTGTAATGCTAAAAATAGTAAAAGCATTCAGAAACATTAAAGAAATAGATAAAGAAAGAAGCAAAATCATACAGTGTGTAAAACCACAAACCAGAGAGAAGCCCACAGTAAATAAAAAAAATTGGAGAACTTACTTGTGCATTCATGCACAGGAAACATCCTAAGGGCACACAAAGTGCATGTGGTATTACAAACAAGAGTTTTGAACAGAAGTACCATGTGCAAATCCATCCTGGAGGGTGTTTAAGACCTCCATGTCCAGCAGAAATTAAAATTTATTACAGGACACAATACATTTCACTATAGCCTAATTGCAGAGTGCTGTGAAGGTCAAACAATATGCACCTCATCTATTAAACATAATGAATCCACAGCTAAGAATCAAATTATTTCCATAGGCAGAAATCTGAAGTCAGAATCTCTTCTCTTTTTTAGTTCTAACATTCCAATAAATTTAAGCTTTCTGTATTTTCTAGAAGTGAAGTTTGGTTTTACATTATCTGGACTGACTTGTCATAAACAGGACCAAGTGCCTGTGGATTTTCAGCGCTCGAGAAGAGCTTTGCTTGCTCTCTCTCTTTTAACAGAGACAGCCACAGGCCAACACACCGACTCCTGCAGTCATGATTTATTTAGTGAATCCCGAATCCAATCGGCCAAGGGATGATGCTACTAATATGTAACTGATCCGGAACATGCACGGGGAGAAGTAACAGGTATCGCTGCATCACTCCAGAAGGTTAATTTGAACATACGTCTGTGAAATGAAAACGGGGAAAGCCTGAAGAGAAGCCTACATGACATTTGGTATTTTTAGCATTTCTACACTCACATTCAGAGATGAATAGGGCACTCGCAACAAAACAAAAAAAAAAAAAAAGAAAAGAGAGAAAGAAATCATAGGTATACTGCAAAGGAATTTAGTGTACTTTTTTCCCCAAGACATATTCAGGTCACGTCTCAAATGCTTCCTCTAGAAGAAAAATACCTATCTGTAAAACTGTAATTTCTTCTGCTATTCTAGAAAGGGTATAAACACGCTTTTAGAGCAGTGTTATTAGCAGGCATTTGTACAACCAGTATTACATAACCTCTTATTTTGGGGCCATTTGCATACATTAGGACTGAGTTCAGCAGGACCTGGAAACCTGCATCTCCATGGTACTTTCAAGTCAGGGCTGATGTGTCCGAGGCCGATAAGCTTCACCTTCCGATGCTACTGGCTTCAGTTAATGTCAGCCTCTCCACAAACACTGCCTGCCAGCGTTAGCTACGTATGAATAGATCTTCTTAGTCTGAGACTTTTTTGGTAGAGCAAACTGGCTTAAGATATCCTGATCGATGGATATTCTATAAATCACTAACTTATATGGTAAATACTGGTTACGTACAGATCCTGGTTTTCCCAGCATTCACCTGAACTAATTAATATAATTCAGACCAGAAAAAAAAAATCTTGCTATTTTTAGAGAAACATTATATAATATACTTTAACTGATGTCAAAAGCTTACAAAATTTATCCTCCAACAAAATGATATAAATGCAGTGTTTCACTAAGACCACCTCATTTGCTTTCTGAACTTTTTAATGCTTGATCATACACAGAAGCAATCAAAAAAAATTGAAAGCTCCACCTTTAACTGTCCACATTTCTTGGGGTTTTTTTCTGCTTCCACCAAGCAACCAAAATTAGGTGTTCCAGTGGTTCCTGTGCATAGTTTACACAAGAAGTTTATTACAATCCAAATTAATTTAGAAATTCCAGGAAAAAACCCAATGCATAACTTTGAAATGCACATTAGGCCATTCTGTATGCTGTTCATGTATTTCCTCATCACAGGAGGGAGATATTACCGAACAGAAGCCGACCTACCTGCAAACACTTCCCTTTGCAGCACACCAATTGGTCTCTCTACGTAAAATTCTACACAGAACATCTGTGGTGCTTTTTAGCTACTGAACAGAAGCTGAGTAACTAACTAGTACCCTTCCAGGGAACAATTAACATATGGGAACAAAAGAGTAGGCTCAGTAAAACCCACACAACTTTGATGTTTTGCAGAGTACAGGGTTTAACCTACTTTCTTCCCTCCCATCAGTCTATTCTTTTGTTTACTGAAATGTCTCATCATGTTTATTACCCAGATACAGAAGCTGGAGGGCAGGTCAATTTAAAGGACTATGTAGTTTGGTATTGTTCTGCTGATGAAAATACAGCTGATGGTAAAATAAGCAAATCTGAAGGCCACATACTTCGGCATAAAGTTTGCAAGCTACAAGAACACAAAAATAAAATGAAAAAAACCTAATGTGTGCATCATATGCACATGCATGGCAATCTGTCCACAGATTCAGGCTCTATATACCAGCGATGCCCCAAAAATCAGAAAAACAGTGGTACTGTCATGTGAAGCCTACGCACTGCCTCGAGCCAGGGTCCCAAGGGTAAAAGCTGACGATACTGGAATATTGTCCACAAGCAGCGAAGCTCCTCACCCTCCCTCCCTACCCACGGGACCCGAGGAGCTGTAGAGTTATGAGACATAACACACAGAATCTCAACTTCTAGAAACCAGTTAATGAAACGGTTGAAATAAAAAATTAAATACTCTAACGTCTTGGTAAGTTAGTGAGCTAACTGTTCATCTACAACAAAATTTTGAAGACTCCCTCCAAATCCCCTGGGATTTTAACCAGACAACCTCCAGAGGCTCTTTTCAATCTAAATTACTCCAAGTCTCAGCATATCCTTGAAGTCGCATCCTGATCAAAAAAAAAAAAAAGTCTAATGAATTAAAACACTAGAAATCTCACGTGCTCAAAATTTGATCAAAAGTTTTGATGTTTGGAGATTACTCAGCTATCCAAAGAAAAATATCTACTATTTCTGACAATTTAAAAAAAGAAATAAATAATTGCTCTATACTCAGCACAATTCTTACAGAATTTACAGTAAAGGACAGATGGTAAATAAAAGACTACATCTACTACCCTTCTCTTCAATACAAGTTAGAGTCAATATTTCACCACCCATAACCTTTACTACTGCCAGCACACCTTGCTGCTCCTGAAGTCCACAACTACTTTGAATATGATCAATTGTTCCAAGGAAGGCATCATAAATGCTGACCGCTCTTCATCTTTGTTGTAATTAAATACATTGCTCAATTACCATTAGTTGAGGGGATTAAAGAAACTCAAAACTTGGAAGAATTGCCTTATATAGTTAACAGCATTTCACAATTCATGTGTTAGCTCATTTTAGGGCACAACATGTAAAAACTGACTACAAGGAGTTTCTGAAGACATTAAAACATGAATATGAAAGTCATTCCCTTCAAATGCAAGAGACAGCAATGCAATGTCTTTCCATCTCAAAAACTACTCAGATTGGATTCCTCATACAGCATGTGACACGTTCTGCAACTATAGAGAGTGTAACAGGTTTTTCTACATCCCAAGCTTTAGCATCCGGCAAAAGACAATGAACGTCCTGCCACTGGTGTCTATTCCTTCCCTTACAAATATGACCGCTCCCAATGTACACAAACCTGAGCTCCCAATGTACACAAGCCTGACGCTTTCTTTGTCACAAAAAAAACGTGTATATATCACGTTGTGGTTATTGTTACCTGCACCTTTTCCTTAACCAGGTTGAGAGCATCTCCTGTATACCTTCCTTTCTCTTTCACTCCTCCTTCCTTTCTGTGTCAATGCTTTAACTCCCCCAGGAGTTCAGTAATTCTTTCGCTGTCAGAATTCTTTCTCTGTGCTACAGCCCTCGCTGTTCATCCTGCAGATCCAATCAGGTTTGGCACAAGCGGCTCCTCCCTTTGGGAATGTGCGACCAACTGTATATATAGATCCTCCTGTGTCCCACATAATCTAGATTTATTAAGGTAATAGACATTTCTAGAATCTCCTTGATACAGTACAAGAGTCCTAAACATACTTCCACGTAACCGTCTTTTACCTTTAAGCATTTGTGGTGAGCTTGTCACCTAAGCAAAAGCATCATTCCCACTGGTGAGCCTGATGCATCTTTATCCACATAGACGATGTTGCTGGCAGATACAATAGTATGTAAAGACATTAAATTTAGGCTTTGTGCATCAAGCTGTTAACACTTAGCATACGGCTTTAGAAAACCTATTTGCTTGAAAAGATATCTAAAGTCTAATCTCAAACCCACGATGAGTGGTACCCATGCTTAGCCACAATTGTAATTAGACATCTCCACTTAGCCTTCTCTTCCTGTTTCCCTACACAGGGACTTGCTGGGGATATCTGTTTATCCAAACGAACCTGACAAAGTACATTCCCAACGCCAGAGACAGGCTCACTGCTCTGTCACATCGTATCAGTGCAAAACACTGAGAAACTTCCATGGCCCAATTATGCTTCATTAAACTAAGCCCATATTCTGTGTGTCAGGGAAAGAGATATTGAACTATCTTAGCCTCACATTTCCCAAAAGATAAAAAGAATTACTTCCTTAAACAGAAAAAAAATAAGTGTTATTTGGAAATCTGTGCAGAGAAGTGCCACAGGTGTTAGTCAACTCTCAAGTAGATGCTAAAGCACTGCTTTGCCTCAGTTTCCCAATTGGGTAGTAAACGTAAAACAGTCTGCAGCCAAGCCTTTAAAAAGGCAGTGCCATAGTTAGGAAGTGTGCCCCATTAACTCTGCACAAAAAGAAAATAACACCTTTTACCTCCTACTCCGGGGGTTTGCTCTGAAAGAGTCACTACCAGCACTGCGTCACCTCTGTGCAGCAACGGCAAAAAGCACCAACTGGTACATGCAGAAGACAAAACTGCTTTTATGTAGGCAATATAACAAGGAAACTTTCTATTAAATAGAATAGTATTTGAGATAAAAGGTATAACTGAGTAATAAAACGTCTTTCTAAGGGCAAAGGTCCAAATATTTTTGGATTAGACCGCTGTCAACCCTTCAGCTTTCTACCACGCTGTCCAAATGCCCAGCTACACTCCACCTTCCCATCTACCAACTCAACCGCTCAGGTTATCATACCCTAATCCATTTAAAGTCAAGCCAGCTCGCTCAAGCACAGACCTACCAGGGAGAAAGCTTAAGGGGATATGCGCCACTCATACTCATTAGCTCGTCTCCCGAGCTGCAAGGAGATAGAGGCTGATTTGACAGAAGGGTCTAAAGCCTCTTCCCAGAGCTTTAACAAGTCAGGGCCGCCCTACCTGCTGTCCCCGAGCTGCAAAGCCGCCGGGCTGCTAGGGCAGGCTGGTGCCATTGAGCAGCAATGCCGAGGAGCCCTGTCCCTGGCATCACTGGTGTAACTCCCCATGGCTTAACCAGTTTATGTAGGTCTTGGTCCATTTTGACTGGAACTGTTAAGGTGAAACGCCTGTGAGCTGCTGAGCCAGCAGCGATCCCCAGCACAGGGCAGCCAACAAGCAGGCTGGGTTAGTGCTGGAAGAGGACATGGTCACAGAGCCTCGGTGAAGCCAAGAGTTGGAAGAGAAAGACATCTGAAATACTAAGCTGTGAATTAAAGAATAAGGGGGGAAACAGAGGGAAGCAAATACTGAAGATAGGCAGAATAGAGAAAAATGGTTAGAAATTAAGATTGCAGAAAATGCAGTCAAGTCGCATCTTTAATGTGACACCTGTCAAAGTAATCACTGCCAACATCTTTGAGCTAAAAAAAAAAGTAAAAAAATATCTTTCTAATGCTCTGTTCATTATTTGGTCAATTGAAAGGAAAACAATTGCCATTTCACTAAGTGCCAAAGATGGATCACTTGCAAAGACAATGGTGAAACTGATTCAGAAGGGAAAAAAAAAACATTCCTAGAAAAACATGGAAGTAAGAAAGGTTTCAAAAACAAGTATCATGATAGAAATATTTAAGCCAATAAACTCGATAATGCTTAAAGGAGGTTGGATATTTGCCAAAATATATTGCATTAAAAGAAAAGAGTTACTACACAGACCTAAAACACTGGAATTTGTTACGGGAAATGGAAGCAGGAAATCACAAAGGGGATGGAGGAAGAATGGCACTATTATCAGACAGCCCTCTCCGGTCCCCAGGGATTTCAGTCCCAGAGTTTTAACCACACCAGATAGCAGCACTAAAATGCTGACCCGAGAGAGTCTATGGCTGAAGTACATCAGGAAGCTGATACTTTGCAAGATTGGCAACAGCCTCTGTGATTGTGCTCAAAAATGTCTTTGCAAATGATGATAAGGAGTATCTACTTCACTTCCTGAGGTTAGTCACACAGCTGATAAAAAGGCTGCCAACTCCTGGTAGCTATTCTTTGCCCCTAGTTGCCAGCCCAGAGCTGAGCTTTCACAGCCCACAAACCCACTACCCCATCAGCTCTCCACGTCCTATCTTGAACATACTGTTGTACTTCAGCAGCTGCCAGCTGGTGGTCTGAGAATTTTGGGTACCTCTAGTAATGTGTACACACACTTGTCACCTAAAGACAGATCAAAATCTTCATAGACGAACCCAGAAATAACCTAAGGTAAAGGTTTTTGGTTTTAGAAGCTATGTAACATAAAGGGAGAGGTGAAATATTCAAAAGGGGAAAAAATGCTGAGACTGGGAAACAAAGTAAGAAGGAAGTAAACATGCTGAAAGGAAGGGGCACAGAAAACACGAGACCTGCTTTTAGGGGCACAGAGGTATGAATATACCGTGCAGCATTATAACTTATTTCTTTATGAAGGAAGGACATAGTCACCTCAGTAATAATAAAGCCCAAGGAAACACCTCTCCCTACACCAAAGAAAGTGAATTTAAGATGTAAAAGCATTTAATAAATTGGAATCAAACCAGCAAAGGTTGTTGTCCATTTTGGAGCAAAACCTACGTAAAAAGATATTCAGAACATTACATTAGCATTTCATGAAATTAATGGTGCCCAAAACATTTAGTTACGTTGAACGCTGCAAAACAGGATTCAATAAAAATCTTTCTGTGCCATTTCTATTGTGATGGTACCCACAGGTTCAAACTAAAATAAACCAAAACTTTGCAAGCACGCAGTACTCTGAAGTACTTCCAATTCAAAAGGATGTAAAACTTAAGTGGGCAGTATTAAGCTTTGTCACTTCTTATTTTACTTATATTTCACATTTTCAGCAGATGTAGCATTCTAAAGCAACTATTTAGTAACAAACGTGATCTCAAATACATTAGGATTTCAGTAAACATGACTACTTTTTAAGAGCCGCAGAAATCTTGTCATTGCAATGCTCCAGGGCTATATGCTGACTGTGGTTCCAAGCCACTTCCAGCTCTTGTCAGTATAATACACTCATCTTAAGATCGCTAAGGAAGTATTAAAGGTAACCAAATCAGACATCTGTGTTTGCTTTCCCTTTCCCCACATGTGGTCTTCTGAACTAGGAACAGTCAGTATTGCATTCCCCACTGTTAGAGACAATCTAAGAACAGCTATCTGACCTTTCAAACAAAGGCAATCAGAGTAAGGAGGAGGACTGCGCTCAATACTGGGGCTTCAAATTAATCAGAATTATTCAGAGAACCTAGTGATTTCCACACTAAAGCAAGTATATTAGTTAGACAGTAAGCATCCCTGCACGGGAAAGACAACCTGCTGCTAAAAATCAAAGCACCCCAAGTCCGTTTATGCTCTAGAACCAACTTTGAAAGTGTGGCTCTTATTTATTTAATTTAACAAAGTCAAACTTGTTCCATCTTCATTAACAAATACTGTTTTCAGTAGCTAGCAATAAGTATGGCAGAACTTGTTTTAATCATGAATCTCAACAGGAGGCCAATTTTTTAAGGTGTTTGTTTCTTCAATGGTAGAAGTAAAACCAACACAGCAAACTGCTGGAAAGAATACTGAGATTGCAATTTCATTTCTATTTCTTTGAAGTTTGCTAATGTGCTTTGAAGAATTGTCTTTGAAATGTGAAAAAGCAAATTCCTATTCTTTTTTAAAAAGACTTCTGAGTATCTGAGAAAGCTATAAAATTGACAAACGTGTAATCAAACTAACATGGAGAAATAAACACATAGATGTGAATCAGAAAAACTACATACCAAATGAAGCCAGGTTACAATCAACATTACCAACATAAACATCCAAGCATCAGTGAATAAACTAAAGCATCCAATAATTTCCCTAGCTGCACAACATGAAGCTTTCCATAAATCTACATTTTAACAGATACCCCGAACTCATCTTGGCATAATGACCTACCTCTGTATGCCTTGAATGAAGTGCATTGTATTCTTTCTTGAGTTCTGCCTCCCTCTCCTCAAGTCTGCTAACTGGAAGAAGAAAAATTAGAAAAGGAATTAAAATTAAATTCAGAGTTCTAGTAAATGAGACTGTGACTTGCCTAGGACTAGGCAACCGGCTCAGAGATGAGCGTACCCTTAGTAGTGAACAGCAAAGAGCAGGATAAAAACTATGTTGGTTCTTGTGTTTTTGAACTCTCGACACTTGAGCTTCCCAAGTACAGCAGCAGCAGCACAATCCTACAATTTGCAGTCCTCATAAAGAGCTGAAGTACTATTTTCCCTAGCTGATTGCAAGTCCAACAAGAGGGGAGTTTTATGTTCAAAGACAGCTTACTGCTGGCACCAATCCAGACTGTTTCACACGGGCACATGGAAAACGTAGGAAGAGGCAGAAGCCACGTTACAGAGCTAGACTCAGTCTCGGATGAGAGCCGTGAGCTCCAGTTAAGGTTCTACATTGGTTTCCCAGAATATAATAATCACACATAATTTCCAGAGGTGTTTAACTAGGATAAACATAAACAAGGTATTTTTTTTAAATAGCTTCAAGTCATATGTTGTGGTACAGAAATTAAGACTTCTGCTGGTATTCTGAGAAATTAAAAATACATCTAGCAGATTTAGTAGAATTTGAGACAGCAAATTCACATGAAGAGGAGGTGAGCTGGAACAAACTATACAATTGATTTGCAGAAAAATGAAGAGAAATCAGAATGTTCTTCACAAAACTAATTCCATCTTTTTGTTTAGGTATTTTTGAGTGTGATATTTATGCAATATAAGCATATGTTTCAAGTTCGGTAACCGAGCTTCTCTTCTTCCACTTGTCATGTTTAAATACCCCTGGGAAACTTCAAATTTATAGTTACTTGTCTCCGGAGAGCCATTGCCAAGCACGCATTATCTGAAGACAAATGCCAGCGTCTTCTCTGCCATTTGCACATTTTCATATGGCCAACTGGGCCTTCTGAAAATTAATTCTCAATATAACATTTCTTTTTGCTCCATATATCTGTATTTTGGCAC
This sequence comes from Larus michahellis, assembly GCF_964199755.1. NCBI lineage: Eukaryota > Metazoa > Chordata > Aves > Charadriiformes > Laridae > Larus > Larus michahellis. The sequence goes on from NC_133909.1 coordinate 8,199,798, forward strand.
AGTATTTATCCTAAGTATGTAACAATCAAAAAAAAATATCTTTGCCAGAGTCAAATGCTGGAACCAAAATACGTAATTGTCTACTTACTCAAATCTGTGTAAACAGTCTTAGCTCCTAATCTAATCTTGCTCTTACAAGAACATTTCCTTGACACAACCTTTTGCACTCCACCTATAAATATCTGACCAAAAGCATTAAATCACATTTTATTTATACTAACGTAAGATTGAACACTTTCATTTCTGCACTGTTATCAGACTGAACGAGAGCTCTATGGGTCAAATAGCAGTAAGTGATGTAAAAGTGTTTACAGCACAATATATCAAAATATATTTTAAAGCACAATACATACATAAATATGCATACTTGAGACACAATGCAGGACACAAATCTTATCTAATAAATGGAAGATTTTTGTTTATTATTTTTAGGCAACAGATGCTTTAAGCCTCCCTATACATTTAAAGAGAGGTTATATGGAAGTTTGTGGTTAAGTGCCTACAGAAACAAGGGTCAGAATTTATAGTTACAAAGCATGACATGACAAACCAAATTTTACATGCGATCTTAGACTGGCCGGTATTCTAGTCAGAAGTAATTACATTTTACAACAGCTGGCCATCAGAGACAGCCTAGCAGCGAGCAGTGGGTAGGTACAAGGCTGAGCTCAGCAGCTCTCGCTGCCCACACGCCGTCCAGCGATGGCTGCGCTCACTGTCTGCGGGCTTTGCGTCGCAGTTCCCTGCCCCTCTCCCTTCAGGCAGACCGAGGGCCTGGAAGCCTTTCTGCTGTGCTAGACGTGCTCTAGGACAGGCAAACAGCCTGGAAATCAGAGTGCAAACTGCGTGACTAATTCGCTTCATGTTTCTGTGAAACTAGCTCCTTCTCCTAGAAACAGTGTCCGAGCAGCATGCAAGGGGTGGGCAGCCGTGCCCAGCTCCGTGCCCACGCTGCCTCCTGCGAGACCCCGCTGCTCCGCGCTGGGCGCCAAAGTCACCATTCAATGCAGCCTCACCAGGAACCTGCAAAGAAGCCCCGGTAATGCTCCCCGACGCTGCTCAGTACACTCATGTCTAGACAGCACAGCCAACACCAGCTCCTAGAGATTCATTTTATCTGGTGGATTCTGAGAAAAGTACTCGACAATGCATTTAATGAAGATTAACGCTACATTAAGTGTTACAAGCAATCTTCTTTCTTTGTAGCTATCCATAACCTACCTTCATGAAATCCACAAAAGTGTTTCCCACTGTTATGGATATAAAACTTTCACAACAGTTGAGGTTCCCTAACGAAGCACACCATTTTCTCCTTCTACTGTCCGATTTTAAATAGTTCCTTAAACCAAGTCATAGAAGACAAATGCACATATATATGGGTACTGCATAGTCAAGGAGGATATCTACGTTAAATCTGAAAACTATTTTTGTTACAAAGGTTAAAAAAATGACAGCCCTGGAAGATGATGTAATTGACATTCAGCATTTTCTTCTGGAAGTCACTGCCAGCTGCGTAACACATGACAGTCCTACAGCTGGAAGCTTCAGTCACAAGCGGATGTACACAAAATTTACATACCCTCAACAGACACCACCATTAACAGTCCTCAAAACAGGCTCTTCCAATACCAGCAGGATGATACACAACACCAGAAATCTATTTTACCCAAAACATGCCTCCCATCAAAGATAAGATCAAACCACCAAGCTTCCCTTTTCCAATTAAACACTGTGGAAGAGAACAGATGTTCCCTGAGGATCAGAGATCACCACGGACTTGAACACAGAAGATACCTGAATGTAGAAGACCACGAGATTCTTGCCCCAAAATCTTGAAGAAACTTAAGTCGCTATTAAAGGTACACTCCCCATCAGCAGTAATGGGAAGCGAAATAGGAGACAAAAAATGCCTTCCACTGGCACCCAGAAGTACATGTAAAACCGAATTGTCGCCGGTTCCATTTTACTCCACCAGCACACAAAAGAGTGGAAGTCTGGCACCACCTTGATAACATCCACCCGAGAGGGACGGAGCTGGGTGCTGGCACTGCCCGAGACGCTGGGTCTGCAGAGTGGCAGCCAGACACAATTCCCATCAATGTGACTTCTAAGTAACAATAAAAAAAAGCTCCTCTGATATTTTAGTCTGTGACTTTCTTCCACTACGGTGGCAAATTCTTAATGCGTAGATGATAAAATCAGTTTGATGATATACATCGTAAAAGTAAAATATCCATTGTCCCTGTTGTAAGATGTCTCTTATAAAGCCATTATATCCTTGTTACATCATGGAAGATATTACACTGCAAGATTGCATTGTGCAAGACACTGTATGTGCAAAATACAATAAACATCTAAGAAGTTTCACTACTCATGGTTGCAAGTCTACCTGGAAAAATTTCCAAGGCCTTTCAGCATCATAAGCATGAGCATAAAATGCAAATATTCTATTATTTTTCGGCTGATAAAAAAAAACATCCCACTGAAACAACACCACAAACTCATGCCCAAGGTCTACCTGCAACCTTCTCCAGCGCTGTCAATACTCTTAACCCATTCAATGACCTGAAGTACCAACCCTAATCAGACTTCTCTCAAATCAAACCAATCAAGCCTAAAAAGGGGTGATTCAATATTATAGCAAATTAGAGAGAAGCCTCCAGACTTTCTGCCTCCTGACAGCATTACGAAGAATTGGGCAGCAAAGCTGCCCACCCTGCCTGTTCAAAAATCAGAGCTTACCTCCCAAGTCTGATGGCTTTTACCAAGTTTGGAACACCCTCCATCTGTATGTTGTCCTCTGCCTCAAACTGCTGATAAGCCTGAGGGGGAGAAAGAGAAACAGACCTGCTAGAATGCCAAATCCAGTATGATGCCTGCAAGAGGAATTACAAGTTCCTACTACACAAGCCAGGCCAGATCCAGCTCATTACCGAGCCTCTTCTAGCACTAAGACTATATGAAGGTTCTCCTTGGACAACTTTCATCCAACTCCATTCATAGAAGAAGGTCCCATACTAAAGTTAAGATCAAGCATAATCAATCTCCAGGAGGAGCATAATCAATCAAAATCCAGTAGGACCCTATGACCTATTAAGTAGTTGCTAAAGAGCAGACACATCAACCATGGATTGAAACGAGGACTGAAGCTACCAAACAAGTATGTAACCTGAAAGTGTAAGACCAGGAAATAAGCACCACAGAAAACTTGTAAAATTATAAATTCGACTCCTTGGCAAGACCAACATCTTCAAGGAGCTCTGATCACTGTGAACTACAGGTCTAGTTCTCAGATTAAGAAGTAGGGCACTTTCAATTACGAAGATAATTTAGCTGTCAAGAATTCTCTGTTGATAGCAAATACCAACACATACAGCTGCATGGTTCAAGTATCCACTATGTTTCAGACCCACAAAATCACTGTAATTTATCACCAAAAACCCGTCATGAAGTTTAAGGAGTTTTTTTAAGTATTCTGCCACAACCATTTAATACAAAGACAACCTTATGCCAGGTTTAAACCTCATAAAGGTTGACATTCAAATGACCAAGGATACATACAAGCCAACTTCTACCCAAAATCAAGTCAAAAAATAACTTGGATCTAGTACCAACTTCTCGCCTAGTCTTTGGCCAAAACAGTGTTTCACTGAAAAAAGTTTTGATTGATTGACTGCTTTGAAAACAGTGGGATGCTTCATTTGTACACTTGGCTATTGAAGCAAGTAACGTTTTTTAGAAAATCCAACACGAAGTCAGCACGAACACAGAAGCTACAGCAGAATGGGTATGTTTTTAGAGCCAGATAACCAGTGACAACTCAGGAATGTAAGATTCGACAAGACATGTAAAGCCGTTTTCTTCATTGCTGCAATATTTACAGCAACAGAATTATTATAACAATTAAACTCCAGCACCTAAACCACTAGCACAATACTCCTTTAATTTTAAAAAGTACACGAGCAGTTAATTATATGCCAGTGGATTTCAACCTCCTCTCACCACTTTTGTTCAGGTATATTAATAGACGAGTTTAAAGCAGGCCAGTCACTGCTCTAATTTTCTACTCCATTTTATTCTAGCCTCCAGTCTCGCAGCATGACGGGGTGCAATCTCCTGAGCTAACTGTACCCTCTGCTCCATCTAGTGGACTGCTGACTCCCCCAGCACAAGAGAGAGCCAGTGGGTGCTCCTGTAGCTTCACAGGACAGGGCAGCCAGGAACGGAACTGAGAAATGCTTTAGTCAGAAACAAAGCCCTTCCTTTCCCGTACACTTTGAGGATCACACTTCTTACAGAAAGATTCTTCAAATTTAGTAAGTGATACCCGAGGCACAGCGTAGGGAAGGGCAGTGGGGGAATCTGCTTTGTAAACAAACTAATGTAGATGAGAAACAGCAGCACTGAGGAAAAAAAGTGGCAAACGGCTCCAAATGTGTTAATCAAGAAATACAAGAAGTCAAAATGTTCTGTTCCTTCTTTGTTGGAAATAAGATCAGTTCTGCTGCTCTCAGTCTTTGAAAAATACATAGGAACAATCCAGACCCCCACTGAACAAACCTCAGCTTTTCAACTTCTTTCAAGATCTATTGAAAAGCTTTCTTGTATTCCTCAGAAAAAACACTACAGTCGAGCCATACCTAGAAATAGCATTACTGACAGACGTATTTCATATCAGTTTAGTTATTCTCATCATCACGTGTGCAGATACACAAGTCACAAGTCAAATCTCAAAACAACGTTAAGCTTCACAGCTGAAAGGTCGTATTAGAATCTCCTTGTTAACTAGGCAGATCTGTGTTAAATTGCTGCTGCAGCTCTGTGCGGGTGTATCTCAGAGTATTGGATGTCTTCAGATTATACATCAGGAGGTTGTGTACCTGGGTGTACATTACAGTAATGCTGGTATCTGGAGAGCTCGAATGAAAATAAAATACTTAACAACTTAACATCTGCAGAAGATTCACAACAGAACCTGGTCTTGTGTTTTCTCCTGAAGCCAGTGAAAGAAATAGTTCTGTTTGCTTCAGAGGAAAACAAATCTGCATGTTTTCAGGTCAGCCGCCAAAACGTTTGTCTCATATCCCAAATAAAACCTACAGCAAGCTATATCAACTGCTGCACGATGTCACCTGATGTGGGAAATACAATCATCCCAACACTTGCGTCAACATTTGCAGCTCTGAAGACCAGGAGTTGTTTCTTGGTTTGGTTTTTTCTCTTTTTTTTGGGGGGGGGGCGTGGTGGTTTTTCACATATGTAGTTTTCCCCAAATATAATCTAATTTGAGCATAAATTACAAAGCTAAAGTTTGGTAAATTTAGGAGGTACAGAAACATATCTCTGCTTTGGTTGTCCTGTCAAATGCAGTATATCGCTTTGGCTGTACTTCAGCACTAGGCAGATGCAGAAAAGGAACCAAGTCTTTCAGCTCCCACAGCCTACCACCTCCATCAGAAAGCACCTCAACCATGTAGACACCGTGTTTTTCAGATTCTCTCGTAAATAAGTTACACTGAGAATGATTCCTCCAGAAAGCATCCTCCAAAGCTGTTCCGTTCCTGTAGTAAGTCAAAATATACCACAGTCATCTTTTACTCCATAAAAAAGAACTGACATTCCCAAAAAGGAAGGCAAGACAGTGAAAGAAATTAAACCTCCGTAGCCCCCACAGAATTCAGTGGTACATTATGTGGGCGCTGGAAGGCACTTACCCCACTTGGCAACTGGAGACGGAGCAGTACCCAAAGTAGTATCATATTCCCTCATGGAGCATTGCTGGACAAGTGAGCTGAGTATTGCTATTACAAGTTTTTATAGCTCTAAGTGCCTGGTTTTCCAGAGTCAAGGCTGAAATTTGAAATGTTCTAATGCCACAAGCTAATTACAAGCAGAGCTAGGAGTCCCACCCTCACAGCAAAGACTTGAAATAATGTGGAAGTCAGATATATTCAAGGTCTTGTAAGAAGTGTTTATACCAAAAGAACCTCAGACACATTATGGAAGCAGAAGGGAAGGTGAAGAAAAGAATTGAAGTGTTAACTTTTATTTTTTGAAAGCCTGGCATTTCCATGCTTGGTGCACCTCCACAATATTCAGAGATGCCTTCTGCTGCTGAGAAAACAAACAAACAAGAAACCATAAAAGTCTAGTTAAGTGAAAACCAAAATGAGACGTTTGCTCACACTCAGTAAAAGTTTGCCGAAGACCAATAGCAACAGCTTCTGAAAACTCTGCCCGTACCAATATTGTCCCTGGACAAAACTCCAAGGAACTCTGTGATATTTAACTTGCTTTAACTTCCACAAGCCAGAGGCCCCTAAGAGCACCTACCTCCCTGCAGAGGTAATGCTGACAACCAACACGCCCCAACGCGAGGGCAGAGGCAAACCACGGAAGGTTACAGAGAGGAGCAGCAGTGCAAAACGAGATGAGGACACGGGTGAGGGGCCAAAGAGCCACACCACTGCAGCACATTCCTGTCCTCAAACAGAAGTCGCAAATCCTTATGCCTCGCATCCCAGGATGCAACATGTCACACCATTTTTTGACAGCAAATTTGACTTAGGCAATCACCACAATCCACCAAACACCGGGAGCAAGTGTTGTATACCATGCAAGAGTAGTAACTCCACGCGCATCTGCCCCTGCCATTCAGCATTCCATCATCTACTGTGGCTCACAATCCGCCCAGCAGTGCCACCAGGTCAGCTCTCCCTCCTTCCATTTCCTCCTATGAAAGGGCAGAGTACAGCAGTTCACTCACCTAGGAGGGAGCTGACAGCAACTTATTTAAATTTGTAATACAGGGAAAAAAAAAGTCAGTGAACCACAGGAACTAGGTAACTGGTTGACACAAAATAAGCTTCTTATTTCACTTTAATTTCAGATTTATTCCAACCCAGCTGGTTGAATACATGGCTATGAACGTAATCCCACACGATAAATTTGAGTGCAAAGAAATATTTCCCTTTTTCTTTAGCGTGATGATCACCAAGACTGCAAAAACAAGCACTTAAAATTCAGGACATAACAAAACTACGGCTTCTTGAGCAACTTGATTGAGAGGCAAGTTCAAGCACAATCATGCTGAACCTTACCATGTAACTTAAGAGCTACCCTCTCCCAACGCTAACTAGTCTTCACTAAATGCTCAGGATAGACGGTGTTCAAGGGAATCAGTCGAAGCTTTTTAATGGACAAAACTTGTCCTCACACACCTTGCTTATGTCAGGAAAAACACATATAGCACAGGAAGTACTCCACAAGAACCAAAAAATCTTGTAATTAAAGTACTGCATGGGATCGCGTCTTACCTGTTTTCTATTCTAAACTATTAATCATACCATCAACAGATGTTGCCATCTCAGACTCTATACTCCAACACAAAAATGCAAAGCCAGGTTTTATTTGTTTACTTGCTCTGTGCCAGGCATTTGCAATCCCCATTATCAATGACAACACTACCACTATTTTGAATGTTGATATGGTAACAGTTGGCAATACCACAGGCTAATTTAAATCCATGGACAGTAGTATAGGAAGTAGAAGAGAAAAAGAATTATAGCTAGGAGACTTGTAGCCGCATCCAGTGAATTCAAGTGACACATTGGTATCTTTGGTATGGTAGGACAAACAAATCACCTTGCCTAGAAAACAAGATAATGCAGTAGAGTCAGACAACTTCGCAAATATGTACACCAGTATGGTTTTCACACCCTAGAAATTTAGATCACTAAAACCAGTTCACTTGCATAATGTTCATTAGATGTTCAACAATTGTGTTTATGTCCCCTTTGATCTTGCTCGGCATCAGCAGCACGTCAAATCTTCATAAGTCTTTCATGTTGTCCCAGACAAGTTATCAACCCAAATCATAAGCAAAACTCAATGTTCAACAGAGCTCTACTGTTTCTCCAAAGTTACATTTTTGCTACCACAAAAGGTTTTTCCCCCCTCAATAAAACGATTTTGGAACTGTTTAAAAGTCACATGTTCTATCACCCTAACTTCATGCTGTTATGATAACTGTTTCAACAACACTACTTCTTACCAAAACAAGCAGTTTTGGCCAACAGTCATGGTTCTACAATTCAGTTTCTCATGCAAATACTTTAATTAATACGATACACACACACAATGTAATTAAAAGCTTAAAATCATATATATATTATTGAAGGCTTAATATTCAAGGCTAAAAAAGAATGTCACACAAACAGATTTGCAGAACAACATAAAATGGCATTATGTACATCAGTATATAAGTGCAATTTCTATAAGAGAAACTCTGTGTATAGTGCCACATACATTGCCAGGAATCCAAATGATTTTTCTTTTTTGTGCAACTAATTTGTACTTTTTTTGTATTAACAGAAAAAATAATGGCCTATATGACACAATGCAATCTTGGTGCCATAATCCTGTTGTCAGAGTACAGGGTTCCCTGTTAACAAGTTGTTTGGGCTGTGGGCTCAGAGCATGGGCATTCTGGAAACAGTGTCCTTTGTTACCAAAACAGACCACTCAACTCTCCTTCCAATGTTTTCTTTTCCCTTCTTCTGATGCTTTTGAACACTCAGACACGCTTCCATTCACAAGAATCACAGCATTTCTGATACGAGTCTCTACAATATGCTTTACAATTACCCATTTTAGCCTGACTTGATCTATAAAGATACACTCATATAAATCAATCATCCCGGTTTTCACTAGGAAAGACTGCTTGACATGTTCCTCCATCACAGCCTGTACAGAATCCAAGAATATTTTAACTGCAATTGACCTGAAGTACATGCTTCTAAGATTTCCCAACAGCGTTTCTAAACCATTCAAGTTTTGGAAAGATTCACCTCTGCATGCCACCTATGTTAATCTTAACACGAGCGCACTAATACTCCTACCCTGCTATAGACTGACTCACGCCACTGAAAATTACACTTTACAGGAAGATTATTATACCGTAAATTGAAAAAGAGAGCTATGACTTATTGCATTATGGGCATGAAAAGTGGCCAAGTAGAAACAAAGGAAGAAAGAACAGTGAAAAAGAGCTGTTTTGACAACTGGCACTCTGCTTTTGGAAACTGATCTTATCTCAACCTTATCAGGCTTGATCTATTCTTACTTTACATTTCTGTATGGCCTAGCAATGAAAGCTGTATAGTAATCGATAGACACGATAGTCTTATGTCAATAGAAATTAGCTTAGAAGCATGACAAAATGTTCACATTAATTCATATTGATCATTATTTTCTATACTGTGCTAAAAAGGTTAAATGAAAACAAAAATCATAACCCTCATTGCATGTTTAACAGACTCACAGCAAAAAAAAAAAATGAATCCATTGTTAGCAGCATAGGTCTTTTATCTTCAACTTAAGACTGCGGGGCAGGGGAGATGAAGTGAGAAGATAAGACTGCTGTGGGTTTGAGGTGTTTGGGTTTTTTTTCCTCTAAACTTTATTCAACCAGAAGCTGAAAAACTGTTGATCAAGTTTCATTCAATGACCATGTACCTGGAAAAGAAGCAGTCCAGCAGAATATCTAAGCTACAATATATTCACATTGTAACTTTCAGGATTTCAGGAAAACTGATCATTGCTATCTTTTTCCAGAACTTACACAGGTTTTCATAAATTACACAGAACACCTCTAAAAGTGGAAGTGTTCTTCCTCACCTCTTTTCCTGTAAAAACTAAATGCCTCAGAAATAAGTAATTCAGCAAAAATTATACCAAAGCTAATGAGAATCAGCATCAATGGTATTCTCATCCCAGTAGTGCTTCGAAACCCAAAGGTTACATTTATTTTTAGCACAGACAACAGTTTAATGGGAAGAAAACTAGCTTATTTTATGATTACAAACAAGGCAATAAGTTCTAAATACCTCCTGCAAAAGTTGCTAAACATGAAAATAGCATGGTCAAAGAGGAAAAAAACCCAAACAAGTACGATACCAAAAGAATCAGGTTATGAGTCACAGGCTTGGATCTCATTTGTTTGCCTTAATTCTAAGGAAAACAAACCTGCACAAGAGTTAAACCTAGTTATCTGTGGAGACTGACTCTTGTTCAGGGAGTGTAGCAATAGGACAAGGGTAATGGTTTTAAATTGAAAGAGGGGAGATTTAGATTAGACATCGGGAAGAAATTCTTCACTGTGAGGGTGGTGAGCCCCTGGCCCAGGCTGCCCAGAGAAGCTGTGGCTGCCCCATCCCTGGAGGGGTTCAAGGCCAGGCTGGACGGGGCTTGGAGCAACCTGGGCTGGTGGGAGGTGTCCCTGCCCAGGGCAGGGGGTGGCACTGGGTGGGCTTTAAGGTCCCTTCCAACCCAAACCATTCTGTGATTCTACACTTATCTTTCAAAATATGGGAAATGGACAGCACAGTTGTTTAGCATATGTATTATAATTTTACAGAATGAAATTTAAAATGCACTAATGTAACTTAAAGGAAGTGTAACATGTTTTACTTACTTTGATCAGCATAGTTTTTTGCTTTTAGTTCAAGCTGTCGAGTTTGTGATTCTAATGCTTCCACTCTGGTCTGCAAGTCCTTTTTCTCTTGTTCTTGAGAATCTTCAAACTCAATGAATTTCTAAACAAAAAAAGGTGAAGTTAGACTCAACAATTAATTACAGATTTTTTGTAAGAAAAGCCTGAGTGAAGTCCATTCTCTACAGAGGAGGAACAGGTTTACAGTCATTCCTAGGTTTAAAAAGACTTTCACTTGAAGCAGCATGTAGGAAACAACGCAGCAGCCCTTCACAGCAAGGAGGGGTATAAGCAGGTTTCCAGAACAGAACAGATCTGCAGCCCACATTTAAACATCAAGGACACTAACTATATTAGTCCAGTGTCCATCAGTCAAGCATCCCACCTAGGTTGCTCTATGTAATTGCTATCAACTAAGTGACAACTACTTCAGAGAAGCTTGCTTGGCTAACATAAATATGAATTATTTCACTCTGGTTCGTAACTTCACACACTTGCCTGCCAACACTGCATCCAAAATTACATGCTATCTTTTCATTCCTACCCAATTTCTGTTATCATTTGATAGATTATAAAATGCTCACAGTCTTCATCAAATACTTCATAACCATCTCCTACAATCTGTCAACTGCATAGAAAACTATTCACGGACACTCTGCAACTGTGCTGATCACCATCATCTTTCTGCTACCTTGGTGTACCAAAATTGTTTCTCACAATATTCTGGAGTTCACTGATGCGTGTATGAGTGCTTACATTTTATAACATTGAAGTTACCAACGCATCATTATAGCGGTTTCAAAACCGTATTTTTTGCTATTTTATCTTAACCAAAACCATAAGAAATTCAGTGTGTACAGGTAGCACAAAGAATACTTCTAATAGCCAAAGATGTCTTAGGTCATGTAGTTCTCTCTATTCTGCATTGCAAGGAGAAGGCAAGGCCACAGACACAAGCTACGCAGAAGGCTCATCATACAGGGAGGAAAAGCATACCAGAAGCCTTCACAGAAAAAAACCAAACACAAACAAACATCCAAGACAGCTACATGGTCAGAAAGCTGCAGCTGGGTACCACATGGAAGCAAAAAGACAGAGGAGGCAGCAACTTAAAAATAGTAATATTATAGGTGATGCAAATATATATTTTTTCCTATGTATTGCTAGGAAAACTTAGTGGGAGAAATACTTCAAAAGCTCACACATCAACTTTTAATAAGCTACTACTAAGTTTTAGCCAATGTATTTTATAGCTTTTAAAAAAAGTAGAAACTCATAACCCTATAAAAAGAGCTTCAGCTTAACAAGGTCATCAGAAGTTTTGCTTAAAAATTACTTCAGATGTAGAAATGCATCAAAAACTATCAAGTGGAACAAGAGTTCCTTTCAGATAAGCTCTCCATGGCTATCACAGGACTAGGCATGGTGTTCATATGACTCTGCTTGAAGCTAAATCATGAAACAATTGAGAAACAGCTGACGGCAGGCCAGGTAGCGCTGCTTTGGGTTCAGGGATTTAAGATGAGTTCTCTCACTTCAGAAAGACAGATGTGCAAAAGTCTCTCTACCCCCTCAAAACAAAGTTTGGGAATATTAATTTGTCAACATAATACTGAAAAACTAAAACTTTAAACTTGTTTCATGTCTCCTTTGTAGTAAATGATACATGAGTTTTGCCCCTTTTATATTAAAGATTCACGTCATGTCTGGCTTATTCTTAGCAGACTCCCTTTTTAAAAAGGGCTTCAAAGTTTGACACAAACTTGGCACTGGGGCTAAAGACCAACATGCTTTGTTACATTAAACATGGGAAAACATGAAAGACGAATTATAAAACTGTAACATCTTTGTTTAGTTGCTTCTCTGATGATTTCCCAAAGTCAGATATGTCTCATAACTTGCAAAAGGTCAGCGACTATACTTTTGAACAAACAGCCGTTCAAAGCCATCAATGTCATTGTTACTCATGAACTAAAGATAGATGTCATTTTACATCTCCTCTAAAGTTCTTCAACTGCAACTATTAAAAATGGTTTTGTATTAAAGTTAAATGGTTTGATTATTTTTCTTCATTTTGTTAAAGTTGGAATTTAAGTTACAGCTCTTCAGAATATTTTTATAATTAGAGATGGGCTATTATTTTTTTTCCTCTGCTGAAAACTATACTTGATCAAATTATGGATTGAGTACTTTAGACTTTGAATGTTTCTATTTGGTTTCATCTCTCTCGTAGTATTAACACAGGCTGAGTCCCAGGAAATTGGTCATCTCATCCTGACTAAGCCTGTATGACTATGATGGAAGGACTAGTCAGATAAACCGCTGCAGCCGCCAAGGACAGGTTGAGCACCCATATTAAAAGACTTTTTATTTTATTTTTAAATTTACATTGACGATACACTCAAATATTGCACATCACCTGCATTGTTTAAAGTAAATGCAGCAGCATATGCAGGAACACGTTAGCCACTCAGCATACAGGCACTAGACATTCTCGTTTCAACCCAAGCTACTGGTTACACAAAATACCAAGGCAGACATTTAAAAAAAAATTAATCTAGCTTTCCTCATTTTAAGTGACATCCTGTCTAGGCCACAAAGTCATATCTTACAACTCTAACAAGAAATGAGGGGTTTTCTTTTGTTTGCTTGGGGTTTTTTTTTTTTCAGAAGAATAAGCTGAAAGACACCAACCTGCCTTTAAAACAACCAGACCACAAGATTATAGAAGATACGGCTAGAACAGTCCTTTAAAGGTCATCTTGTTTCAAGGCTCTGAGGCTCCATGTTGATATCTGGAACCTAATTTTGATTAGGATATCATGAGGTACAAGCACAGGATATGATGCACGTTGCCTCCCGCATGTGCCTACTGCTGAAATCCAAGCTTGTGAAACCTTCATGAACTATGTTTGGTAACTCCCATTTAATCCTTCCCATTTTCTCCAGGCAGTATCAACTATGTCATTTCAGAAAGACGTTTGTCTAACCTGTTCCTAAAGACCTCCAATAAAAAGTATGAAAAGGTACTTCACAAACAAGATTCAGAAGCCTTTATGTAATCAGTTTTAAATCTACTTCAAGTTCACAGCAATAATCATTACAACAAACATGAACTGAGACTACACAACGGAACAGCACAACACACACATTTGGAGCCCTCTTTCATGCACATAACCATTTCATCACTTAGTAACACAGTACTATCCAAATCAAACCTTTCTTCCTATATTTATGTCATCATCTGCTTCCTTATGTTTAAACTTGCTTTCCCATCACATGATCCAGGTGCAATACCAAGTGTATCTGATGTCCGGGTTCCACCTACTTGGCAGCCTTTATCACCCTATGACATGTCCCTCAGCAACTTTTATTGCGGTGATGCCAGCTCTCCAGCCAATGGCATGTTCTTCCTGGAGAAGGCAAAGTTAACTATGAAGGCAGCTCAGCTGGACTTGGGGTAGATAAAAATACATGTAATTGAAAACAACCAAGCAAATTCTACACTATTTTAGCAGGCTTTTTGTATAATGGATCTCGATTTTGCTCTCATATAAATAAAAAATACTTAAACTCTTACTGCAGAGTGTTCATTTAACATACAATCCTAAGGAAGAAAGTTAATTTTGGGAACAGGAAGAACTTAAACAAATTCTCATGGTGGTAAACCCTGCTTCATGGTTGCAAAAGTAGCAACCATGTATTGAACATTAGTTTTCAAGAACAGCTTAATCCCACCAACAGCAGAAAAGCTAGAAGATGTACTAGACAGCTTGACATGGCTAAAAAGAGTAGATTTGATCCTGTTCCCAAGTCCGCACAAAACCCCTTCTGCGAGCCACACACCCCCGGGTATACAGCAGTACACTTCTACAAGAGTAAAATATATTAATGTATAAAATAGCAGAACCCCAAATCCTTCTTCCTCTCCCACTTCTTTGCGGCAGGGCATGCTGCCTGACATTCACTAAGTGGGAAGATAAGTTATGCAGAACTGTAAGCAGAACAGCAGAATAGCTGGTTCCTCTATTTCTTTAGCTATCTCACAAAACACACCACATTAAAAGTCAGACAAGTGACCTCACAGCAATTAAAAAGACCATGGCTTTTACCCAGAGGACTAAGAAGTAGGCCCAGAACTTCTGAAATCATATTTTTTTTAATGTCACTATAACAGAAGTCCACAGGCAACAACTTTCAAGATGCTTCTTTAGTAATGGCTCTTAAGGAAAGGAAATAAAGGAGGCAAATTAGGACAATGGTGTAAAGAAATTCCTATTCAACTAGTAAACCATTAATATTCATCAAGACACTACTGCAAATAAAAATTCTTACAACAGCAAGCAGAAAGTAAAAGAAGCTAATTCTTCAGGACAGTCAGAACAGATGATACGGAATATTTAACTCAGTAGCTCAAAATTCTCGATTTTGCTAACAGATTACACAAACAACCTCCACAACCAAAGAAACGCACTAAACCAGTAACTTGTTTTACAAGTAAAACAGTTCCTTTCATTTCAACCGTACTGCACCCATCAGATTGTCCCAACATTCAAAAAAAAAATGGTTGCAAGTCAAGTCTGAATAAAACACGTACCTCTCATAAACATACCATGCTTTATCTATGACAGACATTTTCACACATGTACAACATAACTGACCTCAGCACATACCAAAAAGATGACCTTTGCGCTTACAATTGAAAATATGGTCTTTGATCTAATTGCACTTTGGAAAGCATCAGTAAGCTGTCTTGCAGCATGAGTACTAGTTTTTAGACTGCATAATCCTTGTCCCCTCAAGTTAATTTATCATGACATAAAGAAATGGAGATCAGAGTGAAGTACGCTGTCAGTATAAGCACGTACAGCTCCTGAAGAGCCACAATAACACTGTTAATACCATATTCTATTTTATCATATTGTTACAGTTTCTGTTCTCTGCCCAAGGCCTGCCTTTTTTTTTCCAACATGACAAATGTTGCTGGTGTATCAAGCCTGACTGATTTTCTCATGAACTAGTTCAGAAAACATTTATCAGTCTTTTAATAAAAATAAAATATGTTTTCTAAAAATGCCTTTTACATGCAGCTTGTGTCAGAATTAGTGATTAAGTCTTTATGGCAACAGTCCCCAGACTGAAGTCCATACAGCTCTGTCAAACAACTGTTTGACAAGGAGATGAATGGTCTGTTGGTTCAAGAGCCTGGGGGACACTGTTCCCACAACATTACTTTGTGGCAAACTACTGAAGCCCTGGAACAATTTGCAGACAACATTTTTCACTCACTCACAACCATAACGTATACAAATATTTGCACAGGGCTAATGTTTTTCAAATTAAGTTTTCGTTGTCAATATTGTCTTTACCTTCAGTGTTGTTATTTTTCTGATTTAGGTAACATTTAGAAGGTAAGCACAACAACAGAGGTAAGCACAGGACACGAAGTCTAGAAACAGACTTATAAGATGGCTTGTTCTATTACAGATAATACTGTCAATCCAATATCCTACAGGAGTTTGGCAAGACAATGAGCTGGAGGAAGTTATCCTGCACAGCCGCTTTCTATTGTATCGCTTTATAATCTTGCAGAAAATAGTGCTTCGCAAGCTTATTTATGCTGAAGTAATTCTTAGAGATTTTTTTTTTTAATTTTTGTAGTAATATCCTAAAGAGTTTATGCTGCTGAACAGTCTGCACCACCTGTTGCTGACTGCAGGTTTTATGTATCAACTTTGAGGAACTACAGTCTAAACAGCACTTATTTCCATTTCTTTTTGCAATGCCTCCTCACCCTTTTTTCCGAATGCCCTCTACAACTGATGCGAAATGGACTATCCACCTCCTGCCACGGAGAAAACCCGGAGGGAAAGTGAAAGAGCGGCACAGCCAGGGCACGGTTCCATGTTGGCCCTGCAAAAGCAGCGCTGCTTTTCCTCCGTGGCCCCGGTGCCGGGCAGAGCAGCGCTTCAGGTGGGTTATTTCCGAGTCCTGCGGGAAGAGCCAGGCCGAGGAGGGGGCCGAGGGGGGGCACAGCCGAGCTCTGCCACGGGCTGCACTCACAGACCGCACCGCGCTGCCCGCAGCGGCACCGACCGGCTCCTCCGCGGCGCCGGAGGCCGGGCAAGCGGGGCGGGCAGGGACTGCCGACCGCAGCAAGGCAGGCTCCCCGCCGCCGCTCCTCACGGAGACACCGCGCGGCCTCAGCTCCTCTCCCGGCCCCTCACACGGGACTGTCATGTCACCCCCTCCCCCGGCCCGGGCTCTCCCTGCGTGGGAGCGGGCAGGAGCCGGGCCCAGGTGCCGGGAGCACCCCACCCTCGGCGGCCCCGAGGGCAGGAAGCCCCCCCCCGCGCCTCCACGGAGGAAGCCCGGAGCCGCCGCCCGCCTCGGGAACGGGCCCCCGCCCTCCACCGGCTCCGCTGCCGCCTCAGCCCGCGGGCCCGGCGCCCGCCCTCACCTCCTCGGCCTGCTTGCGCAGCGCCTTCTCCCGCTCGTACTGCGTGAGGAGCTGCTCGTTGTCGTCCCGCAGCAGCTCCAGCTCCACGCTGGTCTCCTGGCTGTGGGCGCACACCGAGTCCAGGTTCTCCAGGACGGCCACCACCAGCGGCATCAGCTCGGCCACCACCTCCTCGTCGTAGCGCCCGATGAGCCGCTCGAACTCGCGGTAGATGGAGCCCGCCAGCCCCGACACCCGCTCCGACATCATGGCGGGGCCGGGGCCGCCGGGGTCCTCCTGGTATACCACGCCGTCCGCCAGCTCCATGGCTGCCGGCGAGGGCCTTCCCTGCGGGGGCCCGGCGGGGCGGCGGCGGCTGAGCGCGCTCCCTCTGCGGCGGGGCCTCGCCTGCGGCCGGGCCGGGCGGCGGCGGGAGGGGGGGACGGAGCGCGGCGCTGGCGCACGGCACTGACCTCACCCGCCGCGCCGGGGCGGGGCCGTCGCGTCACGCGGGGGGGCGGGGCTACCCGCCGCCTGCAGCGGTGGAGAGGGCGGGGCCAGGCGGTGATGTCACGCGTGGGCGTGGCCGGGGCGGGTGAGGCGATAGCGGCCGCCATCTTCCGGGGTGTCCGCGGCGGGTCAGCGAGGGAAGAGTCGGGGCGGTCGGTGTCGGGGGGCTGCCGGCGCGCCCGCCCTCTCCCGGGAGAGGGGCTGAGGCCATGTCGGTACCAGGGCTGGTTGCCGGCCGGTCGCGGCGCGGGGCTGAAGGAGAGGCGCTGAGGCCCGACGGGCCCAGCCCCGCGGGAAGCCGGGCCGCGAGCTGTGGGGGTGGGACGATTAACCTTCGTCTCTCGGAATAGAAGAGTTCAGGAAACGCTATCGGGCAGCTGGCGTGGAAGCAGCGTTATCGTTTATTTATTGCGCCCGCAGAGGCATAAATAGACCAAGTGATTCATTTCGGGATGGCTGAGGGAGCTGAACCGAGGAGTTAGGCCTTGGCAGCTCCCAAACCCTGCTTGGGGCACTGCCTTGGGTAATTCCGAGGACAAAAAGACCTTTTATTTCTAATAAAGTCCCCAGATAAATTAGTATTAGAGATCCTGTTTTATTAGCAGTAGCACGGCTTAGAAAGCATCTTCCAGTTGCTAAAAGAGACTCATTTTCCTTGGATTTGGAACACTGAATTCCATTCCGGATTACATGTTTTGTCATGGGAATGATGGGAGCTATTCTGGACATCTACTGTAAATTTGAAAACGTCTACTGAGATTGAAAAGGTTTAGAGTTGCTTCACGTTTTCATCATACAGTTTTTATCATACAATTCATATTTGGAGAAATCACTGTTTTTCATTAAGTAAATGTATTTCGTGTACAAGGGAGCTGGGGAAGCCGGTGGCCTAGTGGCAGTACAGGAACAAAGAAATGGGTGTTTTAAAAATGCAAAAGCTTGAGAAGTGGTGGAGCTTTAACTGCGGTGATTGCATTAATTTCCACTGGAGAGCAGTAGAGATTTGCAGTGTATTTTCTCTCATTTGGACTGATCTAAGACCGAAACTGTGCTTTAAGTGCATATGCTGCATTGTCCTTTTATGTACTAAGCTAGTGGATCTGCGCAGGAGTGACAAAGAAGAACATACAAAGAAGAAGTTTCCTCAGCTCTGTATATTGTGTTTTCACGTGAATTGTGTTTAGACATCCTCTTAAGATACTATTTAGCATAGTGCAGCCAGGGCATAGGCAGTTCAAGTAGGGCATAGGCAGTACAAATTTCTTTATAAACACAGGAAAAGGAAAGAAAAGCTGTTTGCCTTTTATTTATGATCAAAAAAATTACATCATTTTAGCTAAAAAATAATTTTAAAAAAGACAATATGTACTTTCCTACTCCCATCCCCTCAAGTGAAATTTTCATTTAAATTATTAGAAATGATCCCCATGAAAAGATTTTTTTTTTTCCTCATATTTCTAGCTGTTGTCCACTAAGAAAAAAAAATGCGACTTCCCTGTGTTTTCCTGCTGTCTGCCATGGATTACCATCTTTGCTTGGTGCAGGAGTGTTGAGGGAAGCTGTCTTTCAGAATTTCTCTCTCCCTTTAGGTCATACATCATTTCCCATTTTTCCGAGTTGTCTGCGTTGCGGGAGACACTGAGAGCTTTTTGGGTAGGGGTTATTGACTTGTGTTTTTTTTACTGAGCCTGAATAAATCTTGTAGGAAGGCTGCAAACAGCCGAAGTTGAGAGGTAACTCCGTTCTGCTCTCAGGACAAGGTTGGCGAGCCATGTCTAATCGCAGCGGACTTTCCACCTAGAGCTCCCCACGTTATTCATGCATAATACTGCATAATGTGAGGACAGCTCTAAACAACTGCAGATTATTGTGAGGATAAAAATACCAGTCTTCTTGAATGGTAGCAGAGATCATTTTCTCTGTGGAGAGTTTTATAGTTACTGACATCGTACTTGGCAAATTGCACCAATACATTAGCTCAAAAAATGTACGTTCTGGCAGACAGCAAAAATGGGTCAAGGTGTCTGCTGACAGCCTTTAAGGGAAGGGGTCTCTGAGGATATGCTATTTTTATTCTCTTTCTATTAGCAAAATTGATAGATGTGGCTTGCTTTCACAGCTGGAGCGAGTCCATCACTGAACAGGCCGGCTCTTGCTGCTAGAGTTGCAGTCAGACTGAGAACAGGTAGAAGAGAGCCATTTGTGCTCGTGTTTTATTTCTAGTCACCTGGGGAGGGTTTCTAACATGGATAAATGAAGTATTTAAAAAGAAAGAATGTTAGAAAAAATGACCTGGGAGTGGGAGCCAAGTTACAAGTGGTGTAAAAATGTATTTTATTGACAGTCTGACCACTGTGATCACGTTTTATGGTGTGCACCTTGCAGTCAGCGTGAGATCAGAAACTCAGGAATGGATTAAAAATAGAACAAGTTACGGAATTACATCCTAGTTTTTTGCCAGGAGATTAAGAGACTTTGATGACCTGTCAATTTAGTAAATTAATCAAGTATATGAAAGAGCACAAAGAAACCTGATAGCATTGTCCGTGTAGTTTGAAAGCAGTGTGGTAACTGCTAGAGTAAAATGCAATTCACACTCTTGGAGAAAGAACTGTCTGAAAAATAAATTAGTTTTCTGGATTACAAGAAAAATTATATTCCCTGTCCCTAGAAACAACAGTTTATTCGAAAGTAAATTGATTTGCAATTTACCAGGGAAGAAAATTAGCCCTTGAATTGGTATGGGGTGAGAAGAGCTTAACTGGGACTTTATCCAGAGAAAGAAATTGTTGTTAACAGCTTCATTCTGTGGTGCCTTATATCTTAAAGCGCAACAGAAATCAAGCTAAAACCAGATGACTGATGGCAATACTTAGCTAAATGAAGAGCAGTATAGCCATGAGCAACAAACCACACCAGGCATACGAGGCTGATTGTAAGGAGCAAGAGTTGCACAGCACAAAGTGCAAGTCCCGATGAGAACTCCCCAGATGTTCTGAGTGGTCCAGATCCAGGCTGTTCGCCGAAATCATTGTAAAGCTGGGACCAGACCAGCGAAGATAGGAGCCACGTTTCAATTCTCCTGAAGTTTGGAAACATTCACAGGCAGTCTTTTGCCTCAGGCCTGTTTTAAAAGTCTCTGCTGGTTTTAAGTAATGTGTAAATGGCTTGAGCTCGGCAACTATGCTTAGTTCACTCACTGAAGACTTTGAAGGTCTTTACTTTCTCTTCCCATGATCAGTTCGTTTTTAGGACATTATTTGTCTAGACTGTCTACTTCTTTGCATTTTAGGTAAAAATAGGTAATTTTCAATGTAATTTAGTAATTTTGGTAGAATTTTCGGCCAGCAAAAAAGCTGCTTCTTTGTACATTAGAAATATCAAGAAAGCATACTTCCTTGGTGCTTCATGTACTATACAATGCACAACATGCTCTGCTAATCATGGATTAATCTCAAAAGTGACAAAGATGGCCCTTATTTAAGGAGGTTAAAAGACTTGGCGAAGATCACACAGCAGAGCTACGGTAAAGCTGCAAATAGCGCTTGCCCGCTTTATGGCAAGTCCTAAGCTTTAATCATTAAATGACGCAGTTTTAGCAAGGCTGTAAATAGATGTCCTGTTGCTGCTTTTTAGTGAATATTTTTCTAAACATCCTGTTTCTAGAGACCTTTTTTTAAATATTACTTTGCCTGAGTGAGGATTACAGCATTAGAGTTTGCAATAATAGTGTCTTAATGAAGACACTACTTAATGAAGACATAATGACATATCTTAAAAAATCGTGTATTGAAACAAGAGAATAAAGCGGATTGTCATTATCAGGAGAATCCTCAGAAATTTTAAGTCCAGAATAACTCAAAGGGGAACTTGTTAGAATATACGGTGCTGTGGTTTTTCAAACATCTTTCATTAAGTCGGAGACCTTGGAAAAAAGAGTACGTCATAGTATGATCATACCTGGATGAAAAAGACCCCCAAATACTAGTAAACAGGTTGTATGAATAGATCCTTATGTGAAATGCAGATTCTCCCACCAGGACTAAAAGTGAGACGTGGGTGTGTGATGGATCGCAGCGAAGAAAAGGGATCCCAAGTAAGGAAGTCCACACTATCAAAAAGCCGAACTTATCCCTGTTCCGCAGCAGCCAAGTCCTGCCCAGAGGGAGGTGAAATCCATATTATTTTACTTTCCAGAAGAGTCAGGGGGTAGAGCCCAGGAAGCTCATCCCAGTTTGAGAAACAAAACCAGGACAAACACAGATTTCCTCTCAGCAGGACGGGCTGCGAGTGCGGGAACTCGGGTGTCCAGATGTTTTATCCTCAGATCTCTCAAAGGGAATAAAATGCTCAAGGCAAAACAGTTACGTGGCAAATTGTTGAAGGGTGTTTTGGACTCAGAGATCTAATGTGATAGAACCAGGGGAAAAAAACAAAAAGAAGCCTTCTTTAAGAAGAAACTTGAGCAGAACGGTACGATAATGAGATTTTTATGAAAATAATTTTGTGTGCCTTTTGTGAAATAAAAAATGAGATTCAGCAGCTGAGACTGAAATGCTTAAAAAAAAGGCACTTTTAAAATAACTTTAAATACCCCGGACAACAGAAGATCGGCGGGTGACGGTGTGAGCCGCCGGCGGCCGCCCCGAGCTCGCGGCGGGGGTGCCCCGGGCGGCGGGGAGGGACCGCGGGGCCGATGAGGGGGAGCGGTGCGGGCCGGTCCCGGCGGGGGGTCCCGGGAAGGGCCGGGAGCGGCGGGGAGGGCGGGCGTCCCCGGGGGCAGGGGGGGGTCCCCGGGGGCGGCGGCACCCGCGGGCCGGCCGCACAGCGCCCCCTGCGGGCGGGAGGCCGCCCCGTCGCCATGGCAACCGCCGTCCCCCGGTCGGCGGCCCCGCGGGGGCGGCTTAGGGCTAAGCCGCGGCGGGGCCGGCAGCGGCGGCCGCCACCGGCCGTCAGAGGCAGCCGGGGCCGCCAGCAGGTGAGAGCGGGAGCGGGAGGTGCCGGGGAGAGAAGGGGAGGCGGGGGGGGGCCCGCCCGGGCCGGGCATCCCACGGTTCCGCGGGGCTGGGGGGCGGTGGGAGGAGCCCCCCCCCATCCCCGGCCAAACCCGGGCCCGTCTCGGTGCTTTCCTACAGCACCGGGACGGCCCCAACGGCCGCCTCCCGCCGGCGACGTCCTCCCCGGGGCTGCGCTCTGCGCGTTGTCTGCAGGCACGGGCAGGGGGACGTACACACACACGCGTGTGCCGCAAAACCGCGCTCAAAACCACCCAACCGACGGACTTTACAGGTGAAAGTGATGCACAGGGGTTTTTTCAGCCCACTTTGCCCTAAATTGCGGGCAGCAGCCTCCCATGCTGCACTCAGAGACGTGTCTGTGACAGTCTTTACCTTCCATTCCATTTTAATATTCCTGATTTTAATCAGGAATTTTAATTTTTTATCCATTCCTGATTTTAATTGCTAATTCCTCGCTTCTGTATTTGGCCACACTGTTACTCTTTTAAACTTACTTTTCTAGCACTTGTGAAAACCCGGTGTACGGTGACTGATTTATCAACTCAGTGCAGATCATGGGTTAACGACCTTCAGATTTGATTATTATAATAGCTGACATTACATGCAATACAGGGTTGTGATTGCACTTGCCTGCTGATCCTGGAATAATGACTTTTATTCCCTTTCTCATTAGGACGATGGCTTCTATCGCCGAGCGGACGTTCATCGCCATCAAGCCTGACGGGGTCCAGCGGGGACTGGTGGGAGAAATCATCAAGCGGTTTGAACAGAAGGGATTCAAACTGGTGGCCATGAAATTAATACATGTAAGTGTTCTTTAATTTGTATGTCTTCCTTTTCACATGAGCTGCAGCCTTAAAATAGAACAGCACGCTATAATGACAAATGTAGTCTTCAGAACGATTAAACCCAAAATTTTGAGAAGTCTTTGAATATTTTGGATATTTTGGAAAAATTCCAGTTCCCAGCTCTGGCTAAATGCTTTAGACATGCTAAGCACGCTAATTTTAGTAACTTGATGTCCTTAGTCTGAAGAGAATATTTTTTTAGGTTCATCCTATAGCTAATAAATACCTCCACATATCTTCAACAAATACCAGATCACGAAAACTGCCTATATTGGAAAAAGATACTTTTCTATGTTCAGCTGAGGTTAAAGCAAACAGTTAAAATTTATATTGACTGAAAATACTTCTAGGAAGGTGCTAGAAATGCTGAATTTTCAAGTGCGTGCAAGTTTTAGGATTAATAGTGCTGTGTGGTTAATCTATGTGATTTCAGTATGCTCTTAAGTTCTTACTGTAAGCTTTTTTGTTTGTTTGTTTGTTTTTTAATGCAGGCCTCTGAAGACCTCCTGAGAGAACACTACATTGACCTAAAAGACCGGCCGTTCTATGACGGTCTGGTGCAGTATATGCACTCTGGCCCTGTTGTAGCTATGGTGAGTTCTTAAAAATTAAGCTCAACTAAGAAAAATTGACTGTTTAATTGTCTTACCTGCAATAAGATCGTGTTACCTGTTGAATTCTAGTTTACTTTTAGAAGGACTTTAAAACCTAGATTCAAGTACTGTAATTAGGGAGATGTACTATTAACTCCTTTTTCTCTAATCTTTTTTTCAAAATCTTTCTCTCCTCTGAGTCAGTAAGTTGAGGAAGAGGGCAGGGGTAAAGGGGGAACCAAAGCTGTGACCCTGAGGAACAGTAAACCTGCACAAAAAACCTACTGTGAAATGCCATATATTAAGTATGCTGAAAAACGATGCTAGAATATTTTTATTATGCTCCTAAGCTATAGCAGCTTTGAAAATCTTTTCCAGTCTAACTTCATTAGAAGAGATTTTCTCTTTTTTTTTCCTTGACAGTGTATCTGTAAAATAGTTGAGCTGGAGGTCTAGATCTTCAGTGAGCAGACAGCTTTGGAAGGCTGTTTACCATATTGAAATTTAAAATGACTCTCTTCCCATCCTTGGTGAGGAGAGGTGTTGTGCAGCAGAGAACTGCAGCAGGTGCTTCAAGAATCTGACAGAAAAATTGGGGATAAAATATGTCTTGCTCTTAGGAGTATTTGTGTGGTGATTTGTGCCATGATGGACAGCATTGTGTAATTCTGGAAGGTATGATTAACTCTTGCTACTTTATCTACTGCTAAGATTTAATAATCTTGATGGATTATTTTTTTTTAAGGTGTGGGAAGGTCTTAACGTGGTTAAGACTGGAAGAGTGATGCTGGGGGAGACTAATCCATTTGATTCAAAGCCTGGCACTATTCGTGGTGACCTCTGCGTTCAAGTTGGAAGGTATATTTTGAAACTGTTGATGTCATCTAAAGAGGCTAAATGTCCAGTGGTATGTGATGATTATATGTCATGATACATGCAGGAACCGTGCTCCGTCCTTCTCTGTCTTACACACGGAGTGGCCGTTTCCTGTGCCTGTATCTGTCTGTGCCCGGACTATCTAAAGATGGAAGGCGAGTTTTTTGACAAAAACCACTGAGCAAAGCTGGGACTGCATACTCAGTGCCTGTTACTACTTTATGGTTACTTACAACTTCTCTCCATAACAGAGACCACTTCAAAAAAACGAAGCTTGCTTTGCTTCGAGTTTGAGGATTCTATTACTTTTATATCCACCTTTTCTTTTCCTAGGAACATCATTCACGGAAGTGATTCTGTAGAAAGTGCTGAGACAGAGATCAATTTATGGTTCACTCCTGAAGAACTGGTTGATTACAGAAGCTGTGCTCATGAATGGATCTATGACTAACACTGAGCCTATACCTCCTGATATCCTTACTGTCTGTAAAGAGCTGCCAGCCTCTAGCTGTTTCACAGCCCTGCACATAAACCGGTAGGAACCTGTCTCAGAAATCCGTGAGATTGCTCTGTTGTGAATGTTAAACGTAGTCAGTGTTTGCTGCTGCTCTGGTTAAAAAAGTTGTCAAGCTACAGATGGAATTGTACTTTTAAAAAGCTGCTTCTGGGAGTGAGAGGTATGAAATTAAAAGACAGAGCATATAACGCACATACTTTCCTGATACACTCTGTAGTCAAAGAGGGCATTTTGGTAAATAGAAAAAAAAAAGGTAAAAATTTATTTGGTAGATAAATATGCAAATGAACCAGTATCAAACAATAATTTTGTTAAAATGTTAGGGAACAACTGGTGATATGTAGATATGCTGAAAGTGTGCCCAAATGTTGAGGACTGAACTTGCTATCAAGTGAATCCCCATGCCCAAAACAGCTGCAGAAGCAGGAGATTGATTTCTCCCTCCAGAACACACCCTGCCTGCACACACAGCATAGCTTTGATTAAAAACAGAACTTTTTGCTAGATTGACACTGTTTCTGCTCGCTTCCCCCCCCCCCACTCCAGATTTGTTTAGTATTTTAAGGAAGGATTAATAGGCCAGGCTTTCTGAAATGCCCTTTTATGTGAAAAGAAGATTAATGTGAGGATGGATGAGGGAGATCTACCTTCAGCCACTTTGCAGCAGCACAGGGCAGCAACAGTGATGTTTGCTTTATTGACAGAACAGCTGATAATTTAGCGACGTTCTCATTTGTGTGGTCTTTCCCTTAATAGCTGAAACTACAAAGCAAGCTGTTCTTGGGGGAGGTATTTCAGAAATGACTGTAGCAATATTTATTTATTTAATCATGCAAAGGAATACAGCCATAATAATAGTAAATGTATTTCAGTAGAGGTGTCTGCTGTCAGAGAAAAGGATCAGCCTCTGGCAGAAATTTTAACAAACACTAGCTGGACTGGACGAGGCGGGAAAAATGCCTTGGGGTCCACATTATGTATTTATTTACCTGCAACATTGTATTCATTAAAAGCAAGAGTTTCATGAAAGTGGTCTGTTCAAACGCTCGATTTTTTCCCTGTGGTGAGTTCTAGTTTCAAATACTAAACCGTGCAATGAATGTTGAATTCAATGCTCATGATACTTTATAAAGGTATCTACCTCCTAAAAAGAGGTTGTACAAAATAAAACATTTGCTGTATCTTAAGTGAAATAAAAGGAAATTTTCATTATATTGTCTTAGATCTAATTAATAAGGAGAGGGAAGAAATTCCCTCACTACCAAACTGTACATGAGGTTGTTATCTTCTTTTCTGAAAATATTTGGTGTTATAGAAGATAAATAATGAAGTTAAAGGCTGTTAGAAAAAAGGGAACACGTGACAAACCTGTGCACAAGATGAGTGCTCTCCAGTTCCGCTTTCGCTTGAAGGATTACTTGAGATTTCTTTTTCCTGATTGCTTACTACAAAATAGAGAAACTTGGGTTACCTGGAGACATGGGGGTTGTCAGAAAGCTACTGAGTATTACTGAGTATTACTGATTTTTAATGCGCTGAGCCCGAGAGGAGGGGGAGGTCAGCCGCCTCGGAGAGCGCGCACCGGAGGTGTCTGGCTGTTCCAGTTCCACTGACTGTAAGTGCCTGGTCAACGGCAGACGGCGTAACTACTGCAAAGGGCATTTCTTTAGTATTACAACTGCAGCGATGGTGTACGATTATAACTAGCTCAGGAAGAGAAAAGGTGTTTTGTAAATTAGTGAAGTACCAAGTAGTAAACATAATAAAAAGTAACAACGCTCTTCCTAATTATTCTTATGACACGGGTCCAGGGGCTGTGAAGTTTCACACCTGATTTTTGACACTTTGCAGCTTTATCTTCACATATCCCAACAAAATCACTAAAAACTTCCCTGCCTTACAGCTCCTCCCTCACTTTTCTGTGAGGGGTGTGATTTCAGGCAGCTGTAAGGGGCGCTGCTGGTGAAGCCAGGCGGGCAGCGCGACCCGTCGTTAGCAGAGGGCAGGGACACCTCTGAAAATGGCACAGGAGGAGAGAGAAGGCGGCAGGTGCGGTGCGGCCCGGCCGCTTGCCAGGCGCGGCGGGGGCTCGGCCCGGCCGAGGGAGCGCAGCGGCAGCCGCCAGGCCCGGCACCCGCGTCCGCCCCGGCCCGCTCCGCTCCCCGGCACCGCGGGCTGGCGCCCAAGCGAGCCCCCAGCCCCGCCCGGCCCGCCCCCAAGCGCCGCAAGGCGGGCGGCTCCTCCTCTCCGCAGGGCGGGGGATCCGGCCACCGCCCGCCTCCTCCTCCTCTTCCTCCGGCGGCTGCGGTGCGGGCGGCGGCGGCTGCGGGAGCTCCGGCGAGGTGAGGCGGGGGCCGGGCCTTCCCCCGCGCTTCGCGCTCCGCTCCCTGAGGGGAGGCCGGGGGGTGCCGACGGCGGGCGCTTCATGGCGGACGGGCCGCCTCAGCCCCGGGCGCGGCGGCGGTGGGCTGCGGGCCTCGTCTCAGCGAGGGGGGCGGAGGGGAGAGCGGGCTGAGGGTGGCCGGGCCCGGGGCAGGCTCAGCGCCAGGCCGCTGCCACGTGGGCCCCGCCATGGTGGGGAGGCCGCCGGCGGCCTCCGACCTTGAGGCGGCGGCGAGGCTCAGGCCTGCGCCTCCCTCTGTCCCG
This sequence comes from Larus michahellis, assembly GCF_964199755.1. Lineage (NCBI taxonomy): Eukaryota > Metazoa > Chordata > Aves > Charadriiformes > Laridae > Larus > Larus michahellis. The sequence continues at coordinate 8,227,737 of NC_133909.1, forward strand.
CAGCGCGATGGCGGCCAACTGCGAGCGCACCTTCATCGCCATCAAGCCCGATGGGGTCCAGCGGGGGCTGGTGGGAGAGATCATCAAGCGGTTCGAGCAGAAGGGCTTCCGGCTGGTGGCCATGAAGTTAGTGCACGTAAGTCTGTTTCCGACGAAACCGTTTCTCTTGCCTGCTAGAATAGCTACTTCTATATATATATATATATATATTTGTATCTATGCGGCTTTTCCTGCATCAGCATGGGAATCTGATGCTGAATTTGCCCAACAGCTGGAAGCGCCGGATCACATGTCAGGCCGAGTTTTCTATCGAGCACAAAGGTTTGATCTCTCCCGTTTCCTCAGGAAACACAATTTGCTCGGATGGCTTAATGCAGCCTAATTTGAGCGAGCTGAAATGACCTTGACCGAAAGGTTGTATCCGGTAACATCATCCAGACGTCTTGTACCCAGCTTATTGCTGAGGATTACTGTAACACAAAGAAATGGTTTTGACAACTCTTAACAGTGACACTACTAAAGGAAAGGTGGTGCGTTGTGCGCTCCTTTAATTTTACATTAGGGATTTTCATTGAAACCCATAACAGCATTGCAGCAGCTGTCGGTAATATCAAGGACTGGTGGACCCAGTCACTAATGCTGTAGTCTGACAGTAGTAACACCGTTTGTGGCATGGTATTTGGAAGGTGGTATTTAATGTTACATCTGTCCTTCTAAAGGCCTCTGAAGACCTTCTCAAACAGCATTACATTGACCTGAAAGACCGACCATTCTACCCTGGTTTGGTTAAATACATGAACTCTGGACCTGTTGTGGCCATGGTAAGCGGCTTGATTTTACTTACAGACTGCTTTCTTGAATGTATTTGTCTTGCTCCATAAATTATTCAAAACACTCAGATACACTGTTACAGAAATGCTCTTTCGAGCTACCCAGTTCCCATAGTCTCAGAAGAACACAAAAATTAAGATGAAGGCAATCAAGCAAGAAGTTACTATTTATTAACAAGGAGAAAAGTGTGCATGTATAAAATGCATATTAAAATGCTTAGCGTGGTTAAGCAAAATTCCTGAAAGCCAATCTTCTGCACCAAAGAATCTTTTGTTTTGGGCAAAAAAACAACACTCCCCCAAAAACAATAAAACTGCCCCAGTAGCACCTCCTTTGTTGTGACTATGTACCTAACCGTGAGCGCCTGCAACTCACCAGGCTGTGCTTACCTGCTCACTCCAGAAAGGCGTGGGAGTTGGCCTTGTACCTCAATCAGTTAACTCTGAGGCTCAGTAAAGTATTGATAGTCCTTTCTATAATACTTCCAGTTTACATGTTTTTTTTTCCCTGGTCTTCTTTACAGGCCTAAGAGAATCTACACTAGATTAATTTTTTTAGTGGTGGAGCCCTTGTTTCTTTGCAAAGTATTTTATTAGCAAAGATTAACTTTTGGTATTTTGTATAAACATGTATTAATAGGATTTATTTTCTCTTTTTCTTAAGGTATGGGAAGGACTCAACGTGGTTAAAACTGGGAGAGTAATGCTAGGGGAAACAAACCCTGCAGACTCAAAGCCTGGTACCATCCGTGGTGACTTCTGCATTCAAGTAGGAAGGTTTGTGCTCAGTTATCAATTGAGATTAAAAGCCATTTTTTGGGGGGAATTCTAAGTTCTTGTTAGATACCCCAGTCTGATGGTATTTTATTTGCAGGTCACAATCCGTAACTGCTACTTAAGAAAATGGCTTGGTACAAAACTGACTGTTTTGAAATACAGCTACTCGTCAGAGGTTCATGTAAGATCAGTCAGTGGCTGGTGTGGTAGAGTAGCCCTACTCACCCCTGCTAGGCTTAATTAGCTCTTATAGTGGGGGTATTTGAATACTCTACCCAAAATGGTAGTCTTGCAGCTCTAGATGCTTCATCTGAGTTTTTGCCTATGGAGAACTACGAGGTTGCTGAAGGTGTATTTTTATAGGAAACAATTCATTTGTCTTCTTCCACAGAAACATCATTCATGGCAGTGACTCTGTAGAAAGCGCGCAGAAGGAGATCAACCTGTGGTTCAAGCCTGCAGAGCTCGTTGACTACAAGTCTTGTGCACATGATTGGATCTATGAGTGAAATGGGTTTCCACAATGAATTGTGCCTTCGTAACGCATCATCTCATTCCAGCTATTGACCTGGGAGCAATTACCACCACAGTTATTTTAGTCATTTTTCAGCACTGTCAAATAAATGGATGATACAAACTCATTTGTTGTGGTGCGTTCATTATAAGACAAGACTACTGTGTTCAAATATTCATATTGTCATTTCACTCAGCTGTTCAATGTTTTCATCTTGTAGAAGGAACGGTTAACACAGCCTGACATGTACAGGCATACCAGAATAAAAATTCGTTGACTTTGTTCACTGCAAAGTTGCTTTGAAGGCTACTGAAATACCTTACAGTCGTAAAGCCAGCTTGCAGAGGGCAAGGGAAGGGAGGGCCTGAGCTATTTCCAACCTAGCAGAATTAAACGAGAAGAGAAGTGTGGTACTGCTCTGTGACAAAGTTTCCCTCTACACAACTATTAATTATCTGTGAAATACCAGGCCTTGTTCTAATACCACCCTCTCATATTAAAAAACCTTACCTTGTGCTCCGACTAATTACCCAGTTACTTAAAACATGCATGGTTTAACAAATTTTTTTTTTTTTTATCTGCATTCTCTGAAGAGAGAAAGCTGGAATGCATTTATGTACCTGCCAAGGAGTGCCTTTTGAACACCACAATCAATACTCAGAAAAAGACTTTTTATCATTTTTATTTTGTGTAAAAAAGGCAAATTTAGTGAATTATTTTCATCTTGTACACAAAGTTATAATTTTAATGCTTTTCACATCCATGCTGAAAATCTGCAGTCTCGTAAAAATGAAAGTAACATTAATTTCTCCAAAAGCATTTTTCACTTAGTTATGTACATTGCATGAGAAAGCTTTAAAACTCTCTCTCATTGACCACACAAATTACCAAGAAAATAAAAGATTAAATTTGTACAGATATGATCTATATATCAAATACATACAGAAACGATGTAAAAACCCTATTTGTTTAGTCTTGATTCCCGCCCCAACATTTTCCCAGGGGCCAAAGCTGATGCCTTTTTTGTATAAATGGCTGTGGCTTTTTGTTTTAAATACGAAAATTAAAAGGAAGAAAAATTCAGTTTAAATCACAGTTTTTTAAAATCCCTTCCCAATAAAGGATTGTTACCAAATATATTAGCACCATCGTACAAATATGGATGGGAGAGGGTATTCACATCACATAAAACAACAATAAAAAACAAACAAACACTGAAACCCGTGTTAGTATCCGTAGAACAAGGAATTGATAACTGCTTTAGCTTTCCTCAGATGCAGCAAGGAAAAGGTTAAAGAGTTGTATTTAAAATAACATAAAAATCAAAGATCAGCAGAAAGATTTTGAGCAATAAAAGACGGGTAGCTGCAAAGTAAGGTACGTAACTTGTGCTACCCCACGGTTACAAAAACCTGCTATGCCAAATGCTGAGATTAGTTTGATCCCGTTGAAGATTTCAGATGTCCAACACTTTGCTGCTCTTTTAGCCCAAGTAACACAGCTTAGAGTAAAGCCAAGAGAAAAATACCTAGAGCCATGTTACTGACAAATGCTTTACAAATACAGTGAAGCCCATACTATGGATACCACAGCCAACAGGGAGCCCACGCTTTGAAGAGACCGCTCTAAATAGCTGGCAGAGTTTTGCTGAGGTTTTCCTTAAACCTCTCCTAAGCAAGTGACTTCGGTTAGTTCCTCATGCGGTTTGCTTAGGACAGATTTCACTGTACTTGACAATTACACAATTTAGGTATATTTTGAATTCAGAAACAAGAGAAATTTCACCCATGAATCTCAACACGCAACTCCTACTGTGGTCATACGTGTCTGAGAATGCAAGTCAACTCACATACTTTAGTGTTTAATGAATAAAATACCTATTTTTAAAGAACATTATAAAGACTGACAGACTTCAAATCCGATTCTTACATTCAGGAAGTGTGTTCAACTTAAGTGCTAGTTTTCCTTCTTGACATTTGAAGACTATAACTCAGAAATCAGGTATAAGCCTGGGCAATACAGAGAAGCCCAAGCTTTAGTGACTTGGCAATATACCTTGCTCATTACCAACCCAAATTTTCACATTATGAAACACAAATTAATGCAACAGTTTTTCTGCTGAAGTCAGAAGCTATTGATTGATGAGAGAAGAAAGCAGGATTGTGCCAACCTTGTTGCAGCTGACTGGAAATCTGCAAGTTGCTGCATTAAAAATAAAATCAATAGTGATGTACTTACCAAACCAAATCAACACTTGCAGAGCTGGATTTTACTGCAGGTTAAATGGAGAACACAGGAAAAAAAATAATCAAGGCTCAAAGTGTCATTACAACGGTCTCTAATCCTACTTCTCCAATCCAGGCTGTTCAAAAGAAATGTCATGTGTGGGTCAGAATCCAAGAGAATGTATTTGAAGTCCACCAAGCCTGACAAAGTCCTTTTTATGGCTATTTTAGAGAGCTAAAATGTCATCACCACCTGAAGTTGCAGACACTTATAATCTGATTACCAGATTCTGTCAACATAAGAAGCTGTTGTTAAAAGGGGTTCACTATTTAAGAAATTTTACCAGCATGGGAGAAAAGAATTCCAGACATTTCTACACTATACAGGACATTTTTTACTTCCAGTAGTAAATACAAAACTTTACATAATTAACCCCTCTTGCATAGAATGAGGTAAACCTGTGCATATCACCAATACTATGTACCCAAAGTTAGAGCAATATTTTAGAAAATAATCAAATTGCTGGTTTTCAACTTTCTATGCACTTTTTTTTTTTTTAAGCTCAAACAACAATATACAAAAATGGTCTCCCGGGGCTCTGTGGGTTGATATCCTTAAAGCATTTCTTCGGCTGTAGGAACACAGGTGTTAATAATTTTAATTTTTTTTTTTTAAGCCCTAATTTGTGGTAAAGAGTCAGATGATCATTGTACTGCTCTGAAGGGGACCTGCTAAGACCCAGAAGCACTTATAGAACATATGCAGTTAATTCCTGAGAGTTTAGTTAATGAACCTTACTGGTAAAAGCTAAAGCTCTTGATGCACATTTTTCCAGTCACAGCTCTGCAGGGCTGATTAATCATTTCACTAATCAACTCCATGAGTGACGTCATTTACAAAAATGTACAAAGTTTAAAAATATGGAAAGATAAAACCCGAATTATTAAGAGCTCATGCCAAAATACTTTACATTTCACTGGTAGTAATTTTCACCCTTTTACATTACTTTTGCCTTTAAAAAAACCCGGACAGTTAAGCAGGCAGGGCTAATGGGATACCTGAAGTGCGACACAAGGATTCCAGGCAATAAGCAAATCCAGTTTATGAATTACACACTAGACAGTATATGATTTACATACTGTTCTCAAGTCTCAACTTCCATATTACGCTATTGCAGCAAGAAAAGAATATTGCAGGCTGTGCAGAACTGAACTAATTTTTTTTTTTTCAATCCATAATGTATGGCTCCTTTTAGCTCACCTGAAACCACGTGGAACATCAGTTTTGAATGTTCAGAAATATTTAAGATGGTAAGGAAACGTCTAGGTCTTTCTGAATAGAAAAAAAAAAAAACCAAAACCACAATCGGAAGAATACTCAGAAGTTCCTTCTTACTACCAAGGGAGGCCTCAGTTACTGTTCATCTAAGTTTCTTCTTCAGCCTGAATTCATAGCTAAAACTAATCTTCCAAATGAGGGAATTTGCTGAAGTTCCAGTTTGGCATAGGGCTCTGTAAACATTTGCTGAAGCTTTCCAAGATTACAGACATTCATATACAGACAAGAGCTTTGTAGTCCCCAATCCAATGCCCACTGCAGTCAACGGAGACAAGGCTACTGATATTAATGGGCACTGAATCAGACCCTAAGGAACTTTTTTTTTTTTAAAAAAAATCTTATATAAAAAAGTATTTTAAAGTAAAGAAAAACATCTTGAAAAGTTAAAATCTTCCTCAGGTGACGGCTCCGTTGCAACTGGGGCTACTCACTGAGTAGAGCTTTACAGGACTATCTTCCACACACAATTTTTGCCTCTAAGTTAAGGCTTAAATGCCTTATTTTCACAATTAAAAAAAAAAAAAAAAAAAACAAACAACCAGAGGCGTGACCAGTGCAGTTCACAAGAGTCTAAAAGTCTCCCAACTTGTACCAAAAAGGTTCATTTGTTATGACAGTTCATTTGTATTTGCAACTATATCTTCCTCCAACCGCTTCCCACAATCATGCTAATTAAACTTTAATCTTACCAAAAAATTAGAATTTCAGTTCTTGTTAACAATGCACAATAAATCTGAACTGGAAAATATTACAAAATTCTTTCAAAAGCTTCAAATACAACACAAAAGTGTCCATTTTTGTTTTTAATAAATTGAAAAATCTTTTTCACTAAAATAGTTTCCCCGCCCTTCCAAAAAATTCTGAACTGAGTCTAACTCATCTACAGTTAGCAAAGTGCCCCAGGTACAGTCTCCTGAACTGTACCATCCAAGTGGGAGCAAAATCAGTCAGTCTTGGAGAAAGGCTCTTTTCCTATCACCAATCCTCTGCCCCTCACTTTTCTGAGCTGCCTTATGGTTCTTGTTTGATGTAGTAACTGGCAGATCCGTTGCTTTCCTGATCAGATGCTCCTTGAAGGAAGCTATACTCCTCTCCATCCAGCAACTCCTCCTTCAGCTGCAATGAAGTCACTGAAAATAGAAGATGAACATTAAAGATCTATGAAATTTCAATTAAATACAACTTTTCCTTACATTTACTAACTTTAAGTAGACTCCAGCTTTCCTATTTTCTTATATTCTGTATTTTAGTGATTCTTCTTTTAACATTCCCACAGAAAACAGATGCTTTCTGACCATAAATTGAACCTTAAGTTATGCTCCAATGTTAACATATTTGAACAAGTTACTTGCAGTAATTTATTCTCTACAGGGTTTTCTCAAGAACTTAGTATTTTAAAACACTGGTTTAAGAAGGTAACTGAACATATTAATAGGAATAATTACTTGCTCAGAAGAACACTTATTTTACTGTTTACTCTTGTTTACTTTCTATTAAGTCTCTACGCAAGTAAAAATAAGATTAACTGTTGGCCTTTTAAAATCTACAAGTCACATTACTTAGACTAATTACTGTAAACGGTCTATGTGAGACAAGTAAAAACATTGACAAAGATCTCTCAATACATCATTAAAATTTTAAGATCCCAGAAGATAAGTTTCATTCAAGCGAAACATCTTTTTTGTAGTGTTAATCTTCTCTCTTCTTTCTTTTGTAAAAAGAAAATCGAAATGAGATCTAAGACATAAAAAAGATGTTATGAATAGCAACAATGTCACAATTACTTTTCCAATTTAATTAATGAATAGTGATAATTATCAAAATATGAGCATAATGAAGAGATCACTGAAAGCAAAACATGTCAAGACTTCCATTAAAGGTGCAGTACCCACATTAAAGGGTTGATTATACAAAAATAAATGGTTCTCTACGACCAAATGAATGAGAAGAGCAAAGCTTGTAGCTACTGAATACAAAGTTTATATGCGTATCTTGAAATGCAGAAATATGCAGTGAAAGCAAAAATAACCCCCATAACCTGTTGCTACTAGTAGCCCTGCAATAACTTACAAGTCATTTGATTATTCTTTTATTATTTTTCTGTCATCTTCCATGTTGAAACAAACTCTTGTGCTAAATAAAATTTGAAAATTAAGATATTAAAAATGTCAAAAAGTTGCAGTATAATGCAAGCCCTCCTCATTATTTTCTTTAATAGATAACTCCTCCCGCTTTCATAGCCCACAATCCATCGTTTTTTTTCCCTAAATACTTTTCCCTACATTATGCCCAACTCTGATCAAGAATCGTGATCTGTGGAGGACAACAAAAGCACTGTCTAAATAAGACATATAATTGGTTATTTGGATATGCTGCTAATACCTTAAGCAAAGGCTACACAGAGGTCAGGGATACAATCTGAAATCCACCAGGCATGTTCTTTTTCTTCTCTACCCCCAGTATTTGTAGAATGCTTCTGCAGGTACAAAAGTAATAACAGTTTCCATAATTTGGCTTGCCTCTGGCTAATGTAAACCTAAATCCTTACATTTAGATATTTACTGATACTATTCTTCATTTGTCCCTGTTATACAGCTTTTAACTACAATCCTCCATAATAAAAGCTACAGCTAAACAAGAAAAGTTACTTGAAAAAAAGGGTAATAAAAAAAGCCAATGGAAGTCATCTGACTGATCATCTTGGAAGTAAAACAGATGCAGGTGCGCAAGGTACTCCTTTTTTAAGTAGTCTCAGTGATTTGCCTGGAGACAAAGAAAGACTGTGTCTGGTGCAGCGTCATTTAGATTCCCCAAACATCTATACAGAATGGAGCAACATGGCCCAAAGTATGCGCAGAAGTAGGGTGAGTCTCTCGGAACAGTCTCCTCCTGCAACAGGCTGGCTATAGGCTCTTTTTAAAAGCAAAGCTGTCCAACAGTTGCATTTCAGTGCTTAAAAGATCATTTCATATGCATCGAAAATGCAGAGTACTCACGTATGCTAAAGCAGCACCATGACTTCACTAGAGAGCAAAACCATTTCATACTACACAAGATGAATAAGTCTGAAATCCTCTCCTGTGCTTATGACCGTACAAGAGGGGAAAGAGTTGTTTAATGAGCCTTACCAAGATCTTTGATAGACAAGAAGTTTTAGAGCAGGTGCCTGTCTCATCACTAATCTTACACTAATTCCATGCAAAGCCATATGGGCATCTCATGCAACGTGCCTATGTCCTAGCTACAGCTCCTAAAATGTGAGGCAGTACACGATGCTGAGGAATATGCATGCAATTATTAAGTTCTGACTGATATCAAATGAATTTTTAACGTGTTATCAGGGTTATGCCCTCCTCTTCCCCAGAGATTTTAATTTAAACACCTTTGGAGAATGACAAGGCTACATCACCAATACAACTGATTTTGTCCAGCCTCTCCAACATTCAGAACTTTGAAAAGCTCCCCCAAAATGATGATAGAAAACATCGGGTGTCAGAAACCAAAGAACACAGGTGTTTCATAGGAACTCAGAGATCTAATGACACAGAACACTGAGACTGTGCATGTCTGTGCACTACATAAATGCGCTTTAGCTGTAGATCTGCAGTAAGAGAAAAAGAAAAGCTGTGCAGAAATGACCACTCCAGAATGCTCTCTCCTGAGCAAGACTTATCTTTTGCATCAAAGACTCTGTTAAAAGACAGGCATGCACATACAAGTAGCAAGCTGAAGTAAAAATAAAGGAGTTCTTCAGAAGCGTTGAGAGGTGCGCAGAAGAGTCAAGATTTGTTCTCAGGCTCTAAAGGTGGCAAGTAGGTTACTGTGTCCCATTCTGTTAACGGACAAGAGAAACTGTCTGGGATGTATTCCACAGTCAATGGGAAGTGCAGATACGGCAGCCTACTTAGACTAAAGAAAGTTTAAGGGAATGTAAAATCAATCAAATCTGAAGGTAAATCTATCAACCTAGCAATTGTCCTGCCAGGACAGCATAATCCAGTTTGTCTGGATCATGTTGCTACAACATATTTGTTAGAAATAATTTGTTTTCCTGCTACATTATACTGCCATATATATTAGGAAAAGGGAAGAGAAAAAACCACCAGATCCTTGAAGTTGACTTCTATAATTGAAGATTGATTACCTTACAGAAACCATCCCTAAATAAGCTCAAAATTTTAATCTACTTGCTCAATATTACTGATAAATGAGTTTAAGATTTTTTTCCCCTATTTACTCATATAGATGCACAATTATACTGTCAATACTTAAACCAAAAACACGTTTTGCAGCAAAAACAGGGAAAAGATCAAATTCTAAAAGGACAAACTCTTTTCACATATATTTTCTATATTAGTAACCCACAAAATTTCAAATAATGCTTACATCTGAAGATCTTTTTGCAGATAACTGTTTTTCTGACACAAAGGCAAAAATCACTCCTTATTTACTCGTACAGTTACTTTTTCTGCAAAAGATAACGCACACTAACTTCTGCTTATATCAAGTATTCCCACATCCACGTTACCATTCAGGTTTACGGACTACATTTTTGTATTTTAAAACTCTGCAGAGCTCCCCTGTGCCTTTGTGCCTCAGTAGCCTACAACTCATCATCCTATGAAGTTCTAAAACAGTTGCGACCCTTTTCTATGATTAATTCAGTGATGTGGTGCATCAGTGAGAATGAAAAGCTCTAACAGAAAAAAGAAAACCAACCAAAATTTAAAGAAAAGAAAAAAAAATAAGAAAAAAAAGAAAAATTGATGAGTCAGCACATTACATGCCAGACCATGCTTAGTTCCCCACCCGGTCAGTCACTTCCCTCTGCAGTAACAGAGGCTGCTGTGGCTAGTTACCTGTTTTGAGGCTGGGACTGAACTCTCGGCTAGTCCTGGGAGGCTGGAAGGCCTCCGGGGCTGTCTGTGCTGGAAGGGTTCGATATGGAGGAGGAGTCAACTCGTCATCACCAGAGAAGCTCCTCCGCACCTCACCTGTCATGGGTGGGCTGGACAAACTGACAGGTTTCTTCCCAACTGGTATCTTCCTCTCTAAACATCAAGTCAAACTAAAATAAACGCTTGGGTTAAAGTGCATTAGGTAACTCAGACTGTTTACTGAGAAATGGCTCTGCTTCATATTCACTGATTCTGGAAGACAAGGGCCTGTTCAGTGGTACCATCCAGTTATTATTGGGAATATTGTTCTCAGCCACACTTTAGTTACTGAACTCTATACAGACTGGCTGGTAGGACTTTCATTGCATTGCTTAAAAACACAGTCCACTTATTTCATACCCTATCAATGAAACACAAATGCCATAAATTGCTTCTGCTGCAGCTACACTGCACAGTCAATATACAATCCTCTGGTTGGACACTCAAGACATACAGGCTCAGCTTGAAACTGCAGTTGTTTCAGTGTGTGTGCCTAAGAGATAGAAAGGATGGGTCTAAGGAACCAATACAGTCCAGACAAAGTTTATCACCTCCAAAAACATAGTTTAAAAATGCGTGCTCTTAATTACTTTAGAATGGTGCTTCTCATTTTTACAGTGCCTTACAAACATCAATGAGCGTTTTGGTGCTTAGAAAAAGTACCTTCAAAAATGCCTTCAAATTATTGAACATTGCATTCATGAAAAAGTGTTATGAAAACATTTCCCATGCAAACTATTAATGTGTTCCTCCTTTATCACTAAGACGCTCCAATTCTGTGCCCGAGGAAACTTCTCTACGATATCAGGCATGCAAGCACTAGAATACATCATCTCCGCTGCTTTCAGCTATACCAGAACTACGGTTGCTAATGCTGAAGTATTCTCAGCACTGTCAGATAAAGACATGACAAACAAAAGCCTAGCCCTGAATACAAAAGGTAACTAGATTATGCATATGCTAGAGATGTCACCATGCTTAAATATTTTTACAAGACGACTTCAGGATGAGCCTTTTAGAGAGATAACACTGTTGTCTACAGAATCCTGGCTTTTAAAACGTTGAGGTAACATTATCATTTCAATAACCCTATTCCATATATACACCTTTCAGAAAGCAGGTAATATGAGCAGATACTGCCTGCTACATTATTAACGAATTGTCTAGGCAAACTGATAAGTTACACTTCAAGTGTTCACCTGCACAGCTTTCTGACCAGTATATGAATGACTCAGAGACAGACATTCTGGAGCGCACTGTGAGTACATATGAGAAAAATATGCAAAAGTAGCACTTCTCTGTGCTAAAAATAATCTAGTTTAATTAAGACAAATACAGAGTTTCTTGTTAATCAGCTGTGGTTACCATGTGTTACTATGAAGGCATTACTACTGCATTATACCTTTTTACAACTGAAACCCTTTTCCAAATAAGACTTTCTATTTATTTTTATTGTGAAAGTGCTGAACGATAAAAGGCTACAGAAAACGTTTTTAGTGTTATTTCCTGTGACTCAGCACATGTTTACTCATAGTAGGTTATGGCAACAGCAGGCAGCCAACACTAACTTTTCATGACCTGGTTCTCTCATCTCCATTTGATAATTAAGTAGACTTTTTAGTATTGAGTAAACAGTCCAGAAGAGAAACCCAACAGAAGTTCTTCCTTGTTTCCATAGCCCACATTTACACTTCAGGCTACTGAGAAATGAAGACCAAATTCCACTACAACAAATCTCCGTCCTATGGCACAAGATAAGGGGAATTTCCCTTCCAGTGTTTCTGTCACACTTACTGTAAGAAAGGTATCAAGAAACTTCTGCATAGGTATTAGCTGGAAGGAGAGGGATGAAGTAAGGAGCAGGATGGTCTAGCACAGCTTGCTAAACAGTATCTGCTCAGAAAGTCCAGAATTATTCAAGAATAGGTCCTACACAAAGGTAATTAATGATCTTTCCCTAGCTTAAGGCAACAGCACTCACCATTTTCTCTAGATATTCTCAAATCAGCAGGTTTTTTTGTACCTGAATTCTATTTAAAAAATACTGATGCAAGATTCTGAACACGACCTGGATTTTACCATTTATTTCCTCAAATAGCAGAAAGGAGAAAAACAGTGCAACGTTTGAGACACTTAACAAGCGGTTGTAAGAACTTCGCAGACACCCGTGGCACTCACTGGTCAGCTGCTTTTTATGTACGAAGACCAAAATAGCAAAGGTTGCCTTCTGCAATGACTAGTGAAGAAGGTTCTACTCTACTCACAACTTAGCAGGAAGACAAGACTTATTTCCTCACATTAGTTCTACACAACTGTAGCACAGCTCTTCATTTAGGTCAGTTTTTTTATCACAGGCAAAGCCCCAGATAAAAACAAAGTTTTAATCTCATTTGACACAATTCTCAAAATTGCTGCAGGAAGCTAGGGTAGACCTAGCGCATAGTTTAGCTTCAGGTCCTACTCAGAATGAGGATATCTTTTATTCCTATCCCAGGTCAATAGGCCCTCCCCTAGCAACTAGAGCAGGAGCAGTTACTTCACCTTGCATAATTCAACCTAGTAACTGGTCCATTTAAATCAGACTTTACAATGAGCGTCAGACTCATCTAGAGTTTTTTTCCCCTCACCATACCATTATTAAATCTTTCACCTCACCAATACTTTCCTCCCATACCTATTCCGTTATCAAGGAACATTGGGCAAAGGCACATGACAGTCCTTAGAAATCAGCATCATCTTCTGGAAGCCTCCAATTGTAGCATTGGCAGTAATATTGAAGTCATCAACATATTCAATGCTTTGTAAGATAAGGCTGTCCAGAACTTATAAAGACTACATACGGATTCACCATCAGGAAATATATGTTACTGAGAATGGCTGCAACGCAGCTACACCTCACATATATAGAACAGCAGTATGGATTTCTACAGCCTCCATATGTCAAAGTGAGTTTTTAAGGGAGGGTGGAAAACTATCTTTCAGAGAATGTGCCTTAACATTTTAGATTTGTACTTGTATGAGTCTCAGAGCAACAAAACTCTCTGGAAACAAGTCTAAATAAGTCAAGATGACACAGATTCTAATGGTAAGAAAGGCCTAATGTTTTCACTTAGAAGAGTATTTCACATAATAAAATCTCTCCTAATGTCACATTAAGGACTGTTAAACATTAGTTAAGTTTGCTGACTTGCAGGTAAAATAACTTTCAACAACAAAACTGTTGATTTGATTGAGTGGCTGCTAGGCTGTCCTATTAAAAAAAGAATATATTGACAAAGAAGCAGGGTCAACTCAAGATGACAGATTATAGACCCTTTTCTGTAGCCGATCTGCCCATATGTCTGCAGTGTAAAATACTGCACCTTCTTTCCAACTCTCCTCTGTTTCCAAGAAAACACCAAGAGAATGAGTCAGCATAATGATTTGATGCTGCAAACATAATATGCATAGTTAAGCTGTCTGGAACTAGGCCATCTACTTCTATCAAGACAAACTATTCATTCTCATGAATTCTTCCCCCCCCTAATTGCAATGGGTTCTTCTTACAAAAAAAGATACTATAAAATCTTGAGTTAAACATCATTAAGAATTGTGTAGCACTTGACAAGATTATAGGCTTACCCTATGTTCTCATTTACCACGTTATCTCTTGCACATACATTTTTCTTGTACAATGTCTGTCATGTTGCTGCTGCTCTTCACTCAAGAGGTAGCTGCCTTTCAAAATTGTCAAATTATTGGAAAAATGGATTAAGAACCTCTGGAATAAAACTGCCATATGAAACTACAATATTTCTTAGAGGAGAGAATACAGATGGATCTAAATTCCAGAGAATAATGGGAGAAGGCACAAGGTCCTCTCAGGATTGGCTGCCTCTGCTCTCTTTATTTTACTGATACAAAACAGATTTTCAGTTTAAACCAACAGTCAGGGAAATAAAAATGTGGAGGAATGCAAAATGTGCATTTATGCAAATTCAGACTGGTTGTGAATTTTGAAGATAATTTGATCCCAAGGGAAATAATTACTATGGAAACAACCTGAATACTTCAGATTCTTTAAAATGTCATTACTATGTTTTATAGTGACAACAATTGTCACATACAGCAATGCTATTTATAAGATTATTTTCAGAAACAATAGAAGTTTTATTTACATACAGCTTCACACAGATATCTCATCTAAAAAACTGGCAAATAAGTCATTTTTTTGACTTAAAAAGGAACCAGCTAGATGGTAATTTGAATTTCCTGCATCTTGTTCTTTCTGATCTTATTCCTACAGGTTCTTATTCCTACACCTGTGTTACAAAGAACAGAGTTAAAACTGTGCTGATACCTGAGTATTTTCTGTAAGGCAGTATGCCTACACAGTCAATGTATTATTTAACTAATGTGATGCCCAAATACCAAAAATATTGTAACAGTAGTCCACCTACAATTCATATAGATTATTAGCAACAAAAACCCTGTTGCAAGTTATAAAAAAAAAAAAGGTTATTCTCAATGAAAAAGTTCCTTTTATGGCATACTGCACCTTTAAGCATAACACCTGTTTACACACAAACATTTCCAAATAGAATAGGGGCTTAGGAAGAGACCACAAACTTTTTAAAACAACAGGAAAAGTGCAAACATTGTTTTGTCACCCACTTTTCTTATGTCCTTTGTATTGTTGCGATTTAGCTTTTTTCTTCTGTTTTGATGAACTTGACTGGCTATCTCTTGATGCTGCAAAAAAATTAAGAATTCAAAATTAGAGTTTACTATTTTGGAAAAACACTTCAGAATGCGTCAAAGCTGCTCCCAGTTACAGAATTTCTCTGCAGTGACTGAATGAAGGCAGAATTCCTTTATTGTGGGAAACACCTCCCATTAAACTACTACAAGTAACTCCTATAACCCTCCCATTAAACAACTACCAGTTCCTGAAATACAGTTGTCAAATATTATTGTATAACTTGACAGGACAAGTCTTGATATACTAAATAAAATACAGCCTTCTCACATAAATAGCTATGCACACGCTGAATTCCATCAATTTTTTTTTTATGTAAAGCATATAAATTTAATATCTTAAAGCAATATAAACTCTCTGTGATACTATCCAGAACTGACAAGTAAGCAACAGGCTTTTTCCCTGGATTAAATGAGCATCTTCCGGCATTAAAAAAATAGTAAGTAGCCACAGAAATTCCCAGAAGTACTTTAAAAGTCAAGGTGGAAGAGATTAGAACTGTAGACTTCTAAGCATTGTCAAGAATTTGTTCTGGCTTTGTTATGCCTGGTGACCTAACTTGAAAAGGATGAAGTAGGAAAATCATCTCCCATGAACAAGGGTCAGTAAGCAACTGTTGCATTATTTACAAAAACAGGAACTTACATTGTGGCGCTGGCGGCTGTAGTTGATATCCAGTTAGCTGACACCATCCCACTGGATAGAGGTCTGGGGACTCGCAATCTACCCACTGATCATATTCATCTTCCCACCCATCAAAGTGTATCCTCAAAAGACGATGGATAATGCGAGTTACTGTGGCCACACATACCAGACGAGGTTCCATCAGATCAACAGCCTCCAGTTTCATTCCAACATGAAACCCATGGTTTGGAACTTCCTGGAAAAGCAAACACAAGCAAGACAAATATCAGTAAACAAACATGTTAATTAAGATGGTTTAAGCACAGTGTTGAAATGAATATTTCAAACAACTTAACATAGAAAAATACTAAGTATTATTTGTGAAGTTTCATGTACCCCTGTATTTATTTAACATTTCAGAAATATTCAAGCTTAATATACTCAAGCTTAATATACTCAAATGGTTCTTATTTCTAAAAGTCTCCATCTTAGTTTTTCAAAGTTGTATTTAATGAAATGTGTCAATCCCATGGACTATACAGACAGAAATTTAAAGAAAATACTAATTACAGTTTAAATATACACATATAATGTTTATTACCTTATTGAAGAGCTTTACAGGTGCTGCTATTGAGTCAGTTTCCCTGAGGTAGTCAAACCATTTAAAAGGGAGTTTTGCATAACCTGTGAATTTTAAACAACGTTTTCATACATCAACTGCAAACATCATGCATAAGAACAACAACAAAAATAGTATATTGGCACTGTGTTATGGCTAAAAAGACCACAAAGAAGCAAAACATTAACATCAGAAACTTCCACTCTCTGAGCTTTGGTCTAAGGGACAAGACAGTTATCTGGACATTGCCCATTTGCAACAAACAAGATGAATGAACCTCTGGATAATATAGAAAGTGTCATTTAATGTTAAGATTAATCATTCATACTTGAAGCTTTCTGTCCACGTAGATTCTTGATCTCTACAACGCCCCACACAAATGACCCAGAACAGATCACGTAATTAAGCACATCCAGTGTCTTTCCTGTGGGGAAAGAGCTCCACTATTGAAACACTTGAATTGTTATGAATAGAGTGGTAAGAACAAGCATGGATATATAAATAAGGCTAAAAATAGCAATAATATGGAAAATGACAGTATTTTTTCTTTTTAATTTCAAAAGCTATTATAAAGGGAAGAAATTAATATCTCAAATATATTTAGCTTTTGTTCACCTACAGAATAAGCATAAAACACAAAGGACTTTTTTTTTT
The DNA here is from genome assembly GCF_964199755.1 of Larus michahellis. Taxonomy (NCBI): domain Eukaryota; kingdom Metazoa; phylum Chordata; class Aves; order Charadriiformes; family Laridae; genus Larus; species Larus michahellis. The sequence goes on from NC_133909.1 coordinate 8,244,994, forward strand.
TACTTTGGGCAACTTTTACAACTGCTTAAACCAACAATTCTCAAATTCTAGCTGGAGCAACAGCAGCTTGGAAGACTTCTTTGTGGCAGTATGCAGTGCTGGACTTTCTGAGAAGATTGCAGCGTAGTGGGCATGGCATGGGGAGCTATGGGAAAATGCTGGGTCTCCTCTAAGGCAGGACAGAGAGCTCCCACTGAGTCATAGCTCCGTACTGCAGGGCCAGACTCATCGGGGAGCTACCATTCACTGCCCCAAACGCAAGCCCATTCTTGAAAATGTCTAAGCATCTTCATCTTCTACTGATTTCAGCAAGAGATGAAGATGTTTGGAAGGAATAAGCTTATAAAGTCCAATATTTCAGAGCAGCTTATTTAAGTTCTCCACATTAATAAATATAATTTTGAAAAAGAGTGTTCACATTAGGTATGCAATACCCGCAAGAACAAATGTAGCTAACAATTAATAAGGGTAATAATGGATCAGTTCTGCATATTAATGCTTTTCTTAATGCACAGTTCCTCTGTCCAGACCAATACATTTGTATGCAAGCCCTTTAATTAACTTCTCACCACACACACACTAGAGACATGTGCATGTGGTCCTTGTTAGAGTAGTCGGAATTAAGAAACTGTCTATTTTCAAGCACAAAATTTGGAAAGCAAAAACACCTCATAAGAGCTAAGAAGCTTTGATCACTTTGATCCTATTAAATATGTTAATGTGCATTATGGTCTGTATTTTACTCCTGTTAATTCCTCTTTCAAATTAGACTATTGCATGAGTGATTTATAATCTCCTCTCAGTGGATGACACAGGACTGTTACGGAAAACTGCAATAAAAGGAAAAATTTAAACGTAGATAAAGAATAAGGTTGCCACAATACAAGAAACACAGAAGTATCATAAATCCGTTAACAACAAAATTCACATACTATTGTGTAAGTAACGTTTAAAGAATAAAGAGGAAAAATTTCATCATAGAATGGAGGTTGTTTCCTATTCTGTATCATCAATTTAAGGTATTTAATTCTAAATTGATTGATATTTATTGATATGCATGCTTTTTCTTCCACAAAAACTTTTCCTATTGCAAGAGGCTCTTGCACCACATATTTCTGAGGGGTGATTATGCCTATGAATTTCTAAATTCATATTCACTAAATTCACTAATTCAGCAGCAAATTCAGCACTAATGCAGCAAATTAACTAAATGAGTTGACTGAAAAATAATAGTAAATCTGTCCAACTGCGCTTTCCACGTACGTAAAGATGACAGATTCATTAGTGTACAACAATGAAAATGATATGAAATTATTTTCTTCATGTTGCATTACACTGTCTTTGTAGTTATTACCTAGAAAAATAATTTAATAAATACAAGTAGAAGCCTGCAAGAATAAGAATCGAGAAAAAAAATCCATAAAAAACCACCATTATCTGCTGTTACACAGCTAGTTACAATCCTCTTTATAAATTGCTAGACCAAGAAAATAAAATGGAAAATAAAGGCAATACAGTCTTCTGTAGGCATACATGCTAGTGGACAGCTTTTTCCTCACAGAAGGGACTACACAGCATACAGCTTTAATGGCTACTTCCTCAAACCTCAAGTTTGTACATATTCTTCAAAAAATTGACTGGTATCATTGCAAATTAGCCTGAGTCTGAGATTCTTTACAATGTTTGTTAATCCTTTTTGTGACCAGGACTACCCAAGCAATGACATATTCTGAACAGTCCTTTTAGTGACTAGCATACTTCCCATTCACTTAATGGATATACTATTCAACTAGTGGCTATCCTCAATTTCTGACAGCAAAAGCAAATTATTTTAGCCAGAGAATCAATCAGATGTTCAATTTGACTTTTTCTAAATTAAAAGTTTCTTATCGCTGTTTTAGATTACTTTGAAGTTATGCTGTTGTATTTGTTTCAGACTTGAGAAAGTCCTAAAATGTGACATGAATTTTGTAGACTGAGTTAAGAAACAAAGCATATGGCACATACAATATCACTGAAAAATATTTAAAATAAAAGGTGGTCAGAACACTATATGTACCTCTGGGTGGAGTTAGTTCAATCATGTTAATTTCACAGAAACCAACAGGGAAAATAGAAGGGGAAGTGGCATGGTAACAAAACCAATCAGACCCATCTGCTGCTTCTGAGCCATCAATCCCAATCATAAGATAGCCATCTGCTAAAACCTTTGTAAAGAAAAACAAAATTTTACATTAAATACCTTTAACTGTGTGATAAGGCTAGAAAGAAAGCATGCCATGTTTCAAAAGAGTGAAAAGTAACTCAATAATAATGGAAGGACACTTAGAAGGATATTCAATCACATTGAAACAAAAAAACCCCAAACTATACCTGTCCTCCAAGACCATGTGTACTATTGTCAAATGTACTTTTGTTAACTGCAAAGTCATGAGATGAACACTTCCTTTTTCTGACCTCCAGTTCATTTTTCTTGTGAATATCAGTTCTACTTCTAAAGGTTTATAATTCACTCTACTCTTTAGCTTGCAAGGATATTCTGCACACCATTAATAACAAAAAGACTTGAAATCATAACCACACTCCTCATTGGTACAGTTATGCAATTCTGCTAAGAATTCAAGCTAGGAAAAAAAGTACATCCTTAAAATGTCTTCATAGACTTCTGCAAGTAAGCAAGATGAGGTTTCTTTTTAAACAGTTGCAAAACATTTGGTGTAATTAGCAGAAGGTTGTCCTGCAAATTAATCTCACTAAAATATTACACTCTAATTAGATGTAAGGCTGAATTTCCAGAGATTAAAGTCAAAATAAAAAAAATAATTACACAAGTATACTGTTTTTCATAGCAGTTGTATATGAACTATTAATGGGCGTATTCCATAATCATTCACTGTGTGAATGAACTGCATTTATTTTGGCTTTGAGCTTTTTGTTTCAAACCTGAATAAAGCTGAGTGAAAAAAGGATTCCTATCTACCTTCCCAAAAACCACATTTGTTTTCTTACCTTTCTAATAGTTGCGACACATATTGCCGAAAGGTTTAAGGGGTCTATAGCTTCCAATTTCATTCCTTCTTTAAACCATTCTCCAGCTGCATCAACCTCTTTTACCTAAAGAATCACATAACAGCACCAGAAGCTAAGAATGTAATAAGCCTGGAACAAATTATAACCCCACACCAAAGTAATAGATTGAAATACCTGTTCTGTCATCTCAGCTTATGTCAAGGAGGCCAAATGAGGCAAGTGTTTGAATAAAAAAAAAAGTAATGCTTGTGCTGGACATATTCCAGGGCTTAAGGAGAGTTTCAGGTCTGATTTACACACACCAGGAACCAAAGGTTCTCAATCAAATTTGAGAAAACAGCGCTCTTGCTAGTTCTTGCTAGTGAACTCACCTTCATAAATAGATGTGAGGGTGCATCAAAATGTCCATCCTGTTTTTTCGTAATATCTACAAGGAATAATAATACATATTATTCAGAAGTTTTGTTAATAGAGCAGACAGCATGTTTTTCTGAATATGTTAACTAATACAATGCAATCACTGGTGTGGGAGGCACATAGTTTATAATAAGTCTACCACCAAAGTCTGGAGGACATAATGCATCTATTTTCCTTATTGTCCTCTACCTGAAATACCTCTATTACACAATTTACGGAAAAACCAATGTCCAATATTTGCAAGACTATTTTATTATATCACAAAATCGACACAAATATGCATAGAAGCTTTTGCAAAAAATTGGCAAGTAAACTACTTTGCACTACATTATGATAGAAAATTATATTTACATATTTTTAATATAATTATACATAATCACTTTAAATACATATATATATATGGTTTTAGCCAACACTTGAATACTACTTTCCAAGAGGAATCCCTGGAACTCTTAGAGACATTGTCTGGGAAGTAGCACTGCTCTTGGTTTCTCCTGCTACTTTTATTTATAAATGCTTTCAGTGAAAGTAAGTACCAGGAAAACTGAAGGTTTTCCTGAAGGGATGGCTTGTAAAACGTTTTACAGAAATTCTGTTTCTGACAAGGGACACAAGCTCAGTGGAACAGATAAATATTAAAAAAAACGACTTTGTTGTTTACAAGCCCTAAATATTTGAAATTACAAGTATTTTTGTATTTTAGATAACAGTGGCCTTAACTGTGTACCATCTATTTGACTGTCACTTCATCTTCCCTGCCCATCTCCTAATGCCCTCTAAAACATACAAATCTGGCAATATAAAAATATTAAATAGGCCTTAAAGTTGAAAGCAAAAAAAATTCAGTATCCAATAGGATATTTGTCCATGTTGTATTGTACAAAAGAGACAAATTGTGAAGAAACTAGGAGTTTGTGGAGCATCACTGTGTAATTCCAGGTATCAGCATGAAAAATGAGGTTTACCATACTTGAATATTGCAATTCAAGGATTTCCTGTTGATCATTTTATCTTTCTATATATCAACATACTACAAATAAACCTCAAATTTATTCTGGCTTTTCCAATGCTGCAAAGTACACTAATTATACTTTTAGCCGAAACTCCCAAATATGATATAATTGGTAAAACCCCTGGGCTGCACGGTATAAATTTTTAAAGATTATTCAAGCTAGTTTTATTAATTGTATAAAGCGACAGTATTGCTTATGTCAGACTTCTCCAAACCAACACTGGCCCACAAAGACACCTCTAACACACAAGCAGCTTACCAGATCTTTTGAATCTGTGTCCTATACTTCGAGACCAACCAATATGATGAATGAGCGGACTGTACATATGGCACCAGAAGTCATCAGTTTTGTCTTCACTTTCTTCATACACCAATCTTAACCGTCCCCCAATGACACTTTCTACAACTGCTACCCTTGTTCGACAAAGGTGCGTTTTGTCAACAACTTCTACTCTCATGGAAGTTTTGAATGGATACTGCATACTCTCAGACACCTTAAAGTAACAGCAAAAAAAACATTCTGTAAGAATAGACTCCAATGACTCCCTTAGTCATCTGTCTTCTGCTATTAAAGTGCAGTATCAATGTACTTTTTATTTAATTCAATTACTTGTTAATTAACCTGCAAAACTGACAAATTATTTGTCTTCTATTTCATTGTACATGGGAAAAATGAAGTGTTTCAGAAAAATAAGTAGAATGGATCCTACAATACTTTAATTATCTCAAGTACAGCCCCTAATGCAATTCTCACATAGGTTAGAGGAATTTTCCATTGACTTAATGAAAGTTTGTTCAGTTGTTAACAATGGATAAAATTACCTTGAGAAACAATTTTAACAAAAAAAACCAACCCCAAGATTATTTTTTTCCCCTCCCTTTGTCACCCACTCAAAATACAGCACTTTAATTATATTGAAGGTTTGTTTTCCATGCCTTTTAAAGCTCTCCACTCAAATGTATTTCTTCATAATATACCAAAAAGAAAGGAAGGGAATGGAGTAATGTTAATCCTGCCTTGTGACAATACATTGTGCTTAAAAATCAGTATCTGTCACTTGCCATTTCCATTATGAATTCCCCAAAGTATTGAGATCTTGCCAATTTAATTTGGTTTCCAACTGAGCCAATTTTTAAATAGAAATGAACAACTGCAGAAAGGTCTTTTGTTTGTTTGGGTTTTTTTTAATATTAGATGCAGTTTAAGGCAACAGTAAGTCTCATATTCCTACTAAAAACTATGTACCCTTTCACAATATTGTTAAGTAAACTTAGAGCACACTATGCAGGCAGCTGCCACACTTAAAGACATGACTTAAAGATATCAAAAAATGTAGTCCAGAGCAGATGAAAATATTAACATTTAAAAAGTATGTACTTTATTCCATCTAGATATTTGCTATATATGCCACATTTTGTTCAGTTTCTTGAAATAGTGCATGACAAAAATCATTCGTGAATTAGAAAAAAATCAGTTTTAATTTTTCTTACATATCACAGGGTAGCTTATTAACACTTTTTTTTTTTCTTTAAATTGGGGTATTTTAAAAATAAAATAGACTAACTAGTTTTTTAAAGGAAATTACTTTCCGCTAGAGGAAACAGTTTTCCAAAAATACTGACAAGTGTGGACATAAGCGGAGGATAGAGATTTCAGGGAAAACTGTATCTAAGAGAAGAAACTATTGTATCATCTTCACTATAAAAGGAGCTAATGTGCCATTGTAAAATACTTCAGTTCTTCACATTGTGCTGCAATTTCGCTTATAGTACATCATTGATATTGCATCAGCCTTACCTTCTGAGAAAAGTCAGGAGGAAGTGTTTTGGCACCAGTAAGTCGTTTCACTAGAAAAGCTTTCCAGTTTGTGTATTTGTGTTGGATGGCTGTTGCAAATGAAGGGGAAAAAATAAGCCACTGATTTTTAATTGTGTCCGTTAGAGACAATATTAGAGTCTGGAATATGTAAAGAAGAAGTCCCAGATGACTGTTAAAAGGTCTGGATGACAATAATGACAAAAACCTCTTTAGAGAATGAATGCTACCCAAGATTAAGTTTATGGGTATGTCAGGGTGAAGAATTTTATAACAAAATATAAGTAAAATCAGTGCATGTTCACATCACTGATTAGCTAACTGCTTCCACCTCAGTCTTAAAAACTAAGTCTCATCAGATGGGCTACTCCAAGAAACACTTTCAGCATCAGTCAAGTTCCTTATTTTTCCAGAAGTTAAAATCCTTTATTCATAACTGTTGAAAGACTTCTATGGTAAAAAAAATACTTTGATATCTGGACTATAAGCAAATTTAGTTTAATAAATAGTAGCCTTACTGATTGATATAAAAGTCTTTACATACTTCGAGGAGGGACTAGGGGCTTCCCACTGGTTGCACACCAACCAACTGGGTGGATGTCAGACCCACAAACGTTGCACCAGAAGTCAAGACTTGAATCATTTTCAAAGCCTTCGTATCTTAGCAGAGCATTGTAGCCTGAAAGAAAGCAATCCATTAAAAAAGGACAAAAATTAAACAAGATTATGAAATACGTATTAATATTTCTTTACTAATGATATTAAATATTACATTTGATTCGCTAGACTAACTTTTTATACAACATTATTCTTACTGCACATTTCTGCATGTTGTTAATACACAGAATGGATTACTTTGATAAATTTGCACATGCTATCATGTAAGCAAAATGTTAATTAAAATTCCTGAACTATAAACCTTTAGAAGTTATATGTAGGACAAAATTAATTACCCACAATATCTGCTTTTCCATATCTTAGCTATGTGACCTTGAATTTTTAGCTTTTAACCAAGAAAAGTGATTCGTGTAAGGAGGCTTACTTGCTAGATATTATACCATTTCCTGTCTCCTCATTCTGCACTGCTCTTACTGTACTCTGAGGCAACATAAAATAAAACCCCAAGCATTCTCATGCATCACTGAAGCCACTGTAAAACAGTATAACATAGTGACAGTGCTAAAACATATAACCTATTGACACAGGTCTGACAACCTAACCAGTGTCAACATTCTACTAACCAGGTGATCACTGACTAAATTATTATCTCTCTTCACACAGTTATTTTGATTATTTTAATCATTTCAACTAAAATATATTCACCTGCTAATTTTACAATTCCAGCTATCCAGAAGACTTTGGTAGGTAGGCTGCAGTCGGTGTTTGGAACCTCCACTCGCACTCCTTCTGAGATATCCCCCCAGCATGTCCCCATAGGTGCCTATCATTTAAGGTAGGGGGGAAAAAGTCACCAGTTCACCACATGAAAATAATTAGTTTTTGTTATATCAGTGTTTTACAAGTGACTTTAAAAGACGAAACAATCAATATACATGATAAGATATAAGAATGTTTTTAGAAAACACTCTACGAAAACCCAGTTTGGTTTCAATTTTCAACATTATGTGTAGTATTGTAATTGTATACAATTATCACTGTGAATTTCCTGCAAAAACTACAGGATTCCAAGTTTGAAAGTCCATAAAGCACAGCACAAATTGCATATACTTACAGGTCAGCTTTATTCTATTATGTTTCAACTAGGTGCAAGACACTGATTTTAGCGAGAATGGTGTAATTCCTCTGCAATTCTACTTGCAAGAAAATTATGGTACTTCAAATTCATACCTGTACCACATACATCATAATCTTTACACTTTGTAAATCAAAAATATTCCTGAAAGTGGGTAGAAGTTATTTCTTGGATCTATTGTGATTATTTATTATGGTGGGGCTTATCACCCACTGGTCCACATCCTCTCAGAAGAAGAGGCTTTCATACTACTTGCAAGTGACCATTCCATCAAGTAAGCAAAAAGAACAGAAGGCTGAGTGGCACCTTTTTAACGAATGCCAAAAGGAAATGCAGAGCTAGATTCCTCACAGACTGTCCTGAAGGCTTAGGCTAATGTGTTAGTAACAAGAAGAAATACAAGCTTGATGAACTACTAAGGATTTGTGGATATTGGAGATAAAAGTTACATTTAGTTTGCTATTTCAAGAAGAACACTTTGTTGAACAGAACATCATGAAAAGATAGTCAAAGCGGGAATTGTAGAGATATCAGAAACGCACAGTGCTCAAGAATCTAAAACCTTAAAAGTTACTCAACTGAAGTTATATTGGTAACAAACTAGAAAATGACTCAGTCTACGTTAAACTTGAGACCGCCAAGAAGGGAAAGATTCAGATTCAGGGTATTTTAAAACAACAGTCATATCAATTCTAAGGTGTTCTGAGAAAAATAAATTCTTATCGGTTCAGAGAATATCCAGATATCACAGGGACAACTGAAGGGATCCTCTGGTTCTGTACGTAGTGTGTGGACAGCATTCTAAGGCTGTGTCTCATTTACAAAGCTCTTTGCAAACACAGAGAACTTAATCGCTCAGTGGGCATAGCCTCCAACTTCACAAAATTTTAGCTGAGAGCCACAAGTGAAGAAATTTGGATTAATCCTGAATGTTTGGAAATCACAGTACTGGAATTTTGCTGGCAATCAGCAATAGCCAACTAGCAGCACTAAAAGCCAAACTTATCTTAAAAAAGGGATACCCTTCAGTAGTAGAAATATTTGAGGCTAGGCATGCAAAACTTAAAACTAGTTTTAACTATTAAAGGAAAAAAGTTATTACAATTACGCCAGTTTCTTATTCTTGAAGCCTGCTTTCTTCATGTTCTGCTATGTCCCATCTACACCAGTCTAGACCGCAGAGCTCTTTTCTGCCATCTGGCAGACAGAGAGAAAAAAAACAACTTGAAAGATGATGGCTTATTTTCACACATGAAATATGCAGATACTGCTTCTTAATCAAGTCCTATTACATATTCACTATCATCTCTAAATTGACACGTGTAGCTTTCTGAATTGAATTGGGGAAATAGTTTTTTCAAACTGCATATTTTAGTAAATCTTGTTGTCTTGTATAGAGATATAGATGAAGCCAAACAATCAAAAATAGTAGTGCTGAATAATTTCATAATCCAGCTGCACTTAATTGAAATATATTTTGCTGCTGGCTCACCTATTCAGTTGATTCAGAGAAAAGTATATCGAAACACTTCTTACATCAACCAGTAATGGAAACGTGACAAATTCTTATTTCTAGAGCATGGATTGGTATAGAGGGAAATAGCAGAAAGTTAAATTTGTCCTTGTCTGTGAAAATATTGGTTCTGCTAGTTCTCCTACACCAATCCATATTCCTTCCTTTAGAAGGAAGCCATCCCTGCGTAGCATCACTACTGAAACGACAGATAACATTACTGTCCCTGAAGTGATGGTTTACAGTACACCTGGTATACTGCACCATCTTTTCCTTTTTCACTCATTACGAATATTCTTAAGGGAGGAAGACTGCATAAACCAGGGCTATAACAGCCGTCTTCCTTCATATCTTCCCTGACTTCATCTGATTAATCAATCAATGTTTGCACAGTGCTTTGAAAAACTCAAAAAGCACCATATAAGCATGAAGTCTTATTCATCTGCTGTCTGGAAGGGTAGCTATGAAGTCTGGATTGGCATAGTGCGAACTAGCAGAACCATAATTTACAGGTAAGAACAAATTTACCTTTCAGACTCATGACGAAGAAATCCACTTCGTGTCACTCCCAAACAAGGAAGATTTGGTTCATCCCTTCCTGCTCCAGGAGATGACCTGGGAGGGTTTATCTGTGAGCAGCAGCTGCCTTCTCTGCAAGGTAAGTTGCAATCAGGAAGGTCCTGTTCGACAGGAGCTAAAGGCTAAGTATCCCCACAGGCCTGGCTGAACAAAGAGCTCAGGAGTTAAGCGATTGGCTCCTAAAGGTTAGGGATGGCATTGACACTGCCATGATTTCAGACTTGAAACTTGAATCAGGATTTTAATGGCAAAGTGATGCTACCAGTTCCTGAAGGGTAAGGGTACTATGCTCAAACCTTGTGTGTGAACAGTACCCCCACAAAGGATAATGCCAGAGAAGACAAATGGTTTAAAATAGAAAGTTCAAAGCAAAGCCCTGCCACCTAGTGTAAAATCCTGGAAACACTCCCTTAGAGCAAAATATTCATTTATTTTAATAACAAAAGAAACCAAGAGAAAGAAAATATTTCAGCTCAGAATAAAATTCAACTGGAAGAAATACTGAAAAAATCTTAACTTCAAAAAATGCGCATCTCACTAGCAACAGAGTGGAAAAGAAAAGTGTCTCTTAATTGTGCATTAAGTTGTATACTAATTAGTACTGACAAATGACTCAAAGCACTATATTTGCTTTCATTTCTAGGAATGGTTTGAGCTAATAAAAGCAAATATGGAAATAAGTGAAAACTGTTTAGATGACAATGAAATTGGAATGCAGGTTAGCAATGAGCACATTGTAAGTTACTAAGCTATAACACAATATTAAAAACATTAAATTAGGAGTCTTTCTCCTTGCATCAGCTACTGCTGCATGTCTGATCCATGCAATACAAACAAAAAAACGTGCAAGGCGCACAAACTGTAATTCTGGCTCACAGGCTTCCTATATGACATAAGCCAAAGCAGCTTCCCTACTTCAGAACTATAAAGTGGCCACAGTTGCACTATTGCTATAGTGAATTTCACGAGTGTTACTCAACACTGCAGTCTGGAATGAAGGTAACAGGGAAGTACAAAAGGCACATTAAGTGCATCAAAAGACTTTGAAATTAATTCTGCTTATACAGAGAAAGGGATAGAGAAAACTTTGAGATTTAAACGCTTTAATTCTAAAATATAACTGTTTTTAACTGAAAAGGAAATAATTTCCCAGGCAAAAAAAAAAACCTGATGTGGGAAAATTACGTCAGACCTGACTGAAGTATGTCTGGTTATTAAAACAATAATCAATAAGCCAAATCCCACATCTTATAATATCAAATATTCATAGAGATACACCCAATATAACCAGACACATATTTTATCTATATTTATCATATTTTAAGAGTAGATATGTCATGATTTTACTGCCAATTCAAAACTTTTGTTTTGAACGGAATAAGCTTTATATATTCAGTCTCATGGACATACACAACACATGCATGGAATCCATAAAGGGGTGGTAAACAAACATCAACTAATAGAAACTTTTATGAATCAAAGCAATATAGTACACAGAAAACATAGCAATAATCTTTCCAGACAGACAAAAAGAGCATTGCTTCTTTTAATTATCAATGGAGAGTGGGAGAGAGAGAAGGATCTAACAAGAGTACTACTGCGTTTTCAGATTCTGACTGGTTTAAATAATGTATTTTTGAAAGAAATAATTAGAATAGAACTAAATGCAAATCACACCCTTGTAACACTAATGTCCAAAGTAGAAATCTCTAAAGGATATTGCAGGAGTTGCATTCTACTTGCATATAAAAGGAAAACAGGGATGGAAAAGCAGCAGCATTCAGGCTTAGTAGCACTGTTGCCATGTAGCCTGTGAAAATTTTCAAGGTAAAATATGAGCATGAGTATTGTATCTGTTCACCTTATTGGTGTACCATTCAACTTAATGAATGAAGCTGTAAGAAATGAAGATATAACTCCTTTTAATATGGAATGTTACAGCATAATTTACAATTGAACTATTGTATCTGTATCCCAATTAATGATGTCGTACATCATGAAGCATTTGTTGTTATAATAGCACAGCCCATGTTATCAAACAATACCTTTTAATATGTACCTATGAAATTACTTATTATAGCATGTATGTAACAGTGAAAGCAAAGTACAAACATGCTTACTTAAGCATGTGGAATTTGATACAAATTCATGAAGCTATACTAACGCAAGGCTCTGTTCTGGGCAATAGTTGAGGCCTCTGAACATAAAGGCTGCTATTCAGAAAGTGCCAACTGCCAACAGTCCTCAACTCCTACTGATTTATGAGTTGACAGGGCTCAGCGTGAATCCCAGAACTGGACAGAAAATGTGTCTCTTCTCCCCGTGAACAACTTCCACAAATCCAAATGTTTGTTTTGATTGCACTTTTAATCAGATAATTTTGAGCAAAATAAAACTTTTGCAAGAAGATGGAACACTTCAACTTCCCAAATAAAAAAAGTATGCTCAAAAAGCAGTCAGAAAGTTTTTTAAGAGACAGAAAGTACTGACTATTTTAAACAAGATCTAATAATCAGAATTTAACAAACACATTAAAGACAGACGTTGCTAGATTTTCCTCATCCCCTAATTATATTCTGTAATGACTGAGGACTTTTGTTTGGAATTTTTGTAACTCTAATACAAAGAAAATCAACCTCTTCCATTTCAGATTTATAAAAAGTCTTCATTTCAGATTTATAAAAAGTCTTCATTTCAGATTTATAAAAAGTCTTCATTTCAGATTTATAAAAAGTCTTCATTTCAGATTTATAAAAAGTCTTCATTTTCTTACACTACCTGGCAGCATCACGGACAGGGAGGAACTGACTAAAAACCAAGAAAAAAATTCCAAATCCAAATATATAACCAAAAGACCAGTTCAACATAATGGAGCAAGCCTGACTCGATCTAAAATGCCTTCTGCAACTTTTTCTAATATTGCATGACCTGGTTGGTTTGATATTCTTTAGTGCATTTGATGATTTTGTACCTTGAATATAAGAAAAATAACTTCACAAGTGGTTTTAAGCATCGTCCTTTTCCTTTTCTCTTTATGGGAGCATGTACAATGAGTAACTGATAGTGTTCAGAATGGTTTTAAAGGACAGATAAAAACAAACATACCTATCTAAAAAGTAGCCATACTAACACAGTTTACAATATAAGTTTCATAGCCCAAGGCCATGAAACATATTTGGATATTAATGTTTTGCAAAAATGAATTCAAGAATTAAAACGGACTCTCCCTCTCTCTCACACGCACACACAAAAGGATAGCACATATTGAAAAATACTTACGTGTTTAAAACAGGTAACAGGAGCTGCTGTAAAGCTATTGCTATTGATGTAGTTACCCCAGCTGAAACCTTCCACAGGGACAGCTGCTAAGAGAAAGTTATTTTATTTAGGAAGCTGCTAATGAGCCATAAATCTTGTATTACCAAGAATTTGTTCGAGCTCTGTTTATACGCCATTACCTGCTTTAGTCTTTGCCTGATTTTGTAAAGTTGCTTGGTACTGAGCATATGCTGCTAATTTAGCCACTAAAGGTTGTTTTTGTAGAACTTTAGCCTTCTTTGTCGGAGGTTTACCCTAAAACAAAAAAAGCTAAGTAAATAAAGTCTTTCCAAACTCCTACCAGGAAATTTCCATAGATCTGCAGCGTATCTCTGGTACATTTAACTAAAATTAGAACAACACAGAATGGAAGTTGACTAAGTATCACAAAACTACACGTAATATTAAATAAATTTAAAAACCAGTAGCAAAGAATGTCCAAAAGATGGCTTTTGTACTAGTATTCCAACTTGAACAGCATTATAGATTCATTGTTGTTTACCTGAAAAAAAGATAGCTTTTAAAAGCAGGTCAAAATGAAGCACTTTTAATTTAATTTATACCCATGCAATTTCTTGGTATTTGTTGCAATGAATTTGAGATAGGATATAACAGTATTTCATAAAATATTATTTCAGTGTTACAAATATACCTTCAGGATTATTTCACTAATATTTTAAGTGAGCAGACAAAAAAACATTTTGCAAATCTATATAGTTAAGAAAACCCTCAAAACCAATGCTAAATAAACCTGAATTTCCTGAAATTTAGGCTAAATAAACCTTTATGCTCTCTAAAGCCAGAAAATATCTAGGGTATGAGATGCATGTAATTTCAAGTCACTACATATGTAGAATGAAGATTTTTACTGATCTTTTTCTTGCAGAAGGGCCACTGTAGCAGAAATGAAATAAAGTGTCAGCATTGTCTGGAATTTGCTCTGCTGAGCAAAGTAATTTGTTCATGACTGATACAGTTCTGAGTTTTGGCTTACAAAGTTACTCATGTGAAAATTTCAATGTCTTAAGAAACTTGACTTATCTTAAAACATCATGCAAGTTTCACAAACACAGACTATAATAAGTATATAAAGAAAATGGTGTCTGTACCGCTACCTGAAGTCTGGCCAGAATGCTGGCCTTCTTGGAGTTCGATGAATAGCTTCTAGAGCATGACACACTGCAGAAGCGTTTTGTTTTAGAGTAAAAAGCGTCACGGACACCAACCATTCCACACATCTCGCACGTAGCTAATCAGAGGAGAGAAAAAGCCAAATGTTAAGATTTACCTCAGTAAAAATTCAGAACAAGAGCAACATAAGGAAGGTCCTGTAGGTGGCACCACCAAACAGTTCCTCTGGGTTTGACCCCGTAGAGAATTGCACAGAAAAATAACTTAAAATAAGATCACCACCACAAATATCAGTGAAACACCAAGAACCTCAAGTTCATTGGTGAAAGGGTGTCTCCTTTCTGCTCCCTGTTAATTTTACCACAAGTAGAAGTGAATGACCCAGTTAAATCAGCTAAAGCCCATTTTTGTGTTTTCATGGCTCTCGAGGAAATGTCTGCTTTGAATCTGGGCCTGCCAATCTTGATTTCCTCTAAATATTTAATACTTCCAACCTGAAATAAAACCAGATCTCTTTTTTGAATCATAAATTAGTATACCAAAAAGTACCCTAGGCCACCAATATTCTCTTCTAGCTGGAATCATATACTACGGAGGTAGACAGCATCACCAACAGAGTTGTTCCATGATGAGTAAGACTTTGGGACCAACTTATGCCAATGGGACAATACCAAGATTCTACCAGAGAGTGCTCTACTAATCACTAATGATTTTGGCTAAAATATCGTTTGCCTGATGATAAAAGCAATCTTCCCTTTTTTTTTTGTTTTGTTTTTTGTTTTTGTTTTCCCCCCCCGCAGTATACTCTATCTCACAGCTAGTGGGCAGTGAACAGGTATACGCTGACAGATTTTAAACAGCAGCAGTAATGAAGTTTTTCTAGTATAGGAAGAAATATATTTAAATAGATCATATACATAACAAAGGGTAGAGAGAATATATGCCAAAGTGTAGAGAGAACACACAGACATTTTCATCAAAGCTCAAAGAATAAAAACATACATGAGAACTAGATGATTTTTAAGCTCCCTTCCAACCCAAAGCATTCTGTGTGAGAGAACATACACATACATGTGCATATATACACAACACACATTTGATGGGAGGGTGAATGTTCTCATACTATTTCTTCCCTGGCAGCAGGATTCAAAATCTGTCTTATTTCAGTTTAGCAAAAATCAAACAATTCCCCTCCCCCAAACAAACTACCCCAACCCTTCAGCTGTTACGGTCCATTTCCAGTTGGGACCAATATTTGGGATTGCACACTCACAACTCACAGCACAGGCTGAAAAACAAATATCAAACTCTTTGTACTCATGCACCACATACTTACCCATACCAGATTTGCCATCTGGATAAGTATAGACCTGTCCATTGTTCTTTATAATTGGGAGACTGGACGGCAAAGGAGCAACCTCCTCTTCACTCTCTTCTGAACTGGAGCTACTGCTCGTGTCCTCACTACAACTATCATAACCGTCAAACATCCCGAATGAATCACGTCTTTTCCTTTCTGCTCTTGAAGTATGTTCTGTCTAAAAATTAAAAAACAAACAAACAAAACAAACAACACCACCACAAACCAACAAACAAAAATCCCAAAGAATAGCAGAGCATTCTGAATGCAAATATTTTAAAGTCAAGCTTAAAAAGTTTCAAAGGTCAAAGTCAGCCTTCAAAAGCAGATGTACTAACAAACTACTCTATCAGCACAGAGATATGAGCCACATATTGCCAACGAAATTAGTGTAGTCAAAACTAGCCAATTTTTGGTATTGTGATATACAGGAACAAAAATCTATCTCACAGTCCACTGAGAATACACAGCAGCAGTCCATACATTTTTTTTCTTGGTATCTTCAGAGCTCATTAATCCTGATGTGCTGAATAATGACAGCTACAAAGATCTTATATGCAAATTAGCACATTCCAGATAGCTGCAGCCAATTTCACTAAAATTCATTCATTTGAGAAAGCTGGGCAGAGAAAAGACAGTTCAACCAGGACAGCACTATTCCCTAGGAACAGAAATGAGAGTCTCTCTCTGCTCTCATTGGCTTGTGAGGTTATCGATAAATCACTCGGCTTCCCTATGATTCAGTTTCTCACGTGTGAATCAGGAATACCTCTCTACCTCACAGGGATGTTCTGAGGATTAATACATTAACAATTATGAAGAGCTCAGTTACTATGGCAATAGGGTCTGTATAAATGCAAAAAGATAGAAAGGTGACTAATTTGCCACTGTTATATACAAAAACTTGTTATATAATAGTTTTCCTGTAACAAAAAAATCTGAGGTGAAATAAAAACCATACAGTTTTAAAACAGACATAATAGTTAAGCAGTTTCCAGCAAAGACATTAAAGAATTATAAACAACAGATTAACTGGTGGGGTTTTTTTTCTGTTGCACATCCAATATATGCATTTCAATACAGTGACAATTTTAACTTTATTAGTATCTTACACAGCTCTACCGAAACAAGGCTACTGCTACATGAGCTGCCCTCATTAAGCTAAAAAAAAAAAAAATCAAAGTATTTCCATTATCCTTCACAGTATCTACTAAGTTTGAGAAGAAATCACAGATAAAGACAAGACAAAAAAATTCTACAACAGAAGCACAAGTTAGGAGAAGGAAGCACAACCAAGAAAACAGAAAACAATTTATTAAAAAAGCCTTTGCCTCTATTTCCTTTCCAAGAGCTATTTTTATTTAAAAGTCATTGTAGACAGAAAAATAATAATATGATTGGACTTTCCCTTCTTAAATTGCATTTGGATTCATAGCTTTAAGATTTCATCACAGTAATTCCCCAAATCCCTTTTCTAGAGAGTATATGCCTGAACATCTTTATTGTTGGACACCATCTGAGCCTTTTTCTGCCACATTATCCCTTTTTTATAATATTCTCTATTCTCCTTTGCAATCTAACCAAATCCTATTATGGAAGGTTTTCCTTATAGTTAAAAGGGAAAACTGATTTCCACACTGACCCAATCCTAGCATCCAATTAAAAACAAACCCCCCCCCCCCAAAATCCCAAAACCATTAAGCACAAAAGGTTACACAATAAGGTAAACAAATTTAAAACACTTAAAGCAGCTCTGAAACAAAACAACAACAAAAAAGTGAGTGTTATGTTAATTGTGCACACATTCCTCAGCCAACAATTCAAAGCTATATTAAAACCAATCAAAGCTTAGGATAGGCCATAACTTGACAGTACTTGAAGGAACTGACATCTGCCTGAAGTGGCTAGGCTAACAGTCACAATCATTGGAGGAAACACTGAGCAATGGCAGAACAAAACCTAGTCCCGACCTGCACTGGTAACAAGTCACACCTGTACATTATTACCAATGCTATCAGCCAACAAGAGGCAAGATCAGTTATTTGTTTGTGTGTGCACATGTGTGTAGATGAAGGCAGAAGTTGAGCACAATGTTGCCATAGATACAGTGTTCTGCAAATAGTGCCAGTAATTTACAGATCAGAACACGAAGACTAGTCATCTTCCTCAAGATTTCATGAACACCTTAGTGTCTCACAATATTTAACTTTCCTTGACCACAGCCTCTGCTAAGAAATGAAGTGCAATACCATATTAACCATTCACAGCAGTAATACCAGAACACCATGATGCCTTCTAGTATTATGGATAGATACTAGCGGTGTTTCAGAGCCCATTGGCAGGATCTCCCTCCTCATTCACTCATCCTCCATAAATCAGCTCATGTGATTTCACTAAGAGATTAGGGCTCATCCCACATAAAGGAGGACTTCAGCCCTTTAGTGGAGGCTGCAGTACAAGGTAGTTTTGGAACATCCCTTTTCCATTCCCGACTGGAGAACTCTGGACCCACACAGCAGTTCTGCTTTGCCCAGTATTTTGCTGGCAGAGATTTGAAACGCTGTAGCAGCTCAGAAAGAAGTGCAGCCTGCTCCCAGTCCCTCCAACTCCTGATGCTACCAGTAGAGAAACTCTACAGCCAGCACTGCAAGGGAAGGCAAAAGCAGAAATGGGAGCTTGGAGACAAGACGAAGGACCAGTGGCCCAGAAGGGAAGACAGGCTGCTCCAGGCAAGTTGAAGCACATTCCAAGATTACAATTGCAGATGCCACAACAGCACATTTGGCTCATTTTTTTGGGTTCTTCTTTTGCATCACATACATTTAGAACCTCAATACTACTGCCAAGTCCTCTTTGACAAAATATCCACAGATGAGAAAGAAAACATTTTCACTTTATACATGGGAAGTTGGGCCCTCTACTAAGAAAATTGTTCTTCAGCAAGTTCCTAAGTAGCAATCATCAAGTTTGTCAAGTGTAACTACACTGTCAAAACAAATCTAATATATCACCTTTCCATTTACTTTATATTTGGCCAAATTGTCTCAGTTCAAGCTACAAGCAATTAAAAACAGCAGCTTTGCTTACTGTTTTAAAATAATATTGTAGTTTTTATCCAAGTTTTTGCCAGAAGTGAGCAAACTTGCCAGCTAATCTATGTAGAGCATTCTTAATCTTAATGTATAGATATTATCCAGATCATAATTCTGGGGAGATTACTCAAAATATGTTTTGTGAGACCTGGAAAAGGTACCATTTTGCAACAAAAAAACCCCAAAGTACTTTGTGTGCAGAAGCATGTGGAAGTTAGGAAGATGACATGCAAATAGCTATGCCAGAATTTTGCTAGAGCAGATCAAAACACTTCTATTTTGATAATAAACACCACTAAGGTTCTTTTTAACCCATGTTGAGAGACAGCATTTGTAGAAACAAGCCAACATCACATGGAATCTCCGATAACCCTTCCCGCAGAAGTTAGAGTTCCTATTCTTTTGCAAACCCCATCTAACATGTGATACAGAAAAAAGTTAGGGTACAACTCTGAACTCAAAGGTCAAAAATGGCATCCTTACAAAACAGACAATATATGACTCAAACAGAACCATTACTGAGATAAAACAGCTGCTTCAGTAAGAGCAGCAGCCTGCAATTCCTGCTGAGTTCTTGCAAGTGATGAGCAGCAGCATGCCTGATCAGCTGAGCAGCCAGATCTTGTCTGGCTGACAGAGAAGCACCTAACCATGGTAGCTACAGGACCTCTATGAATGGAAACCTCAGAAAGAACAGCTCATTACCCTGCAAGGTGTTCCCACTGAATTTTGATACACTGTCTATGAGAACACAGTCTTTCAAAAAGCTACCACAGACTAATAGCAGTAGTAACTTAATCTAACAATTACAACCATAGTAAGGTCAATTCATGTTTCACAATATAGGCATACAAGAAAAAGTTTCTACTCCTAGAAGATGGATCTAGCATTAAAAATCATGCTGAGGAGGTTGTCATTTCCTCAAAACTGAACCAGATCAGTGTTCTTCGCCTTCTAAAAAATGAGGCAATAGCATCCTGCCTATCCACAAAGCACACTTTGAGCAAGAGTCTGGCTTACTATAAAGCATAGAACATTTTAGCTGGTTAATACCAAAAGAGCAGTAGCTTAAGTAACTCCACCACCAATAGAGAATCTATTGGTATATTAAGCAGAAGCAATGCACAAACGAACACGTCAAACTTTTAAGCATACTGGCTAAGGCTTATTTTCCTAATGAGGTTACCGGTTCCTCAACAGGAAAGATTTTTAGACAGAGCACTACAAAGTCTAGGGTAAGCGGGAATGGCAAATGAGCCTGTATGAATATTTGCTTGGGGGTTTTCTTGCATACTTTTCTTTATTGAAGGGATGGGTGGAGAAAGGAACTCTTAAGAACTGCTTTCTTATTCTGCCCAACTTCCCATTTTCCTGTTCTTCCTCTCCTCCCTGTGAATACTTGGCAACAATGTATTTTTAAGAAATACTCTTAATTAACCATTACACAAGGCAAATGGTACGATAAAAGAATACAGTTAAGGAAACTGGTTTCCCTAAAAGCATGAAGGCAACTCTGAACAAATACGAAAAATAACTAGTTTCTCTCGCTCTCTTAATATGAAGTCTTTTACATATACAGTTGATTTTGGTCAGCACATTAGGGCATACACTCTTTGAGTGTAATAACTACTCTTTCTGCATAAAAAACTGGTCACAAAGGGTGAACAATGCATGACCAAAACACAAAATAAAACCATTTAATGTTTAATTAGACATCAAATACTTACTCAGGAAATTGCTTTAGTGTCTTGATGAAGACTATGCTCAAGTATTGGCAAAATTTACAAGAAAGTGTTTTGAAGGTGAAAATTTGCTACAAAAAACATTATTAAGTAACCAAACCCCTTGCCCTCAAGCGCATCCTTGCCCTCAAGGGCATCCTGGCCAAAGGCGGATGATCCACAACAGTCACAGAACGGTTTCAAACCACTCAAAATGGTTGTTGTTACTACTGAATCAATTTAATGCTTGAATTCAGAAAGGCAGCGATTCAGAGCTTTGAGTACAAGAGCTGTAGCTTAACAAAGGCCTACTAGCACCTATAGAGATAGGCATCACTTTCTGTATTCAGATCTAACCCCCAGAAACGTGACAGAAGTATGGACAGATGGTATTTGAAGCCAAGGTCAACAATGAGGTCACCATAACCTTCAAGCCAAGGGTCTGTGATAGGACACATTTACTTTCATCACATATCCTTAACAGATCATGCATTTCCCATAGTGTATTTCCAAGTTGGTATTAAATTTGATGCACAGCTTTTGTTTTCAAAAGTTCATTAACATTTTATGCTACAAGCTTAGTTTTGGCTTTGGCTGTTAGCATTAAGGAAACAAGACGATGGAACTAATTTATTACAACTCTTCTAAATGTAAGCTGGCCAAAATAATTTACTGTAGTAATACTAGTTTGCACCCTGTGGAACTGAAGTCTAATTGTGCCTCATAGCATGACAAAAAAAAGAAAACTCAAACATGGTACCAATTTAAAGAAAACATACTTTCAGCTTTCATTAAAAACAAACAAACAAAAAAACCCCAAAGCTAAACATCTTGGGATTCCTGGAAATCAGAACCAACCAAACTTACTTTTTTTATACAAGCAACTCACCTCTATCTGGAAATGTGCCTTCCACTCTTATTATAAGTAAAATCTCTGCTGGAAAATTACAGAAATGTTTTTTCCTGTCTCTTCATTTGCTATGTATGACAGCATTTTGTCTGAAGCCAGTTTCTGCTGTTTGCCAATGGTTTTGTCCATAGCCTCTTCCCCAGGGGGTTTCACACAAGAGGGGAGACTCTTTCATAAAAAAATATATCAAATTAGCAGGCAATTTTGGAGGGGGTGTGTGATGATTAATATGTGAAATATCCAAGTTTTGAGAAAACTGAAAATCTGTTACAAACTCCATTATGTTTCTACAAAGCCCTTACACATAGGAGTATTTGGAAGAGGCAAATACTTCACTTTAAACACTGTGTTACCGTTAAAAAAAAACCAAAACAATTTAAATATAAAAAAACCCCAAAACACACCACCAACCCAAAACCAAAGTCTTCAACACCTTAATTCACTCCATGTGCTCAGAGCTAGATTCAGCAAATTATCACACATGCCCAGAGTGTACCGACTTACCTGAGAAATGAAGGTATGCAGTAGTAGTTTGCAGAAGGTATCAAAAGCCTTGCAAAATTAAATCAAATTTTAGAAGGTAAGAGAAATGAAAGCCAATGAGAGGGAACTTTTGTACATGTTATTATTACTGCCACAGTCATCTAGCTCTTTAGGGATCAACAATGAAGAGAATTCTTACTTTCAGTCTACAATCCTTTTGCACATGCACAAGCCTACACACTCTCAAGAACAACACGTAAACTATTCTTGTGGCATAAATAATAACTTCCACATAGGAGAGTATTTACCTCTGCTATGTTCCCCTATAGCATACATTGCACACTTCCTCAAAACGATCCCTAGGCAGAAGCAACGAGTAAGGACTACTAGCCTACCAAGTTTGACTGTTTTTTTAAAGGAATATATTGTTTTAGTTCCCGTTTAGTATTCCAGATTAGAGTCTCTCATAGCTTTTTTATTCCATTCCTTACAAGCCGAAATCAGACTGCTATAAACAAATACAAATAAGTAAATGCAGGTTCTTAAAGCTGCAAAATAATTTTAATTTAAAATACAGAAGACTGCCCTGCAGCATTGTTTTAACTGTTTTTAGATGTGAAAAGTCACAAGGGTTGCCATGCACGTTTAAAATCATTATTTTTTAAATGAATTATTTTTTCACACGCAGTAGTTTCTTCCGTAATTAGCATATACTTTGTAGTAGGATTTTTTTTAAGCCACACTGAACAGAAATTGCTACACTTTAAAACATTTCCAGCAACGACCTGAAAGTGAAACTGGTTTCACGGGTTTACTGCTCCCCACACTGAGAACAAAGTCACAATATAAACAGTCATAAAAATTATATAGAGGGGAGAAACTGGATGCAAAGAATCCTGAACTTTCGAAGCGCTAGTAGTAAAGAACACAGCACTCAAAGCGAGCACGAGTGGAAAACTAAAACTTAAAGGGTTCAACCACAAGAGGAAGTTGCTGAAAAAACGGCACTTCACTGGACCACTGCGAGAACGCCTGTATCACTGAATACGAGATAATCTGAAACTTTTTGCTCCTGACCTGGAGTGCCGGCAGGAAGGAGGAGGAGGAGGGAAGGAAGGACAAATAAACCCCCCGCCCGGGCGGAGCGGACCGGAGCGGGGAGCGCAGCGCTTGGCCAGCGCAGGGGATCACAACAAAGGGGGACCGTCCGCCGCTGCCTCCACGTGCCCGCCGCTCCCCGCGGGTGACAGGCTCGGCGGGGCTGCCAGCACCTCTCACGGCCCCAGGGGACCGGGTGGGCTCAGCGAGGCTCCCCACCACCAGCACTGCGGGGAAGGCGGCCTAAAGCCAGCACCACCCCCGCGCAACTCATCCCCATCCCGCCCCCACAGAAGCCGGAGGGTGCCGGGGCTGCTCCCCTCCCACGGGCGACCGGCCGCCCCCGGCGGCTTCAGCCCTCAGCCCCCCAACCCCGCCACCGCTCCTCTCAGGCGCGCGCCCCCTCAGCGGGGCAGCCCCCGCCTCCCGCGAGCTGAGGTACTCACCAGGTCCTTTGTGTTTTCCATCAGGCCCTCATGGGCAGGAGACGCCCGCTGCCTCTGCCCCCTCCCCTCGGCTCGGCCCCCTCCGCCTGCCGCCTCCCCCTGCGAGGGGCCGGGCCCGCCGGGGCAGGAGGCGGCCTGGAAAGTTCAGCCTCTCCCTCCGCCGGCAGAACGAGCCCGACTCCCTGCGCCGGAATATCAACAACATTCGCATGGCGCCTCTGCGCAGGCGCGGCGCCCGGCCCACCGCGCGCCCTCATTGGGCTCACAGCTGTTTGGGGCTTCCTCGCTCGCCGTACCCCCCCGCTGGGCGAAACCATTCGGAAACGGAGGGGGGATTCAGCGGCAGGGCAGAGGCTGGGGGATAAAAGCAGCGCCGCCGCCGCTCATTTTGCCTTCCAGTAGACAGGTAGTACGCTCAGAGCTGTCGCTGGGCCGCCGGTGAGGGGCTGTTATTGTCACACAGGGCAGGGGATCCCTCCCGAGCGCGCAATGGAGCGTCCCAGCCGTGGGCCGCGTCACGTGGAACTCAGGATGGGAGGGGGGAGGGGAGAAAGGGAAGGCAAAGAAAGGAGGTCACGTGACAGCGCCTTGAGGCCGGCGGTCCGTGGCTGGGTCACGTGGGCTGAGGAGGGGCAGCAGCGAGAGCCTATCACGCTCGGGGGGCGGGGCGAGGAAGGCAGTATAAAGCGGTGTCACGTGGAACGTGAGCACGCCTTCCGGTTCCGGCGTGCTTGTGAGGAGCCATGCAGTGTGCGGCGGCGCCTCGCTCGGGCCCAGCGGAGAAGAAGAAGAAGAAAAAAAAAATGAAGAAAATGAAGAAAACAGTAAAGCGTCTCCAGCCGCGCGCGGAGGACGTGGCAGCTAAACGGGCAGCGGCAGAGCAGGCGGCGAAGGAAGCGTCTCGCCGCGCCCGGCACTTGAAGGCGCTTGGTCGCGCGTCGGGAGCTGAGCAGGAGGAGCTGGAGGAGCTAGAGGAGCTGGTGTTTGGCGACAGCGTCAACGTGGGGGAGGACGAGCTGCTGCAGCGCCTGGCTGACCCCCAGCGGGTAGGACTCTGGGCATTGCCCCTGCCCCGCGGCCCTCCGTAGGGCATGGGCCCCGCCGGGGGGTGGCGCGTTCGGCGGGCCCGAGCGGTGGCTGGGGCTTCAGGTCCCTGCCCCCGCCGTGTCTGTCAGCTGCCTGCAGACATCCGTGGCTGGGCTAATAGGGCCTGCTTGGTTGTTTTCAGCTGAAGGCTACAGAGAGGAAAAGCTTCCAGAAAGACTCCAGCGATTCAGAAGTAGAAAATGAAGCAAAAGGTAAAATCTTGTCTAAAAAGCCAGCCTGGGTGGATGAAGATGATGAAGCTGAGGAAAAGTAAGTTAAAGTTTGGATGTAGGAATTATGTGTCATGCTTAAGAGTGACTGTAAGTGGCTTCAGTTTGAATGATATTCATGTTGTGTGTGTTTTCTCACTGATAGTGTTGATATGACCCATCGGTATAGGAAAGACTTCATGAAAAGCGATGCTGAGAAGATCCTTACTAAGAAAAAGCTAAAAAGGAGGCTTGAAGAACAGTGAGTTTCATTAATGTTTTTGTGGCTGACTTTATTAAGATGGGATAAGATATGCCTGTGTGACATTCAAAGTAATTTTCCTCTTTACCCACTGTATTCACGTGGACTGTTTAAAGCTAGTGCTTTGTACAGTATTTGCACCACTTTTAAATCCAAAATAATAGTAAATAAAACATACATTAGTTTTGTCTAAACGAATTTGTTTAATACTTGCTTTAGTAGAGGTGCACAAACCTTTAATTTGTCCTCTAAGGAGTTATACCAGAAACTTTTTATAGCAATGTGTTGCTTTGTAAATAGGATGATGGAGACGGTAATTTAGGGTGACCTGAAGAATGAGCTGAAATGTGAACATAGTCAGATGGCAAAGTAGAACTTTAGATGTGTTTGGGTTGACTTGGTGTTAGCATGTATCACTCCAAAGAACAGTGCTTTTATGTTTGCTATCAATTAAGTCAGCCAGCCACAGAAAGCTGAGTGAAACATTAAAAAACTTAGATAGTGTTCAAAGTGCAAGTAATCTTGCAAAGTTATGCCTGTGGGTCTTGTAAGTACGTAACATATAGAAGGAAATTACTTTCTCAAAAAAGTTGGGTTTTTTTCTTATTTTGCCCTCACCCTTCTCTTGCTAGGTTTCAGCGAGCTATGGGAGGAGTTCCTGCCTGGGCTGATTTAGAAAACAGGAAGAAACCCAAAAAGACCGCAAGTGATAGTAAATAAATCCATTATTATTCTAATAAGTGTTTCTGCGTTTCCTTATTCACCTTCTTAAAAAGTAATTATTTTTTATATTTTCTCAGTTTCAGTAGTGTGATAATATGCTGAATAAGTCAGCTTTATTCCTTTCTTCTTTCTGTGTGTGTTTGATCTAATTTGTTCCTGTAAGGAATTTGTGACTTTCGATGTGGGAATATTTGTGGAATTAGCCTTTTCAATGTGCTTTGTGTTAATTAGGTGACAGTGATGAAGATGATGATCTGCTATGCAGGACTGGCAATTTTATCTCAAACTCAGAGTCCCTGCCAAGAGGTGTTTTGAAGGTAAAGGCAAGCCTATCCTTCTGCCTCGGTTTGAACCTTGTGCGCACTTTGACTTCTTTGTCAATGTTTATGTCATGCTGTCTAAAAGTTTGTCATAGGGTTTGAGATCTTGTTCTTGTAGTTTAAAGAGCAATGAAATTGACTGTTCGTCAGCATAAGCAAAAGTGTGTAAATTATATTTTGTTTTAAACTGTTTGATCTTTGTTCTAGATGACTACCTGCTTACCTGCTAATCAGGAACGTTTTGCTAATGGAAAATTGGCAACTGTGCAGTTTCATCCATCTGCTCAAGTGGTCATGACTGCTGGACATGATCGATCTGTGTCACTCTTTCAGGTGAAGAATTTTGTTCTATGCTATGTAAATGGCCACTAATACAGAATCTTTATTTTTTTTTATAAGTGTACACAAGATAGCCTGGAATGATAGACATTCTTTTTTCTCTTCCTGTGATGGTGTGCTCACAGGGGTTGTAATGTCTGTGGTGACAATGGAATTTTCCGGGTTGAAGGCATCTTGTTGGAAGAAATTTCCACCTGTGACTTCATACCAACCACTTGCAGAGTGTAGGCAGTCTTAGTTGTAGCGGAGTTTTTAGTTGAAGATTTGTTTTTAATGTTTGGTTTTAAGGTTTGTGATGACAAGGAGTAATGAGATCTTTTTTTTTTCTTAAGTTGTTTCCAAACCCTACAGTGTGGAGCAGCCCACTTTTATTTAAAAATGTAATATTGCTGTGAAGTCATTTTGGGGGTGGAGAGACTGTGCTGCAGCAGGAAGCTACTTATCCTGCAACACTCCTGCCCTGTTCCTCTGAAAACTAAAGATCATAACTTTATTTTGGAACTTTCAGCATGGCCCAGTATCAGTGAAATGGTCAGACACAAGTTGAATTTGACGCTCCCACAGGGCTGCAGGAAAGAACAACATGAAGCTAGTGTTTCTGTTTAGAAAATCACAATAGAAGATTATTTGAACAAAGTGTGGGCAAGACAGGGAAGAGTAAGAGGTGTGAAGTATATCCAGGAAGGCTGGGAGTGCCTGATGTATAGGGTGAGGACCCAAGAGCCTGGTTATTTGTCGATTGAAAAGAGGAAGAAATTGATGTTTCAAACTGGTGTACCTCTTACTGTTTAAGTCTCTTGTACTGGCTAGTTGATGTGAGTTTTCTCTGTAGAAGTATTTGGTATGTTTCTTAATATGATAATCTGTTTTTTTGAAGGTTGATGGTGTAAAGAATCCAAGAATACAGAGCATCTATTTAGAGAGTTTTCCAGTCTATAAGGCTTGTTTCAGTGTTGATGGAGAACAAGTTATAGCCACTGGTACTCACCATAAAATGTTCTTTGTGTATGACATGATGAGTGGAAGTATTATTCCTATACAGAAAGTAAGAGGTATGTTTTATAATGCTCTAAGTATCTGGGCATAGCTGAAGATGTACCAAATAGCATGTGAATTTGCTTTAAAAGGAAGTGCAGTGAATTGTTGGAGGTAGCATTTCTAATTTGTTTTCAGGCATCTTTACTCGAGTGTCTTTAGCTTTAGTTTGTATGGGACCTTAGAAGTTAATTGTTACATGTAAACAAGGTTGCGTTGTAGCTTTACTGTGACAGTCTATTACAGAAGTGAAAAGCTGAAGTGGAGTCAGGTCTTAGTCATATTCATCATACTTCTGAATATTGAGAAAAAAGGATAAACTATGCCAATTTGAAGTTCTGAATCTCTTTTTAAAGGTGTGGAGGAAAGATTTCTCAGAAATTTTGAAGTCTCTCCAGATGGATCATTTATGCTTCTAACTGGAACTTCAGGTTATCTTCACTTGTTGTCAATGAAGGTAGTTTCTTGTCATGGTTTGTGTAGCTTCAGTTTCTTGGTACCTTTTTCCTTTTGAATCTGCTTGCTTATATTTAATCTGAAAAGTGGTCTAGCTTTCAGTTGAAACAAAGGTATGACGCATACTGTGACAGCCTTTAAAAATGACCTGCTGAATCAATTAACTCTAGCTTTAGAAGATTATTTTGGGGTGTCTGGGAATTTTTTTCTCGTTGTGCAGCTCTCTTTGGGACTGGTGGAGCTAAGGCCAGTGTTCCATGGGGTTTTTAAGCTGTCACTGGAAAAAGTTGTATGTTAATGTTCTGTTTCAGCTGATTGCATGAACACTGTGCTGGCAAATGGCCTCAGCATGGAAACGGGCATCTGAGGGCGGAAAAAATATAGGACTGATTTTATGGGTGCTAGTGAATGCTGGTGTACCATGTTCATGAATCATGCCATCTACTGTGATTCATAATGCATGCAGATTTTTATTTTTCAGTTAAATTTTAAAACGCTGTATGGTGGTACATGGCTTTAGTTTAAACTTTTACTAGGAAAAATACTTTTTAAAAAAAGGTACAGTTCTGTTATATAATGAAGACCCTTCATTGAGGGACCAAATGAGTGTTTATTGAACTAGCTGGAGTTGTGCAATAATAAATTGATCGTGGACTCCTGAGTGTCAGCTTCTGCTCTGTAGGCACTTGAAAGTGTTGGTGCTGTTCTTTTAATGTCAGTGTAGCTAGCTTCAGACTTTTGTGGGACAGGAGTATGGAAACAACTTCCCTACAGATTTTTGGCAGAATAATTGTAACCATTGTTCTTCATCCTATAGACAAAGGAACTGGTTAGCACTATGAAGGTAAATGGAAGATGCACTGCATCTGCTTTCACTCCAGACAGCAGTAAAATATATAGCTATTCAAGTAAGTATTCTCTCTAACAGCACTAATCATAATTCCATTTAAATTGCATAAGTCTAAGACATTTATAGTTTTACAAAGATAATTAAATTACTTTAATTTTGGCCTAAATGGCCTAAAAATGCAACCAAGTGATCAGTCATTAAAGAGTGGAGTTAACTATTTTAGTATGCCTTTAGTTTTGTTTTTTTATAGTTGTAAATGAGCTAATAGTTGTCATCTAATGAAATTTATTTTAACAAAATAAACAAACTATGTGTTCTGTATATATGGTTTCTGTAATCTTCTTTTGTTCTGCAACCAGAGGAAGGTGAAGTTTTCATTTGGGATGTGAGAAGCAGAAAGTGTCTACACAAATTTGAAGATGAAGGTTCTTTGGAAGGAAAGTGCATTGCTGTTTCAAAAAATAACCAGTATGTGGCATGTGGGTAAGTGACTTGGATTTGACATCTTCCTCCTGTCTCATTTTGAAGCTCTTCAGTAAACTTATTGGTGGTTGGTGAGAGCGTAGGAACATGGAATAAGTTTGGCTTTATAAGGTTAGATTAGAGGTGAATATTGCCTGTTTTATGATAATTTAATTTGTTCCATGTATATCTAAGTTACCATAACATACTTAATACCAGTATCACTTCTAATGTATTACTGTTGCTATATATGGGTTTAGCGGTTAATTTTGAAATCATATTGACTGAAATTGCAAATTCTGTAGTACAAATACTAATTCAAGTTCTTCCCCCTTTCCTCTTTCCTATGCTCCTAATTTGGCTTCTGCAGTATAGCATGTTAGCATTTGGAAAGATGACTTCAGCTCAAAGTCACAAGCTTGAAAATGTTTCTCCAAGTGTACTTATTGAGATGCAACTTCAGCTAGTGTATCAATCCTTTTAAATGAGACTAGCAAATACTTAAGTACAGTATGCGTTTTCTTAGCCTACTTAAGAGGAGGATTTTTAAGTGGAATTACTCTACAGGGTATAAAAAAAATAATCAAAAAGCTTGAAACTTTAAAGAATCTTTTGATACCAATCTCTTATTGCTTTGAATTCATTCCATGTAAAAGATGGCTTATCAAGGCTCTTCACAGTTAAGTGTGTCTCTAAAAAAACCAGCAAACCTCTCCACTAAATACTGTCATAAACTCCAAAGCAAAATCAAGTTCTAAAGAAAATATCATTAGAAATTCCAATAAATAATTGGAAATTACGTTTTAAGTTGAATGGCGGCTATAGAGAACAAGATAGTATGTACTGTAAATGTTACTTTGTGATATAATCTTTGCTAATTTCTTTTTTTAGTTCAGCTTCTGGAGTTGTAAATTTATATACTACTGATGTCTGTCTCAAAGAAAACCATCCTAAACCAGTTAAAGCCATAATGAACCTAGTTACATCTGCTACATGTGTGACCTTCAATCCCACCACAGAAATTTTGGCAGTGGCTTCCCGTGAAACTGATGAGGCTGTCAAATTGGTATGTTAGCTTTGTTATACAAGCTTTTTTGTATCTTGATCAAAAATATCCCTGGTGATGTAATAAAACTGATATTGAGCAGATATGTACATTGCAAAATTTGCTAGACTGAACCGATCAGGACAGATACAAGATACTGTATATTTATAAGGAAATATTTTTTTTCCTTCAGGGAAGTTGTTCTGAAAAGAACAACTTATGGTCTAGTTTACCTTTTGTTTTTCCCTTTGCGAGGTGCCCTTATTTTGGTGCTGTAAATATAACTCAGCAACAAATGTGAATTTTCAGCAGCTGTTAACTGTAACGGTCTTACTATGTGGGGTTTTTCCTAGCTCATTCAGAGTTTTGCCAGCCGTGTCAGAATTCTGGCCAACAGTGGAACTATTGAATTAATCTGAGGGTTTGGAAGCTTACTTTTACTACTTAGATGTAATTACTTAAAAATAAATGACTTGCAATAACTGGCTTTTGTAGTGTGTTCCCTGCACCTTTCCTCCATATATAAAGTGGCGTAGGATAGGAATATAATTGAATGATTGAACTTAACATTGACCTTCAATTTTAAATTTGTACTTTAATTTGAATTTTGGTGGCTTTTTCCTAATTGTTATAACTAATCACCTATTTCTCAATAGGTACACATTCCTTCATATACTGTATTTTCAAACTTCCCAGTGTTCAGAAGAAAACAGATTTATCTTGCTCAATCTATGGACTTTTCTCCCAGAAGTGGTTTTTTCTCTGTAGCAAATAACAAAGGCAAAGCTTTGTTATTTAGGTATGTACTACATTAAGTTTCATCAATCCCAGATAACATGTTTATATTCTGTAAGATGGGGCAGATGACTGGTAAATCTTAAGGTTTGACTTCATGACTTAACTGAGTGGGGATCTGGCTTTCCCTTGTGGAGAATGAATGAGCATTGTTTATTGTCTGATTATAAAATAAAAATTGCTGCAGACAGACATCCCTGTCAAAACTGTCATTGTCCTTTTTTGAAGTAACTACTATGTAAAAAGCCAGATGTTCTCCCCATTAAAAACCAGAGGATTGAAAGAAGAACTTGACCCTTTTTGTGAGAAGGGACAAGTGGTTTTTGTCTGTTGGTGTGGTCAGGGGTAAGGGGCGGTAATAATTCAGAGCAGCAATATTCCTTTTTTTAAACTAAGTAACTCTATGTGATACTTGAAAAACTTTGTATTTTTAATGTGAGATGTTAACGATTTATGAAGTCTGACAGGGAGAATTTACAAAAAGACTCCCAAGCATGTCTGTAAAAATGTGAATGAATCTTGTGATTTGTTCTTTGTTGGAACTTGAACTGCATATTATAATGGCACTTCAAGTAAACTGAGCATGTGGATGATTGCTATGTTTTGCTACACCTTCGGGTTAGCTAAGAATACTCAAAGTGACATTATTGAGTAATTGTTGCTTCTTTGTGCTGTTCACTCAACAGGTTACTGAAAAGTTTTAAATGTCTCAACTGGTTTTTTTTCTTCAGGCTGAAACATTATTCAGATTTTTAAAAGAAGATACAGGAGAAAATGGACCAGTAACAGGTAAAAGAAGCACTAGAACTGTTGACAACACTACCTTGAGGAACTTTATTTTCATTTTGTTACCTCCACCTCTTTATAGATGGCAACAAGAGGTTCTTAATACTGTATAATCTGAAACTGTTCTCTCTGGATCACTCCTGTAGTAGGCTCCACGCGATGGGCAGGAGTCAGGCTTGTCTTGTCAGTCTCGGCTTTTCTAATAACACTCTTAGAGGGAGTTGGTAGTTCAGCTAAACTTCTGCTCATTCCTGTTGACAGTAGTTTTAAAAATCTGAATATATTTAAATCAAACTCATAGGCAGGGTTGTTAAAAACAGCTGCAGGCTGGCAGATACTTGGCTTGATCCTGTTATGAAGGTGATGTGAGCCCACATGAGTCTGCATAACTTCAAATTTAGATGATGTAAATTACTGAAATTTGAAGTGTAGCTTGTGTGCAGATACGATTTTATTGTACACTTCAACCTCTTGGAAAACTGGAAAGACTCGTCAACCTCTTGTTGGAAAACTAGAAAGACTTGTAGCCTTGACAAGTAATACAGTAGTTCTGTTTGACCCCTAATGTGGTAATGATTGGAAGCTAAACTCATTCAGACTGGAAGTGGGTAGTTTTCTGCATGTTAAGCTTGCACAAGATTTTGCAATGGCTAAATGTTTGGAAGATACTAACAAAGTTCTCTACTGATCTTTCCCCAGGTGTTGTAACCTGCAGATACAAGTATGCTCACAAATTCAAACAAGTTTATTTTATACGGAAGTTCAAAAATACTAATATAACATCTGTGTTTTTGAATGTTGTTTCTTAATAAATGTACCTGATAAGTTTCCAGGCAAGTTCTTTCAACTTTTTCCAATGTTTTGTGTAAGCAAATGATTAAGTAGATTTTTAACGGTTGGCATTCAAGCTACTGTCTTCAAAGAATGCTTAAATGTCTTTAGTTATTATGAGCATATGAAGTTTTCCAGTGCTGAAACAGAAAACATCAGTTTTGTGTAAACTGTAAGCTCTGCTCCGTGCGTTTCGCTTGAGCTTTTCCATCAGCCAGGTTCATTTGAGACTGGGTTGGAAACAGCATTTTGCTGACTGGAGGAGCAAATCAACCTGAAACCCTGTTGATGCAGGTCTTGTATGTAGGTCAGCCCAACTTAACGGGCCAGCTGCAGCTTAAAGATTGCCTAAACTAAAAGGGTAGAAACAGCACCCTCAGTTGTGCTTACTGACTCCTATGTGTCAGAATATGTAACATGGTTTTAATTCTTAAAGGAAGACCACATTCTTATCTTTCTGTGAAAGCAAAGCATCCTGAGTTATCATTTCATACTTGATTTTTAAATGAACTTGTGGAATTCTAATACCATTGGGCTCGGCAAGGACTGCTTTACAACTGTTGTTGCTGGTTTGTCTGATGGCAAATATCACCCTTCTGATCACTTTGTTCTTGAAGTGGCCACCCCTTTCTTTTTAAATACATGAAGAAAAAGTTGAGTAGGAATCCGCTACAATAAAAACCCTGCTTTGAGGATAAATTGTGACTAATACGTCTGTCTGCTTCACACGAGGGAGGTTTTTGCGCAGTAACATCAAGAGCCAAGGTGCTCCACTAACCAGTAGTGAAGTCATTAAGCCTTCAGTGAAAGTGGCATTATAAAAAAGGTACTCTGAGCATGAGAAAAAGCTAATTCTATCAAATTTTTTACGTATACGAGCCTATTGTTAAATGCTTGTCATACTGTTTTAAAAAGTATAATATTGTGTTTTCTGATATAGTGGGTTTTTAAAGTGACTTTGCCAGTGATTCATTGTAAGATGAGAACTTGATCTCACTAATTGGAGGAAAAAGTAGAATGTGCTCTGGAGGTGTTAAATTGACTACAGTGTTTAACCTTATTGCAGTGCTAAGCCTAAACTAAAGGCCCTAATATGGAAGAGTGAAATGAAATTGTAAGTGCACTTTATTAAGATGATTGCTGTGGGATTCTTCTGTTACAAACAAATCTAGCTAATTTGTCTGGGACTGAGATTTTGTTATATTTTAGAAATCTAGATGGTGAAAGTGGGTTTATGACTTCACTAGAGGGCAGTACTTAACCACTCATTTGGAGACTCAACTGCTTCATGTTACTGAACAGTATGTCTTGTGCTAGCACTGCTGATGAGTAAGGCTTTTGTTGTGGTTATCAACACAATTTGCCTTTTTTAATCATCTCTGCGTTTCACTGTTAAACTATTTAAACAATTAAATAATTTTGAATCGAAGACTTCTGAAAAGGTAGGTTTTAAAATATATTGTCTTTTACCAAATCTCACTGAAGTACCTCTGAGGTATTTTAATACCATTGAATCTGATTGTCCTGAGATTGTCCCTGTCTCTGCAGAGTATGTGCTTTTCCACTTTGCCCATAAAAGTGTGTGTATATCTATATATCCCAAATCTAGTGATTTGAAGCCATACAGCAAGTCATTAGCAGATCTAGAATTGGAACTTGAGAATTAATGGGTTCCCGGACTACTTTAGTTAGCATAAACACAACGGTTCCTGATATTTTTCCTTGCCCATCCTGCTGACATCTGGTTGTAAGAGGTCCAGATTGGATGGAGTGTGAGAGTGAATGGAAAAGGTGTTGCCAGACACACTGAGGTCCTTTGTACTTCTTGTATCACTGCAAGTGATTTCAAATAGTGGCAGGAAGGAAGGAGAGATTAGACATCTCTTTTTGCAAATTCTGTGATGTAAATTGCAAATATTAAGCTTGATACTGAGTTATGGGGAGCACTGCCATACAAGAATATTTAAGCTTTGTACTAAATACCTTAATTATTGTTGCGTTTTTGTCTTCTGCAAAACATAACTTACTGCCCCATCCAATATAAAATAGGGAAGACTTTTGCCTTGAGAAATACAGGCAACCTCAAGACTCTTGTTGCATTTCTTCATAGGTTTTGAGCAATGACACTTTCATGTACTAAGCAGGTCTTCAAGGTTGGATGATATGAAGTATTGCAAGAAGTTGAAACTCTTACTAGTGTGTCCAGGGATATTTATTTGCAATGGGATGAGTTACTATTAAGTGTACATATCCCTGTACTCTCATTCTGAAAACCCCAGCTCTTTGTCAGTTTGCCATGTGTTAAGAGTACTTAAGCTTCTGACCTATTTAAAACATCTTTCTGTTTAATTCCTTTTTTCCTAGCGTGGTTTTTTTTTTTTTCTGGCATTGCTAAGCTGAAGTTCTTTTAATGAATTATTTCTCTGCTTTTCCTCTCCTTCCATTCTCCTTGGCAAAATAAATTTTATTGATGTAGCCCATTAAATATTTATCACCAAAGCCTTTCCCCTTCAGGCTGTGATCTTGTCCGATTTTGCAAGCTAAAGAGAATTAGTCTGGTTAGCGCTTAGAAAGGAAACCTCCAAGAAAAAAAACAACCCATGGCTAGATGTTAGAATAACACTGGTTAGTTAGAAGATTATTGGGTTTTCTAGTAAGTCTGTCTTGAATCAGCTGTTTGAGAGCTGTGTTTGTGGTGCAAGTGGTTTAGCAAATTCTTAAAGGGCCGAATGATTTTTTTTTTCCTCCTGTGTCTCATTCAATATCCATGATCGCTGCTTTCAAAATTGTTTGGAAAGTTACGGTTCTGTAAATCTCTTCCATGTGGAACTGTTTCAAGTGCTACCTGATTTTTCCAAATGCTTGCTGATCAGACAGCAAATTAAATTTGCCTCTTTGGATGTAGTGCTGAACCCATCTAGTGGATGTGGCAGTCCTAGCACACCTTGAAAAGAAGCTGGTTTCTTGCCTAAGGATGTTTCTCAAAGTATTTGAAGGCCTCTGGTGAGCCTTTAAATAGATATTATTTTTTTTCTCTGATTTGTAAGATTTAGGGAGAGGATACAGAGCTCTTCTGGAGGGTGTCTGAAATACGTCTGTACAGGATAAAAGCCTGAGTTACTGCTGTCCACTGCCTCCAGGAGTACTGGACATCCAGCTGGTATCCAATACACCGCAGCATCGCTTACTCTTGCACTGAATTCTGATGTATCCTTTTGGATACCCAGCAGCAGCAATCTGCGGGGCAGTTAATGACACATTACTGACATTGTTTGGATTTCTTCTGTTGAAACTATGGAACAATGATTGCTTTTTCTGGAAAAAAAAAAGTTTTCTTGTGTATTTGGACAGTTTTGTCCTGTGCTTGTATGACAGTGAGATAGCAATACAGTCTAATCCATTTTGGGCCACTTCTGTAGAGGCAGTCTGCACCTGTGTATTTTCTTCCAATGATTAAAACTATGCAGGTTATACATCTTATTAAATTACTTTGAGGCCCCTGTGTAAAATCATATAAGCTGATCAGACACTTTGAAATGGCTGCAATATGATTTGGTTTTCATAATAGATATTGTAAAATGTGTCTGAGATCTCAGTCTTCATAGCATTATATTTTGCACATAAGATTGCCTGCCATATGAGACTTCCATTTTGTCTCTACAATATTGAATGTTTTATTGTGCTTAAACAGATGGGAGGAAGAGTTGAAGCAGAGCGGAGTTTGGAAACGTGATGCAGGAGCCCCTACTCATAATTGCTACCCATTGCTATTCTTCTGCCTTCTCAGAAGATCAGGGATCTCTGTTAATCATGGGTTTAGTATGTATTCTATTGCATTTTTCAGTCAGTTTCTACTGAATTGAGACTGACTTAAGAAATTAAGCCTAGCAAGATGTTAACAGATTTACACGGCTAGGAACTTGGGGAAGTTGAGCTTCAATTTAGGGTCTTTGAAGATGCATCCATTTTATGAAAACTGAGTAACTTCTGTCTGCAAACCCTGATGCAGTGTAGCGTTTAGCTAAGGGTCTGTATCACATACTGAAATAAACATCCTTAAACACAAGGGTTCTTTATTCCTGTTTAATCTTTGTTTTCAGCATTGGATGCAGATTGTGAAGTTACTGGAAGAGAAAAGATGTTTTGAGTATTTAAAATTCAAAGATAATTGTTCAAAAACTTGCGTTGTCACTCAGAACCTCAGCATGCTGCTGTTTGTGAGATTGTTTCAGTTACTTGGTGAAAATCTATTATCCCTGATCTACTGGGAGGAATTGCATTAAGAATGAAATAATTAAGCCACGCGTTGTTGGTTTTTTTTGCCTGTAGCTTCTCTCATGAAGGCATTGCAGAAGCAACAGCTTGTTCTGAGCCTCACTGTGCTCCATGGCTGCATTGTCCTTCCTTGGAGGATCTTCGTTTGTACAAACGTGTTAGACGCGACTGCAATCACAGCCATGCTTGCGTGTGCTCTAACAGACTTCAGTGGATGTGGGAGACCGTGCAGAGTACCTTTTTCTGCGCACAGGGATTAGATTCTGGAGATAAACTTCTTCAGCAAGCTGAACTGTTAGGTAGGTTGGAAGATATGAACTAGATTACAGAAGAAGAAATTGTGTCCCACTGATCGCTAACACTTTGCATCGATTCCACGTGTGAATTCTGCAGGGTATCAGGTTTGTACTGCTGAGTCATTCTTAAAAATACAGGTATCTGTTATTCTGTGGGACAATTGTTAGCACCCTGTCCTAGCTGCAGTATGCTGCAATTCAATAAGGGTGAGCTAGAGAGAACATCGCTGTAGTGGGAGATGAAGCAAGTGTAGATTGGAAACGAATGGAAAAGGCCTCTGATGATAGGAAATTCAAGGTTACATTTAGTCGAGGACACCCAAGAAGTGGTTGGGTAAATATAATAGGAAAATGCCATGGGATTCATGAGTAAAAGACAAATTTGTGTAAGTTAATTTTGTATGTAACAAAGCCATTATTGCTTATAAAAATATTTATGTCTATATTAACACAAACTAGTCTTTCATCTGCATAAATTTATCTAGCAGAGTCAGGCCCGGAGGCTGCCTGTAATAACTGCAGAGGACTTCGTGGGCTGTCAGTTCTCACACCACTTTGTGCTGGGATATTTCAGCTATAGCATGTGTCGCATACTGAGACGAAGCTGTAGAATAAAGTGGTGTGTACTACTTGAGATTAATTACTGTAAAAGATTTGAGTATTATGGATGGATACTTGGACAAAATTGAGCAAATCTCCCATTAAAGTTTTCTTTCTTGAAAAAAGAACATTGTTTGACTGACCAATGCTGATTTTTCTATCCCTAAATTTGTCTTGACCTATTAGAACTGTATGTAATGACATTCTAGTGTAATTGTGTAAAAGAATAGAGGCTGTACTTGGGATCCCTCAAGTGTGCGGGCTTCAGTTACAGGAAAAGCCAAGCCTGAGTGCTGTTTCCGATTGAGTGGAAAGCACGCTTTTTTGTGAATTATTCCTGTTTTAAGTGATGTGTGACATCAGCCCTGATAGCAAATGGCTTACTTGAAAGATATTGAGGAAATTCAGTAATGTACACATTATAATGGGGTGGATCAAAAGTTTTAAATTTTACATAGTTAAACTTCCCAAGTAGACCTACGTAACTTCGGAGCAAGTCTAAACTGTTGCAGATTTGAAAGCCTTTTTGAAATTCAGGACTATAAACGATACCCTTTCCCATTGTAGGATGGGGATTATGTGTCTTATTTTCTTCTAGCTTTTAAACAAAAGCTGCAGCTTCATACTTATCCCCTAGGAGTGTTGTGCAGCTGAATGCGTGTTTCTAACATTTCTCAAGGTGCTCGCATGAACGGCATGATGGGCAAGACTAGCAGAGGTGCAGATTACTGTGGTCAGAAGATAAACCAGTATTTTGCTTAAAACTCATCCTGTTTTGCTTAACATAAGAGCAATTTGTTCTTACTGCAGGTAGAATGTCCACTCGATGGTCTTAAAGTGAAGGCAGTAATTTAACAAGTCAGTGTCCTGAAGCCCAGCAGCACAAAGTCATGGGAAAATGTTAATGTATTCTTTGATAGTAATCGTCTGTACCTGCAGCCCCTTCCATTTGAAGGTTCAGAAGGGCTTTATTAAGGCAAAGCATCATGCATAGTAAGTAATACTAGGCTCATCTCATGGGTGGGGGAAAGAGGTACAGAGGTGAAATGAATTACGTGCTGAGTCAGAATTGGGAATTTCAGCTTAGTTTCTGGATTTCCTGTCACGTTTGGGTTTTTTTTTTAAACACTAGATTAGCTTGTCACATTGAAAACTGCCTTGTTCTGTTCTTGTGTGCATGCCTGCTATTTCCTTTTTTACTGGATTGCAGTTTTTGAGCGATGCTAAAGGTGCTTCATTTATTCTCCAATCTGTTCTCCTTCCCAGATACTTAAATGTGACTGCTGATGAGTACAGCATTCAGATTTTTGTGACAAATACTAGTCTGTGGGATCTGACATCCGTATCAGTATTTCTAACTAACCTGTCAGCTTTGGCAGGTTTCTGCGAAGATACTCATCTTACAAAAGTTCAGATTGTTGCAGAAAATTCACTCCTGCAGAAAAATTTGCAGGTTCCTGTGGCTCTTCTGGATACAGAGGAAGATGCAATCCAGCAATGGGAGAGGGATGGGGGCCTGTGGAAAAAACAGATGCAGTAAAGTTGGCTATGGTCAGGGCCATGTAAAAATAACTACCTTTAACATTAACTTACATAAATATCTGCATGGCTAATACTCTCAGAGATGATTTTCCATTGCGAATTGTGTCTAAGGTCCTAAACATTTTGGGTCCCCATCTGTTTTCACTCTGTATGATAGACATGAAACCTTTAAGAGACATGGGATAAACCCCACCTCCAAATCAGAAGAAGTAAATTTTTACACAAAGCCTGAAGGAGACTTTTATATTAGTTGTCTGGTTTCTTGTCAATAAAGAGAATTCCGGTGCTGTTAGGGGATTTAGGGGCTATGACATACTTAACAGTGGAAGAGTTACCCTGCAGTTAGCAGAAAGTTTAGAAGAGGCTGTCGATGAGAGTTTTAATCTGTGATGACCTATGGGCTGCACTGGTGCACTGCACGAGGCTCCAATGACAAATGGAAGCGCTCAGTAACACGCAGTCAGCATTGTATCTATTGCTGAAATAATTGCTTAATGCTATTTTGCTTATCTGAACTCGGGGCGTCTTAGTAAACAAATGTCTCATTACAATATGTACAGAATCGTGTGATACATTCGGTGTACTCCTACCTCTATCCAGAAGGAAGCTGAGAGATACCTCTGGAAACTGCATTTTGGGGGCATACCTTTAAAATTAACAGCCATAGCAACTCACTGATTTGTTTGACTATGTCCTCCAGCAAATCACGTCTTCACCTCAGAGCAATTAAAACAGTGGAACAGAACTTCACTTGAATGCGTTTACTGATTTTCTCCTGCTTTTGCCATATGCTGATTTCTCCCAGAGGGAGAAAATCTGAGTACCGTGTAAGATTTTCCAAATAGAATAATAAACGAGTGGGTGTTTGAGCTCTGAAAGGATATGAATCTCTGAAGCTGGCTTAGCTGATTTGTTATTTTAGTTGCATAGAGTAAACCCAACATTTTCAGGGGTGTTTTCAGCTCAGAAACATGTGTGTGCTTA
The DNA here is from genome assembly GCF_964199755.1 of Larus michahellis. Lineage (NCBI taxonomy): Eukaryota > Metazoa > Chordata > Aves > Charadriiformes > Laridae > Larus > Larus michahellis. The sequence continues at coordinate 8,285,569 of NC_133909.1, forward strand.
TGCAAAACATTGCCAAGAACAAATGAAGGTGATGCACGTACAATAAATTAATGAACAGGTCAGGTCTCTGGTATCTCACCTCTGGAAGATTTTACCAGCTTTTAACTACAGTAATTAACAGGTTTGTGCTGAAGGGCTCTGCGAGAAGATGAACCTCTGCCCCAGCCCCTCCTGCCCTCAGTGGGGCACGGCTGCCTGGCAGCCCAGCCAAGCACTCCTCACGCGGCTCAGCCTTCGCTCCTGCCATGAAAGAGCTTCTGTTATCCTGTACAGATGCAAGGGGGTGTTATTTGGATGCTTTTCTATGCAAGGAGGCTCCAGAAGGGCTGCCAAAGGACTGGTGAGACAAGGAGAAGGTTAACGCTCAGCCATTGATGTGTTGTACCTCAAGGCAGAAGTTCCGTGCAGGGAAGGTGCTCAAGGGGAGGAAAAACTTCATTTTTCTTCTACTGCTTATCGGTCGCCAGATTTCCAGGCACTTGGTGTCTCTGGTAATAAGTATCTTAGCAGTGTGGCTAATGAGTGATAGAAAGCTGGTATTACAGGTCCAGCCTACTGCTTCAGTAAGGCCTATGGCTGCTCCAGTCTGATGCTTTAGAGAGTCCCAAAATTCCCAAGTTGCTCTTTTTCTTCTTTTCTGCCTTTCCCCCGATCTGTCCTCTGGGATCCTCTTCCTTGGTTTCAGGCAGACTCAGAGAAGACCTTAGACAAAAGGTTGCAATAGGTCTCCAGCTCAGCCAGCGCTCTTAATCTAAAAATATGAGGCACGTAATTGCTGTTAACACTCATAACAGTTTTAAGTCTGTGCAAAATTAGCCAGTATTTTTAATGGGGCTACTTCACAATTAGATTATGTTCCTGATGAGTATGTCATTGCTTCATTAGTTTTCTCCCTTCATAGTTTTCCCGCATTTTGATAGCAAATGATCCTTGGCTCTCAAGGACACAGCCAGAGCGCGTGTTCCTGTGCAGCACACGGTGATACCACGTAGAGAGGTACTTTACTATATAAAGTGGGCATGCTGCTTCCAGAGATCGGCGTAGTAAGAAGGGGTGGGAAGAAAACTTGAAAAAATTAAGTAAGTTTAGTAAATTTGTATGGTAAGGATTTTGTATACTTATATATATTGTGGTGATGAAAGTGAAGAGATTTATATACTCCAGCTACTAACATATACTTCATTAACTTTATTAGACAAAATTACTTAAGACTTCATAAATATCAAATGCTAGTCCCTGCACACAGGGTGGTATCGCAGCATTTATAAGCATCATTAAGTGCTGGAGCATACGCTTCCACATGTATGTTGTAGCAGAAGCGAGATAACTCTAAAGAACTCAAATGTACATATTTATTTTCTGTCAAACAATTTCATGAATGCATGGGAGTTTTGAAAGTATTTCAAGGAGTTCTGTGTTTCATTAATTGTTTGTACTTACGCTTTATTCTGAAGTTTTTACCCAGCAAAATACCAGCTGGGGATGTTGGGTGTTTCTGTCTGGATGAAGGTTTATGGGGTCATGGTCTCAGACTGCAGAAACTCTTGATTTTTGAGATGCTGAACACCCGTGTCTGGCTGGAGTCAGTAGGAGAAACTCGGGTCACGTGTTGTTACAGAGGATCGGGGTTCAGTCCTTCTCCTCCTGCTCTCGCTGTGTGGAGTAGTCACAGGGTTAAACACTTAAGACCTACTTAATATCAACTATTCACCTCTAAGCCTTGCAAATGAAGCATAGATTCAGCAAGCCCTTACAAAATGGAAAAAAACTTCAACATCATGAGGCTGGGTCTTATTCCCACAGAATTCAGAAGGAGCAGGTACACATTTCTCCATTTTAGACTATTTCTTACTTACAACACTAGATTTTTTTACCATACTGGGCAAAAGCTCTCTTACTCATACCAAGAACTGTGACCATCCAAGGTATTTTACAAATGGCTACACAATGAATTTGTGCCAGAAACAAGGACAGGTTGAACTTGTTAACGCTGTCACATTATCAGGTTAAATGGAGAAGTCTTTGGTAACTGGTGTGTGGTGGGGTAGCTGGGCTGCGGGGAGCTCTACTTGAGCAGGCTCAGACAACAACCAGAAGCTCCCTGCGTGGAGGAGTTCCTTGGGTGACGTTGGGAAGGCAGGTAAGAGTTTACCTACAATATTCAGCTATTGGAATAGTCTCCCCAGGGAAATGGTGGATTCTTCATCATTATGACACTTTTAAGATTGAGCTGGATGGGGTGTTGGATGGTCTTGTCTAGGCTGTGCTTTCTCTAAGAAAGGTTGGGCCAGGTGATTGTTGAGGTCCCTTCCAACCTGGTATTCTGTGATTTAATACAATGCTTTTCTGAATCCTTGAGGTCAAAACTTTGCCTGTTGGTCTAGTCGTGCGATGCTGCTGAATTGCTTTGGTGCAGCTCAGAGCTGAAGTTCCAGGTAACAGCTCTGACGAGGTGTTTCTCTAGACATTTTAGTTTTGTTATTTTGATAACAACTGAGTTCTGAAGAAGGGCATTCCCGAGGGAATTTAAAGGATTTTCTTCAAAGCCCCAGGGATAGATCAGTTGATCTGAACATGGTGAGCTGTCTGGAGTGCAGTATTATTATTATTGCAGAAATTGTCTATTCAGGCAGGACCCCTTTCCTGAGAGATCAGTTTGTATTCACAGATTTATAACAGGAAAGCTGTGGGGATGTAGGCCAAAAGGAGTTGCTGCCAGGACAGGAGACTGCTTACCTGTTTCTTGGTCTTTTCCCTAATTCTCAGCTCCTCGCTGGTGGTTGTGGGTCTGCTGACTGTCCCCAGGGCAGTGTGGGTTGCCAGTTTACAGAGGAGGGAGCAGCTGCTCTGCTCCTTTCTCGCCTCCCCTCTGCTCGGATTAGCTTCCCACGGTATCATCTGATTGAATGGCTGTTTGTTCATTGCTAATCTGCACTCACAAAACTAAAAAAGAACAAACAAAAGAATGTTAATGTGTTGCTGTGACTAGGAAATTCATGTGTCTTCAATGTTTAATATTGAGAACCCCTGAAATTAGTATCCTAATTAATACTGCTTTGAGTTAATCTGTACTAGTGATTTTTTTATCATGTTAAATGTGTTAAACATGTTGATGTTTGGTAACATTCATGATTGGGTTGGACGGGGCTCTGAGCAACCCGCTCTAGCGGAAGATGTCCCTGCTTGTGGCAGGGGTTGGACTAGATGGCCTTTAAAGGTCCCTTCCCACCTGAACCGTTCTGTGGTTCCGCATGTGACCGGTTATCCCGAAGGCCCTCCAGCCTGGCGTTAGCCTGGTTGCATCTGCAGCGAGCTCAGCAATGTGACTTTGGAAGTCAGCGGGGATGAGGAGAGAGGCAGTGGCGCTGCGGGAGCGGGTGTTGGAGCAGAGGTGCGTCCCTCCTGCTCCCGTCCCACAGGTTTTTCCATTTTCCTTTCTGTGTGTAAAGCTGTTCCATTGCTCTTGGTGTGTGTAAAATTACTGCGAGGTCTTGCTGCGTAGTAATTCTTAATTGTGTTAGATATGTCTCCGTGAATTATGCTGACAAGGTTGCCCAATGTTGCTTAGCACCTCCCCTTGCCAGTTTAGGGATGGAGCTGCTGTTCGGGTACGTCCCTTACAAAGGTGGTAACAAGCTGCTGGCTGGGTTTGTTGCTAATACCTGGGTGCGCTTCTAGGTACCCTGTTAGGCAGTACTTTTGTTGATGTGGTCCCTTTAAAGCTAAAAGAGCAATAGATGATTTGTAAGCATGAAAAAAGACCTCTTATTTAGTCAGAAAAAATTTTGTACCAGCTCTGCAAAGAAGCTTCACGTTTTTAGGTGTAAATGTCTTGGAAAATCTCAGGAAAAAAAAAAGAATAAATCAGTCTTTTATAAATGGAGCCTTCTGGTACTCTGACTCAGAAGAAGCATATGCAGAGTAGTTTGTATGGATAAACGTTCTCTCAGCTGAACTGCTACCCAAGGGAACAGGGTGTTCTTTAAAGTTCAAATCAAAATTTAAATCTTTCATATGTTCTCCTTGTCTAATAGTATGTAAAAACACACAGCTCTCTTATTTTCCTCCCTATTTCTCTGCTTGGGCAGAAGGATTCTCATTCTGGTAAATCTTTCTCTAACTGAATGAAAACGTTGATCTGGAGGGGAAAAAAAAAATAGTTATTAGGCCATGTGGCAGAATTTCTGCCATGATGTGGGTTTTTTTGATCTGTGTGAGAGCGCACAGGAGTGAAACAGCTGGTGAGGCTGTTTGGGGCTCTCCTCTGATGTACGATCTCCAGCATCGCGTGTGTTTATGATCCTTGGGTGTGCTGTGCTGCTCTACAGCTCCCTGTTGGGCTGCCCTGGTCCAGCGGCTCTGCCAGGGGGTACTGCCTCTGCTGGTGCTGCTTCTGATAGCTGCTGGAGAAAATTCATTTGCTGAGATAAATCACTTTCATTGTGATAAATTCTGTTTTTCTTCCCCTTACGTCTTTGCTTCCCAACATCACTTCTTTCTTTTTAACATAGCTAGCCCAAGTGGGATAAAAGCAAAGAGTAAGTTGCTGTACCCTAGGTAAAATGTATAGCTTTTGAAAAGCTCCTACGGCTCAGGATGTTAATTGTAACCTGGGACTCGAGCTTGAGGAAGTAAATGAATAACCTCAAACACTGCTACTGGAAACGGGAAAAAGAGTGAACAGTCTTTTCCCCTAAATGTGCCACTGTAAGGTCTCTTTGCAGCAGTTTTAGCGATGGCATAAAATCTGGAATTTTTTTTAAAATCCAAAAAGTAGTCCCAGGCGTGTGTATATGTACCAGGGCTGTCCCAGAGTTTTTCCAGTGTTCGGGTAAAATTGAATTGTGTAACGGTGACGCAGGTGGGGGAGAGCAGGACTGACGAACCCTTTGAGGAGCAGGTGTGAGACCGCAGCCTGACCGCTCGGTGGAGCTGAGAAAAGGAGGGCGATCAAGAGACTTGTTGCATGGCTGGATTTCTTCCTTTTTTCTTTTGTTCTGCCTCCTGTTTTACCTGGGGCTTATCTTGCTTGTATGTACACATGCATAAATCCATTTTCAGCTTCTCTCAAGTAAGGCCTGAATTCATTTCCCTTGTGTATTTTTACTGTGTATTAAGATGGCATCTGAAGGTCCAGCCATAGAGCAGAGTCCCTTTGCTGTACGCAGTAGGTACGCACAAAGCAAAAGGATGTTGTCTTCCCTCCAGAGGTTTCCAAGGTTATTTTTTGCAAAAGAAAAACCAGTTTTTTCCAATTTTATTTTTCGTTCCGGGGTAGCGAGTAGATCTATTCTGCTGTTTAGCCATGAGTAACACTAAAGTCACTTGAAGAGTATGGAAGAGGGCTAAAATAATGTAACAAATCTTCTAAAAATTTAAAATGAGCAGGTTTCATGACCCAGAAGATTAATTCAGAGAGAATCAAGTGATACATGGCAGAGGTAAGACATCTGATGAACAGCTCTGGTACAGAAGGGCAAATGATGTCAGCTTCATTTGGAAGTAACTGGGTTTGTACATGGCCAGCATATCAACTACAATAACCCGACCTTACAATAACCTGACACTACAACGCCAGTACAAATGGACAGTGAAAGCAGATGCTTTATTTTAATATTCAACTAGCAGCACTTCAGCAACACCTAATTAATTTATATATAGATATATTTCTATTTGAGAGAGAAAACCACTGTAAAGCTGGAATGTTCCTACAAGTGCCGGTCTGCAACTTTTCCTGGCTTGCAAAGTGTGAGTTTGTTGCTGAGGAAGGGCAGGTGGTCCAAAACCAGCTCAAGAAGTAAGGTATGGACTCCAAATATTGTGAGTTCTTTAAGACCGTTTCTAGTTGGTGGACAGAAAATAACCACCACCTGATGCCTGCTCATTCCAGTCTGCAAAATAAGCTGTTGGTCTCAGTTTGTTCTTTAGTAGACAGGTATACTCATCATCCAAAAAATTCTCATCAAATTTAGCACTAATTGGCTGCCTTGCTGGCAGTCTTTGCTCAGAGACGTAAGTGTGAGAGCAACACAGATGTTAAAACATCCATTTATCCTCAGAGTTTGCTCCTTTTCAGTCTGTCTTGTACTTTGTTGTACTTCCTCATGAACTTTGTTGTCATTTATGTCTGTGCACTCTGAAGGTTAAAGAATGTGGCCCTTTGTCTTTTAGTAAAGCAGGTGTTTTTTGCAAACATTCAGTATTTTTATGAAGCCTTGGGGTGAGGCAGTGCCCCAGATGCTATCAGGTCAATCGCTTGCAGGTGAGGTGTTTTTGATGGGGTGGAGCCACAGGTGTGGATGATTTCTGCAAGCTCTGTTGAAGGGACTGGTATGCAGAAGAACTTTGTGAAAAGGGGTGAATTCAATGTATCCCTCCACAAGCTTGTTTGCAATCCTGCTGCCATGTATGAACACTGTCCACTGAAGGAATCTGGTGTTAGCAAATACCTGCGAGTGCTGGAATCCATCCTTGGGATTCAATAACAGACCCGTGCACAGGTAAATCTCTAGTTCTCGTTGATCCTTACAAATCCGTTACCATTATGGTCTGGTCAGTTTTTGGTTGGTTGGTTTTTTTCCAAGTGTCCCTTTCTTTATGGTGTTCCAAGTGCTCCATGTAGATAAGGATTCCCCAGGCAAGTGTGTTAGGAAACTGTGGGGCTCTGTGGGCTTCAGGAGCTGTATCCCTGAAGATATCCTATTCTGCGTCAGAGGATTTAGGGTTCAGCGTGTTGGTAATGGGACTCCATTGTGTATGTATGATGTTCTGTTGGCTTAGTAAATTTTCGAAAGCAAGCTTTTTTTTGGTAAAGATTAAAACTCTGCTGACTATTTGACTGGCTGAATTAAAATCTTAAGAGTTCAAACCTCTCTGTCTCTCTTTCCATGTTCTCTGACTGCTAAATGATTTTTATTGTATTTCCTTCCGTGCGATAGCCTTATCACAGACTGAAATGCTTCCTCAGACGGAACTGATGAAGTCTCAATTTTACAAATAGGCTTCATTTACAGTTGCAGCAGCCTGTGAATATTGAGGCTGCTTTCCTTCCCCCCTTTGCAGTTCCAGAGTAAAGAGCATGCAGCAGTGCGAGGAACACAACCCCTAGCTTTTCAATTAAAAGTCCTTATTTCCAGAACTGGGAGCGGCGGGGGGGGGGGGGGCTTTGTCTGGAATAAGTGCAGAGGGAAGCAATGGCTTTTAATTTTCTTTGATCCGATAGTCCACCGGAGGTACCGTCCGAAGCAGTACCCCTGCACTGTTTCTACCGTGGTTCAGCATCGCACCAGCTACTTCTAACCTGCATGGAGCTGGAGCTAATAAATACAGAATGGGAAAAGCACGTTTCCTATTACCATAGGGCATATATCCTACTTTATATAGCTCTTTTAAAACCATTAAAAATGAAGAACTTGCTTAATGAGTTTTAATTAGGCATTCTTTGGCATAATATGGGCTTACTGTGTTTTCTATAGTGGGTTCTGTGGCTATGATTGTGTATCCCTGTGTTTCTCTGCTGCTATTTGGAAAGACTCATATTTTTACAGGAACATAACCCATTTTCCCTTTATTGTAATTGTTTTGGAATAAGAAGTAATCATCCAGGACTGACCAACTTGTTCTACCAAACACTCTGTTCTCAATTCTAGTAAATTGCTTTGAGAATTGAACAAAGCTCTGCTCAATCATGCAAGATATCCATTCTGAAGAACACCAGGAAAGTAAACCTACTTTAGCCCATTGCAATCATCTTTTTTTTGCTTCTTAAAGATAAAACTGTGAGAGCATGATTCCAAATGCATGGAAGTTACGACTCTTCATACACTGAATAAAGAGATTAGTTTGATTAAAATAACTTCATGTTCCTCATCTAAATCCCCAGACCTGACAAGTGTTTGACTTCTAATTTATTACTAATAGAGAAATATTACTTTGATAAGAATCTTCCATCTGGATGTTTTGCAGTTACGAGTGAAGGCATCGCACTCTTCTTTGAAGGGACCTGCACAGGGCTGGCACGTGGCAGCATGAGGTGCTCTTACTGCCTTAAGGCGCTCATCTGGCCCCTGGGTTTCGACTTTCCTTTCTTCTCTGCACTGGAATGAAAAAGGGCCACCCGCGGCTTGACTGCTCTTGTGTCAATTCATCTCTTATGTTTCTTTAAGCTTATGCTTTTTTAGGATGGCCAGGACTTCAAAGTTTTGCTGATATTTTGGTGTACAATATTAAACCAACACTGAGCCATTCGGTGATCAACTGCTGTGCTGTCTGGAGTGTGGTAAGTGATGCACCACTTCAAATCTGGCTGCCAGATGTTACTGCAAGCTTTTTGTTTGTGTCTTGATTCATAGTTATTGCTGAGATAGAGACTTCCTGGAGCTCGTATTTCTCAAACTTAACACAGAGCAGCCACTGGTTGAACTAAGAATTTTGATAGACTGCTATCCTTGGTGGGTCAGGTGTGCATTTGGTGGGGGTTAAAAATAGTAACCCATCGGTGTATTAAAAGAGAATTCTTCTGCTGGAGTATGGTAGTTAAATTCAGCAAAGCTCAGCGTGGCACCTGTTGGGGAAAAAGCTTAAGGATTCCAAAGGAACAAAATATGAAAGTGGTCTCACTTTGGCAACTCGTGTAACTGTACCAGAAGCTTTTTTTTTTAGTTACCAATTGAATTGCATTTCACCTCCCCTGCATGTATTTGCACCTCGTTACATAGCTAGTTGCTCCTTTTGCACACATAATGAAATTTGGAGAAGTTGAGTGCTTCACCTTGCCCCAGTTAACCTGATAGCATTAACTTGCATTAAAAAAAAAAAAAAATCTGTTGTGAGGGACTTTTGGGTTGAACTTTCATGTTTTGCAATGGTGAGCAGGACATATAGGGATCATATGTAAATAGGAAATGTTTGTATCCACATCTGTGTGAAGAGCTTTATGATGAATAGAAAATGATGAATGTTAGATGAATATTGCTGAATAATGGAGTGAACATCTGTACACTCAGGCTATAGCTTCATAAACCCAGTATCCAAAGCTGTCTTGGTCTTGGTTAAGTTCAGAAGAGTGATGGGGCATCTGGACATGGAAATATTGCCGGGCTTTTGGCTCCACAGCTGGCCTGGGGTGCAGACTGGCATGAGGGTAGGAAGGACTGACCAGAGTCTGGTGCTGGGGCTGCTCCTCTCACAGCAGCCGCAGCATGCGTGCGGCAGGGACGGTGTGTATCACAGCGTTACAGGGCAGCAGTAACTTGCCCAGGCATTTTATTGGCAGTATGTCCATAGATACCATCTTTATCCCCTGTGCTCCAGACTAAACCTCCCAGGAAAATGCTGTCCAGAATAGCATCTTGTTACCTGGACTCTTTTGCTGTTAGTGCTACGTAGATGTCTGTATAGATGGGAAAAGATCTCCTGCGATCTTTCATCTTTCTTAGGTGCTAGCACATTACCTGTCAGATTGGGGTCTAAATCTTTCCACTTTTCTTTTTTTCCTCTGTCCGTGTCATTTATTCCTTTTATTTGTTGTTTCATGTCATAGTTGGTTAAGTCTGAAATTAAGCGTGCAGACTTCAGTGCCGTATCGTGTTCTCGCAGTAACGCACAGTGTAGCCACTGGCACAAGCGCTCTCCCATCTTCTTAGGGAAAGAAAAAAGGTAATCAAAGTTTTTATGGGAATAAGAAAAGTGACGTTGGAGGTACTTATTGTTCACAGAAATGCTGCCTTTTCCAGAAGAATTGTGTGAAGGTTTCTTATATTTCATCGTTTCTATTTGTATGGAAGATAGGTAGTGACTACTTGACAGAAACCATCCACCTCTTGAGTAAATAATATTTTATAGGCTTCTATAGACTTTCTTTCCTTTTTCTTTTAAAGATTATAAAATAGTAAATATGACAGGAACAAAAAGTTAGGGCTTTGAAATCACTGGGGTGTAACAAGCTAATAATGATAGAGCCTTTGAAAAGGGCAGCACACCTGGGAAAACACCAGCATTTTCAAGGCCAGTGTAAATTCAGGTTAGTAAAACAACTAAATAATGTCATCAATTTTATCAGTACAGGCATCTTCAAACACTGGGCAGAGTGCTGCTGTGTCTTCAGTCTACTTTTTCTCCATGAGGCTTCTGTTTTGGAATAGCAGCATCTTTCATTAGTACAAGCTGTTTGTGGTTGGTTCTTTCAGTCTCTACCAAAGCAAAACTCCCACTGAAAATCTTCGCACCAGCCTCTTAGTTTTGAGTGACATAGATAAAATCAGGTCTGTTTTTCATAATGTTTTTATATATATATATTTTTATATTTATATATATATATATTTATATATTACATTGGAGGTACTTATTGTTCACAGAAATGCTGCCTTTTCCAGAAGAATAGTGTGAAGGTTTCTTCATTCTATATATAAAAGCCCTTTAAAGATATGTAAAAGATGCATTTAGTAAAATCTAATTAAGAGTTCCTGCTTTTAAGTCAGTCTTGTAAATAAAAGCTACTTAATGCCTGAGACACTATGTCAAGTGCTAGTTCTAGAAATGTCTTTTCACACACATAGAAATAGGGCTAATTATTCTCCCTGTACACTGTTTATGCGTACAGTACACTCTAATATTACAAACAACTAAAAAAAATAATCAATAGTACTTAGAAAAAGGAAGGAGGATTTTATTAATTCAGTGGAAGAAATCTTTACCCAGAAGAGAATCCCGGAGTCGGTCTGTGCATGCTCATGGTGCTTTATGGGGCTCATGCATACACAGCGTCGAACGCATCTGCGCAGGTAATTCCCAGTGCTCTCATACGGAGCACTCGGATACAGGTGGCTGCGGCTGCCAGACAAAGACTGTAACCTGTTTCTGTTTCTCTGTGTCCAGAAGAGGCCGTGCTCTAGAGCAGCCGGGTTGTCCTGGCAGGTTGCAAATGGCTTGTAGCCTGTTGGACAAGGTGGAGATTTTGTACTGTACGTGCCCTCTGAGCTCTGTATTCCCAAAAGAACATTGCTTTTTTAAAGCTTTAATTCTTCATCATGGAGACTCACCTTGCTGGATGTCAAATAGCTGACAGAAGTAGGTGCTGAGGGCAGCCTTATTTTGTGAGCTAGGATCCGGAGCTTACGTGGCAGTCTGGAAATCAACATGGCAGAACAAGTAAAACTTGAAGATTTTTTTATAATCTCTATATACTAATAATGTTAACATGTATAAATTGGAAGCTGTAAATGAAGTGATCAATTTCCTTTTGGATGATGGAAAAATAAATCATAAAAATAAACAGGAAAACAATATTCTAGTCCTTACAATTAACAATTTTTCTGGTTTCTTGCAAGTAAAATTAATTGCTCTGTCTAGAAAATTGATTGATCCATCATTATGTATTTTACTGTTGCAGACTTATGCTTCATATACCTATATTCATTTTATGCTCACTTGTGCAATACCTTATTGCCTTGGAAAGGTCTTTCAGTATTTGCATCTTTATGGGATGGTAATTCACTAATGAAAGAGCTTCTCTAATCTTTGACTGCCGGTGAGCAGTTTTCCTCTTCTCAGGGGGAGAGAGAGCAGAATAGTGCCATTCCAAACTAGCCTCGATAGGTGCTTCCAGAATGGGATAGCACGAATGTAATTTGTTTGACTGCATCATAACCACTGCCTTCACTGCTATTATAGTGGCAGGTAATAGGGAGGAGAGAGAAGAGAGAGTGTTCAAACTACTGAAAAGAATGAACGATTAGACTATACGGTAAGAGTACAGTGCGTAATCTGGCTAGGTTCTGGCTGAGGTCAGGGAAAAGCAATTACCCAGCAATAACTATGTAATAACGCCAGGAGTTTGGGCAAGGAAATGGCACCTGAGTGGTTAATGTACTTCAAGGTTGCGGGGGGACCACTGGCATCATGAGATCTGGCCAGACTGTGCTGTCCTGGGCACCCTGTTGTAAAATCCTCTGAGAATAGTAAATAAAGAAAAGGAAATATGGTATCCAAACAGAAGGATATTGATGGTCAAAAAAAAAAAACAAAACCAAAAAAACAACTATTTCTCCATGTCGCTGCTTATAGACAAATTTATGATGGAAAAAAGACATTTGTAACTGCTGATGCAATGAAGTTTTGAAATAACTTTCCTGTTGGAATTGTGGAAGGAAGATAAAGCTTGGCGGCTTTATGAGAGGGATTATCACGCTCTGGTTTCCTGCTGCAGGAGGGGTCACAATAGGAATACAAAGCCCAGCTTGGTGTGGTAGAGAAAAACACACTAAAAGAAATAAATTTGAAACATCATTTTTTTTATGCCTTTTTTTTATTATTTAGTACTGTATTTTCTCATTTAAAGTCTCTTCAAAGTTTGAATTGCTCATAGTTATGCACGTAATTGACTAAGACTTTCTAGTATCTAAAGAGGCACCTATTCGGCACAGTTTCTGGATTATTGTCTCTTTAGATAAAAATCTTCAGGGAAAAAAAATTGCACTTTATGATGAAATATTCTGAAACCAGCGATAGAGTGAGACTACATTACATTTCTGTAACACTTTGCATTCAGCATTTTTGAGCTTGCCAAATTGAAGCAGAGGGAAGTTAGGGAGGATTGTTTAAAGTAATTCTATCACAGGCAGAAGTAGAACTAGGAACCTGTAAAGCCCTATTTCTTCTTTTTATATGGAGTGATCTTCCCTGAAAATGCCACATGTAGCCTACAAAAGCAACTGGAGGTTCGTTCCGTGTGTAGCCTGTGGGGAGCACTCCTGGCTTCTTGCTAACGTTGGAGTGAGTGCTCCGAGTCTGTATCTGTACTGCATCTGTCTCTAACGCTGCTGGAAAAACTATGTGTTTCTTTTTGGCTTAATACAAATCTCAAGTTAAGGCCTTTGCGTGACTGGATGTGTCTGTAGCGCCTGCACTGGCGATGCAGTTTGCCTGTGGCGCAGAGGACGTGGACCCACTTTGGAGGAAACGAATGAAATTTCCCATTGCCATGGTCTCCTGCTGCCACGCACGCGCCTGGGTGGGGCTGAAGGAGTTTATTGAAAGAGAACATAAGCAGGGCCAAGATATTTAATTTTGAAGTGATGGGTGTTCTTCCCTTGATGTTTTTTTTTCTTTGAGAAATATGAGTAATTGTGGGTGCTCTCAGCTGTTAAGAAATGGCTGGTCATTAAACCAAGAAATTCTAATTTCAGTAGATTTTTATGAGGTTAATAAATACATATAAACTAGTCATTAGTGTGTGGATAGCACTGATGGAAGCTACTTTTTTTTCTAGTGAAGCACATTTTTTAACATCTTAATCCTGCAAAAAGTCAACTTGACCCTATAACTCTCCTTGTTGATGGTCATTAAGCGGGAGGCAGCACCACCTCCTTCAGGTTCAACCTATCTTGGGATATAATAACTGACAAAACTCTGGTACGTTTTGATAGTATTTTTTTTTCCCTGTATGGTTTTTTCTGCATTCGTTTCTAGTAAGGTGATTTTGAGCCATCACCCTTGGTTGACATCTCCCACCAGAAACATGGGATTTTCTCTAATGCAGATTCCCCTTACGAGTTGTGGGAACAGGCTTGTGATGGGCTTCAGTTTGGTTTTTTCCATCAGTAATGCACAGCCGTTCAGGGACGGGTGTCTCTGAGCATGGGCTACTACTTCTCCATATGAAGTGTCCCCAGATAGTTGGGTACATTCCTTCCAATTATCAGTTTTCATTCCTAAGTTACGTAACCTTCTTGATCTATGAATATTTCCCATTAATTAATGGATGCATCAAATATTTTCAGTCATGTTTATTTTTAACATAACATTATTTAAAGAGAGTGATGTTCAATTAATTGTGGAAATTTGATTATGACATTCTTAATTCAAAGGATTTTTGGCATGTATTTACAGGTATTCTTTTAATGGTAAGATTTTTCTACCATGTGTATGTGTTAGTATTTAAAAATGCTATGCGTTTAAAGAAAATAAAGCAATATGAATTTTAAACACCTTGGTGCCACGTGATGGCACTCATCTGTTCCTGTTCATCTTAATGAACTTCGGAAAAACATTTGCTTTGCACTGAAAATATTCTGTTTGGACTAAGGATGTCATATGATGTAAAAACAAGAAAAAAACCAACCCCACCTGGTTCCACTTCCCCATTTTGTGGTTTGTGGTTTTGGGTTTTGTGTTTTGTTGTTCCCCGCCCTGACAAAAGGAAGCTATTATACCTTTTTAGAGAAATTTTGGGAAAAGTCCTTTTTTTCAGAACCAATAATGGTCTTTTTACGGCTGCTCAGTGTATATGAGGTAACATTGTATCACCAGAAGTAATTTCATAATGAGAAATCTGTTGAGGCTCCTTTGCATGTTGATAACAACAGCAAGTGATGCCTGAGGCACTGTCAGATACGATGTAAGCAAGGTGGTGCCCCTAAACACGAATCTTTCAGATGGCGTAAACAAGAGGGTCAGACTGTAAATCGAGCCTGATAATAGAGGCAGCTAATTCTTTTCCTTCGATTTCTTTTTCATTTCACTTTTATTTCTCACTTCTGCTGGCATTTATGATTGCACTGTTTGCTCCTTGTCATTTTTTTCTGCTGTATCGTGCTATCTGCTTTCACAGTTTTGTAATACGAATTTTAACCCTTGTAGAAAGTACATGCGTTGCTTTGCTTTCCCCACATTAGACATGAATGGATTAGCCGTATCTCTAAGAAGACATAAACTTTAGCTGCGTTAGTTTGTATTTTAGGAATGGCATTTAGTCTTTATAAAGAGGCTTATATCTGAGAGGAAAAATGTCTTGATTACTGCTGAGCTATGTAAGTGAAACTAGTATCAGCCCAGTGCTTTGAAATTTAATATAGTCATAACAAGGTAGTTCTAATTTAAACTAGTTAGCCAAATTCAGCATAGACCTTGATCCTACACCAATATGGAATTTGAACTAATTGGAAGTTGTGGCAGTGAAAAAGCTGATCAGAGAGAACATTATCAGGTGGTACCATGGATGCTGTGATTGGGGGGGTGGGACGTTATTGAAGTAGTTTCAAGCTGACTGTCACTCTTGGTGATTTACAACAAGAAGCACCTGGCCTTCAAACATTCCAGTTTTTCTCTTATGTCGATGTGTCAAAGACATGCAGAAACAAACTGGTCACACACGCAAAAAGCCAACTAAAATAAATACTTCGACAGGATGCGCTACTAGCAGCAACAGTGTGCATCACTGGCAGAATACCTGAAGTTCATTAGGGACCGATTTTAGTTTCTGTTTTCCCTTTCAAACCAAACTAATAATTTCGTGCTTTTTTCCCCTTCTGCATTGGATGGAGATCCTCACAGCAGTGCAGGGTGGTTCATTTTATCTGCCTCAGCTGCTGGGTTGTGCAGCCCGAGTGTCTGTATCCGAACCAGCCCCGGTTGAGTTGTCCTCTTCTGTCTGTGTGACCGCACTAGGACCAGTCGGTTGGGCCAGCTGATAACTTTGTGCATCAAGGATGCCATTGAAGGCACCTACAGGATAATTTTATTGCACCTTCTGTGAAATCTCTTGTAAATTTTTACATGAGAGGGTTCAATGTGTTTGGTGGAACATACACAACCAGGTCGCTGAGATTTCACCATGTGCAGCCTCACCTGGTTCTCCCCGCAGCTGGGGGTGTATGGAAGTCAGCTCCCTGCAAGCACCAGCTGCTAAATAATAATCTAGATGATCAGCCACGCAAGGTGCTTGTGAACAGTCTTTGTCCTGGGTCCCAATAACTGCTGAAAGCACGTGCTGAGCTGCTGGTCTGGCTCGTACAAGAGGGGAATAAAAGTTCCAAGGATATTATACACAAAATTAACACACGTTGACCTCTTGCTAATCTGTCTCTGAGGTCACATTGAAAAGGGGAGATCTAGATGAAAAGATTAATTTCTTGTGTTTCTGGACCTCTTGAAATTAAAAGAAAAATTATGTTTATACCTGTGTATTCAGGATTTCTTTTGTTGTTCCTGCTACTCGCATTCATTTAGAACACATCATGTGTCAAAGTACTGGACATGGCTAATCCTATTTTAGTCTTTATCTTTCTTTGATAGAAGTTTTATTATTGCATTTTGAATGTCGTTGAGAAAGGCAGCTTATGATTTGTGTAGTCCCCCCAGAGGGAAACCTTAGTGTTATCTTGTTTAAACAATGCTCATTGCTAGAATTGTTAATGTGTTCATCACTTATACAGGGTAAATCCTCCAGATGCTGTATTGTCGCTATTGTAACTGGGGCTGGGGATTCACCAAAGTGGGTCTCTGTTGCAGCGCTCTGTTTCTGGCCCCTTGATGCTCTATTGCTAAAAGACTGAGATGTAATTGCAAAATCTCTCTTCCTTGGGGATAAAGCAAATGTGAGGCCGGAGGGTGATGTTTGCTCTCATTCCAGCTGCCTGCAGCCTCCAAAGCTTGATTCTACATTTTAATTATGACTTTCGACTCGGAGCCCTTGGTTTTCTTGAACTGAGGGGACCTTTCTGAATAGGGCTTTGATGGAAAATACCTGCTTTATTTGCTCTGCAGTTTGTGTATTTGTTTTCTTTTAGGAAGGCAGTGACTGGGCAGCAGAGGGGAAGATTGTCTGTGCTGGTTGTGCCGGAGGGCGAGGGAGCAGGCTGAGCCCTGGGAGCAGCTTCCCCGGGGAGGGAGAGGGCTCTGCGGGGACAGCTGATGCCGGCAGGTGGCTGGCAGGCGTAGGGTGCTGCTTGTCCTCTTGAGGGACAGAAAGAGGCTTTTTCTGAAGAACTAGAGCAGCTGAGGGGAGGCTGTGGCAATGTCCAAGGCTGGAGGAAAGAGCCTGCTCTGCAAGGAGGTGTGGACATGTTTATAGCCCCCTCTTAATTTCACTCTCTTGGCCAGTGGATCCGAGTTCTGACTACTGTAAGAAGTTCTTTGCTTTAGGTGATTTAAAAGAAAGCTTTAAAGATTAAAACAGCACCCCACATTGTTTTTCAAGGAATTACTGCAGTAGGGATAGCGGCTCTGGCTGCTTGTGCTGGGGGCTGAGCGGGCGCAGGGGGCTGGCCCCTGCCCTGCTGCTGTGCCCTCTGCGTTTCTGAGGCACAGCTGTAAACACATCTGGTGCAGAATTGCAAGTGGCTTTTTTGATTGCATCTGTTACTAGTTGCCTTTCTTAATATAGCTTTTCCTCACTTTTCTCTAATGTACTGGAAAGCTTTTTCTTTTTTTTTCTTGCTACAATTGAAATTCCTTTTTTCACAATAGCCAAATTCACACCTAATGTTCTGCTGCCTTTGTCTGCAAACCAATTCAGCCTGATCTGAAAGTTATGGAGTATTTGTGTGGTAGGAAAGAGATGTACTTAATTGGGTGGGTTTGGCTGGGCGTCGAAGCTACGAACGTCATGAGGAAGATGAATACAGAGCAGCTTGCACTGCAAACCATGCTAGATGTTCTCATCACTTACGCAGGAGCTTTAGAAAAAGATGGGGGAAAATGGCACACAAGAGCTTTGTGCTTCTCCTTTTTGAACTTTGTATCCACTGTTGTTCTCCAGATGTGTGCTGAGAAGAGGAGGAGGGAACCTTGAGGTCTCCATGTCCTCTGCTCATCTCAGCAGTGAAAAAAGGATTGTTTGGGAAGGGGAGGCTGAGAGGCAGCGAGGCAGTTCCTGAAGTGAGGAGGAAAGTCTGTGTGGTTTTTAGTGTGTGCGTGTAGTCCTTGCTCTATTTGCAATAGGCTTAACTGTAGATTTTGCTCCCTCCTGGTTATGAAGCAGGTAAAGGAGGGTGAGCCTGAAGAACTAATGCTCTCGTGGTTTGTGCTCGGTGCCAATCTCAAGAGAACAAGCTCTACCTGAAGTGTGGTGTGTGTGGTTTTTTGTTTGGTTGATTTTTTAAAAAAAATGAATAAGTGGTCTGCCCCAAAATAATTAAAGTCTGCTCTTTGTGTGTGTTTCTTGGACAGAATAATTAGGGTTTTTTTCCTTCTGAAAGCACTTACATATTGATCTGTGCTGTGAGATTGCAAATGCTTTTCCCTGGCTGAAAGGGTTCTGTACCATTGAAAGGTGTTTCTGTTTCTCCTGTCACTTTTTTGGAAAAGGAGAGGCTAAAAAAGGCTGACTGGAAGATCCCAGGATGAGGATGGAATAGGGAAAAGTGTCTCGTGGTATTTTGCTATAGCCAGAGTGGTATATGGATGCAGATGGGGTAAGACATGTAGGTGCTGTAATTTATTACAAAAACTGGCATAGCTGGACAGAATTGGAGAAGCTCTAGAGGACGCAAGAATTGCATCAGAACAGCTCTTAGAAGAGCTAAGGAAGAAAGATAGCAGGTATCTGTTACCTGCGCGTGTCGTTTTTCATATGGGTCATTAGGATATACGTGTGTTGTTTTGTTGTTGGCTTTTAACTATTTTCTGTATAGCACCTGCCAGCATGTATTAAAATAGGAATTCTAAAAATAAAAATCTCTTGCAGGTGGGTAAGGTGGGTGCTTTCAGAAAAGACCAGAACACTGTGAAAGGGATCAGCAAACTCTGGTATCTAGAATGGTGTTCAAGCGAGAGGGGAACTTCCAAGGGAGAAGTTGTTGTTGGGTTTGTGTGGGGTTTCTTGTTTGTTTAGCCTTTCAACTCTTATATGGGAAGCCTTAAAGGCTTCCTTTCTGTTGAAACCTGTTAGTGAAATTTAAGACTGAATTACTTTTGTCCCTTTAATGAGCGTTACAGAGTTTTGGCGATTTCTCCCCCTCACAGTTCTTACTGGGAACACTTCCAAGCTTCTGCCGCTGGGTTTTGTGGTTGTCAGAATTACAATGTATTTGTATTTCGTGCTGGAGATGTGCTAAACTACACAATGAGTCTGAGAGCAAGGATCAAAATACTCAGTTGGTGGCATGGATAAGATGATGTTTTGCATGATAAATTTTATAACCACAGCAGAAAAGTCTCATTTGGTTTCAGATTTGTGGTGTCTCGCTACATGAAATACCCTAAACTCCTGGCAAGAGTAATTTTAATAAAATGATGGCAAGGTGGTAATTTTAATAAAATGATTTTTGTGTGTGGTTATGTTGTGTAGTAGTCTGTGAATCCTAGCCAATATATTCTGAAATGTATATGTTTAGAGATGTACTTTTAAATGCAATTTGTGTGTTCACCAAAACCAGTGAATATTTAGTAGTTTTTCCATCAATAGATGCTACATGACATTCAGACCAATATATGTATGTTTTCCCAGGTGAGATGAGATAAGGTTAAAGGGTCTCATTGTCAAAACAGCTAAATTAATTTCTTGTAGTGACTTGCTATGTGACCTCAGCTGTATTTCATGACTCATCAGCTAATGACTTTCAAATAATGGTATCATTAATTATAACGACCAGAGACAGTTTACACGTCCTTGGGAAAGCAGAGTCAGCTCCTGCCCCTGCTGCGCATCTGCTGATGCCATGGGGCAGACGCTTGGAGCAGCTCATCTTAATCCTCTCTCCCCAGCATTGCGGTGCCACAGGGCTGGGGGTTTGGTTGACCTGTTCGCTAGGATACCACAACCTGTCTTTTTGACAGCCAAAGCCCTAAATTATCCCTTACAGCTCAAGGAATAGCCAAGAGTTACCTTTTCCAAGATGGATTTGTTTTGGAGCAGCAAACACCGAGGAGGACAGGTTTCTGTGGCCACAAGATGGCAATCACAGAGCAAACTTCCAGTTGATGCTCTTCTCTGCAGGATGCATCACAAATTAACGCTGTGCTCCTTGAACCGCAAAGATACCTATAAAATAAAAATGGTATAGCAGGTAGAGAAAGGTACTGGGTAATGTATATGTGAAATGGACCTGTGCTTGTATAAATGCTATTCTTTCACTAAAACCCACAAACACATGGTGTAGTATGTAAATATATACTGTTCACCGATTCAGGCAATTTCTGGGGTAGCTTTTTTCCAGTTTGTTTTTATCATTTAAGGACTGAAGCAAGTCGAAGGCAGCAGTGTTATACTAATACACCTAAGATGATTCCAGCATACTGTAGTTACTGTAAAGCTGTTTAATAGTGGCTTTTTATTTCAGCTTTTACCAGAAGCTGCACAAATTGTCTGGTTACTTTCATACTTCAGTCCTGAGGGGAAAAAATCACTGTAAAAATTGGTTTGGAATGTTTCCTGTTAAACTATTTTCACGGGTCAGAAGCATGACGTGAAATATCTCTACAGAGAAAATAACAAGTTCTGCAGTACGTCACTGCTATGGGCTCCATTTTCGCATCCTGTAAAATAGCTCCTCTCCGTTCTCCCTATTTTTCTTGCTGTGTGAATGGATATGGAAGTGTTAGCAAAGCTGGCTGTGGTGCTGTGTGCTGATTTTGATGAAACTATTACAGAAACAACAGTTAGTGTTAGCCTCTTCTGTAGGGATTTGAGCAGAGAGCCCACACGGTGTGATCACTGCATTAAAACACCTCTCTCTCCATCTGACTCTGCTTCTCTTAATCTGCAAAGGTCAGGCATCACTTCACATGGCTGCAGAAATGAATTGAAGTTAAGGATACATTGCAGAGGACAATATCCTCTGAAGCAGAGGCATGCTGCTTCTGAGTGGGCAGCCTTTCTGGTGAGCTCGTTGGAAATCCTGCTTGCAGCCATCAGGCTTCACATGTGTACAGAGTCTCTTGGCTGCCTGTGCTTGTGCCCATCTGTTTGGATGGTGCTGTGCCTGCCCACAGGCTTGTTGCCCCTCTAGAGATGGGATTTGGTCTTTCATAAGCACCTTCTCACGTAACTCCATTCCACTTGTAGTAGAAGACGCTTGCATCCCCGAAATAAGGATGAACAGAGTGTCTGATACTCAGCAGTCACCTTGTCTTGTAACCTACTAGAAAAAAAAAGTTTGGGAAAGTGAAAGTGCAAGGAGCCCAGAGACAATGGGCTGTACTTTCCCCTGTCATACCTTGAGGGAAGATTAATGGTATGAGAGAGTCACTTCAATAGATTGGGTACCAGAGTACCTTCCAGGTATAGGGATCCCTGGGACTCCTCACATAAATCTGAGCAGAGCTTGTTGCCACCTTCTAATATACTGACAAAGGGGTTTATTGGGTGACTTTAAACTTGGAGAATAGCCTGAGTTATCTATGACACTTTTAAAATACAAAGCACTTAATAAGATGTCTAGTCTGTTTTTGTCTGATATAAGCTGACACGGGATGGTGAGGACATGACCGGGAGTGTACGAATTAGTTGATGCTGGGCCAGGCGCACTCCAGGCAGCTCTGCTTTACTCTGGAATCAAAGCAGGGAGTGAGGGATCTCTGCTCTCAAGCACCATGTTTGCAAATATCCTCATCATCTTGTGAGTCTGGGAAAACAATTAATTATAGCAATAAACACCAGTGGGAGGAAGTCCAACTTGTTTCTCTGGTATTTCTATTGGCTTTGAGCTTGTGCTGTGGTGGAACACCACACCAAGGTTTTCTAACTCTCCTTTAACTCTGTCATGGCATTGTTATTTCTGGGGTGATTAATTTGTGAAAGTTTTACCTTGTGCCAGACTGAAATCACAAAGAATGACATTTTCTGGTTATATGTGGAGCCTGTGCGATATTGGTAGGCTAAATATATGCATATTTTAATCAATAACTGGAAAAAAAAAAAGATCTATTGATGTGCTTGCTGGCTTTTTATTCCCCATGTGGGTCTTTTCCTTTCAGCTCATTTCAGCTTTTCCTCTCTGCAGCCAGAAACTTGCAGCGCTGACTTCTGCTTTCCCTTCCTAGACCCATCAGTTGGATGTTCTGGTCCACAGGCATATGGAGAGTGGCCAGACGGTCAGTGCAGTGGAGCAGGGAGGCAGAGGTGGCCTTGCAGCAAGGCAGAAGGCTAATGAAGAGAGTTAGAGGGAGAAACTAGAATGCGAGGTGGGATGGCACAGAAGCACAACACTAGGGAAAAGCTGAATCTAACAATAAATTAGAAATGTACAATAAACATCAGTAGCCCAAATAAGTATCAATTCTAAATATTGATTTCCTCCCCCCCCCCACTAAACAAACTCTGATCTCTGCAAAGCCTAAATATGAACTGTAATAGTGTCACTGTCTCCATCCAATCCTATAGGTGTTGCAACTTTAACTCGCCTTGAAGAATAGGAGTCAAGACATAGCAGACACAAAGGTCTTGAAAGAAATAACTTTCTTTTGGTTGGAATATGGCAGGTTTGAAAAGAATGTTTTTTAAAGAACTGGAGTTCTGTTTCATTGCTTTGGTTAAAAGAAATTACAGGAATAAGGTATTGCATTAAATCCTCTCAATTTTGTGGCCTCCAAATTGTAACCAAGCTAGGCAAAGTGAAAAGCTCAGATTAAAGCTGAATGCAGAGTGCTCTTTATCTGTATCTTCCACCATAGCTGCTATCCAGAGCACATCTCTATTTTGTTTCCTTTTTGACATTGAATGTAATATGGCTTATGCTCCCTAATAGAGCTGGCACAATTTCAGGCTGATATGGCTGTCCTGGCAGTGTCAAGTCTATCTTGAGCCATCAAGGCACAGTCGCTCGTTACATACTCATTTTTATCATCTCCTGCTTGATTCTATTGGAAGCTTACAGCAGAGGTTAAAAACATCATCTGCACTGGGGCTCCTCTCCAGCTGCTGAGGGCTCATTTTATCCCTGACCCTTTAAGACACTAAAGCCAGCCTGCTTCATCTGTCACTGGCATGAAAGGAAGCCTGATCCCTAGACATGCTACACCATTTATTCCTGTTTTCCGATCCTGTGGACTTGAAATCCATTCGATCTGCCATTAAAAAAGGTTCCACCAGATGCACAGAAAGAGCAGAGACCTGTTGACACCAGCAAAACATCTGACCTCTGCTGGGCTATCAGATTTTTTTTTTCCCCCACATTATGACACTGGTGATTTGAAAATAATCTGCAGCTTTGTAAAGAAGAAATGTACTGTTAACCATTTTCAACAACTAAGTTGGTTGGTTATTAGCTCTGTTGGGTTGGCTTTTTAAAGGGCTATACTGTGAGCATTTTGTATTTAGGGCTGTTCACAGCTAGCAGTATTCTGTGTGTACTTTTTTTGGCCAAAGCCGTACTTATTTCTGTAATAAATTCCCTGTTTGAAGTTGATACGAAGAGAGCCCTGAGGCTCAGGCAGTAGAGCAAGCTTAGACATTACAATAAGAACGGCAATAAAAGTAGCCATAAAAGGGATTTTAAATCAGCAGTCACTTTTTTTTTTTTTTTCTGCCCTGGAAACATTTTAAGTGTTTCCTCAGTCTTCTGCCAGTACTGCTGTTCAGGTGCAGTTAAGGACTTCACCTCTTCCGCAGCTTGTCCGTTTAAAATCTTAAATTTTGTCTGAGAGGTCTGTTGGAGCTCGTTGCTTCACCATAAGGACTTCTATTTGCAATAGCAGTTAGAGTTCTCTTGAGGATCACAAGAAGCTTTTTTAAAATAGGAAAATTAGCCCAAATCATTTGAGGTTGCTTCAGAAACTGCACCTGGTTTTCTGTGTTAGCTTAAGTATCTTCTCTCATTGTCCATCACATAATCTAGTTTCACATGAGGTGACGCTGAGCGCAGCTTCCTGAATTTCATGTGCGTTGTACTCACTGGAGCCAACAGCATACAGCTGTGCATCAGTTTTAGAAATGCAAGTATGTTTTGAAGTATTATTTATTGTCAAGAATAGAGTTTTTATCTGAAGCTAAATAAGATACAAATTTCCACAGAAAGACAATCGGATTAAACTTCCTTAATGGATAACCTTGGCGAAAAGCTGGTCTGCTTCCAAACTCTTACTCTCCAGAAGGTGACCCCCAGCAGAGGATGGGCTCCCCCTTGTGTCCCGTGGTCTGGACCACACTCCTGCCGAGTGGTTTTTATTTGAGTGTAGAGTGAAGTTGAGGAAAAATGGAGCTCTCTGCAGAAGCCATTAGCCCTTCCATGTGTGAAACTGATCCCCCAGAAGACTGCAAAATGGAGCTTTTCAACCAGTTTGCTGAAGTCTGGCAACCTGGCAACGTCGCCTGTGCCTGGCTCTTCCCTCATGGACTTGCAATTGCTTCACTGCTCAAAAAGCTCCACCTTCGGCAGCTGCAGAAGTGCTTTCTGAATTTTTCCAAAATAATATTTCTCCGAATGTGTGTAGAAAGCATGCATCCCTGAAGCAATAGGTGTTAAAAGTCCAAAAGAGAAAGCTATTGTATTGGCTTCTGGTGCTTGGACTCCTTCCCCAAGCATCCAGGAGGAATCCATAATCACTTGGCTATAAATACTGAAGCTCGTGTTATAAATGTATGGAGCCTGTTCAGAAGGTGATATGCCAGCTTTGCTGGGGGACAAATACAAACTGGGGATGGGTTAAGTTGTGTTGGCAGCCTGTTCCAGGCTAGAGACGTTTGCTTGTTGGCAGAACTGTAGCCCTGCACCGTAGGAATACTATCTACGTGCGTCAGCTGCCATCTTGCCTGCTGCTTTTCTGTTTTGTATAAATGCCGTTTGATGTTTGGACACTTAAGGAAGAGTTTGTTGTGTTGTCTGATGGATGGAACTTTCCCAGCATAATGTGAGGGGGGGAAAAAAAAAGGCACGCCTTTCATGTTTCTTACCTACGTTTAGTCATAGGTACTCCACAGAGGTGGAGTCAAAGCGAGTTAGCTGTAGGGAATGGCAGCTGGAAGGCAGTTTCAGCTCAGATCAAGGTGTGACGTACAATGGGACATAGTTCATCCTCAAAGCAAAAAACAGCACCTCATAAACCCCTGCTCACATCAGGCAAAGAAGAGAGAGAGCCCAGAAACTCAGCATGATTGATACTAGATTGGCTCTTTGAACGACTTGCAAATGAGAGAGGTCAGAGGCAAGGCTGACTCTACCGACTGACCTGCAAGAGCATTTGTGTAGGCAAATATGACCACGGGCTGGGTACCTTACTGCAGTAAGCTGTGACATCTCTAGCATGCCAAAACAGTTATGCTTAGGTCAAGTATTTTTTGTAGCTCAGGATGCTTTTGTCTGCGTAAATGCAATTACATAAGACTTAAATTCCTTGCCCCTGTTCACTAGTAAGGAAGATGGTCATAAAAAGTGTCCAGGCAAACAGGGTCTAGTGTCCTCATTAACCCCTGAACCGCATTTCTTCTTCATCCTACCCAACAAAAAATGTCTTCAGAGCATTTTCAACACTGAAATCTTAAAATTAGGAAACAGGATATCACAAACAGTCTCAGTTTAAATAATATTGTACTGTAGCAACTTTATGAATTAAGTAAGAAAGAATAATAGAATGTTATTAGTTTGTATAATACTGATGAGAATACGGGCTTTGCTTTTTGGTAATGTGTTGCTTATGTTTTCAATTTTCTAAGACTTTAAAACTCTCCTTACTGCAAGAAAGGTCTTTAAGAATTTCCTAGTGTTATACTATATGTTATCTATTTCACTTCCTTTCCGTGCTAGAGGATAATGACTTTGATCTTTGATTCCATAAATTGCAGGGAGGATCCTCAGGTACACAGAGCTGAAATGTTATACTGGCTACTGATATGAGTACAATTTTTTTTTTAATCAGTCTTTATAATTCTAAAACTGAAGACAGTTGTGTTCTGTGAAATACTACTTATGTCTGTCTGGACAGCTCAACCAAATCTCAGACTCCAGAAAGTGCCTTTATATGTTTTGTTACAGCTTATAAAAGTCTTTAGGTTGTGGCCTAGCTCTCTCTAGGTATTGGGCTACCTCTTGAGACGTTTCACTGCCTCAGCATAAACTGCAGCCAGAACTTGAGTCCAGAGGAGGATTTTTCTAGTTGTTTTAGCTTCATGTAAAAATCCAAATGTCTCATGATTTAAAATAAAAGTAAGTTTATGGGCTGATTGGACAGCCTGATTAGGTTTTTACTGTGGTTTTGTTCTCAGAATAAAATATTTTCCAGTGCATCAGGTTATATTGTCCTGAGGATGTCAATCCGTGTAGATATAGCTTGGAAGTGAGCTGTTGTGATTGTGGCATATCCGTGAATCCTAGGAAAGCATGGTTTTCTTGAGTGTTATCTAGCATATGGTAAATGGAGATGCTGTGATTATCTTACAGTCTGAATGCTGGATACACGAAACTGTCAAAGTTGCCCTGTGACTATCAGTGGAAGTAAATGGGAGCTGGGTTGTTTTGTTTCTAGACTTTGCTGTAATATTGTAAATTCAGAGCAATCTTGTTGGTTTCTAAGAGGAAAAACTAACTCTTCAAGGTAATATTTCAACAACTGTGACTGAAAACTTTAATATTACTGAATATTAATATATATTTCTAAGTCACAACTTCTTCCTCCAGCAATTCAGAATTTAGTTATGCTGGGATGATGAAACTAAGTGCTCTGCATTATTGTAACACTGTCAAATAACACACGTGGAGTGTAGGTGATGTTTTAGAGATTAATGGCATAATGTGTACAGAAAGATATGGAAGAGGAATGGAAGGTCAGACTTGATATCACGGAGAGAATTCATTTACAGCGAATGAAGCCTTCAGTGCAGCTCTCATGAAATATGAAAAATTGCAAAGTTTCAGCAGATTCTGTTTTAAAATCTGAGTAATGTTATTTGACAATTACATTGTTGTAGGCAATTTAGTACCGGTCACCTCTGCCATGCTGGTGCAGGTCCAACACTTTTCTATATGTGTGCGTATCAGTCAGGGTTACACATCTTCATAATATTTCCTCCTGTCACCAATGACCTTACTTGAAGCAGTGCTTGATTTAGGATTTGAACCTTTTGCAGTAATTCCTTCTAGTACCAGCATATACCACAATTTGAACAAAATTAATATGACTTTAGCCTGCAGTCATAAAATAAATCCATG
The DNA here is from genome assembly GCF_964199755.1 of Larus michahellis. Lineage (NCBI taxonomy): Eukaryota > Metazoa > Chordata > Aves > Charadriiformes > Laridae > Larus > Larus michahellis. The sequence goes on from NC_133909.1 coordinate 8,312,427, forward strand.
TGGTTTTTTCTTGGCTAAGGAATCAGCCGCCTTGTAATTTCTTTTTCTTTCATTTCTTCTTTTTTTTTCCCCTTCCTTTTAACAAATGTGGTTAAATCAGATCATGCCAAGACTGAAGGATATATTTAGATAGCTTTACCTATTCCCGTACTACCTGGAGGAACCATCTCAGTGGTATTAAAAGAATTATTGTTTTATTTAAAGGGTCAAGGTTGAAGCAGCAAATGTCAAATAATCTCCAACAGCTATACATCAGCTGCTAAACTGATGGGCTCTCCTAGCGAAAGGGATTTAAAATGACAACCAGTGACAATGACTATTATGTGGGATCCCCACTGCAGTAAAATGGATATTGATGCTTCTGGTCAGAAGCAATAAATTTTAATGCTGCTTTTTTTCTTGGTTTGGATCTTTTTAGAACTGTTTATTTCAAAATAATAGTTAGAGAAAGTATACAACTGAAGTGATACAACTTCTAACTAAGATCAGATCAGAGAAGATCATCTAGTCGAGGCACTGGGCTGGGTAGACTCAAACTTGCTCGTTTTTTTTTTCAATGACCTTGAACATGTCATTTAAACTAGTGGTACATTACCTGGTCTTCTGCAAGATGGGGATAGCACTTTCTCTTCCTGAAGAAATGAGTGTTACGTTATATCTGTCAGTACCTAGGAAACACTATTGCTATTTTTACACTGATAGCGGGTAGCAAGCTCAGGACTTGGTGCAATAACTCAACTTTAAAAAAAGGCAGCAGGCAGTCACAGAAATGAACTTAACCGAACAGAGGGGAAGGAGTCTGGGACTGCATTGCTTTACCTTCCTCGGCAGTTAAGCTGATTGCAGTGGTGAGAGTCTAGCAGCACTTGCTGTTTTTACTAAAATCCGAGCTCCTGGAACCATGGGAATCTCAGTTTTAAATAAAAGAGGAAGAAAAGTAATCTAATCTTCCTGGCTTTGCTCATGGTTTATAAATGTGTGGAGTTGGCTGTATTGAATTTGGTGTAGCAATGTGTTCTGCTCTTGTGAAAATGTATTAAACAAAATTTGCTTATGTCTTGCTAACTCTTCTATGTTGTCATAGCATTAGGATTTTTTTTTTCAGTGTGCATGGGATTAAAGTTATTTTGGGACCCTAAACTGTGAATTCCTTCTTAAAAACTGTCAGAAAAATGTAGGCGGCCTTTCTTTCTGTGCTGATAGCTGAGAAGAACTATTTTTTTGGATAGTTTTGATATTTTCATGGAAAGCAGGCTCTTCCTGTCTTGATGGTATTGGCTGGCTTCTCTCAGGGGTGTGGTGGTGGCAGAGCAAGGATTTCAAATACCATCAATTTGATCAGTCAAACTGTATTTTTCCCCAGTGGTGGATGTGTGCTGGGAGCAGAGGTTGTTTCCTTTGCATATCCCATAAATTAAAGAGTAGTAACTCTTTCCTTATTGGCACAGATTTCCTAAGGACTTTTGCACACACAGTTAGCTCTACCTCTCCCACTCCTAACCCTCAGCCACATGGAAAAGAAGGAAGGAAAATAGCTCAGGAGCTTGGACACCTGTGATGGTGGAGAATGAGCCTGCTGGAGGAGTACTCTAGGTCTGTTCCCCTTCAGACACTTGATTGGTACAAAGCCGGGACAGGCTGGTTGATCAGCATGACGGGATGCTTGCAGGTTGGAAAATGCTGCTGAACTAGACTAGCTCGTAATGCTCTTTATTGGTTTGTCAAGATACAAGTCAAACTTTGTGGGGTTTGAGTGCTCCTGAGTTTTAGAGAAAACTCAGAAATAACAAGTGTTGTGTGTCTGAAAAAAACAAAACTAAACACGGAACAGCATTAGACTGCACAGCTCTCCCCCACCCTGAAGATAACATTTTAGGTGTTTGTGTCTTTATACAGGAATTATTTGTTCTCTCTCTCCAAATAGAAAATTATATCGTAAGAAACAAAATGGTCGGCTACCTTTTTAGATTTAAAGGTGGCTGAGTTTATCGGTCTGGCATTCTCTCACTGACACTACTTATTTTTTTTTGAGGGTGTTTTTATAGAAGGCACATCAAACTTCCTGAATGTTTCCATTACGAGAGTGGCTTCGCAAAGCCAAAGTAGAGCTTGCAGTGTAAACAGGTGGTATCGCTCCAGAAGGGTCATGGTATTTCTACTCTAGCTGCTTCTTGATCAAGATCAGAATGGTGTCATTATATAATGGGAGAAGTTACTGTTTTCATATCAGGCTTTCGTTTGCCAATTTAACAATAGTCTCAAAGCTAAACCGGTACAGGAGGTTTTTTATGCTTTTATTTTTTTATGTACCTATCACAGTGCAATCTCGCATTCAGAGGTTTGTGCATTTGCATTCATAATCTGTGACTCTTCTGAAGAAGCTTATAAAATTTAGAAGCATGTTGATTCAGGTGGTTTGATTTAAAACAAAGAAATAGAATTTGCTTGATTGAAAAAGTGTGCGTTGTGCAAGGCTTTCTCAAAGTTGACTGAAATTCAGTTGTGCACCAGAAGCACCAGAACTCTGCCAAAACAAGACACATGAGGTATGTTTTCAGCTGGGGAATTACACACAAATCCTGTGATGGGGACCTGTGACTAATTTCTGTTGCTCTGCCCCAAAAATATACTACTTCATTGCTGAGATCAGGCAAGTCACCACTATGAAGCCTGTCACAGTGTCTAGGTGACTTTAGAGCTCTAAAAGCCTGAACCTGTGAGGTCAGATTCCTAACGGACATCAGTAATGACACTAAATGCTGAGGACTGTGATGCCATTAGACACCTAATCATATACTTTGCATTTCCTCTGAGTGCCTTAATTACGGTTTACCCCCATTGTAGTAAGGGTTATCAACCCTATTATACAAGTAAGCGAGGCCCAAAGTGGTTAAGAGATTTGACCAGTGGTGCACAGCAAATCCACTGAGCCATGAAAAGGACTCTTCGGTTCTTGATCCCATTTCTGTCTTCTAATCCAAAGACCGCATTTGACATTGGGTTGCAAAAATAACTCCAGAAACTTGAAAGCACAGAGATGTGCAGCTCTCTTTATACTTGTTTGTGTTGCTGCTCAGTTCTGCAGATAAATGTGGTTAGAAAAATATTTTTCTTAACTCCAATAAAGGTGCATTTTATTGATGAAATTAATGTGGCTTTTTATTGTGACCATCTGTTAAAAAAATTTAAAGGGAGAATGGTGCATGAAATCTGAATCTGGTAAGCTTTTAACTGAGGATGGGGGTAACTTTCTGTGAATTAACACATATGCTGGGAGAAGCAGTGAAACTCTCTTCTCTCGCCATATCTCAGAATCTTTCTCAGTGTGGGTCTGTTTGTTCTCCTTAATGAATTGTGGATGAGGCAGGTCAGATAACTTCTATGTGAGCAAGTTCTTCTGCAGGAAATGCTTCTGATGAGCTTTAGAAGCATAGTTCCCCATCTTCCTTTCTGTATGCTGTGGCATCCCTGATTCTCCTTGCATTTCTTCCCCTTTCACCCCTTTTTTTTTTTTAACCAAAAGGATTACCCAAAGCCACACTATTTTTATTTTCATAGATATATATGTATGTATTATATATATTATTTTTTAATATATATATGTGACCTGTAACCAATTTCTTGAAGCAGTTAGGGACTATTAGTAGTGGTGGTCTCAGCTTTTTTCTGGTTTTGTGTGCTGTGCTGCTAATGTCCCCTGAGCACAACAAGTATCAATATGAAAAATGAAAACTCTCCAGCTGAGAATCATCTGCATGACTTCACTCATGAGAGGAATTTATCCTTCACAGTTTGGAAGCGTCTTAATGTGTCCAATTCTGTCAGTGCTGGGCTAACCATAAAGAAAAACTCAATAATAGCTGAACCTTTTCTGTTTGTAATTAATTTACTTAATTGATGGGGTTTGATGAATACAGCAATAATTATAAACCTTTTTACTAGACGTAGATTTGAGCTTCTCTTAAGGGGTTGTTTTAGCAGCTACTGTTGTTTTGCTAAGCTTTTATAAAAGTATCTTCACATAATAATAACTGAGCATTTCATAAGCTTTTATAATAGTGGGAAGTGAGTTGGCTGGATTTTCACCTAATGAGTTTTCATTGGAAGTCTGGAATAGAAACACAAAACTATTTCAAGGATTCATATACATTGGTAAGCTCTTGGACTACTTGAGCATTAAGATTACCTAATGCTATGGCCGCTGGGAACCTACTCTTAATTAAGTGGTTTTCTTGCTTTCCTAAACGAGCTTTCCGGGGTGGGGGTGGCTGAGGGAGCTGCTTGGCAGGGCTGTGGGACAGCAAGCTGCGCAAGTTCCCTCTGTGTTCCACAAACTGCAAGTCTTCAGGAGGTGGAGGAAATGGTGTCCCTTTGAATTAGAGGAGGTAACCGGTAATGAAGCTATGCATATCCCAAAACACAGGGTTTTTTTCTGTTCAAAATTTATAGGCGCTGATGCAAAATCCATTCATTTTACATTTCCAAGTACTTAATTTTTTGCTGTAACATGAGTACACAAGAACATGTGGAAACAGCACAGGTGTAGCTGAGCTCTAGGCAATCCCCTCTATTAACAAGGCAGAAATATGGATGTTGTAACACACACATTGTGCTGTCCTAACCTTCATGACAGAGTTCTGAAGTGTACACCCAGGGCTCACAAATAAAAACCATTGACATCTGTCTCCACCATGGAGAAGATATATGACACTTTGAATAGCCTTTTTTTTTTTCTGTCTGATCAGCCCCTTACATCTACTCCATACTGCTCTGTGGAGTTGTCTGCACCCCAGGGGTGGTGTTTTTCATCATCTCCCATTTGAAATCGCAACCCCTTTGACTCTTTTTTTTTTTTCTTTTTTTTTTTAATCATCCTACTTACAAGCTTTTGTTTAACAATTCTTGGTATTAAGAAGATACTTTGAATTTATCTATCTTGTTGCCCTCTGCACCCCTCCTCTTATGGTTAGTATCAACAGCCTAGACACATCTGATCTTCTGTGAACTCTGCTTCTTGCGTGATTTTTTTTTTTTTTAAACTTAAATTCTTTCAATTCTCATCACACTGTTTTGCACTAGACGTTACTGTGTATTGACATGTGATATGCTTTAATATAGAGAGTTGATTCATAGGAGGGTAAATGTTTTTGGTTTGTTTTGCTAGTCATTGGTTTTTGATCAAAAGTTTCATCTAAAGTGAAAGCAGAAAGGGCTTTTATACTCAAATTGAAAGGCAGGAAATAAAGGATGCTTAAATGAGAGTACAGCTCTGGAAATGTGTGCAAAGAACTTGTCTTCTGCATTCATAACCTGCAGTGGCCCTGAAGGGATTTATTAAAATTCAAAGCAAGCTGATCTCAGACTGTTTGATTTCAAACATGAAATTGGGGACTGACTTTGATTTTATTTATAGAAAAAAAATATATTCATATATATGTGTATGTATATATACAGATACAAAACCTAGGCATCAAAATGCAGATTGGTCCATAAAGATGCATTGATTTACACTGCACCCAGTAGAATAACAGACTTGCATTGATACAAAATCATAAATCTGGAGAACAAAAAAGGACCAACCACTACTTTAATTTTGCTTGTCTTTGTAGTTTTAGAGTTTATGAAAAATAAGCAATTTATTTTCAGTAGATGTAATTGATTACGACTTAGTGGAGCCCTCTTCCTCCTGATAGTTGCAAATGTGCCATGAATTGATGGAGTATAAATAGTTATCCCATTTCAGGTAAAAACAGGCTCAGGAGATATGTTGGCTAGAAATCCCGACTTCCAGAATTCAGCAGTTTTCAGTGGTGCTGATAAAGTAATGTTACCACCCATCTGTAAATCCAAGAGCTAGACTAACTTCAAACCTTGAACATAGTCTTCTGTTACTTTTCTATACAAAATTCTTTCAGATGTGTTCAGACATGTCACAGGAAGATATTTAATCTGAATCTGTTTCTACTATTAAATGCTGTGTTGAGAAAAAAAAGGTGTTTTAAAGACCCCATGTATTCACCAAATTGGCGAATATTAAATAACATTGGCAATGTCCATTCTATTTCTTGCTGCTGCAAAAGTTACCATGCTTGTTTAATAAATCCCAATCATGTACTAAACACATTCTAAAAATTGTGGTTCCCATCTCAGTGAAAATGGGGTTGAAGAGAGCTGAGAGTTAATTTCATTCATTTACATTTGGGTCTTAATGCATTTCAGTCTCACTCTTTTCATTTTCCATTTGAAACTTACTGTGTTCAAGGATAGCAGGAAAAAAGCTTTAATGGAATTATGCATTTAAAGAGGTGCTGCTAATAAAAAGTAAGGAAGACAAACAAGTCTTCTTTCATAAATTCATGAGGGCTTAACTAGCAAAGTTCTGTTCACTTTTATTACATATTTCTTCCTGAGTGGGTTGGCCAGAACTGGAGAATCTGTGGTATTTAAACTTTTCAGTGCACGGGAAAAGTTCATGCCACATCTCTTGTGGCAGAGGTACGTAAAACTCAACCAGAGTGAGTCAAGAACTTCTTTATGCTCAGGATAATGGCATTTTGTGCTATAACTTTTTTTTTTTTACCTGATGTTAAAATATAGCTGACTCTTAAGTCTTGACTCTGAACAAGAAACTGTGAAATGGACTACAGTTTTTTCGCTATAGATTAAAAGGTATCTATAGTCGGAAAATGGAAGGGCAAAAATTTAGGTCACCTGGGTAGTGTGCGCGTCTATTTACGGATATGTTATTTAGCCCCCCTTAAACATGACTATTTCCAAAAAGTCTTGGAAGGCATCCAGTTCTTCTGGTCCTAATCTAGCATCTGGTTTTGTTTTCTGCTCTTTTTAAATTAAACTTGTGAAGAATCTTTTTGAGATGGGGTCATACAGCCCCCTTTTATGATAATTGCAAAATATTAGTGAAAAGTACTTTGCGCCAGAGGGATCTGCTCTTTGCAATAGGCTGTACAGATCAAACAAGTTGTTATTAAAAACAGATTCCTGACTGATAATATCCACCATCTGGGAGCAGTGATTGCAGATACAAAATTGGATTCACCAGGGGAGGTGGTTGTGCTGCTTGATGTTGAAATAGCCTTTGATAGAATAGGAAGAAGAGCTGTTTACTGCGGATAGAATTCCACGAATTTCTTGCATGAATCCATTAAAACTCTCCATTATATCTTGGGGGCAGTGGGTGATAACTGAGTATTTTCCAATATCTTTTCACATTGCAAATGGGGGAGGGAATTTAGATAAACATATATTTCCCTTTCTTATCACATTTCTTTGTTTATTATTGTCAAGTCCTGGCAGAGTAGACTAAAACAACCACAGATTAATGACATTTGAACGGATCTTTCTTTATAGATAGAATCTGCTATTTTTTTTTTCTTTTTTAAGTGCTGAGTACTTAGAGGTATCAGCAGATGCTGAGCAAATCTTTGTGTGACTTATCCTTGTTTACTAAGGCTGCAGAAAGATTTTTGTAAAAGAGGATGAGAACTGAGGATTTTAGCATTCCTGTGCTCACACTGCTAGCCCTGAAACCATTATATTTTTCCACTGGGGGCTATGTTGAACTGTCCTTATGTGTTTTCTTTGCGTTTGAATCACAAACCCCATGGCTGGAAAGACTGAATACTTGGTTTGTGTTCCTTAAACTGTATTTTTATAACTTGCGTAGTTTTGGTGAAGTCAAGCTTTTACAGAGACAAAAGGTTAATGAAGGTTCCCCTGGGAGAGCTGGAATAGAGCCACTGAGCACAAGCACGTTCTCTGGATTAAATCCCTTTGCATGTAGAACTTTATTTGGTGAAAGTGTTCAGCAGGCTCTTCTTCACACACCCTGATGGAAAATAAACTTTTTGGAATTTTTGTAGAAATTGAGCACATCATCATTCCCTAGTCCACATCATGATCGTATTATGATGGCAGGTCACCTCCTCAAAGGCAAAAGGACAGAGCAGCACTCCCAGTAAAAGACTCATGGATTTGTTCCAGCCTTGCCCAGCTCCTGTTGAAGAGCAAGAGGATGAATAGCTGAAGACCTGAGTAACGTGTACTGTTAAACTGTAGTCTCAGCATTTGGCACACAGGACATAAAATATGGTGCAAACAAACGTAGACAAAACGAACTTGTCAAAACCTATGCTGTGGCAGCATTAGTACCGCAGATAATTTTGCCAAATTCTGCTGGAAATAGCTATCCAGGATGATAATCCTATAACTGCCTATATGACAAGGGTAGAAAACACATCCTATACTAGATGTTAGCATTTCTACTGAAAAGCGCTCAGCTATGACTATGATAAATGCTTTGTCAAAAACAAAACTTCATAAAATAGCTTCTGGTGGAATGGTCTTATAAGTGAACAGTCAAAATGAAGTTAGAGAAGCCAGTATGAAACTGTTTTGTCTGGATGATCATACTAAAACCAGCAGCACCCATGTTGGGAATTCCGAGAAGTGCTGTGTGACACAATACAGTGTACATCTGTATGCTGGGTTTTGCAACACTTCTGTCAGGTCCACCTCCCTGAGGTGGCAAGACTTGCTGTAAGTATCGCAAATATTTAAAAAAAAAAAAAAAAAAAGTTTTTGAAAGAATACCAGTGCCTAACTTGATCACTGTCTCGCATTTATCTGTTGATACTATAGTGTTTGTATAAACTCACATGTTACCAAAACATCTCTTGACTCAGAATATGATGATTTTGAGTGAACTGTTAGAAATCTGAAGCTGTTCAGGATGGAAGAAGAAAGTGGGGGTGTGCACAAAAACAAGGAGATACTGTTTAAAGACGATTCAGCTTTCTTAAGAGTTCAGAACTCCTATATAGGACTTCTGCAGGAGAGATGTAATGCAGAAATATCAAAGTATGCACTACATGTCAATGGAAAAAAAGAATTTATAATCACTATTTCATCTGCAGATTGGATGATAGCTGTCACCTCACATAGAATAGCTGTCTTCTCACAATTCAGGCCTGTTCAAGAATGAAGTTTTCTTTATTAAGAGATTTATAAAGAAATTGCTATTTCCAGTGGGGGATTTTTGTTTTCATTTTATTCCTTTCTTTCATAACTATAACTACATATATATGTATATTGCTTTTTCTTCATAACTGTTATAGTATTAAAGGAAAGGAAAGAGCACACTGTCTGAGGCACACTAACCTGGGAGTTGAAATACCCGGATTTGACTGTTGGGCCGCAGATCTCTTGAGTCTCCTTAAGGAAATCAGCAGGATCGGATCACAGAGGAAGTGAAATGGATGTTCCACAGTAAAATCCAACATCTAGGCATCCTTCTCCCTCTGCCTGGGGTCTGCCTCCTGACTGGGGTGTCCTGGCTCTTTTGTGCAATGCATGGGAGTGTTAACTACTTTAGGATGAGATGCCATCCTCTACTGCTTTGCTTTTCATAATAGCAGGCTTGGATGGTGTACATAAAAGAAAGTGGGGACAATGCCCTTTTTGAGGATTGGAGTGAAATGGAGGTTTAACATCAAAACTGGTAGGTAGAGACACTTCCTATTAAAAGCACAATAGTTTAAGAAGGATGTTTTTGTTAACTGCACAATTAGTAGCATATCTGCAGTGTACCAGATTTCCTGTTCCATGTTAGTTTGAGAAATCACTGCGTAGTTCTTCACCCCATTAAAAGCAGTCTTTGCTGAGCTCGTATCATGATGATGATTTGAAGCTATGTGGGGAAAACAAATCAATCACAGTTTACTATTCATGAGTTGCAACTTGTGAAGTCCCAAACTATCATATAATGTTCTAGAGCAAAATGTGTTGCAATAATAATTCATGTTTTATTGCTTCTTCATGCTAGCAAGGTGCCTACGTCTCCCTTCAACATATAAACCTTTGATCTTGTGAAAATGGAGTTCATTTGTTTTGCCTCCCACTGCAGAAGCAATCTGCCAAATGCTCCTTGCCCAAATTCTGATTAACTGTCAGCTCAGCTGTGCACAGTAAGTCTGGGAGGAAGGCAGATTTAAGAGAAAATGCTAGGACTAGGTTCTCTCCAGTCTAGGTCCAGCAGCCTTCTATGGTCACTGCAATTTTAGATGTCATTTATGTCATTTACAGATGACTCTGGAGACCGAGCATGCAAAAATGCAAAAAGACAGTGATGTGAAATGCATGCTTTTTTTTACTTTCTTTTTTTTTTTTGCTAGTCGTGGTATATCAGGCCGTGCAACTTCTTGCTTCCTTGCCTAGCAGCATTTATACTTTTTTTTCCCTACTCCCAGTTACTCTTTTGAATAATAATACGTTTAGTATGTCACATTGACTTTTTTCTTTTAAAGACTTCTAGCATGTAGAATATCTAGATAGATTAGCCTTGTACATGCTTTTAATGAGTAGATCACATAGTGTTGTTGAGTTGTACGAGTTATGTAAAGCTGGATTTGAAGCGTATAACTATGATAAATATTTGCAATAATAACAGGTGATGTAACGAACACTAGAGGACTGAAGTGAAGGGGGAGTATCCTTGAACTTCCCCTCCTTTACTCTGATCCTAGCTAAAACTCTTGTAGGAATGTTTTATGTTCTAAAGATCTGAGTATTCTGCATGCAGGACCAGCGTTTAGTTCGAAAAGAATGTGGCAGAGGAGCTACGCATTCCTTGAACATACACTATTTCAAAATCATCACATAGGTGCAAAGTCAAAAGCAGTTTCATCTTTTGCTTTTTGCCATAATGCTATGCAAGAGCATAACCCTTTTTAAAAAAAAAACTTGTTAAAAATTTAAACAATTACTGAAAATGAAAGACTAGTTTATAAAATGTGAAAAATTAAACTTATACACACAAAAAACCCCTCCCAACAGTTACTAAGGCTAACACTCTGTAGATATTCACCTGAGAAGGCCCCTGTTAAAAGACTGGAATTTATATGCCTTTATAGGGAACTGTAACTATGCAGTGATGACAAGGACCTCAGCAGACAGCTTCGCTAACAGTAACTATATTCAGACAGGAAAATAAATGCTGATAACTAAGTAAAACTGTGTCCTATCTTCTGTTGAAATACTTTGAAGGATTTGCAAGGGAAGAACAGGCTTGTAACTGAAATGGAGTTATCCATTATTTCATTAAACCTGTGGGAAGTTATTATCTTCGTGACTGCTACCCTTTTGCTGACTTTATTAAGGCTAGCCAATAGGTTAAGTCATTATTACAAGGACTGATAGACACGCAGGTACAGTAATTGCTTAAGCCTCATTTCGTTAGTAAATTAGGCCAAAAATAGAATGGAGAAACCTCTGACTGGTAAGACTTGCAGAGCCCGTAGTTTTAATTTTCCACAACAAGGCCCATTAGAAACAAATTGCATGCATCAGTGACTGTCCTTTCCTCAGCACATAATGGTAAAATGCACATGTTTCTAACCCTATTATCTTTGTACTTCCTAGCTCCAATAAATATACAGAATTTATGAGTAAAAAAGGATGTAATATTCAGAGCTTGAGCTGTTCTGCTCTTTCCCATTAAAAGCAACATAGAAGCAGGTACGCTGGAACTTCCCACGGATGTTCAGACCTTCACTGTATCTGCTCCTTTGTGGGAAGGTTTCACATAGTAATGTGATAAATCTCTAGAGGGGAAAAATATTTAGCATCTGCATGCAATTAGTTATTTTCACAGATCAGCATCTGCAGTCTGCTTTTCATCCCTCACCTCTGTTATCATTAAAAATGGTAATAGTCAAGGACTGTGCTTGTCAAAACATTCATATAAACAAAGGTGAAGTTATAGAAATACAGATGTATGGTTTTAGAGCATTTCTCATCCAAACATTATGTATGACTGAAGGTAAAAAAAAAAAAAAAAAATCTTGTGATTGCTTTCTGTCTTTGCTCTCTTTTGGAATGACTTGTCAAGGCCATAAAGCTCCACTTAAAATGAAGTTATTTGCTTAAAATTCTAGGGTGGGTATAAATGAAGCAACTGAAATTAGCAGCGTGCTTCTATACAGACTGAACTATTTGTTGTTGCACTGGAAAAGTAGTTGATGGTATTCTAATCAACGTTATTACGTAAATACTGGAAACGGCAGCTAAGTCGGAATAACGCTTTGTTTTAAAGAAAGTTGAGCAGGTTTAGAAACCCTCTTATTTAAAGGTTCAACTTTCTGTGGCTGTTTTATCAAAATCTGTCCTTTTCTAAATCATATGGGGGGTGGAGTGACAGGGAACGGTTTTTAGTCGGAATTTTGATTCTGAACCAGCTATAATAAATAAGCTGAAAGATTTGCAGCCCACCTTTCTGGAATTTCTAGTAATCCTTCCTATTGAGTGAGCTGGAAACACTGCTTGTGGTTTGCTTGAGGCTAAAGCGGTCTAGATCTGTCTAAACATGGTGAGAGAGATGTGAATTTCTTTAACGGTAGCAGTATCAATTTACAGATTTATGTTTTGTGTACAGGCTGTTTCTTTGTTGTTTATGGTCTCCTATTGCATGAAAATAACTGATTAAATTGGTATAATAAAGTAAGGCCTTTGATTTAAAAAAAATAAAATAAAATTCTTAGCTTTCAACAAGATGACCAGTAATAAAAAAAAGCATCAGACAGGGGCTGTCAAATTGTGGTACAGGTATATCTTAACTCTCATTAGACTCTTAATATTCCCTCATTGTCCCTGAGTAACAGTAAAATCCCATATCAGTTCTTTACCAATACCAATGTCTGGAGACTGTAGTAACTTTTGGTTTCAGATATTTTTGTCCCTCTGGTTCCCTGTGTACTCTTATTTCTCTTAGTAAGTAAATGAGGGAAAATATCTGACACCAAAACAATATGAGGCAAGAAAAACATGTCATTAAACATCACATTTGAAAGTATTTGTAGATAGAATAGAACAATAATTTAAAAATAACTGGGGTGTAGCAGGTATAAAATATTTGGAGGCTTCCTGAAGATGTGATTTTAAGAGAAAAATAAAAATAAAATTATATTTATGCGAATGCTGCCAGCAAAGCACAAGTTCATATCCTGTCCCGTGCTAGATATATAATAGCAGTGACTTTTAGGCTGATTCACGTGGATGTTTGGGATGCTTAATTACAAAACCCCGTGTTGTTTTCTGAGCAAACCCCTCTCTGCCCCAGGCTGTGGGGTTTGCCCCGAGTTACCTTGACGCCATGAGGAAGCTCCATCCATCCCGCCCAGCCATGGCACCGGCGTGAGCCCTGAGCACTGTCTCTAAAATGGGTTCCTCATGTCCAAGCCTGTCTGTCGTGTTGCGGTCTGTTGTAGCAGAAAACACCAAGAAGAAAGGTGGGAGATTTCTTCTGGCTTTTTTATTTTTCTTCTCTGCAGGTCACACAAACATGGCTGCTTGTTTCAAACATAAAATACAGAAATGGTTTGGGGACTTACATTCTGCTGGGCTTGTCCATAGCAGAAATGTGCAGGTGTTACACACATTTATTTTTAGATGTTCATTGCAGTGCCATCCCCTTCCTTGTTATGAGAAAACTATGTGAAATTATGTGACTTCAGTGTAGGCCTATAACCTCTCCCTGTCACTGCAAGAACTGTGTTTACTCACTTGTGTTTAACCCAAAAGCTAAATTGTGATTAACTCCAGATGAATATGGCCCTACAGTCCAATTTTCATGATGTATTTATAAAACCTACTCCCCTGTGGCGTGTGGGTGAAATTGTCCCACACCAGCTCAGACTGGCTGGGGAAGGAGGGAGAGGGGCCGTTAGCGGCCTGCCTCTCTCTGTTTAGCTTTGAAATGGAGAAGCTTAAACCTCAAGTGCTTTACGGTAGGAAGTTTGAAGGTTTTGGGGGGTTTTTTTTTTGGTGTTTTTGTTTGTTTGGTTGGTTTTTTTTTTAATGCTTTCTGACGCTTCCCACATAGTTCATTTGAATAAGTCTCTTATAGGGGCATTGGGCCGAATTTCTTTGCCGCCACAAAGCGCCCATGGTAGTGCCCACACCGCGACCTGTCAGCCTCAGTGCTCCCTGGGGAAGGGTTTGTCCCCTCATGGCAGAACAAAACCTGCCCTCAGCCTCTCCTCCAAAACATCGTTTAGAAGGAGGGGAGGCCTCTTAGGATGGCGTGGCTGTTTTTCACCAAAAATGGTTTTAAGGAGAGAGGCTTCCACGGTTTTACCCGGGGTGCGGGGCAAGGCAGACACTGTGGGCTCCTCTTGCCCCATCTGGCCCAGCTGCCCGCTTCTCTGTGGTGGGAAGTCATGTTGTGTATATCTATTTAGATATACACATAGCTACACTTTTTTTGTTGTTGTTTTCTTTTTGTTTTAATATATGGGCAAAATACCCATGTGGCGGTTGCCTGGCAACTGGTGAAGCTCCGGTGGAGGCTGTGAGGAGCCTGTGTGGGGGGGTATTGCCTAGCAATGGCAGTCCCCTCATGCCGGACCTGCTGCAGCCATTGGGGCCTCCGGGAGCATGGCTCTCTGGAGAGCCTGCGGATGAGGCTTTTAAAGATTGTAAATTAAAGATCTTTGTACGTATTCTGGCCTCCACTATCCTGCAGAAAGTGCTTATTATTCCCTTCCTCCAAAGGAAGCAAAATACTGCTTTGCAAGCTCCCTTCCTTTTATGCAAAAACATGTCTCAATGGAGGGCAGCTCCTTCTGTCGGGTGCCCATTGACATGCGGAGGTCTGGCTTTACAGATTGTATTGATATTTTGCACCAGCCTCTGCAGCTGGGCTTGCTAAAAATATCTTTGGAGACAATTCAGTGAGGAAAAACATCTAACTGTATAGAAGGATTTTATTTATTTTTAAGGTCTGAATTGCTGGTAAATTTCATTCTTCTCTCTCAATAATATGCACTATCGAATGCTCTGTGTAGTGCTGTCAGGCATCTGGGTGCTATCGGCTAATGAGTCCTATCCAACCGTGTGTCAGTCTCTTCAGACTAGGTGGGATGGTGTATTTACTGAAGTGGAAGAAAAAAAAAATCCAAGAAAATATATAAAATTGCCATGACAAGGATCATCGCTGTCTCATTAAGAGTTGTACAGTTAGACCTTTCCACACTTGAGATTTCCTTTGTCTCCCAGGCAGCTACTTTCACTGGTCTCCTGATCCTGCTCTGCTGTACTGGTGTGAGCTCCGCTCCTGGGCGTGTAATTACTAGTAATACCGTTCTTGTCAGGAACCACCCCTCCTCAGTGCGCTCTCATTTCCAGCTGTTAAATGTAGGATTTTTCTACTTCATAAGAAACCTGTGCAGAAATGCAGTATCCACTGTGGGAAAAGTTAAAGTGGGGGGCAAGAGGAAGCTTTGACTGAAATGTCCCAGTTCATCTGGGACCAACTGTGACAGATCATTAGAAAAGGCAATGATGGAAATAGGAGCTCATGGTGGAGAATGCCCTTTCGCTGGCTGAGTGGTATAGTGATAACTTTAGCGACCTCTCTGTTTTTCTTAAACGAGAACCACCTGGAAGATGAGTAGATTGGATCTAAACTATTCAAAAAATTTTTCTTTTTGCTGCTTGACAGCTTTTCCTCAACTGTTGATGGTGGGATTCAGGTATGTTCAAAGTCTAATAAATTACTTTATTTGGTAAGTGTGAGATACAACAGTAACTCCATGCCCAAGATCTGGGTACTCGCAACTTCTTCCAATGTGATGTATCACCACATACCAAGACATACTGCCTGTAATTTGGAGGGAAAGGGTTTTTCCACTCCACAATATCTGTGGTATTTCTAAGTGTGCCAATCCTACTGCTTTCTGTATATGGGAGATCCACATTCCAGTCCTAATTCTATGTAAAACAAGCTGTGGACACAGCTCAAACTCCTTAATTCCAAGGAAATGCCCAAGTATCAGACTACGAACAACACATGACTGGGTCTTTCACGCTAAATCCTCTCTTGGTCTGTTGCATTGATTTAATGAAACAGTAAGTCTGCCTGTTCAGTACAATATCTATTTGATTATGTGTTTTGATGTTGCAGTTGTATCAAATATTCAAACATTTCATCAAAAGACAACGTCTGTCCTCATCTGCTGTTTGCTACAAATTACTGAAGTAGGTGAATTATAATTGGATAAAAGCTTCAGTATGATTGCTTTACCTCAAGATGCATCATAAGTCATGAGTAGCCAGTTACTTATTTCCTTTTGTGTTTTGATGAAATACCCAAATAAACAAATTGCTGAGGGATTGATTTAGAAGTAGCAAGCAAACAAGAGAGAACATATATTTACCTCCTGACTTTTAAGCAGGGTTGGTGGTAAATGAATAAGTCAGGGAAGTCTCTCAGGGTATATTGCACTGGTGGAATGCAAACACACAGTGTATTGTGCATTGAGCAGAAGGAAGGCTGTATGTTCATTATATGAGAAATGCATTACAGTACAAAGCACAAATTTTGGCTATAATGTGGTTCTTGCTCTTGATTACGTTGCACAGATATTGTGGCCAACAGGACTCTTGATTTCAGTGGGAGCAGAACTTGACACATGAATCGCTTTTTCAGCTTTAAGGAACTAATTCTTCAGAGTTTAAAAACTGAGGTGAGAGCAGACATTCATTACAAAGGTCTGTTTTTGTGGAGTCCATTAACACAGTTGGAAGACAATGATAATGCTATTAAATGAGTACACTTGACAAATGCTTAGGAAAATTGTCTTGTTAACCAGAACCAATGAGCTGGTAACCTGAAATTAGACCAGTGGGACTTACTACACGTTACAGATATTTGGAGCTAGAGGCAGAAGGATCAAGATTTTAAGCTCAGAAGAATACACATTTTTTAAATTCCAGGTTAGATTGAGAAAATATGATTACATATGTCTTTTAATGTTTTAACTTGCAAAAATTATCCCTAGTTCTGGAAGAGCTTTCACTATGCCATAATGAAGATAACAGTCTTGACATCAAACGTTTTGCAGCCAAGTGTGGAGCTTTGACACTGGGTGGAGTTTATGAGAGTATTGCAGGAACAGGCTGATTTTTGTTTGTCCTTTTAACTGTTGAACAAAGGCTTTGCAGAAATGGTACCTCTATAGATGCTATTTCAAGGAAAGGTCTGCCAGTAGAACATTCTGAAAGTTTGTTTGTTTAAAAAATAAAATAAAATAAAATCACAAGCATATGGGATCTAAAAGTTGTCACTAAAACTGCACTTTAGGGCAATTTAGTGCTTTACCAATGCACAGAAATACTGAGATGTACTGATTTTATACCAGTAATAAATAAATTATCATTATATCGTTTGCAGGGTTAGTGGTGTTTCAGCATTGGTTTTGTGAGAAAAATAAACAATTCTTTTAATTACAGAAAGTTTTGATCTTAAATAAGAATTTCAAAGACGCAGAGCCTGGATAATCTTTATGGTTACGTTGGTATGACTTGTTTGAATAATGAAGTTGTGATGCAAAATGCTAGCAGCTAATTAATATTCTTATTGGTTTAATGAGACTTGCTCTTAAATAGATAAAACCTCAACATAATTTAAATTATAGATTTTATTTAGATTTAAATTATTATGGGGGAAGAGAAGTTATAAATTGTGATATTTTAGGAATGACAAAAAGTAGACAAGAAGTGAGGTTGGGTGGATTAACTCTGATTCATTAAACTCTGAATGCCCGGCTGCTCACGTGAACCACAAAAGCGATTCTGACTACCTGACAAACCCCCTTGGTTTTCCTTCCTCTCCATGCTGAAGACAAAACCCACATAGCGAGCTCACTAGTACAACCAATGTCTTTGTAGCAGCTTGGCACAATATTGCGCTTACTGGGACTTTGGGAAAATGAACGTTATTTTTGGACTTGGGGAAAGGAGTTACCCCTTGAAAGGAGACATGAATGTCATTTCTTCTCATGTGGTTGTCTCACGCCCTACTGTTTTAGGAATTATGCTGTATTTTTCCTTAATCTCTTCAGGTAAAGCTGTAGCTCAGTTCCAAGCACAAC
Organism: Larus michahellis; assembly: GCF_964199755.1. Taxonomy (NCBI): domain Eukaryota; kingdom Metazoa; phylum Chordata; class Aves; order Charadriiformes; family Laridae; genus Larus; species Larus michahellis. The sequence continues at coordinate 8,330,372 of NC_133909.1, forward strand.
TCCAGCCTTCTGTTTAATAACACACACAGCAAATCATAATTTAATTTATATACCTGTGAAGGCTGTTAAGCAAAATAAACCCCCCACATATTAAAGTCATAATAGAATTTATGCAAATACTATTTCCCACATGAAATACTGGGCACTGTTTGTCAAAACTCTTTTTTTTTTTTTTTCTTAATATGAGCTCTGTGCTGCTTCTGTTTTTCATTTTGTTCTCTTAAACTAAAGTGGGAATCAAAAATAACTTCAAACTAATTTGATGCTGAATTTTTCATTTAAATAAAAAAAACCCAACAAACCCAACCAACAAAAAACCCCTGAAGGTATGAATACAGCAGATTGAGCCCCTGCCTGAATTTTCGAACTTGAAATCTTGTCTGCGTGCTCTGGTCAAGTTCTAGTTTTAAATTTTGTATCTGAATTATAGTAAGTAGAGGAACAATGATGTTTTGGCTGGGGAAATGCTATGTGGCCCATCAGACTTTGCATCTTTCCCCTTCTATTTTATTATGTATGTTTTAAAACCTTTTTTTTCTTCCTTTTTTTGAGGGGTGTGTGTGTGGAATCTTTCTCTGAAGTTGTTTCCCTGGATATTTTAGTAAGAATGACTTCTAAATGACCTTCTTTCCACGCCAAAGGGAAAATTCAGATAGTGAGCTCAATGGTGCGGCTCAAGGCCTTTTCAGCGCCACGTTGTGCTAAGATACCATAACGTTCATTCTCCTGAGGTCCCAGACCCCAGTAGTTTTTGACACATGGGAAGAAATAGCTGGTGGAAAGGGTCTTTTGTTGACCCTTTGTGTAACAGGGGATGCATGGAAGTACTTTATTTTCTGTTTACTTGTTATTACTTCAGCTGTGCTCTGTTAGTTACGCTGTGTGGTGGTTAGCAGTCATAGCTTGCATGAAAGCAATTTTTCACATTTGATTCGCGAGCTGATGTCTCCTTAATCTTGGCTAATGTCAAATGTTTCCTCTTTTGTAGCATGATCTATAAAGCTAAAACATTCCTATTGTTTTAGAGATTATCTAATTAATTGCAAATTAATTCTTTTCTCTGTGGCCAGTATGTTGTGGGAGCTTGCTTTGAGCAGTATCCTTCAACAGTTCTGCACTAAATTGGCTGAGGCGCAAAGCTATGATATGCGATTGTGCCCTCTAGGCTGTTTACCTCTTCCTTCAGATTTGGAAGAACTGAGACTCTGATGGAGTCGTATCTTGGTCTAAAAAGGCACATTTACCCACTTCAGTTCTTTCTCAGCAGACACTCTCAATGTTAAAGTGAAAACTTCCTTGTAATTCTTTGTGTGTTCTGTCACTGCATCTACTTTACAGTCTCTTGTGCATGGCCATGAGCTTATTTTTTTTCCCCTGCGTTTATAACTTGCAGTCTTTGACAACTGTTCAGTTAGATTTACCAAACTTTGGAGGACTCAGTTTTGTGTGTGAAGGTAGAGGGAAGAGTTAAGCTAATCTTTGATGTATGTAAAGCAGTTTAAAACTGAGAAGTGCCCTCTGGAGTGCTGTTCTGCCTGCTTTGTTCTTGGAAAAAGTGTCTTGGAAAAATCTTTAGGGATTCTGTGAGCTTCTGATTTTATTCCTGAATTTTCATTGTAAGTGAGGGATGACCAAAACAAAAAATAGGTTAAACTTTGGGAAAATTCAAACCTAGATTTGCAAAAGAAAATTCTGCTTTGTTATGTACATAATTCCTGCTGATCCGGCACAGGATGTATGCCCATGTGAAGAGTGGGGCAGAATTGAAGCTCTGAAGCTTTTGAGGTTTCCCTTTACTTCAATAACCATTTCTGGTGCTCAGCCCACCTTAGTCAGGCCTTAAATGTCAGATTTTTTTGATCACATTTAAAAAAAGATGACTCACTGTGAAGGCTTTATTGTATGTTGGCCTAGGAAGGACAGATAATGGAGTTTTGATAACAAAATATCAGAAAGTAGAAGAGATCTCATTATTGCAAGAGTCAGAAAGTTAACGTATTTATCAAAGTTCTGACAATTGTGACAGTCATCCTTGCCTGTAAATGTCAGTGCATTATAAACTTCCATAGCTTGCTGCTTGTTTCTCACTCTTGTCAATCACTGCAATTATCTCATAAATCAAAAGTCAGAACATAAACTTTCTTTACTTGGCTGTTGCATCCTTTTTAAGCTTAACATGGGATGGAAGCTGTGATTTGTTTTTCAGAAATATTTGACGACCACTTGCTATTCAGTAGGATGCTAGTGAAAGTACTGACTATAAACCCTACACGCTCGTCTAAATGCCCAGCCACAGTAGGTTAACACTTTGCCTAGCTTTATGGCTTTTATTACACATGGATTTTAATAAAATATTGCAAACAGGAGAGTACACAATCTTACATAACTGACCAAAAAATCAAGATGTAAAAGGGAAAAACTATGCATGAAAGGTAGCAGTTATATGATGAAAGTTAAAAAATGGGGGGGGGAGGGAGGAAGCAAGGGAGAAAAGTTTAATGATCGCATTTTTCTAATCCATATGCAAAGTGCCTGACCAGAACTCTGTTTTAATTAGCCACTTCTGCAGCAGCATGTTCCAAAATAAATCCTTTTGCCAGCTGAGTTGAGACGCTAAGGACAAAATATACTGGGGCTTCCCCAGCAGCTTACAGCTGTGAAAACAGATAGGGGCCTTAAGTTCTTCAATGAAATATGTTCCCACTGAACAGATTACTAGTTTGATTTTTTTTTTTCTTGCTTCTAAACTGTCTTTAATGTCTGTGCTGAATAGTGCATCTAGAAATCTAAAATGAAGAAGTTAAAATAGTTTAGTTTCTGAATCCCTGGTGCTGCACAATTGAAATCAGTGAGGACGTAGCTATTTACTTCAATGAATGTTAAAATCAAACCCTAAAGGAGGCTGTTCTATTGCTGTTGAAACAATTCAGTATGTCATATCTATCTTTCAAAAGTACATAGATATATATATATGTAGACAACAGCTGCTCAACCGTGTTTTTCATGGTTTCTCTGTTTAACACAATCTATGATGTGTTTGCACCAATAGCTCTCGGATTAATTCTTTTCAGTTCTTTGTTTGTTTATGATTTCTAAGCTTCAAAACAGAAATAAACCTTCAGGACAATAATTATCAAGTCATTAAGTTACAATTTCATTTTAATATTTGTTTAGAATATGAAAGGTTTTATGCTTTTCATAAATCAGCTTCCCAGGAAATCAGTCCTTCAGTATTTCTGGCAAAATCCAGCTGGCAAGGATTACTTGAATTGGCACTGTATCCTTCTGTTCGGAGCTCTAGCTATATTTATAGCCAAAAAGGCAATATTAGACAGTCTTGTTATAAATTACTTGACTAAAGTCTTAACAGACAAATCCTGTCCACTGCTTAGGTGTCTTGTGATCTTAGTTGTGTGGAGTTTCTTGGAGCAGTTTCCTTCTTTGTCTTCATGGAATGTTTGTTTCAGTCTGGCTGCATGAAGTAAAGAAGTGGTGGGGTTTTGTGTGTGTGTGTGTGTGTTTTTTTTTTTTTTTTTTTCATTTCAAACTTCTGTAGTTTATAATCTTCCAAATTTAACTGTGTGTAACACAGACTAATTTTCATGTTAACAGTCTTCTAAAGTAATTAATCATTTGATTAGATGTACAACTTGATTAAGGAAAGTTTTTTTTTTTTCCATCAAGAACATTAATTATAAAATACTTTGTCCAAAGTAATGGAATGCATTTTCCTAAAAAAAAAAATAAAATAAAAAAATAATAATAATATAGGTAGCATGAATAGCTGATACATCATTCTGCTGGCTCTCTCCTTTCTAAGAAGGGCAATCTCCTGGAAGATGGTCTTTTCTTATTAGCAGGAAAATCTGACTATCCCTGCTTCCTCATTGTTCAGGTGTTCAACATCTTGTTCTGGATGGGATGGATGCTTCCCATTGCTTCTCTACAATATGGTAGCCTTTCAATTTCTGATTTGATTGTTTTGAATTTTCCCATTTCAGAAAATGGGCTAAGGAAGTTTTAGAGGAGAACATCCTACTTTACCAACTGTGAAGTCATGCTTTTGCTGAAGCCAGTAGCAAAGATTTCTTGGTTGTATGCAGGGTAAGAATTTCACCCTTGAGTGTTAATCCTGAGGAGCTGTTTTCTTAGCAGACCGTAGTGTGATGAGAAATAATCAGATAATTCATTCCTGAAGACAACTTCAGGTTCTCCTTGTGTTCTTAGGATTCAGCCATACATTAACGTGTAAATATAGGGTATCTTTGCATACTTTTACAGAGAATGACTGTATATACTTAGGTACTTATGAGAGAAGAATTATGTTAATTATTGTATCTCTATCTGAATTGCTCACTGGCAGCTCATGGTTGGGATGGATGTGTGAGACACAGGCACCAGACCCTCTAGTGCGTCTTTAGGTAATAGTGGAAGTAGGGTTTGGAGCTCTGTGTGTTCCCTGTCTCTTCATGCCTGAGAAGTCACAGTACTGAGCTGCGTTGTAGAGGTACCTAGGTGTACGCCAGAACTACATCTAGAAAGGCAAGCATTTTTTAATAGTTAATGCTATACTGTAAATATCTCATTCCCAATATGCTCTACTTCATTCCCCAGGCACCCATCCTGAGTGGGTCAGAGCAATGACACTGAGAGTGTCGCATTCCACTAGCAATGAGCGTACATTTATTCATTCTTTGGTATAAGGCTGCTCAATCTTGGAGTAGGCAAATCCAGACGCCAATTAGCTAAATTATCTCTGCAGTGAAATATATGCCCCAACAACAAGACATGCTTTTCATGCATGATTAGGTAATTGAGTCTGTTCTATTCCTGTAAATTAAAAGGAGACCATATTTAAGTTAGCTTGAGAGAAAGTGAGATATAAGGTGGGATATCTGTTGTTTAAAAATCCTTTTTTTGCTCTTTGTCTTGCTACAGTTTCTAAAGATAAATGTTTTGTCTTGAGAAGGTTCTCAGTCAGTGTCACTGGTCACAGTTTCCAAAGGCAACAAAGAAAAGTTGTCCTAGCCCCACGAGTTTGTGTGCAGGATAAATATTTATAAAATGCAGATCACTAAAACATTAAGTATATTCTGTGTCATGTTGTGTAACTAAAACAAACAATACAGTTTAACAGTGAATTATTATTTTGCCAACAACTTGTGCTTTTTAAAGTGCAATCTGCATTTTATTTGTCTGTCTCAACGCAACAAGCAGCCAGATTCATTGCTCTGTCATTCACCTGTAAAATAAAAAGGATGAAGACTGACAACTTTTCATGTCCAGTAAATGATAATTAACTTAAATCCTTTGTTGATGACTTTGCAGTCCAAGTCACTCTTATAATACAATTTAATCTTGTACAAATCAAGAAAATACTGGGTGAAGACTTTGACTTACTAATGACAAAATTAGGCAATTAATGTATTCTGTGAAAAGGTCTGAATTGTACAGGTATTACAGGTAGTATGTGACAGACATCACAGCAGCATTGATACATCGTGGTCAGGATGTCACCATGGTGAAACATGGTATGACTACAATATACTGTGGCTGATAAGGCTATAATTAATGCCACCTGAATACCGATACAGTGTCACAATAAATCTGCCAATGAGTAGGTTCCTCCAAAAGGGTGTCTGCCTTACTCTTCATGCCAAGCTTCACTAATCATCTTTACTGGTTCCCCAGTGTATTGTTTTCTTGCACATGGTAATTTCCTGTATTAAAGTAGCACATCTGAGGGCTGCTATAGTCTAGGCTGCGCTGGCATTTTCATTACAGAGCCCATTTCTCACAGGCTTGTAACTCTCCTGTAAAAAGGAAAATGCCGTAGGCAGACACCTGGTCACTGACGCCTTCAGTCTGTCTGTTCTCAGCCCGGTCCTGCACATGGTTAGAGCCTTTGACTGTCTGTGTACCAGTGAAGGTTTGCAGTACCTTTAAAGAATTGGCCCCTGTGTCTGTCTGGTGGGTTTCTGTGATTTTTAGAAAAAAACTAGAATCAAGAGTAACTTCAGACATAATGCCTTTCCTTTAGGTACATACCTGTTTAGATTTTTCTGGCTGTGCAGAGAAATAACATGGAGTGAATCAAAGTCACCTACCAGTTACAGAAAGTTGTATTTTCACACTGTAGCCATCCACATCCTCACAGGTGGTTCTTTTCTCACATGGGCAAATGTATAGTTGATGGAAATAAATAGTAAGTGCCATCCAAAGAAATTATCATCTTTGCTTGGTGAACAGTTATGGACACAAGTGGCAGCAGTGTGCAAAACTGACTTGGTTAACTTTGTGTTGTAAAATGTGGTTGGAGATTTCTGGGTTTTGCTTGAAATTCTGAAACATTGGAGTAATAATATCAGTGACTGTTGAAAGATCTAGGTTTGCTTTATCAAATTCTGCTTGTGCTCCCCTGCTTTGCTCGCTGTTCTTCTAGTCTGTCCTCAAGCCTGAGTAGATCTGTGACGTCTGTGTTCTTGATGAACCATCTGGAAACTGCAAAACTTTGAGAATCGGGAAGCGTTGGAAGAATTCATTGTCAGTAATCGATCATTCTGCCAAGCTTTATGCCATGGTGCAACTGATTAATAATTCTTTGAATCAGGTTGTTACTATGTAATTCTGGATTATTTATACCTAAAATAACAAAATGATGTTTTGTGAGGCTGAGGGTGATTCTCAGGAAGTGGCATCGCCCAACTCATGGTGGCTGACTCACCAGAAACGTATATCCTACTGATGCACCAAACAGGCTAAGGGGACACAGATATTCCGAAATGCTGCTGAAATGAGGACTTAAATATGTCTTTCATGTTTTCTTTCATGTACTCTTATGGATAGAATTTTTAATTCTTTGGTTTCTGTATTCAGCTCTATGAATTGAAGTCAGATTTCTTAATTAGAGAGTATCAAGCAGTTCTGTTCACAGTCAGTCTCTTCTAAGCCAATACAAAACATATTTTTTTTTCTCTCCCTGGGTTATTTTTTTTTTCTTCTGTAAATTAAATAAAATGTTAAGGGCTTTGAGAGGATGATTAAACAGTCTGTTTTGGTAAATGATTCTGACCTCGTCATTTACTTTAAAAACAGGCTGTACATCCAGACCACGCTCTTGTTCCATTTCACTGAGGATGTTCTCAATCTGCAGGCTGTGCATACGTTTGTTTTAAGATTTTTCCAGCAAACTGAAAGCTGTATGTAAATAGCTGCCTGTGGAGGAAAAAGATTTAAAAAGAGGAAGAAAAAAAGATGGCAATGAGTACTTTTGTGCTCATGAGTGCCACAGATGCTTATAGGAACAGCAGTAGCTTTTTTCCTGACTTACTGGTACTTGCAAATGGTGTATTAAATGGTTCTGTTGTAAAATTGCATAAATATATATACATACCTTCTCATAGTCTATATACACACGTGTGCAGTGATTTGCAGCTTCAGTGCTGAATTTAGAGCAAGACAAGTCTTCCTGAAAGTTGATTTCTCAATCTTGAATGTAACTGGTCAAACAACCCCCCTAACCAACCCCCGCCAAACCACAAAGCCCCCACAATGCACCACCACCCAATAACACGTTCCACTACAAAAACGGTTGTGTGCTTATGTCGTCCTGTCTTCCCTCACAATTTCTTTTTTTTTTTTTTAATTCCCAAACCAGAATTGTTTCTGTAGAGATAAAGAAGAAATGTGCTCATCACATACTTCTTGCAAACTATTCATAATCTGAATGTTAAACTCATTTTCTTTAAAAACAGCTACAACATAACTTTAAATTTACTAATTGTATTTTGGCTATATGCCTTGAAGCAAAATGACACACTTCCAAAATACATGGTTTCCATAACTGCACAAACAAGTTGTTTTTATAGTCCATTTCCAATGTGATTTACCATCCAATACATCAATGTCAATGTGGCAGTGACAGCATTTAATGAAGAATGTCAAAGGGGTAAAATTTTGGGCACTCCAGACTTTCCCAGAGTTACCTTTTTTTAATTTTTATTTTTTCCTTTTTATTTTCTTCTTGAACTTACCAAAAAATAATAGATAATTTTGTGCTGAAGGGTTTGCTTGGTTCTCTGTGCTCTAGTCTTTCTCGTTATCATCATGTTGACCTCAGCACATTTTATTTATTTTCTTCAGACTTGGTGAACTACTATATGTGCTATTCGATAGCTGTCAAATACAATAAGATCTGATTGATGAAGAACTGCCTGTGAGATCCTAGTCCTAAAGAGTGTCTTCAGTGATTTAAAGGGCACTTAAAACTAGAAACGAGTCTTAAATATGTGTTCTGGGGCCTTAAGCAATTGATAAGAACAAGCCGTTGTGCTTGGTAAAGAGGTAACATCATATTAAGCTTCGTCATTTATGATTTTCTTTCAGACTACACCTGCCCTCATCTCTGCATCCCAAAATTTGGATTTCAAGACAAAACAGATTGCCAGCCTAACCAAAAGAATGTGATATAGCTGTTCTTTTGAGTGCGTTTTTTTTTTCCTTTTTTTCTGTAATTCCTACTACTGCTCTACGAAAAGACTTGGTTCTATCTGTAAACCGAGTGGAGCTGGAATGGGAGTAGTTCACTTTGTCTGCAACCATTGCAATATTCCAATAATAAGAATAATAAATAAATAAATATATATTAAAAAAAAACTTACTTTGACCCTGTAACGCTTTTGATACCTAAAACATTTGAAATCATGTGGAGGTCACTGTGTGTAGACAAATCTATGAGGAAGGCTTTAAAATAATGTGAAAAGGAGTACTGTATCTTCATCAAGACTTTTCTTTTTCTGAAATTTATATGTTCAAAATGTGCTTTCTGAGATACATTGTTGTTGTTAATGTAGTCTTTATTAGGCTGGCAGTGTATTTTACCTTAATACTAATCTACAGTACAGGTAGATTTTGTACATACAGCAAGTGTAAAGATAATTATCTGTTGGTGTATGCATATAGGCTAAGCAGAAGTCTGGGGGAATTACCATGTTCAGAATAGTTAGCAGAGCCTGTAAGCAGCCAAAGGGTGATTCGACAAATATTAACTTGTACCTGTTCTCAATTAATCAGTGCAGGGTCAGAAGGGGTTGAGAGGTACTATTTAAGAGTGCTTCTTTTAAAGATGTCTACAACGCTGTCTTTATCCCCTCTTATTGGGAAGATTGTCAGTTTTGAGTAAAATTTATACTACTTAAGAAGCTTTTTTGTTAAGGAGCTTAAAGCACATGTTTTATGACTCTTCAGCAGTGTGTAAGAATACTAGTATTGCTACCACTTGCAAGTAAAATGACAAATATCTTAATGTTAGTTTTGTTTGGGTGTTGCAATAATTGTCCTTTGTCCTGTCTATATTTTTATTCACAGTTGTAAAACTGACTAGAATGTTAGATAGGAGTCCTCCTCATCTGAATGAACAAATGTTGATTTTAATTCATTTCTCTGTTTGGAAAGTATTAATTGTGATTAAGGCCATTCCAAACAACTTTGAATTAAGTTTCCTGGCTAGAAATTTGGAGGCAATTGGCACCAGTATTCATTATTTTTCAAGCTTCCTTTTTCAATTTCTGAAGAAGTAATTAAATCTGTCTTTTTTTTTTTTGGCGGTGGTGGTGTCAGATTTCTTCAATAAGTAAACATATTATGAATTTTGAGAGCCTCATGAATAGAGAAAGCTTAAGATTTTAAACTCTGCGGCTGTTTTTCGTGTTGCTTGCTGACCAGAAGCTCAGTTAAAATGAGGGAGAATTTCTTCCCAAGTCTAGAAATTTATAGTGTCTTTCTGTATGCAGTTTTTGGTAACATTTTGTTCTACAGCTAAATTATAATTTAAGTCCCTATTATAATTAGTGTAATTTGATTTTAAGAATGTTGAACCATTAGAAATGCTCTAACAGCTCAGAAGATTATGTAGTGTATAAGCCAGCTGGCAAAAACTAAAAATGGAATATCTGTTTTGATGGTCTTGGAAACAGCCAAGTTCCTCTCTTGTATTTGGGTCATTTCTTAGGATTCTAATTCCTTCACAACAAAGTACACAAACCATTTTAATTGAAACACTTTTACATTGGGAAATGTTTTTATTTTCCATCTTGACATTTTGAATATTTGAGATGAGGAAAACTTTCAAGAAGTGGGCTGCATTCCGCTTGTATTTTTTTTTCTCTTTTTCTGAAGATACCTTTGCATGTACTACACTGAGTTGTTTGGTGTGCTGTTATCTATTCAGTTTTTTTTCTGTTGGACAGACCTGGCAGAACCAGCATGAATGAGACTCACTTAAATTTGTGAATGAAAGAAAATCGTATATCACAAAAATGAAGCCAAGCTGGGTAGTCATATTCAGCTCAGTGGAGGCATTTGGCAAGTAGACTTTGTTCAGTAGTTCAGATTGTTGAGGTTTTATTCATGGCCCCGGCTCCTTATTCATAGAAGCAATTCCTCTGAAGTCAGGAATGTTACTAGTGTGTATTTCCTTATTTTGTGAAGAGGTAAATTCTCAGTTCATTCCAGTGCAAGAATAAAACCTTTGCTTATTTGTTTGAATATGTGGGAGGGCTGGTATTGTTGCTGCTGTGCATTTATTTTATCCACTTGAATTCCTCTGTAAATTATATGTGTGAGTCTGGTTATTTGTCAGTTGTAATCCAGGCAGGTCACGAGTTGCTTTTGTATTATGGTCATGCACAATCAATAATAGAGCGAGCGACTCCTGACAATTATTAAATGAATTTTGGCATCTTTCTGTTGGCAAATTGCTTGTGAACAGATGGCAAAGCTTTAAGATTTAGTCAAACATCAAAGTTTTTCCTATTCTGCCACCTGAAACAATCGGATCTGAAGCCAGAGTAAGTGTAAATTTACTGCCAATGTGTGGTGGAATAATTTATACTCTTCAGTCTTCTAGATGACTTGAATGCCTAAATAATACCATCTTTTCAGCAAAGGAAGATTTTATGAGAGTTGGAGTTTTCTAGCAGTTAACTTTGTGGCTGTGTGTTGGTTAGTTCAATCTGTATTTCATGAACTTTGATTCCCGTGATTTTCAGTTATAGTCTGATCTAACTCCCTCTGAATTGAAAGTCAAACTTTAATGATAAATGCATTTATTCAAGTTCTTTACTGTATATACCATTTTGTGATGGCATTGAGTCTCTAAGGGGCACCTCACAGATTGAGTGTCACAGACAGCAAGAGAAGGGTAAAGCACCCTGTGGCCTAGAAGTCCTGTCGTGAGCTGAGATATACTTTAATTAAAAAAAAATAAAATTATTGAAGTGAAATATACATTAAAGTAATTAAGAAACACTTTATGAACAGGATTAACTCTACAAATATCTTAAAATAAAACTAAATAAATATTTTACCTTAGTTCTTCTGGAAATCATTGCATGTTAACCCTATTCTTTTTCAGTGTGTTTATAGGGCATTGTTTCAGACATTCATTTCTTCGTACGCAAAGTCTCATTCTTAGGGATACAAATGATGCAGAGAGAGGTCCTCTGCTATGTGCTATTTGAAATGAGAAGAGGAAGAGTTCAGGTTGAGAAGCAAACCAAGCACTGGCAGAGGTGGGGGTGTTGCGTAGCAGCGTTGCAAGGTGTTGTGGGTAAACTGACAGCAGGACCTGAGTTCTACCCCAGCTCTTTCACTTGCAGCTTTGCCCAAGACAATACTCAGCAAAATCCTTCAGTGAGATAATTTTAATTGCTAAGTGTCTTTGTGTGTTTTTTGGTGGGTGGGGTTTTTTGTTTATTTGGGTGGTTTTTTTTTTTTAATTAGTGAAGAGAGTAGAAAACTTCTGAGAAAAAAAGTGCTGCTGTATAGTCATGGGAGAAATCAAATTTAAAAACCAAACTGCTTTTTGTATGTTGTGTAGACTCTTGCATTTACATGGAATTTTATCAAAGACCATTGTCTCCATTGCTGATTTATCACTGAGTATGGAGCCATCTATAATATAATGACAAATTATGTGTAATCATTAAGGCAAAAGTAATATGTGTGACAGGTGGATTTAGATGAGACTGGACTTGAACCTAGAGGCTGGTTCAAGCCAACTAGGTACCATGGTACCTAGGTAAACCAACTAGGACAATGTTTCAGTGCTGAAGGGAAAACCAACATGGACATGTCAAGTGAGAATTACACAAAGAAACTAATGATGTATCTTTTCATTCTCTCTTGTTCTTCTTTGGACTTGAAGAATCTCAGCCTTTTAAAATTCGAAGATACATCTCTGACTGCATGATAAATTTGTGATTATCTAATCCAATTTATATGGTAAAAGGGTCATTTCTTTATCCTCTGCATTAGAATTCTTGTCTGTAATTTGGTAATTCCCTGTGGAGGACATCTTCTTTTATAGGGTGCTTAAATCTGATTCTAATCTAATGTGAAATCTAAACGAACTAGGAAGCTTATAAGATAATGCTTGAACACTAGCAATAGCCATATGGATTATTTTAAAGCAAACTGTAAACAAATTGTTTTCTGCAACAACATAATATAATAAACCTAGCACTAATGATTTTGATAAATTGCAATTTATCAAGCCTTCATCGTTGTATTTCAGATGATCTGCACTGTGCAAAGGAACGTTGTGAGAGAGTGGATTAGCTGACTGCATGGTCCGCAACAGCCAGAAAAACAGTCCCGGGATCTGATTTTTCTAAGTAAAACTATGAAATAAGGACAGAGAATTGGGAGGCTGAGGAAATGGAGATGTGACCTGGCCTCATGGATCATCCAAGGCTGGCGGATCTGGGTTTGGGGAGAGAGAGAGGCAATATGGAGGAGTAAGACAGCATGAATGAGAGGCCCATGTTGAAAAGATCAAGTGCTTCCAGGGAAGGTTGTGGAAGTGGTCTTGCAGAACTGAAGCTGGGCGTTTTGGGGAGCTTGAGATGGGTTGAGTTTTTTCTTTTTTTTCTTTTTTTTTTTTTTTTTTTTTGAATTAACTGTTTTCAGGATAATTCGGAACCCTGCGTTCAAGTCTTGCTTGGAGCGCTACCCTCTTTCGTAGGTCACAAGTACAGTCATAAGCCAGTGTGCTTCCAGAGTGGTATTTAAGAACCTCTAGCGATGACACCAGTACAGCTTCTCTGCCTAGCAGTGCTCATTTTCCTTATGAGCGCATAGATGTTTTCAGCGACGAGCTCCAACTTACCTCCTCCCCTGTCTCTCTTCTAATTGCCACTTGTAGATCATACAGCATTTACCTACTGGTTCTATACTGTAGGACAAAGGCACCTTCAGCTCTGCTGCTGATAATGCTGAAGCAGCTGACAAAATTTCTGTCAATTTCATTCTGCCATGAAAATACATGTGTCTATCCTTGGAGGGGAAGGGAGAGAGAAAATGATAGGGAATAAAGTGATAAAATTAATCTATTTTTCTATGAACTCTAGATGATGACAGACACGGTCATAGGGAACTACATATACCTGATATATCTTGTGTGCAAGGAGTTTTATAAGGTTCTGATTATGTGCACGTTAAATATAATTACATAAAATAATTTATATATTTTATATATATAATGATAGAACACACTATTCAATTCTCAACAGAAATTCAGTGTTTGTGTTGAAAATGGCAATCATTTTTTGAAACTCCCCATCTAACTCGCTGCTGTGATTATAACATATGATGGAAGAAAGAGCCATTCTAGCATTTAATATTTTAGACAAGGTCATGCTTTCAAGTGTTTAGAAATGCTTCTGCAAGAATAGTGGGGCAGGAAGGCAACTAGATTCTAATAATGTTGTAGATCTTTCTGCGCCTATAACTAACGCTTTTTCTGCCCTGCTGTAACTCCTCATGCCTTTCTATTCCTCAGTTGTGCATCCAGTATACGCATACCTATCTCTTAAAGCAGGCTGAATATAGTGGCAAAGTAAGCTTGCTAGTCTGTAACCTAAATGTGTTCAGCACATACATCTCTGTTGTCATTCTATTACTAGGCGTATGCTGTAGGCGAGTGAAACAGTGGAAAGAGAGCTTAAATACAAAGCTATTTAAATTTCAAAAAGAAATTTGTAATTTCAGGGAAAGACCTTTAACTGCACAGCAGGGACTAAACTTTTGCTGGAAAAGATGTGGCTCTGTCTTAGGCACTGCTTTGAAATGCTACAAAAGGTCATGACTTCTTGTAGTAAAGTCAAGAAAAAACAGGTGCCTTTCTGTCTGTGACTTAGCACTTACGTGAAGTCTTTGATTTGAGAAGCTTAAAGCCCCTGACAGATATTAATAAAATCTTATGACCCTACTGTGATACAGCTCTATGGCAGTCTCCCCATCTAAAAGATGAATGTTCCCCACTGTAACAAACCTCAGTACTTGATGCAGTGGCCTTCTGAGGACAACAGTATAGAGAAACTTCCAAAATGGGAAATTCTTCAGAAGTTTTGACATTTTCCAAGAAGTATCTTGATATTTTTTTTCTTTTTATCTATTTTTACCTTGCACCCCCCACCCTCCCCCAATATGTTTTAGATGTAATCTAGTTTGCCTTTGACTTGCCTTTGGCCAAGTCTTTGGTTAGCAGGGAAAGGGGTCGGGGAAGAATCACGTAATGTTTAAAATATGATATCACATCAGTTTGTTTCAGCTCTGATACCAGGGTGCCAAGAAGCACTAAATTGCCCCTGAAATGGCACTTGAAGGGTCTTTAGGATTTGGTGAAGGAAACGTAATGATGCTCTGAAGAATGTAATAGATCAGGACTTAACAGATTTCCCCCCCCCCCGCCTTTTCCTAGTGTTTTTTGATCTAAAGGATTCAATCATTGGGGATTCCTTAGAGGTCTTAAGTATCTTATATTTTATTTAAGTCACATTGCTCAGCCTTTATTATGTCCGTTTATGTCAATGCAAATGCTGCTATTATTTCAGTCCGAATACTTGAGGAAGAACTAAATTCTTAGCAGCAGTCCAAAATGAGTACTCTGTTCCATTTAACCCCATAACACAGCCATCACAATTGAACAAACGAGGGTATGTATTGTTTCTCTCAAATTGCTAAAGCTATAGTTTCACTAATGGTTTATGGTACTGAAGGTGGGACTTCTGCTGTTTGCTTCTGTGCTCATTTTGCCCCATCCTTGGCGCCAGCAGAGGCATTTACTGAGGGAGCCAGGTTAAAACTAAATACATATTTTTGTTGGAAGTATTTTAATTAGGGTCCTCAGTCTTACTCACATATCTCACAACCGCCTCTTCAGATACAAGGTTCTGGGGCAAGACTGAACAGTTTGGGGAGGAGGTAACTGGAAAAAGGCTGTGATCAAAGTTAAAAGATGCTTTTAACTTCAGTGTTGGCTTATGCAGTTTAAGATGTTTCCAAAATCATTGCCTTGAAAACAGAGGAGCTCAAATGGGCCAGGTCTGTCCTGTAGCTACAGTGATACTTGCATATAGGAACAGAGTGAAAATGGTTTAAGTGAATAAAAAGGGAGAAGAAGAAAAAAAAAAGTCAAAGGTCCTCTATGCATAGAGCTAGAAAGTGCTCTAAAAGGATACCATGATGTCTGACTCTAGAGCATGATCAGTTCCTCCTTCCTCAAAGATTTTTTGCTGTGGTAAGAAAGCATAAGTTTTTTGAACTACCAAATCAATGCTTATGTATATTGACTTGAAACCTAATCTGAATGTTCTTTGTAAAACAAAACCTCTGAAAATTCTTACTGCATACAATAGAAAACTAGACTTTGAATTATTCCTAAACATTTAAATTTCTCTTGCATCAGTATATCTTTACTTCCCTTGTTGTATTAGCTCCTTTATAAATTAATTGCCTTATTAAAGTATGCAGATTTATGTAAGTTTATTGTCTTGTTGTACCTGGTTTTGCTCATAAACAACACTAAGCACGCTGATTTAGAAAGGCTGTAGATAACTTATCAAGTATGAACGCAGCTCTGTGTTTTTGTGGGACCTGTTTGAGTTGTAGCAGTGCAGCAGTTCATTTGAATACGCTGTTATAGTGCTGTCAAATTCATACAGTGTTTGTGGGGTTTTCTTGCAGCTCACGCCTTCCACCCCCCCCCCCCCTCCCCCCAGTATGTGCTAAATGTAACCTCTGGCTGTTTAGGATGAACTGAAAACAAGACTGGAAATGTGTAAGCATATGTTCCTTAAATGATGATTACAGACAATAGTTTGGCAATGAATTTTCAGTACCAATGCAACTGCTTTGAAGCCAGATGGCTATCAAAAATTCTAGGAAACAAAACTTACTGGTTTGCAGGATTTATTTTCTAGAAAATGATCGTGCTGCATATTTAAAAACAGAAAGATGTTGTAGAAAATATCTACATTTGTTCAGTTGGAGACATGTCATCTGTTTCTGCGTGAAGAGTCTAATGTGGCAGTATTGAGACAGATGTAGGTGCAGCCACGCCATCCACCTGGGTATGGTGACTTATGCAGACTGTGTTGCACTGCTTGGTGTTCTCTGCTCATTTAAGGTGCACTGTGGGCTCCAGTATCACACACTGGTTTTGCTTTGCTGAAAGGAGCTTTTGTCGATCTTAGGACACCTAAGTTTTCATTCTTCTATTCTCCCGTGATTCTAGATACAATCACATTTGTATAAATAACTATGTATAAAAGAGATAGTACAATAAGTTAGTAAAAAAGGTACTTCATTAGCTTTTGGAACAGCTGAATGTCAGATTGGTATGTGCTAAGCTGTTATTGCCTTACAGCAAACTAGAGAAAACTTGATATAGTCAATTGCTCTAGCTACTGCATGGGGCTTTCTGTTTAGTTAAAAAAACTTGTTGATATTTTCACCTGCATTTTGTAAATGCTAAAGCAATGTAATCTACTCTTAGAAAAGAATATATCTTAAGGATGTTGCAGAGTGAGACTTAATTCACCAATATTTTGGTGTTTGAGAACCCTGTACAACACATTTTATGAGCATCGAGTGAAAGAGGATTACAATGTTGAAATAAAGCAGGGTTCAAAAGTAAAATTTATTGTGGTAGTGTCTAGATGTGTCTGTGAAATTTAAGAGCTGTTTGCCTTTTTGTTTAGGGACCAGAAGTTTTCCATTCTTGTTAAGTAGCAGTTTCTTGCTATGAAGGATTCCGTTCTGAAGTAACCAATGAAGTAATATCGCATAGTAGGAATCACAGTTTATCTCCTACAATTACTTATTTTAAATACTAGATAGATATATTTTCCACTTAGGATGTCTTGGGTTTGACCTTGTTGGCCAGTATGAATTCTATAAAATCAGTGTGATGTAAAGTGATGCCCCATGTCAAATTTAAATTTCTGAGAACGCTTGCTCAGTGGCTCATTTTTTCTTTGTATACAAATATAGCCAAATACTATGATGATAGGAAGAGTGATGATACATGCACTGGGCACATTAATTCAAGGGCATAGTTCGATGTTTTCAATAAAAAAAAGGGGTTTCTTAAGCCCCTGCCATACTGAACGTAATTATGGTTACTATTGACTCATACAAAATTCAGAATTGTTAAAGCTGTCACCAAGTAATAGTCAGTTTTGACTGCGGTAGGAAAAATATTTATACTTATTGCTTACACAGTAAGCATTGTTTATATGGATTCCAAAACAACAGCCACCTTCTGTCTCTCTTAGGTCACCACGCACCTAAGCATTATGTGAAAGTAGTGGGGTTTTTTCCTAGAGTTGTAAGTACTTGAAAGAACTGCTGTGTATTTTTCCCCCTGCATTCTCCTTTAGTAACTGATAAACATTTACATTTTAGTTACAACAAAGTGAAGATTTTATCTTTAGTGGAAGCTTTGAGACCTTCCCTATTTTAATTCAAAGGAATTAGGATTGCAGGTTCTTGGTATAGCATAGGCTCCATGCCCTTAAAAAAATAAAAGGAGGCTATTTCTACGCTCATGGAAGAAATCTGATGTTTTATGCTGGGGAGACTAAAGGTGCTTAGCTCTAATCTGAGAGAGAAGAGAGTAAGCAAGCACTAGGGAAGCTCTGGGTAGCACTGTGTGCAGCAGAATGCTTGATGGTTTAATGTCATCCAGGTGTGTGCCTGTGTGCATGCAGAGGGGCATAAAGTAGCTGCTGGGGGGCAGGGGCAGCTTGGTACTTCCAGCTTTACTGTGGGTTTCCTGGCTAATATAAATGAAGTGATAAACCATGTTGAGCAAGTGATTTACAGCAGGTTGGAGTCCAGCAAGGTGATTATATCTAGCACTTGAGGGAAGCAGAGAGTATGGAAATAAATGTGTCAGAAATATAATTAAATGTTTTGTGCTGCTGCTGATAGATGTGTAATTACAAACACCACCAACATCACATACCTACAGGGAGGGAACAATGAACAAGGGTACATTTGTGAACTTACTTCTTGCTCTATGGGAATTCCCCAGCTTTTCTTTTACTTCACAATCCTGCTGTTTTTCTTTTTAATTGAAAGGGAATAATAAAAGGTTTTTCTCTGCTACAAATTCAAAGTAGATTCATTCAAGCCTATATGATTTTTTTCATAAAAGAGTAAACAATAAATGAACACACCACCAACCTGAAGACAAGCTGTCAGCTGTGGTGAAGATGTAACCTAGCGTCTGTTATTTGCTTTGGGATTATTTGCCTTGGCTTTAAACTGAGCAGTGAATTTGGATACTAAACTTGAAAACCTATCCTTGCTGAATGCAAATAAGAAGTGATACTGCCCTTTTGAATACTGAATTAGATGACAAGCTGAACAGTGACTTGAAAGTAACGTGTACCTGGAAGTCCAGTTCTTCAGCTCACAAATACTTGAATGATCTTATTCCAAGGTCTTTGCTGTGAATACAAATTTTCTCTAGTAGTTTAGTGGTTCAGGCAGAGGCAGCCACAGTTGATATTCTAAGTGAAGACAAGATTTAGGCTTTTGGGAATGTCTTTCTCTTCACTGTTCATCATCTATGCTTGTTTCAGCAATTCTCTTTTGCAGATTTTTTTTCTGTTCTTGTGAGTTTCTAGACGTGCTGGAATGAATGATACTCATCTGGAATTCTGGCCAATGAAAATGTAGCTCAAGCCTTTGTGTAACCTAAGCCCATCCATACCCAGGATCCATCAGACTTTTTTTTTTTTTAATTTTTTGGGGGGTGACAGTGGATGAGCATAAACACCAGGGTTTGGGAGTAGCCTTTTGATTAATCAGAGTTGGGATCTTGATAAACTAGCCATAGCCACCCACGCCTCTGGTATTCCAAATATCTGTCTGAATCTTCTGTGAATCTGACTCTTCCACTGTCCTTGAAACAAATAGCTGTGATTATATATTGCAAATATGCTTGATCAAAATATATGTTTTACACTTCTTTCTATTTAGCTGAATGAGGACTTCAGTAAAATTGGGATCTCGTCAATGCTTGTGAAGTTTTAGAAAGCAGTGTTATTTTTACTGTTCATGATTGCTGAAGCAGCTACTACTTTAGGGAAAGCGGGAAAAATCTTTCAAGTATTGTTAAATCCAAAGTGAAACAAAAATGCAGCACACAAACCCTTGCTATTGGAATAGCAATTTATGCTTCCCACTGGCATGGTACCTTGAGTTCTGCATGAACAATGATTGATTATATTTTAGATTATGGTTAGTTACCCTAAAGTTAAGGAGGTGTGTGTGTGTATAGATTCTATGTTAAGTGTTTTAATGCCATATAAGTAGAGGATTTAAACTGAAGATTGAAAGTGAACAGGTCATGAATCCTGTGCTTAAATTCCTCAGTGCTTTGAGATACAACAGGAGGCTTTGTGTGTTTCTCTAGCATGGGCATTTTTTTTGAAAACTGTTTGCCATGTTGTTCTGTTTTGAACGAGAGGATAGGTGGAATAATAATGTATTTTAGCTAGCAGTATGTTGGTCACGATACTTATGGTTCATCTGCTGGCTTGCCTTTTAGGACACATCATTATTTTACTTCTTAGAGGGAGTCTAAAAGGGTGCATAGACACGCTAAACTCTTCTCTTTCATCATCTTCCCTTTGAAAAGAAGAACTAGATCCTTGCAAACTGTGTTTTATTTTCTCCAGTAATCATTTGTAGTAATACTTAGCGCTTTCAAAATATGCTTTTAAGGTGTCACTTCTCCTACAGAACCTTTTGATTCACTTTGCAGCTGTATTTACTGGCTCTTTCAGCGACCAAGAAATGCGTTGGCTTCAGTATTAATTGTGTTATTGAGGATTATGCTGTGTACTTACTGGTATCTTAAGCATAACTTCAGTATATCATACAGTTGGATAGACTTATTGTACTATTAAAAAAAATACATTGAAGTTATGGCATGCTTCAGATCCTTTAATCACAAGAGACATTGCATTCAGAATGTGAAAATTAATATCCAGTCATCATACTTTATTTATAACCTATGTTGTTCAGGTATTAATACTTAATCATGAGTTTTTGCTAATGTAAACACCAGTAGAATTGATTTGGTAGGACACAACATTCCCATTGCCTTCCCTGTAATGAAAATATTTCTACAACGTGTAAAATACCCTACAGATGTAGGCTAGGTGGCTAAATGTGCCATCTGTACTCAGCGGATCTGCTTGATGAATAGGAATGTGGAATCTGTAATGTTTGGGTTTCGTCCTTTCTTAATGAAATATCAAAACTGGCTGGATTAAATCACTCCTTTTTGACATTCATTAAAATGAGTCTGTGACAGGAATTGTGTAGCTGCTGAATTAAGGCAACACAATTAGCTGCTGCTTAATGCCTAAGAACTTAACCCTCCATTAGAAAAACAAGTGCAAAACGTGTGTCCCACAGCACGTTTCTGTGTTTAAAAGAGGTAATATAAATCGTCTTCTACAGCAATTCCCCCCCTGCCCCATTTTCTCCCGAAGTGTCTTTTATACTTTTGTGGTGGTTATATTTGGTCCTATAATGAAAGAGTGATTGTAGCTCAGTAATATGAAATTAATTGATAAACTCTGCTTCTCAGAAAAATTATATGACCCGCTCTTTAAAAACAAACAAAACTGAGTAAATATTTACCTTGAAACAAATTGAGGAATGCTATTCTTGATACTCCAGACTTTTTTTCCAGGGAATCAAGGTTGCATCCCATGGGGCTCAGATGTTAATACGAAAAGGTTACGGGCATCAAATCTGGGGGGGAAATTTGAGGACATGAACTATTCTGAAAGGGAATATATACAGAATCACAAGGAGGAAAAGGAGATAAGTGCAGAAAGCAAAGAAGATTGAAGGTCGGACTGACCGGGCTTTCAGAGTATGTAAAGAAAAAGATATTAGTGGCAGAGATTTGAACTTTTCTGGAGACATAAGAATTAAAAGCCTTAATTGGAACATCAGTTCTTTCCTCTACACTGAGAGCATGGAAATCCTTCTCATAGATATGCGTCATGTCATCAAGAAAGGAGAGATTTAGACAACAACAGCTGTAACTTTAAAGGAACCTTTTAACTTACTTTTAAAAGACACGTTGGGGTTAGCTTAGACTACAGGGATTTTTAATCAAAAAGACGAGATTCAGGCAGATGTTGATCCTAGCAAACTGCCCAGCCTGGACCCTGTTCCCTCCCATAAGGGGATCAATCGCTGCTACTTTACCTTAATGCAATCCACAACATGCTCCTATGTATGTCACAGCTGGCTCGAGATGGAGGCCTTTAGGATGTTTTGTTGTTGTTGCTTGAGGATAAATTTCTTGGCTTTAAACAATGCGTTCATCATCTTTTGATTAAAATGCATGCTTGCTATAATTTGGGGACCTCTAGCCATTTTAGGCCTTGTACATCCTGTTTAGCTTAAGCTGTCTAGGTTATTAATAGTAATGTAATCAACCTGAAGTGGTTTTTCCGGTAACGCTAACAAGAAACACATTTTCCAAGCTGAAAAATAAGGCCTTTAGGGGTGTTCAGAGGTGACATTTCAATGTTGGGCTGGGACAGTGTGTGGATGGAATCATTCCCATTAAATTTAATGTGTTTAATCTAAAGGAACCTGCAAGAAGGTGTCCGCTGTCATTTCTTCTAAAAAGAAAAAAACCAACAAACCATGTTCACCATAGGGGTATGATGGATTGGAAATTTCTTCATAAATATCAGCAGCTGTTTATTACAAACATAGCCATCTGTGGTAGAATCTGCCTTGCCTATGTGTACAAGGCTACAGTGGTTGCTTGTTAAATGGTCAGAAATGATCCACAGTAACACTCAGATTTTCCTTTTCACAGGGAACAATGGTGACTACTGAAGCCACCAGTAAGTGGTAAATGTTCTCTAGAGCTGGCATTTTTTCACGTGGTCACTGAAAATAAAAATCAAATTTCAAGAAGCATTTCTTTTAGTAGGTTTATTCTCAGGTTGAGAAAAGCCTATTCCATGGAAATTACTTTCACGTCTGAACAAATTCTACGCCGCTCCTTTGTACATAAATGAAAGGCAAATGGGAAGATTTGATTACGTGAGAAGAGATCAAGTGAGATTGATCTCAAGTGAGATTTTTAATATTGCTAAATAATCAATTTTATTAGATGCTTAGATTATTAACAAATTATGAGTGTTTTGTGGTTGTGACGACCAGTTCGGTCTCAACTAAAAAGCTATTTTGTTATCAAGCTATTGCTGTTTTTCTTGAGGACTAGCCTGCCTCCCTCCCAACTGACCATCTTACTCTAGCACCTCCTTCTGCTACCTGAGCATCCTACTGACATATGTTTTCCAGCTCTTAAATCTGATATTTAGACTCTGGTTACATGTTGCAGTGATTCTTAGTCTGAAGAATTGTCTGGGGGAAATATCACATAAATTTCTGTTTATTGACTGTTGAAGGAGGAATGAATATTTCTTTTATCTAGAAATTGACCCATAGTATTTTTCATTTTGGTGATATCTATGATGGAGAATAGAAAACTAAGAGTGCTAAGATACAGTATTTATAATACAGAATTTTGCTATAGCATGGAACTGCATAGAATGTTATCTAATAAAATCATCCATTGAGTTCTTTTCTTCCTAAGTCCTGGACCAAAAAGCTGGATATTAGTTGAATGCCAATGGGTCATATAAAAATAAAGTTTCAATGGAAAGGAACAGCTAATTGTACTGTAACAGAAATAAATCTAAATGCGTTGTCTCCATTGAATTTATTTACACCTTAAAGGATAAATCATCTTTCTCACAATTTGAAAAGTGTTGAATTAACTGAGGGAGAGAAAATAAATGCACAAAAGGCAACTTCTTGACAGTCTTGTCAATACACATTTGGAACTGACAACATGAGAAATTATGGCATCAACCTAAAAAATGAAAATCCTCAGGGCTCTGAAAACATGAGACAAAGATAGTAGCATCTGTATGCCAGAGTTGTTTCATATGAACGCCCATAACCATTATAGAATAATTGGTGACTGCCACATGTATGGCACTTCTTGTGTGCGTATAAAAATACATATAAATAAAAGTTACAATGTTTTGAGCAGTAGGGGAGAGAAGAATTGGTATCTTTTTATTAACACTGGTTCCTTAGCAAACGAGCACACAGGTGGATACAACAGTGTCTCACAGGTTTAAGGGAAAGCTGTAGTCAATTTTAACTTGCCATAATACTGTAAAGCACAAGGTAGTAATTTAATGAGCCTTTTACAAACATGTTCATCTTGTACTTTAGAATGGTATGCAAAATCGTGCAAAGGAACTTTAGTTTGATGGAATTAAGAAACAAAATGGAATATACAAGGAGAAGAAAATTTGCTATTAAAGAAATGAATAAATGTAACTGCCTACAGTGCCCGGCTGAACTTCAAATATGCTGGCTAAAGGGATTTTAAGTGAGGACACAATACCGATCAGACTCTGTTTGTTTTAAAATTTAACTGTTGTTGGGTTTATGTACTATAGTATCGGCATACTGTGTGGGTTTATATGGGAACATTCTGTTGCACCAAGGTTCTAAGTCTTCACACAGATTCTACAAAGTTTGTAGGTGCCTGGGGTTTGCCATCCAGGAGAGTTTCTTTAAACAAGTTTTGGCTGACTCAATGAAGGTGGATAAAAAAGGTTCTTCTCAAGCGTGGGTGATGTAACTTCAACTCAGGCTGTGTTTCTGTTTTGGTTGCTGCCTTTAGGTCTTGAACTTCTACTCATCTGCTCCGCATGACAAAGTTTCAGAAAATGGAAGAGATTCTGCTGTGTGTCCAGGCAGTATGGAGTTGAGGACATAATGCTGATTCGTCAGATTTCAACTCCCTGCAGGTAATGATGCTTCTTTCAGCAGTTTTAAAATTGGGATTCATGAGACTCTGTGGTCAAATCAGGACTGCTGCTGTACCCTTTTGGTAGGAACAGGAGAGTGCTCTATGAGGGGTAATGATTAGGTTACGATGTCTTTGCTCTTTGGCCTCTTCTAAAGGAAAGGCCAGGCCCAGGATTTGACTGTCTTACAGGAGCGGGACCACAGATATCCCATGAAAATGAGGGAAGAAAGCAACATCAGGTTTGGGGCATTCTTGTCTGTAACTGTGAACACTGGGCAGTCCTAGCTCGACACACTTTTTATAATTTCCTCCTAGACTAGGCAAGCTCCTTCATCAATCTGTTCATCCATGATACTTTATAAATAAATACAAGCAGTGTGCTGGCTCTGGCTCTAGTTTCCAATGTCAAATGAATGAACTTGAATGAAGGTCTTATTGAGTCCTCTTCCTTGTGTTTGATATCAGTAGAGAAGATGAGTACAGTGCTTCTGTGTCCCTTTCCAGGGCAGTGAATGTACTGGGGTATGTGAGGGAAGGGATGGGGCAGGGCAATGCCCCAGGTATCAGCTGGCAAGGTTTCAGTGATACCGGCTATGTCAGTATCAGTGATAAGGTTCTGGGTTATTTTTTGTTTATTAACAAGAGTGATAGTGGTGTATGTGATGATGCATTAATTTTAGCTTGTTGTTTCTCGTGCATTTGTGTGCAGTATCTGGGGTCTTAGTGCCAGTTTTTCCCATTACCGTATCCAGGTGGGCTGGGAGTCTCCTCTCATAGCCTCTACATCTTGTACTTCTGTATCACCTTCCGTTCTTAAGAAACACAAAATGGTTTACCAATTAGAGGATTTTTCCCAGTGTAATCAAATGCAAATACTTCTGGAGTGCTGAAACGCATCTGGGAGAAAGGAGTACTTCATCTACTGCCACGAGAAGAAGGGGAAGCAAAATGCTAGGATGTGAATTTCAGCCTTGAACTGCAGTAGTCATCGTGCAGCTGCTGACAGAAAATAAAAACAAAAGCAATTATGACAGTTCATGAGAGAAGGCCGCCTCAGTCATCTTCTACCTACCTCTTCTCAGTAGGTAAAGGATGCAGTTAATGAAGAAAATAAAAATAATGCTTAGAGATTTGGGAGGGTGTTTCTAGATACAGTAGGATAGTTCAGTTTTAGAATTACATCATGCACATGCTGTGGAGTGGTAACTAAGCAATTGTTCACAGTGAGGCATTTTAATGAGTACGGTACTTCATACTTTTCGTTCTTCAGTAGGTATTGTTCTGTAATTTGTATGTCATTGCACTTGCACATTGTGTTGTCTCTGTAAAGTCACCATCAAAAATCGATCATTGCTGAACTTGGGCCTTCAAATACATGAAAAAAAATTTGGCAACATTTGTCTCATGGCAACGGCTCTTCAGCACAGTGAAAGATGATACAGAGGTCTGAGGAAGAGATTTCTTTGTTTCACAAAACAGGACATTCTTGTGTATGTGTTTTTGTATTCCAGTTCCCCTCAAGAAAGCATCCCCCACCTCTAAAAATTGTGTAGACATTAATATTTCTTAAAAGTGTTGCTAATTAAGCTGAATCGTATCACTTATACTGGTCTTCTCGTTAAGCACTGAATTTATGTACTTTTTCTATTCGCTGTCAGACATTGTTAGTTCTTCTGTCCTCCCTGTATTTTGCCAGTATTAAACAGCATCCTGAAAGGACAGTGTTCAATATTAGTAGAAGCATCTCTTACTGTCTTACTTGACTTATTCTGAGCGACATGACACAAGAATAGTTGCTACTGGTTTTGTTTTACGTTTGTTTCATTTTACTATCCTCTTTTTTTACCCTTAACCTTACGTTTCTGCTTTTAAAGTAACATTTTCCTTTTCTCATAATATTTAGTTTATCTTGCTGTTTGTGGATTTTATGAAAGCCTGTTCTAAGCTTTGATGAAACAGACTTTGGTATACTTTGATTTTATTTATTTATTTTTTAACACTATCTGATCTTGCTCAGCAAGCTTTTCAGTATGCTTATCTTCATGCTCACTATGGGGAGGGAGAAGATGCAGAGAAAAAATACACAAGCAGTGAAATGGACTGGAAATGGAAAATGACTATTTGAAATTGCAGTCTGGGCACAGAACTTGGCATTTGGGTGGATTTACTTTTTTTTTTAGGAGCCCTGAACTAGCTACTGAAGTCTACTTTGGTTACCTCGTCTAGAAAGGGTGGTATGTCATTCTCAAGGCATCTGGAAAATTAACATCGTTATCTAAATATAGTTATCTAAACATTGCTGGCTGTAGTTTGACGGCTCTATTCTTGCTGGTCAGGCAGATCTAAGAATTCTTCGTGGCATTGGATGGGGATTAGGTTTCTCTCTCTGTATCCCTGGAGGTTTCATTAAAAAAAAAAGTGATGGGAAATATTGCACGGTTCTGGCTGTGTCTGCGCTGTGAATATATCCAAAACTTTATAAGGGCTTCCATTACTGCAGTATCTGAATTGTTTATGTGGCTGTTCTTATATCAATCCTTCCCTATTGTGCTAAGGTTTTACTGCATTTTTTTAGGTGCGAACAGAGACACAAGAGGGGGCAGTGATTCGTCACAGATTGCAAGTACAGCCTCTGGTGGAACAAACATCTCGCAGGCCCCAGGCTGCGGGGAAGTCCCAGAAAGCTGATTACTTCTTCTCTTGAATGACCATATTTCCTATTGCAGTGCTTGTCAGCTTCTCATTCTGCTCAGTTCACGTTATAAATAACATTACAAATGTGGAATATTTTAAAAGATGGCTTCTCTTGCTGAGCTCTATTCCCATGAATAATACTGATGGCTATTGAGACAAGTCAGTCCTTTCAGTTCATTTTTTTGCATGGTATATACCCTGGCTGCTTTTTTTTTTTTTCCCCCTGGATTTTTCTTCCATCAATGCTTCTTTTTAAAAAATATTAACCACGCTTGGTCTTTCCATAGCTTGTAGGTTACCTAAAAGTTAAGAGGAAAATTGTCAGTATTTTCATGAGTGAATGTCTCGAATTAATGTTCTCCTCACCATTAAAAAGGGTAAGAGAAGTTTATGTTAGTGTGTTTATCTGTGTTTAGTATAACTCCAACACTTATTTTGTCTGTCAGTGTTTCTAAATATCAATTAGAAAATACATTCAAAATGAGCTTGATTTCCAGTGACTGTGCATAATAAATGGCCATATGCTAAAGCTAATTACATATTTTAATGCATTAAAATGCAAGAATGATTTGGGATATTTAAGCAAAGCTCAGTGAAGAACTATGGTAACTATCTACACTAATTGCTCCAGATTTAATTGTACCATTAAAGGCATGGGTGTTTATATTGTTACAACATAATCTGTTTTAGGAAGAACTTGCAAAAAGATGGCAAGTAATTGTAAACTTTCTACAATCAGTATTATTTCTGTATGTATTTGTGCAGCAGCATGGTGATATCCCTATTCTTGTGGCAAGCAGAGAAGTTCCAATAAGATATCATTTATAGGCATAAAGAACTCATTTTGTGGAGACATAACGTGTTTGACGTAGAATGGGTCAGAGTTTTAGATCTTCACATAAGTAAAATACCCTTGGAGCTTCTGTTAAAATCACATGGGGGAAGCTGTTCACAGAAGAAAAGCTCTATCTAAGTATCGCCAGATAATCCTTGTGTGAAGTTAGTGCTTTCAAAAGGAAAAAATACGGAGGAAAAGGGTTTCTTTTCTTTCCTGAATTAGCCAGTTGTAGGGCCTAAATAATAGCCCTAGAAAGAGACTCTTTTTCTGTTCTTCTTTGTGTTGATTGAGGTGGAAAGACTTATGTTCAGAAATGATACAAAGCAGGCAGCTGCAGTGAGGGAAACCTGGTCAGTGTGAGCCTCTTGCACATCTGGGTTATGAGGCTATCACAACGCAAAGAGAAATTTGAGCTTCAGGCTGCGTAGGATACAGAGAGCTTCAATGTTAACCTTCTGAATAGAGATACTTTAAACCAAATCCAGCCAATGGCTAGTTAATGTGTGTCAAAATGCTCTTTTCTATGTACATGCTGCATTTAATGTGCAAATAGACTTAGGAAATAGATGTCGCCACCACTACTTTATTAAAAAATAAGTTTCCATAAGTTTCTTAAATTTAGAAAACAACAGAAAGAAAAATAAACAAAAAGCCAGTTTGACATAACTCTGAATTTCAGTAGTATGCCACTAAGCCATAAAATAAGCAAAAGGAGCTTTGTTTCTGTGTTCTTTCTTCTTTTAAAAGCCTATTCAAGGTCATGGTTTGAATAGAAAAGTAATTGGATTTGAGACACCATATGTTGTGGGATGATTATGACATCCCTAATGAATGTTACAGGGTACTACTTCTTCCAAAAAAATGTTGACATTAGCATTGAAATGACTGTTAACGTGAAAAATTTCCTTAAGAGAAAAATCTTGAATCAATCTTGTCTGATTTTCTTTTTTTCCCCTTTCTTCTCCCCTATCATAAGATGCCCACTCCTGAAGCGCAAAGGGGTTGCTTACCTTGCTGAGCTCCAGCCTGTCACAATCACTCACCAAACTTTACTACCCTTTCACAATACCTTCTGATTCACAGTGACAAATCCTAGACTATAAAAGCAACTAGATTCCGTTGCTGAGTGCCTCTTGTTAGTCATTTCACAATATTTATGGAGCTGCTTGCAGAAAAACATTATTTCTGTGCTCTGTTTTGTAAATCAAATAAGGGTAAATTCTATTAAAAGAAAATATATTTTAAGGCTGTAAAGTTTGGGGAAGTTTTTGGTTTGTGTTTGTCTCTTTCGATGTTTTTTGACTTTGGGAAGCATGAAGGTGATATCAAATATGTCACCTTCTTCCTGTACAGTC
This sequence comes from Larus michahellis, assembly GCF_964199755.1. Classification (NCBI taxonomy): domain Eukaryota; kingdom Metazoa; phylum Chordata; class Aves; order Charadriiformes; family Laridae; genus Larus; species Larus michahellis. The sequence goes on from NC_133909.1 coordinate 8,359,491, forward strand.
TAACTTTGAAGAATCCTTTACGTAAGGAACCTTAACATCATTTTCATAGGTCATATTCTCCCCCTAAATGCCCCAAACAAGCAACTTTCTCATTACCTTGATAAAATTTATTATAAAACTGCAAATAAATAAATATGAGGAAAAAGAACTTGATACTATTATTCTGAGATATTAAAATTGAAGAGGTAATAAAACATTAAAAAAAATAATCACAGTAGCCATGCGAACAAATATCATAAAAAAGCAAGCTGTTACAGCCTAAAAAAATCTAACCTCATTCCTGCCTTTAAGATTGCGGTTTCCTTTCTCTTCCATTTGATGTGGGTAGCAAGCTCACAGTCCTTTCCAAATCAGTGCAGCATCAAGTAGATGTAAACAGAGTACAAACAGTTTTGTTATTCCTCGGTACAGTTTCTCGAAGCTTGAACTAGGCCCCAGATTTCCCATGTCTCTTGTTTACCCAGTTGCGTGCACTGCTTCTGAATGAAAAGGTGTATCATAATAGAATATGTGGTCTGTAGTTTTGCGGAAACACTTCTGTGTTGGAAACCAAAACTGATACGTGTATATAAAGACTATGACAGAGGTAAGGAATGCCAAACTAATTTGCTTGCTCCTAATGCCTACTTTGCTTGTCCCCAGCACCTATTTATGTGTGGGCATCAGGACAAGCGAGTAGTAACTAGCTTATGTACTTTGCTCTCTGATCTACCTGATACTGAAATTTGTGTGATTAAAAACTAGCGTGGACGTATCAAGGCTGGGAAGCAAAAGGCATGCCATGTATTCCTAGCGTTGTGCCCTCATAAATAGTGGTCGATGTGATGTCTGTTGTTTTGTTTGATTTGTAGTGTAGCAACATGGTGAATCACAACGGCATAGCCGTATATCAGCTTTTTGATGTGTTTCTGTGGGCCGTGCAGTGGGGCTGCTGGAGACTTGCTTGCTTTCAGGCTTGCAGCCTCGGGCACTGGTGTGTGCAGATGAGCCTCCTGTGAAATGTAACTCATACAAAAGCATAACAATCCTGAGTGCCAGTCACAAGAGTCGCCTGGTAGCTTGCCATGTAATGATATGAATCCTTGCTCAGGGAATTGAGCTTTCAGTTTGCCCTTAGCTTGTAGGTAGCCACTGTTCGCATGTGCAGTGAAAATCTAGGCAGTGCTGTAACTGCTTTATGAGCCAACCTCTTTTATCTAGTTTGGAATTTTTATTTTTAAAAGATAGGGCTAATTACTCTTTAAACAGAGGGTGAGAAAACAGGGCTCTAAATGATTTGTGGGAAAATATATCCCTGCCCTGTGAATAATTATCTTGCTGTGCATGGAAAGTTCATGGGAATAGGAGAATCTGAGAGACACTAACACACTGAAGAGCTGGCTGAGCTGCCAGAGCAAGAATGATGTGGGGGGAGGAAGGAGGCAGGTGGGCTCCGAGCTGAAAGCCAGCACCAGGGCTGTACGTCCACAGTGAAGCTGTACCCCAAGTGCCGTTGAAACGTCATACGTTGCCTCCCTGGAACAGTGTGGTGACAAAACAGAGTTGAATGGCAGATGTTCAGTAGAAATAATGTTGTTGTTAGAAGACTAGGTGAATGTCACCTGCTTTATTTTTTTTTTCCTTGGCTGTATCAGCCCACCAAAAAGCCGAGCTGTATTAATGTTTCAGTTCAGATCATTTAGAGTCCCTACAGAAATCTCACCTAGGGTAACAACTATGTCCGCTGGCATTTCTTGTGCTTACAGGAAAGTATGTTCCCTATGAAGATGTTCTCTCTATTTGCACGTAAGGCAAGTGACGTATAAGGAGGTGGGGGAAGAGACAATTCCCAAAACTTGAAGGCTGGAATTATTTTGTACCCGCTTCATAATTTGTTATTTTGAATTATGCTGGGATTCATCAAGACTTTTCAGAGCCAAAGTCCTGTTGTCCTGTAATTTGGGCTAGATGATTTCAGATCTCAAAAAGGGATACTTACATTAGTTAGTTCATGTGCTTTAAGGAGAGGCCACATAGAACGGTCTGTTCTCTTGCCACTGCTTATGCTATGGCAGAGTTTCAGTGATTTAGTTTTTAACGCAAGCATTTCAGCTGGCCATCTGTGTTGAAGGAATGCAGGCAGCATTTGGGTGAAATGTTTGTCAATGGAGTTCCATTTCGGTAAATCTGTAGCTCATAGACCACAGATATAAATAAATGTTTAATGAACGAAGCCTCCGGCATGGCAAAACTTTGGCATGAATGTCTGAAAATGTCACTATTATTTGTATTGCTGTCAAATTTTAAATTATGCCTGAAAGAAGGCAGAAAGCTGAAATCATCTTGCTGCTGTATGATTGTATCATCAAGGGAAAAATGCAGGACAGAGGGAAAAGATCAATCTTTTGCCCTTGTGATTTCCCTGAATTCTGTTTTCTGCTCTTATGCTTGTGACTTTCTATGTTGTCTTAACATAACCTTCATAAGATTTTTATCACATATTTGAATGTTAACATGGTGTTTCCTCATCATGTTGACATATTCCCACCTCTTTACCATGTGTAGTTTACAATCACCTACTCATCTTGCAAGTTAAATCTGGCAGTTATCCAAGAGTTTCTTAGGCTACAAGTCTGAAGTGCTAATGTTAAGGACGAGTTATCTTTCCCTGTCAAATGGTCAACTGCATTACAAAAAAAAAAAAAAAAATTAAAAAATTGAAAAGTGTCATGTGTAGATGTATACAATAAACATCACCCCCTTGCTCTTTTATTTTTGGTCTTTTTATCAACTTGAATTTACTAGTGCTGTTGGTAGGACTTCATGCTTGTTCCTTGCCATTATTTATACTTTGGGGAGGAAAAAACCCAACTTTTTTTTATAGTTTTTCCAGTGTTATCTTTGTCTCTTCCCAGGGACCTAATCATTGTATAACCAGGTATCGCAGATTTCCCGTGTGGGTTGTTTGTGGTTGTGGGTGGAGGGTTTTTTTGGTTGTGTTCCCCCCGCCCCCCCTCAGTCAGTTAATCTTTTCATCCAGTTCCTGGCTCCACCCTCTCCTCTCCTTTTCCTTCTCTTTCCACCATCTCATAGTTTAGCATACCAGCAGCTTTCCATGTAAAGGATTTTGTTCAACTTATACCGTGTGACTGCTACCAAAGGACCCTTAGCCAAAGCAACAAAAACCAGTTTAAACAAATCTTTGTCTTTGACTCAAAACTTGCATACAGAGCTGAATTTTTCAGGTGATCTTTACTTTCCCCTTCTCGCTCCCCCTTCCCCAGGGAGAAACACTACTAAGGCGTAACAAAAATAGGAGGAATAAACCTTGAACCATCTAAAAAAAAGTGGTGTGTTCTGAATCCTGGCACTTGGGAGAAGTTTGGAGATGAGGTGCTGCCCTTGTAAGACATAACCCTGACGCAGGTGAGTCAGGGTGCAACAATCATATTTACAGTGGCTCATAATTAAATCCTTCTTTGTGTTTTGATTGCGCTCTCTTTTCCTCAGCTAATCCTACTGTCATTGTTACAAAAGAGTGAGTTCTGCTTTGCTCTTTGGACATTAGCTTTGCATATATTAAGTTCCAAGTAGTCTCAACTAAAGCATAGGTGTGCAGAAGGACAGCAGGCGAAGCAAAGCATGAGGTGTTTCTGGCAGACGGTGATTTCTTTGTGCAGCCCTAGAGATAGGTTCACAACATCACCCAATACAGCATTGAGGAGACACATCCAGAATGGAGTCAAGGAATCAGGAAGCACATTCTGAATGTGACTCAGCATTGCTTTTCCCTTGATCAATTTCTGCATTTGAACATATGCCCTGGATGCAAATACCTGAATGTCTCAGGGATCTCTTTGCTAGATGTTGACTGTCTCCTCGTGCTGAGAATAGCTACCCAAGGCTGAAGTTCATTGCCTTAACCTTCGTTCTGGGGCGACTATAGTCTTTTGCAGCTGTAACTTTGTTCCGCTTGGATTTACTTTTGACTCTCTAGATCTTTCTTCCCCTACAGGGTGAGAGCATATGCCTAAATTCATAAACTGTGTTGATTTTTTTTTTCTTTCTATTTTTCTAATACGTCTTCTAAGGATTTTTTTCCTCTACTTAAATACTAAGGGTTATTTTCCCATCCTTAGAAGATTTATTATCCTGTTTTTCATTTTCTGCTCTGAGTATGTGTTTGACACATCTTTACTTATTAGACTGGAAGCCTGACACTTTAGGAAACAGAAAATGTTTGCCTGCATTTCGTTTTGTATTATAAATGGTTCTTGTTCTTTACTGTGCAAACAGGCTCCTTGAATAATTTTACGGTATGCTGTTGAGAACTGCGGTAAGCCATTTGCTAGTAAATCAGCATTTCTTACAGCAAACTCTCTATGCTTTGTCAGCCATTACATCTAGGGAATAAAATCTAATAAAAAAAAAAATCAAAACATGGAGCAGTTATGGCTGATCTCCCTGAAAAATGTATACTGTTTTGAGTATAGGAACTAAACACCTGGGATTTTTTGGGTAGTGTCAAGTACTAAAGCGTGGAGGTGTACAGCAGAACATGCAAAACATCTGCCTCTTGGTTGCATTTCTGGTATTTGCAATGAAATATACTGACCTGTTAGTTTTCCCTTCAGTTCTTGACTTTTGGGGAAGGTTCAGCTCCTGAAAGCAGCGGCCTAGGAAAGTTTCGGCTTTATTTTCAGATTGAGATGGAATTTCAGTATTGTTAACCCTGCTTACTTTAAAAAATAAAATAAAAAAAAAACAAGCCACCCCTCCTCCTTAATATTAAAGATCATAAGGAATACCTTAAATGTTGGAGGGGTTTTATTTGCTTTCAGGTCTTGGCCTTTTGAGTGCAATCATATCCAGCTTTCCAACTCCTCTTCATCAATCAATAGATGTAGCAGCTCTTTTTATATTAAGTTTTTTAATGGCAGCTGAAATATATTGATTCCAGAAACAGTTAATATCAAGAGACTTCCAACTCTTGTATTTTTGTGCCAGTATTGTAATTCTGTGGGGTAAGCCTTTATTGCGTTGCTCAGATCTGCTTATAACATTGAAAGGGAACGCTAGTTTTGGAAGTAGGAAGGTGTGAACCTCCCTGAAAACCAAAATGGGGAGAATAAAGGCAGGGTCGGTACGAAGCAGGAAGGATTCTGAAGTATTATCCTAAGGGTTTTTTCTCCTTTGTTCTATAACAAATGTTTTGAAAAGTCTTACGAATTGAAACACCATTGCATGCGAAGTACTTACAACGATGTTGGCTGCTGGCACCCCATTCCCACCAGGCCCCCAGTGTCTCAGGTGCCTGACAAACTAATACCACATGAGCAGCAGTTATTGTTGACATTTCTTAAGGTCAAGATGTGGAACAGTGTAGGGACCCTCGGAGCAAGCAACGCTATTCATAAAAACATGAATTCGGATGATTTTTAAGTTCTTTCGATCTTTGCTGGCCGATTTACCTTTTTGATTGAGTGGCTTGTCGCAGTTGGAGTTTGTGGATCCGTGTAGGGGAGTGCAGCCCTGCGCTGCTTCGCGTGTAACCGTTCCCAGCCCTGCTGGAGGCTGCCAGTGCCTTGATCTCAGGTTTCTCAGCACCATTTCCCTCACCCCCTCTTCTCTCAGAGTATATATTTTATAGAGAAGCAAAAGGTTTAAATGGTGAGAAAGGATATTTTCTGATTCATAGAAGTTTGTTTTATTATAAAATCTCCAAGCTTCCAGGCAGATCCTTGAGATGTTTGCTTGCTGGTTCAGTTTTCAGGGCCGGAATAGTGTAAGGACAAATGTATGCTGTCTATAGGTACAATTATGCTGAAGGTCTTTGTTTTCAACCCACAGATTCTATTTAGTTCTTATTTTTTTGTATGGAAGTCGCTTTTCCTTTTGATTAAAGGAAACATGGAGCTTATAAAATTTGGCTAAGTATTACACTTTTTTGAATACTACTTGAAACAGAGGCTTTTACAGTACTGTAAACTTGAATTTTCTCATGCTTTTTGTCATGAAATTAGCTTGATAAGTTTGGTACCTGGTTTGATACCACATTCTTAACTGTGATAGCAGAAGATCAAATCTGAGTGTTTCCTCCCAGGATTAGGTTGTTAATGTCTGTTATCATCATGGCATGGCGACCTGGTCCTGCCTGTGGTGTTGACTGTTCCTCGAGGACCGCTGCCAGGTTTATGTTCCCTGCCAGGTACCTCATGCCTGTACTGAGCCTTATCACAAGCAAAAAATCTCACTCGTAATCTGAATCGCGTCAGCAGGGATGGTATCGAGGCCACAAATTCAGCACTTACTACAAAGTACTGAGCTCTGTGTGCAGCCAGGCTTCTGGTGAGCATCGTGGACAGAAAGCACTCAAGTTGGAGGGATTACTGTATGCACATGTTGCCATGCTGTGTAGACTCCAAACACTGGAAGATTGTCTTTGTGCCAGCTGTTTGATACTGAAATTTTATCTTTTTGCTTAAAGGCTTCATGATAAGGTGTGGCTTTCTTTGGATGCTCAGTGTCTCTTGACACAGAGGAATGTGCCTGATCTGAAAATCCTGGAGCTCGATGTCTAGATTTGAGTACTTCTGAAATGTGAGAAATACACAAGATATTTAATTCTAAGCTTTGGTTTGGTCTATTTCTACTGCAATCTATGATTAAAACAAAAACCTATACAAATCATGGCAAGATGGCGTTCATTAGCTCACAAAATGGAGCTGGAAATGTTGACAAATATATTTTTGGTGTCCCAGTATGATTGCTCCGTTTCTCTATTTGCGGGGCTTCTATATCGCAGTCTCACCTAATCCAAAGCACAGCATGACTCCTTCCTAGGACTAGTCCCTTCTATCATATCTCTTCCTCCTCTTAAATCCCTTCAATCAGCTTTCAGTAAAATAGAAAATAGGTTTTATTACTTATTAAAAGTTTTATAATGGAGGCCTGGCTTATCTTCCCTACCTTCTGTCACTGACAAACCTGGATCCACAACTGCTAGATATTTGTCCAAAAGTATAGATGGAAGCATTGTATAGCTTGTGCTCTCAGTAACTTTATTCTACAACCTTAGCAATCCTAGGAGAAGCTTCAAAAAACCCAAACCACCCAAAAAAGTAGTGGAAACAATCCCAACACCACAAGTTTAAAAGTTACAGATCACTATGGCAACTCAAAAATATTAAATGGTGCTTTTTATTTTTTATTAGCTAGGTAAATCTAAGGTGAAAATTTTGTTTTATTTCAGTTGCAAAAGTTGACAATATTAATCTACAGTGTAATAGTCACTGTGTGACGTTTCTGTAGCTGTGTTGTGGATTTTTCAGATCACTGCACAGCGTTAAACTGGCATATGGAAGTAATTTGAAATGCTTGAAATGAAATAACTCAAGGATCAGGTACTATATATGTGCTAATAGCACCCTGGGTCGGGGTCATCAGCCCAGACCCCTCCTACAAATACAGCATCACTGTGCCACAGCCTATCTAGGCCAACCTCTTCTCTTTCACTAGTGACTTCTTTGCACCTTTCGATGAGAAACTGAATTGTTGACGACTTTGGGTTCCTTACAGGTTTCCATCTACATCCATGTACCTGCTTTAAGGGTCCCCCGAAGGCCAGCCCATGCATGTTTTCACCTCCTGATAACTTTGCCTTTCATGTCATAAATGAAGTCACACAAAAGTTGCAATCATTCCAAACCACTGTCTGCAACACAGACTCAGGAGTTTCCTATCTGATGCTACCTGCACTGTTCTCTTCAGCCAAATTGAAATAATGTGGTTGTCATGTTAAAGCTAGTTGGCCTGCAACATTTACAACTTCCTTATAGTGGTTCAGTTCCCTCATGCTTCTTGTAGTGCCTGTTTTTCCATTTGGTATAAATAATTCATTGATCAGGCATGGTACTTTTTAGCTTCATTTTATTTTTTGTGAACTTCAACATGTTATAAAGTGAGTGTTAGGAATGGAATAGCATGAGGTCTGTCCTCTCTCCAGATTTAAAGAAAAAAGAAATTTAAAAAAATTCCTTAGCGTGCAAGAAGGTCAAACGTGTGCTACGTGAACTTGTTAAACACATTTATTGAGTTCTTGACAGTAACCAAACACAGTGAATGACCATTATAAACAAGAAAAAAGGCATTCGCTTTTACTTGGTCAGCTCCTGCTTTATCTGTAAAGAAAAGATATCCCTTTCCATTACCAATTTACAGGATCTGAATTTGTTTGTCCCAATAATGGATTCAGCAGAGAAAATGGCAATTTTGTTTTTTTCAACTGCTGTGTGCTTCTGAGCGCAGCTCCTATTAATGATGGACCATAAAGTGGAGTTAGTTATACTAGTTTTAAGTGCGTTCCCAATTGCCATTAACTCACTTAAATTGGCTGCAAACAAAGAAATGTAGTAAAAAAAAAAAAAAGGGGAAAAAAAGGAAAAAAGAAAAACACAAATAATGCAGCCACAAGTAGCAGAGGCTTCCTATTTCAGAAAGGAAAAAATAAATCAAAGCAAGTTTGCTAAATTAATTTGTTAAACACATTTATTGAGTTGTTAATAGTAACCAACACAACATATGACCTGTTGTAAAACAAGAAACAGAAAATGGATCAATTCTGATTTTGGCAATTCCTACTACAGATATGTGACAAAGAGGGAAATATTTCAATTTCCTTTATATTCTGCAGTGATATATTTACAATACTTATCTCTCAAAGTCTGTCCCTTTTTTAATTAAATGAACAGAAAGATCATAACCTAGAAATAAGTTTCCTCTACAGTCGTCTTGTTCTGTCTTGTCAGTATCCATTAATGATAGTGAAATAATGAGAGCTTTCCAAGGATTACTTGGCACACAGAACACAACTCCACTTTGATGCTGTACCGAGCCACCTTTTTTCTTTTTTTTTTTTTTTTTTTTTTTAAATTTGAGGGAGGGGGTAAAAGAGGAAGAATTTCATATGTACAAAGGCTGAAAAGTCTTTCTCTGTGAAGCTAAATTAGTTCAGGAAAACTGTATCAAAATTGTAATCACATTTACTGTAATACTGTCTTTTTACTTTTTTTTTTTTTGATTACCACCGATCATATGAATGAATTTTTAGTTGAGTTTCCAACATGGCAGCTCTTTTCCTACAGCACGTTTGCACGTGCTACGGCGAACCCAAAGAGAGTGAGGTTGGGTGCATTCTAGATTATGTCAATTCACAGTAGTAGCATTCCACTGAGGTTATGGGTTCTGCCTGCTCTGTCTTACTTACTTGAGGAGCCATTCATTTACTGAAAGGAAAGAGAAACAAAACAAAAACAATTATGCTTTAATAAACTCCAAATATGAAACTGCCTGGATTTAACACTGTATTAGGCACTCAAACTGTCTTTTAAAAGCCAGGAGGCTCAATTTCCTCCTCTTTCTGGAAAAGCATTAAATTGGAATGACTGTTTCTTTGAAGTATTGCAACTCAAGTCAATCAGCCTTGTTCCTGAAAACATGCTTTCTTTTCCACCCTTCAATAGTACTCCTTCATAACCATAATATTATTGGTAAGAAGGCACTTTTATGCTATTATTGCAGCTAATATAACCGTGTGTGTATAAGATACATAAGATGTATAAGACACATTACAGCTCAGTTGTAAGCCCCCAGCTTTGGCAGCCTTAAGACTCCACCAGCAGGAGACTGGGTTGGTTCGTTTGTTTAATATCCATTGCGTAATACAAAACTTTCCGATTTGGGTGTTTGTTATGGTGGTGCACCGCCAAGTGAAATTTATTCCTTTGTTTGAGATCAGCTGTCATCAAGGCAGCTCATCCCCCTTTTTCTTTCCAAGGTGGGTAAAAAAAGAGCAAAATGCACTTTGTAAGGTGAGAAGACTTTAAAATGAGGCTAGAAAACTTGAAGGCCTGTCCTATCTGCTTTAAAAAAAAATATATATATTAGATGTCCCAGACTGATGGGTTTTTTGTCATGCTTTTCCTGCATGTTTCTGGGCAAGTTTTCTCATCCATTTCCAGTATGTAATGTTTGACTCGTACCATTAGTTCCCCCAAACCTGGAGTTTCATCTGTTTTTATTTGTATGCTTTATTATGCACTTGGATTTCTCAAAGAAAAGAGCTCAGTGTAAGCATAGAAAGGATTATTCTGGAGGTAGAACGTACCTCTATACTGTAGTTTCTGTGCTCTATTGTTTGGACAATCTTTTCCCTGTAAACTAAAGTTGATATTAGTTCGGATACATCGATTGTTGAGAGGCTGGACTGGTCTGAAATTGTCGCTCATGCTCAGAAATATCTGTGATGGCTGATTCTGGCTTAGCAGTCGTAAAGAATGCATCTATACAAAATACAAAACAAAGGGTTTTAGTACTGGTCTTTCCTGTAAGCAAACAACATACAACCCTATTAAACAGACTACTTAATAAATGAAAGTTACACAGAATTTCAGTGATTTTTAGTCAGAGGTGGGTTGAAAGAGTTAATGCGAGGTAAAACCGTTCCTTCCGTGGTCCTCTGTTTCTGAGCCCCATTTTAAACGAAAGTAACTAGTTTTGTGTGGAGTAAGTGAAAATGGTGTTGAGGTGTCCTTGGCTGCTCAGGAAACAAATGGAATCCAGAGTACCAGCTAGCAGCAGCTGGTGCAGAGAAAATGAACCTGATGAATGACATAAGCTGATTTCCTAAGTTTTGTAGCTATTAGTGTAGCTTCCAGTTGAGAAGACGCAGTTTTGGATGATGGTACTCAAGGACCAGGTATGGCCAGTCAGGACGGAAAGGATAACTGACAGTCATGCTGCTGAAGTCATGAGACTAATGATGTTAAAAAGTGAAATCCTTTCTCCATTTTCAGGTCTGTCTTGATATTGTCTGTGCTGCGTCTAAAGTGTTCTTATGGTAGACTCTTGTCTGCTTTTGAGCTGTTTTTACGGATCAGCAGAGGGAATTACTGTTTCATCCAGGATTTTCAGTGTGCCCAGCAGTGGCTGGATGCAAACTACAAGCAGACAGGAATGGTTCTTATAATGACTGTGCAACTGTGCTAAAAGCATGTTAATTGGTTCAAGTCAACCAAAACCTTTCAAACTTTGTGTAGGAAACTGGTGAGAGAGGAAGGGAACCCTGCAATTTGTAAATCAGAAGCCTTTAAAATATTTTGGTTTAAAATCATGAAAAAAATGTTTTCCGTGTCAGAGTACAATTTAAGAGGTTTGGTTGTGACTTTTAATGTTTAAATGGGGAAATTCAGTAGCTGGTTTTACGTAGTAAAAATCTTTAACAGCTTTCAGGTAAAACTTGAGCCGTGCATTCCTTTATCAGTCTGAGTACACAATGTCATTAGTAAGTATTCCATGAAATCAATTTGCAGCACTAATAATGGAGGATGTAACTAACCAGTAAAGCATAACGAGGAGTAAGTATCGTGAAATTATAACCCATAGGTACTAGCATAGACTCAAGGAATATTCTAATCTTTGTTTTGTACGTTAACGTTGTAAGTAAAAACATTGCTTGTAGGAAAACGTTTGGGTCCCCTGCTTGGAAAGTTCAGAATGTACAGCATGCTCGCCTGTGCTCAGCTGTGTCGTTCTCCCAAATTACCCATTTAGAAAAGAAACAAAGTGCTTTGGCTGCATCTAGATAAAATTGGACAGAAGGAATATCACAAAGATAAAACATCTCTCAGGCTTTTTAAAGTCATCTTATTTACAATGTTAATATGATTTTAAATCCCAAAGTAACATTTAGGGTTGTTTTATCATTCCTCATTTCATTTCTCAGGCCAGATTGCGTCTGCTGCGTGCTTGGGACAGGCAGATGGTGGTTCAAGTATTCCTTTGGGATTCTAGTACGCGAGAGAATAGGTTTTAGTTCAGCTCACAGCTCTGTAGGCAACTTGCTGATGGAAGCTCTGGAGAAGGCTGCAATTGGTGTTAAATTTGTTGTTTTCTGATGTTAGGCCTTGGATTGTGAGTGAGTCATACAGAAATGTAGTCTTTTCGATTTTTTCCACTGGAGTCTTTCCTCAACAGCATAATTTTACTATGAAATTAATTTAATTGTGTTTTCTTTTGCATAATTTATCATACTTCTTTCTAATAGGGGCTTCAGTTTGCCAATCTGATTTTTCTGAAGATACTTGCAATATCTATCCTGTCATCTTATTCTATATCAGAAGGCACTTGCTGATCTATTTTCAAGAAGGTCCAGTATATTGGATCTCTGTCACACAACGTGCTATCCATATGTATTTAAATGGCCACAAGTGTCACTCACAATTTGTCCGTTTCTTTCTGACCCAAGAATGGCCTATGTTATACTATATCTCAGTTATTTTTGTACAACACTGCTATACTTGTTTTAGAATCCCCATATATCTATTCACAGAATCATAGAATAATTTAGTTTGGAAGAGACCACTGGAAACCGTTTGGTTCAAACCCTCACTGCAAGCAGGGCCCACCTCAAAGTATGTGTGTGTCTGTATAGATAATTAGGGAGCTCTAAATAGTTAATATTTTTAATTTAGCAAAAAACTCTTAAATACTTTTGCAAATGGTATAAATTGCAGGCAGAGATCCCTACAGCAAAAGGTTGAATCTAATTTTGTATGTAAAGCTACAAATACATATGTTTAAAATATTCTTTTGTACAGATACTAGATCGAGTAATTTTTTAATTATTTTTACCTGCATCCTTGTTATGTAGACAGGTTTGTTCATTATTATCCAGCTTGCTGTTTCATAGCAGGGTGGAATTGTCATTGACCCATCATACGTAATGAAACTAGACGTCTCTGGATAAAGTTCCTCAATATTAAGCCCCTGTAGTAAGTATGCATCATCTAGAGAATAAAGAAGGAAAACAATTAAGATAAAACAATAGCTTCACAAAAAAAACCATGTAAAAATATCCCACCCTTTTTATGTACAATCCTTATTCCAGAACATCATCAGTTTTACTGAAATACGAAGTACAATGAACATACATCTCTGAATGCTCCAGCAGTTTGGACAAGAACAAGTAACATGAATTCACTAAACCTTCTTGGATTGAGTTCTGCTCTTAGATGCCCGTGCACGCCTTCTGTGAGTTTAGCACAAGCATTCACAGTGAAACCCCGAATCACGTTTAATAACTGGAGGTAAAAGATTTTTGAAGTTGCAGTTATTGATTTAGATGCAGCAGTCTTTGGAAAATGTTGACTTACCGTATTTTGGAGTGATTAACAATTTTTGCTCAACAAAGCCTTGGGAACGCCAAGAGTGTTAAAACTTAACTGCCCTTCTACCACAGGAGGAAGTTAAGGTTAATGCATGATAATGAAGCTGCTCAATGAAGCCTGCTGGCCTTTCGTGTGCACAGTGGGGGTGGATGCAGTGCAAGCTCACTCAGAATGCTAAAATCGGGGTGGAAAAGTACGTCCGGAAAGCAGCTTACTAGGGTCCCTGCTTTTATTGTAAGCCTCCCTGGGAATTAATGAGGTATCCCTCTGCAACAGAATTCAGTCTCTGCATATGTACCAAAATATAATGAGAGATGGTTATATCTTTCAAAATTCATCAAAGTTCCTCAGCCTTTTCTGTACTATGTGCACTATTTCCCTTGTGTAATGCTGGCCCTACAATATTTTTGGCAGTGCTGTCAAAACTGGAGCTCAGATTTTCCTGCCAAATCTTAGGCTGTAGGAGTTCCTTAATAGAAAATACTCAGGGATATACACACTTCACTTGTTATACGCTACTGACACTGTGTATCTAGGAGAAAGCCGGGCTGGTTACGAGCCATAGTGTTGTGAAATTTCTTTGCATGCTTTCACTTGCATGTAGTGTGTTCAATATGGTTCATTTACAGAGTGGGTGCTAAAACACTGGCACTGAAACCTGCATATTTAAGCGTGTTTCCACTTTCAATATACAAGATGAACTGGCAAAGAAGATAGCATAAATAAAATAGAAGATACTGCTCAGACTAAAGAAAAATGCTGAAAGTGCGTCTTTTAGGTCAATGTCAATAATTTAGGCATTTCTGTTGGATTCTCTGATGTGTTTCATGTACCATCCACTGTAAGTTTAAATGGGTTTTGGGTTTGTGTATGGCTTTTTTTTGTGTGTTTTTCTTTTTTTAAAGCTGATAAACAGTTCCTTGCCATTGGGAAAAGATTTTTAAATGGAACCAAGGAAAGAAATATAAGCGATCAAGGAAGCATATAAGAACTAAAAAAAGAGGAGAGTAATTTAACTTGAATTTAACATCTTATAGCTGAAGGACAAAACTTAGATGAGCAAAATGCTTGTCTCATACTATCTAATGGAAAAAACAAGGACTGCAGACTACTGTCTTGGGCAACAGAAAATCAAACAACACAGGCAAAGCAAATGTGACTTTTTTTTATTATTTTTGATATAGTGCAGTCAACATGCTACAGGCTTCTGGGGTAGCAATATTAGTGGCTACAGCATCAGTTAAAGTGTCGAGGTGAGAGTGTAACACTTATACCACGTTGACCAGTGCCCTACAGTTATTTCATATTTTAAATGTGTTTGTTATAATCTTGGCAGGCCCTTTCAGGTTTGTCAGAAATATGTCTTTCTGCCATGCTCTTGCAGCTCGAGCCAGGGTAGTTGCCATACCGTGTAGCTAGATCCTCAAGTAGAGGGGAAAATACTGTTTGCGTCTTGTAGGTGTCTGACTGTCACCTTTTTTAACATGCTCAGCCTTCACTGGCCCATGGCCTGGGATACGCAGTCTTTTTAAATCTAAAATTTTCCAGACAAAAGTGCAAAACTGTTGCTATATTCTTAGAGTCAAAACACTGTCAAACTTTAACAGCTAGAGATGACTGACTACACCTGTGTCCTATTCATTAAAACATTATTTGCAGCGCAGCGGTAATTTTGCCAGAATTACACGAGAAGAGAATGAATGCATCTTTTCAAGCCCAGTGCCTGTTTTCAATGAGTCATCGTATATTTCTCCCTTTCCCGCATGAACATCCTGTTCATTATTTATGAACCATGGGGAGCGGTGTGTTAGCTCCGAATGGCATGGAGTCAGTCAAACTCTAAGGACCAAATCTGCTTTGTCTCATCCATACTGACTTTGGCTGGGCTAAAATGATTTAAACAAGGTAGAATATGCCCGAAATATTTGCTACGAGATGGAAAGCTAACTAAAGATTAATACAGATGAGGGATATTGATGATACGTATATACGTATTTTGTGTGTGCCACGTTCTAGTTGACTAATTTGTATTCGGAACAGTGCACAGATTATTAGCAATAGGACTACCTGTCAAATGGAAGATACAGAAACAGATTTACTGCTGGTATTAGTTCAGGTAATCATGGGGGTTTTGGAGTTGCCTCACACTGCTTTAATAGAGAAAGTAATTCATTACTTTGATATGGGCTTTTAACTTTTGTCTGTGGATTTACAGTGTTTAGTCATTCTCAGAATATAATAATGCTCCGGTGGTGGAATGTGGCATGTAAGAGTGGGAGAGCAGTGTGGGGCATGGTTCTCCTACTCATTCAGGTAAGCCCGACGTATGCCAGTGCTCTCAAAATCAGGAGAGATGTTCTCCTTAGCCTTTCTGAGCTTTGATCAACTGCTTAGGTTATCTTGTTTGCATACTGAGGACCTACAAAATATGTGGCCATCTCCCGCACCAGCACCCAGCAGTGAAGTGGCTCCAAACCTAGTTCATTGCCTCTGTCTTCACTTGGGATATGTTTAAGGAGAGACAGTGAATTATGCTAAGTGTCAAAATCCATCAGTTGTGATTAATGGGAAAGTGGAGGAAAATATCATTGAGGAAAAGGGGAAGATAGGGGTGAATGAAAAAAATAAATAAAAGAGTTTGGCCAAGTAAAAGCAGTATTTATTCCTGCCTGTATATGGGTTCTATTCCCACGGGAAGTCAGATGACTCCACGAGAATGGCCTGAGAAAAGATTACAGAATAAGCATTTGGTTATCAACATTTTTCCCATGAACAGCTCTGCTGTTTCCCTTTCCCCACATCTTGATAAAAGTTTCCCATTCTGGAACTGAAACAGAACTGGTGGGTTGGCACTAATACTCGATGTAACACTTTAATGTCTTGTCTGATGTTTATTGTAAGTATGTAGTTCAAAATAGGTAGTTCAGTGTAGGTCAAAGTCACCACGGGTGATCTCTTGCCAGTAATAAACTTCCTTTAATAAACCCATCAGCCTTTACTAGATTCTCAGCATCATTCCTATCTACAGCACATGTTCTGTTTATCTTGATCTGCTTGTGCCTTAGGGTGGTTTCTGAACTCATGAACTGTTCTCTATACGGATTAGATTTCATATTCATTTACATAAAGGCATTGACTCTGACAATTTTCTTAGCAAATAATGGAAATCCTCTTTTATCCCCAGGTTTGTAACAGGCGCGTAGGGTCTGCTTTCACAGCAAATTCTATGTATGTTCTCTTCAAAACAATACTATTTACAAGGAATATATTATTTACTGAACGAAGGAAGGTCCGTTTGATTTTGAAGTTCATATCATGATAATTTGAAAAGGGCAGGTGCAGCTCTAACTAGATTAGATTTACAGGGTCAGGAATGTAGACATCCTCAGTTTTTTAATCCTGAAACAGAGTTTCTCCATTTACCAGCCTTTACAAGTCCCTTTGACCCAGGCTGACAGAGGCCCATTTTGAGCACCTGCGGTCAGTCCCTGTGGCCTGGTTGGAGACTGCTGAGCTTTTACTGCTTGGGACAGGAGCTGCAAGAGCTCAGTCCTTCAGAGAGCAAACCGAAACATGAACCTTGAGAAATTAAGTCTCTTATTTCCAGAAATCTTTAAGATTGAGCATTTTCAGGATAATCTCTTAAAATCGGAACATTTTATTCACTTGCACCCTATCTATAAAGTTAAAGATTCCATTTGAGGAAATTCAGAATTTTACAGCCCTTCTGCCTTGCTGAAAATGGGGCAGTATCTTGGTGAGGAATGGCAAGCCTAAATTTTCATATGGAATTTTGGGGATCTAAAATGTTACTACTTTCCAATGTTAAGCAAACACTGAGTAAAAGCTAATGTAGCATAACTGTTCTGAAAGAAAGCTAACTTATCCCCTGAAATGTCGTACTTAAAGAGCAATATGAAAGCAGTTTTTCTTTAGAGGTATTCACATAGCTTCTGACTAAAGCCTGTTTGAAAGAACATTTGTTTCAACTAGTTCACAGTAGATTCTTTGGGCTGTGATAACGGAATAAAATAAGCATTTAAAATCTGCTTAAAAATTCCATGGGGTCCACTTTACTTCACTGTAGCCGTTAATATCTAAGAGTAGAAATTCCCCTTTTAACGCGTTTTGCTCATGGAAATTTCATGCAGCAGCATAGATAGCTCTTCATTTTGTTGCTGTTCTTTAAAAAAAAAAAAAAAAGAAAAAGAAAAAAAGTACTTTAGTTATTTTACTAACTGTCCTGACTCGGAACCTATGCTCCACTTCTCATTCGCTCCACACTCCTATGGAGCACACTGGGACTGGTCATTTTGTCAGCAGCCTGCTGAGTATTGACTTCAGGAGTGGACCCCTAAAGCACAAGCTAAAAAACTCCAGCGGCTAAAGGCAGAATAGAAATCCTCGTAACGTTAAGAGGTAAAATTAGTTTTCAGCAATGATGCTATAATCCATCACACAAGACAACTGCAAAATTACTTTCAATAACACTTTCACATTCCCAATTTACACTAAAAAATTCCCAGTCAATACTTGTTACTACAGTAAGTAACCCAGTGCCCTGCAGAATATTATATGCATTGTATCTGCCAAGGATTTCATTTTAACACATGAACTTGTTAGTGATAACGGTGGTTAACAATTAAAGCAGGTCTGTTAATCATTGATTCTGCAGCCTATGTTATGTGTTCATCTTCATGCGAAATTTCATTTAGTAAACGCAAATTATGTGTGATTGGAATTGCATTTTCCTTCTAAAGAGGCAAAACAACCGATGAAAGGTTGTAGGCTGCTGCCAGCTCCAGAGAAGAGGGGTGCCCACTTATACCTGCAGTGCACAAAGGAAGTATTTTGTATTGGGAGGGTATGCTTGCTTCCTGCTGGGGGCGATGGTTGCATGCCGAAAGATGCAACAAGGGAGAGATGCTGCAGGTGCCTTCCTGCCCCTGTGGACCCGCGTATGCTTAGTCATGGCCTCTCCTCTGCTCTCAGCCACCACAAGTTGTCCAGTCTTTGCTCTGCTGGCCAGCCATTGTAGCATGTGGGGCCAAGGAGCGCAAAAAAGGCTGTGACACTCATGTAAATGCATGAGATAGAGTTGCTGTGATGGGAAAAATGAGGCAGGAGTCTTCTCTCATTCAGTGTGCGAGACCTGACAGGTCTCTGTGTGTGTACGTGGGGAAAAGCAGCTTCCTCAGTGGTACAGTCAGAGATCTTCTGGCTGGTCCCCAGACAGCAGCCAGGAATATGTAATTTGGGAGTGAAAGAGCCTGAAAAAGCACGTACAGCCTTAATGATAATGGCCGATCTCCAGGATGCTGCAGCAGCACTGGTAGGCAGGAAGCTCTTACAGAACGGTGTTGCTGTTTTTGCAAGGAATCAAGACAGGCAGTTTACAAACTGGGCTGATCTCCTGCTTTCATACTGATGTTTCGTACTGATAGAACAATCTGGAAAAAATGTTCTGAGGGGAACCCTCTGTCACTTTCCTTTCTACACGTATCATGGAGAATAGAGTTTTATCATAATAGAGGCCTCTTATTTGGACCAAAGATGTAAGAAAATTTGTTAACTGTAAGGTAAAATTAGAGAAACATCAGTGGGAAGAAAGGTGCGTGTTCTAGGAGAGGACAAGGAACTATCTATTTCAGAATGGGGTTGGATTGGCTCCATTCTTCAAATTCTGTATGGGGTGGCAAGACTTGAAGTCTTTCTAGTGCTCTCTTGTTCAGGAATTAGTGGTTAAATTCTGTGTTTTCGTTTCATACTGATCTCAAATCTACACTTTTTCTTTTTACAATCCTGGCTTTGCAGGAAGGACGAAAAGATGGATTCCATGGAAAGAAATGAGACTGTAGTTTAGTGACGTGTAGAGAAACCTCTCCAAGCCTTTCCATCATAAACCTCAAGTTCAGTGATTTTTGTTGAAGTTAAATGGGTATTTGAGATCTCTGGAGCTTCAGATGCAAAGTTGTTGTAGAGTATATAGTACAATGTATTTAATTTACAGAAAGGTAAACTGAGACAAATGCTATCAGAATTGTGAACCAAATCCTGGAGTCCTGAAAACCAGTCTCATTCCCGTTATTGTGAACAACTCTCTCCCAGCTTTCATAATCAAAAGAAAAATTGATGAAGTTTATAAAAAAATTGTAAGTCGTTGTTTACAGAATAACAAATGGAGGCTGAGTTTTACAATACTTTTCCTATTTTTTCAGTTTGATGTGTACTTTCTGGAATTTAAACTCTGGTATCGTTTAACTTGTTTTATTAACTCAATGGTTGCTTGGAATTCAAGTGAATATTTGACAAAGAGAATAAGGTTTTCAGGAGAAGAGGTTTAATTTGTTCCATTGAGATATATGTATTTTTCATGACTTTCTCTAAACTAGCCTAATTTTCACTGACATTTAAGCTCCAGTTTTCCACAAGTTCAATACGCTAACGTGGAATTATTGAGCATTATCAATTAAAGGCTTTCCAAATTTGAATACAGCAAATACACATGCTATGTTAATGACCTCTTTTTATATCCATTAAGTACAGCAATAGTTGAATAGAAATGGCATAACTTTTCTGTACAAAAATAAGGTATTAATGAATACTAAATCCACAGTTAATGATGCAGATCTTGACATAACTTGATCTGATACAATCCAGGCTGCTGTGCACGTTACTTTTATTGCTAACAGTAGGCAGTTTCTCCTGAGTATTCTGTGTGAACACAGCACATGTATTTAAGTATAATTTCATTAATTTATTGCTTGTTCAAACATAAAATAGACTTTGAAGTTCAAAATTCATTTGAAGAAGTGATGACCTTACTAGATTTCTCAGGTTCCCGAGTTTATCATGCAGAGTTGCTGGCAATGCAAACTTTGTAATTTTTGCCCATAATGAAGTGCTTTTTTTTTTTCAGTGGATTGCTAAATACATTATTTGATACTAAAATCATACAACTGTTAGCCATAGTAAATAAAAAAAAAAACCAACTTACTTTTATATGTTATTCTTGTTATGGTGTCTCTGTTAAGCATACGATTTAGAAATGGATTTGATGATTCAGATACCTACAGAAGAGAAAGTGTACAACGTCAAAATCTTCTCACAAATGTTTCCTTTCTGGAAATGTAGCTGTTCCACGTGGGCGTGCGCCCACACACACACTCTCTGTCTCTCCCTCTCTCTCTCCTTCTCTCTCCCTCCTTCTCTTTCTCCTGCCACTCCTCCAAATTGTTTCTGCCTTTTTTTCATTGTTGTGGGAAAAGGAAATAATTACTTGGATATTTTTCTAATAAAACTTGTTAGAAAGTTGGTATCTAAAAAGAAATTTAAAAAAACCCAGGGATGGGATAACAGGATGAATAGAAATTAGTGCCCGAATAAAAGCGTGAGTACGAGTTTCTTCTCCAACAGCTTTGATGGGGTTTGCAGGTGGTTAATGTAATTAGGCAGCATTTTCATACAGTATTCCATTATTTTTCTATTTATTGAAAAGTACACTTTTGTTGCAGCAGACTATTTAGATTGTAAATAAAATCTGTCTTCCCTTTGTTTTACATACAGGTATGAAATGCTTACATTTCACCCCCATGAACTCACAATTATGTATACATATATACATACACGTCTACGTACACAGAAAACATTCAGTCTGCATTAACATAAGCATCCCGAAGAGGACTTATAGGAAAAATGATAGAGGGCATAGAGGCATTGTTGCTGTGTTGTGTTTTTTCTTTGGGGTGGAAATTTTCTGTTTGGTGGAAATTCAGATGGTTACTTCTCCACTTAGAAGTTTTTCTAAGTGCTTTGGACATTTAAAATGGAACACATCTTTTCATGCCAGTGAGAGAGGCCTAGAGAAAAATATGGTGGGGCAGATACTAAATTTTGTTGCTCGTTATAACAAGTGTGCAACTCAGCGAGTACGAGTGATGCGTCACTTAGACAAAATTGGCATGCTGGGCAGTTGGAAGGCTTGCTTCAATTTTATCCTTTTGCGCTAATTCAAGTAAGATCGTTGGTCGTAATACAATACATTTTGGATGAAAAAAGGTAACCCAAATATCTTTCTTAATTATTAGACCTGTATAAAAGGGCAATTTTCATATCTAATTATTCAACATACTCTGTGAAAAGCGTATTTTTAACTCTAAGGTTAATGCTTTGTCAGGAACTTCGCCTTATGAAATGGGATTAGAGAGTACTAAAGGGAATTAATAGATATCCAATACGTAAGGTCTGATGATGAAAGCTATATATTTTGGTATGAAGCACTTATTCAAAAATATATGCTCTTTTAGACTGATGAAACAGAGATTAAAAAATGGCAGAATATGAACAACATTTTTTTTGGGAAATGCATTCTTCACATAAAATGAGTGAAAGGTTTCTTCAATGTAATTAGGGAGGTTTGAGTAAACTATTAAGTCTTGAGTTCAGTGCTAGATCACTGTAATGTATAGACCTAACTATGCATCAGGATGGAGACTGAAAGATGACAAAATACTCATGTTTTTCTAGCTCTGTGAAATGGAATATATTAAGAGTTACACTTCCAATGTTCTTTTGGTTTTAATAGTTTAAGATGTTTTAAATTATATTGTGAGAAAAACTTATTGTGCTGACTTTGAAACATCAGCATGTCTCCAAAGAGCAAACATGCCCTCTTTCCCAGGGCCTCAACCTACTGGGAGAGATTTACTTTTAATTGAATGAATAACATTTCATGAAGAATTATCAAATCTGCAAAATTAGCAACTTTTGTCACAGTCACTAAAGTCTTATGAGTGATGTTTATGATGCAAGGATTCCTCTCCCCCCTCCTCCCCATACCTTTTCATTTTCCTTACATTACATTGTAAGTGCTTTGGAGTAGAGATTGTGTGTTCGGTTCCTGGGATGATGCTGTCTCTGGATTCCAGATCAGAGCCTCTAGGCATTGCTATAGTATAATGATATAGTCTAATTCCTAGATTTATAGCTCATGGGAAAAGAAGTCCATTGTCTATATATTAGGTATGGATAATAGTGAATACTTACTTTCATAAATATGGAAACTACCACCAAACCATTAGGACTCTTTGCAGCTTCTGTGACGTTTGTGTACAGCTCATGGTTATAATGGATTAGTTGAACCTAGAAAAGAGGGAAGGGAAATGTTACAATTAAACAGTAGCAAATCGTACAATACACTGTTTGCAAATACTCTCTATGCACCAATTGGTTTGTATTAGGATCCCATCTACGCTTAGGATATTTTATAACAGTGCATTTTTTTCAGACGTTTGTGGCATGCATGATTTTAATAATTTCAGTCACCATCTGGCTCCCACTGGCACAGCACCAGCATGTTTTCTTTTAAATTGCCAGTAAGTGAATTTACCCACATCAAGTTATGAATTGCATTGCAGGGGTTGACATCATTTCCCTGTTGCAACAGCATTTGCCATGGGCATCAAGTAATCTGTACTTTTCAGCCGCGAGCCAAACACAGAGGAGTCAGGGGTTGAAATATTTGAAGAAACATATGGGATATGGGTTTGGAACTGTTTAAACTGGCACTCACAGAATTCAAAAGACTAATATTCATTGGCCCCAGATTTTACAAACTCTGTTACAGAAGCTCCTACAGTTAGGCACTTACCGTATTATTGTTAACCAGGTTCTCCTTAGCTCCTACAGCTTTCCTTCTGCTTTTTAGTTTTATGATTTGATGGAACTTTTAAATTGTGAAGGCGCAGTTCATCTCTCTCCCTGCATATGTAAATGTCTTACCCAGAACAATGGCATTTGATTTGTCTGGGATCACTGGACACTGTTACCATTTATATTGCAATTTTTAGCCTCACTTTTTAAAAAAAGATGCACAACCCCAATGAACTTGTGAGGCGGTTAAGTACTTTTAAGAATTTCAAAGGCTAGTTAACTTTATTTAGCCTAAAGATATCTATCTTAATTTTCAGATGTCAACTAAAAAAGTAAGGTCGTTGTTCTGGCCTTTTCAGAATTGCAGCAGCCTGATGTTTGTATTTAAAAATCTGGTGTGCCTTCCATGTGTTAGCATAAATCTAAAGGCTGTCCCCTGACATTTCTGGACTTGCATACTGTGAACAAGATCAGTACTAAGTTGATCTATGCCTGGTAGTCTTTTTAACTGTACAAATGGCCAAAGACTAATAGTGCCAGTAAAGAAATTTCATCATAGTGTGCTTTCTGTGTTTATAATGAGGAAAAAAAACCCCACCCACCTCAAAACCACTGAAATGGGGTTTAGTGCCTGCATTGGTGACTCTGTCTTCTGGATGCATGCAATGTCTGGGGCTTCATCAGTGACACACAATTGCAAGGATTTCTCTGCAAGAATGGCCTCCCTACGGAATCTGCTGTGCACAATCAAGTTACAAAGACAAAGCGCTGCTTTGCCGTCCAGAAATGTATGTCCACCAACACGGGTACTGGTAGTGATCTGAATTATAACAGCATCCCAATATATGTGTAACCTATACCATTATTATCTCAGTCTATGATAAATTGAGAAATAAATGATGCCTCCCAACTCTGCAAGTGTTCAGACAGTTGCATTTCCTACACTCTGCCCTCACTGCACAAATGTATTCAAATAATTCAGAATCAGATCTTATGAGCTTTCCTAATATAAAAATTCACCAAGCGTTGTCCTCCATTCCTGTTCCCACCCCCCCCACCCCCCCCCCCCAATCCCTTAGTGATGCTGTTTTAGTGCTTGGACATTGATGTAAAAAGGAGTAGTGGAAATTCTGAAAGAGAATATTTGCATTAGTAACATTAGAAGATCTTTGGCACGTAGCTTTACTAGTTACAGCTAACGGTTCACAGACCAAAAAAAATTAGGTAAGGGTCAAAATTACTGCTACAATGTGTTAATTTCAGTTACTTTTTTCCTGTCTGGATTGGGAAGTATTGGTTGACCTTTTTGCAATTTGCAGGGTAGGTATTTTTTAAGGCAAACAAACAAACCAAACTTGAACTAAAAAGTAAAAATGTCAAAGTAGCCAATGAAGTCATCTACTAAATTCTGACAGCTAGGTAGCGGGATGAATGCAGTATGTTTTCTAAAAGTCTTGTAAAGAATTAATGAGAGCATTTACTCTACAGCACATAGAGGTTCTAGGCTTATTACTCATCACTTTGGGTACTACTGAACTTTGATAACATCAAGGTTCCGGCGACTGTGCAGTCACTGAAATTTTTAGGCTTAGTAACATATTTTTATGTACAATTATTCACTCTGTCAGCCAAACTAACTTTTGAGTTATCAAGGAAATAAGTGATGAAATCTGCTTTAGACTAGAATTCCTTCTGTACAAAATCCCAGAAAAACAATGAATTATATAAACTAAATTAATCTAACAAACCAAAATGTCTAGTGCAGGAATGGGTAAAAGTAAGGACCAAATTCTCCATGGAGGCTCTGAGTCAATGTTGAACTCTCATTTCTACTGATGGGACTTATGGTAATAAAACTCCTGATGTTATCTATGACCACGTGTAGAATATTTGTCCCAGACTCACTGGAAGGACCCTACTGTCCAGTGCAGTTCTAGCCTTGTGTAACACTTTGTAGTGCGATGAGCGATGTGGGCCTCAGCACATCATAGTGTCCCGTCTCTGCTGGAGACCTCTCTTGATGTCAGAAAGAGACACAATTCACTCCGTGAAAAACTTACACCCAGACTGCAGGCAGTCAAAAGGTTATCTGTGGGAATGAGTTAACGTACTTGAATTCATTAGAAATTAGAATAGTTATTTCCTTTGCTGATCTCTAAATGATCTGTGCCCCATATTGTGCTGTCTTTACATGTCTAAAAACTTTGGCATTCTTTACCAGCGCTTCTAGCGGTTTTCATTTCAAGTTTCCCATTCCTGCAGGTTTGTATGCCTCTGCCCCATGCTGCTTCTCCTTATCATATCTCAGTTTGGTAATGAACCTTTCTGGAGAGCGTGCTTGAGAAATCTTGCTTTGCTATAGTTTAAAAAGATCCCCCTGCCTTGCTATGTGTTATTGTTTCTCAAAGATCCCAGTGCTGAATGAAGACAGACTTTTTTTCTTATGAAACCTGTCACTTTCTCTGTGTTAGAGTTGTATCCTTCCTCCCTGCACCCAATTTAATTTTAAAGTTGTTTCCATGGCACCATGGTTAAATTCATTAGGTTTTTCTTTTTTTTAAAAAAGATTGACCATGTAAGGAGACATATTTTTCAAAGTTTCTCATATGGAACAGACTAATTTAGAAAGGTACAAATGAATAAAGATGTCTTAGATAAAGAATATTACATGCAGGATAAAAAAATAAAGTCCCTATTAAATTCCTTCTTTCGAGAATAATTTCTTTAAAGTTCCCTGAAATACCTGTAATCTTAAAGTCTGTATTAAATATTAGTAGAGTCTTCCATGAAGGTGAAGCCATACATAACTAAAATTGCTTCTATGTGAAAATCTCACTTTTTCAAATGATGACATTATATTAACAACAAAGCACAACAAGAGCAAACCTGAAATGCTGAAAGTACCTTTTGCTTCTAGTTTGCGTTTCAGGGCTCAAACACAATACAGAATCTTGTTATAAGCTATTGATTTTCTTTGGAAGATTCCCCCTTTAAGATTAATTTGCCACAGAACAACTGATCGCTCTTTGTTTTCCTCGAGCTATAGAAGTTCTATTTTTCAGGGAGAAGAAAGGAATTAAGATTAATTACTCTCTTTTAGCCCATGAAAATCCAGAACGTGCCCCTGTTCCATCACCCCAGAATGTGCGTTGGACGAGGAGCAGACATAGCACTTTTTAGACACCTGAGGCTGTTGGGAATGTCAGCGGGAGCTGACAACAGCACGTTCGGGGTAATCTACTCAGAGCACGCTCTCTTCAGCCTGGTAGCATGTGCTTTGGGGCAAAATAATATAGATAGGCTGATATTATGGCTCATGTTTTGGCCACTATGGGGAAAACATCTAATTCCCTTTCCCAACACATTTGCGTGTGTGTTTATAATGGTAATAACCCATGCTTTGATGAAGTTCAGCCTTGTAGTCGTATTGTTTGTACTGTTTTTCCTCTGCAATGTGTTTTGCTGCTTTTCTTGATCCTTCACCCAGGTGAAATGTGCATCTTTGGTCAGAGCAAACAGCAGGATATTTTCTGTGTGGCATTTGACCAAGGCTCTTTGGCCAAGCAAAAGGAGGCAGTTTGCTGTGTTGATGGTTGTGGGCGCCAAATATTCCAGGGACTCTTTTCAGCAATCTTTTAGCAATTTTTTAACTTGGACAAAGACCCTCTGTGACAGAGGTCTGATCTGGTGTCTGTGTGTAACCCTTTTATAAATGTTAGACCAATGTGAAATACTCTGCTGCAGTGAGACATGGAGAAATATGAAACTGGTTATCGCAGTATTTTACCCACAAATGTTTCCATAGTCTTCCTGGGGAGTAATGGAATACCCATTATTCTGACTTGGAAGTGTTACAGTTGAGTGCATAAGCATTTTGATTTGTAAATGGCAAGGGATCTAAACCTTGAAGTGAATGGCAGCAAGGAACAGCTAATCTGTAACTATAATATTTGTATTATGCTGTGCTACCTGATAAACTGTTGGGATACCTGATTGAGAGCAAGCACAAAGCATGTTTCTAGCACAGCAGGGAACAAAAGCAAACGAAATTGCTCCAGAAGACAAGTTAAATGTTTGTTTTGATTCAGAGTCCTTGTAAAAAGTGGATAAGATCTCATTAAGGTAAAAAAATCATACATTTTTGTTTATCCAGAGTTTAATAAAAACAGCGAAAGAAATGTAATTTCTGCATGGCAGGTGTCCAGTGAGGAAAATCATTTTAATGAGTTAAAACCTATTAATAACAACAGTTGATATTCCAGTGTTAAAATATAGTTGCTCTTACAGGTCTTGTAAAACCCTTTGGAAAGCGCAGTAATGTCATATCATCTAAGAGTTACTTACGGTATTAATTTTGTGGATCTGAACAGGTTTTAGATCTGAGGTTCTCACCTTGTGAAAGAAATGATTTTTTTTTTTTTAAATGTCCCCTGGTTCTAGGACGTGCAATTTGTGTGGCTGACAAAAATATTTTTAGATTTCTTTCAAATTAAATTAAACGTATCTCCTGCTTCATGGAAAGGTATAGCATCACCTGTGAGAAGATGCCTCAGGCTCCTCAGAACCCGTGGTCCTGATTTGTCTTGTTTTGTTGGACCGACACCTGGCAGCAATGCAGTGGAAATTTTCCTATCTTTGGCAAGTGATGAAGGATTTTCATGGTGTGTCACTTAATAATAGGCCTAAATATCACATGGACTATTCAAGGAAGAAAAAAAAGTTAATTGCAGTTTTTTCATAATTGGTTGGGATTTGGAGCTGGATGTTAATGTTGTCTTTTCCTGAATTCTTATAATGATGAAACCTTGTTTGTCCACACACACAGTCACCCATATGTGAGAAGAATGCACTAAGATTGTACGTATTTAGTTGTCACATCTTGGTGGATACTCCTGGCCTGCTCAAGGCACAAGTCATTACAATTCAAGTGGGGTAAGAACTTTAACTCTCTGGTCCAGGTCTCAGTCCTTTTTTTGCTTTCAGTGAGCCGATTCAAACTAACAGCTGGAGAACTGGGCTGTTAGCAGGCTCAGAAGAATGCTGTTTAAGAAAATAGAAATTGTGATTCACAGTAATTGTCTTTGAAAAACAAACCCATCTTTTTGTCATGCACAGGGTACTCTACCATGCAATGTTAGGATCTGCCAAGGTGGTATTACCCACATACTTATTAATTAATCCATAGATCTACTTGGCAGTTATTTTTTATGTATAAGTCCCCAGCAGTGAGGTAGTCTTATGTTGTTGGTAAATTGGTAAAATAAATTTTACGCGACCACCTATACTTCCAGCAGTTTACTAAGCATTTTAGCAACTACTGTGGTTTTAAGATTAAAATTAGTTATAAAGATTAACTTAGTTTAATATAACGAAGGAGAAATGCAAAAACCATTTGTTTGAAATAATTGTATATCCCTAACTCTATTTGAGAGATTCTCTCTATTAAAACTGAGGTTCCTTAGGCTGTTGCTGACAAATGTCGTTTGTGTTGGTTTGGGGTTTTTTTTACTGCTTTTGACAGTTATTTTGTGATTTAAAATAAATGCCTATACAATACTGATTTAATAGAAAGGCTTGTCATCCACATCTATAGCAATATGCCAGCAGTTGTATCCTTGATAAATAAAAAATATTATAATTCTTTTTTACTTAAAAGACTAAGAATGCAAGGAAGGAACTCAGTTTTCTCCTGCTTCTGAGCAGCCAGCTGTATAAAAGCACGTGCAGAGAAATGCACGAATGCATCATGCAGTAAAGTGGAAACACAGTCAAGGGTTAACTATACTTGGCTGCAAAATCTTCTGTACTAGAAATAATGATATGCTAGGAATTAGCACTTCAACTGCAAATGGTCTCTAACACTTAATTAGACCAGTTGGTAACGAGAACTAACTCGCAATAGCTCTATTCAACAAATGGTGTTCAAGAGCGAGTTTTATCCAGGCTTCCCCAGTAAGCAGTTAACACTCTGTGTTATTTTTAGCATATATTATGACTAAAAAAGTATCGTTGCCCACTTTAGGTTTAAAGTAGTTATCTCTAGATGCTGACATATGAATGAAAGGTGCGAGAGAGTCTTCAGCTTCCTGGGGCATCTGTTTTAAGATGCTCTAGCTGGGTGTTTAACAGTGCTTTGAGAAGAGATCGGTGAGAATCGGATCTGAAGCAGGAGAGCCGTTTTGGCTGCTGACCTTGTATCTTACACTGATGAGGCTATTAACGAAGCAAAACATTTATCCTTGGTTATGTGCAACCATTGCAGCTAGAAAATATGAAAAATATGACCTGGATGAAGTGTAGAAGATTTTAAACTATTTCTCTCTAATATTTTGTAAGTCTTACTTTAATTCATTTGCTAGTAGGCAAAAAGGGTATTTTAGACAGTATTTAAAACTCTATGTTTCTTTTAAGCATCCACAGGACTACAGTAAAAAGTACAAATTACTAGCTTAAGAGGTTAGATTGGCTGTGCATGTCTCAGAATTTGTTATTGGGACGTTTCACCTTTGTGCTAACACCAAAAAATTAACTAAGTGATAGCCTGAATAAATAAATCCGAAAGGTGATGGATTCCTGCCATCCAAATGCTGCCAAAAGTGTTGCCAGTGTCACAATTGCTTGTACTCTCTTCCAGATAGCAGGAAACACAATGAAGGAAAAATCCAAATTGAGCCCCAGAGGTACATAGATGTGTCTGTGAT
The DNA here is from genome assembly GCF_964199755.1 of Larus michahellis. Taxonomy (NCBI): domain Eukaryota; kingdom Metazoa; phylum Chordata; class Aves; order Charadriiformes; family Laridae; genus Larus; species Larus michahellis. The sequence goes on from NC_133909.1 coordinate 8,389,048, forward strand.
GCTGGTTGCTGTGTGACTTGAGGAGCATTTTTGACAGGGCAGTCATTGCTGAAGCCTTGCGCTGCCGATTACTCTAAACGCGGGGTATTTCTGGCTGACCTGCCCGTCAACCGCTCTTGTCATTCGTTGTTAGCAGATGAGCAAGAGCTGGATAAACATAAATAAATGACACTGTTCTGCAATTCACTTTGTGTGAGGATCAAAATGAAGTCTTAGACTCAAATGTTTAATGTTGATTATGTCTTGGCTGATGCAAAATTTTACTGCAAGCTGTAATTTGGCACTGACCCAATCCATCATCTACGAAAGTTACATCTTACGAGAGAATAGGGGTAATGTAGGAAAACGGGCTATTAGATGAGCCTATCATCATTTCTGGATTCGTGCAGGATTTTCTGACTAAACACTACATTTAAATTGTTTTCTCATTTTAAATACAACAGATGCTCAGACACCATGATGATGAATTCAGTATAAACGCTCCATTTGGGAGATTCAGTTATATAATGGTGCTCTGAATTTCTGGGAGAATTCTCTATTTCTTTAGCAACTAGTCCAGAAAGCAGCAGAAAATGGTTCCTGCAAGTCAAAAGTGTGGTGAAGTAGCGATGGACGCTATTTTTGTTGTTCACTGTGTTACCCTGAGACATTGAATCAAAAGGACACGTGCAAGGTCACCCAGCGGTGTGGCAGGGATGCATTAACAGTTGAAGCCTTCTCTAACAACACGTGACGCCACTACAGCTCTCGCTCCACCTTGCCAAAGTACCATCTGTAGCTACGCTTCTGTTCAAAGGGTGGGCATGATGGGTAAGAGCAGACAGAGAAATATCACAGACTGATGAATAGAAGAATGAGCAAAAAAGTTAATAGAATTTGGGCTAGTGAAAATCTAGTGGTTGATCTGGGCCTTATCCCTTTTGTCCTCATTTTATAATCTAGTAGGGAAAAAACAGTCAAGCTTAATATACCCAAAGTTAACTGGCAAGCAAAGAAAAGGTTAATGTCAGTGTTACAAACCAGAAGTAGAAAAAAGGCAATTATCAGTTTTACCTGCTCTCTTGAGTATAGAAATATATTGTTAAATTAAGAATATATTTTTCCCGTGGCAAAAAAGACACATGGGATTTCATATTCTTAAAATTACAATAAGGCGTGTATATGAGGAAAGCATGGGATAACGTCGAGGATGTATTTTAAGAAGCTGTTGGTGTGGTCCGTCTGGGGTTCGTGGGAGCCCTTGACCAGCCCGTTTGGGCAGCAGCTCCTGCCTGCCTTCCCGGGTGCTCTGCTCTTCTGTTGCCTGAGCTCAGCCTGGCACAGGCATCCACATCCAGTCTGTCGTTATGGCTCCTGCCACGCTGCATGGCTTGGTGACCTCTCCTTCCCCACTCCCTGCTGGCAGGTGTAGGATGGGAGAAGAACTCAGCACAGGATCTGTGAAACTTGGCTGCTCTTGCAGGGAGGAGGGGAAGAAAGGGAGATGGCTGCTTGCCCTTTGGGGAAGGAAAGCGGCACGTAAGTATGGAGGATGGACATGCGCACTTGGTGAGATGAGACTTTCTGTTTTAAACTAATGGAATTGCAAAATATTAGTAGTATATCCGTTAAAAGTTAAATGTGAAAACACACAGGGTCTCATGCGATCTTGCTGAATGTTTTATTGATGCATTTTTTACTCTGGAGTCTCCTTCCCCTTTAGTGATTGGGTTGCTCATCTATGACTTAAGAAAATTATGTTCAGCTCTTTCTCTGTTCTTAAGCAAATCTTTCTGCTGTTTCCGCCCAGCTCGCCATCTCTGCCGTGGGAAGAGCTGTACTTCTCCAGTAACAATGTTGTGAGATGCTCAGATATAACATTAATGGTGTTGTGGAAAGCACCTAGATAATGGATGTCATGTTACGAAGTTCAATTTGGGTTATCGATCCACGCCAATTTGTGACACATCACCCATAAAAGGTGCAAAAAGAAGCTCAGAACACAAATAGTTTTGTCAGGAGACTGCGGGACACTTGGATTTCCAGCACCTTAAAGAGTGATAACAGGGAAACATTTAAACCCTGATAAAAGAGGAAAGGAATTTAAAATGGGTAAACTTGCTAGTGATCGTAGCATTAAATATTTGAATGTAAGTTGAGGGCTCAAACGCAGCAAAGTTTGAGGAAACCCAGCTGGACTCAAAATAGCCAAAAGCATTTCTGGAATGAATGTTTTATTGAATTATTGAAGATCCTTTAGGATATTAATGCTGTGATAGATGAGATGATATATTACAGTCAAATTTTTAGAAATCATTTGAAGAAAATTCACACCAGGATTTCCTGTTTAAGGTGCAGAGTCAGAGATTGAGAGGAAAGAAGGCACAGATCTACCCTGACAGGAGAAAATAAGGGGTTTTTTGTTTTGTTTTGGGTTTTTTTGTTGTTTAAGATTATCCTGGGAGCTTTTTTTAAAGCTAAGGGATGTACAACTGTCTTTTGTTGTTTATGTAAATTGCATGAGAGACAGTTTCACGTTTGTAGTTTAAAAGGTAAGTTTGAAGTTGAGAAATAATGAGCACAGACAAAACAAGAGGACATGAATTATCTAAGACTATGAGATAGTACAGCTTAAGGCAGACAACTGTAAAATTATCTTGTTTCTAAGTGAAGTGAGTGACATTATACTCAGTAGGAAAGATAACTGACACTTAGAAGTCATAACTAAGCCCGTTATCTTTTATAAAGTAAGCAGATTTTGTGAAAGAAAGTAGGATATTGGCAAACATTACTCAACAAATGCAGTACAGCATAAATTAAAAGGGCATGAAAGTACACACACCAGCATTTGTTTATCATAAGAACACATTCTTCTGGGTACCTTGTAAAGGGCACTGAAAATTGCCACATGTTAAGAGCAGTTCAACTGCAGATTAGGGCCATTTACAAACAAACAGAAGATGATGATCACAGAAGCCTTTCCAGTAGCCTTAATTATACCGTGGTTGGTTGAACTTCAAGAATCTAATAGTGGTTTTCTTTGTTAAAGGTATTTTCTGCCATTTCCTGTTTTACATCATCCCTCAAAGCTGCTTCCCTACATTCACAACAAATAAATGTCTCAGCTTCATGTAGACAGAAAAGAATCCCTCCTCTTTCATTTGTTTTGGAAACTTTCTAGTTGTATATTTCAGGACAGTAGCAACCTTTTCCTAACTCATTGGTAATTGTTGCCCAGAATAGCAAAACACCAATGACCTCTACTTCATGGTTTGTCTTGGCTGTGTAACACGAAGGCTTAGAAACGACAAACCATCTGAAAATAACACCTAAATATTAAGAAGTAAAGCTGAGAGTTACCTTTGTGAATATGCCCCAAAATTGCACTTATTCACGAGTTTTTAAAGGTAATAAGTGAAGGTCAGTGAAATGGAAACCAATTGCAGCTCCCAACAGAAACGTGGTAGCTGCCATGTCTCTGTGGGCTGTTTGAGATGTGAATAGTAAATGGACAAAAGGGCGAAGAAAATCAGTTATGCAGACAGCCTTGTTGTACAAAAGTGAACAGCACTTCAGTTAGGAATTGGACCGAGGGACGAATGAAGAGAAGGTGAAGCCATAGTGCATCGTCTCTAACCTTAAAAGCAGATCTGCCTAATGGGATCTGAGGTCTGTGGAATGGAGGTTTCTGCGCAGAGAGTGCTTTGGGATCCTGTGTGTGACTGTTCATGGTATAATCTGGCTTGTTATGAATCTGGAATCTTTTAACTGGTACTTCAGCTCTTCACTGGAAAGGGTGGCGAGTGTAGCAGCAGCAGTTCAGATCAGCAACACAAGTGTTTCATGGGTTTGTCTTCAAAACACAGATGAGGCCAGAGGCCCTTCGTACTCAAAGTTTGCCTCTTGGACGTGGTGGTGGTGAAATAGGCAGCAGTAAAGTCGCACTTGCGATTCATATCAGCAGGCTTTCTACGTTGCACAAGAGAGGTCAAAGCTTTTTTTCTCATTAGAAAACACAGTCTGTATTCATTTGTAGGTTAATTTACGTAGCTAAAATGCTGAAAATACTGGCATGGAAATACCTGAAATGCCAAACGGGTAATTTTCCCTTAATGAAAGAAAACCAGGGAGTGCTCCAAAATGCTGAACTCCTGAAGAAATCTGTAGTCTGTTGGACTTTCTGCAATTAGAAGAGGTGAATTTGGGTAATGATCCAATTAAAAGTCTTTGAAATCCATTTTGTCCGTGTAGTAAACTTTTCTGCTGGCAGAAAGCCTGGCCTCAGTCAGGCTGTGAATGCAGCTCCTTATTCTCGCTGACAAAGGGCCTGGCCTTCCAAAACGTTTGTGACTGCCATGCAAATACCACACACTATTTCTTGCTGCTTCCAGTTCCCACTGGAAGAGCTATAGACCCCTGAAATACCAACTGAATGAGGATCTGTAGTGTCACTTCCATGAGGGACTAACGTCTGAATGAAGTGAGGGATTGTGAAAGGTACAGCTGCAGCTCTGCAACACCCGGCTTTCAACTTGCCTCATCGCAGCACTATTTCCTTGAGCGGTGGTGCTGATCAGAAGTCAGGAGGGGAAGCAAAGGGCGGCGGGTGGTGCGTGCGCCTCTCCCATCCCTGACAGCAGCCACCTCCACCTGCCGGAACACCCCTGGGAAGGTGGTTCTTCTAAAGAGCGAATGGGGGGTCCTGCTTTCCCCATGTAGTTAGGGAGCTGCGTGCTCAACAGTGTGACTGGCGTGCTGGGCAGTGGCAAATACTGTGGTTAGCTCTGTATTCATGCCAATCTCATAAAATCATGCAAATATTTATGAATGTTGGTGCACAGTGACTGGAACAGTATTGCTCTTTGTTAGATGTGCAAGAAGAAATCATTAAATACAAGCAGTGTCTCTTGTGGGTTTTTAATTCTTTTTCTCCCATGAAATTACTATTCACAAATTCGACCAGCTGTAGTTTCTTCAGTTAGTCCTAATGTTGTGCCTGCCACCTCTTCCTTTATTTAATTTCTTTGTTATGTACATTATCCTGTGGTATGGCTCTTGCGCAGTGAAAGAGAACCTTTCTCCTAGTGCACAGATGAAATGGAGCTGAAAATTACAGCAGATAAAAATCCAACTCTCTGAACTGTAACGTTCAGCACTCTTCAACCCAAGTAGACATCTAATTGAATATGATGTTGACTCTATATATTACTATATTACTTGGTCAAGCTTACATCATTAAGCACGTATTTGATACACTGCAGTAAACAATTTGTTGCTGTGGTAAGACAGGCTGGTTTGTACTGTCTGGAGGCAAAGTTGCATTATACTTTAAATGCAGGTAGTGCTGTCTTTAGATTTTGAGTTATGGAGCAACACTGTAATCATCCTATTACCTTGCTAAAACATCTAATTATTTGTCAATGATGCGAAAACCTGAGAACTTAAATGTGAGAAATTATAATACAAATGTACCTATTGTTTATTTCATTGACACTTTAACAATACCAATTTGCTAGGCTCTTGTGAGGAAAGGATCCCATATAAAATTTCGGCAATGGGGACTGCATATCACTAAAATGATATCTAATAGAAGACTGATTTCTGATTTTAATAAGAGTAGTATATATGCAAAGTATGTGTTTAGCTTTATAATTCATTTGAATATGTATAATTACATTTTACCACATAACAAATAGTGTGCTACTATTACTCTAGCCTTTGCAAAGCCCATTATTGCAAGTTTAAAGGGAGACACGTAGATAGAAAAAAGGTAAAAACCTTGTTCTTCCTACTTTTCAAAAAAATGTCATTGAACTGTGAGCCCCAGCTTAAAGCCAGAATTCTGTCTCCAGTGTTCTCCGCTCTCCTCAAGAAAAGAAGTTCCTGAATTCTATTAAAAATTGCTAGTTTCTTAGCAAACAGCATGAAGAGTTTTTCCTGGGAGAAAGGTTTTAATAATTAAAATTAGTCAATACTGAAGCGCAGGAGATTATTTGATCTTGTTCAGAAACTGACACTTTCCAGAAGGGAAAAAAAATGCAATCTCTCTAATAAATGACTTTGTGCAGAACTGGGAGTCAAGGAGAAGAAATTTACTGCAGAAGAAAAGAGGGCAACTCACCAGGGAAATAGGTTTGCTCAAAATAATTGTGAGTTTGAACATCAAGGTTGAGATTTTTAGGACATTTCCAGAAAAAAATCTGTAAGACTCAGGATGAGATGTAAAATTGCATTTGTTAGTACTTCAGGGCATTACATCTCTCAAACACATTATATAAAGTTGCTCTTGGCTCTTGTGCTCCAGTCCGAATTTCAATTTGTCTACTTTTCCCCCTGTAATTTCAACTAAACTCAGCTGTTTTATCAAGTCAGTCCATATTTCTGCGAAAAACTGGGGATACCCACTTTCATTTAATAGACTTGAATTTTGCTCCAATAGCCCGAGTCAACTTTGGTTACTGCCAGCAGATGAAAAGATGAAACCAAAAACATGCGAGTGGATGGATGTGCCCAGCATGGACTGGATTCTTTTTGAGCCATGCTCTTTTTCAGACTTTTCTCTAATGATGCCTGTGTCACCTAAGTCCATGACGTTTTCCTTGCCCATACTCAGACCCATATATTTCCCTGCTTTTATGAACACCAAACCTCTCCCCTGCCCTTTTCTCTCCTGTTTCTTCCTGTCACTTAAAATCTGTCATTCTTCTAATGTTAGCACTGCTTTCCAGCTGTGCCGTTCCTCACTGTGCATTTCCTAGAGAAGCAAAATGGTCCTTAAATATACCCTAGTTTCCTTTCGCAGTGGTGTTCAGAGGTTAGTGAACATATGTCTGAAACCAGACTGCTGCTTTTTCAAGGGGCTATCGCAGTGGGAAAGGGCAGCGCTGCTGCTCTGCTGTCTGCACCGTTCTGAGGACGTCACGGGTTGCTCTTGCAAGTATTTCTGAAAGCACAGAAAAATAAGTTCAGATGCTCTGGCAGGTTACAGTATCGCACCTTTCCTTTGTACTGCAACCTGTGTCTTTGTTTTTTAGCTTTGATGCTGCATGATTAGAATCACTAAATTTCAGAAATGCAGAAGATCCAAAATGTCACATTAACTTAACTGTGTTTAAAAATATTATTCTATAGCTTTTTACCATACAAGGATGGCAACGTTAATGTACAACCTAAATGTACAGAGTGATGCTGCAATTCAGCAGAATTGATGTTGTGGCTGAAAAACCCCAACCTTCTGAATTTTGACTTGTTTGATTCACCCCGTTTGATCTCTTTTTGTGGCAGATCAGACGAGAAAGTGGAGGAGGCAAGAAAAGACTGTATGGGCAAGCAAACTAACGGCAGCACAACCAGCTTTTCTGTTCCCATTTCCCAACTTTGGAGCAATGAACTTTTACATTTTGTAATTTTTTAGCAAAGTTTATTATTCTGTGTTATCTGAAGCACTACAAAGTGCATGTGCTGTTTTTATAAAAAAGACAGCAGAAGAATTGCCTTTAACATAGAACGTAGCTGGGAGAACAGATATAGGCTAAATCTGTTGTGTTCTGGGTAGTGATGTGTAAGTACTGTATTTGTACTTCTGATTGATGATTTGATGTCCTTATTATCTTTGCTAGAACTTCTAAGTTTTTAGTAAGGAACAATAGAACAGAACTTTTTTTAGCATCTTTCCTGTTCCTGCTGTACTTTTCAAGGGAAGTATTCAATACTCAGTAGTAGAGGAACACCTTAGAGCTGGGGCCTGGCATGTGGCAACCATCACAAATCCTCCTGACATCAAGGGAAGCTTCATGGGTGGACCAGTGACAAGGCGTTATGCAGGCCTAGCAGATGATCAGTAGGTTGCTCACGCTCTGGGCAGTTTTATTCACTCACCATGCTTACACCATTCTCAGCTAACTGCAAGTCTGGTGTATAAACAATTTCATAATGCATAAAAATAGATCTACTTTGACAATGTAATTTCTACTACTTAAAAAGATCTGCATAAAACACTATGGTCCCTTTGGCTGAGGTTAAATTACAGGCCACTGTTGCAGAGTAGAGGAGACAATGTTATGTCAGTGATGCTATTGAATTACTCAATGGCCAATGACTTCTGCAGTATCTGCTTGTATTTTCCAGGAACCCTCTTTCAGCAAAGTATGTTTGACCATACAGATCCATCTATATTACAAAAGCAAGCTCTAATCTCAGTACAGAGAAAACTTTAAGAGCAAACAAAAGTAAGAATGAGGATGCTGCTGCCGTGACAAACATCTGCCGTCCATAAGCCAAACAGGTCCAAGATGGTGCACCAGCAGCTGGGCTTCTGGCAGCTCCTCAGACACTTGTTTCCTTCTGGTTCCTCCACTGCTAATAACAAAAGTGGAGAAGGGTTAAACTACTAGCAGTACTAAAAGCAAAAAGACCTTAGCAATTCCGCAGTACAACCCACCTAAAGCAGGAGCTGAGCTGCTCACATTGCTTCAGAATAGGAGGAGGAGGAGAATTTTCCGTGAATCAAAATGCCAAAGATGGCTTCTTAAGCAACAAAGGAAAATATTTTCACCTAGCCAACTATTAATAGTGGATCATCCATTGAAAACAGCTCAGCGTGCAATTGCTGCTGTTTTTATCTTATACACACACACACACATACATATAGGTATGTGTGTATATATATAGTTTGTCACTCTCACTGGGCTGACCGCTCTGGAAAAGTTGGCCAAAAAACTTGAGCGCTGATGCATTGCAGCAGGTCACAGACTTCAAAGTACAAAGGCTATGCCGTTCTCTCTCAAGTTATTGGCAATAGTTTTACTGTCTGCAGCTGGAGTTGTTCCCACAGTCATACATGGCTTTTTTATTTTTGCAGATAGTGCCACTGCTGCAAATTAGATTTCCAATATGAATTAAAATCATGAGGGAAGCCTATTGTCATTTTGCTGTTGTTACCATAGTGCAGTTTGTTTTGTAGAAACTGGTAAGGCTCCACTTTCCACACAAATGAGTGGTGTAAGTAATGTATACAAATGAATGTTGTGTGCATGTTAAGGATAAATTGTTTTATTTGCTTCATTAACAGCAATTTGATAAACAGTATTCAGTTACAGATCTACTGATTAGAATCAATCAACACCTCAAAGTTTGAAGACTGTCAAAATAATTAAATGGTTCAATAAATCTAAGACTACACACCCAAAGAAAAATTACTATATATTTAGAGACATTTTTTAAGATATTTACTATATCAGCATTCCACAAACTTTGAGGATACATCTTGTAAATTATTTTCACTGCTTCATTGACTTTTAATATTGTCAATGCTTACAGCCCTACTGCAATTCAGAAGAAAGTATTTTGATATTTACTTAGCTGGGCGTATTGATTGTACTACAGTCATCTCTATTGGGTATTGTTTTTATCTACCTCTTCTGCTATATTTACAAGTTTGGAACTTTAAAAAGTAGCTGGTAAGATACAGGTTCAGGTATAGATGATAAAAGATTCTCTGGATGTCAGAATATCATGCATATCCGATGGGAAATTCATGACTGTCCTTTAATATCGTTGGATGTTGTAGTCTGCACAGTGCAGTGTGTACTGCGGTGATTAACTTTCGCTATAGAAATAACAATGACAAGACCTGCCTATTTAAGATATCCGTCTACCACCATGAATGAATCTTGAGAAATCAGGTGGACAAAATTTCTAGGACTTTGAAAACACCGTGAAATCTCGTGTTCTGGTTTTCACTGCGCCATGGTCTGTTGTCACGACCGCGGTGGACTCAGCCTCTCTGTCTCAGTCTACCCATTTGTAAAATTGGCAAAATAATTACACTGCAAGGTAATTGATAGTTAATGGGGAACGTGTTAATGACTGTAAAGCATTTGACAAAAAAGCATTACAAGGGCTACCATTAGTGTCTGTTGTGAGCAGCTATCAGCAGTTCTGAATATCCGAGGGGACCACGATGTAACCGCTTCCAAACGCCGGACATGTCTGAATTAGGTTTTTGGTTCAGGCCCAACTCTAAACAAGACAACAAACTAAAAGGAGACAGATGGTCTCTTCCAGCTCTTCACTGCACTTTTATTTTCCTCTTTACAAACATGAAAGGACAGATTTTTCAGCTGATACAATATGATACGGCTCAGTAAGTCTGTTGGTTTTCTAGAATTCCCCATATTTTTTTTTTTTATTTTAAACGATGTACGTCTTTAGATTTAATAATGGTCATTCACTTTGAGTTATAAGCTGCCACTTACAGAGCACAAAATAAGGAATACCATCGAGCACTAAACAGGTAAAATCGATCTACTTCAAGCTGTCCAAAGACTGTTTGATGATCACAACCAAAATATTGATGAGTTTACAAGATAATTTGAAAGACCGATGGCATCACAAAACTGATGTGTTCTTCTGTGCTAGTAAAGAAGTCTCTGTCTTTTTAAAAATTCTATTTTCACTCTAATCACTTGGTAATTTCTACAGCATTAGCAATTTCTAGATACTTTATTATTTGGTAATACCTTATGTATATCAAATAAGAAAAAAATCAACGTGAAGTTCATATATAAGATCACCATGGACCCAAAAAATTTTAAATTAAGATGGATTTAAATATCTTAAATCCTTGGGATTGCATCCTGCTTTCCTTGTATCGTGACCCACTGTATCGTGCTCCCAACGGTAACAGCTGCATTGTAAACACACATCCTACCTTACTTTACATTTGCTGCCCATGGTTTCACCTGTGCCAATGGGTTGTTAATCTATGTGAAGATTTGGGACACACCCCAAACGTGCTGCCTGACAGCTCAGAATGCTAACAAAAGATTTCCAGCTTTCTTTGAAGTATTAATCTCCAGTACTGAGTATATATAAAAAGTAGGTATGTATTTTCAAATAGGCCACAGGAAAAAGGCTTTTGGAACTTCAGATACGGATTTTTTTTTTTATTTTTTTTTTTACCTTGCCATTTTTCCTTTCATCATTTTCCTGGATTTCTAAAAGAAAGTCCTATGAGAATGAAACAGACATTCATTAGAATCTGGAAGAATAAGGGTGATTTTTTTTTTTTTTCCTAATTAACTGCCCCAGGGAATAGCTCTACCAGTTAGGAGGAAGAACAGTTCCTCTATTGTGCCTTTTGTGACTTAGGAACAGTAGATAGGGACGCTCTAAGCTACAAATCAAACAGTTGAAAATCCTCTTAACTGAACACACCCTTGGGCTTCACACAGAATAAGGCCTTACACTAATCATAGGCAGAACTAGTTTGGATTTTTTTTTGCTGAAACAGGGTTTTGCTGAAAAATGCTTACATGTCAAAACCAACGTACCTTGCCGAGGGAACTTGATTTCAAAGAAATTTTGCTGAAACATAAGCAGAGGCGATCAGAAGTCTCCCTGATTTCCTGCCGTTTGTCTCGTGATTTAGCCAAGAGGCTGGAGACCCGATGCCTTCATCACTGTAGCTTACTTTACAGTATTTGTTGGTTTTCTTGTGATATCCCTCCCCTCAGCAGGGCTGTAAGTGTGTATGAAGTTTTGTTTGTGGGTAGAGGCAGATTGTCAAAGGGACAATCTGGGTACATAGAGCACGGGAGCTTTAAGACTCCTATAGAGGACTCTGTCTTAACCCACATCTCCTAGGGTTAGGCTGTAACTTGCAGCCTTGGATGTGCATGGAAATATTCCTGTCTGGTGCTTCTTTTATGGTGCTAATCACTCCTAAAGGAGGAATGGTCAGGGATGGCTCATACTGTTTAAAACCACAGCAGCACGACTCTCCAGAGCTTGTCTATTAGCCACCTCACTGGAAATTTCTCACTGTGACCACTGCTCTGAAGGTAAAAATGTGCCAAAATCTAGCTTAACTAGAGCAATCCTGGTGGAGTAATTTGTATTTTGGGTAAAACTGGCTATGCAGGTCAATGGCACAACAGTCTTTGGAAACAATCCACAAACCGCAAAGCCACAAAGTAATTTTACAATATACAGAATTGGTACCAGAACTCCGACTGTCTCTTTTCTTTATTAGTTTCTGTCTTTGAAGCATAGGCATGTCCTGCTAAAGGAACGTGTGGTAAAGAGGGCTTTAGGTTCACCCATGATGGATTGTTCTGCAAATACTTTATGTATTTTTAATTACGCTTTCATTGGTAGCATATTTTTATGATATTTATTGACCCTGTTTTTTTATGTGAAGAGAGCAAGTAATGAACACTAACCTGTCCTTTCTCAAAGCATTTGACAGTAGTACACTTAGTACTAAGAAGTCTTTTACCCTTTTCTGAATCAGAATTCCTTATTTCAGACACGTATGCTAGTTCATCATTTATGCATATTACCATAAGCTTTTTTTGTTCTCTCATAAAAAGAAAAAAAAAAAAGGATAAAAGTTTGTTTCTTGCTTCTGAAGAATCTTAGCAGAACCACAGTTTGAAAACCATGCCCCTCTATTGCTTTACGTAATGAATTTTAGTGCAGTGAGTTTACGTAATGAATTTAGTGCAGTACTGCGGGGATAGTTTGGTGGATTGGAGCAGGAGGAAGAAACTTCTGTCTCCACAACCTCACCAGGGTATTTCAAACTTACGTGGTATGAAGGAAAAGAGCAGCAGGTAACAAGAATTGGGTGCTGAGCTCCTGCAGCCATGGAGGCTGGAAGATCAAGTCCTGTATGAGCATGACAAATGATGGGCCTGTCGGCACCATACCTACATGCTCTGCTTTGGACGTAGACTTCGAAGTATCAGACTGGGTTGGAGATAACAGTATAGGATTGATACGTCAGTCCTTGATCACTTTGTGCTTAGATTGTCTGACGAAATGGGAAAAAAATTGCTAAAGACGAAAAGAGCAACAGTTCACATAACAAAATATGCTAAATGTATACTGTTCATGATGAACGCACCTTGAAAAATGAAAAAATACCTATTTTTTATTCACAGGAATTATGTATTTGAGAGAATGTGACAGCTGTTTCTGACCAGTCCTATACTGAAGGTTAAGCAGATTAAGACTGTGTTACCAGCTGATTCTGTTATTCGCAGAATTTCTAGGGACTAGATGGCAGTAGCATGTTTATGTTTTGATAAGAAAGAGTAAATAAAATTGGAGATGATGGGAAGAGATGGATAGTAATGGACTTGCCCTTTCTAGCTAAAATCCAGAACTGTCTTTGCCTTTGACAGAACTTGCAGAGTAATAACTTGTATATGGTGCGTTTCTAATGTGCCTCCGGCAAATCGTCAGTTAGAAAAAGTTTTCGTGGCAGTTAGATTAAAAAAACAACCAAACTACTGAAAAGTAACTGCATAGAATGAATTAATTTTTACTGAGTTTTAATCCAGCAAATCTTGGCAGGTGTGTGCAGTAATGTCCAGTTAGTTTATACGGAGATAAGAGTGCAGACAGATAAAGGTGAGACGTTAAAAGATAAACAGAAAGAAAATGGACTTTGAAGAAATGGGTTTAAGCTTGTCAATTCTAATTCTCCACAGTGTTAACGCTGATGCTATATCAGTTTCTGATGCCTGAGAAACTGATCGAATTGTAATAATTTTCGAATGACACACTTATGAAACGATAACAATAACTTGCTTCGCTTTATTGTTTGTAAAATGTCCTAATCCATTATCTATCACAATTTTGACTAAAGAAAGCATAATTTAGAAGTATTTACTTCTCAGTCTTTATTGAAAGTATCAATTACCTAGATGGTTAAATTAAAATACCTCAAATTTAAAGTATTTTGACTTTCTGGGAGGCAGTGTATGCCTGTGTGCTTTTAATTAAGGACAGGGCTACAGTGATGGTAGAAGGTGAAGTCAATATGTTAAATGAAAACTGTAACTCTGCCACCCCACAGTGTCCCCTGAAAATGTAGCAAAGAGGCAGCTGGTATTGACATGATTTTGTTGGCTTTTTACTAAGACACTAAAATGCCTTGTAAGAAACTATTAAACATAAGGTAAGGGACAAAGACCTAACAAAGGAGTAGCTGAAGCTACAGAAATAAACTGAAGGTTAGAGAGCTAATGGTAAGGGTTCACAGCTGCCACTGTATATTAGAAAGCAGTAATTATTATCAGGGAGGAGAGAGACTTCTGCGCTGGAGCTCCTCCTGGGCTAAGTCATCCTAGGAGGATGTGGTCCCCCCCGCACCATACAGGTCACGAGTCACAGTGACTAGAGCATCCCCATAGGATATGGAAGACCTTTCACGCCATCTTGGCTGCCTCCTTTGCCCGATTTGGACATGGGTTTTTATGGGCCAGGAACTCCCACCTCCCACAAAAGAGCCTTACCAACAAGTTTAGACTGTTCAAAATCAGGGTCACATTCGCTGTCTGAAGCTCTTCCATTTTGTACAGAGTAACATAAAAATTACTGAATAAAACAGCTTCCAAAGTGAATCCCCACTCTCTGGGCTGTACAGGCCATGCTTGGTCACAGAACTATTGGGTTTTGACCCCACTTAGGCATTAAAGAAGTTGTTACAATCAAGACACATGTGGCTATGTGAGTGCTCAGCACCAAACATCCAAGTGCCTGAGGAACTTCACTGTGTTTGATGGTGATGGATGAGTATCTTGAAAGTGTTGTGTCTCATCTGTTATTAACTCTGGATCCGTTTATGACCTGATTGCCAGCATCCATCCTCCAGTGCACAGGCAGTATCAGTTAAGAGTGACTGGGCTAAAAGGGTATTATGGTTTCTTACAGTCTGACGTCCACGGTTAGTATATAAATAACAAATCATACAGTTTTACCTCAGCAAAAGTTCATTGCCTTCATGAGAGTTTTGTCCAGGGTAATGTTTACAGTAATTGCTCACTGTTTTTTTATTGTTTTGGTAGATTGTAAAGATCATAAAAATTCACATATGCTTGCTTTTTATTTCTTTTGTGGTTGTCCATAATAGCTGCAGGAGCTTTTGCATAAGAAGTTAGTCTGATTCCTCCTTTCTCTGATAAAACCCATTTCAAAATGGGTGTAGTTTTTTGGCTGCAGCGGTAAATTAGGCTTTAATTAAAAAGAAGAATCATGCTGTAGCAAGTAAAGTCACCCCAAGCAAATGACAATAATTTGGAATAAGGCAAAATGAATACTTCAGAAGTGCCACTGGAGGTTTAGAGTGCTGAATGTTTTAATGTCCCAGTGGTTTAAAAGAACAAATCCTACAGCTGCTACTCTAAGCAGAAAAACTCCACCTGATTGCTTTATGATGCTGGATTTTAAAATTGAGGCACCGAAGGGATTTAGATTTTAGTCTGTGACAGACTGTGCTCTCAGTACACTGACACTCTCTTCCATTTCTCCCTCCCGCCCAAAAAAAGAGAACAGTTGGTAACTGAAAAGTAAACATGTGAAAAAATATATTTATTACTAAAGGGATCTGTTTCACTTAGTATCTAAGAAATCCAATATTATTTATTCCATGCAGCAGATATTTTGCTGTGTTACATGCTACCTTAATATAAGCTGACATTGTCAAAGAGCTTGCAACTTCTTTGGACACCTCCTACAATTCTGCTAATGGATGGATAGTCCGTAAGATTCAGAAAAGTAGTGTCCAACGAAGGAAAGTTTTCTGGCAAGGAACACCCACATATGTGTAGATAATGAAAAAGAAGAAAAAAAACCCAACTCTTAAAATCCGCCTGTACAGTTTCTGAAATTTCAGCATATAGCAGACGGTATCTATGGAGCTTGTATCATAAGTTCTCCAGAAGGTAATATACAGAAGCAAAAAATACCAGGCCCCAGAAATGAAGCTCCTTGTATCAAGTGCCTAGAATTTCCTATGCGGAATCCAGAAAGAATAACGTGCTTTGGTAAAACATTGAGAAATCTAGGGAATTTGGATGCTTTCAGGCTTAGGTGACAGATAAGCAACTGTTTGCACAAACATTTCTGATTCTTGCTATAACTGACTTGAGAGTAGAAGTCCTATTGCACGTCAGTGGAAAGAATGAAGAGAACTTCAAAGCAACGTAGCAGCTGCTACCCCAACTTCAAGAACCTTTCATTCATTGCTTTAAGAATAACTCAAACATTATATACAAATTTTTCAAATACTAAAATATTTAACAATGCTTTCTAGAAATCAATTAATAATCTACAGCAATCAGGTGATCTCTGTACCTTTTGTTGTCTGAAATGTTAACGTATTTAATTATTCCAGAATGACTTAATGCAATTTGTTTTGGGCAATGTTACAAGGTCTAAATAATCAAAATGGCAATATATTAAAATACTTCTGAAAAGGTCCTTCATTTATTTGATGTGACGGTGAACTGTAATTTTGCACCTGCAATGACTGCACAAATACCTCCGTAATCTGACAAAATGAAAAAGTGCAAGCCTAAAAGAAAGATCAAAATCCTGCTCAGATACCTGAAATTTAGTCTCAAATTTTATAAGTGGTTAAACACTTGTTCTGAAGCACCATTCAAGCTCCAGGTGGTACCTAATGATTGTTTGGGATTATAAAATTAAATGACTGCTCCTTTCAATTATATGTTATTTTCTGCTAACAGAAGTAAATATGTAACTCTCGCCCCTATCTTTTTCTTAGTTTGTATTCTACGAAGAGCCAGAGTTGTGCCTACGTCCAGTCCTGATTCCCTGTTCATGCAATAACTGAACTTCTGCAGTTTATGCACCAAGAGAAACATCCTATTACAGCTCGCTTCAAATAAAACCATTAAACCCTTCCAGTTTTATCTGGGCTATCGTAAAATGCAAGCTTAGACCTACAGCATGAACGGTAAATTCTTCCCCTTGCAAAAAAAATAAGTCAAAACCCTCATTTGTATTTCCTCTGCTAATCAAGTTTTGGAAAGCTGGAATAATAGCATGAATGGTATTTATGATATGAGAAGCTGATTATACATGAAGTAAAATTCTTTATTGCTGATATAAAGTTTGGACATTATATAACTTGATTTGTGTAATTAAGGTTTCTTCCTAAGGGAAAGATAAAACAAGCTACTTCTAGAATCTAATTTCCTTTAAAAATGGCAGTATGACAAAAGTACTAAGTGTAAGACAGTGACTGCAAGAGTATACTGGCACTGTCTAGCAACGCAGCCATTCATACAAATCTGATGAGTTTTACTTGCTGTGTTTTTTCTATTATATATTTAGGATGAACGATTTATAGTTGCTACACCTTCACTTGATTCTGTAACTTCTCCTGGCTATTGAGTTTTGGGATTTGTTATTTAACAAGTGTATAGTACCCCCGACTTGAAGATGACTGTCTAGCCAAAAAAATAAAGGAAGGAACATAAGTTAAAAGTCAACCATTCTACTTCAAAAGTGTTGAAGATGAAACTGCCTTTGAAGGTCACTAAGGATTAAGATGCATTTTTAGCACATAGCCAGTGTAGGAAGTTCACTGCATTTTGATGTAAAATATACCACAAAAATTTCTGTGCCATATTCCTGGAAAGTCATCTTTCTCGTGCTTTCCAACAGAGCAGTTCAAAGGGAGAAGCTTCCTCGATAAGAAACGCCAACTGCATTTTAAATATTGCCTATTTGCTGCTTACAAAATATCTGGATGTCAACACATAATTCTGACTGGTACTTTACAATTGTTATTACTGCCACGTAGCCATGGATGTTTAGACGGCTCAGTTACTGCCTGGCTTTCCACCCATTTTCAGCGTTTGGTTTCAAGGAATCACTCTCTGCCATCTCCTCTCCCCACAGTTCTGTCCATAAGTAAGTGTATATATAACGCTGAAAACCTCCCACAAAAAACCTCTAATGGAACATGAAATCAAGTAAATGGAATTGGGTACAGCAATTACTTTGCATTTTTAGCTGCAAACCTGTTTCTCATCCATCAACAAAGTAACAGTTAAATGTGTGTAACCCAGATACATGGTTGTGCAAACAGACTACAATTAATTATTGTATATTACTTCGTGCACTGGCTCTGGAACAACATGATCCATATCTGACAGAAAAATACACAGTAAATTAAAGCATTAACTTTTACCTTCCTATTCCATTTATACTGTTCTATGGTCACCTACTATTTTTATTGCTGGTTTCAGGTATGGTAAGTGCATTAGCCTTAGCACTTTATGGCTCTTTAGTCAACAAAACTTTTGCTTAGTGTCTTGATTTATCATCTCGTTTTTCTTTGGAAAGTATTTTGGGAACGCTTAAAGATTTTTTGATAATTTTCACTTTATAAAATAACATAGGTTTCTAGTATGCCTCCCAGCAAGCTTTGCTGCCTAGATTATCTTGGTAGAGTTCTTCCTTGGACCGTACCTTTTTTTTTCCTATGGGCCGTGCTTTTAAATCCGAAGGCCTCATCTGTCCAGAGGGAGAGGGAGCCATTTCGTGTCCGTGTAGTTTTAGAGAGGAGACGGACCTAGCAGCCTGCTACTAAAACACATCCCTGTTAAAGAGCCTAACTTCCTTATAAAGTCATCAGAGGGTGGAAAGGAATTTCCATTGGATGATTCAGAGCTCTCAAATCGGCAGACCACAGTCAGTTGTGAATATGCCTCAATTTGTGCTAATATATTGTTCAGTCCTATTTTCTTTTATATTTACCAGCAATAAAAACCCATTTAACTTAAAATATAAAATTGATTTTGGTTTAGAAAAGCACAATAAGCATGTGTTGATGAATAAGTGTCTTTTGGACTTTAACTCTGCTTTTTATGGATATGAATATTTTATAAAATTTTGTGTGAAACCACCTGTATTATTTAGGGTGGGCAGAGGTGCATTCTTGCAACTAGCGTGCATGTTCGTCTCCCGCTGATTTTGATTTACTTACGTGAATAGTCTCCTTATACTGTCGTGATGACAATACCACCACCTCTTCCTGATTTATATTCTGTTCCTATAGCAATTTAATTCATTATCTTATTGACTTTCTCCTCTGAAGCCGAACATTAATCTGAAGGTTATAGAGATTTTACTAAACCACCCTTCCATTAAACATGTGTTCCCTCATCTGGTACTTTCCTCAGAGGCTTATTTTTCAACATTAATAAGCACTGGAGTACAGTAAACTTATCTTCCGGCTGAAATACTTAAAAACGACCTGCATCATTTCCAATAAAGTCTCCAAAATGTAATACAGATGGCCTGTGGCAACCGACAGATCTGAATTTCAGACTTCCTTCTGCAAGCCGTTGGCAGGAGTGCCAGCCTGACCGGGGGTGGCAGGGGCAGGCTTACGGCCAGCTCTGCTTCCGCGCTGGAACCGCCTCTAGGGATGCGGTTATGGAGAAGCAGGACATTCCTGTCCTCTCTTCTAGGGACATCACTAGCTGATGTAATGCTCCTTGCCTGAGGAAGAGGAAGCGTAGTCTAAATATTGTGTGAGTGTAGGGAACTGCGTGGAGAAAACAGGGGCTTTTGCGCATAAGTGACCCATAGGTTAGAAAAGGAGGCAGAGTCCTGAACCAAACGTCACACAAATGGCTTCTAACAAGCAATGCAACCTGGAGTTGGCCTGTACCTGCCGGTTCTTCTGACATGCTAATCGGCCATGATTTGCTCTCTTTTGCCAACATAACTAAAGTCATAGTACATATACAGTACTTTATTCCAGAAAAGGTTTTTTGGTTGTTTTTTTAGACTTTTTGTTTTGTGTGGTTTTTTTTTTTTTTCCTATAAACAATACCAACATTAGGATTTTTGGGGAGGCTATTTTGAACCACACGGGCAAGTCAAAGGTGTACGGGTCTCAGTGCCAGAGCCACTGTTTCTGATTTAACAATTCAGACTACTCTAACTCTGGAGCAGGCTGGATTAAATTATTCCAGCTGGCCGGACGCTTCTCATAGGCTGTCTATCTGGCAGTCCTGCTTCTAAAAATATCAGAAGTTGGATTTGCAACACTGATCTCTCTGATAAGTAATCCTTTACTATAAGTTCCACACTCACATAGAATATGCCTGCAGTTAAGGAAATTGCAGTAGGAAAAGGCTGGTATTTCAGAAGTTCCAGCCTCCCCCTTTGATTCCCATATTCTTGTATTTTATTCTGTTTTCTTAGTGGCTTTTAGCAGCAGCAAAAGTGAATCTCAGTTCCAAACTGTGTGTATAGCTTGCAATATGTATTCGTTAATCTAGATAGCATTCTGGCTTTCATTTTACTTACGTAGCAGATGAAATTGTTGTGTGTTTATAACCCCTGTCAATGGATTTAAAAGGGTGACTTGGTGAGCAGAGAAGAAGAAATCTACTTTTTTCATGTGTTGTGGACTGTGGTCTCTTGTTTGAAAGTCTCCAGCTACTGAGTTTGTGAAAAGTGCATAACCCCAAGTAATTAAGCCCCCTGACTTTCTGCCTTTTTATTGCTAAGGCTACTACAATATACAGCTGTAAAGCGGTCGGAGGTCTTATGCACCACATTTATTTCCTGTGTAGGAAATAAAATTGGTATGGGTTTTTATGACTTTGCCACATGGTAAAGTTGAAGGGTCCCATTTTCACCACGAACCTGTTGGGCTTGTTACCTTTTTATTTTAACAAGGTAGACAGTGCCTGAACAACAGCACTCTGGTAACTTCTGCTGTATTTTGTACTGCTGCTGTCTGAAAAGAAGATGGTCTTTCTCATTAAATGATACGGACTCTGAAGCATTAAAAATTGTTTTGCATAGAGACATTAGGCAGCAGACACTAATGACTGGTGTTTTACTTGGGGACTTTGCTTGAGCCAAGATTTTCTTTTAATCATTATAATACAGTAAGATGCTTATGCGAAGAGTAGGGAATCAAACACAGTCAAGTATGTGTCAAAGGGACAAGTAAATGCTCGATTTCATATTATTTAAGCATACCAAAGCCTGCCTTTCTTTCCACGTTAGCAGTGCCAAACATATTGATGATAATCTGATACACAGTTTTAAAGCTCTTACACTCAAACTATTTAAGCATTACTTCAGTTATTCTGCCTACTAAAATGATAATTAGTGGCTAAAAGGTAACCAGATTATTGTAGAGATGCCTCTTGACAGCCTTTAACACTTAGTTAAATGTTAAAGCCTGGAAATTACAAGCCTCTCAGTATCATTCAAACCACAGTATATTTAGAAGCGATTTGCTATTTCTAGATTGTTTTTCATGCCGTGGTACCACTCTCGTGCTCTCTAGCTTGCTCTCAGTGCCTTGCCCACTTGCAGAACATCGTCACTAGGCAAAAACAAGTCCCTAAGAACAAACTTCTTGCTTCGTATGGGTGCTGGGTGGGATTTCCAGATGTGTACAGAACATTGTGGCTGATTCAAGATATATTGGGGCTGTTTAAAAGCTTCTGCCTTGTCTGCACTTGGATTTAATTTAGGTCTGTTTGAGCCAATCTACTGGTTTGCCCGTGCCGTGGGGGAGAGGTACTGCTCTCACCCCGACCTCTCCCCAGCTTCCCCTTCTCTCTCGGCAGTGTGCTGACTTTAACTGCATTGGAGACCTCAGTGAAAATGAGGGGACAGGGATGGATGGGAGTGGAGGGAAAGGAGGAGCAGGAATGAGCTCATTGTGATCTACTTGGGATGGATCCCACTTCTTGGGTAACTTCTTCTGTGTTAATTGTTTCCACAGCAAAACACAGGTTTCAGTAAAACCCAGAGTGGGTTTGTCCAACAGCGATGAGAACAGCAGTAACGAGGGAGTGTCATGGGAGTTAGAGTGCACTTAGCAGTCAGTGTGATCCTGCAATGGTTTTTCTCTGGTTGCCTACACCTGCTAAAGCCTAAGCCAGCAAATATTCATTGCTATTCTTACCTGCACTAGTTAAATTAAACCAACGCACTTACGCAGTTATTTTTCTTTATCCTATCTCCTCTGACAGCATTATCCAATGCAGAAGTGAGAGTAATTAGCAGCAACAGTCTTGAAAGCATATGTTACATTATAAAGACGTGTACTCTGTCATAAAGTCAGCTAGCTTGTCTACAGCTTTCTTACTGTGGTTGCTGGGAACTGTAGACATTACATCTTCCAGTGCTGAGAGATTATCGAAAATCACTTATTTATACAGACAGCACTTGTATGGGTGGACGTATATTCTAAGAACACCGTCAGCTGCTGTCCTTCACTGAAAATTTGCAGCCATGCCATTCAGCATGATTGATTTGAATCTCTGCTTGTACTCTGGAAACAGTATGTGTTCTATAAATAAGACTTAACTGTGGAGATGCAGGTTCAAATTAGCAATTAATACTTGACCTTATTGGAACTTTCCTGTCCAGCCAACCAAAATGTCTATCTGAAAGTTTGAAAAACACATCCTCAAAGTTTGTCTCTGCTCTGTTGTCAAGGGAGATGCATCTCCACACAGTGATTTGTCCTGTCCGAAGAGACATGTCTCTGGCTATCAGGAATGATAATCCTCTGAAGATGCTAATCTCTTTCCATTCACTGCAGGAGGAATTCAGATAACTAGATGGATCCTGCGTATACTATGGATCCAGCTGTGCACGACTCACTGACTGACAGTGGTTTCCACTTAGCTTGGTTTTCTGCTTTTGTTAAGAAAAACTTGAGGTCTCTCATAGCAAATAATACCAAATGTTACTTTCAAAACCAGAAGAGTCTATGACTGATAAATTTATTAACTTAAAAACTCTATTAAAAATATCTGAAATTATGCTGATATATCAAGTGCAATGGTATCTTTCAACCAGATTTTTGCTTTCTTCTTCAGTCAGCCTGCTTTCGCTTGAATATTGCTCTTCTGTAAATCTGATTAGCAAAGCAAAGCCCTTATTTGCTTGAGCATACTTAACTTTCGGCTCTTAAAGGAATAATACATTATATGTTCATTTATAGAATTTAAGGAAGGCGACCAGAAGTCAGTTGTGCAAGACATGAATAATTTCATGAAAAAGCTGCCACTGGCTAGATTATACATCTGTGTAGCTTATAAAACAAAGCAAATGATTACCATCAATTATGATACCATCATTTGACAACTCTGCAATTAATTTCCTGCTCTTAAATAACTGCTGTTGCACAGTGCCAAAGAAAATGCCATGCGTTAACTGACTCATCACCAGAGTCTCTGATAGAGAGTACAGACGGTTATTTGATTATTCATCTCCAAGAAAATAGGTGCTTTATTATGAAAAACTATTTATTTTGGTCTTCCGAAAGAATGACAGAAGGATAGCTAGAGTATCTTTAAAGATAATCCCTACAGTAATATGCAGTTATTCTGAAGCATTATTTTATTTGCTCAGCTTTGTGGAGTAGAGTTGTCTGCAAGATAGTTCACAGACATGGCACAAGCTGCTGAAGGATGGGGTACTACAAAGCCCATGCATTTCTTCTATGTAAAAATGCTCCTGCATAAGAAGAATGGAAATATTTTGCTTTGTCTAACAGAAAGTCTGCAAACTTTACTATACATATTATGGTCTTTTCTGGTATACTTACAGATATGTACTTAAAATACAAAGCAAGTACTAGTTCTGCCAGGGTTTACTTGTGAGTTAGCTTTATTTCTTGAGCAGGCCAACAGACTTCTGTGGAACCATCTCTAAAATTAAGTATCACCTTATTTTTACATGAATCAAAGGCAGAATGATACTCAATGTAAAGTGTTGCACATCAGTGAGCAACAAAAGCAGCAATTTTATAAGAACTTGAGGCACTTTCAGTATTATTTTGTGGTTAATCTTGTATTTGCGTTTACTAGGGATATAAAGGACCCATCAAAAGATACTTGATTACTTTGTAAGTAGCGCATATGAGAATAGAGGGTGCCTATGCATACGATAAATACAACAGTTTCATTTTAGATATGAGTCACACAATTCGCAGTGCATGGGCAAAAAAAAAAAAGTCAGTCCCTGATTTCCAGAATGGCTAAAGGGAAGCAATTTTTATGAGTACAAATTAGTTTGCAAATACCTTGAGGCAGAAATGGAAAGCGAGTAATTCACACTGGTTCATTTGTAACTCCAAATACGTTGACGTACCTCCCCAGAGAACGCCTGTCCATTGAGTAGGTGCTCTGATCCCTGGCTGTCTTCACTTCCAAAGTGTAACCGTATTTCCTCTAAGCGGTGACTGTACGTCATCGGTCCTCCAGAGATGTTGACCAAATGCTCTTTGTCTAATCGTAGAGATACGTGTCTCCCTGTATTATACATCGTCCCACTCACCTAAACAAAATGAGGGGGGGAAAAAAAGCATTTTTTCAAAATAATGTGTAAATCCTAGAAACTTAGTGATATGTATTCCAAGAATTTTCTCTTCTCACACCTTAATTTAAATTACATCTTATTGTTGTGAGATGAAATACACAACCTGAGGTTATACTTCAACTTCTGCTTTGAATCTTATACTGTATATTAAATATTTTGCTAAATCCATATGTACATATTTTAGCCAGGGGCACATGGTTAACACAGTGAATAGGATTATTATACTTCTAAATAAGTAGGCTTTTAGAATATTTTTTATGCAAGGTCTGAATAATGGCTTCATTACAAAATTTCTCCACTGAAAATGGGAACATTTCAGCTGACATAAATTATTTAAGTACACTTGAACAAATCTGAAATTTAACTCATTTTTTCCTTCGTTTAATATTTATAACAAAGTTACCCAAAAGTAAAGGTGCTGCAAAAAGCAGAAATGTAATTATTCATAAATAGGGAGCCCTACTCCTACTGGAGCTGCAGGTAAAAACTTTCATTGTCCTCCTCTGCAAGTCCCTCTGTTTTGTTTCGAGTATTTTATGTTTACAATTGCCAGATATTGTAGCCATAGCGGTACAGAATTAGTTACACTTTGATCCTACATCTCTAGTTCCTAGTACACCTCAAATAGCTGTAATGCTCATCAAGATTCATCTTTATTTTTAAAAAGACTGAATGTTGTGCTTCGTTTGCAAACTGATTTACAGCTGCTGTAATGAAAACGCAAACAATTGTGGAAATTTTTCATGTGGAATATAATTCTGTCATAATTTCCACTGTCATAGGAAAAGTTCCTATAGCAAGAGGTTCCTTAATTTATGCCATTAGAAAGTGAAATATGCCAGTTTGAGTTAAAGTAGAATTGTGATTTATTTAAAAGCATTCTGCATGGATACAAATGATACACTTGAATAACATTCATTTACTTTAAGAAGAGGAAGTGTAGCAATAATATGCTTTGTTGCACTTGAGTTTAAAATTAAAGACATGACTATTATGTATTATATTCTATACTACGTCAGTACTATAGTAATTAACATTGCTGCAGTGTCATTTTATCTGTAATACTAATTACTGAGTTTAAATGACCTGTTTTCTTGCACAGTACGTTGTAAAAAGTTACACTGAACAGACTGTGCAGTAGAACTAAATGGATGAGATTAAACAGCTTTTGATTGTTGTGTTTTTTAAACTTTGATACAGATGTTCTGTTTTGTGTTTATTCCAATTCCAAATAAGCAGTAATAAATTTCTTGTGAAAAGTAATAAACACAAATACTCCTACTCATTGCAAATAAAACACAATGATCTTATTTATAAATGCTCCTTAGCTTTTCTGCTTGACTTTGCCTGCATAATAATTAAATACCACGTTTAGTTTAATAGGTGGAAGAAGGTCACTTTATTGAATTCAGTTTCAGTACGCCGCATATGAACGACATAAAATTGCTAATCATAAGTAACAAATGTAGTTTCAAAACAAATAGGAGAAAATGGTTTAAAGCCTCTTATTTACATTTGGAAACTCATGCTTCACTGAATGCTCAGTTAAATTTAGCAACTACGTAAAATATTCAGAATCCATTTTCTTACTTAAATTGGTACAAATCTCAAATTAGGTTACCATTATTTTCTCTCTCAAGGTAAAAGTGACCCGAATAACCCCTAATATGAATCAAATAATTCTCTGTAGAGCAGAGAGGGAAAATGATAAGAGGCAAATTCATGAACGCATTTGTCTTTCCCGTTTCCTCCCTCATAAAAATGCAGTTCTTGTAATGAGATTGCATTGACTATTTTAAAACAGAATTTCCCTACATAACTGCAGATAAAGAATATCAGTGAATCTGAAGTACCTGACATGCCTCATTTCTGACCCGCAGGGAGGGAGAAACACTTGAAGTGAGACTATAAAAATCTCCTGCATGGGCACGCAGACCTGGCACCAGGAAGGACAAAATCCACCATCTTCAATATCAAAAATGCAAGGTCTTGCCCTTTTAGCTGCCTCCTTAGGTTTAAGCGAAGCACTAGTTTTCTTCTCGTGAGTTTGTGCCCAGGGAGGTGTAGCCACATACACCAGTCGCGAGTCAGGACCAAACTGCACCTGACATGCCCGTGCCCGTTTCTTTAGAGTGTCAACATATACCACCGTTACCAGCAACTTTTCATGGGTACTTCTTTTATGGGCATTTGCTTACTACAAAATTAGAAATGTTTTATATTTGTCATCTACCCAGATTGCATCTGAATGAAAGACTGAAATATTTAGGAACCCTTTTTTTTTTTAATTTCTGGAGACTTTCTGACTTGCCAAGATTGTGTAGTAGGCTGTTCTTGATTATGGGAAGTACCACTGTAAAGCTATGTGAAATTCTTTATTGTGGTTCAGGATACTGTCTGTTTTGTATACAAACCCAATATCTTATCACCTTTAAAAGTGAACCTTTCAAGTATAACCATTTACAGTTGTAGGACATAGTATCACGTAAGTGCAATCACCTTGTTTGCAAGATCAAAGTGCTCCACAAATGCATTATACTCGGTAGGAAAGTGTCATGCAAAAAACAATGCAAGGAAAAAAGTTGCCTTCCATTGTTTCCAGCAGAAAAACAATGCATTGTGTTTTCACTATGTGCAGTTTCAACTGCTACTGGAGAAAAAGAAGGGTCTGATCCTGTTCAGTATTTGGATCTTCTGATTTTATATTTTATGGTACTGAACCTGTAAAGTGATGGTGCAATCTCATTTTAGAACATCAAACTGAGTTGGTTTTGTGGAAAGCAAAGTTGCATGTGGTCTTGTAAAAGGCCGCAGGCACAGAAGTTAATGAGGAGGGATTTTCCCTATCTTGTACATTCTCCTACAAGATAAACAGTAGGAAAACAGGAGCTCCTTCTGGGAAAGATGTTGATTCTGCCTAGTACAGTCAACTCCAGAAAGCATAGTGTTTATTTCTTATACCATTTTGTGGATTGGATAAATTGTTATAGGGTAGTTCAAAAGGATAATATAAAAGATCTGTTAAGATCTATGTAACTATTTCCTTAATGTGTTGGAGTAACCTTTGGTGCTAAGTCCTTCATAGTGATGGCTTTTGTGTTGCTTCTTGCTCTGCTATTAAGTAACCCTTTTGTTCTGTGTTTCTGTTTGCCTTGAACGTCATATAAAGATGAAAACAACACAAACAAGCTTGGGGAAAACAAGAGCCCTATATCTTGCTCTCCTGTTTTTCAAAAGGATCGATATTCACATTTATCTTATGCACTGGAAATGAGACTGCAGTGAAGAAAACATATATTAAAATGTCAGTAAAAGCCTGTCTGAGAAAACAGCCAAGTCCAACATTGTCAAAGTTAATGATCACACCACACTTTTAGTTGACCCCATTTTCCTCATGCAGTAAGGAATGTTTCCAAACAGGTAATTCTACCTGTGGCAAAATCCCCAATAGAACAGAGTATGTTGATGGGCTTCAACTTTAATTGTGGAATAGTTCAACTTTGGTAGACTTTAATTAAATTATTAACATATTCCTGATGTAGTTATTTTCTGTTTAATCTCATTCATTTTAATTCTTGCTTCACAGAGCTTTGTGCACATAATTCCCCAGCAGCATTATTCTCTCTCTTCATCTTGATGCAAGACAGCCACGCAGGCACACGCTGCTAATACATCCTGTACTATGTTTCCAACTAGGATCTGAATACTCGTGTGGTATCTGTGTGTAACTTGCCAGTCCTGTGATCACAAAAAAAGTCCCAATTCTGCTCTTTGAAAGGTGGAACAGGAGCAAAGTCAATAAAAATGCATACCTAATAAACACAAACTTGTTGATGCATGTTTATCCTGAAACTCTACAGACCTTTATGACCATTAGGAAAAAATCTCAAACAAAAAACAACCCCGAAATATTTTTTCCTAATGATGTTCTTTAACGTTTGTGGAAGCATTTTTGTTGTGTCCTAGTTAACTGTGTATCTTGTTCACTTCTCTTCTTCCACAACTACTCCTGAACTAAGTATTTTTCAGAATTTCTTTTGTGGCCTACATCTTTACATTACAGTCTGTGTTAAAATAGCCTTCAAAACCCTGAGCAGGAGAAGTGACAGAAAAAGCAGCCTGTTTAGGGGCCGTGCTAGACACGTAAGCAGGGAATGCAAGAGGAAAGGAGAAGGAGCTGAGATGGATTCTTTGCCTTTCAATCCCATGCTACGTTAGCAGTTTGCCGCTTTTCTTCAAGGGCAGCACGGGCTCTCTGCTTCCTAGGGGCCTTTACAAAACAGTGAAATAGTGCATTTTGGATTTATTCAGGTAAGAAAGGTCTGAAGATTAGTTCCAAGAACATTTTTAAACTTGTATCAGTATCTGCCAGTGGAGCAGCACTGAATGTAAGGAAGCAAGAAAATCAATTGTGTATGGCTGCCTGCTGTGCTGCCCTTGGATCTTATCTGCAATATTAGATGTTCCTTTCTTCAGGATGAAAATAGATACAGTCCAAAGAAGGCCTAGTACTCTGTAGGTACTTGTAGAAGCAAATCACCAAGAACTGAAGAGTGTTTTGAAGGCGTTGTAGTGCCCCAGTTTTATATCCTGCAATAATCAAGTTTCTATCACCTGGCTTCCATATTTTCCTCTTGGACTCCTATATTCCAGCGGAACAGGAAAGCAGCTCTGCAAGCTCAGGGGCTTTCCTCCCCAGTTACCAGCACCTGAGCTACTAATGCCACCTACTTTGCCGTTACCTTTGGATTCTGCCATTCAGTATCCATGTAGCTACAGCAGTGGTTGGCCTATAGAGAGTGCAGCCCGGATCCCATGGAACTGTAACGTGCCATTGGTTTTCTGCTCAACTCCTCTCCCTAGCAGGTTCCCGGAGGCCCAAGTGCTCCATGGAAACGTTAAAACATAAATGCTAATATTAAACTGTTCCTAGCACCTGCCATCTAGGGGTGCTTAAATTGCTCAAAGTGCTTAAAAAAATGCAAAAATAAACCTGCAATTGTCTTTTGACTCACTGAGGTAAATCAAAATTAATGCCAGGTTGCTTTATTTTCTTCTTGACACTGAGACGGGATCATCCTTTGCAAAATTTCTCCCTGTAGCTCAGGTCACCTGAACTTGAGTTTCTAAGTACACTGATAAACTGAATCATGTTGTTCGAGTCCCTCAAGCAAGTTCCTTTCTTTTCATATTTTTTGATTGTTGTTCCCAGTATCCTGATCGGACCATATTCTGTGATACAAAGTCCTGTCCTCATTGATTCGAACGGATTGTACTGTAGCAAGTACCTTATATCTCTCTTGTGCACAGCTGAGGCTGCTTCAGGGTCTGAAAACAGAGTTTACATAGACTTCAGGGCAAGTCTGTGATTTGAAATCTGACTTTAGGGATAGTGACGCATTATCGCACCAAATTATAATTTCAGATGTAACCTACTAAGGCCCACTGCTTAGTTCTCTGTGGCAGAATTACGTTCCATTGTTTCAAAGGAATGGCTATACAAGAACATTTATTTTCTTAATATTGTGCTTATGGCATCCAGTTAGTTTTAGTAGTTTTATGCTGCTGTCTTGATTTTCTAGCTGTTGTTAGAGGGGACCTAAGCTTGAAAATAAAACGATTTTAGAGAGTTTTTCTTCAAAGTTATTTAACTGTTGTTTAAAAAACATATTCTTGTTTTTTAATGTCTTCTTTTAAAGAGAGATTGATATAATCAGAGGAGACAATTGTTCTATAGATTTTGCAGACTTCTGAGCTCTATCCTTGTCCTGCAGTATTCTCTGTGTACGTACATATGTAGACACATGCCCACCCATAAGAATTTTTTAATTGTTTTTAAAAAGTTGTTTTCTACAGAGCATTCAGTTTTATCTAAGTGCACTTGATAAATATTTGTACATTTGAATAGTTATTTTTCATAATACTTTTTCCTTGCCTTCGTCTTTATGCTTAATCGTCGTATGCAACAGTATGTAAAGAAATTGTGGAAACGCTGCTCGGATAACATCATTTTCAAAATCATGTTTGCGATAAAGAGTGTGCTTATTGACCTTGTAAATCGTCATCTCCTATACATTTGTCTATAAATGTCTCGGGGCTTTAGACATAGGTACATATTCAAAGTATTTCGTGCTTTATTTGTGAAGGTAATTTTAAGGCAAATTCCAGCTGTTCCCTGCAAGCTTTCCTTGCTGCCGGCAGAGAGCACTGTTGACCCATCCCCTATAGCTTTCGCCTATATACCACGGGGACTTCCACAGCCAGGAAGAAAATTAAAACCAATCTCTTTTGTGTGTGACACGACTGTAATCCGTGGCTTTAGTTTCAGAAGTGGTGGTTTCAGCTGGGGGACAGAATTGTGGGGTCTGTTGCATCAGTCAAGTAGGTTTCTAGTCTATAACTGAGTGTTTGGAGATTGCTGGCGCAGCAGGTGGCTTGAAGGCCATCAGGTAAGTAAAGTGCCTTTTCTGGCAAGAATCCAATAGATCTTATGCTGTGCTTATTTAAAAAAAAAAGAAAAGTGGAGGAGGGGGAGTTAAAGATAAGGAAATACCAGAGTTTTGATACAGTGCCACTTACTGGGAGGGAGCTGCAATATAATTGCTGAGCTTTGAAGAACAACAGGCATCGTCATCAATATTTGATTAAAAAAGGCCCGCGTGAAAAATGTAAGAGAGAAGTGTAAAGCTTAAAATAATCTTTTCATCTTCTTAGTTGAAAAGTTTTTAAAAGGAAATGGTGTTAATGAGTCCAACTAACCCATTTACCTGCCTCATTTAATATGTCATGTATGAGCATATGGCATGACACCCTTTTTTTTCTTGCTTTTTAAAGCACCGTTTTCAGTAAGAATCTTTCCCGTTCGCTGCTCTGCAGTTTTGCCTCTCTAGTTCCCTTAAGTGACTGATCTGTAAAAAACCTGGAGCAAACCTCATAAATTAAATATTCAGGCTTACTGGCTAATGAGCACAATATGTCAATATTCAGCGATCAAAATAATGTGCTTCAATAATGTATACGCCACTCTGTAACAAAAATATAATTTTAATAGAGGACCCGTAGGGTCATGGTTAGTCTGAGATAATTCTATGCCACAGGATGTGAACGAATGAAACTGTTCCTAGGACACGGGTAACACCCCACAGAGTCCATTTGCCACATGCTGCCTTTTAGGGATAATAAAGTGCTTTATTGTATTTCCACTACTCCATTAATGCAATGATTTTTGCTTGTTAGTAACTATGAAGCCTAAAGCAGATGCAGCCAAATTTATGTTGTCTAGCATTAATGATTGTTGTGCCTGTTGATGCTAGCTTCACGGTGAAATTGTGCTCTCCTTAATCTAAAATATTTCAACTACATTTAAACCATATGTAGAGAGTGAATTTCATCCCAGAGATTTCATTGGCTTTTTTAAAATTAAAATCAAATTATGGAAATAGGCAAGCAGAAAAACCGGCCTCTGTGCTTGGACAAGGGATCTGCTTCCACCAATGCTGGCTGAAGGCCTGAGGGATCACTAAGGATTTTAAGTGGACGCTAAGTCTTGCTGCTGAGAGCTTCCTGCATGGAGGGGTCGATTACATGCTGTTTGGAGAGAAAAAAGAAACAATGAAGAATGTTTTGCTGTAGGAAGGCAGACTGGATCTCAGTCTTCACCATCTTCTGCAGTGTAGCATCTTGAAACCTACAGCCTGAATATTTGTAGACAAACTGAAGCCACGGAAGAGGAATGTGTGAAAACAAGTGATGCTGCAATGTGCCCTTAAGAGACTTGTTTGCACGCAGCAAGAACCGTGGTGCGTGCAGTGACCTAGCAGATAAGGCAACAATAACCACAGGTATCTTCAGCCAGGTAAAATGGTGTAGGGATTATGTCAAGTTCCCAGTTGTTTGTGATGGTGTGTAGAGTGGGGCACAGTCCATGCTCAGACCACTGTCAGGTTTTTTAAAATAAATACTATTAGTGCTTTAACAGCAGGCACAGATGTCTTTACTGCGGTAGATGCTGGAGTGACTTTAGTGTATTAGCAGAGAACTCAAGTTTGTTTTGAAGTGCTGTGTGCCCGTGTCATGCTCTCGTGTTTAAAAAGGATGTTCTGGGGCATTCTAAGCTAGAACTAACGCTGTATGATTGTAGAACTAGACTCAGCCATTCACAATCCTGTGTTTCTATAGACACCTTTTTACCACCGATGACAAGTTTCATCCTGTGCTGTGACACAGTGAGAAGCATTACATGAGAGAGGGAAAAATTACATTTGCATGTTCCTTTTGGTTCATTAACCTTAGTTTAGAATTAGGCTAAGTCAATAAGTAATTGAGAGAATAACTGGGGCTTGGAGAACTCATTACCCTAATTTAGTCTAGCAATCTGTAATGTGATTTTAGTTTGAAGAATCTGCATTAAAAACTGTGTTAAGGATAATTTTTGTCTCTGATAAAGGGATGTCAAAAGAGCTGCCTTTTTAAACTCTGAAGGCTTACATAAATTTTCATAAAGTTGCAAATGGTACAGAAACCTACAAACTTGTGAGAAATCGAGATAAATGCAAAATTACTCTTTCCATTTTTTATGTGGGTTTAAAATGTAAAACTGAGTATGTCAAAATCCTGAGGTTCTAATTGAGTCCTTTTTTAGTGAGTGATATTGAGATGCACTGACCTTTGGTAGCTGACTGGATTTCAGAGCTCTTCTTTCAGAAAGCTCTTTGGTTGAAATGCCAGTGGTTTTCCAGTGGAATCCAGATCAGATGGAAATTTGTAGGACGTATATTGAAATTAGTGTGTTTCGCTTTCCTTATGTGTTCCGTAGAGCAAGACAGAATTTAGACTTTAGACGCCTAATATCTCATTTGATCAACTGCATATTAAGAAATGTATTCAGACTTTCTAATGTCCTTATTTTGCTTGTACGTTTTCTTCAGTACTTCTGTTCCTAACACAACTTTTAAAAGAAATTTCCCTGTTGAACAGATGAGATATAGCTAGTAAAACTGTTGGTATATCTTCTACTTTACTATTTGTATATAGTATTAAAAAAAAAGGTTGCGCTAAATTAATCTGGGAAGTATCTTTCAAGCTAAGTTGTCAAATAACCCTGTAGTGTTGTGTAGATTATTAATACACTCAGCACTTTATTTACTTGCATCTGTGTGTATATATATATATACACACACATATACAGAAATTAAATCTTTTCTTTCTTACTAACTTCTGTGCATAGGAAGAAAAATGTCTGTCCTCACACACAAGCCTAGATTAATAAATTGGCAAAACCTTCCTGCTGTTTGCATCCAGAGCAGTAGTTTGCTGTCGGGATGACTGAGAAGCGTGGAGCGTTCCGAGCAGGGTAAAGCATGTGCATTCAAAGTTCATCTGTTTTACACCGCAATCAAAACATACCATTACTAAGGTTAATGATACAATTTTACAAGAGCCAGAAAACCTCATTTGTTGTAGTTCTTTATTTCTCTATTTTTTTTTTTTTTTTTGCTGCCAGGAAGTTCTAAATTTCTATGCCTATTAAGTTTTCATAAACCCTCTCGCATAATGAAGTGACCGCTGCTGCTTTTTGAAATCCCCTGCCCACTCTAGCCATGAAGTTCCAAGAACGCACAATGTACTGAACCCCGTATCAGGGAAATGGCAGCGTCTCAG
The DNA here is from genome assembly GCF_964199755.1 of Larus michahellis. Lineage (NCBI taxonomy): Eukaryota > Metazoa > Chordata > Aves > Charadriiformes > Laridae > Larus > Larus michahellis. Next base: position 8,422,882 of record NC_133909.1, read on the forward strand.
TCCTGGCGGAGCCAGAGAAGCATGGCAATGCTTTACTGAAATTATAATTCAGTGGAAATGAAAAGAAGAATCTAAAAAACTCAGCTTTTTAGCCATGAAAGGGACAAAAAGTTTTATCAGCTTTTTTAGCAGAACTGTAACAAGTTTTTGAAAGCAGCATATTCACAACATCAAGCTGCTTCCCAAATCTCTGCCACGGAAAAAATGCATAGTTATTGCAAAATAATTTCCTGAGTCCTGTATCTCTGGAGGTAAACTAGTATTTAGATAACTTGAAATTTGACCTCAATAAAATTCATTATGTGTCAAGGCAAATCCTTTGTGGCATGCAAAAATCATGAGCTATTCTGCCTAGTAGCATATTTCACTGGGTTTTTTTGAGCAGCAGAAGAGAGCTGTTTTGTCCTGGCCTGCTTTTTGTAGTTCTTTAAAGAAGGTGAATGAATTAGCCCTTCCAGTTACTAATACTACTGTTCTTGTTTAACAGAGCACTGTTTTACTTTTCTCATTTTATCTGCCTCAAAAGCATTTGTGTACTTTTTTATGTTGAGAAAACAGTGGAAGTGCAGTAGAGGTAGAAATAAAAGAAAAACGAACAAACAAATCCTATCCTGAACCTCTCTTTGCTTTTCCTGACATTCCACTCTATTCCAAAACTCTTCAGTTTTTTTTCCCTGACAATGCACTTCAAAAAACCACAAAGCCACATTTTTTGAAATAGAGCTCCCTAAAGAATTATCAATTCTAGCTTAACTAGTAGAATCTTCTCCATGTTCCAATATGCCTCTAATTCAAACCTGCCTGAGAGTCAATGTGCAGGTTGGATGGGACACTGGGGAACGTGGGCTGCAGCGTGAACTGGAGCTCCGGGTGGAAGGAGAGCCCAGAGGCAGCTCTCGCCTCCTCTCGCGTTCCCAGACTTGTTACGTGTGTACATCGTACATCCCCGTCCCAGTGGGTGCACATACAAACCCCTTTCAATCAGAAAGCTTCCTAAGACCACGCATGAGCACTCTTCTGCTAAAACTTGATCGAGAGATTTTGGTTTTATTCTGTTGGGCTGTTTTTTTGGTTCGTTGGCTGTTTTTTTCCCCATTCCACATTACCTGCTGTGTTTATAGATTGCATGGCTATGGGGGAAGAGCTGTGTCTTTGTTCGGTATTTCTGATCTTCTGTAGAGCTCCATGTATACTGGAGTTGTGTAAATTAGTATTTTTACAAGTCATCAAAATGACACAAAGCCCTGAATACCAAGAAGCCATTTTTTCCTCTTGCATCATTCCCAAGCATGTTTTATTGCATGCAGAGTGAAAGACACTTTTCCGCTAGCTCAAATCATAAAGAAATGGTGAGAAACTAGTCTGAAAAAGGCTATTAGAAAAACAATTTTTGAACCATGCCAATTTACCATCAGTCTTCCTCTGTTTTTCTTGGTCACTGTGCTTACCAAAATACAGATTTATCTGGCTTTGCAGAAGAGTCCATAAGGAAAAGAGAAAGGGGTTATGGGATAAACTTAGCTAGGAATCAGCATATGATTCAGCATTTCTATTAGGGATACAATTTAGCCTAGGTAGGATCTTAGCTTTCCAGACATAAAAGACACGGTCATTTTTAAGAAGAGTTTCATCATATATATTCTAAGGAGTTTCAGGAATGTTTAATCTGTTGAAACAATAACGTTGACAAGTTCACCTTTATTATCGTCCCAGGAAGACTCTTTTAAAATAGTAGTTCATATTCAGTTATGGATCAACATTCCCATTTATTAGCAATTGCTTTTCCTCCTGTTTTTATATTTTTTCCTTCTCTGTAGCATGCGAACCGGAGGCTTAATGCTCCCAAGTGCCTGTGAATAAGTATCTTTCCCAACTCCGTGCGTTTGCACATGCACTTGTGTGCTCATTCACATGCCTATTTGTGATGAATTATAGCTAAGAAGTTGAAAGGTACTGAATATCTTATTTAAAGTGTAAAGGCAGCCTTGCTCTCTTTATCCTAGATGAGTTTTAGAGTCCATTCTCACGCTCATTTGTTCTCGCCTTTAGTAGGGGAAAATACTTTAGATGTGCTTATGTTCTTACTCACTAGGCAGGGCTTCAGCAAAAGTTGAACCTGAGCTTTCAAAAATTTACTCTTGCAGATCAGAATAAGTATTTCTTAAAAGATGTTAATGAAAATTTCAGCACACTTCGTATTCTTAACAATTTTAAATGCACAGCTTCTGTATATTGGGTCTGCCCCTGAGCTACTGAAATCTATAAGCAATACCAGTTTTTAGTATGTAATTGGTGACTGGTAATAGTCTAAAGTAAAGATAGGAAATGCTTCCAGGCCTTCACTTACAGAATAATATCCACTCCCTGATGTAATTGAAAGATTTGTAAGTCTATTGTGGCTTATGCCTTATTATTTTCATACCAACTACTTCTAAAGTCTAGATGATGCCTAATAAACAAGTCCTTTAATCATCTTTAAAATGACAAACCTGTTGATAAATTGAATTTTCTCCAAAAAGATATTGCTATATTGATTTCAGTACTCCATTTTTAATAAGCAGAGACTGTTCAGAATTGCTTGCTATGACAGGCTTGAACGTAGGGCATCAATTGACTTGGCAACTGGCTGAATTTATAAGGGAAGTTTTTGATAGAACTCTAATCCATTATCCTTCTGTTGTTGACATTCATTTGCAATAAGGACACTGGGCCAAATCTGCTGCACATCAAAACAGACAGGCATGGCTACCTAAAAGTTTATCTGGTAGATTTCCTCTTTTCAGAGGTGATTTCAGTCACCAAATTGAATTATGCATACAGCTTTAATGACAACTTCCATCCCAAAGTACAGGCATGTCACTGAGCAAAGGGGTGAGGCTGTTTAACGGGAGCTTTGGTTAGCAGGAGCAGTGAACATGCAGGAGTTCCTAGAGAAAGGCAATGCTTTCTTTCCTAAGTTGGAGATGACCCACCATGATGAGGGAAGAAGGATGCTCGTTTTCTTAATTGCAAAGGGTTTCCAACAACTGATTTCTTCAGGTATAGAAGAATAACTTAAGTACCATCAGCATTTAACAGGCAGACACATTCTTATCTCTAGTCTAGATCATTTTGCTAGTGAGATATGGTACACGCAATACTTCAAGAGAACATTATGGCTAATCACATTACTCGGAGAGGAAAGGTCGTGGAAACCCAGTGGCTAGGTCAACATGTAGCATTTTAAAAGTTGCCTGTAATTGCATACATTTTTTTCATCACTGTTGGAATTTATGTTATTTTTGTCTGAACCCATGAAAGCTTTGCACATGGTAAGGTATATCACAGTGTCTTCAAACTCCGTCTGCTCAGTCTACCTACATAAAAGGGCTTACACACCCGAATGACTACTTAGAGTGGTCTTGGTTAAATGGGCAGAAGGCTTACATGATGATAGCATATCTGTTACTAAAGAAAGCAAATAAAATGGAAATAATACAAAATTATTGCACACATTAGACTGTAACGAAATACATGTAAGGGCAAATGTCCTAAGATGTTTCAGTTTGAAATAGAAAAATGTTTTTGATATTCTAACTTCCACCTTAAGAGCGAGCGTAGCTCATGTATTAAAACTGTGCTTTTGTATATATACAAATCCATTCTGGGGCTAAAAGCATATACATAATTATCCCAGTACCCAGGTGTCTATTTGCATGATGTCTTGTCAGGGATATGTATTCAGGGCGTAACACCAGCTCTTTTACAAAACCATTCTTTTTTTTCTTTTTTCCTACCGGCTTATTCTTTCCTAGCACAAAAAAAAGACTTGCAACATAAATTTATAGAGGATAAAGCATAACAGAACCACTAAGGGATTACTGAACAAAATGTGATATACACAAGCTGACAACTGACAACATAGTAATAGGTATTGAGTAAAAACCTGAATAAAAATGTTATGGCCAAATCACCCTTTAGGGATTTCAGGTTTAAATATTGTTGCTTGTTGTCTTTTTCTTTTATATATTAAAAAAAATAAAATTAATACTCCTAAATCCCTGCCTTTCATTCCTTGTACGTCCTGCCACACAAAAGCAAAACAAAATCAAACCAACAGCTTCTAAGAAAAAAATTCTGCACTCTAGGCCAAACAGTGTTCCTCAAACTTTTTCCACATCTAGGCACCTTAGCAGACATGACCTCATCCTCAGAAGTGCTGAGTAAGCAGAATTCTCTAAGTCATAACATTTCAATGGAGAGGGCTGCTTTTAATAATCCTAAGAAACTCCTAAATATGTCCCTTAGGCTATTAGGAAAATGTTAACCCTAACATTTTCCTCTGTAATTGTACAAATCGATATTTTTCCCTTCATCTTTCAGTGATTTGGTTAGTTTGGTCTCTTCTTTACTGTCCTATATATATGGGTAGTCAGCACAGTTATAGTTGTAAGTCTGCTTTTCCTATAGCACCTGTTCCCATCTACCTCTGCAGTAAGTTAAATTCATGTGGGAAGGTCCCTAGGGTCTCCTGCTCTTCTGGGAAAAACCATCATCTGTTCCGTGTCTCTGTTCTTTGTGATGTTTGCAGAATTTCTAAATGCTTTCTGCAATTTGCTGTCTGAAAGATACCTAAACCCTGCCAAAAGCCTGTAGCACAGGAATGTGTGTGTTCTACCCAACTAAAAATGCTCAGTGAACGTTCAGCCTTTCATTTCCATAGGGCAGTGCTTCATCCCAGCTAGTGAATACATTTTCCTCCTGATCAAGGCTGTGGGACAGATTATAAATTCTTATCTGAATGTGGATCTGGTAGTGCTGTAAGAGCATATGACACAGGGACAATTCAAAACACATTGTCAGCGCTGACCTACCTTCATTTCTGAGTTTGAAAGGATGAACATGCTGTTCTGTATCTCTACTCTAGATACAGCCTGATATTCTCCTGTTGGAATTAGCAGAAGCAAGTTCAGGCGATAGTTGTCCAGATAGTTGTAAATTTGACTAACTCCTTATTTAAAAAACTCCCTATCTTTATGGAAAATTCCTGTTTAACCACAGGGAAATCTAGAAACTTCTCTAGAAAGCACCGAGAAAAGTCCATTATGACCCTTCTATAGGATCCTGAATTTTATAGGGACAGAGTTTCATAGGGACAGAATTCTCTAACATACATGTTCCAAATGTCCCAAACTGGGAGACTCCAGACTGTGCTACAGGATATCTGTGGAGGAGGGTGTTAGGAAGTTCAGTAGAAGAGATTGATACTTGTCTTGTTAAGACCACAGGGCTTCACCGTTCAGCATGTCTTGCTGACAGTCTTGCATCTATATTTTTTATGTCAGTAGAAGAGGCCTATCCATTTATTTTCTGTATTAATTAAATAAATTAGAAGACACTATACCATTAACTAGTAAGGAAACCCCCCACCTTCTGATTATGATTGGATAACCAGTATGTATTCAAGTATTAATCCGCAGTATTTTTGTTCTTATTCCTGAAATGTGTCCCCTACCCTAGCCACAGGTATTCAGAAGTCCTGCTGCCCCCCACCCCAGCTATATGCAAATTCTAATTCTGGAATAAATGCACAAATAAAACAGCACCAGCTACAGCAAAGATTGAACAAACCCTTGTGAAGCACAGAACAAAGCATGAATTAAAATCGTAGATGACTGGACTAACTTCACATGCTTTTAATGAATATTTTAGCTCAATATATCAGCCCAGACAGAATAATCCCGCGGTGTTCCCATACACGGCTGCACTAACAGCTACCCGACCGACATGCTGTTTCTAGCAAATGAGAGACCTAAGACTTAATCTACATCATCTAGAAAGCATGTGTGCAGAAAATGTGTAATGCCAGATCTTACTATGAAAAAGAAGATTAGAGCTGAAAAAGGATTAGAAATTAATTAAGGAGCTTCTTCATGTTTCCTGATATCCTTCTGATCTGTGACCAGCCTATCTTCAGGGTCTCCGCTACCAATGCAGTTGTTAGTGCTAGTTCAAACCACAAACACTACAAAGGATTATTGTTACGCTTTAGGAAGAGCTGTGGCTTGGGGTTTAGTTTTCAGTTCCACACTTTCAGATCTATTGCAGGGATCAGTGGGAGAGCTGCAGACGAGAAGGTCAACTTTCAGGGCTCACGCTACTGTGAGCAAGCAGTCCTTGGGTGGTGGGCAGCCGTGGGGTGCTGCACCACTGCAGGACAACAGGCAGTCGCTAAAGCACCTCTCAGAGGTAGCAGCAGAGCTCTGAAATAGCCCCAGCTCTGAGGGAAAAGGAAATGGTCGGACCCATGACTAATGAAAGCATGGGGACACACAAGCTCCTCTCTGACCAATCTCTTCCATTTTCCGAAGTTAAGCAAAACTAATCCTGGGCTCAGTTTAGTGAGTGTGACAGCTATGGGACAGTTTAGCAGCTGACAGTACGGATACACCATACAACAACAAGAGGTTAGACACTATCATGAAAAACACTGCGTCTTAGGAAGTTTCATTCAAGCTTTGCCGTGTGCTCACGGAAAGTTTTAAATCATATCTGCTCCACTTACGGGTTAAGAGTATGCAGCAGAGAAAAATTAATTCTGATTGATATTAATTAATTCTAGTGAGTATGAATAATTTTTTAATTAATTATGGTATTTACTATGCAGACAGTTTCTCGTTTATGACATGGGGTGTTTCCATTTTCTGGAACTTGATTATACTCTAAAATTCAGCCTTCACCCCACTGAGGAAGAATGATTATTGTTTTGTTTGGAATTCAGAGGTTAACTTGCACACAAATGGAATTAATACTGCATGACTGCATGAGATATCCTATAAACAGGGCCCTCAAGCTTGTTTCAGTGAAAATCAAATGTATTTTATCACCTTTGTGAATAATATACAGCTATGAGCAGGTTCTGAAGTAGAGAGGGTATCACATGCACTGACAGCATTTATGAAAGCAAGTGGTGATAAAAGAGCAGTAGACAATTTTTTGAGAAAGATTAGACAGTTTGGTTTCAAAGGAAAACTCTAGAAATGAGCAGGGAAAAGCTGACTTGTCAAGCAGAAAGATTTTTACTGATTGTGTGTATTCCAGCACGAACAAACAACATCCCTCCGAAGCCCCCCTGAACTCCTGAGATTGGTAAATTAGACAAAAAGAAGCCCTGAATATTAAATAGTTGCTTCTAAAAGTGTTAATGGTGCCTGAAAATTACTATTGATTATTATTATGAGATACAACATGATTCGACATGAATTGAGACAAAATCAAAGCATTCATTTCTTCTTACAAAATTTTAATATATGAGTAATTCCATACAGCTGTCATGCTCTGCTCTGTCGTATTTAGTACATTCCCTTTTCCAGGACAAATTCACAAGAGGAGCCTACCCTCTCTTATATACATCTCAGGAGTTGCTTACATTTCCATTTTCAGCTGCAGGTTACCACATTTCCATATCGCTGTGGGCAGAGCTGAAAATTTCTTCTATTCTAACTTGTCTGTCGCAGTGTTTGGGGGCTAAAGCAGGACCCTTCTTTGCACCCACACTGGCACATTCATCAGACCCCACAAGGCCTTCAGCCTCTGTTCCTTCTGCTTCGCTCACCAGCACTAACACGTGCAGACCACCAGCTCCAGCTCTGAAGCTCAACACTGATGCCTTCAGGCTGCCTTTTCACGAGGTGTCGGCAGCAGACTTCCTCTGCTTCCACTGAAACAGCGGCATTCCAGTGAAACGCGATTAGATCGGTGGTGAGCATGTCCACGCTGCCTGATGTTCTCAAACAGAAAACACGGAGCTGCTGCTGACAGAGGCAGCCCCAGAGCCAGAAACAATATGATCCCACTGGCAGGTAATTGGCCCTCGCGAGCTAATACCAGCAAGTTGTTTAAAAACTGTCTTTGCTGAAATCTGTGCAGCCGTGGATTCATACTGCCTCTGACATGCTAGAGGTCTGTTTTCAAACTACTGTCAAATGATGTTATTTTTGCTGAGAGCCCCAATATACAAGGTATTTGTAATCTGTGCAATATGCTGGATTGATAACTAGTGAATTTCCTCTTTATTGTTTTAAAGCAAAATCCTATTTGCAGCAAAACCTGTCATTTCACAGAATCCACATACTTTTAAAAAGAAAAACTTTTGCTTACTACTAAAAATAACAGAAAAGGATAACTTCAGGGAGTATTTAATAATACCTGCAAAATACAGGCAGGGATTCAAATCTGGTACCAGCACCACATTTAAATTCCTATAAACTTTTTATTATGGAAAATACAGCTAGCAGCTGTTCCTCTTTGTCTTCTGACATTAAATTAGTAATTATTGTGTGGCATGTGCCTGCAAATATTTATATATCATTAGCTTTATGATTCTCTCTCTTTTTTTTTTTACCACCACAGCTATTCAGCTTCTCTCCGTCTTCTAAGAATTATGTAAAGATGCCATTTGGGGAACCCTGAATTGTACATTTTCTCCATATGTGGCACACCCAACCTCCTGTTCTCACATATACGTATAGATACTGCATCAAAGTATCTGATATTTCATGCAGTAAACCAGTTTCTAAGAATTACCATACAAACATCAGGTGAAATATAACACAGCTTAAATGGGCCTCATTAAAATGTATTTATCAAATAGCTTTTGCCAACTGGAATGGACTCAAGGAAGCTTCTTGCCATTAATTTAGATGGAGCCTGGTGTTCTTTTTATCGATGTCAATGTGAAACTGAATGATTCTTCTCTCATGCTGGATTTACTGTAGTATAAATCCACTGGCTTCAGTATAGTTCCTTCTGATTTACACTGTTGTGAGAGGAGAATCAGATATAGAGTTTATAGCAGAGAATGTGTAAGTGACCATTGAAAAGATGAAGTATTCAATATGCACAGGGAAGGATGCCTTGCAAAGATAAGCAGTCATTCTTTATGTATAGTTCACTTGGTTTTCTGCTTTGAATACTCAGTCAATGATCATTTATAGCAGAGTGCATATAAATCAGTCTTATGAGATATTAAATCAGGTTTAAGGTAAATTTTCAACTTGTCCTAACTAACACGGCTGAAAAATGGTCGGTGCATTTACTTGTACAAGTCAAGTGGCTACTCACCCCATGATAGCATATGCGCACACAAGATACGAATTTAAGCAAATGCATTTGCCTAAAATCTAGGGAGATCACCTGGCAATTTGGTCCACATACCTAGAGTTTAATTTGAAATAAAATACTTAATTGTGTCTAAGTATTCTGTTTTTCTTTAAGATTCAAAATTCCTTGGTGATTTCTTTTAGATGAAATGACAAACTGTCTCCTGGCAGATCTGAGCATTATTGGCAAATACAGATCTATGCAACATTTAAGAATTCACCAGCTAATTCACATGCAGGTTAACATGTAAAAAAAATCCAGGTTGTGAACTCAAAACCCTAGCAAGGTCAGCTGGGAGAGAGACAACAGACTACCCCAGCTGCTTGTGAAATTTTTGGCTCCAAGCAAAGCTTAAGATCTTGTTTGGTTTTGACAGAAAGACCTCTTCAGTCAGATTGAAATGACACCACGTCATCTCCGTAACAAAAGGCCACATACAGCAAGTAGCAGTGACTCTTCTTGTGCCATCCAATTTGTGGGTAATATGAATATCAGCAAAGGTCCGGATAAACTGCTCTTTGTAGGACATCACAAAATGCACAACTTAATGACCTGAACGTACCCCTTTGTGGGTCTCGAGGAGGATGACAGGCCTTGATTTGTTGTCTGGTTGATGAGGTCCTGATGTGAATTATGTTCAAATACTAGATCTGTATGTTTAGAGCTTCAGAAAGTACTATACATCCGAATAAATTTATATGTGAGTTAAGATATAACGCAGCTATTGTTCATCGCTTAAAATGTGTAATTTTACATAACCATACGTATGTGGTTAAGTTAGCTTCGTGTTGGGAGAAATCTGTAAGGAGTGGGCAGGCTGCACCAGGTTGGGTAAGGTATTCACGGGAAACAACTCAGGCATCACTTAATCAAAACTCTTGGCACAGCAATCTTATTCACAGTTTGATTTCCCTTTGCCTAATGCTCCTCTGCCTTCTGCGCCCTGCCAAATTTAGAGCTTTTAAAAACACTTCCTCTTTCTGTGTTTTTTCTTGTGGGCTCCCACCACCATTTTTGTATTCCTAATATATAACTTACAAATATATGTGTGTGTGTATATATGTAAAAGACTCATTTACTTTTAGATCAGTTTAATTAAATTGCTTCAAGTTTTTATCTGGAAACTGAATAGGGAAACTAAATACAAGGCAGATAGATGGTGGTTTAAGAGGGGTTGTATCTGTGTAATGGAACTGATTTACTGTTACATAAACCGGTACAAAACAGCAGCATAGACAGGACCCTCAGATCTGGAGTTCCGCTAGCATCAGCGGGAGCTGGGGAAGTTTCAAGCCAGGTCTTTTTCACTCAAACGATGACAGCAGAAGCACATATCATTTATTTTATTTATCAAGGGAGATTTTAAGAGGCCTGATCACTCAGAAAATGCAGGCCCTTGTCCTCAGCTGTACTGAATAAAATGAGCCTTCGCTGAGCTCCTGGAGCATCGTAGCATAGATGGCTGACGATTCCCCCCAGATGACCACAAACCTTTCAAAAGCTGGCAGCTAACAACACGCTGCTCTCTAAGGCAGAACATTTGTGTTTGGATTCCCTCACGGTCCTTTCCTACCCGTTCTCTTATTCAGTGTATATTTTGAACTGCTAGGGACTTAAATGCCAGCAATATTCACAAGACAGCTATCTCTGCATCAACAGAGATAGTGCTACTGGGCTATCTTTTCAAGTCCTGAGAGACATCATAACAGCATCTCTGTCTTGCCTTGTTCCAGGCAGCTGAATAGATGAATACAGCTGAAAACAAAAGTCAAAGAACCAGAATGTTACTAGGAAGTGAATGGCATTAGCCATCCAGTGTCGCACGGTGTGCATTCTCAGAGACCTTACGGATACTACCTCTGTTCCTAAACATTCATATGTCAGTAACCAGAACGTGTAATAAGCTATTGGATCTTCAAGCATATTAGTAAGTTAAGGTGACGTGTTCCATATTTGGAAGACTCCCCTCCAGCTAACGTGGGGGAATAATTCACTAATGATCTGAGCAGTTGCAATTCTGTGATTTTAACAAGGTTCATATGGCTAAAAACTTAAATAAACACATGCTTGAAACAGCCAAGTAGAAATGCACGTAATATCAATGGTGTGGGGCAGAACGAAAGGATTTTAAGAAAACACGCTGCTTTTTCTCACAGTGCAGAGGGGAGGCCTGTAAGATCACCCTGTGCGCCAACATGTAGCTTTTGGGGCACGTGTGTGCTGGAGCCTCCGTGCTCAAGTCCAGCACCCAGCCCCTTGCAGGGCAGAGAGGTGTTCCTGGAGGAATGCTTCCCTTCCTGCCCAGCTCCAGCCTCTGCAGAGCATCCTGATAACATGTGCTGGCCTGACAGCGATAGTTAAGACTGTGAATCATGCCAACTATTTGGATTTCTTCTCCAATGGTAAAATTATATTGTAGAAGAAAAGACATTTGGTAGATTATTTAAAATTAAAAGGAATCTAATGCCTTTTATGATAGAGAACTTGTATAGAATAGTAAGGTGTACATCTGTCAGTTTATAAAGATATCATTTTTTGCTTATGCACTCCGTAGGCAATAAATTAAAATAATCTAGAAAATACTCTGGAAGTGTCTAAGCAACAGAAGAGAACTGAAAACGTTTACTATACAAGTAACCACATTAGGGTAACTGAATTTCCGAAAATCAAGAGGAAGAATTAAATTAATGGAGCAATAGCTTGACAAGTTTGGCTTCAGTTAGTAGACATAAGCAAAATCATTACTTAAGCATATTGTTAATTATGTTTAAATCAAGAATAAATTGAATGATAGCTGTTAATTAGGCTTGCGTGCACAAGAAAATGAAACAAGCAATGACATTACAGCAGGCTATAAATATGTAAGTGTGTTTGCACGATACCGTTACACATGCGAGATGTGGGTGAGGGAAGAGGGAGTGCACGTGCGTGCACGGAGACTGGGAAGCAGGCGCCTCACCTGCTTTGTTTCAGGTCAAAGTTTTTTTATTGTTTAATATAGATGAATGAACAAAGTTCCAATTCTGTCCTCAGTTCACTGTGGGCCACGGATTTACCCATTTTTCAATTAGGCATGCCAGTGAGGACACACAGAGAAGACTCGTGATCTTTATGAAGTGCAGTCGTCACACACAGTGTTCTAGCCTGAGTCAAGGGTCTCTGTTCCACAAGGAGATGATGGCTCAGGAGCTGGGGGAAGGGGTGGGTCATGAGAGGGCAGAACCTGCTAAATATGCTGGACCCTTAAATATGTTGTAGGCTGTAGGTAAAGGCCAGGTAGGTGTTCAGAAGGTATTAAAGTTCTTGATAAAGGAAAAATATTTGGGTCTGAAGAAAAACAGATCAACTCGTATGAAGTATCTTTGTACCCCTGGCTGATTTTCTAACCTCTAAGTTATGAGCTTGTGTCCACATACATACATGTTCATCAACAGTCTAGGAAATGAAAGATGAACTTATATTAACTGATTGATTCTGTGAACCAAGTTGAATCATACTGCTATTTCTGTATACAGACTTCTTAATTCAGCAGTTTAGCTAAAAGGACGGAACCGTAGATGTGAGGTTGGTGTGCTGTGAGAACAGTGAACACAACATCAGCGTAATCAGGTAGACATCAGTTGACCTAAATCTGCACGTCAGCATCTCTGTACTCCCAGCAATGCGAACAGGACAGCTCTGTAGCTAACATCACCTGTGAAAAAGGTCTTAAGAATTTTTCATTTGAATTGTTAAAATTTCAGCCTGGGCTGGCCTGTAGTCTATGAAATTTTAGTAAAACTAAGGAAACTTTATAACTTTCTTGGGGGAAGGAGGAGGAAATCAGAAAGTTATACACTTCCGTGCCTTCCTGTGCCCTTGTACTGAATCGTGCTCAGTGGAATTTCACTCACTGTAAGGGACCATAGTCTTTCCATTGCCAGTTACTGATGCTTCCTGAAAAACATTTCTCCAGTAAGTTATACTTGGGAAAGTTGAGGTACGATTTGACTCCGCAAAATAAAACAAGCTTAAATAGATAAATGGACTGGTATTAGCCTTGGCAATGCAGACGTGGTAAAAAATATCTCCTTTGTCAGAGAGAGTGTTCATTCAGCCAAACCTCAGCATTACACCTGAAAAACCAAACTTTCATCGCGGTGAACCCCCCTGCTTGTGAAAGGTAATGCAGAAGTACCAATTAAAACTCATGGGTAACGTTTTATCATTGCACCTTGACTGCCAGCTCCTTCCTATCTTTTCATGAGACATAACTCAGAACGGGAGACAGCACTACCCGCATAAATTGGAAAGCAGCGCTATTTAGTTTTTGTAAGTTTGTGCTTGAAATTATTTCCAAAGTCACAGGTTCCTGTGATGCTCTGATATCACAGCTGTCACACTCAAACCGCACATAAAAATCAGACCAAGGGGAAAAAAAAAAGAAAGATATGGGAAGTACTGGGTCCCCACATTAAAGAATGATTTGTTTTTCAAACATGCGAACAGTTTAAAAGAAATGGGCTCTAAAGCACTACACTAGTACAGTATTTCAAGTGGATATTTAATCAATTCTGCAGAATACTTTCTGCACTATACTATTAAACAAAGAGACCCAAAAGCCTCAGGTCATCAAGCATATTGATTGAAATGACCCAGACTTCTTTGCTGTGCCATAGGAAACTACTACACAGAGAACCTTTTGTGTGTGTGTGGATAGACAAAATGGGTAAACAGGCTACTCGTAAACAAGTTTGGTCTTCCAAAAAAAAGGTCAAAAAATCTAGTTCCCACTAAGTCAGTGGGACATGAAAATTCTTTAATGTTTCTAAAAAGTAGGTCATCAGTCTAGGGTAGAAGAGATCTCACTCCATACGATAATGAAAATATTAATCACGCATAAGCTAGTGCCAAAGAGCAGTTATTGCAGGAAAACAGAATGCTGAAAGCCATCACGCATTAAAATTCTCAAGCATTACAGTGCACAAATACATTTTACGTTCTTCTGATAAAAAGTATTTCTTATGTCTGCAATTTAGTCCGTACTATTTTTGTTGCTTCCCATTACAAGGGTAGAAGAAAATTAAAGGTTATCATTAAATTGCACGAGTTACAATTTAAAGAAAATGTCAGTCAGTATTAAAGTAGTTTAAAAACTGAACAGACGTTGATAGCTAAATTATTACATGGAAACAGTGTGTCTGTGGAGAAAAGACAGTTTCCTCCTCCCTAGTGTCATCAGGCACGCACTCTGTTATCTGTGACTTCTTTTCTTGCCATCTCATTTCTGACCTTTCTTCGTCAAGTGCTCGTTCAAGGTGAGGTTTGCATTTATCTCCCTGCTGGGCTCCCACCTGCTTCTCCATAAGTTCAGACCTAGACATCCTTCTAGTCACAAACCTGACAGACACGGTCAGCTTTTGCATGCACTTTGTTATTTATTGCAATCAGTGGCAGCCTGCAACTTTTTAATAAGTTGGGAAAAGTGAGCAGATTTGAGATATAACCCTCAAACTCTTTCATGTGATCGAGTTCAGATGCTGGAACTGTAACTTGGCATTATTGTCTGCTTCTCTGTTCAGCTGACAGCATAGCAGGTTCCAGCTAATGTTCGTGTCTTTTCCAGTATGTGGACATTACCTGTACGCTGATCAGTCTGAGACATATCCAACGAGGGCCGTATTTTCAGAAGTGTTTTGAACCGAGGAACCCAACCTGAGAACAACAGAAGCTACTGGGGGTTCAAAAAGAGTGATGGTTCCTGTATTCCTTAACCGGGAACTGAGCTACTTTGAAAATCTGATCAAAAACCAAATGCATCCAAAATATCTGTTATTATCTGTTTAGGGTATCACTGCTAAAGATAAGAAACACTCAAAAATTCCAAGGGCTCACCTACACATTAACTTAAGGAAAAATACGATGCATTTAAGCAGCTATCACCAATTCTATTCATTTTTTGGCCACTCTAAAGTATTCAAAACTCCTGAGAAACACACAGAAACAATGAGTGACTTAAGAAATATATGGAACAAGAAGAACCAAGCTCAGCAAAACTAAATTAACTACACAGGAGAAAAGAAAGTAATACAAAGATTGAAGGAAAAAGTAGTAATAAACTATAACATATATAAAGTCAAACATGAGGAAACAAAATTTTGTTTTGAAAGTATTCAGTGTAAATGTGAATGTCTCTTTAAAAACATCAGAAGGAAAGCAAAATCTTGATTAAATAGTGTTAATTAATGATAATGAGTATCTCTCTTCAGGAGGAAAACAACCTACAGTTAAACAATGAAGTTCAATTAGTAGTTACTATCCAAGGTTTATAAATACCATGCTGTCTTGGAAATGCAGATTCATGGATCCCAATCCCTGTTACCCTCAGGTAAATACACAGTAACTGCAGCAAAATTGTGTGGACTCAGACAGCCATAACTGAAGTAGAATTTGGCTGTAATCTGTTACTGGTAATTCCCACTGAGTTGATTATGCTATTTCAAGCTCAATCAATGATGTGCTAAAAGGAAAGTCCCTATAAAAATGTCAGTGCAAACAAAAGGAAAGATTAGGATGATTTTCCCAACACTGATGGAGTTCCTGATGCTCCAGATGCTACTCTGCTAAGCAGCTAAAGACTTCCCTCTGTTACCTATAAAGGCATTTCTGAAGAACAAATATTTTGCCACAAAATTCACTAAATTGCACAAGATCTCTCAACCTGGAAAGTCTGGAAAGTCTCTGTTTTCCTCCAATTTGTTTCAAATCGCACAACGCCTAGGTATAATGCTAGTACTTGGAGGACTGTTTCCAATAGATGTGCTAACTGCATGCTGCGTCTTTGTGCGGCTGCACGCTGCCTGCTGGAAGCGCTGACCTCAAGCTCCAAGGGAAAGTGGTTGAAATAACAGGAGACCGAACCTGAGGGCGCATCTGCAAACTACAGCATCGTGCTCAGCCATCACTGAAGATGGCTGGTGAAAACTGTTCAGCCACAGGAGCAAGGATCTCCATGTGGGGGTTATTTTTTAATTTTGTTTCAGTTTATATTTTACCCATGAGATAAAGTTAAACTCCAAGGCAAGGCAGCAACCTGAGCAACCCAGATAAAACGTCAGCAATAGATTTATGATGGCTAAAAATGGGAAATCTGAATACTTAAAAAATTATTCTGCTCTCTTCCTCAGAATGTCTGTGAAAGTTATCTCTAGCTATAGAGCACCTTTTCTGAACCGCAAGACCTTGGGTGAGAAGATGCACTCTCCCAAGTATCCAAAGTTTTGGATTGCTGGAGGGAGGAGCTTACTGTGAGAAGTGTGTGTTCAGATGTCTCTGGAATCCCCTCGTACCCCCCACACCCTCAGCCATGCTGCTGCCCCCCCAGGGATGTCAGATTTTTTTACTTCTGCTATCACGTTAACTGGTTCCCCAGCTCTGAACTGAATCTCAGTAAGTAGAGATGAGGAGAAGATTTGCTTCGAAAGCACATTCCTGAGCTGAACTGAAACTCTGAAGTAGGCGCATATTTTAAAAACTCCAGATGATTTTTATAGGACTGGGCTGTGAAAAGAGATTACTTGTTTTTGCTGAAAATATTGACCTGCCGCTTATAGCTATTAGAAAGTCTGGCCAATGCTAGCATGGCAGCTACAGGTGATTATACAGTTACCAATGGGTTATTAAATCTCCTCCAAATCAATGCCTCATCTCCCGGAAATGGATTTAAAAAGCTGGGGAGGTACGGAAACACCCAAGGGAATTATAGAAAAACCATCCTATATTTTTTAAAAATCTAATTAACTGTAAAGTAATTTCATTCCACTGAGACCATAATAGCAGAGACATAAGAGAAGGAGCAGTAATTTGCTTTCCTGCCTATTGATTTCTGTAAGGTAACTGGAAGAGGCAGATATTTTTAGTCTATCTTAAAAAAATAGTTTATAAGTAAAGCTTTTTCAGTGCTTAGGGAGAAAATCTAAACAACATTTAAATGTCTTGTTTTGCTGCACACTCTTACTCACACTTCGGAGATTCACCAGTAAGTAGGAGTACATAGTTAATAGCTGTAAAAATGGGCTGGTCTGTGCTTTGGAGTCTTCTTTCTGATCCATCAGGAATATTGACTTTACATCCCGCCCACCTTCCCAGTATTATATTGATGGGAGGTAGCTCTGCAGGCCTAGCAGGTCACCTGCAGAGGGGTTCAGGAGTGCGTTTTGCTGCTCATTGCGCCGTCTTTTCTTTTCAGTTAAACTGTCACTATTTTGCAAGGAACACTGAAAACATCTGCCAGCCTTAGTACCGGTGGGAAGGCCTTTCCACCCTGAGCAGCCGCCTGTCTGTTTGACAGGGATGTTACAGCACCCACACCGCAACCTGTTAGAGAGGAAATTCCAGGAGCACTGAGGCACGTCGTGCGCTGGCCACTGCCGCTGCTGCGGAGGGCTGACACATCCAGTCTCGCAGAGAACGGCTGCCAAGGGGTAGCAGGCTGTTCTGAATTTTACATGAACCTGTCAGTATAGTACATAACGTTACAATTTTGATGCTCCTCAGAGACTTAAATCAGCAGCACATCACCTCATAATTTACTGCAACAATAATATCTTGTCTAATATTAACTAAATTCTGCTCTTATTTATGCCCTGTTGGTTTTGCTTTCAGAACATTTCATACGCATACAACAGGAACATTGTAGCTGTACCCAATTCTGCTCTCAGCAACAGAGCAGCAGCATTGATTTAAACAGTGGTGGTCTGGCTTTCTCCATGCCTAAGGACACGTGTAAAGACAGAAAGTTCAAAAAAGAGAATCCTAGTCTCAAAATAATTACAAAATCCCTATTGATTTCATTCTGGAATTTTAAAGCCAGAAAGAAGATGTGATAATAAAGTGTTAACACAAAAAAGGGTTTAACTTTGGCCAGGGCATCTTTTTCAAGACTTGAACCAGAAACCTGCTGTAGTTTAGGTTTCTTTGTGAAGGCAATGAAAGAATGGGACCGGGTGCTGAACTACTTAAAAGTTAGAGGTGGCTTGACTTTGTGAGGAATGTGGCGTTTCTGAAACACCATGTAATGATGCTTCTAAGAAGGTATTTCATTGACAATCTATTTTGCAGAAACTAGGGAAGTTACTTCTCATTTTACCTGAATTGGGATTACAAACACAATTAAATTAGAAGATTTCTCCAAGTTTTAACCATCTTTCTTTTGGTTTGACCACATCTAGTAGCATATCAGGTCAGCATTTTCTCTTTAAACAAAATGAGCTTTCCAACTCGGTGTCGCAGTATCCTTGGTTGTGCAGTAGCCATGATTCCAGAAGAAAAATTCTGGTTTGGTATTTTAAAAGTCACCTTCTCTCCATTAAATTAATCTGCCAAAGTCTGACTGCTGCAGTTAAACTCACTCCCACAATTTATCACACACACAGCCCCCAAACACACAGAAAGTCTCTCTCACATCCACACTACTCCAGCTGGCTTATTTCTGGCAAGTAAGAGGTTTTCCTTTGCACTTAACTCAGTGTTTTAATTTTAGTTCACTCTCTTTCAAAACCAGAAGTCTACAGTCTCCCTAACCCTAATTTTTGTTCCATCTGCATCTAAACTGCAGGGTAGATATTCATCATTATGATGAAGTGAAGCACTTAAGGAAAAATTCATATCAAAGGTCTTGTTTCTCAGAAGTAAAAGCTAATATGCAGTTTTGGGAGCAACATTACAGTTGCAATCCTGTGCACATAATGCGACTGTTTATCATTGTTGGGCACTTTTGACTGTATGATTCAAGATTTACTTCATAGTTTCAAGACATTTACAAGAAGATAAAGGAGAAAACATTTGGTAAAAGATGATCCCATACGTTATAAATAACGACTTCTGTGGTGTCACCATAAAATATCTTATAATAATGAACCAAGGTGAATAATTCACACGGTTTTCTACTGGCTTGAAAAATTAGATTATTTTTTAGGAGCTAAGTGAACAATAAATTTCACTTCCAGATGAGCAGCACTGCAGATAGTCTCCAACCCTTATGCAAATATCCACGTGAGTAAGGGAAATAATGGCCAACCAAAGTGAACATTGCTATACTCTGCTCATGTATACCATGTCAAAACAATATGACCGTATAAGTTACCGGTAGGGTATGCTTCACCAGTTTAATAATTTTTAAAGGCTTTTTAAATAATTTTCAACTACCCCTAAAACGGTCTGTCAGTTCTGTTAGAATTATAATTACTATTCCAATGACAACTAAAGCGTTAGAGCACTGCAGGCAACTGGTTTGCTCATGTGTTCTAAACTTGTGCTTTAGTTTTCCATAGAGGGTTGTTTTCCTCACGGAGTGGCTGCTGCTCTACGTTGTTCAGTAAATTTGAAGATTTGTTACTGCATTCAGTAGCAAATATATTCTTGCAAAATACACTGTAGGTGCAACTAAATAAAGCAAAAGGCTGAAACTCTCCCTTTTTATTGTCAGCAAGAATGACACGGTATATGGAAAGCTCAGAGGTTAATACACTCATAAAAGTAAAGTTGGCCCCGGTGATTTGGTCTGATGCATTGTCTGCTGGGTCTGTGTAACTCTGTCCAGAAATAAATGCCCTGTTTGCTGGAATAATGACTATTCATATCAGTGTCCTTCTTGTGAATTGTTACATACAGACATCAAGCTGCATATGAATGACAAACTAGGAATCTAAAGAAGGAAAATTCCTGTTTATTTAAATAGCCTTCGTATTTGCCGGATTAAACCCCAGATATGGAAAAGTAGTCTATTTACAATAAAATGAAAGTCTACAAAATTAAAAGAAATCTTTTTTTGAGCAATATCCGTTCATCGTTCAGGAAACTTAATTTCAGCCTGCTGCATTCTAGAATTTTGAGCTTCAGTCTTTAATACTGGAGAAAACCTAATAGTCACTAAGGCAGCCTAAAGTATTTATTAACTTTGGTTCCCTGTCATGCACCCTCCACCCCCTCAGTGTATTCAAAAATTTCCAGTGCACAGGGATGCAGGCTTAGTCCCCATGGGGTATTAAAAATTAGTTATGGGTTAAGCAGATAAAATGCTTTCTAGTAGTGAATAGTTGTTTCAGTCACTACGTACTGGGGGATACAAGGACTAAATCAACACACAAAAGCTGATCTGGGAAGATCAGTTCTTCTGATGCCTCCAAATATCTTGTGCTTGGGTTAGCGCTCAGATCTAACGTGCACCATCCGGCCTGTATTTTAGACATAAAACATATGCCAAACTTTGGTGAAAAGGTGTCGTTTACTACTGAATGATACGGTTAATACGGACATGCAAAGCGAGGCTGCTTTGGGCATTCTGGGATGGGAAATCTATGCAATTCTGCTTTATATATGTCGACCTTTAATCTTTCTTTCAACTGTAGGAGTGATTAGAGCTTGTGTATATCCTCCAGGTAAAGAATCGTACTTCTAGTTTCAGCACTTGATTTCATAGATTTCACCTACCCGCACTGATCGTATCAAAACAACTGTAATGTGTTTTTCAAAGTACAGAACTTGTTTCTAAAACATGCTGGTACAAACACGTGTCCTGTGCTATAGGATTTACAGCAAAATTCCTTTGTCTGTGATGTCACTCTACATCACAGGCGCTACTTTCATGGACTCAATTTATACCACAGCACTGTGAAGAATTAAGAGACAGGCGTCAACACATTTATTACTCTTTTAACCTCTTCCAATATCATAGGGATTACTCTGTGTCCAATTGAAACAACTAAAAAATGGAATTACAGAAAATCACTCAGAGTTTAAACTTGCGTGACAACTA
Source organism: Larus michahellis (assembly GCF_964199755.1). Classification (NCBI taxonomy): domain Eukaryota; kingdom Metazoa; phylum Chordata; class Aves; order Charadriiformes; family Laridae; genus Larus; species Larus michahellis. The sequence goes on from NC_133909.1 coordinate 8,443,817, forward strand.
TACAACTATTCTGTCATGACAGAAAACCCTTTAATACCACTGAGGAAGGGACGTGGAAGATGATTATGGCTAAATCACCAACTGTGGTAGTTTACGTTGGTGGTGCAAAAGCAGGTCTTGGTCACCAACTCTGCATGCCAATTCCATTTTGACATGTAAAAGGGGCTTTTCTATCAGGGAATAAAGGTATTCAATGCTAAATTATTTCAAAGGGTCCTTAGGAATGTGATTCCTCCTTATGGCTTTGGAACATCTCTGCTGTAATCTGGCTGGAGCTGCAGCTGCTCCCAGTGCCCAGGGAGCCAGGTGCAAGACTGCCATCTGCTACAGTGGGGGACAATAGGCTCCTTTGCCTTCTCTTCTCACTAGCACAGAAAACAGGATTTTATTCTTAATACTGAGCTGTTTCCTATGTAGCTGCAAAATATACCTACCTGCCTCTTCATGTTTGAGGTCTGCTTATCTTTGCCTCACAGATTGGCTGGAGGAGGGACAGAGACAATCAGAATTTCACTTGTGCAACCAAGACGCTCATCTCGGTGCATGTAAATCCAGGGCAGCAGCTGAGCTGAGCACAACCCAGGAGGTGTACCACACGCACGGCAGCCTCCAGCAACAGTGAAGCTGTTTAATGACCAACACGTAAAGCTGCACACTATGAGCTCTCAAATTCTGATGTTGCATCAATAACTCTGTCAGTTAAGTAGTATTTGTGTTAATAAGAATACGAGGTAACTGACCGCTGACTTCTCTGAGCTTTGGATGCAAACCCTTTCCATAGGGCCTGCTCAGCATACAACTTTATAAATTCTCCCACTACTGAAGCCCCCATTACTAACGTTTGACTTATAAAATTGTATCCAAGTTTTATTTTGTCTGATAAAAAAGAAGTCTCATTTCCTTGGCACTAGGCAAGAAAAGTTTCCAAGTTTCCTCTGAAAATTAACAGTAAAAGTGGTTTGCTTGAGATAAATTCTCTAGGTCTTGGCTCAGCTACATAAATAATTCCAGGAGAAACAGCTCCCTCCCCCCCGAATCTAACAACATTTGACAGCAGGAAAACAATTCAGTACAAACAGAAGCTTTGCAACTGCCAGGAATGAAATCCTGGCTTCACTGAAGATAAAGAGACTTCTGCCATCGATTTCAGTGAAGCCAAATTTTCTTTCCAGGTCATTTGAATCCATGTCTCACAGCTGGTTGCCCAGGTCTAGAAGCAACACAGAATGGGTTTTGGCAGTCGGATGCTACTAGAACACCCAGCGTCTGCCTGCTACTTTGGCCCGTGCATTTCAGCAAGTCAGAGCCGGTATCACACGGCACCAGGCTGCAGCCTGCCAATGCCGAGAATTTTCCTGTTCAGATGAGGGCTTCTTCAGGTTTACGTGCAGTGCCAATCTGTAGCCGTGGCTGTTTGTGTCTGGAGTCCCAGTACAGTGGCAGCTCATTCTGTTGATGAACGTAGCATCTGGGTGCTGCACAGCTTCTCTAAGGAACCACCCGTTTCCATTATTTAAATAATAGTAAAGGTAAGCATGACTGTTCACAACTTAGGCATAAGAGTGTTCTCTGTGAACACAGTAGGAGATTATAGCCGGCTTTATGTTGAATATTTCTATAATCAGTAAGTGATTTTTCATTATTTTTTTCAGGAGAGAAGTGGTTAGTGTGAACCTAATAAAGTCAGTAAATCTATCACTTTTAGCTCTTTATGGTATTAGAACTGTTAACTAGTTTTACAGATATTAAAACTAAGCTTTTCAGAGGAGCCTGAGGAAGTCAGACATCATTGAACTTCAGGAGGTATTTGACACCCAATTTTTAAAAAAATTAGCTAAAACATGTGAATTTTTGTGACTCAAACATCTTGAGAAATAAGGGCATCTCTCTTATCCTAAAAATAGAATTTTATGATACACTAGAAGCATCCGATTATGAAGCATTAGTGCAGACCCGATAACTTCAGTGGATGTTCTACAAACTGTAAAGGCTATTTCCAACATCGTTGTTTCCCCTGCGATATTTTCTCCTTTTGGACTTCTTTACATCTTATTCACAAACCTTTTTTTCTTACTGATATATTATCCTTCTTCAGCTGAGAAAAACCCACCCTGACCTGTGTGCAGCAAATAACACTAGACCTTTCCAGTCGCTTACAGATGTTCATTGGTTTTCTTTCCCTTGTCATCTTTGCTTGGCATTAAAAACACTCTCCTATTGTTCTGCAACAAAAAGTACATTCAGGATATTCATGCGCACATTGATACTATTTGCCGGAATGTTCGCCTTGTGATTTCCCTATGTAGAATACTATGAGGAATAAAAATAGTTTCAATAGTCTGTAGCCCAAAACCTTAAAAGAGATTTAAGGAAATGTGGGTGGGTACTCAAGCTACTAATGCAAGAGTTGGGAATGACTACGTGTTTTGAATTTTTATGGATTTTTTGTTGCTACCTCTTAAGTTCAGAAGCTGTTTCACATTGTAAAGTGTTCTCTTTTAATTAAGTTAGGACAGGTTTTGTATTTTTTTGAAAACTCTCAGAAAACAGGATTTGGAAAGATTTCTTGAGTTTTCATGTTAGGGAGTTTTATCAAATTATTTTTTTGATAAGCTATTGTGGATGATCTTGCTGAATCACATATTTTCTGGTCCATAGTTTGCAACAAAACCAGCCATTTATTGTAGAAAGAATTTCACGTTTGATATAGTCAGATTCAGTGCTTCTGTGGTCCTTCTTCTTCTCATTCACTCTTTTGCCTACAATTTCTCTTTCGACCTGTTTAGATCTGAATTAATAAGCATAAAAAGAAAGAAAACAGAAAAGCACCTTGTCCATATCTGCAGTTACTGCTTACAGCTTAGCTTTGGCTGCCAAAAACATCAGATGCTGCTGGAGAGTCCTTGAAATCCATTAGGATTTCTGCAACTGTTACTGAGTTTAGATGAGTTTAGACACTGGAGCGATAGGTGGCTGCAGAGCTACAAATAGAGTACTGTGCCACGAGAATTGCTTCTGTTCGTTTAGCCATCATTGACTCCAGATTCGGACATGCAAGGGAGCAAGCTATTCAGCTGCCATTGAATTTTGACTAAAAAATGGTACCCAGCTCCACTAGGGACTTCTGACCTAACTCAGCCTAAATTGTTAGGACCAAGGCCAATGAGCGGTCAACGATGTGTCAGCTGCTCTGGAATCTCTAAGCTCCTCTCGGAATCCTCAAGTACATTTTAATGTACTCTTTAACATGGATCTGGAATCAGCTGCCTTTATTTACTGAGCTCCCTGAAGGAATTTGTGAATGAACTACATTAAGAAGCTGCTGATGCCTTGTGGGAAATCTCTGAAACACATTTTGTTTGGAATCGATTCTTTATGTGCCCTGTAGCATATTTTCTCTGTCTCTTTTCTTTTGCACTGGAATCCTTATGAGAAAAGTTGTTGCCTTTTCTGGGGCAAGATTTCCATTACCATCTCATCTCAGACTGAATTTCCATGTTTAAGTGTATGCTGTTTGAAGCAGCAATTAATGCAAACTCTATTCCCCAGAAAGAAGAGGTTGGGATTTTTTCTCAGGGAGGATGAACAGAAAATGAGAGAGAGGTTTGCATTTGCTCAAAAGTTCTGTTAGCTTGTCTGATGAGGGTGCAAGAAAGACATAAGAGAACGAGGAGAAACCTGTTCCCTGACTTGTAGATCCAAGCTAAGAAATATCTAAACAGGTCTTTTGGTACTACTCGGGATGACCTGACAGCGTTTGAAAGTAAGGCTGGATACTGCAATATTGAAGTATGACAATTAAAGTGGCATAATTTAATTTATTTTAGTTTTTTACAAGATGGATAGCATAGCACAGTAAGTGCATTAGACATTTTGGGATTCTACCATCTCACTGTCATCTCAGTTTGTCAGCAAAACAGTACTTTAATAAGAATGTGCCAAGAATATTGAATGGGATCCAGGACTACAACTGCATTTTTCCTCTTTCATGTAACTAGAAATGCTACAGATATGACCAGAAAAGCTACGTCTTCAATTACACATAAGCAAGCGTATTTTCTTTTGATTATATTTTGAATTACTGCCAGAAAATATTAGTCCTCCTCAGTGTAAGGTGGCAGAGGAATCCAGTGCACACAGCGGTGTTTATGCGTTGTTGTAAGAGAGAAGAAGCTGGTTTGACAGTCCCAGGCCTGGCCAGCTCTCCAGAAGCGCTGCTCAGGAAAACTAAATCGTTCATGTTGTAGTTAAAGTTGGTACAGAGCCAGTAAGATACACTTAAATCTGGGCTAAACCCTTACCACTTAAAATTGCATTTTCAGAGGTGGAAAGGCATTATAATGAGTATAAAGTGACATAGAGGACTATGACTTCTTAAATTTTTGTTTTTAAGGGTAACAGAGACCATTGAATAAAATAATAGCAACTGCATTACAAAGTTAGACATGCGCATATATTTCTGAAAATGAAATTTTAAAGCTGAAAGAGAATCTTCCCTCGCACAAAATACACAAAAGAATAATGATAATTTTTTAATGACGGAAATTATATTTTAGGATTAAATTCCACTCTTAAATAAAGCTAGATAATGCCAGTGATTTGGGACTGTGTGTAATTAAAAGGAAAAAGATCTTCTTCGCCTTCACTGATGGTTATTAGAGCAAATCCCAGGCGGTAGCAAGAGTAACAGCATTTGTCTCTTTGTAACTGAGAAGTCTAATAAAGAACCGGTTTATCCTGTATTTACTACAGGGTTTCATAAAGCTGAAATGAAATCTCTAGTAGCTTTATGTTTGTTCCAAAAAACCCACATGATATTTAAAGGTGTGTTACTAGGCCTAAGCTGCTTCTGTTGCCTAATGCTGTACAATAGCTCCCATTGGAGCTACTATTGAAATAAGATGATTTTCTAAAATAAAGGAAGAAAAAATGCATAAAGAACATGAAAGCATATGAAGCTAAACAGTTCCTATTGTTGGAGTAATACCTGTATAGGTGATTACGCAAGCAGTTAAAGATTTATGCCTTCATTTTGAAGTTGCTCAGTACCTTAAGTGTTACTTTGTGTTTAATAATGAACGACTAAAGCCATTGGGGGACCTATTTGCACAGCTACTGTAGTGATTTTTACCCCATCCTGGTTTTATAAGGAACTTCAGTGTTGGGAGCGCATGCTGTTCAGACAGACTGGAGTATAGCAGTGCCAAGTTCAGAAAATTATTTTCCAAAAGCTACATACAATCCCTTTTTAACCCGTGATTTCAGTTTTCACTGAGCACTTATGCTGAAAATATTTACTGTTTTCAAACCGTTACATTGCAAAAGTGTAAATGACAATTTTGAATCATTCATTTGCAATTAATTCAAGCAAAGGTTAATAGGCTCCAGTGACCATAAATATTAATTTTATTTATACATATATGTCAGAGCCTTTCCAGAACATGGCAAGTGCAAGCACCTCATCACCTATAATCAACATTCAAGAATAAAATCAAGCACTCCGCTGGTACCGAGAATGTACTAACAACTTAATCTTTAAAAATATTTTTTTCATAGAATCACAGAATGGTTTGGATTGGAAGGGACCTTAAAGATGACCTAGTTCCAACCCCCCTGCCCTGGGCAGGGACACCTCCCACTAGGGTTGCTTAAAGCCCCATCCAGCCTGTCCTTAATTTTTCATTAATAGAAAGGCAGATTGCAGAAAAAAAAATACAGATGCAAAATTTGCGTAACAAAAAAGATTGTAAAGAAGACAGATTAAATACCACCTTTGGTTTAAGTGCACAAAGGGAATGAAGAGTGCGAGAGAGGGAAGAGTGGAAGCAGGATGAACTGAGTTGCAGTTCCAGCCACCCGAGGATTGCTCTGCACTGCCTGTGGCTGCCCCTGTATCTTTAGAATCATGGAATAGTTTGGGTTGGAAGGGACCTTTAAAGGTCATCTAGTCCAACCCCCCCTGCAATGACCCAGGAACATCTTCAACTAGGGCAGGTTGCTCAAAGCCCCATCCCACCTGACCTGGAATGTCTCTAGGGATGGAGCATTCACCACCTCTCTGGGCAACCTTTTCCAGTGTTTCACCCCTCTCAGCGAAAAAAAATTCTTCCTTATATCTAGTCTAAATCTTCCCTCTTTAAAGCCATTACCCCATGTCATATCGCAACAAGCCCTGCTAAAAAGTTTGTCCCCAACCTTCTTGTAGGCCTCCTTGAAGTACTGGAAGGCTGCTATAAGGTCTCCCCGGAGACTTCTCTTCTCCAGGATGAACAATCCCAACTGTCTCAGCTCCAGCCCTCTGGTCATCTTTGTGGCCTCCTCTGGACCTGCTCCAACAGGCCTGTGCTGTGACTGGTATGCTCAAATTTTGTCCCGCTTTCACCAGTATGAGTTAGCTGAAGCTTCTCTGTCTGAGCTGAGAATGTCTCTCCGTTTCCTACGTGACTACTACCGCACAGCTGAGAACCAGAAGTGCTGCCTGGTTCAGTGGCTAACTGAACAAACTTTATAACTCTGGACAAGCCCAAACGTCAGGCAAATCCAAAAATTATATTACATTTTGATACCTTCCTCCCCTCTCTGGAAGTTGCAGTTAACAAGATAGACTGGTGAAGATCTCCCTTTGCGTGAACAGCGGTTGCTTCATACTGCTTATAATTATTTTGAAACAAATTAAAACTTTGGCAGTGCTGTCCTACAATGTGGGCGTTTCCTTTTCTCCATTGACATTACTCCAGATTTTCAGAATTGAAGTGTAAAAGTTTTTAGAAATGTTTTAATGATTTTGAAAAAAAGCTTCTTTCTCAAAAATACCTGGGAGGTACACGCAGCCAGGGCTGATGAGCTTCCCAAAAATTGCTAAGTACCTGTTTGTGGTTTTATTACTTATGTCTTACTTTGATAAGCACATCAGACTGTTATCAGGCAAATCCTCCAGTATCCTGACTTTCTGGTGGCTCCAAACTGCACATACAGTGGAACACACTCAAGATCGACAGAAGTGCACTAAACTGAGAAAAATTACACCCGCAATTATTTCTGTCCATTCAGTCTGCTGTTTACTACCTTTTGATGTGATTCATGCTTTTATTTTGGTTTTACATCTTTGGCTATATTCTTTTTCATGACTGATTTAGTCTTCTGTTCTAGAAAGCTATAATGGCAACATGAAGTTTATACAAAACTACACACAATGAGAAGCCAGAAACGTGAGGCTAGAAAGAAAACAAATTACCATCTCAGTTTTGATTCCTGAATATTACCTTCAGTTAGAAGCACTAAGGCAAGATATGATTGGCTTATATTTTTTAAGTAACTGTCTTGGAGATGGTCTTTGCAGAAGAATAGTTTGCAATTTTTTTACTGATTATTTATGATAAATGTTTAGCGACTTTTATCTCAGCAGGAAACTCACTCTAACAGTTATTGTAGCACAATGTAAAATAATATTACAGTTGGCTGACATTAATTTATCTTGATTATTCTAATGATTTTATATTTTTATTGGTGCACTGGCTTGCAAAAAAAAGCAGTATAATTTAATTTTTACCATCATACGTGGAGAAATCACTGGAGGCATTAAAATGATGAAAGAAGAGTTATGCTAATACCACAAAAAAGGATGCAAAAATGATTTATGTTACTTTCTTCTCCTATTTGCAGTTCATTAAGTCACTGTCTTCTTGTAATGGCCAAGTGAAAATTAAAGTACTTCAGAGAAGAACTTTAGGTTCAAGCATCATTAGAGGAAGAGAAATAGGTTCTTTGATGAACTTGACTGCAGAAATCTATAGAGCACAACTTAATCAGACTGCACATTGATCTTTGATGCTAGAAGGCAGACCTGAGATTGAACAAATCTTTTTAATGCATATTTTTCCTTTAAAAAGTAGCATATGATGCATTAAAATGATTTATATTTAATATACTTCAAGTTTATAAGGTATAAGGGTACACTACGCTTTCTATTTTACTCACTGCAAACTGAAATATAGAAAAAACAGGTACCTATAAGGTTATATATTTCCTTACGCATTCTATATTACGTAGGATCTATGACTCTGGGAAATGGCATATTGTTTCTTAACTAATGAACTCCCAATTCACTCAAAATGTGTAATTTACGTTCCTTTGAAACTCGAACCATGAGTTACAGTTAGTAGATCACTGTAGATGGTAAAAAATATCTTGAACCTATTTGCTGTCTCTCCCCTAAGAAGATTTTTTTTAACAAATTAATTAGATAGTAGATTGAATCCAACTCAGATATTTGGAATGCCTCTGACTTTGTAAGGTTACTGCAAGGCTGTGATCCACAGAATTTGGTCCACTGGAACGCAACACTGCAGTGGAGTGTAGTAGTGATTCTGCTCCAGCAACTCCTATTAGTGTTCAGGAGAAAAATGCCTAACTCCTAAATTCCAAAAGGAATACAGAAGGTTAGAATGGGAATCTAAAAGGTTTAAAGGTTTTTTCCCTTATTGAAATAACCAAGATTAATATCTCTTCTCTTTCTAAAATGATCATAAAACTTTTTGTGATAAGGTCATAGCATATGCCCTATACTTAACACTTGATAGTAACTCACAGGTTTATATATGCTTTCTTCCAGAAAGACCCCGTAGTACTATTCGTATCTAAAGAAGTGATATTCTAGGGCCGTATTTCACATCTTCCGCTTGTTTGTTCCACTTATAAAAATAAGATGTGCTAACCCAGCAATAACCAATTTTAACATGTTTAAATGTCTTTTCAAGTTCAGGGGTTAACCCACATTGAAAATCTTGTCGCTATTCCAGTTCACTATATTTTTTTGATATTTGGTTTCAGTGCAGATATGGAAGTTGGAGCCAAATGCGTTGCTCCTGTGCATCACTATGAAACTGCTGTATCAGGACAGGATGGAGCTTTCTGAGACTCCAGAAGTTTGTTCCAATTATGTGTCACGCTCAAGAATCTTCCTTGAGTTGTCATCTCAGAGGAAAAACCCTCCAGTACTTCAAGTAATTTTTAAGGGATATTCTTCCTTTCCTCCCATGAAAGTGTTATTGCTGGCCAGATAAAAACACGGGAAATTAAATAACCGCTTCTAAAATTACCAACTCCTTTTTCACTTTGAGCTGCTCCAGTTCCCCCTACTTTATTTGCTGCTGAACATGTCTATTTGACAGAGCAATCCCTTCTCAGCGTAAACCAATACTGTCTCGGCAACAAAGCTGTCAGGTATTAAATATAGGATGATGGAGATAATTTTTAATCAGGCTAATGTGCTTTAATTACTATAAATTAGATTTTATTTCTCTAAGTAAGCAAATGATATTATTTGGGCTATATAAACATGAACTCTTTATACAGTCCAAGTCATTTAGAAAACAGATATATATTTTCAATGTGCCAGTAATTTATGCACTGAGTAGCATTTTTCTGAGAAAATCAGTCTTACAAACTCCATAAAATTGAATTTAATGCTCATCAATACCAAGCCTCCTAAAATCATAAAGAAATAAAGATCAAGCGTGAAAAAATAGCAAAAGTGACCTACTCTGATATGAAAAGTTCAGTTCTTAAACCAGTAAGCGCTGCCTGGGAACCACCCCTCTCCTGTGTTTGCGGTGGATTAGGTACCCGTAGCAGCACCCTACCAGCACGTACTGCACTTCCATTCCCTTGGCTGGATCTTTGCACCAGTGCAACCTCTTTAATTTTATCTGAGTTCAGAAAATGCACTCCACAGGACACATTTTTCTGCCAGTGAAGCCACGTTTAATGAGCAAAGTGGTTTTATCTAGAATCATCTCAACAGCTGCAATTTCAGACAACGTGAAAACACTTTGCAAATGGCATTACTGACCCGCCAGTGACACATTTTACCCAGAAATATATACACTGAGTCTTTTTTCCCAAATTAGATGTTGAAAATAGATTTTTTTTTTCAATATGGGTATCCAGAGCTTTCCCAAATATAAATGTAACTAAGTCTGCCCTTAATTTCAAGCTACGGGGCACATAATAGACACAAAACACAAATCCGATGCGTGATGGGTTTGTGTGACAAGAGGCATAAAACCCCCACCTTATCACAGTTTAATACAGAAATCAAATTGAAAGGTTTCATATCTAGATAATGTGAAATCTTGACCTGTGGCAAGCAAGATTTTGTTTCCTAGCTAAAGTAATGATAAGTCTAGGTTTCAGACACTCTGTTTCATTTTGTATATGAAAAGAACAGATAAGCACTCTGAAGGTACAGAAAAAAGGATGCCCCAGCAGCTTTCCTAACTGTTCAAGACTGTTCTGGACATACATATATTTGGCATTGTATATTGTTAACCCAACCTTTGGAATACAAGTAGGATAGGAGCAGAGAAGACTTTAAAGCTCTTACATCATTTAAAAACAAACGTGTAAAATAAAAGTGGAGAGATGGACACAAAATGATTTATAAACTGAGAAATGACCCTTAAGTTGCTTAATTTTTGCCTGGATTGTGCTAATCAGTAGTGCTGTCCTTGACTCCCATCTCTCCCTTACCTCCCCTCTTGGCTTGTGGGAATAAAATAGATTATATGAAAACCACTCCATTTACAGCAAGTCTAAGGAAAACTTTTCCTATTTGCTTCGTAAGTTGTCCCAGATTTAGTGAGTTTCCAAGAGGCAGCACCGGTTAGCTGAGACACTGAAGTATAGCAGGTTTAGGAGCGCTGCTATTAAGAGATTGTATGGATGGTCTTTGCCTTTGGTGGGTGTTGGCATCCTTGGTACTATTGTTGGTAGTTGGACTAGAGAAACTGAGTTAGCTGCCATCACCCTGCTACTGAGGTGAACGCAAAAAGGAAGTATTCAGGAGGCCCAAAAAGAAAACCTGGTAAACTGAATGTACTTTCTTATTTTTACTTTTGCAAAGATGCATGGAGGAGTATCTAGAGTATTTAATATTCAGGCAGAAGAGCATATGAAATCAACAGATAGATTGTAAATGTATATCATGGACCTCTTGTATGCTCTCTATCAAGTATGTTCAAATATTAAACCCTTCACTATCTTGGGAGAACTATATCTCTGCCTTACAAGCCCTCTCTATGACTCTATTTCACTGCTCTCAGGGACAATGACAAAGCTTTCTGCTATCCTTCTCCCTCCTTCCATCACGGTCTGTTGGTATCTTTCTGTAACATTTAGACTACTGTTTTGTTAACAGATTTTCTGCCTATTATTCACGATCAACTGAATTTGAAAGAATACAATATTTGTATTGCATAATAAAAGAGAGGATAATTTTTTATAGGTTTTATATGTTAGGTAATCAGCTTCACAGATGATCAAAGATTAACTTTAAATGGATGCTGCTAAGAAAGATCTTCAGTCTTAAATCAGCTTTTCTGCTTTAAACCTTTCTCTTTAATCCTCAGCTTCAAGTAATTTTATAAATAGATAAAATTGGAAAATCTTTTAAACTACAGAAGTATAATATAATCAGATGAGCCTCAATGCTATCTTTTCTTTACTTGAGATAACTATAAGAAAACATAGGTTTTCTTCTTACAAGCTGCAGTGTATATCAGCAATCATATAGAATTATTAATAAAACCTGGATCATTTTAAAAAACAAACTAAATCAACATAAGTCCTTTCCCCCAGTTACATAATATTTCAGAGCTGTTTCTATGTCAGGATTTAAAACCAGGCTCTATAGTAAGACCAGCACCTACCAGCAGACGTGTGTGGCTCAGGGAGTCATTTCAGCCCCCACGCCGGGCTGCACGGAGCACGACTCCTGGGTTTGTAACCGCTCGGGCCCTTTGGGGGACCCTCGGGCTGGAGGGTGGCACAGCAAAGAGAACCAGCTCCAACAACTCTCTCGCATGCAGCCTAGATCTTCTGTGGTTGCAGAAATATCAGCCAAATGAAGGCAAAAAGATCTTTTTTTTTCTGAGAAAACAGTTCGTCTCGTTTGTTTATTTCAGTTTATTCAGATATTAGGGCCCAGAGTCATCTCGTCTTATTTTTGCTATTTAATACCTAATTATCTTGTTTTAAACTAATAGTCTTGTCTACCAGTATACTCAGGGGAGAGCGAAGGGTGCCTACAGAGCATAATTCATTCACCTCTTTGATGGCTATGTTAGAGTAGGATGAATTCCTTCTGGAAAGGCCCATCTCTCTGCACTGATGTAGCCTAACTGAAACTCGATGGTTACAGTTACAGGAGATGAATCCCACTTTAGCAGTCAGATCACTAACTCAGTTGTACTAGCATAAACCTGGAGTACTTTGAACTGTGTTGCTCAGTTTATGCTGTGTGACCCAAGACAATCCAAACCTTAGTACGCTTCAATCAACTTGAAATATACAGCTTACTAAGAAAATTTAAGACCACTTTTGATATGAAAACATTTCCTGAGATTCTTGCCAAGTTGTGCAGTTTCGTATTCACAATAATGAATAATAACAGCAATAATAGTAAAATGCTATCACTACTGCAAAAAACCCCCAACATATAAAATGAGAGAAACTGTAAGAAGTGTTGTTAAGTAAAAAAAAGTAAGCAGGATTTGGAAAATATTTTATGCAAGTTTTAATAACTTTTAGCTTTGCTGACAGCAGGGTAAGTAATAGGTAAACAGTTTTCACAATAAAATGTGGTCTTTAAAACTACAGTATTCTTGTATATTGCACTAGTAGACCTGATTTTACTGATATTTAAATTGGGTTTGCAGTGATATCAGTCCACTAGTTTCAATGCAGTTACTCCTGATTTGTATGAGTGTAAGTGAGAATACAATCCTACGCTCTTCTTTGTTTTGACAGTATGCATATATTTCCATGCAATTTAAATAATCGTATCCCCTTTCCTGCTTATGTATTGGTCACATCTCATGAAGTCGGTGAATACTTCACAACTCCAGTAAACACTAGAAAAGGCATTTAGAAGAAAAACTACACGTAATCATGAAAAAGACAGAGCATAAAAAACCGCCAGAGCTGCAGGGCAGCAGTAATATTCACACACAAACTCTACATCTGTATTCAGCAATAAAAATAAAACCAGATAGAAACTGTCACATCCTGTGCTATATAAGCTAGACCTGCAAAAAGCAGACTTGAAAGAAATGCAGATAGATGGTAATAAACTGGTTTTGGAATGTCATTAATAAAACCAAAAATTGCTCTGAAAAATGCTATAGAGCCCACTTAAATATTTTAGGTTAAAGCATTCAAGATGGATGTTACAAGACTTATGTTACTAGGAAGAATGAATAAAGTAGGGTTGAGAGAAATTTCTGGTGAAAAATAACTGCATTCTGTTGTGTGTAACGGACACTGACATGTACCAGCACATTTATGAAGACTGCTCCTCTTGCAGCAACCATTGGTTGGTACAGTGAGAGAGCAACTAATTATTTTAACTGGATATTTTCAGTTACAGCAACAATGACAAGGAAAGCAAAGGAACAGGGGCTTCCTGTCAAGGCCATAGTGACTTTCGTATTCTCTCCAAGTGCTTTGGGAACATTAGGAAAAAAGATCAGTTTGCAAGGCTTCTTCAGGATGGTTCCTCATAGAACACTTTGTCCAGCTCAGTTTTGAGACTCACAAGTAAGAAGAGCACGTACTGTTTCACATGGGAGACTCCTTCACAGTCTAGTAGCTCTCACTGTTGGAAAGTTTTTCCTCGTATTCAGCTTCAATTTTCTATTAATTTCTTCCCATAACTCTAGTTATACGGTACTTATGGCTCAGCAGTGTAATCCAGGATCACAGTCTTGGTCTTTCCTTTTACAATTTTACTGCCTTTTTATAATTAACAACCTGCAAAATTCTCTAAGGACACACTCAAGTTACCTATCGGAAAAGCAAAGACATTTCAATGCCTTGGGATTGTTACCTGAGGCAAGATAACCTCTTATATATTACTCCTCTGAGTAAGGATACACTGATAGTCACAGGATCTGCTACCCTGCCTCTGTAACTCTGCCCATGGGCAGCATGAATTTTTTGTAATAATACACCTCCAGGGCTAAATTGGACCCTGGTTCCCTTTTTCAGAATTGTGGGTGAATATCACAGAAACAAAGCCACTGAGCAGCAGTACTGGGAGCTATTGGGATGGTTCAGAGCAGGCAAGTAACATTTAATTTGACTTAAACCCAAATCAGCATTTGAATCAAACTCAGGTGCTCAGAAAGTTTTAAGTCCTCCCTTCGTGGCTTTTAATGTGGGCGTTTTTCTTTACCTTGTAGCACCCATCTAGTGTCAACAGATGCAATCCACAGAAACAATAAAGGTGCTATGGCAGCCAGTTTAATTTATTACTGGTGTTTGAATCTCATCTTGATGGTGCAGAATAGGTTGGACTGTAAGGAAATAGCAACAAAAGCAGAGTGGTGGTAATTATTCATTCTGCTGGCAAGGTATAGAAGTCAGCCATTAAAAATGAACAAAGCTGTGAAGATTCTTTTGCAAAACTAATAAGTTTTTCTGAAGTTCTGCATTATCAGGAATAAATTTACACCAGCTGGTTTCTCTGGTGACTAAGCAATTCTACGCCATGTCACATTTGTCTTGCTGACCCTTTACACACCGCTCCCATTCTTATCCTTTCCTTGAACAACAAAGTATTCCTTAATAGACTCCTAGATTAATTATTAATGCTAGTGTTTATATTAGTAAATAAGAATGGAAATCTGGTTTCCTCTTTTCAGACCTAATATTTTTAGCCTAACACTAAACCTGTGGTACTCTAGCACTTTATGCATTAAAGTTTAATATGGTTCCAATGCATGTTTCAAGCATTCTTTACTCAGCCATACTAAAAAGCAAATAAGACAACTAAGTTAAAAAAAAGCCACATAAAAATCCAGTTCTTTTTAAACTAAAAGCAGAGGAAAACGTCAGTGAAGATGAGCTACACTGTTTGCTTATTAAAGCTAGATAGAGTTTCATTTTAATCCACTTAGACTTTGGCCCATTTGATTCGGATTATTTGGTTTGGGGCCAATTTCTAACTCATGGTAGAAGCCTGAAAGAGAAAACTCTACAGATCCATCCAGACAAAATATTGTCACTCCACTTTCCAAACTCCTAACCCGTGTGCTTCATCAGCAGTTTATTTCCTACTGAATCTTCTCAGCACTGCAGTTATTCTCCACTGTAAACCTTTATTGCCAGGTTTGAGGATATCAGCCCATCAAGCCGAAGTCCCAAGCAGGGCTCCCCTCCCAGCCTGCGCTCACTCCTACTGAGGCATCTCCTTCCCTTTCCCATTCCCTCCCAGAAAAGCACTGCCATCAACGCTCTTCAAGGCAATAAACAGTATTATTGCTTTGATGCTTATATTTTACAACTCAGTGGAGCAGGTGCAACCTAGAAACAATGCTGCTTTATCTTGGGAAGTTATAGTGCTTGCTGGTTTTCAGTTTTGTTATCTCAACTAATTTGCTTCAAAGATGCAGGATGAAACAGAAGGAGCAGGCAGAGCTGAGAAATGTTTGACTCTATTTTAACCCTCCTAAGACGGTAGATTACCCCAGTTTAGGAATTTCTGAGACAGATCCAAGATGAGTATCTCAAAAGGTCCTACTATCAAAAATCCAATCATTCATAAAGTTTCAGGTTCAAAAGAGATTAAACGACAGGCCCTGAGTTCATTACTTCTGAGAGGGAATTGGGGAAAATCATGTGAAAACAGTTTGGGATGGCTTTTTCTCACGTATTTCCCTCTTTTAGCCATGACTCCAGAAGAGACAATGTGACCCTTAGCTTTTATTCAGCCTTCCCAGCATACGTTTGGGTTGTTTCCAGGGGAGAACCCTCCCAGAAGATCAAGCTGAAACTTCTAGGTGTTCCTTTTCTTTATCTTAAGAGAAGTTACGAAATTAAATTAGGACAAGAAACAGCATATCTAAGGAGCCTGACTGAATGAGTACTTGCAAAGACTGCCCAAACATTGCTGTCCTTCTGTAAATCTCCATTACACAATCCTCGAACCTTTTTTTAATTTTTGATGATGTGCCTGTGGTCTCCACAAAGCAGCTGCTCACTATTTGTGTTTCTCTTGTGTCTAGGGACTGCTAACATAGATTGGGCATCACCGCTATTGAGCCAGGTGCTATGAAATATGTAAAGCTATTTCCCAAAGAGACTGCTTCCATTATCTTTTTTTTTTTTTAAACGACTGTTAAAATCCTTCCTGTAGCTGTCTGCCATCTCAGCTTACTCTGGAAATGCATTTCTCAAACTGATGCTTGAGAGTGCTTTAAGGAATGCTGGCAGCGTACAGATGAGCACAAAGCACACAGTAGACAAAGGCCACAGAATTGAAAATTGTACTTTTACTTCTAGTAGTATAAATCTGGAGTAATCTTAATGTTTTTACTGGATGCACCAATGTGTATGTGATTTGACCCTCTAGTGCTTTTGCTCGGCTCCCTTTTCCTTCATCAGCCCAGACTCTGGTATCAACAATACTGCTAATGAGACTATTGTATTTCAGCACTGCAAAAACTGATATCACGATTAAGTTCAACTTTGTTTTTTTTTTTAATGGCTTTTTATTTTGGGTAGTCTGTTTTTATTTTGGATGGGTTTTTATTTTGGATACTTATTTTGGATATTTTCTATATATTTTGTATGTATACAGAAGCTATACCTACACGAATGCACAGGAGACCATCCCAACATAAATATAAAATGAAAAATAACCTTGGTAAGAACAGACTAGCTTTCTGAGGAAGCAGTGATAAAGAAAATACATATAAATGATGCTATGGGCAAATACATGGCTAAATATATGCAGCTTTTCAAACCAATTATTAGAAATGCAGGCTTCCTTTGTAAATACCTGCTTGCATATTTGAAGAACATATTACAAAGAGTCTGATGCAAGTTTAGATGAAACTGGAAGGGCTACAAGGGAATAAGAGTTCACACAGGCAACATATATCCAACTCCATTGAGGAAAAAATTATTTGCATAGCAGGCCACTGGATAAATCAGACTGTTGACATTTTTGTGTGCAGAATTCCAATTAATTCTGCTCTTCGTGGAGGAAATAGTTGTTTTTAAAAGAGGCCAAAATAAGAATATTCAGCTGATGCCTAAGTGCCAAGAGCATGGCAAAACCAAGGATGGTACACCCATGGCTTCAGCTCAACCGTACCCCTCCAGACCAAGGCAGCTGGGAAGTTTTGTGGTGCTAAACTTTTATCGTGGTATTTTTTCTTTTTTCAACTCACCTCTGAAAAGTTCCCGACAATTTTGATTTCTCTCCTTTCTTTCTCTTTGGTTTTTTTTTTTGTGGGTTTTTTTTCCCCCCTCCCATCATCACTTGTAATGTGGCAGCTGCGTAGCATGTAAAGTCATGGGTTTACTTCTCTTGATTTTTCCATAGGTCTGTGAGGACAAATCTGCTCAAGAAGGCAGTGATTTGCCACTGCTGTCTCAGTGGCATGCCCTTGGCCTTTGGGCTATTACAGTGGTGTCTCTCTTTTCCCACATAAATATGAGAAACTGTATTGGCTTGCTTGGATTATGAGGAGCTGATCATGCAGGTAAAAAAGGATCCTTTCATGAGGATGGTTCTTATAGTTGATTACAATGGGCTCAGCTGCTATGGCAAGATGTCTGAAGAAGTACTTGAGAAGAGAGTGGTAGTAAGAAATGTATCTTCAGTGGCTCTCTATTCAGGTGGGAAATGTGCTATTAGCACTAGACTCTTCTGTATTGCATTACATTCTCAGATGTGAGACCAGGTAATTTCCGATGTGAACACAGGGACCGAGAACTGGATGCAAGGTTTACAATGGATTATTCTCACTAACTTATTTACCAGTACCTGTGGTGGTCTCGTCTGGCAGTAGGAAGTTACATGCCCCTTAGGTGGCTGAACATGATTACAGATCAGCAGTTGTCTTCCTGTTCTCAAAACGAATGGAGACAAGGGTGAGCCTCTTACTCGTAAACTGTTGGTGCTGGGTCTGTAAACTTCACTGAAAATGGATGAAATGAAGGAAAAAAAGGACAACCGTTTGGCAGATGGGTTTTCCCTTGAGCTTCTCCTGATGTTTCTTCACACAGCAGATGAAGATGCAGCCCCAATGAAGCCTGAATGATGGGTAAAGGGCAGATAACAGTCCCCTTTTCCCAAATCCATCTGTCTACTGCTGCTTTTCCACAATTTCCCCTCTATTTTTCACAAGACTTCCTTTATATTTTCCTGCTTTCAAGGCCAGAATTCTAAAAACTGAATTGCTGATTCAGGAATAGTTTGCCTTTTGCAGATTTGTATCGTGTCTTTAACTTTGATCCAAGACAAAGACAGCAGAAACAGCCCGCGCAGTGAATGTTTCATGTGTATTTCACTGCACCTGGCAAAGGGGCAACACTTTTAAGCGCTGAAGTGATTTTGGATTTCATAATGACAGCTTCCTGCAAAGGCTGCAAACAAGCGCAGGTGGAGCAGGGTACATATACAAAAGTTGTACAGAAGACTACTCTGCTAGTCAAACTTCTGCCTTGAGAGATGGCTGCAAATGCTCAGAGTACAGATCTCCACACAGGCAGCAGACCCCTTCCATCAGGCACTCGTTCTTCTGTCAGTGTGCGTGGCCACTTAAAAAAGCTTTCTCTGTATTTATCTGAAAACCCATTCTGTGTTTCCTGTTTGTCTGCATTTCCCTGCACTAGATCTGTTCTCTATATTTCTTTATAACCATCTCATATGAAATATAAACGCTACCTTGACATTCTCCTCTTTCTTTTATGGTTCCACTTTCTCTAGTCTGGAACATGTCCCTTCTTGAACAACGTATTTATTACTGACATAGCTTTCACCGGATTTAATACAGAAAACTTCATATCTGTCTTGTTATGAGATCACAGTAACAGCATGGCTATTTTTAAAATGGGATGAAGTGGATACGTGGGAACGTGCATCAGGTTCACCAATTTTAAACTGGAATATTAGGGAAAAGTATGAAAAGGACAGAATATACTGTTCTAGAAATGCCTGTAGTTCCAAGAAGGCACATCTGCAACTATCTCTCTGATTAGCTAATCAGTCAATTGTCTACCAAAAAGAAGTTGAGCATAGAACAATCTAGTCAGTGGTAGGCTGAACAGAGAAGTGGAACAGGTTCTTATGGGAATACTCTAAAAACACAGATTTCTGGCATTCAAGACAGCTGCGAGAGAATAGGTTTGGTTTGTGAATGTTCAACAAAGCTGAAGTCTGTCAGCTCAGTGATACGGCATGTTTAGCCCAAGCCCTTCTAAACGTACCTGCACTGGGAATTTTTTAGTATTGTATTAATTCAATGAACAATGTAAACTTACAGTGTCAGAGTAAAACTCTAGCTATATACCCCTGGATTTGCATCAGAAAATCTCTATACATTAGGGATTTCAAATAGGCTTAACTCATGTAATGTTTTTTGGGTTTTTTTTTTCTAATTAGACATGTATGGACTGTATTTTAAACAGTTCTTCCCTCAATTTTAGAGATGTGAAATGGTTCCAACTCATTATGAGCCTGAAGTACGGTCAGCATACTTTCCATTTCTGAATGAAGTACTGTCCAGAAATATCCCACAGTGTCTTTTGAAATATTTACACTCTCTTGACAGCACAACTATTGATTTCTTAATCCTGCTAAAAAGAGGGTAGTGGCACAAAAGGCATGATGGCATGATATGTGGAAACACAAGTCAGCAAAGCTGCTTAGTTTGTGTCAAACTATCTGTGGATATATTGCAGGAAAATTTCAGTGCTACTGAAAGTCTGTGATACTGACAAATAATTCATTTGACTGAACTGTATTCATAGCTAACTAACCATAGCTAACTGGGTCATGTCCTGGTATTTCATTACTCATTTGCAAAATTCATTGAAATAAACACAATAATCTGTATAAGGAAGAAAAAGGTGGTTTGGACCTTATATACATCATTAATCTTCCGCAAATCAAAATGTGCTAGAGTTAATTGAGTTTATATTAACATTGGAACCACCCTTTCAAAGCAGGGAAGTAGCTCTAACACATATTACCAGCAATGCCAAGTGTGTGTATGGGAACCATAAGTAAACCAAAACAGAATATACAAATTTTTTCCAGAAATTTCAAGAGCACGCAGTAATTGTTGCCCTGACCATCAAAAGCTGATAGTTCCTTTTATTTCCTAGACATGTAAACAAATTACCATTTTCAGATGTGCTTACATTTCAGCAACTTTCATTGTTCTGAAATCACAGGTGTTTAAAAAAGAGTATTTATCAGTTGTTTTCCAAATATAAGGCCCAATCCCAAAACACTCATGCAGGAAGAAAGGCTTGTGGGATGATTTATCACACCTGCAAATTTGAAACAACAAGCCTCTTCTCCATTGTACAACTGATTATTTTTCATAGCATGAAACAAGCACATTTTGACAGGTGTAAATGTCTACCTCATCCAGGTGGGAGTGGAAGACAAGGCCCATCAGAGAAAAGCTACCTTACAGGTAATACATAATAACCC
Source organism: Larus michahellis (assembly GCF_964199755.1). Lineage (NCBI taxonomy): Eukaryota > Metazoa > Chordata > Aves > Charadriiformes > Laridae > Larus > Larus michahellis. Next base: position 8,464,329 of record NC_133909.1, read on the forward strand.
TATATGGAAGTAATATGTCCCTGTCCTGATAGAATAAGGAGTGACAAGATTTCCTTGCAAAACTTCCAACAGTCAGCTCTAATGCATTAATGTAAGAAATACTTTCTGCCATTTACCTTCTGCAGGATGCAAATTAACTTGAAATCCACTGCCAGGTATTTAGATGTGAAGTGAAGAAGGGAGGGAAGATAAAATAAAATAGAAGAGTGGCCTTGACTCCCACAGTGAAGCGCAAACACCCTCCAATTAGGCTATACGCGCTGAATTTCTGTAACAATCCATACAGCTGCTCTGGGCTTCAGAAAAATTTCTCTGCATCCTCTCAAAACCCTTCTGTACTCTTCAGAGGCACCTCTCAGTCCCTGGCACTTAGAGAATGCTATGAACATGCACGTACAAAAAAAAAACGAATGACAGTATTTTCTATAAAGTATTAGAATCTCCTCCATCTTAAACTCTTGCTGTGGGATGCTGGGTTTTGTGTACAAGCCCCTTCTTACCTACTGCTCCATCTGTGGCGCAGGTTTCATCCCTCTGCTGACACACCCCGCTGCAGCGAGGTTTCAGTGCGGATAACCCTACAGCCACCTCTCTTTTAGTTCAAGTCCCCTGCACCGATCCAGGCACGCTGCCTGCGATGTCAGCTGTCACACCAGCATTTGGCAACATTTTGACGGTGACAATTGTTCTGCTAAGATGGGGTCTGACATTTATCTGTTGAGGAGGCTTCACAGGAAAGCTGTGAAGCCCTCTGTTGAGTTTTAAAATCTACCCACCTACACTGCAAGCAATTAGTACTTAATCATCATAATCCGCTCATAAAATAAGTAAGTACTGATACTCGTACTGTTATTCGCACTTCCCATAATCTAGCCTAAACCACTTCCAGTGCTTTTAGATGCCAACCAAGCAGCTCTGAAAAAGCTATGCTGAGTTTGGGAGACAGAATTCCCTCCTAGGCAAGCAGAGGGGTTCCTTTACACCTTCAAGCTGCTGGCTGCAAAGCACTTAGAAATTTATGCTCTCAGGTCAGGGCAGGTACCGACTGCAGACTCTGATGTCTGCTGTGCTTGTTCCCTTTGTTTTCCAAATATGGCATAGGAGAATCTGGGTCAAACTAGATGTAAAATGCACTTTTCCAAATTACACACCACATGAACAAGTGAAACTCCCACTTGCATCAAAAGGAGTTATGCTCACCTAAGCAAAGCCATAATTTGTTTCTCCGTTCCCAGATATTCATCTCTTAAGCAGCATCTTTTTAGAAAAAAATACCGGTTTGGAAATCTAACAAAATAATAAAAATGCACGGGGAACTCTCAGTCAATATCAAACATATTTGAAAATATTAATTTCTCTTTAGTTCATAATCAGGCAGTTTACTTACATAAAAAGTCTAAAATGAGCAATGGACAAATACATGTTAAATAAAAAACAGAATAAAAACCAATTTAAACCATACAGCATATTCCTAACCACTTCAAAATCATATAAAGTAGAACTGCATGATGAATCACCACAAAATTCCCATTTAAAAGAATGGATTTTTTCCCTATCTTCCCATGAAACTCTCACTTTATTCGTCTGAAAGTGCTTTAATGAACTCTATAAACTATTTGCTTGGCAGAAAACTATATAAAATGAATGACCAATGATACAGAAAGGGGAAAAGAAAATCGTAACATATGCAAAATACCACAATGAATAGCCTTGCTGCTGCTCAAGTAGAATATACACAAATGGGACAAGGGTTGCTGGCACCAGACCACTGCTGACAGTGTGGTGGCTCTGGGAAGCTTTACAAGTATCTCCCATGGTGTCACCAATCTGTCTTAAAGGAGGACAGAGCGGCTTTGGTGACACTGGAATACACTTCTGAGAGACACTACTGGAACAATGAGTTATTGGGGATATCTCTCGTTACAATTAACATGGAGGAGCAGCAACAGTCTGAGCAAAGAAGTGCAGTGAATGTAAATAGAAAAAAAAAACCCAACCCATCAAGTGCTATACTGACCAAAATATGTTGTTTTAAAGGGATTTATTTTAAGATGCAAGTTTCTGAGAAAGTGGAAAATATTCATGAGAAAAAGGCTTGCTTTTCATCGATGACCTTGACTGTCACTGCTGGTTACCCCTGGCAACAGCCAAAGAACAGCTGGGTTTCAATAAAAGGAAAATGCAAGGGAGAGCAAGGACCAATGTTGCCAGTGAGTTTAATTATCCACTTTCATGTTTGTATTAGTAATTGGTTTCTGGGGTGTTGGGTTTTTTTAATGTTTAATCCATATGGATGGTAATACCCTGTGCTACTGCTGTTCCTACGCATGGGTGAGTGTTTTTTTTTAAGAACAAACATGGAACTCTGCAGCCAGCGAGCGAGGCTTTGGCAATACCTGCCCCTGTACGAGGCAGCTGCCCCCCCTCCCCGGCCTGCGGCGTGTCTGTCTACCAGAGGCTGCTGACCCCACCACGCTACGACTTGCCTCGTCTCAGATACCGGCGCCTGTGTGTTGTCCATCACGCTTAAGAACAAAGCAAAACATCTTTTATTTCAGGGAAGACATGCCTGTATACCAGGAAACCCAGGCAGGGACCGATACCTGGCTGGGTAAGCACAGTGCATGTTTCAAGGTCACCGTAATTGCCTGTTGTGCTTTCCTTTTTTCCCCTCAAGAAATAGTCAAATTAATGATCCCATTTCCTGGCAAACCCAGAAACTCTATTAATTTTACTGATTCATCCTAATACAGAGATCAGTGCCAAGAATTTATTTCAGTGTTTGTTGCGCGGTGAAGCTAATGTAATTTGAAAATTATAACATTGTAAGATATGTAGTGACATAGGATTGATTAAAAATGCAATTTAAATGAATCACATCCTTGCTCCCCTGGAAAGATTAGTTATGGCCAGTAGAAAAAAATGAGATGAGACTGAAAACAACAGGGGCGTGGGTTTGAAGCAACTGAGTTTCCCCACGTTGTCTCGTCACTGCTAATCCAGCCTGTAGCACATGCTATGATGCCTTTAAATCACTGTGCACGTTTGGGTGAAGACATTTTAATCGGATACGAGCAGAATAACATCTAAAAAAGGTGTTCAACTGATTTGTAATAAAATCTAACTCTTCCCATCACTAATTCTACGTAGTTACAAGCCCACAAACATCTTGGTGATCTGCAATCTTAAAATTAATCAGCTTTAAGGAAAGCTGGAATTGTTTGTCCTAAACAATTCAGTCATGTGATTAAAAGGAAACAGGTGTAAGATGCAAGAGTCAGGGAAGAGATTCTACTTTGGGTTTTTGTTTTATCTGAAAAGCCAGCCATCTCATCTGTTGCGTTCATTCTCCTTTAGGAAACATTAATCTGCACAGATGGTGAAACCTAGTAATCTCTGCTACCAGCTGCAGAGTGGAATTTTTAATGAAATGGGAATTTGAAGGTTTTCACAGAAAGCACTAGAATCACTCCTATTATTTCCCGTGATGCACAAATTACTTTGACTGTTATTTGACATCTACTGTACTGTAAATATAACAGCCGCGTAGCTTCGGTCATACATTTCAGAATACAATCATTTCAGAACGGCCTTTGTCGTTTGCAAAAGCCAGATGCCGAAAGCATTTCAGTCAAAGAGGAATAAGTCATCCACCCTCAGCACATCTACTACAAAAAGGCTGAGAACTTACACCCTCTTATTTGGAAACTTTATTTTACCGTTCTCTGAGATTTAAAGTAGTTTTAACATGTTTTTAAACTAAAGTGAAGCCAAAGATTAAACATAAAATAAGATTTGTACAGAAAGGTGCCACCTAGAAAATACTGTCATCACAGTTTTTCATCCTTGTGATGTAAAGGTTTTGGCTGAAGAATGCACTCCAGGAATTAGATATTTGAAGAAGAAAAAAAAAAGAGGCCTCATCTAGAAAGAGAATTGTAAAGTAACAGTTTGGAGTCGCAATCCTAATCTATGCTAACTAAATCAACCCAGAACTACGTATATGAATTAACAGTCTGAAAGTCATAACAACATAGAGAGATAAATTTTATCTTTAAATTAAGGTTAATTGTGTGATTTCTTTATAAGCTTATGATACCTTTGAGAATAGCAGTAATTTCTATTACAGAATTCCTCTAGTACTTATTTTTCTAATATACTGGTATTACAGTGCCATTAATCAGGTTCACTGAAGTGAACAGGATTTTACACGTGTATGCAGGACAGGTGTTAGTCTTTACAAGGAAAGCTTATGAATTCTGATGTGCATTTCACCACAACTTCCCCATTAAGCAAGTTCCGCTTCAAGGACTGCAGTACTATGGCCTACTCTAGTAATATTTAATATAGTTAAGACAGAGGTTTGCGTTTGTATTGGAAATAGCACGCACAAAGTATGTATGAGAGCAACCATAAACACCAGATTATTCTTGTGTAAAATAATTTGAGAAAGCTCTGAATGAGCCGTAATTCCAATAAGAGAAACATTCACAACTGTGAAAAGCAGTAGGAAGTTTATTGCCAGAAGGACCAAATCCTCTGATAACACCCAGGTAAGACAAAACTCTCTTCATTTGTGAGATTGTAGGAGCACAGAGAAAAGAAAAAACAGATAAAGGAAAAGAAATCATAAAATATACTCAGACTTACTTTGTAATTTTTTCTAAAAATAATTTAAGCACTTTTTTTGGTAAGAATATATATCTAGGTTCCATTTCTGAGTTGTTTATTAAGGGCTTCTAAATGATCAGTGTATGTTTGAAGTACAGGAGAGTTCTAAATTGTTTCATATTGATGAAGGATAATGCAGCATGTCTGCGTGGGGGAGCAGCCATCCAGGCTCTTCCTTCAAATCACCGAGCTTTGGGTTAAGCTTTTGGCAAACTTACCTTGCCTTTCTGCATCACAAAATGGGCAGGTTCAGACACTGGTGAGAGCCAATACCGCTCATTTGACTTCAGTGAAGATGAAACCATTTATGCCTGATCTGGTTTGTTCCTAGCAGTCCAGAGAGAGAAAAAAAAGCACCAAGAAGTGCTTTGGAAATCAGACAAATTCAGGCCTAAACGCTGAAGTCTTTGCTGTGTTGGTATGAATACAATCATACTGTACAGCACTGTAAATATGATGATGTGAGTTAGTGAAAAAGGCATTTACCCCTGGGGACTAGGGACTTGTGTTTTACCTGCATTTGCCTGGTTAATCTGGTCAGAACCAAAAGGCCAGAAGTTCACAAAATAACCCAAGGGTAAGGTAAATAGTTTTGAAATGAATCAAGTAAATGATTTGTGTTATATGTATGCAGCCTCCGTGGCAAAGGTGCCATCAAAGTGTTGGGTCAAATCAAATCAATCAGTTAAAGTGCTATAAAATATAAATGCAGAGGGAATAGATGAGATCTTGATGTGAATAATAAAATAGTCCATAAACTACCTGAAATAAATCAATCTTCCTTTCATGCAGCAAATCCAAAATGCAGTATATTTCATATTAACTGTGGCTGAAGTGAAAATATATTCAGATGAAGTTACAATATGAGAAGTCTGTTTAATCTAGTGGAGGACAACACTGCTTTAAGAGATCATTTACTTCACAGAAGTCTAGGGGTCAGAGTTTTAAAACTAATTTAGCCCTTAAGATGCAAATAGACACTTGAAGTGATTTTGAAAGACACAGGCTCATTCAGGCACTAAGTTCTGTTGATGAAAATGGGGTTCAGAATATTTGGGAATCTTCATTAGGTATGTAACTATGTTAAAAATACAGAACTCCTACAAAGTTTCCTCTGAAACTTCTGTAATGGAAATGGCTTTATGTTTCAGAAAAAAAGTTTTAATGGAATAGCTTAATTTCTCTTGAACCATTCTTTACTGTGATATTTATCCCTATAGTGCAGAAAATAACAGCATCCACATTTTTAATTAAAATGAGCAACAAACATTTTGATGGAAAGTGCAATAAGGGGGAAAAGCTCTACCAAATCTATTTCAACCAAAAACCTCCCACTAAAAGCATCTGGCTTTTCTGACGACTCATCAGGAAAGCATTCTTTTAGTTATATATAATCCACTAGTCAAATTCATCCATGAAAAATGTTACATCTTTGGCAAAATGAGAAAATCCATTTACAAAACCAGTCTCGGTTAACTCAAAATTATTTAAAAATTACAAAATATAAGCATCCTATTCTATTTCCTTCAAACCAGTTCTCCATATTATTCAGAGTATATTTGGAAGTATACAACAAATATAAAAAGCTTCCTGAGTATGTTTACTTCATAATCATTATAGAGATTGACAAGACAACAGTAAATGGAGAACAGAGTTTGAGGATTAACCTTTGCGAGAGGCAACGCAACTCAGTCTGTGAGAGCTTCTTTCCTGACCCGAAACGGGACAAACAACTCATGTTCCTTTTAAGAGGGAAACGAGATTTCTAAAAGAAAGTCAATATGTTTATTGTCATTAGCCTTAATTCCTGTTCCAAATGCTACAGTTGAAATCCTCAGCGCGTCTTCACATGACACCTGTGTTCCCGGAGAATCCACACACATACTGTCAGTTATAGTTTTTCACATTCAGGGTCTGACATCTCTTTCTGCACTTCATCTCTTCTGCCCTGCGCAGACACAATATGTGCATGTTTTCCCGAAATGGTACAGCACAATCTGTGGATGAGCAGTTACCTTTGAATGTATTCCAGCGACTGTAGATGAAACACGTTTTTCCTATGTGTGTCTTTCCTTATGATACCAGCGTCTGCTCTGAGTTTGCCTTCTCAAGGAGTCACCACAAAACAGCGTATTCATCGGCATGCAGTTCTTACACATTCCCCACGGGGCTGCCACGATGTGAACGCTCCTGCTGGCTCTCGGTGAGGCTGAGGAATTCCACCTCTCCTTATTTAGCCATCATTTTAGTGATTTGGGATTTGGCCTAGATAAACTTAACAGGGCACAATGGATAAAGATATTCAAGGATAGATTTGTGTCTCAGTAATACTGGTACAAATCCAGAATTATACGGGATTTATATTTATCTGAGACAAGAATGTAATGTACACAGGGTTTTTTTTACAACACTATTGGAATGTTTTTGCATGCATAAATGAGTAAATATTAGTTTCCCTAAAACACATTGCTCTTCTAGAAGTGATTCAAGGACAAGATGAAAGAAAAAAACCCCTCAGTCAACAACTACTTGGAATTGCTAACCAGATTTTTTCCCAACTATCGCTTTATCTGATGAATTCTGTTTTACAGCATATGGCTTCAATCTAATCTAGTTACCAAACTTCTATTATTCCTTTCATATTTTCCTTTCATAGAAGATACTGCCTCAAGGACTAATTTATAAATGAGAAAGACTATGCTGTAATTCTCAGGAATAAACAGCAAAAATGTTGTCTTTGTGAACCACTGCAAAATATTAAATATTCTTTCCTTAGATTGTAAGTTTCCTTCCATTCATACTCATAGAAAATTACAGTCTTCTGTGAGGGTTATTGACCTATAACTTATTTTTCTGTCATACAGTTTGTGCCAGCAGTTAACTATAGTATCACTTAAGCATCTAACTTGCACAGATAGCCATGAAGATATCTAACTACTGTTACGTGTGCCAGTAAGTTGAGGCTGGAAAATTGCAAGTGCAGTTTTATTCACTGCATTTGGTAGGAAGCCCCACAGAAATCTGCAAGAGTTTATCAAATGGCCCTCTGTTGGAATAAAAAAAAAGAGACTTGCCACATTTTAAAGAAAATACCCTTAATGATCATATGGTTTAGTACATTATAATTGCTAAAAAAAGGCTGTTCAGTTGTAGATAATTTATCATTACAAAAGCAGTACTATTTGCGTAATAGAGATTCCCTAGCATTAAAAATGTGACTCGTAATACTCCTGCTTCTAACCTCCTCCTTAAATTGGCTAAATGTTTCAGCCTCAAGTGTTCTTGTTAGCAAAACTTTGAAGTGTTGGGGAAAAGAGGGGTGAAGATACCATTGAAAAAACCCCAACAAAACAACCAAAAGCCCAAATCATGAAACAGACATAGGGAGTAGTAAAGCGAAAAAAGGAGCTGGGAATAAAGGGGGCCTCTTGTGGGGTGGGAAGAGGAGGAAAGGACTATCATCAACAACCTCCATAGCAATTTGAAGACACTTTGCTGCTTTTATCCCAAGGAATTATACTGGAACTATCTCCTGTTGCACCGTATGTGACACAATGAAAGCCACCCACGCTATTGGAAATGAGAAGGAAAGATCTATTCAGTGAAATGAAGGCAGCACTACAAAACTTCCCAGTCCTTGCAAGACAAGGCAAAGAAAAGCTTTTATTTAATGTTGTGGCTTGTTGAGCACAGCTTCTCTTTTTGACGTGTTGCTGTGCTTACAATAAACAGCTTTTGGGGTTTTCAAATGCCTCAGCTTTGCTTCAGTGTGCTTAATCACCTGCGAAAGCTGTTTATTGCCTTGTATACTTTCCCCATCATGAACATTATCCTTTAAGTATAAGGCTTTATGGTGAGTCTAAGCAGGCCAAATGATGCAAAGGTACAAGGCATATCAAAGCTGTGCGAAAGCACAGACGAAATAAATCCATGAGGACTACAGACCATGAGAGTCGGAAGATAAGCTATAGTAATGCAGTGCGATGATTTCACAGGCACTCTGCTTATCCTTTAAAATGCACCCTTGTTTGTTCAGAGCCACGCGGGCAATCTCATATGCAACTATCAAAGAAAGATGTATGCATTCAAAGAAAATTATGAGGGATCACGATAGACAAAGCCAGAAAGGCTACTAAAGGGCATCTGTGTGTACTTTACTTCTGGAGGCTTCAGCTAAAGTGCTTTAAAACAGCTGCAAACATAATAAAAAAAGCAGAACACTGAGAAAGTATTTAAATGAGAAAATGTGGTATTACATAGAGCACTTCCTTTATCAATGAGAAGGGACTACATACGCTTGTAAAGAACCTTTTCTAAAAAGGTATGAAGACCGGGAACAATTAATCAAAGGCTTTTTAATATAAAAGAGTAGCTTTTCCTCCTTAGCTAGGGAGAGACAGAAAGATGGTTGAATTCAATTCAGATATCTTTAAAGTTTTTTTGCAGGTATTTTTACTTTGGTTAAGAACATGATAATATCAAGCATGCAGCAACTGGGTTGCTCCTGGGTTTGGTAACAAAGACAGAAAATGGTGGCCAGGATAACATCAAACCAAGCAATGACAGTGACACACCTCTCTGTTTCAAAAAAAGTCTAGTCTCACTGGAATTCCTGACTCGTGTGTGGCCATTTTTTACAGAGAAGATGGAAAAAACCTAGTGGATTAAAAAATGGAAAGGTAAAGCTGACATAAATTGTATATTGTCCTTTGCCCAGTCAATGACCCATCTGTGTCCTGAAGCCACCAAAAAGCAGGACCAGTGGCATTTCTATTTTGCCAAAACTAACTGGGATTGTAATGTACCCACAAGACTCAACTGATGTATTACAACTAAGTGACAACTAAGCAAGTCAGAACTGACCTGCTTTAGATGGAATTTTTTTTCCCTGCACTTTTAAATCCATCAGCAGTAAATGGCGAAAAGCTAACCAACAAGCGCTTAGCTCATTTATACTTGTTGGCTAGCTATACAGAACCTCCTCTCCTTTCTTGGAAGCAATACTGGTAATGTCGTATTTGTTACTGTATCTTGCTAGCAAATGAATTAAATTTACCACTTAACCAAGCATGAAATTATGTTTTCAATAATAATTCAATAAAAGCTGCATAAGCTGGGAATAATTACATATTTCACTGAAGAAGCCAGTATCACCAAAGGTGTCCATTTTAGTCATTAAATAAAGTGTGATTGCTCATCTATAGTGCACCAAGACAGAAAGCTGAGAGCCCAGTTAGCTTCAATGAGCCAACAGAGGATGCAGGTAGTAAAGCTTATTGATTGGGCTCCAAATACCATAAAAAGTTAATGAAATGTAACTTTCATTTTGCAAAAAATTGCAAAATGTATCTCTCTAATACTTTGTGGACTCTTGCTATCATGGCTGATCTTGAGATGAGAACTATCCTGCTCATTCTGGAATTGCTTTTCCAGCTTCCTTCCTGTTTTTAGCTAGCTTCTGTCTGCTCTAATTGGGTGTTGCTCCTTGTGCTTTCTACAGTCGTATCATTCTTTTTCATAACATCTGAGGTGCAGAACTCCTCTCTCTTTCTGTCTTCTCATGCTATTAAAAATGATTGCAGTCAGACTAGCAGTAATATTTATAAAGTTTGTTGTAATAATTTGACATACTCAATATTTCATCTAGTACAGCTGGTTTATTCTCCCATTACATATACCAGATGCTGTAATATTGTTCCTAATTTATGCGTGGAGTGTTCAGTTAAAGGCTGCTACACACTTCCACACCATGCAGCACCGGCTTACAGCTCAACAGCACAGCTCCCTCTCCAGTAATCACCTCTATGCTGCCCACAGGAAACTGGTAGTCTCAAACCTGTTAAAGATAACAGATGGTATCTGGCAGAGGCAGGAAGAAAAGTTAAAGTGTTGGCATGCATTTTGCTCCTCCCAGTAATTCCCCTTTTTAGGAATCTCTAATATATAGTTCATTGTGCTTCCCTTTACACATATGCAGGGCACAATGGTGCACTAAAAAAGGACAAACATTACTAGACAAAAGATTTCAGATGTTGAAATGGATACGTGGTTTTACAGCTTAAGGGCTTTCAGGAAAAGAAAAGTCTAAGCGGAAGAGAAGATATGGCCAAAATCCAATGGTCAAAATAATATTTCATCCTTTCAATGAGATAATCAGAGAGCCCAGAACTAGCTGAGGAAAGAGAATGGGTTGAGAATACCTCATATTAACAGCACTAGCAGAGATCTGGAAATGAAACAGGTTTTACCCAAAGAATGAGGGAGATCTAAGTGAAATACTCCCTTGACTTGTGCAGACTTCTGGGATCTTATCTAGTGCCTTGTAGAGGTTTTCATTAGCATAGCCTTCAATGAACAAACATATTATGGTGTTTGTGGTGAATAACATATTCACAACTGTGTTTCTCATTTTATGTTTTTTGCTTAGTTTGTAAGGCACGAGGGGTTACTGTTAGCAGTCCAGGCAGTGATACGTACAACATGATAGTCACTGAGAATGAAGTACTGGTCCTTTCATGAGGATATTATGCCTTCACTTGCAAAGGTGAGCATTCATCATGAAACTGATCTAAGACTTCTTCCTGATAAATAATTTCCTCTCTTCCCTTGCACTGTTTTGGGAGTGTAGGAACAGGAGGTGATAAAGCAGCTGGACACATATAAACATCTTGGTGATATTTGCAGTGGTATTCTAAGGGGAACTGAGTAAACCTTCAACTTCAAACAGCATTTAAAGAACATGACATTTGGAAAAATACCAGTCCATTCAAATATCCTGAGCTGTTTAGGCAGAAGTTTCCCCCAAACCACGGAGACGAATGCAGAGATGCCCACCATGGCTGCCTGAGCTCCAGCCCAGCTGTGCAGTGCCAACTCAGATACCTTGTTCGCATAATTTAAGCCGATACCTGTGCTTGTTCCTTCTCTGAGCTAGCTTTGGTACTTTTGAGCAGATTATTTGTGGCGCACCTTTGGCCTGTGAGACTTAACATATAGTCGTAAGAGGATTTTAGCTGTGACCTTGCTCTGTATAATTATAGTAGTCCTTACATGCGTCCTTGCATTGTAGTTTGCAATGGTTCCCAGAAGGGCTTCATGATGCTTACATCCCTAACTTAAATCTATCACAACAGTAAGAAAATAGCATACCATTTCTGTTCAAATGCTGCTGGATCCTCTAAACAAAGTTTTTCTAAAACGAAAACTCCTTGAGTGAGACACTCTTTGGGTACATTGTTAGGATTTTTATCCAAGCAATGCTACATTCTTATTAGTTTATTAACTTTATTTTGCTTATGATGTTGAGTTCTCAGTGCTGTACTCCCTGAAAGATATTGAAAATTACGCATTTCTGATGGAGAAAATAGCAGCCAAACACTGATGTGCAAAATGGTGATGTTAACCGTGGCAGTCTACAGGATATGCAATTTCTTTCTTCAATATACTTCAACCCGTGAAATTCCCTGTTTGTTACACAAGCCTTAGCTTTGATAGCTCCTGCCTTCACAGACACACACTCCTTGCAATAAGATGCCTAGGACAAAAGATACTGCAAATAATTCATTATAATAGTAGCAAACTGGTTGTTGACGTGTTTCATACTTTCCTGCACCAACTCCAGTATCTGCTGGCCAGTTTCATCCAACTTTGACAACGAAGAAGATACCTCAGTGTTATGTGAAAATTGGGTAGGAGAAAGGACCAAACCAATTTTGTACTGAGGAACAGTCAGGTAAAACTCAGGTATTAGAGACTGCCGTTAGCAGTAGTCAATTGGGCAATCAGCAGGTGTGTTTGCAAGCAAGCTGGCACAAAGGAACTGGGAAATAGTCACGGCATTTTCTGCCTTTGCCTTCTAGTGGAGGGGATCTGTAGAGTAGTGGAGAAGTGATAACGGGACAGAGGCTATAAAGAAGCTAAAGTGAGGTTCTGTAGGAAACTGGGCTGCATTATTTCTTCTGTTCATGGAACACTTTGTGTTAACAGAAGATTTGTCACAAAGAGGGCTCCCAAAAGGTCAAACAAGATACAAAAAATCATTTACAACCAAGGACTGAGGTCATTTGGGTAATGACAAATGGGTAAGTAGAGCCACAAAACTTTGCAAGATAATAGAGGACCATTCCATCTGAAATTTGCTCACAGATGCTGTCATACATCCTTGTGCTTCCAAACAATATCCTTCTGTAAATACATAAAAGGAGTGTGGTGTAAGCACCATAAAAAGCCTAGATACAACATCCATGGGTAGACAGTGGTTTACTTGCATTGAGAAGATTTCAAATAGGTAAGATAATGTGCTGAAGTTTTAAGCCTGAAGTTGAGATTTAGAGGCATGGATTTACTGTTGGGTGGCTAACAAATCTGAGAGTCTCTCCAATGTCACTGCCTTCTGTCCACGCCAAATCCATCTTGGTAGTGAGGTTCTGGGTGCAGTTTCTCTCTCCAGCATTCAAATCTGTCCCTGGGCTACATCAAACCAAAAGACCTGTTTAACGCAGTTTATGTGCTTCTAATTGAGCAACACCTAGTAAATAGCTCCATAGGTGTCAAATAGGGAGTTACATTCCAATCGATCTTCAGGCTATTGAAACCATGGCAGCCTGTCGGTTTTTAGTAACACACTGAAGGAAAAGACCATGAACGTATATTTGCATCAAAAGCTTAAGTCATTCAAAAGTAGCTATTAATGTCCATCATATAAATAATGTTTTACAAAACTAAACACAAAAATACATTTATTTGGAAGGGCTGTGATGATATCCAAAGTACATTTGTGTGATTACAAAATATTCACATTTTAATTCTTTTTTTTTCCCCCAAAGGCTTCCTTGCGCAGTACATTTGAACACTATTTTGGGTACAGGTCTTAAGTAGTCCTAGATAAAATAGTACTAGATAAAATAGTTAAGGGTAAATACTTAGTTAAGGCAAAGTATCTTCAAAGGAGCTTTTAAGTGCCACCTCAGCACAGCTGTGCTGCCCTTGGCATAGCCCTGGCACATGCTGTGATTTAAAGTAATATCTGCGATATATTTCCTTGCACTGTTTGTGTGGCAGGGAATGAAGGACTGCAGAACATGAATGCAGGGGTTTAACCCTATCAGTATCAAATTATGATGTTGATATGCTGCCTCCAGCTGCTGGCTGAGGCACAGAAGAAAGGATCAGGGAGTAAAGGGTATACTGATTCCTTCTTACTACACATCCAAAGAAAGTAAAGAAACACAATTTGTCCTTATTAACCCTTGTCTGCTCTTTTCCTTCCCCTTCCTCCTCATCCCTGATATATACCTGATGTATCTCTGTGGCAACATCCCGTGGAAGTTAGTGTATTCCATGCAATACCCTCTTCTGCTGAATAGCTTCCCTGTGACAGGTGGCACTGAGTTGTTAAAATAAATAGGAGTGCAGTATGCAATACATTTTTTTTTCCTGAGCAGTATGTCAGCGGTTAGAGATTAGCACTACTTATATTTACATGATGTACATTTTCATCTTGATCCCCAAAGCAGTTTTGAGGTAGTCAGACCTTGTGAATTCATAACACTGAAACGAAGAGTCAACTTTCTTGAAAAAACAGAATTATCTTTTCATAGTCACTTCAGATGCTCCAACTGCCTTTCTGAAACAATCCCCTCAGGGTATATCAACACCCATATGAACTTCCTTCAGTTCGTTTTAGGCTGTGATGCAAGTTATACGCATTTAAGTTCAAGACAACTTTACTGAAGTCATCCCTTTCCCTGTTCACAGCATTATTCAAACCTAGAACTGATGCAACAGGGACAATAAGCAAATTTAAAAAATCATCAGTTTATTGACTTTCTTTACAAATGATGCTGCTTCTTCAGACTGATGCTTTAATCAAATGTCTTACAGTGAGTTTTTGGATTCTGAAAAATTCTGGAAAATAGACTGCAGAAGAAACCTTAGATGTTCATTCACCTTTATTTGACTGCTGGAATGATGAATGACAGGATACAGTTTTAGAAAAAGGAGGTAAGCTAAGAGTCTCATACACATACACACAAAGGCATACATACAAACACACTTATTTTTCCTATAAGACAAATGTTCTACACTGAGACACGAAAGGTGAACTGGATCCTAGAGAAGACTCATGAAAATGGGACTGTTATGTATTTGGCATTTTCTACTGAGTTTACACGTTTACAAACGGAAATGTTTCTTTATTTTAAACATCTTTTCACATTTGCCAGTTAAAACAGACTTCCCAATGATTTTTTGTAGTCAAATTTAATTTCCTTCTATTTTTTCGATTTAAAAGCTAAAATTTCCACTGCCAGACCTACATTGATAGTTTGGGACTGTTTATTGTTCAGGGACACAAGCAATAACTTGATAAAGAAGCTGGAGGTAAAACTCTTCAGTTATAATTGCTTTCAATTGAAAGGTACATAAAACAAACATTAGTTAGAGATTCAAATACTTACCTAAGTGACACAGAGGGCTACCACACAGCTAAGCAATACTACTATGAGCTATGATTTTCTGTCACTTTCTGCACAGCAACAACATATCCCAAATTAAAAAAGGGTAAATACAAAAGGATTCTTTTTGCTTTCCAGTTTTCTTGCAAGGTCTACCACCCCTGTAATATACACTGTCCCTTACATTAAGAACAGTTTCTTACCCCCAATTTATGTACATTTTCCTCCTCTGCTCCAGAATCATCTACTGATGGTTTTCCTCAGCCTGTTGAGTGACACACAGCTTAAATACCCCCACTGCTTTACCGTGCAGATCCCAGTTTGATGAGGAGCTGCTGATCCACAGATTTGTTTTTGATTATTAGATACAGTTCATTGACCACTGCTTCAGTTTTTTCCCTTAAGCTCCTTTCTAGCATCTAATCCTAAAATACATAGTTTAATTCTCCTATCTATAAGCAAACAGTGCCTGCTTCCATCTTCAACAGTCAGCGATTAACAGTACCAGGAGGAAGAACAATGAACTTGCACTTCTCTCTTAAACCAAACTGCTACTCAAAATTCTAAATGGCACATTTGACTGCCACAGCAATTTGTATTTCACCCTGGCAGCAGTGTTATTTATCCCCGTCTTTTGTAGCTTACAGCAGAATTGACATGTGTCTATTATAAAGTACCTACTCCAGCTGCAACACAGGCAGAAATCCCTGACAAACGTGGTGATTTCTTGATTGTATTCAGTGTAAAACAACACAGGGACATGTAAAACCAAGAAAAGTTTCACAAACACCAGACTTGCAATTATTTCGTGCTTAATGCTCCAGCCACAAAGCAGGTTTGCTTAACCTTAACTTTTACGTGAATAAACTGACGATAAGTCAGTGTGGATCTTAGTTTATTTCCTGATTGTCTTCACTTATTTGGGGTTGCTGCAACCCAACAACAAACAGTCTCCAGTCCATAGCTTTAACCATTTTTGATGAAAGCCAGAGTTACGTAAAAAACGGAAGAGAACCTTTTCCTCAGGTTCCTCAATGGCTGCATCTGATTCCAGTTTGTTGGGAACAGAGTCTCTTACAACTCACACTTCACAGCTGCCACCAGCAGACCACAAGTAATCACTATGCCTGCTGTCTGCATACCTGTTCGAAAGCTGACTTGCTACCTTTCTCCTGCAAACCCATCCTCAGCCAAAATGTATCTCCTGCCTAGGTGGGCAGCAGACACCTCACATACATTATAAAGTCTCCTCTCTTGTATAACCATGTATAAACCGGTTTCCTAATCTACATACAATCTGTTATAGAATTCCAGAGCAATTTGTAAATCATCTTCAGGAAAAATAGCCTGGATATAAATACATACTCGACAGATGTAGGATATAAAGGCTGATGGGCTAACAGTCAGTCTTGCTACCAACTATAATTGGTGAAGAACCAAAACCGCAGTCAACATACTATTAGAAGCAGTTAGATTAATATACCCACCTGCCAGCTAGGAAGCTGCAAAACTCAAATGTTTGAACTCAGATAGGAGAATAAACTAATACTGAAATAAAAAGAACTGAAGAAGAATTATTCTGAACTGTTGATAAATAATTATTTGCTTACCAGTTCAAAATAATTTCAAGGTGGGCTTATATTGATTACAAAGGGAAAAAAGAAAATCTGTTTTGGATGCTGTGTAAATTGTTCTTAAATGTTTAAGAAACTCTTGCAATGATGTTTTTAAACACAGGCAATGTTAGCTACTGTAGCTACGTAGCTATTTAAAGTTCTGAATATGTCACCTTCCTAAAGGACTGATAACTGAACATAGCAGGTACCTAACATTTGCTTTCTGAGAAGAAAAAGAAAAGAAGTCTCCAATATACACAACCAGTGATCATAAAAACTGCTTTACAAATTGCAGCCTTTTGCCATTGAACTGAGAGGAGAGCGCAAAATTGCAAAATGTCGATGCTGGGATTTACCAGGAGGAGAAATACGTGGATTCTCATTAGTTCTGGTTGGCAAGCGTTTTGCCTCAAATGAACTGGTGGCAGCTGAACAATAACCTTATATATGCTAGCATCTTCCCCAGATCTTGACTTTGATACTATGATTCAATTTCTGTGTACAGAATGACATGGAACATCCCCATCCGTTACAGCAGGCCCTCAGTAAAAAACATTTCTTGGATATTGTGCCAAAAATACCCGCTTTCAAGAAAATATTATCTTATTTTACTAAGTTTCAATATGTCATACATTTATTATTTTATGTTCCTAACAAAAAAAAGCAAAGAATGAATCATCCTTCTAAGACCAGGACGTGTGTTTTAACAATGCTAAAATACCAAATTATATTCCATTTAAAGCATACAGTATTAGGAGACTTGTACACTTTTACTACGACCGCAGGATCAGTGTGAGAAAAAAAAATCGTCAGCCTTTTCGTATCAGTGATTATAGCCCCAAGTACAGAATCAAGTACAAAGACAAGATCTATTTTACTTTTACTTCTGCAAGGCTTGAAATAAATATCTAGGTTTATAAATAGACCTGAGTGCAGGATGAAATAAATCCAAAAAAGATACTATCAAAACAATGCACAACATATATTAGAAGACACAAAAAGGGCATTAAGAACAAAGTTGGTACTTTTGAAAATTCCTTTGAATATGTCAAACTATTATGTAATTGGAGGCCAGCTGCTGCTCCAATCTTTTTCTGAAGCTACATCATTAGGAACTGAAAATAGGAAAGCAACTTATTAAAATAAACAATTGAGGAGGGAAAAAAGAAAGCAATGGACAAGACCTTTGGCTAGAATCAGTTAGCCCAGCTACGATAATATCACAGACTCTTTAACTTTCTAATGGATCTACTGCCCAATGTCTGTAACAGCAGATCCCCCTGATGTTTCAAACAACATCCCACTGAATGCATTTCTAGGGTTAGCATACCCACCTTTGCAAGGACACCATGGGTTGCTTTTAATTACTACACAACTGCAACCGAGATACAGTTTAACATATAATTTGAAAGGTACTGCTGCGAAAATAAGAGCATATCCTGAGCTCTAAAACAGGGTACAATATAGCTTGTGGAATAATCCTGCTGAATCACTCCTTGCTAAATCTAGGATCTCCTAGGAAGTTTCCTACGGCAGATAAGTGACCTTGTTTTATGACACTAGGCAAGATTAAATGTCAAGCAGAGTAGTTATACCGGAGCAAGATAACCTTGATACTATGACGAAACCGTAGAAATGCTTTCTTTCTTGTTCAGGACTCCTTTACCAGTGGTGCTCCAGTACCACAGACAACCAGAAATTTAGAAGATACCA
Source organism: Larus michahellis (assembly GCF_964199755.1). Classification (NCBI taxonomy): domain Eukaryota; kingdom Metazoa; phylum Chordata; class Aves; order Charadriiformes; family Laridae; genus Larus; species Larus michahellis. The sequence continues at coordinate 8,482,783 of NC_133909.1, forward strand.
AGATGCATATCTGAGTCCCCACATATTCCAAATTGATTCAGTCTCAAGAAAGGATCACTGAAGTGATACGGAAACAAAAGTCCTAGTATAGAGATAGATCTAGACCCTGAATATACGTTTTTCCCTATATATTTTCTACTAACAGCAAAGTTTGCAAGTACCTCTGAAATAATTTTTCCTGTTCTAAAGTCAACGATGAGGATGAATAAACAAGTTACTTTAACCTGCTGTTTTCATTTTATGTTCACTTACTAGCACTTCTGAGAACATGCAATATCGTAGAAGTGTTAGAAATGTTAAACAATTATTTAAGCAGCAATACTATATTTCACTTTTTATTCATTAAAGTTTTTGATGTTTGTATCAGACTTCTGACTTTCCAAAGCCACTCTAAATCAAAACATCATATTATTAAGCCCTCTAAAAATTCATCACAAATCAGTTTACAGATGACATTGATGTCTTATTGCTATCCATTCCTCCTGGACCATTTCTAACAATTCATTTTTTATATTCCTGCAGTGCTGAAATATGGTTCACACCAGTATCTGTCCTTTTAGTAATCACCAACCAAAGCTTGGCAGTTGTCATATATTGCACTCTTGAGAAAAATGCTAGTAATACTCTGAATTGATTGAACAGCATGGAATCAGAACTAGCTGGCAGAGAAACCATTTAACTGATTTCAATTCATAAATCTCTTTTCTCCTATCCTATTTTAGCTTAGAAACTGCTAAATATCACCATTATCTTGTGATGTATAGAATGAACCAATTATTTATAAAGATATTAACTTAAATAATACGTGATTGCATTCATTAATGTCTCATAGGAGAAAACAGACTTACAGATCATACTGAGTAACTTTCATTTATGCACACTGAGCTAGAGAATGTATATAACACTCCTTGGCCAGCAAACATTGATTTGTTTATTTCCCCAGAGGTCAACATCAGGTACAATGGCCTTCCTTGTCTTAAAAATAAAGTGATTTTAAACAGAACTTTATCCGCTTTAAACCAAAATTTAAGTCCTTGAGCATGACCTAAAATGATTAGTAACGCATGGCATCACTTACATGACAAGGTTTAACTAATTGGCAGGGATGCATTTATTGTCTAAAGGAAACGCTGTTACGTAACAAGTTTATATGGGGAAAAAATAAGTATGGCCAAGAACTGTAGTGCAATCTTAAAGAATCTTGGAAATAGGGCTCTTGAAATTAAGTCCACAGAGAATGAGGAGATCAAAGGCAGATGGGCCACAGGTAAGTCGGGAAAAATCTGGGGAGACCAAAGGTAGAGCTCTTGGAGAAGGAGGCTGCCAGCACTGGTGAATGGAGGAAGAATTCCTAGCAGAGGACTAGCTTAGTGGGAAGTGAGGTGGTTTGTTCATCCACCACTATCATCCATGACAGTCTGGAAATCCCTGCTTTGGAGACTGAAACCCATACTGGTGGCTGCCTAAATGTCACTAGACTACACTGCCTTGTCAGTAAAGTTATTCTCTTGTCTGGTTGCTGATTGCCTTGGTGCTTGTGTGAATCCAAAGGAAAAAAAAAATCAGAGAAAGGAAAATGGTATTTTTCTTTGTGACAGAGTGCAGGAGGGTGATTTGCATATTAATAAGGGTTTGTATTGTTTATTAAAAAGGGCTGTTTATCTGAAATGGGCTGCATGTTAAATTCACTAAAATGCATAATCAAGAGACAAAGCTGGGCCTGAGAGAGAGCTAAAACTTGGGGAGTTTCCTCAAAAGCAGCATTTCTTCTGGGGAATTTATCTTCAAGTAAACTCATTAAATATCTTGTGCTGAGATTCTAGATCTTGAAATCCAATTATCTGTATCAAAGATACTCAGCCTTCAGGACCTGAAAAGCCACTTTCTCAGGAAATGGAGAAGCACAAACATACCAAATAACACGGCACAATTCAGAATAACATCTGATGATGCTTGAATTGTAAATCGCATGACTCGATACCACGCTGTTGGACAGCACATAAAGCAATATATTATTGCTCACTGGAATTTTATTGTGAAAACTGGGATCAAAGAGGTATAAATATTTGGTAAATTGCATTGCCATTCGTTTTGCGCCTGGATGGAATGGGAAGAATTTTCTTCTCAACCTCAGATCAAAGTACCTATTAAGTCACCTGCCATGTAACACGCCACAGACTGTCCTTTTCTCCCCTGGTAGGCTGCAGCATAGGAAGACAGTGATGTTGTCCTTCATACTTTCCTTTCAGGCCATTCCTTTTCTTTAGAAACAAGAAAAGTATTATTTTATTCCCAAGTGGTCTAAAAAATTGTAGGAGAGTCTCAATCTGGCTTACTAAAATGCCTTCCATTACCAACACTGAAAAAAACCCAAAAACTCTCTAATGGAATTGGCTAGAAAACTATGCACTTAAGGTAGAATCTTTAGTCATAGATTCTGTAATGGAAGGGTTTGGAACAGTTTTGGTCTGCTGAGGTAGAAATTGAGAACTAAAGAGGTAGCTGGTTTACAGAAATTAAGCAATGCTCCCCACCCTCAAAAAAGTAAAGGCCTGAGAGAAACAAGTGGCCAGGAATGAAAGTGTTAAGAGGAAGTATTAAGTCAGCGATCATATCACCCAGGTATGTCTTATTTGAATTTCTCTAGACTGGTCTTGGATTCTGTTCCTGTGGGTGAACCACTTCTGTTCCTTCTTAAGTTAATTTCAAAAGTGAAGCACACAGAGTAGAAATGTTGTTTTCAAACTCAAATAAATATTTGAGTTTTCAAACTCAAATAAAACTGATTTCTACCTTAATAGCAAAAAATTTTGTAAGAAATTTGAAGTTACTGTTCCAAGACTAACTGTACTGAATGTCTCCTTCCATCTAGCGCTCTCTTAAGGCTTGACTCTCCTCCCATCTCCCTTTTCAAATGAGGCACATAATTTTGACCCTGTGCAACTAGCTGTCTCTCTTGTTCACTATACGTGTAAGCTTGCTTATTATAACTTTGAGTTGAAACCATATCAAATCCCTTTTTTATTTATTCACCATTTTTCTTAGTATCAGTTCCATAAAATCCTTTCATGTACAGCATAATCACAGTCAAGTCTTGTCTCAGAAATTCCCTGGCTGCTATACCAATTGGTTCACTGCCCTGAAAACTGAAGTGCTTCAGCCCATATGAAACACACCTCCATTTTTAACATACGAAAAACATTACCAAAAAAGTGAACACAAATATGCTACCTGCCAAAGCAAATCCTCACTGAAGCCTTAACTATGAGCAAAGAATTTTTTTTAAGGCATTAAAATTGCAATCCTTTCCTCAAAGGAGAAATTTGATTCAACCATTTTAGAAACCTCTCTAAAAAAACTAACCACAACTAGAACAAATTCTGTTCTTGTAACATGACAGAAGGCCACCACTGTTTGCCAGCAGCAAGCTCATATTTGTGAGTGTAGAAAGAACACCTCATTACCAACACAGCATCTCCCAGGTTATCTGTGCCTACGATATTTTATTAATAATCAAACATTTGCTTCACCCTGAGCTGGTACAAAAAACCAGCTGAATTCCTGGAGTTGCTAGAGACATTAAATATTCTGAAACTCCTGGCTTCAACTCACTGACAACTTCCATGTAATTTTATTCTTGATTTTCATATTATGTCATTCCGTAATTCATAAATAATCTGAACTATGTCAGCCTTTATGTAAATAGCAGAGTCAATAAAACTCTTTCTTGTATCAAAATGAAAAACCTCAATGCATTTCTGCTTAAAAAGCAAAATGTACATATTACCCTGAAATTTGGGCCATAGTTAGAAGCATTACTGTCCTTCAGGAAGTGACAATACCACCATTTTATCATTTCTGTGATGAAGCTTACATCGATTCTGATGTGTGTGCACATGTACCACCAGAACCTCAACGTGAAGTACAGAGCAAATTCCTAACATCTCCTGCTGTTTGCAGCAGAAATCTCATTTGTCAAGACAACAGGAGAAGATAAATCATTTTGGAATAACCTTTTGTTGGAGTTTCTGCTTCTTCTGATATTGTAAGTCACAATGCCTTTCCATCTGCACTGTTCTGTATTACAGATTGAATAAAAGAGAACTGCCTGCATGGTATGAGCAACAAAATCTTTAAAACACCCTTTTAAGCACCCCCACATCGGAAGTAACACAAAAACATTATGAACTAGTGACTATTTCCAAGAGTGTTAACAGGTTCAAGATGTTTCATTTATAAAAAAAATTTAGAATTGAAAAGTATCATCCCTTCGGCTGGATAAACGGAATTGATAACTTCATTATTTTAGGACTGTCCTTAAACTTCCATACTGTGCATACATTCCTTAGTGAAAGAAAAATCATTAAGCATAATCATTAGGATCAGTTTGTTTTTTGAAGTGCTTTCAAATGACTGCCTCTCTTTGAATGGTAATTTAGGAGCCAAGTAGATTTGGTGCTGCACTCTAAAATTTCTCTATACTCCTAATTTTTAGTAAGTGTAATTATTTTAGTAAACATAAATGGAAAGAATGAGTTAGCACCTAACCTTGGCAATGCAGTAAATACTTTTAAGAACCATGTATGTAAAACGTCCCTAACTATGCTATTGATGTGAGCATGAGATTATTAAAAGTGAAACATGCTTGGGATCCAAATCTGCTTTCATTGTTTACATTTGTTAACTTTCTGTATTTTTTCACTGTATACACTGATATATAACAGTTTCCATTCTGCTTGTGAGCACTGGGTCTGCAAGCACAAAAGGGATGATATGATCACTGATTAGCACCTATCACCAGTATTTCTATATGTCCATATACCTCCGACAACAATCTCCACCCATTTGCAGAGCATCATTTTGTCACGATCATTTCCCGCCTCCACCTTTAATCTACATGGACTAGCCTAGAAGTCTAAGTGCCTGAGCCACGGGTGTGCACATTATCTAACCCAGAATGATGCTGGTTTCCTACCTCGGTTTATTAAGATATACTTTTCAAATCTGGTTAAACAAGGTAAGGTTAATAAACTAGTTAGAAAAAGAGAGAAATAGAGGTTAATAACCTAGTCAGCTGTGGCAGTCACTTTTCAGTAAGAAATCACCATGCTGATTTTATATAAGTAAGACAGTCTTTGCTAACCTATCATTTCCATCTGATCCAACATCCTTGGAGATTTACTTATGATCTATTAAAATAAATGTTGCCATTTTGTTTTCTAATTAATATATGTGAGGAGATGTCCAATAAAAAAATAATCTTGTTATGAGTGCCAATATGCTGTAGATAACATAGAAACTAGATTACTTTTTGAACACATCTGTCTGCCTGTCCCATGCTGAGATATGTTCTTTTATTTCATAACATAAAGAAGCTCATTCATCCTTTCCTACCCCTTGACGTGATGGCACTGCAATGTTATCCTCATTTAGATGAATAGAAGAAGGTCCTGGCTATCTAAAACATTTTTAGAATAGCACTTTTAAAATGCCACCCAGGATGAACACCAAATGTAATTATAAACGTGGAGTTTCTAAGTGAGATGCTATTCTTCCAGATAGCACAGTTTCAAGTATCAGTTAATACGAAAATATAAATATGTGCTAGAAGACACCTAAAACATATGGTTGTTCTCTCTCCAGCAGTGATGAAATTGTGTGATTTGCAAAGCGCTACGTTGTTGTTATTCTGTCTGAGCTGACTGAGATAGAAATGTAAATCCTTTAGAAATGTAAAATATAGCAAATGTTCATAAGCCTACTAACTTCTTGTTTTTATAGCAGAACATGATAGAACACATACCTTTCTTCCCCCTGTATTTATGCGAAGTGGAGTTAAGAAGGGATCAAAAATCATATGGCTGGTTTCAATATTGACAGGTGACTGTCTTTTCCCAACAGAGCAAAGATTCCAAGCTGAGTTGACCAAACCCCAAAAGGAGGGAACTGCAAAATATAAGAGTGCAAGTTTAAGAGAAGTCTAGAACGACTAGAGAAATACATGCAAGAGAGATAGCCAGATAATTAAAATTGTCATACTGTCTACATGCATACACTGAAACTGAAAACAGGCAAATTCATCTAGTACTTGAAATTTAAAACTTCATACACAAAGACCAAAACATATTGTCTCATTGTTTCATTTTGTATCAGGAAAGAAGGGTTGGTTTTTTTCCTTTTTTGAATGTACCTAGATATAATCCCAGATTCAATTATAAATAGCTTCTTTGCTGTTAGTATTATAGAATATTTATTGAGCAATAGGAATGTGACTCATTAGTCCTTACATGAATTTTGCACACATACAATGTGTCCTTGGACTGGAACTGTTCCATTCTACTCAGCTTTTCAAAAGTGTTCATATTCAGTAGAATTCTTTAAAAAACCCCAGCATTATTATAAGAGAAGCTCACACATTGTGATCACAGAGTATAAAGTATATAAGGCAACTTTGACTTTTTCAGAACTATTCTGTAGTTTTATTTAGCAGGTGAAAAACTTCACAAGTGTGAATGCTCAGGTGTTTCTCCCAGAGGGTGGAGCTGAAAACAAGCCACCAGCTGCTTATAAAAAGCTTTTCAGCTGCTGTGGCTAATTGTATGCAGGGTTTTGCCATGTGAAAGCTTGTTTCTGCTTCCAGTTTTTAGCTACTCTGATGGGGGCCACATAGTGTTGCTTGGATTTGAACCTCACATTTGTAGTAGACTTAACCCATTGGGAAGATACTCCGTGGAGGGTGGACAGGTGGAAAATATCTTCTGAGTAACATAGCCTCAGGAAAATGACTGATCTTGGTGAGTGTTTTCCTATCATGTTTTATAAAACAACTTAGTTCTTTTTGCCCTCAAAGTTTAAGTGTACTTACGTGTAAAACTTTGGTTGGGTTAATACATAGCTTCATGCAACTTTGATACAAAAGTAGATAAACTTCAGGGTTCTTCTTAGGCTATTGCTTGCATTGCAAAACTTCAGCACAAGTACCTACGCAGAAGTGATGGGAAGTGTTTTGCAGTTGTTGAGTATCTGCCTGTTCTAGTAGTTCATAAGCCATTGTCCAGAGATGCTACTTTTATTACAAAAGATCTGAAACCTCAATTTTTAGGTGAAGCTGCTTCTTCTTTTTGCTAGTCTGTCTGTACATCTGCAGGTGAGCTCAAACAGCCCTGAAGGGATCCAAGTGGTACAGCCATAATTGACACGTTATGCCTAGCAAAGCTTAGTTTCCTTGTGTTCCCCAGCTGAAGTTTTTAAGTGGATGTGCACTACTAATACCTTAAATTCAGTGGTGAAATATCTGTTCTTAACCCCTGGCACGGACAATAAAATCAGCTCACATGCAAAGCCCAAAATGAGTAATTACTCTTAGTATGTATTGCATTAAATCTGTAAGGAGGGATGATAGTGTAATGCTCTATGGTTCTAGGAAAGCCAAGACCAGGGAATAGCGCACAAAATGGCTGGAATTGCAGATACCCACATCAAATTATGTTCAAGAGGGAAAATATTAAAAGGGAAATCTATTGCTTGAGTGGTTTCTAGTATTACTAAAAAAAAAAATCTTCTGTGCAGAAATACTCTTGGTATCACTAAAACCAATTCTTTAGCAAGCTTTTAAAAATAAATAAACAAACTAGACACGGTAAGTGCAATAAAATGGCAAGCCAAACAGGGCAGTCCATTATCTTCAGGTTCATATTACTTAAAGAATTTATGATGTAACTGGGATTGTCCCAGAAAAGCTGCACTGGAAAATAGCTGCTATGAGGGGATGTTTTATAATGTTATTTCTGTTTTTGACAGGGAAACCTTGCATTCTGTGCAATGCCTGTCACACCAGCCCACCACCGGGAAGTCAAGAAGGTGGAGGTCCCATATTGTGATGCTGCACTGCAAAGGTTAGATTTGTCACCCAGACACGTAAGTCTTTGTTGCAGTCTTTGACTTCTTTCTAAATGCCTGGGAAGCTCATGCTTAAGAATGTCTCCAATACATGCTCGTTGCTGCCTGTTATGTATGGTTAGACAGAAAGTGTAGCAATGGTAAACACCCCAGTGATCGGAATGACTTTGCTTATACTTCAGCTGAAGGCTAATTAAGGATGACTAACCTGAGACTGCACACTTAAGTTAACTAGTGGGCAGGGATATTATGCAATATTAGTGTCTGATTACATTTAATTAAAGTAATTAGTGCTGCTGCTTAGATGCTCGAAGTAACAGAAAAGTATTCAGAACCATAATGGAAAAATCTAAGGAGGCTTCATGTAGGAAACTAAGGCCTAAACTAAATACAAAGTGCTGAATACAAGTGCTGAATTAAACTGCTTAGTCTAAAGAAATTGAGTATTTTTGTTTTCCTAGATTCATACACTATTGTTTCACTATTCCAGCTTAGCTAACAGACAAAGTTCTCCTAGGGGTTAAGTCATTAATGAAATGTATCTCCTTCCCCACAATTATGTTGCATTTCCATGAAAAATCTAGTCATGTATGAGTGGGAATATGCCGCATCTTTGTGTGCGGACCCCTGAAGCATTTTAGGCAGCAGCCCGGCTCCTGCGCTGCGCAGGAGTTGCTCTTACAAGCTAGTTTGCATGCAGCCCACATACTAGCTTACGATCTCATTTAACACAGTTCTCTAGCTACTGGTTATTCTACCAAAAGTTTCTGTATACTGATCATATCATCTCTGCCTTCATCTATAAATCCCCCTAAATTTATACTGCTTGAGACCTGATTTGTTGCAAACATAGACATAAGGTGATAAGTTTTTGTCTGACTGATGTCATGACTTCAACCTTCTCATAACAGAAAGAAAATTGGATAAATTCAAAGTTTATTTCCTCTGTATGTTAGCACACTATGGACAACAGACTTTTTTCCATGTGTGTGTTATATGGGGAGAAAGCAAGGGGGATTACTTATATTTTATACCTATGCAAAAATCTCTGACATCCTTATTCAGTCTGTATCTTATTGCAGCTGCTAGTTTTTTCAATTTACTGGGAACAATTTATATAGAGATATATGAAGATGCTCTAGTATCGGCATGACACAATAGAATGAGGTATTCTGATGGCTTTTACCAAACCTATGCATAACAACACTGAAATAATAGCAGCTAGAACAATAAAGCAACGATTGAATGCTATTCTCCTAGTGATGAGTACCAAGGATTTGCCTAAATAAATACAAGCCTCCTCTCTCCAGAGAAAAGCAATGCATGAACAGTGTTCCATAAAGATGCCTTTCTGTAGGTATAGCAAACTTGCAGATCAGCATAATATACTGTCTACAGTGTGTGTTGATGGACATGTAACAGTCCGCATCCATGTTGTGAGAGGAGGCAGTGGTTTTCGCAGTATGGGATCAGAGGGGCAAGCTGCGTATGACATCTTAAACATTACTTCATCTTAGAAAAAAAAAAAAAAATGATGCTGATCTAGGCCATGAACGGGTTGTGGACACTTAAGCACTGTCTTCTAATTACTTGTCTGGCTGTTGAGGCTCAGGTATAAAGAAGTTTCTCAGAGCTCTACCCCATGTTCTGTTTCTGCATCTTGCTCTTAGCAAAGCCATAATGAGTTCGTAGCTAGAATTTCTCTGCGACACTTTCTTGAAGAGTCCTCGTGATGCACTGACTGATATAGTTCGGCCTAGCTTAGAAGGGAACAGATGCATCACTTGGGGTGGGGCGAGATGACTCGGTGCTCCCCAGCACAGCTGGCTCTGGGGACAGAGCGCTGCTGGGGGTTCATCTGGTAGCAAAGCTGCCCTGGTCTGTGTCTGCTGCATTCAGGTCCTGGCTGTGCTTTCCAGTCTGAAATGACTGAGAAAGACGAGAAGGCCATGCCACACCTGATGAAGTGTCACCCCACCAGCTCTCAACTTCACAATCTAGGGAGTCCTTAAAGATGCTTGCGTTTACTTTGAACCGTGCCTGCAATTGCAGAGAGCCGCTTTGCAAGGTTTCTACACCAAAATCATAATCTTTGTTTCTAAGCCATAGAACATATGAGAATTTATTTAGGATAAAATGCCATCTCTCTCCCTGCTTGTCTCATGATGTGAGGCTCTGATCTCTATTCTGTGCTATGATGAATCACTGGCAGGAGCCATTCTTAGTTGTTCAAAGTTTTCAGAGAATCCTAAATTTCCCCCTCTCCCTGCTCCATCCTCCTCCTCATACATTTGCATTGGCTTCCTGGGTTCTTATCCTTAGATCAACAGATTTATTTTTGTTAAGCTAACTTTTGTTAAAAGTGCCTAACCTTGGCAACACACATGATTTATTACTGCTCTGGGAACAAAAGCAATGGGCAGGCATGGTAGGGAAATGGTTTCTATCATTGCAAAGTTTTGTAATATCCAGGAAATATCCTCATATTTCTCAGTACAGCTTCCAAGTGCAGGGAAAAACACAGTAGACTTTCAGCTATGTTCCTTGTGTTACCTCATATAAGTAAATGAGATAGTACAGTAGCAAATCAAATAGAGTGAGATATGTGGGAGAAAAGTATGTTTTAAAAAACAGCCATCCTCAGAACTAGATATAAGCGGACTGTTCTGCCACCAATCCTCTGTCCACCTTGTGTCTGTCTCACTGATCTGATGATGATGCTTTTTGCACTGGGTACTTGGAATAAGTAGGACATTAAAATAGTGTTAACTGTGCAAACCTTTCACTGAGGAGACAACCTCTGATTTAGGTCTGAGCAATGCAGGAACTCTGGTTTAGGAAGTAACTATAGAAGCCACACTTTGCATAATAGAATTCATTGCATTTAGCATCTTCATATGAATTAAATCCCTTATGTAGTCAATTTTTGTGTAACCCAATCGAAAACCACATAAAAATGAGGGAGCTTGTTGAAAAAAAAAAAAAAAAAAAAACACAAAATGCTAATATGGACACTGGGACTGCCAGAATATAAGCTAAGTTTTAAGGTGTTACGTGTTTATTCTGAGCCTTTGTTTAAAAGGGGCCAAGAAGCTAGCAACCTTCAACAGGAAAATAAAGGGAGTGGCTTGAAGTAAGAGAGCATCCTTCAAAAAATGGTGTCCAAAGAATAAGAATGGATGATAAACCCTGACAAGTTAAATATAAAACTAAAGTAAGACAAGCCAAAAGAAGATACTGAAGAACAATTTGCTAAAGTCATAAAAACCGCTATCAAGTGTATGAGAGGCAAGGATCCTGTTTGAGTCTGTAGGGCCAGCTGATGATCAAGTTGTAAGAGGAGCACACGAAAGATTATGCAGCAGCAAAGCTCTACCAGTTCTTTTCCTTATTGCTTGCAAAGGTGCCTAGGGAGGTTCCCACACAGGAGATTCTTTATGGGGAATTAATCCGAGAAACTGCCTCAAAATCAAGTATCAGAAAAATGACTTCTAGTATAAATTGATGAAGTGAACAAATTCATTAGGGTCAGGCAGAACTCTAGGATGAATACCACAGTCACTTGAATTGCCAAAATCCTCACTTAAAATCTGCATCAGCCTCAGAGAAATAAAAAGTAGCAAATGTGATCTGATTTTTATGGTGCTTGTTTTTATAGATGATTATTTTTCCCAAGGTATCTTCTACTGGGCACTGCCAATAATAGGAGATGGAGTCTAGTTGAGACAGTAAAGTTATTTCTGTGTTGCACTGCACTAAAACTATAACCTCCTCTTTGAAGTTTGCTCAACTTTCAAGAGCACAGATTTTCTCAATTTAAGTTACTTTAGAGTTCATGAGTTTAAATAAAAGGGGTCAACTTATTCATGCAGCAGATCCTTGTTTATATATTTAAGCTTTAACATCAGCCCTGGCAATAGCATAAAACACAATCAGATTGTATTTGTGCAGCAATTATTCTTGCCCTGTGTAATTACTGGTCCCTCAGATAAAATCTCAAGCTACTTTATTGAAGCTGGGAATTGAAACCACAGAGAGAATCAGCTATCTATGTACATCAATAAAGCAGTCCATTAATTATTTCCACCTACTCAACTTGAAGAAAATTACCATACTAATGCCTCTGGATAACCACATGACCTTCTTTGCTTCTACATAAAAGCCAAACGTAAAGTCATAAAGGCTTTGAGAGATAAATCAGAAACACCAAAGAAATGACAGAGTATAGAATGGTATTCATGTAATTGGTCACAGAAATCTCTAGACTGCAGTAATATTAGACATTATCACAATGGTTTCAAATTTGAGAACTGAAAGTATTCTGGTTTCTTTTTAGAAGCAGAAAGTTGATAGCTGAAATACATCCTCGAGAGTAAGACAGCATTACCATTATTCAAAAAATGGTAAAAAATATTCAATTTTTTTTCATCAATAAATCTTGAAACATATAAAAAAAGAAAATTGTGAAGAACTCTAACAGTATCACATTACATACTATTTTCATACCGGTCTGTTCAAATCTCATCTTCCCTCTGTATGAAGGATTATCAATGACAGGAACAGTTCAATAACTGCACTAGCTGAATGAGAAAGAACAGAAAACTGGTAGGGCGAAATGAGGAGTTAAAAGGAAGTATCTTTCCAGAATCTTAAAGTGTTAATTTTCTGCTATGCCTTTAATAAAGACATCCTGCAATACCCTCTCCAATTTAACTTTTAAATTATAGCTGCTTATTTCTGCCTAATTAAACATTTCCTTCAATTAAGAGTATTACCTGGAAAAAAGTATTTAGCAATCGCAATTAGTGACCTCTACCTTTGCAAAGCTCTTGCTTATTTTCACCTACACATTTGGGATACCAGTGTAGAAAATGCTACCACTTCTTTCACTACACTGGTTAAACCAGACTAATTCACTTTTATAAATTATGTTAATCTTGGGGTAAAGAGCAGTTCTACAACAGTACGTAATTAGGTATTTTTTTTCTGCCACTGTGATGAGCTAACACATATACTAAAACAATACAATTAAATACTACTTTAATGTTTCCTAAAAATATAGTTGCTAAAAAGATGCTTTTCATATTATCTCTTCTTTTTGCATTATTAATATGGCAGGAGTAGAAAGGGGTGTATCTATAGGCAGAGGTATATCCAGGTCCAAAACTAAGCAGTTTAGGTAACAATCTTCTAGGGCCATTGTTACTATTGTTCTGAAAATGTAATGTACTTCTCTCTCTCATTCCACTCATAATGATATACAGTCTTGGGGAAAACTGTCTTTCTGTGTAATGCTAGTGAAGTCCCCACTGCTGAAAGATTTAGCATAACTATGTCAAGAAACGGAAACGAAAACAGATTAAAGGACAGTTTGGTTTAAAGGTTAAAAAGAAATGGTAATGGTTAGTGGAGCTGGCACAGATTGATCATTAGAATGTCAGTCTTGGGTAAAGGAAATCCTTCTTGGTAAAACAGCTAAAAATGAGAAAGGGGACAGGAGGAAAGCAACACCCTCTCGCCCTCTTCTCGACACAAGACACTGAGCATACACATGGACCAGATCAGTGCCCATGTCTGCCGTTCAGCCACACATTGGGCTCCCTTATTATGTCTGCCAGTGCCTGAGATGCTTGCATGAATAACTAGCTGCATCAATTACTTACCACTCAGCTGGCTGTTTCTAATCAAGTCTGGTCAGTCCCTCAGTCATCAGTCACTGCTGGGTTCAACAGATACCCCTTGAAACAGGCAAAGAACGAGCTGGCAATCACAACTAAGTTTGCCTGACACCCATTGTACTTTGGGGGTGGCATGGAAATGAGGGAGAGTTTGGCCCAGATTTAATCATAGACCGAAAGTGAAAAAGATGAAATGCAAAAAAAACCCGCGATTGTTGTTCTACCCTTTAAATAAGGCTTTTCACTGAAATGCGGGAAACCCAGCTTTTGAGCTATTGTATGATCTTTAAAAGTAACCTTTCCTCTTCATATTTCTTCATGTTTTGTTTTTCTGTTTGTGCTGTGGTTCATGCTGTAAAACTGGGGGCTTTGGCTGTTGAGATTAAAATGAATGACTGTTCTGAGGCAGGGTGAGTGAGATCTTAGGTTTTAAAGAAGATCCAGAAAAAAAGCGAAGAAAGCTTCACATAGATGAAATTGGAACACAGGAGAAAGTTGCTCAGAGAAAAGTAATTTGGAACTTATTGTTTTAAGGAACGGGGAAAGACTGCTTATCCAGCAGATAACTTGAGCTCTGTTCTGTAGATTCAGCTTTATTTTAATGTCTTTGGGATACTATCGATCCTTTTGCTGAAAAATATAAATGAAAGAAGGAACACAAAAAATTATAAAAGACAGCTTATTTAGTCTATCAAAAGTGCTCTTTCCGGATATCCCAGTGCTTCACAGCATAATGTTACTAAAACATAACTCTCAGGTAGTAAGCTGGAATTTTAACTATTTTTGACAAATTCAGTATATGTCTGCATCAGTTAGCCCTTCCTTTGTTCAGATGAATCTAATGAGCATCACATTCTGAAACTGAAGGGCATTAAGGGATTCAGTTTGGAGAAAGCAGGCACTGAGGTATAAGGGTTATGTGTAAGGAACATCCAGTAAGGATTAACTGGTCCCATTCTCCAAAACATTTGTGTGTGTGACAGCAGCCTCTTGAGAATTACTTGTAGCTATGCACTACTTTGGCTTCCCACAAGACTCTTAGTGCTAATGACAGCACGTAATGCAGAAATGTCCTGGCTCTGCTGACTTGCGAAGACAAGTAAGGAGCAAGCACAAGAATTCACCACTGAGAGCTGCAGTTCATATCTGTAATGATAGTTCAAGACAGAAACACTGATGTTCTGTGTTCTGGTATTTTCTAGAGTAATCAGATTTCTCTGACCCCATTCCACAGGGCTCTGGCCCTGCCTGGGGATGCTGTTTCCACAGTGAGATTACCAAAACTCTGTAACTTTGACGATTCTTGGAAAGGCCAGAAGTCCTTGGGACAGCTGACTAGATGCACTTACTCACAGGCTGAAAAAAAGAGTTGTCTGGGTAATACTGGTTTCTTAGAAGTCCAACACAGTACTGCCAAGCCACAACTCTAAACAGAGGCATTACTACAAAACATTTTGGAATGGAAAGAAACCTTGGCCTCTCCTCTGCTGTTACATCACACTGTTCAGCTAATTGCTGTCCAGTGGTTGATCTTTCACCAAGTGATCTACTGCTTTTCCTAACTGCACTTACACTCTGAAGATCTGATATGTCTGTTAAGGAAGAAACTGGTCACTTCTAGCTTAATATGTTGTACATATAGCATGTGGAACACAGCCTCTGCAGAGCAGCTGCTGCTATGCACAGAAGCTGGCTTAATCGTTGCCTAGGAAAACCTGCCTGTTTAGGGAGAATCTAGCTCTCTTGTACCAAGTGATTCATTTGAAGTACTCCCGGGATATTTCTGCTGCCCTGTGTGTGCAACAGGCAGAAGCAGAAAAGGTGTAGTGGTCCCTCTGACTGAAGATGAACCTGCCTGCATGTGAGTCCCAGGAACTAAGGAGCTTCTAGATAAGCCTCACTTGTTTTCTCTCTTCTGAATAACAGCGTTTGTACCTTACTGGTCTCTACAACATTTGACAAACTCTTTACACAGGAATTACTGTCTGAGATGTAAGGGGATAGCTGAGTGCAAGGCTATTCTTTTTATTGAGGCCACATTATCTGATTGCTGTATTGTATGCACACTATGGGACAAATGCACTCCATAGGAAATATAACCGTTTCCTACCCAACACATCCCTGCATCATCCATCAGCTGGGTGTCAGGTGGTAACTAGTATAATGAGTGTAGGCTGGCCATTATTGGCCTAATTTTCAGAAATGCTGAAACGCGTTCTCTGAAATTGGGTGAAAATAAGGGATGATGGGAAAGGATTCACTTTTTCTTCAAAAACTGGGCCACTTACGTAATCTGAAAATTCTATCAGTGTGATGTCTGTACAAACAACATAAATACTAAATAACTTCTTAAAGAGGAAAGAAACTGCACTGTGACAAGACTATCTGTAAATCCCCTCCAAACTACAGAAAAAATGAAATTATTCATCTTTACCAAATAGCTAAAATGTAACAAATACCAGGAGAGACATCTGGTGTTATACAAATCCTCTTCCTTCAAACTCCAAACCTGCTTCTGCTTGTTCGAGCTATTCAAGAGGGTTTGTCCGTGGTCCTATTGGCTTTTGTAGCAAATGCAAGGCACACACTATGTGCTTACTCAAGTTTTAGCATAATTATTATTCAAATAAGTTTTCTGGTTTTAATATCCTGTATGAACTTGCCATTACTAGGAACTCTACCATTGGATTAACTGCCATACGTGTTGCTCAAATATACTGCAATTTTTTAATGACAAGGTCATATTTCAAAACTTTTGGTCCATTAATGCATTCAGTTTTGAATTCTGCTGTGAATCTGAGCTTCCAAACAACCTTGCTGATCTTGCTGAGGCTGCTTTTGGACAGATACAGCAAATGAAACTGCTGAGTTCTGCTGTCAGCAAGGAAACATTTTGCAAATATATTGGTTTTCACAAGGCTGTGAAGGTTCTTAAATACTCACCTAAATGTGTATTTAATGATACCTGTGAGTGTTTTCCCATTTACTTTGAAGTTTCTGTATTTGCAGTCAAATGCTGAGGAATGTGCTGCAGCACTCCCATCAGACAGGCTAACTGGGAAGGTTCTCAAGCTGGTTTTGTCTGCAAACAAACAAATCCCCCAACCCCGCTCTAACCTCCCAAAAAACAGAAGGGGAAAAAAAGGCAAACAGGTACTCTAGGCATTGCCTGGGAGTGGAAAAAGGGAGGAGAGAGCCCTGGATGTGGCAGGAATAGATATGGTCAGAAATCTACAACTCGGTGCAGGGAGGGCAGTATGGAGTGTGGGCGCAGTGTGCAGGGGAGGCAGGATGCACACTGATCCACTGCCATTTTACATACTTCGTAAAAAATGAAGATAGCCTACAAGTTTCAGTAGTTACAGATTCAGCTTGTAAGGCTGAAATTTATGTTGAACTTAGCATAAAATACAAATTTTGATCTCTACGCTCAGATGCTTTTTTTTTTTAGATCAACTCTGCAAAAAACAGGTAAATATATATCTTATTTAGTTACATTACAGGTACTAGATCTTTGGTCTTAAGAAATCAAAGTATGTAAGACCAGGACATGCATGATTTTTTTAATGCTTGAATTTCTTTAAGAAAAGGCCTTCTCAAGCGCGTCAATATATTACTAAATCAGAAGTGGCAATTAAATCTTGCCAAGGTATTGTCATAATTATTCCATTTAAAATTAGCCACCAGAGGGCAGATCATGTGTTCTTAAAAGGTTTGCATATTGTGCCAAGGATCTGAAATGGGCAGGACCTGATTAGTCCTGCCCCTGAGTTCTGCGTCTTCAATCTCCTTGTAAATGGCTCTTTGATGGATGGGGGAGAAGAGGCCAGGGATTACACAAACAAGGCGCCAGAGAAGGACGAGCATGGAGGCTGTGCAATAAAGCAGGGCCGTGCATCACGGCAGTCTCCCAGCTGCTGGCTGGAGGCCCGTAGCTACAGGACTGAGCATCAGGTCAGAGAACAGACCCACAGGACAGGCTGTTCAGAGAGGATTACTTGAAAACAGCTCAAGGAGGCTGTCAGTGTAAGCCAAAGTGCCAGAACAGCATGGCTGCTCTAAAGATGAGGGCTAAAGGAACTATCTCCCCTCAGTGTTGTAGGGTGGACACCATTCTGCTCTTGCGTGACCCTCATACACTACTATTGCTGTTTCTAGTCTGATCGTGCCTGATTTCACTGCTAACACATACAGGCGCAGGTACAGAGTGACTCTCCCAAATTGCTTTGGGAGCTTCTGACTGCAGGCAAACACACAACTCAATCTAGCAACTGAATCATAGGATCAAATTTGCCCTGAATGCATCATCAAGAATTGATGCAGGTAACAGGCAAGGAGTGCACGCTGCCTCTTGATGTAAGATAGGGTTGGAAACGCGCTGCTGTGCTGGCATCAGTGCATGAAAATGGAAGTGTACCGCCTTGATGTGGAAAGCCAATAGGAGTAACTGAGTTGTGAATGTCAGGTATGTGCTCAAGGTTAGATCAATCAGTCACTGCAAGGAGAGCCCTCTATTATTTCCAACTAGCAACTCCACAAACTATGACTGAAAAGCTGTTTAGCACAGCAGTAATCTTCTAGAACCCTTCCTTAGCTAACTGTTTTCTTAAGCTGTGGGTGTGTATGCACATCTCATACTAGTGTCAATCACAGAGCACTACAAAAAATGCTGCTCATCTGACCAGTGCTGGCAGGTGGCATAAGTTTGTAAGGCAATAACCATGTGACACTTTCTTTCTGTGGCTTGTAATGCTTTATTTCAGCTTGTGAAAAATGACAGTAGCAAGCACACTATTTATGTGAGAAATACAGCAGTACATGAGCATCATCCAATCTGCAAGGGAACTGTTCCACCTTGAAGAGCATCACAGCAGCGCCCAACCGTTTTAGCAAACCAGTGGAGACGCTAGTCAGAGGCGCAATACACAGAATGCAGAATTGTAAAATCTCTCACAGGCCCAAAGACCATAATCTACTTCCCAATGTGTCATGGGGAGAACAGAAGGCCCGTAGCTCTGAAACACTCCCGACAGCCTATTTCTCTCTGCCAGAGACTGTAAGAGCTCAGAAGGAATGAGCATCAATTGCTTCCAAGGGAGACATGTAAAAGATAATGTATGTTGCCTTTTTGGCAGCAAAGATTCACTGGAAGATAGTGCCTTGGAGGCTTTATTACTTGTGACCTTCACACAGAACCGAATACATCTTATTTTCTGAATAATTTGAGCCTGTGGATACAGCATTTGATGTAGCAGCATTCTTCCATAAGTAGAAGAATAAAATTGCAACTTCCTTGAGAAAAAGAGGTTTAGGAAGAAAAGTGTTAAATGGTTACATCCAGATGGCTTAGAAAATTTATGGCCACACGCATGGAGAAGGCTGCAAAGATGACTAATGTCAGATGCAGCTTCTTATTGATCCAAGCTCCTAAATCACTCCAAAATGTATTATGAATATGATTATCAAATACCGAGGTAATCTAAAAAAAGCTACTGGCAAAATCTGTACCTTCATAATCACTGAAAATATAAGTTTAAGTTGACCTCTGTGTCACAGGCTTGCTATTATTTTTAGAAATCAAAATATGAACTCAGTAGTCCTGAAAATAGGCCTAACTGAACTAGCTAATTGTAATTCCTTAGGTTTTGGAACTACCAGCTCTTAACCCTTTCTACCTAATTTTTTTTAATAAAAAATTCTGACTTAAGTTCCCACTTGATTTTTTTCAGTTTTAATTTGAATTAGTTGAAGAAAAATACTGAAATAAACCCTGACCCAACAGAGAAACTGCACCTGTCAAAAGGTCATTTAGAACCGTAACAAACTGGTTCCGTATATTGGCCAGTATCTTCTATCAGTGCACCAGTCTGGCTTTAACACTAATGAAAAATGAAGTACTTCTTTAAAACACAAATTACATTAGCTGATACATTTAGTATTAGTTGACATAATTTCAATTTGTGCTCTCAGCTTGTGAAAAAGTGAATACAAATTGTGTTATTCATGAGCATAACACTTATTTTTCTATAACAGCCTTATGTGTTTTAGGTACTTTAGCATTACTTAGGCACTTCTAGTAGAAGTAATATCCAGAAGGCTTAGTAAGTACAGATTAGCTGTCTTTAATGTTCTTGTTTCTGTTTAAACTTCCTCTAACACAAAGCTACCAAAGCTAAGTCAGTAATCATAAATCCTATTAAACTTGCCATGTACAAATACCCATTCTCTATAGATGTTCACTCTCAACAAGTTTTTCCAGTATGATCTGACCAAATAAAGAAAAGTAAACACCAGGCTAACAATGAAAATTGTATTTCTTTCTGGTTTCCTTAACCGAGTTTCCTCACTGTCCCAGACAGACAGGAAATGGAATGATTTTTTGAGACAGGACAAATAGATTTTTTTTTTTAAGAACAGCATTCTATCTTGATCTCTCACAACAATACGTACAATGAATTTTTTATCTGAGCTGTAGGAAAGGTATTTAAAGAATCAAGACAATTCAGTTCCTACCCTACTTCTCAAACAGCTGTAGAAATCTTGAACTGTAGTGGTACACACTGAAATAAAAATCCCTCTTGGTTTGCATTCATCTTGGCATAAGAGCAACAGTGGTTTAGCAACTATAAAGTACGTGCATTGACTAAACTTATTCTAGTCTGCCTGCCTTTCTTTTTTAACAGAAAAGACTGAATATGTTACATGGAAAATGGAAAGTGCTTACTTCAGAAATATTTTCTGTTTAAGTAGAAAGCTGAACGTGAGTCACAAGACCTTAGCAAAATAAAAAAAAAAATATAATAAATTCTCATGGCTAGTGTTAGCAACCACTGTCTTCCTAAATTCTTACGTGAACTACCCAGAATTACCTTGGCTATTTAATTGTGGTACAAGAGAACAGGGCAAAGTCCGAGTCCCCGTCGGGCAACTGTCATTGGAAGCTTCGCCTACATCAATAGTGATGCCTTTTCTTTGTTCTGCACTATTAGCTGTTGTCAGCTAGGGTAACAGATATATCTGTTATGCTGCCAAAGGAAATCAGCAGAGCAATATAATGACAATTCCTGGACCACTTATAACCAGCTTCCTACCTAATGTACGAGAGGAGTACTTATTTTCTATAGCATTAACTGGCCGATTTAGTAAGAAAATGGTCTCTATACATCATTTCTTGGGACTTGGCCCCGTGATTTGCTCCTCACTCTTAGGATGTGAAGTAATACTTTTTGCTGTATTTGTGTGTGAGATGTCTGGTGTTCTTGTTACTCCACCAATTTGCTATGATTGTGATTTTTAGTAATAATCAGTCTTTCAAAACCTTATTGTGATGATTTCAGTGGCAACACATCCTAAGTTTGAAAATCATAACAGCTTCAAAAGGAAACAATTTCAGCACTGAATATTTCCTAACAAGAAAGTAGTAGCTAACAATAGCAAGTTATCTGGCTTTACAGGAAACACTTTTACTCTTGGTGAGCCAAAATGGATGTCTTGCTGGTCTTTTGGTGGAAAATCATGTGGTTTTCGAGTTTCTAAAGTTCCATCTTGTTTCTTCTTTTGTACTTGTTTCAAAAAATTCTGATAATTTCTTCAGCAAAACATTCTTCAACATTTTGTTTCCTCAGAAAAGCCATAGCTATTAAGTTAGTCTTTTCTGGCCAAAATACTTTTATTAAAATACAATTAGTGCTTGCAGTTAAGTACTTCCCTGAATTACAGATACATCCTGAATACAAATCACTTGTCAAAAGATGATAAACAAATTATCCACATCTAATTCCAAATTTACACTTACTGTCTTTTACAGTCCCTCCAATTCCCCATTTAACTTCTACTCTTTGACATGTTTCATGTGTGTTCTATTTTTGCTGTGTAGCAAAACTGAAGTGGACACAACCTTTTAAACAGAGGGGATATTTGCAGGTGGCTGAGGAAGAATCTCTCTTTTTTTTTTTTTTTTACGCAATTGAGTTTGCCCATTTTCAGTTTCTCTTCCTTCAAAAAATACACTCCAATTTGCAGAACAAAAAACTCCATAAACTCTAATCTCCGTGAAATTTCTTCTCTGATACCATCTGAAGCTTTTTGCAGCCATCATTGGTGGAAGGATTTTGTGATGCATTTTAAATCAAAAGTGCTTATCAAATGTTGCCTGGATAAAGCAGTTCAGATGGACTGTCTAATGTACAAGTCCACAGCAGTCATCATGGACCTGCCTGGGTATCTCCACAGATGCCATTGATTATGAAGTCTCCAGTTATAGACATTTCTTTGAAAAACAAGGAAGCACAGTTTTTTGCAGCCTTGTAAGGTTTCTTTAAGATCTGTTTTCCCTGAGGTAACAGTTCTTATAACTCCTTAAAAGTCTGAAAACAGTCTATAACTCCTTAAGCAGATGAACCTTATTTTCTGCAGTCAAAACAAACATATTACTTCCAAGGCAACCACTACTCTCCATAGGCTTAAGATGCATTATGCTCACATTTAAAACAGGTGTTAACAGTACTAAAACCCAAAACATTTTGATGGACTCAAGATTCTTCCTGGGAACTATTCATTCTGTGTATGTTAGAGGTAGTTCTCTAACACATGCATTACCCAGCTACCTCTAATGTAGAGTTGCCCTTCCTGCTAAAATCATGGTTGGTCCCTCTGTAACTGAGGAGAAGGTGCCTGTCCTCAAACTTTCTGCAGGAAATTTCATTTATACTCATGTAAAACCAGCTGGATGTTAAATCCTAGACCTTAAGATCCCTGAAAACTCATTTGGGCATTGCAAAGCAAATGGAGAACCAACCAATGTGAAAACCACCCAACAAGGACACCCAAACCTAGGAGAAGATAATTTCTGTTTCAGAGATCTGATATGCACTAACACTAGATCCCTGATACAATGTGCTTTTAAGTAACATATAAGGTTTAGGATGATTCCTGCAACTCAGTAACCTGTATACAAAAAAAAAAAAAAAAAAAAAACAAAACAAAAAAACAAAAAAAACCCAAAAAACAAAACACAAAAAAAAACCCACAAAAACCCACCCACCCTTAATTTGCGCTACACTAGGTATTCTTATTTATTTTATTTTTAAGCTGATTCTTTGATATTTAACCTGCATTTGTAGTCTAGGTTTCATGAAAATTTGATTATAACAAACCATCTATTAGGCTAGTTTTGGTGTATTACCTTGATGACAGATGAATGCAGATAGCATGTCTACTCCTGTCTGCTCTCATACTATATACCCATGTCTTTCCTAACTCAGCTGTGCTATCTAAACTCCCTTAAAAAGATCTTTGAATGTTTTTCTTTAAACTTAAGCAGTATCTGACAGGATGCTCCATAGCTAACATTTAATAATACGTGGCTAATATTTAATAATTCTCAAGATGGGAGTGTGGAAACTCATAAATACATTTAGCTTCTCGTTCTGTAAACGTATTTCCACATCTTGTCATGAATAAGGTTTCATTAAATAAACTGATACTCCTGAGTTTGTCAAAGGAATTTTTAAATTCTTTCTTCTTTTTCCTAGTTCTTGTTATCCCTTGTACGTTAGCATTTTTTAAATTGTAAAGAAACCCTATTAAATTTTGCATTAAAAACCAAATTCTACAGATCCTGAATTTGGGAATGCCTATTCTGGCCACTGACTGTACAGGAGCAGATGGCACTGGGCACAATGAATAG
This sequence comes from Larus michahellis, assembly GCF_964199755.1. Classification (NCBI taxonomy): domain Eukaryota; kingdom Metazoa; phylum Chordata; class Aves; order Charadriiformes; family Laridae; genus Larus; species Larus michahellis. The sequence goes on from NC_133909.1 coordinate 8,506,048, forward strand.
ATTTAAAATTAAGTAAACTTCTTTTCACTCCTTAAACAAGATCATGTCAACATTATGGACTTAGGCTCAATATTAAACAAGACATAAAATTAAGGCAGCTTCCCTAAAATTTTGCCGTAAGAGAAAAGCACCTTAGAGCCAAATACCTGCCACAGTTCTTAAGAAAGCAAAAGAAGCCAACCTTCACAAGCATATTTCTAATTACCATTTTTACCATTTGCCTTGACTTTTCCAGAGCAAAAATAAATTGTGATCTCGAATTCCTCTATTTTGAATCTCTGAATCTGGGTGTCTCTGAATTTGGGCAACTGCATAAGCTAGGCAGACTTCTTCAAATGTTCTCTTTGTTACCAGAATGATCATCCCCTCTTAAATGTTGACAGAATCTGTCATTTTCATCTGCCCATTATTCCCCATATACATAATGCCAGTTAAAATTAACATGAACACTGGCTTGCAGCTTGTCCTTTAACATTTACACGCAAACCTGTCAGTTCTTCACATTAAGATACATTTACTCTTTTCAAAACACATTCAAGCTGACTACTAATTCTACAGTCCTTGACTTCATAGGCAGTATAAACTTTTAAATGGTAATTGAGTCATCTTTTGATGAGCTGAAAGGGAGAGCAAAGTATGATGTTGCCAGCAACGTGCTGTTTGCTCAGCAGTAAAGTTTATGGAGTAGTGCTTTATTCAGACAAATTATTAGGTTCAGTACAGGTGGTAGGTGGATGACACACAGTCATGATGTACAGAAAATCCATACCTATTATCTAGCAGCATCTTCTAGCCTTGAGATCTGTGAATTTACAGCTGACTTTGGAGCTATGGCTGACAGTGACATTCAGCATGGAGTCTATGTCCCTCCCCTGTGGAGGGCATAAAACTCACAAGTAGAAAAGGCTGGCAGGCAGATCTTTTTTTTTCTTTTTTTTTTTTTTATATAACTGTTAAAACTTCTGACACACTGGAGGTTTTTTGACAATGTTACTATTAAGAGTACAGAGTACACATCCCATCATGGCAAGCGCCGTGTTCTCTTTTGCTACGCTGAATTGCGTGAGCTACTTATTCTCTAGTTTTTAAATGGAGTATGTCCAGTCAATAGTGCTGTATTTGCTGCCAGCTTTTAATATCATTGACAAATGCTGAAAAACATCTTGGTGCAGTCCATCCATACCAAGTCTTCTGTTTCCATTTGGAAATACTACTTGCATGAGCACTTTTCACATCATGTATTGTTCGCTGATCTTTCTGAACAATCTTGTTTTGAATGTCACCATTTTATGTTCCTTTAAGAGGTTAACTTTTACCACATGTGAGGCACTTGCGCAGTGCTGAAACCCTGACATTCTGCCACCGGACCATTCTGATAATGATTTGGATCAGGAAATACTTGCTGTTAACTTAGCATTCCATTTTCCACTGTTAAAACTCCCACCAAAAACATGGTAAAGGAGAAATACTAACTGTATGGAAAAGGTTTCAAACTGGTGAGGCTTTGTTTAAATTAATAGAGTTGTGCTGACTTTAATAAAAAGTGAGGGTTCCGTTCTGCACTATTTTCTGTTTTTAAAATATATCCAACTTAGCCTTAACCATCTAATATTTTTTGGATGAATTGTCAAATCCTCAGATGCCACTACTTGGTGAACACATAGAATAAATATTGTTCCTCCTTACATAGCACTTAATAGACCCTGTTTCTCTGATCTTCTGAGAAATTCTGGTTGCTGTCTCATGCTTTTATTTATTGTGCTTCCCTTTATAATCCTCATTTGTCCTTAAGAAACTTGATGCCAAATTCAGTGCTAGAGATCCCAACAGAATGACACCACTTCAAATTCAGACTCAGCTGGTTTCACCTCATGAATCGAGGAACTGCATAGTTATGACACCTTTTATTTCCTCGGATTTTACGTACTCCAGACAACAGGAACAATTTTCAAAAGGCAAACTAAAGGGTAGGAACTATTCAAGTAGAATCCAGTCAAGGGTGACTTGCACATGCCTTTCTGTCCTGCAAAGCATGCTTCTGAATGATCTACAGTTCTAAATTCCTTTTCAACAAAATTTCCCTTAAACTTGCATTGTATACAAAACCTGTAGTCCTTTGACACTTAATTTCTTTTCTTCTGTTAAGATTAAATAGATGTATTTAAAAAAGCATGCTCTTCTATGTTTTCTCTATAATATCATTTCCCTTATTCTGATTCTTCTGACAGCTTGTAATACTTCCAGAGCTTATATTTCAAAGAACTTTTCAGCAGTTTGGGTGCCTCTGTCTGGCCTCAATTCACCCAGCTGAACCATGGCCAAGCATTTTGAGGAGCAGCAGAGATTGATTTCAGAAGAGTTAAAGGTGGAATAAGCAGCAATAGGGTGCCTCCCCTTTCAGCAGTTCTGTAAGGTTGGGCTTAGCTCTTCTGAATTTTCCTAGATGAGGTTAGCCACAGGTTGCATTGAATGCAATATAATACCAAAGCATCATGTTCTCAGCTTCTGCTGAGGCAGCCTCATCAGCTTCTGAGAATCAAATCCCTTAATGGCAGAAAGGAAGGTATTTTGGAAACCTTCATTGTCCCTTCTCTCTTCCTGGAGTGAGAGAAAGCACAAGGAGTATTAGCAGCAGCAAATGGCACAATCAGGGTTGTTCATTGTAACTGAAGGGGAGATCCTTGTGCCTAGAAAAGCACAGACCACAATAGAAACGTTCTTCAGAACCAAAGCAGAAATTAATTTAGCATCCTTATTTTTCTGACTAACAGGAATCCCTCTATGGCAACCTATGCATCTGATTCAAGTTAATATCTAAGAAATTATGTGTTTGAAAGCACATGGATACAACATTTATAGTTATTGCTGAACAACTTGAATAATTCTAAAGACATCATCAAGAAAGTGATAAGAAATTTAACTTGTTCTACCACTGTACACTAATTAATCTGTTTAGTGCAGAGATCAGCATAAATATGAATTAGCAAACAATGATGTGAGCACAGGATGATTTGTAATATCAGCACGTTGATGCGCTGGGCTCAGATACTGTAATTTGATTGGCAGTGCTTTATTAAGTTTTGGCAGCATTTAAGTAGACTGGGAGTGCTGTTATGAAGCTCAAGCACATTAATCCAAGCTCCAGCTCTCGTTAATACTGATGAGTGAAGGCAGTTAATTGAATTATGTATGAAGTACTGCTGATTAAATAATATTTCACTCCTTGCTATAGAATTAACTCTGCTTTATTAACAGCCACTGTTGTCTCTAATAGTGAATGTCAGAGGGACCTTTTCTCAGCCACCCCCTTTTTTTTTTTTTTTAACCATCTGTTCAGGTTGCTTATGTATTTTAATCTATTCCTACATGTACTGCCCTTTGAAATAAATACTTCTGGTTTCCCCAAATGTTGATGTGATACTGGAAAACTTTTATTCCCTTATAGGAAAGGCTTCAATGGAACTTTTCATTGATTCTTCTCACTGACAATCGAAAAAGATTCTACAGATTACATAAAAATTTTGATGCCATTTTAAGAATGAAATACAACATTAACTGACTATTTTCATTTTACGCTGTTGATGTTCTACTTTCTACCTTTTTCTACTGTTTTTGAAGTATTGCACGTAAAACCAGGGACGCACTGTTAATGAAGGAGAGAAAGGAAAAATCCAGACACAGAATCTAAGGTCTTAAAGAAATTGTAAAGCAGGGCTTTAGAAAATAAACTAATATGCTTTCAGGAACTCTACTGAACAACTACAAGAATTACGATCCTCACCAGCTGGCAGATGTTTACAATTAATCTCAAAGACAACACACCTGAAAGGGATCTCAGTTATTTAGCTGTTCAAACACAACATGACAAAAGCTAATTAGGAAAGTGGCAATGATTTTAAAACAGCAACAACAAAAGCCTCAACATTGTCAAGACACAAGGGTTAGTTCTGGACCATGTTGTCAGAAGGCCAGATCTTAGTGTTCTTTCATCCTTTGCTAAAACATGAGTTGGCAAAACATACTGAAATTACTTTCACTGAAATTTAATATTAACATATGTATTAAAAAATATGGAATACAGTATGCAAAGTGTATAAAATCACAAGCTTGTGTAGTTACACATAATAAGCGTTTTTAAAATGTGCAATGTTGGAGGTCTGACAAAGAAATACTATTTTATATTCAATGCAGAAGACACATAGCCCTTTCACTATCAGCCTTGAAACATGCTAAGAATAACCTTTCTGATGATGGTCCTATTCCTGGCCACATGTAAAAGGTTTTCAGTGAAATGAAATGAAACACTGTACTGTACAAGTGATACTAACAGAATCCAGAAAATATATTTGAATAGTAGCAGAGATCAAGGATCGTAAACTTTAATGCATATCAAAACACAGAAATGCAACGTTTTCACTATTCCATATTACTTCATAATCCATTTATTTCAAAAAGACAACTGAGGAACAGTCTTTTTTAAGTGTTTTTGGAGAATAGAAAGCCCAGAGCAAGTACCTTTGCATAGATGTGTTACAGTTATTATTTTTTCCCTTGCTTATGCTTGTGTGTCCCCAGGAAAATAATTTTTTATAATTAAGTTGATGTTATAACCAGAAACAGTAAAGGAAATGCTTACAAAACATTGTTTAATGAAAGTGAATCAGATATTTTGTAATTCAAACTGCAAGAATACCATCAGTTAGGATCAGAGGGTATAGCAAGGCCTCTAATTAAGGTTATTCATTGCTTTGACATTATTTTTCCCTTGGTATTCTTCTAATTATGGTGTTCTAAAACAAAATTTCAAGAATGCAAATACTGTAATTGAAACTCTGTTTCATGATACAAGTTTATATTTTGATATTGAGATGCCTCTTCCAAAAGAACTATAATGATAACAGTGATCCGCACATACAGTTAAGAATAATGGAAACGGTCTGTGGATGGAGCACTGAATTCCCAGAACCAGAAAATCTGAATTCCTTCCTATTTACCTATGAACTCTTGTATAAATTGTATCATAGATGCACACAATTGATATGCTAGTTTGAAGCAAGTCCTTTCTCCTGTGGGGATAAGACTTAGCCTTGTGTCAGGACCGTTGGGAAGATTGAGGGGCGGGAGGTAAAACCAGCTGAATCTGATCTGAGCTAGGGGTAAATTTCTCTTAACTCAGTGGAACCCAGATAACAATCTCAATGACTATTATGCAAGTCTTTCAAAAACCAGAGGGGCATCCATAACATTAGCTAGTTACAAGACAAGATTAATCTTGATTTTTCTTCTACTCAAGTATGATGCTGCCATAGCCAGACTAAAATGAAAATTCGTCTTTCACAGCACTGTGAAAGGCAAAGTATCTTATTTAACAGACAATAGGAGGTCCCCCTCTCAAACCATTGATTCTTTCTGTATTTTGAAGTATGGATTCAAGGAACACAGAACAAGGACCAAAGGCAAAGATACAGAAACTACAGCTGGAAAATTATTTGTTCTTCAAGTTAGAATCCGAGTCACTTTGCCCTTGCAAAGTTTATTTTTTTTGCTTTGGGTAGGTATTTTGAGGAGAGCAAAAGAGGCTGGCTGATGTAATAACTTCACCTTGGAAAGTGCAATCCCTGTTGCTTGGGGGTGAAGACTTTCAACACTAAGAACCATTAGCTAAGCCCATGTAAAAATGGAAGAAATGGTTACCAACAGAGGCTGGAAGAGTGCATGTCCATAGAAGGTCCAGCTGGAATTTTGAACTGCCTATAAAAATATTGATTTCAGAGTCACAGACTGAGGAACGGATGAGGAGGCGGCTGATAGCCATCTGTGGAGGAAGTTTTGCTTGTTTCTCATGGGTTCCAAAGATCATGAAGTGCTGTTGAGGATGCCAGCTGGCCTGCTGCCAGGAGGCTTCTCTGCTCCATCAAACAATCTCTGGGAAGCTTGCCCATGGAATCATAGCATATATCCCAAACCAAGTAGCACTTGATATTTCTTCACTCTGAAAGCTGATGAGAAACAGATTTTCCTTCCAAAGAAGTTCCAACTTCTAGGGCTTCTCTTGACTGGTTATGTTGGAGGCATGGCAGGGTGAGTCTCAGGAGAATTGTTGACAGTAGTACTAGATGTGTTTGCTTATGACTTAGTGGCTTTTTTCCAATCTTTTTGGCTTGCCTACATGAATGCTTCTACATGACCCACTCCAAAGACTAGGGCTGAAGAATATCTACTGATGCACATAGTTTTCCAGATCCTGGAATCTCTCCAGTACTCTGAGGACAGGTCATGGTTTCTCGCGTTGACTTTTACTTTTCTGTTCTCTCAATCAAATAGGACTGTTTCTCCAGTATAGAGAAATGGAACCCTTTTCTTTCTTGACGAGAGATCTGAACCTTAAGGCTCACTATCTATTGTTTACTCTTATAGTCACATTTACCACTGCGAATTCTCACTGAACTAACCAGGTATGAACTTGCTCATAACTAAGCTGAATGTATTTTTTTCTCCTTTCTCTACTTTGGAGAAAGTTACTGGAAAAGTCTCATTAGCGTAAACTAGCTGAGGGCCCTGGTGTAGGCGGCTAGGCTTTAATCAGTTGATTAGGTGCAGTATCTACAAATTAGTAACAACAAAACCAAGTGTCAAGAAAACAGGCATTAAGAACTGTAGTATCTTGTGATGAGGCCACGGCAGTGCAAAAACACTACTGAGAATATGATTGCAGTGACAGGAAATGCATACAGGCTTCCATCACTGGTGCCTTAAATACCTGAACACGCCTTAAGTACTTCCACTGCTCTGTCTTTTCATTATGTGCACTGAATGGCAATACCATGCAGAGCTGAGAAACAAAGAGGTATCTGACAACATCAAACACGCAGGAAGCTAGTTAGTGCTTTTAGATAGAGATGCTTCGGGATGCTTTTACAACAAGAAATTCTTATTTCATTTTATTTAGATATTTATAATCAGCTTGAAAATGGAGATTGGAACGGGAGCTACAAATGACTTATATATAATGTGCACCTAGAAACAAAAAGGTAGTCATTTTTACTGATCAATTTTTATTTTTATACCTCATATTACTATTATTTTGGTTGTCGTAGAATCCAAAAACAATGCCCTGCACCCAGATTATTCTCTACATCCTTTATACTAGGGAAAATCCAAAGTAAAAATTGTGAGAAGAGACTTAGTCCCACAGACTCTAAATTTAGAACGAGAAATACCTACAGAACACGGTGAACTCAGTAGGTGATTCATTTCCTGTTGAAGATGATTCCTAAAAGCTCAAGTATCTCCAGAAGGTCACTCCCACCTTCTGAAAACATACACAACAACTTATTTTTAGAGTTCTGTAGAAATGCCTTGCCCACACAGTAAATTGGACATATGTTCTTGGATTTAGCTGCCAGTTTTGTGAAAGTTAAAAAATTCTGGGCTTAATGTTTTTACTAAATAAAATTTTCCATTTATTTCAGTCAAAGCAAGAACCAGTTTTGCATAAAAATGTTGCTCATGGACTTAGCAATCAGAGCTAAGTGTGCTGCTGACATTCTTACACTTCATTGTGGGTTGCTGGTCCTCCTACAAGTACATTCCTAACTTTAGATACAGCAGCTGGAAAGGATGTTGGATTTAAGTGCATGCTAACTTGCATTGCTAAATCAGAGTGAAAATGGTAACTCCCTTCCTTTCTGTCGCTATCCTTTGCACAATATGGACATGCTGTTCCTCTGTCCAAAACATCCCTTTGCTGATTAGCCCTCATAGCTTTCTTTTGTGTTTGCACAGGAACACTGCAATGCCTGCAATGTTAAGTTATAAATTAGATAATCAAATACCCAAACTCCTATGATCTCTTATCGTATGAATTACATGCAGTAGATTCAATACTAGAAATACGTACAAAATTTCTCATAGTGCACAACTCTAAAGTTGTAGGTGGCAGTAGAATCGGGTTGGTTTGTTGTTGGAGGGTTCAGTGATTCATGTTGTGTTTGAAATTTTAAATCAGCTCAAATCCTTAATTCAACTATCACTGAAAACATTGTTTTGGATACAATACTCTAGATGATTTGCAAATGGCAATGTCAAGCTATTTTAAAATAATAAGAAGACTATTCTGAAGGTACATGAACATAACTGGAGCTGTGCATCACATACAGCCTGGTACCCAAATGCGATGACATTATGAAAAAGAGCAGAATAATAATTCTTTGGAAATAATGAGAAACAGGGTAAAAGTGACAGAGACACATTATAAGTTTCCAAGATGACCCATCTTTTTGCAACTAAAAATAAGACAATAGGCTTTTCCCAATATTGGTTGGCTGATACTAATGTAGAATTATGTACTATCATCCTGATTTCCTGTGGCTTACTTCCAGAAAAATGATTTTTAAAAGCTAAAATCCTTTCAGAATAATATTCACATAAAAATGTAAAATGCTAAAAGCCATAAAAGAATGCATAAATAAGGTGACTGCCTCTTGACAAGACAGTACTGGAAAGGTTGTGCATTCCAACGGTTGTTTCAATTCTTAAAAGAAATTAAAAAAAAAAAAAACAAAACAACAATAAACCCTTGAAATTATTTATGTATCTTCATGCAAAGATGTCAGTTAGCATTCAAGGAACAATTTATTCATTGCCACACATCATAAAAATTCACTGAATCATGCTTTGTCTTGTAGTATCATTTACATCTGCTGTTCTTCGACTACTATTTCTACCATAGATATATTATTTTCTGCTATTGTTACACAGCTGTAGGTCTTACATAAGAAATGCTATAGATAAACATTTTATACATCAAACATTTGAGTGTTAAAATGTTAAAACTCTCAATAGATACAGGTGTATGTACACACATGCACGTGTCTGTATGCACCCCAACTGGAGAGCCATGTAGGAAAGAAGGTGGTTCTGAAAAACCTATTTGAGAAAACCCACAAACCTAATATTAGCATGAATAGAACAATTAATGTAAGATGTTAGAGGCTACTGAAATTTAATATTGTGATCATCTTCTTTGGTCTTCAGTATTTTGGTTTGCACTACATGGTAGCTGGGTCTGTTTGGAGGTTTTGGTTTTTTTAGAGGAAGGAAATCCAAGAAGCAGAATTTGATTGCTTATTAGTGCAATGCCTAAAGATACAGCTATTTCTGCTTATTCTTTGGACCAGGTAGGTTTGCAAGCTCCAGCAGGTGTCTGAATTCTCTGCTGAAGCAATGGGGCTCCTCAGGATGAAAAAATCCAACTGAGCTCATAAAAAGGCTAGACTAAAATTTAATCATTTCTGTTCATCTTATAGTGAATTCAGACTCCAAAAAAGACTAAATTAGGGCATTAGCTCAGACAGCCAATGAGGAGATGTAAATATATTTGGAATTATTTCCATTCATTATATGAACTCCTCTATGTATTTAACAGTTACTTTCATGCAAAGTATGGCAGGGGAATATATGGAATATAAAATAAATATGGAATATAAAATAAAGTTGTACTGTGAGAACATTACCCATAGACTTCAGAGGGTGAGGCACAGTATCATCTTGGTGTCACTGAAAATATCTATCACGAAGTGAAGAGGCAAGTTAGGGAGTGAAAACATATACCAAATTTAGAGATTCTCTGAATAAGGACACTTGAATTCAGTTCTGTTTGTTAAACTTTTGCTCTAAAAGGAACGTACTTCACTAAAATATGAATTTGCCTGCATGTTTAACACTGCAGTATGGAGGACCCCTGTGCAATTCAAGACAGTCTTAAAAGTCACATCAGTAAAAACTTTATCTCATAATCAGAGAAGAATATGTCCTGGGCTTTACTGTCCAATGCACTGCCAGCAGATTCTGGCTATAAAAGCAAATATATCAAGCCACAGAACAGGCCATTTGGAGGGAAAGTGGAGCTTTCCTTTACTGATACAAAACACAACAGAAGTTTTTGTGCCATTCCTTTTGCACAGAAAAGCATGACAAAAATGTTCATTTGCTCTCTCTATCTAGGGATAGAAAATGGCAGGGCTTCTGACAACTATTCTGTCTATAAAGGCACCAGAATCACACAGAATCAAAGAAGAACCCGGCACCCCCCTTCTACACCCCAATGCCACTAACCTAATGTTTGCAGACAGGGCACGTTACAAGATTTAGTGCACTATTTCTCTGCAGAGGTAGATGTAATGCAGAGGATGATATTCTGTAGTTTAATACAGGTTGGGAAATGTGACTGTAAGGTGTGTGACTGGTAAGCAAAAATACACCTTTAAAACGCTTGCAAAAATATTTTTTTATTAAAGCCAGCTGACATTATTCTAACAGCTTTGTATTTAAGAGCCTGCAACTAAGAATCCCCTCTTCTCCAATTATGAACAGCACGGTCCACAAAATTCTTGCTGTAAATATACAGCCCAGCAACAGTACTATGCACTAAATAGCTGAAGGTGTCTTTATGTACATTATGCATGAAAACCAGTGCAAACTCATGTTGCAGAACAAGGTCAAGCAGGAAATTGAAAATTAAATGCCAGTGTCTCACTAACAGCTTCCTGAAGGGCACATTAGAAACAGCTTACCAGAAATCTTCCCAGGAGGAGGCAAGAAACAAGGATATCTTTCACCTGAACCCGTTTCTTCTGCCTATACTGCTTTAACATCATTTACCTTTCTCTGGACTTCCATCTAATACGTGGCAGGATTTGGGAGGCCGGGGGGTTCAACCCTTAAGAGAATAGAGGACACTCTTCCAGGAACTAAAGTTCTTATTTAAAGATGATTTAGATACTTTGGAACTTTACAGTCAGAATTACGATGGTCTTCGGGCACTAAATGATACAGTAGGTGCCTCCTGGGTTCTTCTTATCTTCTTGGCTAAGTAAGTTGGATGCCCAATTCCCAGAGCCTTTGGGGAGAAACTGTGTATTTTAGGTACTTAGCTCCTTTTCCTTGGCCAGTCGTTTGCATTTTAAAGCACTTAAATAGAGTTCTTATATCTGGCCATCAATCTTAAAAAGCCACTGGGACTCTAGACTACTAAACCAGTTCTGAAAGTGAAAATGGTTAGAAAAAATATTCTGTATTTCAAATTGGACTCTCTAAAACAAGAAGCATTTATGAAACTAAGTAACTCTTTTTTTCCTTCAGTGTTTTATAATATTCATATTCTGGAGCTTCTTCATGTCTTTATCTTTACAATCTAGTCATGTTTTAGGTGGAGTTTTGATGCAAAACTATGCAAATGTGAAGTGCTTGTTATAATTAATGGATACAAATAAACAAATACTTGTGACTTGATGTAATAAGCTGGAAGAATTTCTATGTTATCTTCTACAAATATTACTTGTAGCTCTGTACCCTTCCTCAAGCGTGTATCTCTGCCTGCCCAAATGTACTATTAATTCAAAAAAGGCTGTGAAAAGAGTAGTTACAGAATCGGCAACAAAGGAGAAAGAATGGTAAGACAGACGGAAACCGGAGCATCATTAATACAGGAGAAGAGCTTCTTGTCTTTCAATTCAATGCAATTTTCCCACTTTAATTAGTACTTTTTCTTTGGTCCTCTCCAGAATTCCACTGCGGTTACACTGTTTTAGAGGTGTAGGAAAAGAGTAATATCTCTGTGCACAACTCTTATCTCATTTCACGTCTCAATAAATACATAATTTTATTTTTCATCTTTTTTCCCTCTTAATTATTTTTTTTACTTAAACTAGGCGTCGGAGTTGCATGAAAAATAATGTAAAATAAGTTGGGATACACTATTTAAAATTCTTTCTATAAATGAATTTGCACTGGGCAGCACTCTTAACTGGGAAACTAAAGCCAAGCAGTCAACAGTGAGAATAATGTGACTGTGTCCCTGAGGCAGAGCGTGTTCAAATCAAGCGGAAGGACTTCCATTGATTTCACCAGGCTCTGAGTGAGGTACTGTCTTCTTACTACTATACTCTCTAGAACTAAAAGCCACAAGTCCTGCCACAAAGAAATAAGCCCATAAACGTGAAATTACAATGAGCAATAAAATCTTGAGAGACTAGTTTCTCTATTGCTTTAATTTATACTCCTGTTAACCAATTTTAAATGCACATTAAAATACCGGGTAATTCTAAAGATGTCAGTATGTGGATAATAGAGCCTGCCAAGGCTACCCAATGTGTTTCAGCCATATCCTATTAGACTTCAGTCCTTTATTTCTTCTTTATTTTAAGAAAGCCTAATTTAAGACTAGTAAGAAAAGCCATTTGAAGATACCCAACTGCTGGATAGGAAAAGCAAAATGGAATCAAAACTCACTCCTGAGAAATGGCCTGACATGCAATAGAGAATGGTATTCTGTAGCCATGGCCTATGTAGCCTAGTTTGAAAATACAGAAAGGTTGACTACATTATCTGAAATGATTTCTCCAATGTCATATGGTGTATTCTGAGTCATACAGAACAGCTAAATCCTGCAGTTCTAAATTGGGACTAAAGCTGGGAATTAGCCATCATTTCTATCTGCATGTTGTAGAAGGGCAGCTGGCCCGTGATATGACTTGAACTGCATCTGAGAGAGATTTGAAGGAGCAGCAACTCTCAGAACTGAGCATCCTATTCATCCTATACCTTTTAGTGCTGTCGTAACACTAGCATGATCCCAGGTACAAAGGTTTATTCCTTCTATCCAGGCCCTCCCCTCTCCATGAGAAACAAAGGATACAGTATTAAAACATTATATTCTCAAAAAGCTCATTATTAATGCAATTGCAGTGTAAACACTCTAGAAGAAAAGAGACGGAGGCTACTCTGCGCGGCTGTGTAAATAAATAATTTCACTCCAGTTAAAGAATTTGCAAAGAGATGGTTTCAAATAAAATCATTGTAAAAGGAATAATACAGTTTTCTAAATATTGATTTTTTTTTTTTTTTTTAAAGAATCAGCTTCTGACATCCTTATTCAATGGATGCAGCACTTGTCTCAGCACGCAAATCCCACTGTTTTCAGTGGGACCTATTGTCAGGCAAAAGTACTAACCTAGGATTTTTGAAACTGGCAGTGGTTGGTTTTTATAGGGACTACTTCAATCAGACTTGCCTTCCAATTATTCTAGCATAGAAACAAAGCAATGCCTGGATTTCAGAGACATTACTAAACCCAACATAACCAAAGTATTTCTTGTAAGCAAGGAAGAAAAATTCCATCTCCTCATCATTTGATTGAAATGTCATTGTTTAAATGCTAGCGCTTTTCAATCTTTCGGTTTGTTTTTAAACTGAAACACAGTGGCTGTGCAATTGGCTGTTACTTGGCCTGCATACGCCCACCCTTCTTCCTTCCTCACTTCTGAAGTTATAATATAGTATGAGATAATGCCAAAATTTCACTGCAAATAATCATGTAACATTCTTCAACTCTATTAAAATGAGCTTCTGAAATGGACAATCTGGTAGTGCACATGAAGGAGGTATGCCAAGTCCACGGTGCCCATCCTGGTGCCTACTGTTGCTTCTCTGTTGGGGCAGCTGTACCACTTCATTTTAGTCAGCCAAAAGACATGGGTTTCTCCAAAGGATGTGCAGGAACATCTTTTTTCTTTTTCAATTAACAGCATAGGGATGCTAGGCTGACTAGTCTGACGACACAGGCATCTAAAATGGTTGTTTAATTCTCTCACAGCTTCCATACTGCTGCCTTGAACTAACCTTATCCATCTTTCTTTATGTACATCTCACTTAACATTTGTAAAATGACCGCACTGTGTGAAGACCTTCATTCTTCACCTAAGCCCCCATAACTGAAGCTCCTAGATATTAAAGACACAGAAAAAATAAATTATAGGGAGGTCATAAAAAGGTCCTAAAGAACCACCTCTGTGTTGGGGTGGAACACCTATCAGCTATGTACTTTGGTGTCAAGTCAACAACTGCCAGTGTGACCTGGTTATTTTGTGCTACGTACTTCAGTATTTTTCTCTTTCGACCAGATACTGAAAGGCTGTAGGCTGTGATGTTGTCTACAAGCACTTGTGAATTATAGCAGTGCCATTTGCACAGCTGTAGTTAACGACCTGTCAGGTTTCCCATTATGATGTTATGCTGTTATTTTCAGGGTTTATATCCTGACTATAAAGTTGGTGACTGCTTGGTCTGGAAATTCAAATGCATTTTTGTACATTTTATAAATACAAAATGAAAAAGTGCCCTAATATAAAACCACACTCTATTCAGAAAGGAAAAAGTGACAATTTTAAGTAGTATTTTCAGTAGTAGAAAAAAACAATCAATAACATTCAGGAAGCTTCCTCCTTTGGCCAGAGTCATTAACTATAATGCGATTTACAGCTCTGAGCAGGGTCAGCAGGTAGCCGGAAATGCATTAAGTAGGTGACTGTATTTTATGGTGAGTTTCTTCGTAAGAGATAGTAAATCTCTCGATGACCACAAATAGCATGTGCCCAGAAATACCATGGTGGGGTGATGTTATATGATAGCTGTATTTTAATGTAAGTAAGTAACAGCAGTAAAACTTCTCCAAATAATTCCAAATACTCGTAGGCAGGTAGACCTGGTAAATGATGAGCATGGATTTAGCTCCTGAGTCTGTTCAATGGATTTATGGTTCAGTGAATTCACAACTGACCTTTTTAGAGAGGTGCTACAAGAGGAGGAAATTTTCACTGAGTACAAATTGAGTGGTTTCAGACTATCAAGTCAATAGTAATCTCCTAATTGAAGAGCCTAAGTAACCCTACACGTATGCACACATGGTACTTTCAGAATTAAAGTTCTTGCAGGCTACTGGATAAATACTATGATATAACAATCCTCTGATTCCATATTTACAATTTAAATCATAGCAATCTATGAGGAAAGTACTTGTATTCTATACGATGCATCTACCTTTAGGTAACAGCCTCATTTCCTTTTCTCTTTGACCTCTTCCTCCGTTAGGCAGGGGACAAGATTTGACAGGGAACTTTTTTGTGAGTAACAGTAAAGCTTTCATTGACAATGAACAACAAGCACAGTTACTCTGTGTAACCATACACAGTAGTGGTGTGATCTCATTTCACAGGTGTTTATTTTAACCACAGATAAGGGTGTAGCTGCAGTGACCGTGTTTTCTTCTGTATGAAGTGGCAAATTCTACCCTAATGACACTAAACTGTGCTAATGAGATGTAGGGATCGAAAACTGCATGTGGTATCAATATAAAGTCCTCAGTGGTGCTGTGTTCATCAGCAATGTAACAGTTAGGAATAATCTCCCGGAAGTCAATAAAATAACCTGATATAAATAGTCTCAGTGAAATAAGAGGTGGATTCCTAACTGATAATTGCAAACTGTAATTGTAGTACTCTTAAAATATAATTCTCTTCATAGCATTTTGCAAGAGTATTTTTTGTAAGTGAGATAATGACAGGAGGAGCAGTGAGGCTACCTCTTAGTGTCACTCTATTTCCATGCTATTCTGTGATCCCTTCCAGTTCTATCTCATCCCGTTCAGATTTATGACAGAAATACCTAAGCAAGCATAAGCTGAAGCACTGTAACCCTTCTCTGATTAAGCTCAATTACATGTCACTACAGAAGAACATTATTAGCACAGAAAAATACTATTCCTTGTTATTCTCAGTGACTTCTTTCTCCCTGAGACACTAACTTACTCACCCTATACAACGAAAATCTATTAAAAAAGGGGTTTTTTTTTAATGTAGGGAGTGCTGACTGCTACTATCTGTCTTGTACAAAAACACATGCACACGCACACAAAAAGACTACTACAACAAGGTAATTATTAGCCAAAGCTCCAAGTCCCCTCCTTACATAATCAACCATGGCATATGTCATTCTCACTTTCATTTTGGATTATTAGCTCAGGAAAGTTCCTTGGGTGTCTGAGCAGCCACTAATTCTTCTATCAGATTTTTTTGTGCTTCAGTTCTACTCCTCTAAGACATGTACACCATCAAAATGTTTACTGCTAAAGGGTTACAAGAACCACTCGGATATTGTGTGAAAAGTAGCCTGTCAAGGCATAAGATAAGATAACCTTGAACGTACCAATACATATACTCAGCAGCACCAACATGCAGGAGCCTTGGTGTCTGGCACTTAGAACTATCCTGAATAATCCTTCAAAGTAAGGATTCACAAGCCTTCAGTTACTAATGACTTAGTCACAGACCACTGTTTCAACTGGTTTTATACTTAGCTTGTCAAGAATACTATCAACCCTTTCCTGCATATACCAGTATCTATATTGGAATTCCTTCCTTTGCTTTTAGGTCACAGTGAAGAACCTAAGAAAAAAAAGATTCCTAATATTAGCCTTAACTTTTTATTCCAACCCCCAAACTTTTGATGATATATCTAAGGTCCTGCACAGGAACGATCCTTCTCTTTTTAAGCAAAAGCTTAAGAGGATGTGCTCATCACGGAATGATGAACCCTGGAAAGATCACAGAGGTGGGCTTTCTGGCTTTTCACTTTTAACAAATTCAAAGTGGGCTGGAATAATATTTAAAAAAAATAAATTGCATTGCATTTGCAGAAAGAGCAGTTACTTAACCAACAGTAACTGTAGGTCTTCAAGAATCTGTAATGACTGTAGGCTCCACAGTGTGTACAACAGCAGATGTTCTGGATATTGCTCCCTGTTTGCCAATTTGAGGATATAAATGCCCAAATGGTAACCACCATCTCTTAAACTTCCTCCCAGCTAGAAGTCATCATCCATGCAGATTGTGGTAGCCCTACCAATTACAGCTGTCTCAAAAAATTAGTGTTAGCTAATTGTTCTTTCTTCTTATGAACCATACTAGTGTCACTACAAGGTAAACAGAGACCACTTCAGGGTAGTGGGAAAGAGGATTTTCAATTTCATAAAAAAGTAATTGCGGTACTGCTATCTCTAAAATTGGCATCTAACTTAACAGCAAAGTATACGGTACAATAATTGTCAAGGATCTGCAGATCACTGCCTTGAAGGTCTTCCATATTAGAACATTCCTGAAGTAGAAGAGGGTTACTGCTTGTGTCTTCGCAGGAGGAACCTGCAGGTTCAGCAGGAGAGGTACTAGCCAGCTGGCTACACAGCCAGATACAACATGCTATCCAATGCAGTATTTGTTACAAAGGAAAGGCTTGACCTTTCCGGTGCCTGACTGTGGCTAGAAATAGACAGGAAGATGACTTGAATCATTTGGTCCTGTCAGTATAATAACCCAAAATCTGAGACACACCTGTTACATGCAGTTTTTCTTCGACGGATATTAATCATAACTTAGGAGGAAAAAACACATCCAAGAAAGATAATTAGGCTGTGAAGGGAAAAAGGGGTATGAGACCACTTTAGCAAAGAACTGTGGTGCAACCACAAGTCTGGCAAGGTTTAAAATCTTAGATTTTCAGAGTTCTTTACTGTGGTTAGTTCACATTGCTTGCCCTCTAAAATTTATTTATTTGTTTTGTTGAAGGAGTGAAAGAAGCTTAGGGGGGGAAAAACAGCATTCAGAGATCTCTTTGCAAAATGGTTGCAGCTACAGGCCATATGTAAGACAGTAATTTACTCTCTTCAAAAGGCTCTTGTGAAAAGGACTGCATAGCTGGGTATTCAAAGGAGTGGGAAGGACCTGAAGGCAGTAACTTTTTGAGTTCTATGCTGGCAACAAAAGCACCTGTAAAGGATAATCCCCAGTCCTGGGGTTTGTTAGTCAAGTGAGAAGGAGGGGCTGTGGGAGCCAGATCATGGTGCCTCCAGGTGTTGTGAAAGGGAGAAGGCCCGTGTTGCAGGTAGGCAGAGCTGCTCTCTTCTAAGTGTACTCCCTGGAGGCCTTCTGCCCCTTCTACAGTCAGACTGCCCTGGAGAACCACACCGTGTAGTGTCCTGTGGTCCTGTACATCTTCCTCTGCATCGATTCGCAGTTTTGTTATAGTCTTCTTTCATTGCTAAACAGAACTAATGGAGAAAGCAATAAAAAGCTGGAGCTACTTCCTTCTGATTAAGAAATATTCTACCTATTGTTATCAAGCATAGGGCATCTACAGACAGGAGGTTCTCTTTGAACAGTGAGCTTAGACTACCCACCACTGGAACATTAAAAGTACACAGGCCTAAGTAGGGGAAGGAAACTGATATGACTAGGCCTAACATAGCGTATCACGGCTTTTTATAATGCAGTATGGAATTGTACTTCCTTGTGACGGTACAGTATTATGTAGAACCATAACCAGATCCTAATATGCAAAATTTCACTTTTTTTCATATTTAATTTCAGGGATAAATCAAACTTTGAGGTGTGAGTCACTCTCTAGCCAGCCTCTTTACATTTTTATGGAAGGTTCAAAATTACATACTCACTCTGATAGTCTTATTAAGTACAGCACTACTACTAATGTGAGTGTGTCTCAAACTCAATGCTGTAATTTGGTTGCAATTCATATGAAGAT
Source organism: Larus michahellis (assembly GCF_964199755.1). NCBI lineage: Eukaryota > Metazoa > Chordata > Aves > Charadriiformes > Laridae > Larus > Larus michahellis. The sequence continues at coordinate 8,524,477 of NC_133909.1, forward strand.
GAGTTGCCATATTTGTGCTAGAACTCAGGCCATAAAATGTCTGCCCTCAACAGTGTTCCTTTCTTCTTCCAAATTTAAAGCAGTCAACTCATCTGTTTCTTGCTATTGTAAAATAATGAATTGTATCAACAATTCGCTGAAAAGTGAGACAATGGGTTTACATTTTAATTATATTTAACTTCCATGCAAAAATACAGAAAAATCTAGTTTCCTTTACAGTTACGTGATTTGTAAACAGTCAGTTTTTGCAGAATCACCAAAGGAGGTAAGAAACCAAGAAAATATTTGGTACAAAATATATTTCCTTCAAGCTACCTTTAACTGACAACCAAAGCTGAAATATTATACATACTAACCTAAGTTCCAATCAATAAGTGAATGATTTCCAGAATCTATGCTCTATCACCCTGAAGAAATGAAGTGTTCCAATATATTGCTTTCTAAAAGAAAAACTGCTGTTATTGTTCCAATAAATAATTATATATGGCTGGTTAATTCTTCAGAGTTGGCACCAGACTGAATGATTTTGAAGAGTGTGTGCAGACTGTTTAAAACACTACTGTAGCTCAGACAGCAACACTGTTTTCACTGACAAGCAAAATGCACCAGACGGTGAGTGATGCTGCAGTCTCCTGAAGTCCCAAAATAAGACTAGAAGAAATTTTATAGTTAGTACAAAAAGGGAGCAATGCAGGAGTAGCAATCAAGAGGTTTGTGTTTTCTATTATTTAGGCAGACAAACTAAGAGATCCCAATCTCAATGTATGAAATAGACCCCTATGTGGTTGGATGATGGCATAATACACGAGCTTTACAGAAAGTTTAAGATGTGTTTGGGTTTGAAGTTTCATACCTCTGAGTTTCAGGCATGGACAAAGAGATTACGGTTCTTACAGTGACCTGTTCTGCCAAAGGTTATTTTTGGACAGGTACATACAGAAATTTACAGTTTAAAATAAATCTTAAAGCTGTAATAAAAAGAAATTTTAAAGCCCACACAGGAGAAACTAGGGACACTTGCACTGCTGGCATGGGCCATAACAAAAGCACAGGGCGACAGCAGGAATTTTAAAATCAGGTTTTGGCACTCATGACCAAGACTGTCAGTTGTTTCAGGACTCTTTTTCCTTGTAAATCATTACCAAATTCATGCATTTCCTGCTTGGAGGGAGTTTCTCAGTGCTTCACAAACACTGCGCCTGTGTTCCTTTTGAGTCAGTGTAGTTTTGCCAGCTGGTCTATGTTAGGGCGCAATCCCATCAATATGAGCCTTGCAAAAGGCAGGAGCAGCATTATCAATCTCTAGCAGTCTTTTCCCTTTTATAGTAAAATAAGTTGTCAAAGGAACTATGAACAGAGATCTCAGGGAAACAGCCAGCCTTTGGTGATCTGTAGCCAACTGTGAGTCACGGTGGATGTAGATCTTATCTGGAACTAAAGTTGTTTACAACCTTTATAAGGAAGGAGAAGAACATTATCTGCTCCTTCAGCAAAGTTCACTCGTTATTTGGTAGAGATGGACTTCCTCCTCTGAGCTAAGATAAGCACCTTCTCCTCGTAAAATAACTTTAGACTTGGTATAATTCAGTAAGGGTCACAAAGACAGTGTCTTCCCAGGGCGAGAAACACTTATGGCCTTGTATTAACATGTAGTTCAATGTTTCAGTAACAGGGTGGAGTTTTGGCAAGTGAATTCCATGATCATAAATTGGATTTAACCACCTTTATGCTTACCAAAAGCCCGCTTTTATGATGCTATGAAATAAGCAGGAGCAGTATAGAGAGAATCAATACAATAAGACACACATGAGTATCAAAGGTTTTGTGCATCTATTTAAAGTAAAAAAAAGGGTATAGAATAGTTTGAAATATTATTGCCTTTGCCACCCTGAAAATGCTTGATCCACTTCAGTGACATAAAATATTCATAGTCACAGCAAAACTCAGCCAAACTAAAGGTTATTTTAAAAAGGTTATTTAAATGTATTTTAACCCATCATGAACTACTTTGATATTCCACACCAGAGAAAGTCTACATAGTGAAAGTATGTAATAATATAGATTATTTGATTATTATGCAGATCACCATGCATAAAGAAAAGTATTCATTCTTCATCCTTGAATATTTCCTGAAGTTTAATTTGGAACCTAATTTGCATTCAATTAACATTTTAAAGTACTACTTACTTTCTATTTTGTTTGCCTCCATCACTTAAATCATAAGAGCAATTTTTCGCTTTGAGAAAAAGTGTGAGATGGGAGAGTGCTTTTTTAATCACTAGTATACACACAAATCCAGCCACTGATGCACCTTCCTTCCTGCACTTGACAACTCTGCACTCTCACTTGTAAGGCCTGGCACTAAGAAAGACCTGAACCACAGTTATCGTAGTGAGAGAACCTGTCGGTTGCTACTGCTGTCTGCTCTGTTGAGTAGTGCAAGAAGGGAAGTTGGGAAACACAGTGTGATGGGTCTTGCACCTCACCTCTGCTTATATCCTCTCCTACCTGTGAGATACACATCAGTGATTATAAGACACTGGTTTACAACGTATCATTTAAGTTGTGAATCCCAGAATCTGGGGAAAAAAATGTTTTTCGTATTACATTAGAAAGGGATTTAAAATATTTTTTCTAAAATCCATCTGAGAGTGTAACAAGTCTGGGATGTGGGGAATGTAGTGAAGTATGGTTTAATTTTTATGAACTGTTCAAAGACAAATTTGTGCAGGATCCAGAGCATTTGTTAGGACTTGACTTAAATGCATTCAATACAGAGTATTAAGCAGAAAAACTTATGAATGGCATATTCTAACCTAGGCATATTGTGATACACTCCTGAATGCATTCTTCCACAACTATACAGGAAAGAAGTGATAGTTCAAAGAAAGACAATGACTTTGCTTTGAAGTAGGCAAAAAGTATTCACACAGCCAAAGCTGTGACAGACAAACTCTAGCAACTCATCCTGGAGTGTTTTACAATGCTATTACCCCCAGTTAGTCATCCCCATACTTGTGGTTGCTCCCCCAAGCAGCTAAAGAGCTGTATTCATGTCAATCATATTAGCTTAGATGCCAGTTTTGAACTGCAGTGACAGTCTTGCACAAATATTGCTTTCTAATGTCTTTGGGGGTGGCAACTTCCAGCCTTGGGACAGGACAAACAGCTGTGGGAAGGCAATGTCTTAGCAGATGGCTATAGCTGTTTGCTTCAGTGCACATCAGTCAGCAACTTCAGCTATAGCTCCTCAGACTGCCTTGCAGCTATCACCTCTCAGGTGCTAATTAGCGTCTCATGCAAGATCTGGTACGTGACTGCTAACATTATGGATAAACTTAATATGCACTAACATATCCTTCGTGATGTGTTAGTCTGAGATCATAAACATAAAATGCATTCTTGAAATGCTTTAAATATGGTTTTCAAAGACTCCAAAATCTAGGTGCTGCTGAAAAAAATTAGTTGTTTGTTTTGTAAAAATTCGTGGGATTTCTCTCTTCTGCTGAGGCTTACAGGTCGCAGAGTTGAATTTCAAAGAAACATGACAGTCTGCAAGAAAGGTGCCCCCAAGTTACCCTTGCTTTCTCCATTGCTGCTTCAGTGAGCTGTTCATAAATGTCCTTCTGGACCAATTTTTGAGGATGTGTGCTAGATTAGTCCGATATTCAACATGTATGGGTAATTCAAAGTTCTCTCAGAAAGGAGGTGTCTCTCCCCACTAGACTAAAAGGTATTCCTTCTTGAAAGTTTGGGTCATGACTGTTTCTTCCTTAATCATGTAAGGATTTTCCCAAGCCCAAATTTCTCATGGTATTAAGACTAGAATACCACAAGCATTACCTGATCACATTATGTTTCTTTATACGCTGAAAATTAAATTATTTTTCTTGATAACTTTAAGCTGAAATAATTAGAAAGTCTGTTAAGCAAATATGTTTTTCATTCACCTTCTACTGGGCATTTACCTGGGTCGTGCAAACCAGGAAGGCTGAAATTTCTTGAAAGCCGGTGATTATGTTCTCCAGGTTTCTTCCCCCGCTATCAACATTAGGAACTAAACATGCATAACAATATGCTGCAGCATCTCTGACAGTCCAAACCAATCTCAAGAAAATCCGAAAAGCTACTTTATGCTACATCAATATGTAATTAAGCTTCAGGCTTGTAGATCATGTTTTTTTCATGTGTGCTTTTCACAAGAATTTCAGTGCCAGAAACTTGTGGGTTGAAATAGTTCATCTCATTTTCACTAGTATTCCTATCAAGATGATCAGCATTTTGGATACTTCATATGACTGTCAGATTTTAATTGTTTTCACAACAGTGAAAATACCTGATGGTAGATCAAAGCTACAGATTGTTAGGAACAGATCACACAATGGGCAAGTAATATTTTCTAGTACTTGGAGGAAATAAAGATCATGCGCCAATTTTCATGGTGCGTTCATTGTAGAACTTGAAGCACTATTTTAGCTTATAATGTGTAGCTAATATACATAAATTAATGCATAGTCATCTCAACTGCACTGAAAACATACTGAACAAAATAATCACTGAATGTTTCTGTGTATACTGAATGAACAATGTACTGTGAAATCATCTCCACAACTGAACAGAAAACGGAGGTTGCTAAAGTTTCCTAAGTGGAAACATGTAGTCATATGGAACAGGGAAGACCCAACAAAGTAATTTTGTTTGAAAGAAACAATGAAATAATTTACAGAAAGGGAACACAAAAAGATCAGGTGTCAAATGTAGCTCAAAAACAAAATAAAAAATTGTCAGTCTAAGAACTACTAGTGCCTCAGGCAGCATGAATCCTGAAATGTGTTAGAGAGATCCAGAGCTAAAAAGGACAAGCTAAGGCCTACTCAGACCACATGACACTTAAGGAGCATACAGCATTAGGACAACCAATACATGTGTTTTGGAGGAGTTCTACCAATACTGACCAATGCCAGGCTAGTGCTAGCCTGAATTTCACTTTTGCTTATCAAATTCAGGTGGTGTTGCTTATTTAGATCCTTTTAGCTGCCTGCTGGTTATTTACCATTTACTAAATCTTACTGACGTCAAGTTAGGTTTTCATCTTTTTTCACTCACTGTTTCTTGCTTCCAAAGCAAAAATCACTGAAATTTGCATGTTAGGTTCCTGTTTCAATTAGGTTCCTTTCCTACTATACTCTTAAATTTGTCGAAATGGGATTATTTCCAAGTGCTGCATCAGGTAAATAAATTCATCCAGTTAATAATACTGCTTTTCAGTTCTCCCTTTCTCTTTTCTATACAAAGGACACACACATTTACAAAGTAGCATCATGTTAGTTTTACTGAGAGAAAAGAGGAATGTCATCAAAGCGATTTCTTTCCCAGAAAACAGCCACGGTCTTTGGACGATGTATTGACAAAAAACTTTCCACACTTCACTATAATGTGATGTTGAGTACTTGTGTGCTTCAAATCTTTGCAATGGATAAAAAAAAACAAAAGCAAAAAATCCTCCCCCAAGCCCAGCTGTCTTAATTCCAGTGAAAAAATATTTAATAAATACTAAGATTTTAAAATTATGCTTACCTGGAACAAAGCTTCCCTGGACCACCTCCTTATAAGCCCACCAGCCTTCATGGATTTTTGGTGAATTTTGTTGAGCTAGAAAGAAATAATCAAAGAAACCATAAAATTAAGGCAAGGCATAGGAAATATTTAATTACATGAACTTTGGAAACTCTAAACAGGGTATCATCTTCTACAGAAAAGCCATTCCTCAAGTTCCCAAGTGATGTTTATTCAATTTATTGAATTATGCTAAGCATTTGTACCTTATAGGACTTTGACCCTGTTTCTCATACAGTAAAACATACTCAGCTTCTGAAGAACTGATCACTGAACTTAAAAATTCAGTTATAAATGAGGATCTATAGCCCACAAATTCAGTATGGGATAAAAATGTGGAGAAAAAGAGTGTGCTAATATACAGTAGTCAATATCTGAGTCCAAGTTGGTGGACTGAAAAGCAGTTTCTCCCCTTCCTTTCCCAAGCTCTCCAATAATCTCTCACTTTGAATGGGAAGAAGTGACAGAGTCAACCACAGGCAACAGCTTTGTCTATAACTGCTTCTCCTCTCATCCCATGTGCTCTGAGTTCCAAAACCAGAACAGAAACATATAGCTTCTGTAGCTTCCCAAATATTGGCTTATGCTATAATGCTGAGGCAGGAATTTAAGTTTTTTCTGCTTTTAATTTTTAAATTTATTTTATTTTATTTTTAATTTTAATTTAATTTAAGTTTTGTCTGCAATGTAGCACCCAGTACTTATCCCCCACCACAGTCATCTTCGTGGTTGCTAGGCAAGATACTTGCATTCGTTAGGCATATGTGACATGCAGCTCTATTATAGCTGCATTTGACAGTACAGTGCAGTTACACAATGAAAGGTTTCTTTGACCAGTGTTCTGAAGGCTGTAACAGTAAATGTCTAAGCTTTGGATACGGTTTGCCTCGATGAGACTGTTGCTTAAATGACTTCTCTAAATTCCTGAAAAGCCAAGAGCGGAAAGGTCTTGATCAGTCAGTTTGCAACTCATAAGGTCATTACTTCTCCTTGTCTTCAAGGAAATCAGAACTGGAGCAAATTTCGTGGTCAAAATGTAAAATCTCTGTTAATTGGAAATACTTATAAAGGCCATACAGACACACAGCAAGACAAACGTGCAGTTGATTTCCATAAGATAGCAGATCAGACCTGATATGCAAATATGTTCTGCCTTCACTTGTATTTTGCTTGATATTTTCATATTTAGAGCAACTCTCTTTCACGGAGCTACAGAAAGCTCGGCTACCTTGTGTATCATTAACTTAAATTTTGGGTTGGTTTGGTTTTATAAGATAATTTAACTCTCTTTCACTAGGTCCAAGAATTTTTTAACATAAATACACAGCTACAGAAGATGCTGGATTTAGCAGCTTTCTGCTGCAGTTTCATTTCTAGTTCACATATTATACACAAAAGAAACAATTACCCTGGGAAAAGTTCCAGCAATATAATAAAAATTGTTGTTGTCATTAAAAATTACAAAGAGGATGTGACATTCGGACTAAAAAGGATACAAGATGAGGACTGCTACACACTTTCTATCAGTAACAAAACAATATTTATGATTTAACTGACTGTAAATTACAGAAGCAAAAGTAAAGCTGAAGCTAATTAAACATACTGACAGAAGGATCAGCACTGCTTTACCAGAAATCCAGACACACATGTGTAGATGGAGATTTCTCCTTGCAGCAATGATGCTCATTCCATTAATTGAACAGTGACATGTTAAACTGAAAGGACTATTCCACAGTTTGCAGATGACATTATCTTCATTATTTTAGCTTTTATAACATTGCCTAGAGAACTCAAACTGTGTATGGCTTTGTTGTGCCGGACCGCCCTATACAAATATTTGGAAAACGGCAAATCCCAGTCCACAATGAAAATATCTGAGCAGCAAAATATTCACATCCAGTCTGAACAGAAATTTTTTTTGATCTCAACACTAGTTTATGCAGGTTGCTTTTTTTGTCTGTATGCTCTGTAAGAGAAGTTCTTAAAGATTTCAGGATGCTTCAGCAATAGGAGAGGATACTAGTAAGTCAATCCCAACAAAGCACAGCAATCATTCTTTTACATAAAATTTCCCAGAAAATTACATTGTATTAAAGCGCATCTTGTAGTAATATACACAGCTAAAGCTGGTTCAGCCAATCAGAGGCAGCTGCATTTTAAAAGTGAGTGAAAAAAGTATGTATGTAGATAGAGGCAATTAAGAAGACTTCAGCAAGGTTGGGTGCTTTCAAATGCAACTGCTTACTGTCAGCATTCATAGAATATACAGATGAAAAATGTATTGCTTTTGCCCATTCTGTGGACAATCTAAATGATACATGCCAGGTCCAGAAGAAAAATACAATGAAGAAAAATATAATCCATTATTCACAGTTTAAATCAAAACCAATAGAGGCCAGCTCCGCGGCTCTGCTTCAGTGTGTTGCCCAAACACTTAGTAAGGCTAATTCCAAAAGGAGTATCAGGAAAACTAAGATTTTTGTTATAGTTTTTCAAATCTGCTGCATTAGGATGGAACAGACTGCATGAGATGAGCAAGAAAATTAGATTATCAAAGCTTTGTACTAAATAATTGGATGCCTGTGCAATTCCTTCAGCTATCACAGAAGAGTATGACCTGTCATCACTCTGCACATTCCACAGATACCAGATCATTAGCTCTTCAATACACATGAAAACAAAACACATAAAAAGGAGTACAATAAGTAAAATAAGATGTTGTACCATAGCCTTATAAAATATCTCAGACAGGGCAAGAGCAATGCTGGGAGTCCTGCTGATTTACAGAAAACTGAGGCCTCTGAGGAAATCAAGAGGAAAGGCTGGTGGTTGTTGTGAGACAATCATCTAGACTAGGGAGACAATCCCCAGTGCCATGCTCTTTCTTGAACCCTGAAACTTCAATGTTTTATACCAGTTCAGACAAAACATTCTGCAAAATAGTGCAGAGAGTGACTGAACACAGATTTCCACTCTACTGTACATACGAAATCTAGCTTGGTGCCAAAGATTTACTCTGATGGATCCTACAGGGACTTTGCTTAGAAAGGAAAAAGATTTATAAAGCTCTCATTTCTCTGAATGCAAAAGGAGGGGGGTCTGGTAAGGCCAGGGAAGAAAGTTTGTCCTCCAAAAAAGTTTTCCTAAACCATTACTCCATTCTGTGTTACATAAGTGGGCAAGGGGTCTTATTAAAGGAGAAAAAAGCTGTTCTCTATTTTTGAAACATAATCAGACCCATACCTGGATTAATAATGGAACAAGGGAATATAAAATTAGAATGAACAGACATATGGACAATCCTTGCTGAGAATCCTATCTGGGACACTTACACCTGATGCACACACAACACAGGGTCTCTGCAATTGGTGTATCAATGCCCATCTGACAAAATGGCACTGTTCCTGGGTAAACAGGTCCAACCTTATGGCTCAGGAATTGTTGCCAAGGAAAAGGATTCTTCATATGTGCCACCTCATGACACTGAAAATAGCAAAATTCTCTCAGCATCCTTGTTATTTCAGTTAAAGTAAAACTGTTGTACCTCTCATTGCAATTCTCCCACTTGAGGACCATAAAGAGAGGCACGCATACTTGCTTTGGGGATTCCGATACTCCTGTGTTCCTACCAGAGCACTGCAGATTCTCCATGGCAGCTCCTTTCTTTGGCATGACCTGTCACATAAGGTACTGAGGAGGCAAAACATCTAGAAAGCAATTCTGTATTCCTGAAGAGGGTTAAATAGCTAAAAAAATTAATTAATTTCTGGTATGTCTGCTTTTACCACTAGTAATTAGAGTATGCCTTTAACTTCCAAGAAATACTCTTGCTTCTGCAAGGCACCAAAATAAACAGGCCCGTATGAACAGAAACTTTGCTGTTACGAGCATATTACCGGCACAAGTAGCTCTGCAACAGCAATATGAGCATCAGCACTGTATTCTGCTATTAGTAAGGACAGTCCAAACTGCCACGTTTGTCCAAAGTGCTAGAGGATATTGAATGACCTCCATTTGCTACAGCATTCTCTCTCTCAGTACTGAAATCACTAGTATCTGAGATTAGTGCCTCTGCTGATAAAACACCATTATGTCAGATCTCTTTCAATACAGCTGCTGTAGAGGAGACAGGATATTTATTTGGAGCCGATATGACACATGTTGCTTTCATTTTGTCAGATTATTGTAGCTATGTCTTATTGCGGAGCATAAAATTACAGGCTAAGTACAGCAAGATGTGCATTTTTGTTTCCTAGTGATTTCCATGTACAGGGAAACAGCATTGCACAGGATCATAAAAATGTACAGTAAATGGAACTAGCAAAAGATGCTAATGCCCCATAAAGTCATCTGTTAACTATATCTATCTTAGAGGTTAAAATGAGTAGGCTTATGTTTCAAAGAGTTGTTGCTCAGTCAGTAAAACTATTTTAAAATCATCAGATAACATTTTATCCGATACCAGGTACCATGATGCAGATGCTCAAATATCTGCATATAACTTGCAGCACAAAGAGGTCTTCATCTTATCGGAATGCTAATGCTGACATAATATAAAATGCTGTAATTAATACAAAATACCCCTCAGTAAATATGCTTATTTGCAAGATACAAACAAGTCATTCTACAATTACTTATTTACTTTCTATACTTAAATAAAAGATAAAAAGGCTTGCATCTGATGCCATCGTTTGTCATTCACATCTGAGCATAAGCCAAGGGTAGAATCCTGCCTGATCAGAACTCTCCATTCACTTTACTGCCATATCACACAGATGAAAAATGCTAGACTGTAGAGAATCAGGGTCACAGCAGTTAGTAAAGAAAATCTTTTTTCATCCAAATTTTATTGATCTGAGTTCTTCTGATTGCTGTATTAATCACTGTGCATGCTTATCCCTACTCATCTTACATCCTAAGGGTCTTGCTTGTGATAACCTGGCTAGTATAGCCCTGCCATTAAATACATGATAACATTTTTATCACTGTTACCTCTTCTGCAGAGTTATGAGAGTAAAAAAAACCAACAAAACAGCCACAACTATGAGCCATATAGTTTCATAATGAACTTAGTGCAAAGCATTAATTCATTGCAAATACTTTCATAGGAAGTTCACAGAAAAGTGGCATAGTGCTTACTACAAGAAAAATAAATCCTCAAATGTACTATTACAATGGTGAACACTGAAAATGGAAAATATATTTATGAAGTATTAGATGCTGGTGTGATCTTCACTGATATCCACCCTTTGTGTCCCACAGACTGTTCACTTTATAGGCCTCATCCTGTTTCTCTCCAAGCTAGCAGAAGCTATTGCTTAGCTATGTGATGCTATTTGACTTTCCATTGATTTCCATAGTTGACTCCGAGTAGCTTCATCACTCTCAAGGTATCTTCTTCAGTCATTGACAAGTAATCCGAGATGGCTGTGCCTGATTGCAGAAGTTAAAATTAGAGGAATTTTGCTGTAGTGTTTCAGAAGATCATGGGTTCTAACAGAAAGTTAGCCCTAGAGAGAACAGTGCAGGATGGTTTAAAAAAAAAAAAATTAAGAAAAAGTTTAATCTTTTTTGCTAAATTCCATTTCCAGAATCTTAGGTAACATTCATACTTTGTAATTATTTTAAATAGTTTTAATTACTATATTTTATATGGATATTTTGCACACTGTTAAACCCAAGGATGGGTTGCCTAAACTTTAGAGGGAACACAGACTTATTCAATCTAAAAAATGACATTCAACATCTTCAGTCATACAAGTATCAGCTTTTGGCTCACACCAACAAATGCCTCTTAAAGCAAATGGAATACACATGTATGAAGTGAACCTGACAGCTGGGGAACTAAGCAGATGCAATTAGCTGAAGATTCAGCCCTCCATAATTAATGTTCAGTTTGTTTAAAACAAGTCTGTACGTAATTGTAGCTATTATTTAAGATGTTTTTATAAAGCCTTTTTATATAAAAAGAACCTAACAACACACACTTCAGGCACTATATAAAGCATCATTTATAAATGGTTACAGGACAAGGAAGGTTAGCCTGCTTATGAATATTACAGCCTACATTGTATGCATCACCATACGACAAGGGAGGAAAAAGAAAACAAAGGATTATAAAGGGATCAATAAATAAAATGCTTTCATCAACTATGCCAGATTTTTTTTTTTATAACATTTTGCTCAGAAAACATGCAAATGCTCTTTCATTAAGTTAATACTTTCCAATTCCGTAAATCCTTCTTCCACCATCCCCATGTGTAAAAACTCTCACTGCTGCTCTGAATTCCAAACAGTATTCAACACAAGCAGAACAGACATGACCTGTTTTTATTGTGTCTGAGGGCAAAAGTAAGGCACTATCATTGGAACTCTGCTATGGCACAGAGACTTGATTATTCTGTGTATTTTCTATTTATTCTACTTTGTTTCCTGATAAGATTCCAATTAAAAAACCTAGGCCAAAGAGTGAGATTTCATACAAGCAGACTCACGCTTAGCCTGGTAGTAGCGACAAACAATGTGACCTAACATTACAAGATAGCTAACAGCTAGCTGCATCTACTGTCCCTGTGTAGTTGGCTTTTGATGACAGCCATTGAGTGTCCAGAGTCACTAAATGCTGCTTGAAGAACCATAAACTAAGATGTTTACAAGTACTTAAACCCACATTAGGACACACATTCTACTTACAGCACTCTCACCAGAACTCTGCAAGACTTTGGTAGTATCTAGCAATAGCTCAGTTTGCAGGAAGTAAGAACTATGTATAAGGCTCAGCTCTGGGCAGCAGAGGGATGCATCTTGTGCAGGTATTGTTCTCATCCCTTCCAGTCAAATATATTTGTGAAGGTTTTCACTAAAGAATTGGCTTTGCTCCACCCCAAACCAGGACAAAATCTTAAAGGCAAGGAAAGGAGCAAAGTCAATTTAAAGACCACTGTACATAACTGGCAGGCAGGACTTCCTCTGTTATTAATCTTGCAGGTGACTGTGCGCTTTCATTTATCTATCTGTAAAAACAGGCTTGTAGTACCAGTTATCATCCCATTGTTCAAGAAAGGAAAGAGCAAGATTTAGTAGAAGGGATCCCATGAAACTGTGCTTATTTAGGTGCTTATAGGTTGTGCTTCACTCAGCTGTAGAAATACAAATAGTTAACAACTTCCTTGCTTTCTAACCTCTGAATACTATCAAAACAGTTTAAATGTGTAAGCAGGAATCATTCCCAATAATGTTTATAAAGAACATGAGATTAACATGTTAGGTAACTACATGCTATATCATGCTGTTAAAGGAAGCTGTATAAATATGGTTTTGGGTGGTGGGTCCCAACTTCTAATAAGCACTTTTCCATAGAGCATATATGCCCAATCATGCAACTGTTACTTAAGTTCTAATATAAATGAACAAAACCATGGGTTGTATCTAAAGACTTTACTCAGAAAAAGTTAAAACCACTTTGACTTACTCTTCCCAGAGCATATCAGTACACCAATATAAATGATGGACTGCTCTGCAGGGTGAGTTATTTTATGTCACTGCACCCAATTTAAGATGAAACTCTGCATATTGTTCCTAACTCAATTTATAGAATATCAAACATCCCTATAAATCTGCCTTCCTTTTAATGTGAATAACACGTGTACAAGAGTTAGATCACATAATGTAAAAGATACTATGTTCACCCTCTCCAAGTAGTTTTTGGCTGGAACATAGCTGAAATACCAAGGCAGTGTTACACCTAATGTTATTTGCTTAAATTTTTAAAATAATGCTTTTTTCATAATTTCTTCTTTGGCAAAATTTAATTTCTGAAACAACTGAGAGACAGGGAACTTCTATATAGCTCTCTATGCTGTGTGGGAAAGCCGAGCAGCTTTGATATGAAAGAATGCTGAAGGTTCTACCTACAAATTACTATCACCTAGGGATGCAAGCCTCTGTTTCCTCAGACCCCGAACATATGTATGTGATTCATATTACTTTTGAATGAAGTACAGTTCTTTTACTTCTCTGGCACAAGAGTTGAAATTGCATCAAAGCTGAACTACTGCAAGAAATCAAAGCAATTAAATTAATGCAAGAGAAAAATACATAGCTATATTGCAGCAATTAGAACATAATACTGATTGCAAGCACTGTGGGAAATTCAAAGGGTAATGCCAGAAACTCTGCACCCTTCATCTCAGTCATTGATGGCATGCTTAGGATTTCATGGGTCCTAAACCACATTAATACAATTTGGCTGCTTCAGTGTTTTCCAGAGTCTTTGATAGGAGTGTCAGCATACACTATTGCCTACTCTGTGTTGTGTCAGATGGGGTAGTTCTCCCCAAAGGTTGTTTAATCATGTCTAGTTATAAAGTGTGAAGAGCTCTATAAAATAATGCAGCAAGAAGAAGCAAGATATCTTGTGATATTAACTTTGCACTGCATGCCCTCCGTTCCCATTAATTTCAGTGCAGTTTGGGGACACACAGCAACTTGAAAGAAATGGCCTCAATATCCTTGAGCCTTTAAAGTTCAATACATTTTTAATGCTAAATTAATAGGGCTTCCCTTAAAAGGAAACCACTAAGTTCCTTCCTCAGAAGCATATATGATATTGATGTGTCATCGGGTTTCTGAACCTCGTTGCTCTCTGTACTCTCTGAACAGAAAGCTACCAATCAATAATAGTATAGTCAGGGAGTGTTAGCCACCACAGGCAGATCTTTTTCTCTTTTCCCAAATCTTTGGCTCCAGGAAAGAGAAATTATTTCTCAGCAGTCTTCCCATGAGGTAACAGTGCCAGAATTTAAGTATTCATCACTGCTTAGGCAAACTCAAGGGGAAAAAATAAAGGTCTTCCAATTAACCTCAAGACTAATGGCACGGCATCAATATTAGGTGCTTGATCCTACAAAATACACAGCAGCCTCAAATCCCACAGAATTCTACAGCACGCAAAAACTTGCGGTCCTGAACGTGCTATGGAAACATTCTAAAGAGCTTACATCATATGCAGAGAATTCATAATGCTTAAGCAATACTATTGGGGACATTTTCCACAATCTTAACAAAGGGACATACCTGGAAAAGAAGAAAGAAGGCTGCCTTCAATCTCCCTTGAAAACTCAGCAGAGCTATGAATGGCAATCTGTAGGTCTTGTACATATATTACTCTAACTTCAGTCAACACAAAATGAAGCACGTTCCTGAGACAGGAAGAGTCACTTTCTCCTGGCTAACATAGCTATATATAAACAAAACCAATCACAACAAACACCACAGTCATTCAAAAGCTAATGGCAAAGGGGAGGCAAAATTATTTTGATTTTACTGAATTGGATTCTGAGACGTAGATTTCTAGTCATCCTGGGGTTGACCGGTCAGGGCACTAATCCAGATCATCTCACAGCTCACTGGACTACCTAAATCCTCAGCACTTAAACCTTATGTCCTGGCACTTTCTGAGATCACAAAGTCAAAAAATGTTTTTCTGGCCATATAATAACAGCTTTGCTAGCATCAAGAAGAAACCTAATGTCAGAGGATAAGCCAAGATATGGATCCATTTCAGGCAGTGGCATCATGCCAGAAAATTGAAGCCATCATAATGTGGCTTTATTGCAACCGCTCTTCACCATCACCAGTGCAGTTTACCAGTTTCTTAGCAATAGCTGGTTCTTGGTTAGTAGACATTTCTTAACAGAATGGCGAGGGGGGGAGACTTTGTAGCCAATTTTTCTGAATTGGTGACAGCCTTTCTTCCAGTATGTAGCAGTACTTTCAGTGGTGTTAACAAGATTGTGATGTATTTTTCAACATAAAGTATTGTTTCAGATGAAAGCAGATCTTGATTAGCTCAAAATAATGTTTCTACATCATGCAGATTTTCAAAAGAGCACAGTTAATGCGTATTCCCATTACTATACATGGCAAGTATAGAAGAATCTTAAATTGCAACAAACTCATTAAATTTCCTTTAAACTGCAAAAAACAGTTAGGATCAACGATTTGTTTCTGTGTGCTACTAAACAATGAGATGCCACGGGCTATCAAAAAATCCAAGGTCCACATTAACAATACAGGATTTTTATATACGTTTCCCTCACATTCCTGGGGAAAATGTGGAAAATAACTGTATATTACTGCAGGCAAGAAAAAAGACTAAAAGATATTTGCTTCTGAGATAGTTGGGGCAAGTTAGAGCAACTCCCAACAAGAAATGATTCTTTAGAGTCCCCAAAAAGTAAGCAGAGACTCTGGCCCTGCATCATAAAAAACTATCCAAGGTTGCAAAATGCCTTTATATTTACTCATTACGTCATTAATAAACCCCAAATAATTTAATAAAACAAAGTGCATAGCTCAGAATCCCATTAGTATTAAACTGGCCATGAGACAAACATGAATGTTGTGCATCACCAGCATTAACTTACTTTGCATAAATTTAATTTACAATACAAGAGACAGTCTAGGAGAGTAGAGAAGAAAACGAAGTAGGCTTCTTGACACCTCAATCCACTTACGTCCCTGTAACCCAAACGATGAAGAGTCAACCCCTGTTAATAAAACAGAGTATATATATTTCACTACCACCATCCTACCACTACAATTACCCTAAGTAACCACCAATATTAAAGTGAAAGTTTATCCAAACCTGGAAAAAGTGAAGAAAAGCAGATTTTTTCCAGATTTCTAAAATCAGAGATGGGAAATAATTGTGGAAAAGTTGAACCGCAGAGGAGGAACTGTGGAGCAGCAAGAGGGAAAAATCATTGTAGTTAGATCAGCTTCCAGGATAAGACAAGACAGATAAGAAAAGAACATGTCTTATTCATCTCAGTGGCCAGCCATGTTGTACTCTATCGACATTCCAATTCATTAATTACTGTTTAGATATTACAGTGATGACAGCCATATAAATACCTGAATGTAGAGCTTTTACTGGTTTATTTTGGACTATTTTCAAGAGAAACCCCTAAAAAAATGTACTTATTTAGAACCATTGTTTGTTTATCCCACTTGTCAGGTGAAGATAGGGAAGAACTTTTTTTTTTTTTTTTTTTAATACTTTCTCATGCTCTTAGTCTTGACAACAGACAAATCACTCAAATCACTCTCCATGCCTCCCACTACCATTTTTGCTTCCCTGCAGTTCTGTGGAATATCCCTGAGAGATTACTTCTATCATCCATCTGTCCATAGTTATGTTTATCCACTGATCCTGGAAGAAGTCATACCCTTCCCCCTCTCTGGACTGATTCCTGAGACAGCACTGTTATTCTGGCACTCTGATGCTATTCTGTTATTCCTATCAACCAACCAACAATTTTCTTGGCTAGAAATGATGCAGCTCTCTCTACTCTGGGTGACTGTAGAGAGCAGCTTATCCTTCTGAACCCTACTAAACTTCTTGGCTTCTTGGTCCTTGCAAAGGTGTCCTCTATTCATCCTTCTCAGCCACTTTAGCCATTAGTCAAAAGCAGTGATGTGCTGCTTTCCCCGCTCTTGTTTAGTCTTGAAGTTAAGATGGAAGATATTTCACACCAGTTGTGATGCCTGTACGTGCTTCATTTTGCTGATCTAGAATTTTAATCACTTTCTAAATTATTGATGCAAAAATCCTAGGTAGAAAAAAACTCACACTTTCACTTGGGTATCTGTTGTTCATAGCTTCCTCTCCTTGTCTTTGAGATATGAGACTTTGCACAACAGATAAAAGAAATATAACAAATCCACCAAAGGTAAGAATTTAAAAAAATGTATTTAGTTCAAGGGAACTGTATGGAGAAATATGTCACTGCAAAGATTTCATCAGGGATTTCCTAGTTTTCCTTCTTTTCATCTGTGTGATCCTGTTTCTTCCAAGTCAAAATGCACAGAAGTTTCAGACAGACTTTAACTGTTGCCTTCTGCAAGAGGAAAGAATTTATTTTTCATGAGGGCAAAACCAACTCAGGACTGAAAAATGAAGTTGTAGATTTTAAATGTGTATGTTTCCCTCCTTATCAGCCTGGCATATCTAAAGCAGAGACACCTGGTAGTTTCCAGTGTCCTTTGAAAACCAGAGAGCACTGCACCTGTTACCCAGTTTTCTTCCATATTTTATTTAGATTTACCTCTATTCTAAAGACTTCTAAAGGTCTACTTCTCTTCTAACCTTTTTTATTGTTCAACATTCTATCTCTGGCCAAGACATTGACTGAAAAAAATAAAAGAAATCTTAGGAGTTGTGACAGCCCTGCCTCCTGCACACTCTGTGGCACAGAACTTCTGAAGACAAGCTGCAGACAGGCTCATTCCAGTAGCTTAGCCATAAAGACTAGCTGCCTACCAGCTATTGTGTGAACTACTGAATATGACAGCAGTACAGAAAAACATGTCCATCAATAACGCCCATTGCATATATCATTTATGTAAAATGCTAAACAGTTGTCCATCTATTGATATGTATAGATATGCAACTTTAAAAAGACCACCACAGTGCAATAGTACAAAGTAATATACTCCAACAGCAGTATGACCAAGAGCCCCAGGGCAGAAGCTTTCGGGATATCAGAAATAGGAGGAAACGTCCTTGAATTCAGGCCAATTCAGAGAAGCTTTATTTCTTTCAGTTAAGATTGCTATTGTATTCAATTTCCATCAGCGAATGCTTCAAAGAACGATTCAGGGTAACTGGCAAATTCATTCCTGTGCAGCTGCCTGAAGAACACATTACATACCCTGGAGACACAGATATCCCATAACCTGAATATCCACAAATAAATGCCTATTGAGTCATCTACATATGCTGAGCACTGCAGACGGGAACAGAGAACAGTGGGATATGCAGACCTACAGATCTATTCCATCAACACAGCATCTAACAAAAATCATGTCCTATACCCGCCTCTTTCCCTGTATTTCAACCTTTGCCACTTAAGACTTCGATTTGTGTACGCAGAAAGGGCTGCAGGTACAGATGAAAAAGGCATGGCCAACCAGACTGCCTCCTTCAAAGCACCTGCCATCCTGAAAGGAAAGTTTCAACCGCATTCTGATGACAACTGACTTGTCACTTCCTTTACTGTGATTTGCCTGAAGTCACACATGGCACATATATTCAAGCAGATATAGACTGCTCTGTCTCCCAGCAGGTCATACTAGCTACAGTACACAGTACCAAACTAACCTGGCTCTATGGCTGCAGGATTAGACCTGAGTGGTGAGGAGCACAAGTAGATAAGGAATGGGTGGAAAGGTATGCAGAAGTCAGTGACAATGCTGATGGGAGAGGTCAGACTCTATAGGCTGTAAGTTACTTCCAGTCCTTTGATCTTTCCACTGGACCACACTGAATTTTATGCGTAACATCTCAGCTACTCTATAAACTCTTAAGTCCACTTGAAATAACCTCCCAAATGTTAGGCAAACTAGTCAGGACATAAGCAGATTTAAAAAATATTCGGAATACTGAAATTAATCTAAAGCAAACAAAATTTTGTTTGTGTCCAAAAAAAAATTAAGACAGTTTGACATTAGTCTCATAGACATTAAGATTGTCACAGTAGTACCAGGAGAAATGGACTGAATTCTGCACATTTTAGTTCTCCCCTTCATATAAATGCCTGCCTTAGCTGTTTGTGAAACTATATGCTAACCACCAGGGAAACCCAGTGAGGGCTGATGAATAATGCACACAAATCAAAGTTCCACTATATCTGGCTGGGTGACCATACAGTTATGCAATGATCAATATACTGACTCTGTAAACTTGATTTGGAGCCCTGTTAGACAGATGCTTAGGGTCAAAACTGGATGACAAAACTGGATGCATGGAAAGGATCTTACACCAGGGTCCTTTACCCAGCTTTCAACTTCATACCAGGCCAGGTTTACAACAACTGACATGCTACGATGCCAGGTTTTCACTCATGTTTTTCAGTCATACAGGAAATTAAGCTCAGATGCCAACTTATTTAACGTTAGTTAGACGGATCCCCACCCTTCCACACATGGTTGGAGTTTATCCAGCCACATACCTAAAAGGAATCATGTGTTTTCTTAAATCCTTATGGTACTGCGTATGTGGCATCTGTTTGTTTTTTCCCCACCAAAACTTCGTGCAGCAATATGTTGATAAGACTGCTCTTATTTATTTTTTGTACTTTTTGCAGCACCAAAAAGTTGTAGAGGTCATATGCTAGAAACAGTACAAAATGCAGATCATCAGCTGCATTCAAGAACTTGAGAGACTCCATTATGTAGCTGGAGAACAAACAGTTTAACCATGACTGCACCTGCTTCAAACTATTCTACTGGCCTTCAGACCTTAGGCCAAATCCTTTCTGTCTATGTCTCCATTGTGCCATGTTTGATCATGGCCTGCCTTCACCTCCTGGTTCTCAAATTCATGCATGTTTATGGTCTTCTTATTGGTACATCATCATACATAAGGAGCTTGAGTCTATAACTCTTAGTAAGGCAAGCAGTCCATGTAACTCAAAGAGTTTTCCTGTATGAGTAAAGATTAATAAGATTTAACAAGACTGACGCAGCACTCTGCAGAACATGTTTTGATAAATGGTTCTCTCATAGCAGCTTACGCTAGGCGTGTTCTAAAACATGGAAACTGATAGGAATTATTCTGATGACTTCAAATATGCACTGCATATGGTTCCAGAACAAACACACGTGTTTTTGTGACCCATCCGTATCACAAAATTTCTTTTCAGTAGGGATTTCTTTAACTGTGATTTCCACAACTGCAACGCAAGGTAGATATGAATAAAGTGGCACTGGACTTATACTACTGCTGCACAGCTCAGCTGGTTAGATATGGTTCTATGCCACCAGCAGGTTCACCCAACGGGGATAATATTTACTTTACAAACACTCACCATTTATTTTCATTATTTTCTGCCATTAGAAAGCAGCCTGAGTGTGTGTGAGATGTCAGGATAGCAAACAAAACAACAACCTCTCATATTAAGGAAGCAATTAAGGTCTGTTTACTCCCCAAAAACCAGAACAGTATTCAAACAAAAATAATCAATTTTGGGGTTCATGCTTTCTTAAAATACGCTTTTCTTCAAAGAAAATCCAGTAATTCTCAATATTTATCCTAGCAGTCATAGGGCAAGATTTATTCTAACAGTCTGTAGGGATAACAGTGGATTGGATTTGAGTTGAAAGAAGATCTATACCCTTCCCTCTCCCCTATCCGAGAAATAGCTCATAGTAAAAGAACAAATTTTCTCCTTTGGGTGGTATTTAATTACTACCATTGCAAAACTTTTCAGTGAATTTGACATGAGTAAACACTTTGGCATGACTGACATTTAGCAAACTACATATTTATATCTTTACCACATAAGGACGTCAACACTTTCTTTCCTTTAATTCTTTTGGTAACTAGTCTACATCAAAGAGTAAAAAAACCATGTACCATTGTGTGGCCCATCAAACTATATTACTGAGTATTAAAACAAAGAAAACCCCAAAAGGCTAGGCATTCCATTTTGGAAATTAAGTCAATAATCTAAATGTGATCACTAATCACTTTTCATCATATATCTTCAAAGAATTATCCACAATGATAGACTTGTCACAGATCAGAGGCTAAGTACACATTAAAATTTTAGGCAATAGCAAAATGTTGCTATTAAACACAGCAGTAATCCACAGATAACACTGCTGTAATTTGAGTAAGTGTCAAGGTGTTTGAGAAGCTTAGCAAATTTCAACTGTGTCAAAAAGTACAAAAATTCTGAAATCATGTCACCTCTGATCTCAAGTGCCAATCTTTCTTTTCTCCCCTGAACTTTTCATTCATCCCAGGTTTAAAGAAAAAAAAGGACAAAGAAATGCTAAAGACAGACTAACTAAGGAAAATACTAAACCCTAAACTCCAAATGCCTGCTTAAACAATAGCAGCACTTTCCTTCCATCTGCATTCAGCCACGTTCTTGAATTTAGTGTGGCATCATGCACAACTGCTGTGGTGAAATGGGGTTGACAGTACTGGGTGACATGAGGGACATACACTGGCCTATTTCCTTAGGACAACTATCACCCTGAACAAGAATTTTGTATTAAAGCTGCTGATTCATTGTCTAACACCCTCTACCCTTTTCCCTGGCACTGTTTCCCAAAGATGACAAAGTCTTGTCTGCAAACCCAGAGGCTCCATCAGTTCATGTGAAGTCAGTCAACAGGAACTAGTACAGTAGTATTCGGGTTATTGTCACAACTTTGAATACAATTTCAACCATAAATCAACATAAATGAGGTCAGAATCCACTTAAAGTGCTAACACAGACATTTGCATTAGGTTTAACCAATGTAATAAAAAACTGGCATCATTTATACTATTTCAAGTTTGAGTATCAACTATCTGTAAGACACCCTGCCTCACATAAATCTGCATTAAAAACGATACAATATTTGGACCTGAAAGCCTCAAGACCTCAGGGCAGTTTCTTCATTGCTTCATAGTCTGGGCAATTATCTCTGTGAAATGCAGTGCAAAGCCCCCAAACCATTCTGATTTGGCAGTGAGCAGTGAGTCAACCATCTTTTACCTACCCAAAGAGGGTTCTACACAGAGCAGCAGCATCTCTTTATTTCTGTATAACAATTAGTGGAAAACATTTTGAGATATTTGAGTAAAAGGTACTATAGAAATAGGAAGTACTGTTTAAATAAATTACTGTTCTCTAGGCTTTGAATTAAGACCACAGTCACTCCTAATGGATTAAAACATGGTTTTACTTACCTCCTACGCATTGTTATATCCTTCTATAAAAGGCTAATATAGAAATTCTTTAATAGTCTTCCATGCATTAGAAGAGCTAGATGGTCTATTATCATCAATACGCAGACTAAGAAGCACTTTAGGGGCTGGATGAAGCCAGCTACCTCATTACATGTGGCCCACAGTCACATTAGCATTATCCTATAGTAACACGACAAAAATAAGATTAATTTTAATGTTTGCTATTTCGCCTCAAAAAGATATCAAAAAGACCTGTCTGGACTTCAGGAAGGAAAAGGTTTCCAAACTTCAGTCTAAGCCACAGACTTAGACAAAAGGGCTGTTGTCATTACATAGCTATGGTATCTCTGGGCATTGCTTCCTTCTGTACAGAAAGCAAAAGCTGTCTTTTTAAGGGTCTGATCTTTCTCCTCCACTGCAGTCCTGTCAAATTGCACAATGACTTCAACAGAACATTATCTGAACCCAGACCTGCACCTAACAGTTATGTAAGAACCAATGGTTCTTAGGTTAGACAGGTTAGTCGAAATTCAGGTGGGGCCAACACTTGGAAGTAGAAAGGAGGGGACTGGTTTTGCTTTATGCTTTCCTTAAGATGACTATTTGAGTATTTTTTTTCAACCTAACACTTGGGATGGAGACAAAGGGCTGCTGCTTAGACCCTCAGTGCAGAAGAAAACCCTGCACAGGCTCATTAATTGAAGCCAACCACGCAGTGCCATAGAAGGCCACTTCAGTCAGTCTTCCTAGAACTTCAAAGCAAAGTGTCGTGGATTTTTAGCGCACGATTCAACCTCCCAAAATGTTTGATTCCTGAGCGTTCCTGAAGAGGTGGTGTTCCTTTTCTACAAATGTGCAAATGAATGACAGAGTCAGAGGAAGATATTCTCTACCTTTTATTAGTCAATTTGCAGCCCCAGCATACAATTTTTACAGAACTTAGGCTTGCAGAGCATTTGATACATACAAACATTTCTCTCATTGACCTGTTTTAGCTCTAACTGCTCAGCACTTCTGCACATCAGGCCACAGGAAAAACAAGCAATGTACAATTAGTGACCACCCTTGAAAAGTTTGATTAAAGTGTGTTGCCAAGCAACACAAATTCTGGCAGAGACAGCGATAAAATTCTATTCTCTAGAGAAGCCTTAAATTCCTTTGTGACTGTCTTTTCCTTTTCCTGCAATCCCCTCCTTTATTCACTGTGTCCCACAACCTCTGCAATAAAACGAGAATGTGCTAAATTAGTCTTTTCCCACATAACCCTTGCACAGGCAATCATACTTCTGGTATTTCTGAAGTGTTAAGGTAACTTTAGATTGTGAGTGTGTATGAAGTCCTCACTTGCCTCTCCCCTGCTCTTATTTTTTAATAAAACTAAAAATATTTCTACCAAATGGTGTAATTCTTGTACCTACCAAAGTGATTATGAGGTTAGGTCTTTCCTTCCCATATCTAACTGGCTGTCCGACCTAATTTTCTCCTCTCTTTCTCTCTTTGCCTCCCCCATTTTACAGCACCTCATTTGGGTGCACTCTCCTCCGCACCAACTGTCTGCTTGTCTTCCCACCCCAGCACTAGCACAGCTGTCCTCACCCAGCCAGCCAGTCCCAGTTATAGCAGATATCAAAATCCAGCCCAAACCTCTTCATTTGATAAAAGATGCAGGCTTTGTAACTTATTTCAAGCTTATCAAGGAAATCTGTTTCTCTTAGATGCTGACTCCATTCTTATCATACTTATATACGCAAATATATGTATGTGTGTGATGTGGTATACATCTGTGTAAAAATGTGCATAATATTTTGCAACCATAATAAATGTGAATGTAATTTATATGAAAGAACAACAGCAGAACTGATCAAACAACACTGGAAGACGCCGGTAAATGAGATACAAGCGCTTCCTTTCAGAGTGGGTTACTGAAGAGCTTCTGGGAGTAGGAGAGGGGATATGCCTGGGGAAATGAGTACCTGGACCAGCAGTTACAGCAGTAAAAAGAAACTTGAGGAAAGGGGCAGGCACTGCACTCATCAAGGACAGAACGAGGGGTCAGAGCTATTGAGCTGAGCCCCAGCTTTGTAGTAAAGGTCCTGAAAGAAAGTAATCGCAATGGGGGAAGACTGTGAAGCAGCAGTTAAATTCTAAGCCTCTACCACCCGTGGACACTTCTTGTTCCAAATGTTTCATGTTCTCCTCCCTTCTCTGGCAAAGGATTCTCAGAGCTGCTCTGTCCCACATTATCCCATACCCTGGATGCGGGGGCAAACAAATTCAGGAACCGTTGATCTGCAGCAATAGTCAGAAGCAAAAGTATTGGGAAAAAGAATATAAAAGTCGGGCACAAAGAGAGATCCTTCATCTAAAACCTTCCAGCCATTACAGCTAGAGGTTTAGGGATCTCCTGAGCCCAAGGTTCCACTGTATTAACCTGGGAAAAACTGAGAATAATAATAATACGTTCTCACACTTGCTTCAAGTTCCCTTATTATCTGCAGGGCAAAGTAAGGAGCACAGCTCTCATCTCTAGGAAGAGACAGCCTACAGCTAGTGCAAGTCAGATGTATATTTAGCAAGATCAGTGGAGCTGTGCTGACTTACTGTGCACAATATCATTTAGGTTGGAGTACCATCCAGAAGCTCCAATTAGGAGGAGAGTCCATCCTGGCAGGCACTAGATGAATACCTACGGTCATGCGTGCCCTATCCCAGCGAGACAGGCCAGGCTGCCTTCATATGGTTCTAACTGGGCTCTCCTTGAAACTGATCCTGAATCTGCAACATTTGCAGAACATAGCTGTTTGTTTACTCCACTGGATTGGAACATAAGAATTACTTTTGTCTGTCCCTTGTGAAATGCAGCCCTTGCCAATATACCAAGGGATAGAACTCAAAGTCTAATGATAAGGTATAAAACATACCTTCATCCTCCAGGCTCTAAGTATTTGACAGGCTCATCAATTTCTGTCTATCATAAAAAATTTGATCTCAGCCCTGTAGGCTCAATAAATAGAACATTCATAGCTCAGACATCTTTAACTGCCCATATAAAGTTGCTAGCTGTATCCAGCTTTTTCAGGTGACATTTTGACCTTCCTCTCCTTTGGGGGAGGAAACTAGGGGAAGAGGAGGAAAAAAAAAAGAGATAGTGTACATCCATCTTCCTCCTTTTTTATACTGCATCAGAAAGAAATTGACGTTTTCCTGGTGGCCACTGGTAGTTAATCTGCTCTCAAGACAGCCCTTCCTGATACAGCCTTTCCTTTTGCTTTTTTCATTATGATATTTACATGTCATTTTAGATAGCTTGTACAAGTGTCTTCTACAATGCAGAAATGCTGAGCACCTATCCATATTGTCATTTACATCATAACTAATCAACTCTATGAGAGGGATCACTAATCTCATCATAAACATCTTTTTAAAAAATGTTTTGAGGCTGATAAAACAATGAAAGCGAAGTCCAAGTCCAAAGTTCAAACAATGTATAAATTCCATCCTGTAAATAACAAGTCAAACATTCTCTTGGGGTCAGTGGGAACTAAAACTAACTGTTGCCCTTCTTCAGGAACAGCTATGTTCGGTAAGGCACAAGGGAAAGGAGGCCACATAAAACACTTGTAATATTTCAGCATCACCAGAGTTTAACCTGGGCAGGCTTTTACTGGAGAACTTCCAACTCTGACAGCTCTCTGTTACATACTGGATTTTATTCCACAGCTGAAGACCTTCAAAATAACAAAACCATGCAAAGGAAAAGCAGATTGACTTTTTGGCAGGAAGTCAATGTGCAAATACTAATGAAATAATCTCAGTAAGCAGTGAAACTCCTCAAAGGTCAACAGCTACATAGTGAAGAACTTTAGAGCATTTAAGTTATTAACAATTTTGTCTTTAAGGATTCTGACAGCTTGTGTGCTATAAGTTAAGGTTTTTAAAACAAATAATCAAGATTTGATGACTGAACAGTCAAGCTCTCTATACCTATCTCTGTGATTCTTCAGACAAAAAGATTACCTCATTCCCATGGAAGCCACCAACCGGATTCCTATCCATTTACGACCAGAACCAAAAGCAATTAGTAAAGGGGACTGTCATCAATGCTCTTTCTCATTTGTTTGTGATGAAGTGAACTACAAAACACGCAGTCTCAGTGCTGTCTTCCATGGCCCTGTTAGTCTATATCCTCATTCTTTTAGCCATTCCTTAGTCGTCTTTTCTTCCAACCCTTCCAACCCCCTCACAACCAACCTCACTCACCTGCTCCTGTCCTTTTGCTCTCCTCAGAACTAGAGAATGGGTGCAAGCGATGACAGAGGTGAAAAGGAGAAGAAAATTACCCTCAGGAAAGAAAAGTGAATGACCCTAAGCTTTGAAATACCTTAGGCAAAAATCACTTGCTGTCCCTGTGGTCCAGTTTTGGTAGAGTGAAAGTTAGTGGTAAAACCTTCACCAGTTTTAATAGGATCAGAAGCAAGACTCCTAGGAGAATTAAGCACAGCTTAGGCCTTCCAGTTATTCAGTGAAGCAGCTTCAGTTCTCACTTGTACCACTAAATTATGGAGCACTGATAAATTTACTGCCTTGTACCTATATGGCTCTGGACCAATGCTACTGTGCTACTGACAAATATAGTATCAATGGCATGCTGATAATTAAAACAATGACATATTTTCATACTTAGGGACAACACTTCTATTAATTGTACATGAAAGAGCATTCTGTCCCACTCTTGATTGTATTACTTTTCATTTTCTAACGTTGGGAACTTAAAAAATTTTATTTTCTTGATGCTACTTTGGATGGCCCCTTCATTTTGCAAATCTCCCTGAGTATAACATTTGCCTCTTGTAAATCACAAGGAAAAAATGTGCATGTAAGATGGGCAATCTTCTTGTCTATGCTCAGAAATTGTATTGGATAAATTTAAACTGGTTTTACTATGTTCACTTCAGTCTCTTCCAAATAAACAATGTAAGTTAATACAAGCCAGGTTAATTTCATCTTACCAGTACCTATACAGCTTTTTGTAGACCTTTATTGAAATTGATTTATTTAAAATCTCTTTTTATTTAGACATTGCTGTTAGAACATGAAATATCCCTAGCCAACAGAAAATCATAAACACAAAGACAAAATACTAGGAGAGATTACTGAATTTCCACTCCTCACTGTGCCCAGTTAGACCAGCTCAAACACGAAGGGTAGAAGTGTTTTTTTCTGGAAATATGGTAGAGGTAGATCTCATTTTCACTTAATGTACTATCCACTCTTTAGCTTCCTTATCCCTAACACAGGTGAGCTATGAAAGAAATGTGAACTAAATCCTAACCTTCCATGAACCACGGAATCAACAACTTAACCTTTCTGATCCAACACTTTACTAAAGAAAAGAAAAGCTTAAGAGACATAAGATGGGAGCACCTTATTTATGGCTATACTGATGTGTTTGGGATTGCTAGTCAGATCCCATCAGTTCCAAATCTGAGTAATAAAGAAACTGAAACGAGAACTCTTATCTGCTAGATTCCTGCATCTCTTACCACCAATCTCAAACATGCGGAAAGTGAATTCCACACTGGCGCAATGCCCTTTTGACTCACATACCAAAGCATTGCCTCTTCAGACAAAAATACGTTCAAGTTGAGAAAGCTTAAAAGTAACATCTGTATACCTAGTCTATTTACAGAGTGTCATCACTGTAGACAGGACAAAAAGAAGAGCTAAGCCTTATAGAGAAAGTGATCTCAAGGAAAAGCAAAGGTACCACAGATGACACATGTAAATGGAGGTGGGAAATTAAGTGTTACAGATATATAGGTTTAATGTCCAGCATTAAGACATTTATATAAAAGGGAAGAGTTGTTGACTATGACACTACCAAGGTGCAAATACAGAATATGAAAGAAACACAGACATTTTACCCATTCTGTGCGGGAAGTGGCACATACCTTGACCTGGATAAATTAGACGTGTTTCACCAACGTATCTGTAACTCTCCTGCTATAGCACTCAGAACACATTGACAGTGAAAACTGCTCATGAATAGCACAGTAAGTTCCAAGCTTCTAAGCGATTACTGCAGTAACATGGTCTGTTTCCCAACATTTTTGCAGTCCTTGGAGAGGTGTAGATGCAGATTTAATGAGCAATGCATACCATCTGTTAATATTGCCTTTAAGAGCAACTGAGAAAAAAACAGCAATACCAAGAGTGCAAGAGATGGCAGAAGCTTTAAAAAAATGGACCATCAACAATAGGGTTGTCTGTGTATGATTGCTGTAAAAATAAATCCCCAAAAATGAGCAGACTACATGTTTATTTTGCAACTGTTAAAATATTTAAGTCGGTCTTAAACCTGGATTAGAACCACTCAATAAACATTCAGGTTAACAAAGCCAGTGGGCATATTACTTGTATTATAAAGCCAAACTCGCCAAAATGACACATCCCAGGCCCTGCAGTACCCCAGCTCTGGGCTAGCTCCTTTCTCTAAGAAACTAGAACAGGTCTTTTGAGTTGCCCTGATTTACGTAAATACAGGATCTGTCTGCTTGTTAGTTTACACTCAAGCCAAGCGGGTAAAAACTGCTGTCATTCTAATAGAGTAGCATTTCCCACTTACTCAGTGGGGTTATAAATAACTACTTTGGATGCCAGACAGCGGACAGTCAAGTCCTTGGTCCCTAAAGTGTCTAAACAGAGAAAGCTAAGTCTGACAGCACGATACATTTTCAGCTACTAGCTCTGGCAATTTAACTTAACCCTGTGAAGCCATTCAGTAGGCAGTCACAAATGCATTACAGGGATACAGAGAAACTACTTGGTGTCTCTCCACTGAACAAATCCTTCATCTGTTTGCAATGTGAACCTGATTAGGCAGGAAGAGCTGCTCAGTGGTTGGCCTAAGTGCTAGCCAAAGATCACGCTACTGTTTTCCACCCTACCATGGACCTAGAATTTAGACCCAGGTCTAAATCACTTGCAACACGCAGCTGAAGCTTCAAAGCCTGTCTACGAAGCTGCGAACATTAACTCCCTTATGTTGCAAATTTAATTAGTGTCTAGTTCTCAAATTAGCCTTCAATAGAACATGACCTGAGGACAGGCCTCATGTTTAGCTGGTATCAGGTATTTTGATCCTAAATAAGAAAGATGTCACTTTTTCCTCTCAGTTTCACAATAACTATTCTTACGGATCTATTTACCTCAGAAAGCGTGACTGTTATTTTCACTTAGATGGTGAACTCTGATTTCCTATATGACAAGGACTGTACTTCCTAATATGTGGCAGGACAACAACTTCATCTTTTTCATCCAGTTATATATATTTCAGTCTTACATTAATATTTTCTTCTTCCTCAAAAGAGCTTTGAGAAATTGCCAAAAATCCATTTAAATGCTTTGGGTTTACTTCCATAGTCCCAGTTTTATTTGAACACAATATTAAATCTGGAGGAAAAGAACTAACTGGAGGTCCATAGTTTGCATGATGAGTTATCTTTGACTTACTTTGTCCTACATAGCTTTGTGACAAGAGAAGATGTAGAAGCCCTTTGCAGTCCTTAATCAAGACACACTATTACTGAGATAACCAGAATGCAAAAGAATAAGCCAAGTCACCAGGGTTCAGAAACAGAGACGGTTGCATGAAATATTTTAATCACTAGAATTGCCTGACAAAGTTGAAAGTCAATTGCACAGTTAAAGCCACGTTACCTTGCTGTATGTTAGTATAAACATGTAGAATACATTTGTAGTAATTTAGTATGTCAAAAAAATTTATGACGTACTGACCCTTTAAATCAGAAATGCGCTATTTTTCAATTATTTTAATGGGTTATTAATTTATACAAATTACAAATACAGATTAGTCCCCTTGCAGATTAATGCAAGTGCAGTTAAAATGCAAAAGTATACTCTCCTATGACTTTTCTGCATCTTCTGTAGAGAACACAAACGCAAAAAATTTCTGCTTGTTTTCAGCATATAATGATAGGAATCAAAAACACATTCAGAGGAAGACATAATAGATGATAATTTAAGAATGCTTCCTACAAAAGAGGTAGTCACATTGCAGTTTAAACAAGCACCAAAACCTAGTTCTTTATAGCTAAACTGTTGTCCTTATTTACTCAATCAAAACCAATTTCTTCTTCTGTATGTCATGTAGACATTGCATGTGTTCACACCAGTCTGGCAGGCACCAGGTACTCAACTTCTTTCATCAAAGAAAATAATTTTTAAAATAATATATTTTCATTCTTCTGGAACTAAAAATCAAACTCTTCCTTTTTTAATTACACTTTTAGAATGGAGTATTTCACAAAATTACTAACACCTGAAAGCTAGGTTCCAATTTGCAATCTTAAGCACAGATGTGGTAAATAGTGCCCAAAATACATATGTGAGGGGCTCCATCCCTCTCCTTGCCGAATGTAAAGCTATCCACTCAGATTAAATGCCCCCAGAACTCTCCCAGTCATATTCAGAGTCTGATTTCTTCCATATGCTATTTCCTTTCCCCTAACTCCTGTCTCTCCCGTACTGTTAAAACTCTCTTCATGCATCTTGTTTACAGATCCCTGCTGAAACCCAAATCACTACACTGTTCTGCCCAAAGCTTCCTCATGTCTTGCTAGATGGATGAACTGTTTCCTCATTTCTTCTCTCTTTTTTTTTTGTACATTGTTTTTCACCTGGGGAAAACTACTTACACCTGCACAGAAATTAACTACTGAAATTAAGTACAGAAATTATGTCTAACTGTTCTAGATCCCTGGGAATAGCCCTGAGCCCTCATACTCCAAATACTACTCTAGTTTAGAAAACATCATTTCCCAAAAGCTTGAACAGCCATTTCGCACTTGGCTACGTCTTCAAATGTTAGTAAAACCCACTTAAGGGGACAAGCACCACTGTTAATGGCAGACAGACTGAAGGAGATAGTGGCTATTTTGACAGTTAGGGACAGCAGCCACCATTTCTTACAATGAAGTAAAAATAAGATTTAGTTTCTGTTGTTATTTGAGTTTCTCCTAATGCCAGCTCATATCTAAACATAGTAAAGCTTTCTTCATCCACATTAATTTAAAATGATACATACTTTTACTGTGCTATAGAATAGTACAAATAAAAAAGCATAAAGTTCACTTCCATTCAAGAACAGCCAAGATCGCCGTCTCAAAGAACAATAAATAATAGGATACTGCTAACACCAAACATCAAGAAAGATAGTTAAAACCATTACAAATCCATATCTCTCAGTAACATTACAATCTATAGGTTCAGTCAATTTAAAAGATCTACGAACAGGGGTTTAGTGGATTAGTAACAACAGACCATTAATCTCTGCAGCCTCAATTTTAATCCAGCAATGACCAAAGTGATTGAAAATCATTCTGACCACATGACTAGTAAAGCTCCTAAGCACAGTTCTCTCACATACCTGAATCCCAGCAGCAGAGGTCACAGTATGTTTCTAATGGGACTATTTACCAAGAGACCTCTGCTTAACACTTAACAAAACTCAATGCCAACATTTTTGGCAGAGTAATTCCAGTGCATGCTACCTCTGTGAACTAAGAGCTGATTTGGAGATTTTATTTTACACTTTACTTCAGCCTCTATTAGCAAAGCTTCCTTTTTTTCCCTGGCAAAATATCCAAAACAAACTTGTATAAATCAAACAGGTTTTTTTGTTTCTACACAAGATTCTAAATAAACGTGTAGGAATTGATGACTGTCATTCCAAGCAAATGCCAGGAGATTATTTCTGTACAGTTTATATAATATCAGTGGAAGTTATATTCAAAACACTTAAGAGTTTTAAAAATAATGCAACAGTATTGTCATACACTCTGGTTTTATATGTAAGAATGCTCTCTTTCAAAGATTTTAAGTTCAGGAGTATTCAGTGACTAGAATCAATTCTTAGGCGTCCAGTAATGTGATGATACTGTGATCAAGACACACTTCTTCATTTGGTCCTCCACAACAGTTATCAGGATATCAGTAAAGAAGTCATTGAAAGGGAGACCTTCCAAAAAGAGTTTAAATTCAACTGTTATTTGCTGTGGTCTGAAATCTGAGTCACAGGTTCTTTTTCAGGAGCATCAAAAGGAAGATGCTGACTACCTTGCTAGATATGCTCTTTTATTACTGCAAAGTAAATAAGTATTTAAAAACATAAAAACACAGTAGACACAGGAGGTCCGAGTTACATAGAGTAAGGAACTAAAAATGGGAGAATTAAAAGCATGAATTACAAGAGTTACTTGCTGCTGTTTGTGAAGCATCAAGTAGAGCCAAAGCAGTACAATGGCTGAAGGAGAGAAAGGAGAAAATTTGCAGGCTCTGTGCCCTTTGGTAGATAAAGCCCAAATACATAAATGCGATACAAATGTATTGTAGAGCTTTGTCCAACATTTTCATAAATAGAGCAATACTTACATAAACTTTCTTGCCCACAGTAGACACTTATTCATAATACCATGTATGAAGCCTTACCTAATTTAAAATGTGAGGAATTTTTTCTAGTGATACATACTGAATATGCTATCACCTTCTCTCAGCAGTAGAGAGGACGTTTGGCTTGTTTTGGTCCCAGACAGAGGGACAGACAAAACCTCAAGTATTTTTACATATCTCCCACAAGAAGTTTCCTATATCGGTATGACTAAACTCTGCTTATGCAATCTGGACTGGGCCAGCTGCTTGCAGAAAACTGGCAGGAGGTTTCCCAAGCACCACTGTTGGCACCACCTGGTAGAGTGGGTCTTCCCTCATCACACAACACGGCTGTGCCACTGTCCCTCCGCCAGCCATACCACGCAGCCCCACAGCCCAGGTCTGTACACAGGATGTCCTCTTTATAGCAGGACTTGAGGTCTGATCAAAACAAAATTAAAATTTGTGCTGGTAAAAAAGTGGAACAGAAATTCACATATGAAAAGCACTCAACTCTTGTTATTTCACTTTTTAGTTTTTTGGGTTTGTTTACCGTAGTCCAGGGGAATTCTGTTTACTATTGTGAAAAATGGTGTCTGTTTCATTCAGGGCATCCATGACGTGAGAATTAACACATTACAATCCTGATCAATTTAATTCTGATTGTACAGTTTCTCTTGCCATGTTAGTCATACCAGAAAAATCCGTATCTTCGCTTTACCACACAAAGAACTGGTATGCTTTTACCTGGATAAAAAACTATTTTCTACACAACTGTATAATTTAATCCGAGAT
The DNA here is from genome assembly GCF_964199755.1 of Larus michahellis. Lineage (NCBI taxonomy): Eukaryota > Metazoa > Chordata > Aves > Charadriiformes > Laridae > Larus > Larus michahellis. The sequence continues at coordinate 8,558,087 of NC_133909.1, forward strand.
TATGAAAATTTCTGCTTATTTTAGCTGGGCCTTTCCAAAGACTTTGTATTATTCATGCATTACACCACTGCTACTCCTTGCTTCAGCAAAGCACTTAAGCACATCCTTAATCTAAGTTGTTTTATACAATTACATATTAAGATTCAGATACAGCAAAACATTTAAGCATGTCTTTTAAGTTTTGCATTTGGCTGAATCTGTGTATTAATGTATCACAATAAAATCTAAAGAGGATGACTAAGTTTTTAGCTTGCAAGTATGAAAACATACTTATGCTACCTAATAAAAATAAATCATTTTATTTATTACTCTATTTTGCATCCTATTCCACAGTGAGCTAAATACCTGTGACTCTAGAGCAAAGGCACAATTACAGACTGGCAAAGATGAATTGTTAACAACTTGGAGAGAGTGCCAGGGGGGCTACTGAAGATAAAAATTATGCATCTGCAGATAACTTTAAATCCCACTTGCAATTACTAACTGCCACATAGTACCCTCAGGATCATCTGGGCAAACGAGAGGAGACTGTGGAGCCCTTGTAGATTACTTTGTTTTCCAGCAGGCACAAAAACATACTATAACAATAACATACCGCTTATAAATACAAATGTGAACAAAAAAACCACGCAAATGGTGAGGCCAGGTGAACACACTAGAAAATAAAAGCTCAGAGTTACAAACATTGTGGGCAAAATTCCCTGGGGTGAGGATTTCACCCCCTAAAATAAATTCTCATATGTGTACACAGCACATCCAACAACCACATCAGTATGTAAAGGAACCTATTGGTCTGCTGAAGGAGCAAATTTCAAAGAGAAAATTTAGGGACAAAACGTCTGGTGCCCTTAACTTTCTGTTGTCACCTACATCCGCACCGAGTGGATGCTGCACTTTGAGGAACCTATTTGCTACTCAGAGTCACGATAAAAACAAAGAGGCCAAGTGAATGCATGTTAGTAATTTAAGCAGAATTTAAATAACATACGTTAATTGAAGAACTTTGTGTGGGTCTGATTTTTACCTTAATATCACACAAACTCCTTGAAACCAATTTAAATTAAACTCTAATTGATGTAATTCTTAAGTATATCATATTTATACCTCACGGTAACTTCACTGCTATTACTATGAAGAGAAAAAATACCTTGTGATACACAGGCAGAGAGAAGGAGGGATCAAGCCTCTGAGGGGACACACCAGGCGCCATTTTGTGACCCTTCACTCCCGGGGAAGCCACACAAGTTTAAACACTGAGGACAGATCTAGCTGAAGCAAACTGCACAAAGTCAAGAGGCAAGGGAGAAGAAATGGCCACAAACTCACTGCTCAGCTGGGCTTCATGTTCTAGAGGTTTAAAAATGGTTGGATTATGTTTCTTGGGGCCAGACTGCCACGTTTCATCCTTCACTGAGTTGGTCGAGTGTGCCCAGCTGCAGCCGCCTCCCCTCCAGTCAGGAATTGAAGGCAATGTTAGCACGTAGCTCATAGAAACCATTTTCAGGAAGATGTTTCTAGGAGTTTGCAAGGGCAGGCAGTGCCCCAAGGGCAGTCACCTTGCTGTGGGGCACAGCCTCTCAGTCCCACGACAAGAGGAGAAGGTGCAGGGAGAGCCACGCAGGTCAGCCACCCTCCTGCCATAGCCAGGCATGTCTGTGGTGAGGAAACACGTCCCCAGCGAGGAGGTAGGTCTGCAGTCAAGCTGGCTAGTCCAGTCAGCGAGGTGAGGCGAGGAACAGCAGGGCACAAGGCTGAGGGCTGGCGAGGGGCTGAGGTTAAAGGCAGCTCAGAGCTGCTGAGGCACCAGACATGGCTTCTCACAGTTCTCTCCACAGCCTGACCCAAGGCTACTTGGCTGTGCAGGGTCAGAGCTGACAAGGACAAAGCAGCCAGACCCTGGGGGTGGGGGACAAGGCTGCGGAGCCTATGGGCTCATCCCAGGGCCTGTCACTGCCTTCCCTCCTGACCCTGGCACCATGGAGGCCTCGTGCTCCCTCACTTCAGTGAGGTGATTCAGTGTCATACTCCGACCAGAAACAAGGTGTAAGAGTGCTGCAAGGCAGAAATGAGAGTGAAAATGAACTATAATTACTTAAATTGCTGCTAGGTGACATTTCACATGACATTTTACCTCAGTTTCTCCATCTGTGCAAGTGGGGCCGACACTATATGTTCACTGGAAACTGTTCCAAGCTCTGCCACTGAAATTCAGCTTTTTTTTTCTTTTTGACTGAAATATAACACAGTTCTTCTCATTCACACCTTTCATTCTCAGAAAATCCAGACCGCACAATCCCATTCACAGAAATCTCCTGTCAATAGCTGTTCACACACTCCCAAGCAGGAGGATTAGGACCAGCATAGGGTCAATCAAACACTGTTTCTTTTCAGCAGCAGCCCTTCCCTTCCATAACTGCAGCTTCCCACATGGGAAATAACACAATTCAGCTGCAAATGGTACAGCTTTCCACCTATGTATGAACAAATAGCTCATACTCCATAAAATTTCAGGGGATATTACTAAAGTATTGTTATCCTTGTCTGCCAGAAAGCACAAATCTTCAGCACTACCTTTTTCCTAAAGAGAGAAAGTTTCCTTTCTCTGCCATGATGGCAAACACAAATTAATGCCCTTTCTAGCGGCCCAAGTATGTCACCTTGCCAAACAAAATTCAGCTGTGGCAGTAGCAACCCTTCCTGACCCGCTCCTTCGGTTACCCAACCATCATCCTACCGGACGTACAGCAATCAATAGGCAGGGTTTGATGGAGGACACGGTCATTCAAACATTGCTTCAAACAGTGCAGTCTTCCGTAGTCACACATACCAAAAGACCTTTCTCTATTGCTCATCTTTTTCTTCTAGCATTAATAAGGCAAATTCTGTAGGAGTCCTGCTGTGCTAATCCTTCTACCCATGGCAGAACAGTAAGACACCATTCTGATGACTATTCTTGAAGCAGAACAGGGCACTATAGTAGTTAATGGTAGGGAAAAACTTAAATTGGAAACAACCCACAAAACTGACAAGAAGATGATTTTTCAAAAGCCATGTTTCCCTCTAAATACATCTACTCAAACACTACTTCCAAAAGCTAGAGATGTCAACACATTTAGAGAGGAAAAAAAAAGGATAACGTTGCTAAGCTTCCTCTTCCCTGCACGTGCTTAGAAGCCACTTTGGACCAGTCAGTACACAACTCTATCTGTTCCATACTTAAAAGCCAGATGACAAACATACAGTATCATGATCTTGATCAAGTTAAGCACTGATGATAAAGGGAGGAAGAAAGAATGTCCAAATGAACAGGTAACATTATGGATATTACCTTACCTCTATACTTATTTTAGTACCTTAGTATCTTAGTATCTTCAGTATTAAAAAGTACATTCTAATTAGTTATTTGTGAATTACAGCTGCTGTGATATTTTTCTGGCAATAATATTACAAAAGATAAAACTGTGGGGCATTTAAGTTTAATACTAATTTTACTACAGAAATACAAATGTTACAGATCCATGAATTTAAATCAGAAGTGTTTTCATATGGAAAAATACATCAAACAATGACAGCATTTATTTTCTTCAGTGCTGACCATTGCTTTCAGTACGCTATGTATGTGGGCAGTGATCACCTTCTGTTTACCAAGTTGAATAAAAGAAAATTAAATATTTCAGGGCTATAATACTGGATAGCCTGTACCTGGCACTCCACAGGAGCAGAGACCTGCCATCTAAAGCTTTTTTCATTATCAAGCTTTAAGCTTTTGCAATTTTTAAGGCCCAAATCTCATTAACACTAAAGCCATTTATAATATTCTCAGAGTTCCAAGGTCTTTTAAGATGGATGTAAATATAGGTTTCCTTATGCCGTCTTACCTCAACTGCCAACTGCTACACACTGCATGAAAATGTTTTACATATTGACAAATAGGAAGTTTATACTTTTGGCCACCCATGTGCCTATGAGGCACCCAGTACTTGTGTACACCACCAGAAAGGCTACTGTACTACACAGAATATATGTCTAAAATGTTTCACTCCTCTATTTTTATAACAATAATAACTTGATATTTCATCTTCAAGAAATTTCATTAAAAGACCCTTGACAGTTTTTTAACCATCAATGGTTAAACCAGCAATAAAATATTCACCTACTTTGAATTCAACTGTAAACACGCTGGGCTGCAAATTCTCCTAAATGTCATATTATTATCCTTCTTAAAAATTTATTTCCTATTTATTTACCATTAATGAATGTCTCGACTTATCTATCACAACTCTAATTAATAGTCTCCACTGTATGGACAGGCACTTTTGCACTTTCTGATTGTATTACAAATGGAAATGCAGTCACACTGTAGAGCGTTGCCTCTAAAAAAGTCATTTAAAGTTTGGTTCCTATTTTCTATTCCTTACAACATGACGTATAGTTAGGATAAAAACAAGATAGGAACAAAATAACACTTATCACAGTATGTCAGTGTTGTCCATAACTAACTGTCATCTAGTTTTGTCTGCTGCTTGAGCTGGTAATGAGATAATGACAAAACAGTTTTATATAGCCTTCTATTAACAGCCCAGATGGGCCAATCATCCACTTCAGTCTTTGCCATGTTAAGTTTAGCCACAAACAATCAGTAACGATGAAAACAGCAGCTCTCTCCTCAGCTAAATTACAACCTTTCAACCAAGAAAGAAAGCGATACTTTGACCAACAGCAACAAATATGCCAAACAGCCTTTTAGGGTAAGCAGGGATTCCTTGTTCATTCCTATACAAAGAATATTCATAATGCAAATGGAAAGCCATTTCAATCCTTGCTGAATTTAAAATCTAGCTATTGTAGACTTAGAAACTGAAACCTTTTCAAGAATATCAAGGGCAAAATTTCTCTATAACATCAGTTGTATCTTAAAGACTTAAAGAATACCCTTAAATTAAGAGTGCTCATTTGAGTTGGGGTTTTATTCCTGTTTTTAATAATTTGGTCTTGGAGGCTTGGTATCTGGCTCAATTGCCTCTAACAATGAGGCAACACAACAAGACGAAGAGGTCCCTTTGAAAACTGGGTATCTTCATTGCTGACATTTGGAAAAGAATAGCAGCGATTACCAGTTTCTTTCCATCAGTTTACTGGATGGAAAATAGTTCAGCATAATATGTGCAAAACTATTCATAAATGTTCCCTTCAACTACCTTTACATAAGCTAAAAATATGTGTGTTATTTTGGCACTTTAGCGCCTATCTGGTCACGCTCTAGCTGTAAAACCAACAATAAAAATAGAATGATGAAAAATACAGGACACACAAAAAAAAGTAAAGCAGACATTTATAGGAGACTACAAGGCTATTTCCATGGAATTTTAAAGCAGAAACATCTTCACACCTTTTGAAAAGGCAGCAACATCTCTGAAGTGAGAAAGCATTCAAGCGCTAAGGAACTGAGAGTCTTTGGATCCAACATATGGCCTCCATCCTGTGTTTGAATGTGAGCAGGAGGATTGAATCCACGTGGATTTTCAGTAACATCAACAAACTCAATGCAGGCATGAAGGTTTGCCCACACACATGAAGCTGTGGAGATGGGACAAAGCAGAAAAGAATACTATAATGGATTGGATGCCAAAAGCTCTTCGTTACCAGATGCAGCAGGCTGCAATGTTATACCTTCCTATATGCCTAGAGATTACTTTCATATATATGTATATACATATGTATCTCTGTGCTATGAATAATTCCTTCCCCTAGGATATTACATTTCTTGCTTAACAAAAGTGCCAGAAAAAACTATTTCTTTGACACTATTTGAGAACAATTAACTTATTTTCAACATTTTTGTTCAAACATAACAATGAACCATTCACTGTTACTTACTAATGGGCATTAGAGCCTTGACACTCTTCTCTTCTACAAGACTACTTTAGCTTGAATTACCTCAGGTTGTACAATGCTAAGAGAAGAAGAGTTATCAGACCTCACAGACCACCATTAAACAGATAATTCAAGCCCTGGCATAGAGTTCCTACAGAACAACTAACTCTGTGTTGTGTCAAGTGATAAGAGCTCAGAGACTGCAGAAGCAGCAAGACAGAAAATGGAAGTGCAGCAGTGCTCCAAATACACCTCTAGCCCTCGATGCCTGGAGACGCTACATCAGACGCTCAATACACAGTGGAATTCCTTGATACACAGGATTTTTTTATACCATCTTAGTTGTTCATGATACATGATTTATGACCCCTGTATGCTGCCAAACAGACCAAAGAAGTTACAGCATAAAAGGGATCTGCCCCTATATGACTTGAAGACGATGGAAAAGGATGAAAATACTTCCAAATAATAAGAGAGCTGCAGGACTTGCATGAATTTCATCCATATTAGTTCCCGCAAGCCAAAACAATAAGAGGAAATACATCAATTCATAGGAAGCCACGAAGATGTTAAACATGCAGGTTCTATAAATCATTTTGTTGATGGATTAACAGAAAACGTTCATAGAAACCTTCTTAATCAGTGCCCACAACAGTAGCATTTCCTTATTTAAATGAAGTATCCTGTGAGGGTTTGAAAACAGCATCCTGATTTTTTTATTGAAATTGGTTGTTAATAACTAGAATCAGAAAAAAATTGCTCACGGTTTATACAGATGACTATGCAAGCAAAGGTGGCAGCCATTATGGGATCAACATCCCACCTGAGAACACCGATGCTAATTAATCTTTGGCGGTATTCTTACTCAGTAAGGAAATTTTGACATCATAACAACAACTCTTATCCTCTTCTACATAAACAGTATAATCCCCGTGCCATGATTATCTGCATCTTCAAAGAAACAACAACCAGAGAGGTCTTATTTCAGGATTCTATCTACAGGACATCTTCACTTCCACTACCCTGTGTTCCTTCTATGCCGTAGTATCATTAAAAGGAACAAAACCTCAAAACTCATAATACAAATCATGACTATTTTTCCTCAGAGACTACAACTCAAAGGAATAAATACGCATCATGACTTAGAAGGAAAGAGAGGGCTTTCATTTCTTTCTAAAGAACAGAAATTGTTTTCGTGGTCCTTCAATCTGTTCTTATTTCTCATTTGCATCAGCACAAAGAAACTAGATTCTCCCTTCAAACAAGCCATTTCAAGTAGCAAAAGCCTTAATTCAGTACGCCAAGAAAACAAAAATATTCAGTTTACGAAGTTCACAGATAAATTCTTTCCCAAACACAAGGGCCAGTAATTAAAAAAAAAAAATATATTACTAAATCTCAGTATCATTTCTTCCAAACCAAGCAATCTATCATACACACAGGTAACTGACTGATAAAAAAAATGCTAGGTATAAAATATTTTGAAAATATATATGCCTCTTTTTAATACATGGAATTACTTTATATATACTGTCTCACAAAAATTCATGCATGAGACACCAAAAAGCCAACTGTATAACTTCATTATTTAATTAAGAAACACAGCATAAGTGCTACATTCAGCATAATTTACATTTAAGCAGCAGGTAAGTACATAGCAAAAGACAATGTGACATAACATTGAACCTATGTTTAATAAATAAGTTTACTAATAATGATAAACTAACTTAATAGTCCATTCAATTCAGTGACTGACATCAGCCCTTTGAACAGCAGCCTTAATAGGCCCTAATCCAAATAACCACTGGAATCAGTAGGAGGGCCATCACAGGTTTAAATAGACAGTGAATGAAGCGTTTCCTAATGTTCAGAAAAGATCTATGCACGGAGGACCAGTCTTGTATCTTCATTGCTGAAACAAATGCCTTAGTAAGAAAGAAAAAAAAAAAATAATACCACATTCCTTAATTCACATCCCTGTGATTTGCAGCAGTGTGCTCAACTAGTGGGTTTTTTTTTTAAGTAACATGTTGAATGAATGACCGGTGCTGAAGTGCTAAAAATACACAGTTTCTGGAATCCAGTGTTGAGGCAAACCTACAAAGAGAAGGCTTCATTACGCCTTCTCTTACTTACACTGTTATCCAGACATCCCAGCTAGATAATATGCTACAAAATCTAGTGTAAAAAGGATGACAGAGGAAAGATACAAAGCATTAGTGCCAGTCAGATATCTACAGATCTTAATCCTTTTTACCAAGATGTCAAATACTAAGGATTCCTGAAAAAAATAAAAAACCCTAGGAAGAAAAAAAAAAAAAGAAAAAAAAAGCTACATGCATGCACACATCCTCTATGTGGTTAAAATTAATTATTTGAAACCACAGCTTTAACCATGCAGTAAAAGCATTCCACCATTCACTTTTTCACTTTATTCCCCCCCAAAAGAGAAAAAGAAAACAGAGATGGATATCAGTCTGTTCTTAGTGCTAGAGGGAGATGGAGAGCGAAGAGAGCCCCTGCGGGACTGATCACACTATCAGTTTCAGAAGCCTGGGTTCCCGTATCTGAAGATGAGGAAAGGACCGGGGTGGGGGGAGATTAGGAAACACTGGCAGCTAAATGTGTGGCATAAGGACCTGCACAGAATGGGACAGCTTCTTTCTGTCTCAGGATATTACTGTCAGAATGGCCAAGAAAGCGATGAGCTTCATTTTTCCATTCTCGCTGTGGTACTTTTAAAAGGAGCCTAATTTGAGAACTGGACAGGTGGCATATCACGCTGAGCTAAATAGATAAGTGTGAGATTTAAATGACAAGAGGCAGCAGGTTTTGCTGTTCTAAAGAGTGAGAGAGTGAATTATTCTGATGGTACCAATGGGCACAAGTGGAAGGTCAGCCTGGGGTGCTGCCAGTGTCACCCGGGTGCCTGGTAGCAGATGGTACTAGTCTGTAGGGATAAAAGAAGGGCTGACGTACGTCGTGGGCCAATAGCAATACTATTTGCTCAAGAATAAAAAAGTTTTGGGGCAGGTGCAGGCAATACAAATTAAAATAGATGCTGCCACCCCAAATGTTAGTATAGGTGTCACCAGTCCAAGGTCTGTAAGCATGCATCAGTCATGAGGTGCTGCAGAAAGCGCAGTGGGGGCAGGCACGGCCAGGGTGAGATGCTGCAGGGGCTGCCGGCTGGCTGGGGGCTAGGAGCTGGCCCAGGCCAATCTCTGCGTGGTCCCAAGGGAGCTCTGGAGGCCCCTCTCCCTACACACCTCCGGGCTGGACACTGAGATGTCCACCAGGACCCCCCACCTCCCCCCTGCAGTGCCTTGCCTGTGGTGTTGTGTTCCCATTTCCGGACTTATGCAATGACTTGAGGGCAGAAGCAGCCTGCAGAGAAGTGGAACAGCAGGAGACACAGGCAGCCTGGATCCCCATGGGGCTCCCTGAAGTGTCCCAAACTAGAAAACTGGCCACCTCCCCACTCCTGCCTCCTGCAACGTAATTATTCCAGCATGACTGACATGACAAATTAACAAGGCAGCCAGGACTTCTGCAGTAGAAGGGAGTGTTTTCCCCAAGAATAAATTGTTCCAATCCTTTACGCTAGACACCCGACCGTGCCTATTCATTAATTGGACAAGCTCTGGTGACAACTGAAATTACCCGACTTCTACATACTGGAAGGGAGAGAGAGCTTTGCAAGCCTAAAATGAGAAGGCTAAAGCTGGAATCCCAGCCAGCAAGGAGGTCTTTGGATAGGGCTATTTTTTTTTAGATTCATTTTCAGAGCACGGCCACGCTAAAGCTCCGTTTAAAAGCAGAGGCACGTTCTTGACTGTCATTCCTCCCTTTGCAGATCCTGAACTGTGTCACCAGAACATGACAACTCCATCAATGAAACGCAAACCTTTTAAGGTCTGCAGATCAGCTGAGTTTAAGAACTTCAGGAGCATGAAATTCTGGGATTACTGCAATGTTGCAAACAATTATCACAATCGGGTACATCAGAAGTTATAAGCATCTGCTTAATCAGTACACTGTGGTTATTTATTGCAACCAGTGTATCACAATTACTACACAGATACTGGAACTGGGGGGGGGGAGATTGATGGTTGTTGATTTCTGTCACAACCCACTCATAAACCATCATTCATGTATTTTTCAGATACTATTTTGATTTGGGTTTAACTGTACCTCTTGCCCCTTGCTAAGGGGAAGCCTGGGAACCCTGCACGGTATTTCTCCCTCCCACCCCCACCCTTTCTGTGCTATCTGCGTACCTGAAATGCAGACGATGAAATTCGCTTGCAGAAGAAAAAGCACCTCCCAAACAATTTCCATCCTCCGATTCTCATGCCAAGTGCATCCCTCGGCGAAAAAAAATAACAAAGATCAATATCGCAGTTTGAACGATCCCAGTAAATTTCCTTTCGGACTTGCAGACTGTATTCCCCAGATGTGCTGACAACACATGTCCGAGCTCTCTCTCTGCACGGCTCAAGCGAGATCCCTTCCCTTCCTTCACCCTCCAAAAAAGACCACGAAGCCAACTGCCAGCACCGAGCTCTTCCTCCACGAGTGAGAAAAAAATCCACCAGATTTCCCAACAAGACATAGACAACAAACCCCAACCGGTGCGGTCCGGAGAGTCTCTATTCCAGGGCGCCAGGTGCAAGTTAACCCCAAACTCTGCAGGTCTCAGCGGGGCAGTGCCAGCATGCCGGGGGGGCGGCAGGCGGCGGAGGAAGGGGGTTTCCTCTCCTGCTGCTACAAAATGAGCGGAAAGAGATTAATACCCGCTGCAACGCATTCTCCCCCCCGCCTCCCCGCCCCGCATGCTACCGCACCTCCACGGCGCGGAGCACGTAGCAGCCGGCTCCCTCCAGCCCTGCCGGGGTTTCTGCAATCCCCGACGAGCCGCGGCGGCTTTCCGCCAGGCGACTGCAGGGGTCGTTCTTGCCCCGCGCACGGAGCTGCCCTTCCCCGGCCGGGATGTCCCCGCCGCCGCCCCCCGCCACCGGCCCCGCGCCCCGCCGCCCCCCAGGCTCGGCGGCACGAAAATGCCCCGCGAAGGAGGGACTGGGTGACATTGGCGCTGGTCTGTCGTCGTCGTCGCCCCCCCCAAATCTGAATTGCAGAAGTCGAGAGTCTGGAAGGGGTTTGCGTGCATCGCCGGCCGGCTTCGCTAAGAATGCCGATATTTTAAAACTTATTTGAACAAGAAGGAAAAGAAAAAGAAACCCAAACTTCTGGCGGGTTTGGTGGTAGGAAAGGGCAAAAGAGGCTACAGCCAAGAGTTAGCCAAGTACTTGCGCTGCAACGCGTATCTAATCGCATTCCCCAATCCACAATACTTCTGCATAGATTCCCCCCCACACACACCCAAAGAAAAAAAAAAACACCACCAAAAACCAGTGATGCAGCGTCAGTTTCGGGGCAATCTCTTACTTACCCCCAAATCCTCCTGCTTTTTATTTTTTTCAGCTCATCGGATTTGCCACTCCTGCCTGCAGTCCCAAAAACAAATCGAGGTCAAGCTCCGAGCCGCTTGCTGCAGCCACCTACCACCACCTTAGCTGTAAGGAGGTACCATCGCTCGTTGGATTTCCCCCCTCCTCCCCCAATTCCGACTATTTCGCCATCTCCCCGAGCAGGAAGGAGCCTGTGCTGCGGGGTGCCGCGGGCCGGCGGGCGGCAGCGCCGGGCACAGCGGGGGCTCGGCGCGGCGGCGCGCACGGGCGCGGGCCGGCGGGCGAGCGCTCCGCCGCGGAGGCGGTGCCTGGGCGGGCGGCGGCGGGGCCGCACCGTGGCAGGGGGGTCTGCGGCTGGGACCGGGCCGGCCACAGCGCGGGGAGGGGGGGGAAGGCAGGAATAAAAACCTCCCTCCTCAGCGGCCGCCTCGGCTGTCTGTCTTCTCAGGCACATTCCAGAAGCTGCCGCTCACTTTTTTTAAAATGCGGGTCCAATTTTAATTCCCCCCCCCCCCCCCCCCCCCAAAAGAAGAGGCGCCCCTGGCGCGGGGAGAGGTTGGGTTTCCCTTTCTGCGGAAAGGGGAAGTGGGCGCGGAAGGGCAGCGCTGGCAGAGCCGGCAGAGCCGAGGGGCTGCGGGCTGGGGCGCTGCGCGGCGCGGCGCGGGTGAGTGGGCACGGGGCTGTCCCGGGCCGTAGCGCCCTGCGGGGTGGCTCGGTCTGTCATAAGAGAAGGGAGGGGGCAGGGGCATTGTGCTGCAAACGAAAATCCCGGCTCAGGGCAGGTGTGAAAATGTGATCCTGCAACTGCTTCGACTGCGGATGCCTTCATTGATCACTGTAAGGCAGAGGGAAGGGGGAGGGAGAGAGATGTTTTGGGTTTCAAACTGATATCCCAGCTCTTGCCAGGTATGCAGAGGTCATATTACAAATACTCCAGCGGGGGATGCATGCATAATATAGGTTGGTTTATAAACACTTCTCCAGCTCAGGGCATACTTGTAAAATGCACCTTTGTCTGGATTCTAGCAAAATGAGGACGCCTGGATCTCTGAATGGGGAAGGAGAGGATCTTTAAGGGAAGAAACCACAGGCTAGGTTGTTATTTTCATCGTCTCTGAGAAATGTGTAGGAGTCGTAGGTTTCAAGTCATCCTGACAGTATTTAATTGCGATAGATCAGATTTATTGAGTGCTTCAAAGCAACTGAATGGGACAAAATCATCAGTATTTGAAAGGAAGAATTGGATTGCAGGCACTTAGCAGTCAATGTGATTCTTGTATTCATTTTGCTAGTTCTCAGGGTAGTACAAGTGTTCTTTGCACTGCAGCAGTCTCTGCTGACATTTACTCCATCTCTTCTCATGGATTATAAAGAGATTCAGGTTTTTAACAAACTAATTACCATCATCTGCCCACTCAGAACAGCAAGGCTGGACACAAGGCACAGTCATTCAAGGCTTTAGGGACAAATGACTTAAAGAATTCCCGTATTTTTTGATGGATTTTCATTAAACAGTGGGACTGTACAGCAAGAGGGATTTCTTTCCTTGATAGGATTGCAAAATGCTGAGTGTCATTTGAATACTTAAGTTTAGGCAATTGAGAATTATCCCTCTTGGGCAAAATAAAATGCATAGGATTTAGGGAACTAAGCCTGTGGGTGAGCAGGCATTTATCAGGTCTGCCATTACATAGATGTGCCTTTGGGCACTGAATGAGTTGTCTAGAAGCACCAAACTACTACAGATTTTTAAAGAGGTTGAAATATGATTTGCATCTGGTTCTTGAAAAGTTAATGACATAAGGACTGCAAGGAGTCCTTCTAAGTCATTCCTTTAAGATCATGTTATCAAATGAAGGCTCACATCAGCAGAAAAAACAATGATTATTGAACTTGAGACATTGTTTGTGAGTGTTCTGTGTTTTCAGTCATGCAAAATAGCATATGCAATGCCCTTTTTTATGCCTTTTTAAAATCCAAGTTAGTGTCTCCTACTCTGTTACTATAAAAGGCATGAGTGGCATCCTCTATCTGCAGTCTAGATGTATTTAAGCACGCTTTAGGAAATGCTCAGTAAATGTTTCCATTGATGTTTACTAAACTCCTTTACTCAAATAGATTAATATTTTCCATGGATTTGACTGTAAATTCTCTTTTGGGCTTTCCCAACTAATTTCTCACAATAACATCCCAATCCAGAACATAATAAACCCGCAAAGAGCACTTATCTTCTATGTTTACACAGACATCCTTGTTTCTAAACTAGTCTCCTTGAAATTATGGCATTACATGTGGGAAAATAAATATCTCAAGCAAGTGAGATGACCTGTCGTAAAAGGGTGTGTTGTCCATTAAGTCAGCAAAGAATTGAATTGGTGACAAGAGAGAATGCCAAATCCTAAGCGGAAAGCTCATGTTTAATTTCTGTTGATGTTAGCGGAACTTTAATATGAGTTTAAAGCCAAAACTCCCAAATATATTAATTTATGTGCATCTTTTCAGTGTGGTATGTTTATTGTTCTCATGCAAACCTTTTGATAAATAAGTAGTTCGTGAGACAGATGGAAAAATCTATGAGGGATCAAAGGCAAGCTGGAAATTTTCTTCATCTGTAAAATACAGTAGTGAGCTCTGAAACGTGCAATTTTTTTAAATCTATATAAATAATAATGAGTTCATTATGCCGTCATTTACTTGCTGTGATGTTATTTGACTGGCAGTGGCCTTAAAGCTTGTTTTTGAAGTCATTATGGCCATATTGGCTGCTGCAGCTCCACAAGAAAGCTCAGTTCAATAACATTGAATGGATGTCAATATGGGCCTATTCCAACACCCACTGAAATCAATTGGAATATTTCTGCAGACTTTGAGTTTTGGACCAGGCTTTCACTGTAGAATTTGGCACAGTATATTTGATCCCAAGGGAAATGGTTTAATATAGTAGGGTGTAGAAGGGGTAGAAGTTTTGGGTAGAAGCAGAACATAACTCTCCCGTGTACATTGGTGTAGTTTTAAGTTCGAAACAGACAAAAATGCTGGCTGCAGCGTCAATTTTCTATCATATGAGTTTCCATTCAAAATCCCTTATGTTACTCACTAAAATGAAGGGGTTTGATATTTGCTGCATTTATTTGACTTCTATTCATATTTGTACAGTTGGCTAAACTTCTTAACCTTAATCTTGCCAACCTTTAAGGTTTACTGAAGTCATTGGACTACTTATGTGCCTAGAGGTAAAAATGACTGCAAAGTGGTTTTAGACAGGTCTTTGAAGCATGTTTGTATATTTTAATTGTGAGGATTTTACTATCTAGAAGCTGCAGCTGAGATTTCTGTCAGAGTTTAAGAGTACGTAATGTATTAATTACAAGCTGGACACCTAGATTCTTCAGGCCAGATTTACAGAGAAAGACTTTTTGATTTAGCTATGCGAACAGAGTTCAAAAAGTACTTACAAAATCCACATGCTTAAAGGTTTTTATACCAATATAACACATACCAATTCTGTAAAGCAGAATTAAGGTTTGTACCTTCTCAGAGGAGCCAGCATTTTGACTCATTTGACTCAAAATTAGCTTGGATCAGAAAAGATCAATTGTAGAAATTGTTTTGAACTGGGCAACTTCTGATCAAAATGGGTTGAACTGTGGCTTACCCTGTGTCGATGGAAGAGGTTGCTGCCATCCATCACTACTGCGCTGCTGAAGGTTCCCACTGATCTGGTACAGCAGCTTGCCTATGCGCTCCCTAGCTCATTTCTGTCAAAATAAGTCAGATCAGCAAAGGCCTGCTATTGAAGTTGTCTGAAGCTTCTGGCGTGTTTCCAGCAATTAAGCTGGCAGAGCTGGAATAGTTCCTGCTCTTACTTGTTTTCCCCTGTCCCAGAGGCTGCTGGCCCCATGGCAGGGATGATGGAAGAACTTGTGAGTCAGCTTCCGAATTGCCACTGGGAACAGTCTAGGATGTACGCATGAACCAAAATCAATGTTAAATCAAAATCAAAGAAAGGGCTAATGCTGCAGTTCACTCACGTGTAAGAAAGCTTAAGGGTCTCCAAATCCAAAAGGGGACTTGAAGATCATCCAAAACCAGCAGTCTATTAGTGTCCACCTCAGGGAACTTTACCAGTCTGTCTACCAGAACTGGACCCTAACCACTGCTGAAATGAAAGTGGTTGCTTGGAATAAATTATCATAATGATAGCCTTGAACCTTGCTGTCCTAAGTCACATAAATATGACACTGTTCCTTCTTGCCTCAAGTTTCTATTTACACTTATATTCCAGGTGGAACGTACACTAGTAGTTTTTTATTGCAATTAACTGAATCGTTTGTAGAAGACAAAAAGGACCTGTGCCTTTGAATGTCTTTCCATGCAAGTTCCAAGCCACTTCAGATGAGGCAGTAAAGTATCATAATAAATTGCAAAAACCTACCAGAAAAATTCTGTGTATTCCATGCAAACATTTGATGCTATGATAAAGAATTACATACATATTTCTTTTAAAATAAGAAGTAAACATTTTTCTACTCAAACCTTTGGTACTTATTTCCTGCATAAGGAACTCTAATCTCAGGGAATAAGTGTGGGATTAGGGAAGAATTCATAGTCCTGATTGTGCCAACATTGACCATGTGGCTTCTGACAAACTTGCATTTATAATATGGGCTACAGTTCAGCAAGGAATTCAGTAAGACCAGGTTAATAATTTGCAGTAAGAAAGGCCGTATCGACTTTTGCCACTTCAAGAGTAAGAATAACTCCTAAGTGCCCCAGTTCCTTTGAGGCTATGTAACACCACTGGCCAGCAGAACTCAGCCAGCTTCCAGTCCTCCTTTGGTCAGCTTTGTCAGTGCATGGGGCGTGCTGCAGTGGTGTTCCAAGTTAGCCAAGGAGGATGGGGCTCAAAGGCTCCACTTTAGTGTTGTTGGGATTTCATCTTTGTCAGAGTCTGCTGTCCATAACAATTTCCTATTTGTCTCTGCCTGAACTCAGTCCTCCTAGTCATGCATCCCATTTTAAGCTTTTAGGTAGCCCCACTCAAATTACAAACACACTTTTAAGTACCTTCTTGGTTCAGAGGTTGAGCAAGTTAATACCAGAAAGCCACTAGGAACAGGTAATTTCCTGAGAATATAACTATAAATACTGAGCAATAATATTGCCATTTAATTTCTAGTGTTCCTGTTCCATATATTGTTACTGCTATGCTTTCTTGTATTTTCTGAGAATATGTTAAGTGCTTACAAATAGTGCTGACCTCACTAAGGAAACTGATAAAAAATTTAACGTATCATTGTAAAAATACAGCCTCTAAGAATCCATCAGTGCAATTGACGTTAAGGTAATTCATTTCTTATATTGATGGTTTTTATCAAAACTGAAATGGAATTTACATTTTACTGGTAGAGATAATGATGCAATTTATTTGAAGTTAAAAACACCCCCAACAAAGGAACAAGGAAAATGACTGGCAGTTAACTATTAAGTCAATTAGGTGTTTTGTCCTGTGAGTCAGTCTATTCATTATCATAAAGACTTATTTTCAGTCCAAATCCCTTTTTCATGTCTGAACTCCAGCAAACAGTGCTAAGACATCAAGTATTTGTGAAATAACATTCTTCTAATTCAAAAAGACATATGTAAACTGAAGTGATTTAGTTTTTCCGGAAGTGAGAAATTAGTCACAAAGGTGTTTAAAATGTAATACTATCCTTACAGTTCCTCAATAAACCTCAGTAGGTTCTTTGGGAGTCTTGGCAGCTTTGCGCCCACAGAATTAGGTTTTTCTGAGTAGACATGTAGAGTGGCAAGACTGTTTTTTTTGCTAGTATCAAAGTCACCAGATAAACTTGACTTGAGGTGGTGCAGTGATTACAGTCCTTGTAATATTCTTATTTTCCACAGCCAGGGAGTATATTAGTGAACTTCCCTGTTAAAAATAATTAAAAAAGACAAAAGAACAGGATTTGAAGGGGGAGGTTGTTTTTGTAATAACTGCAGTGTAATCCAAGAGTGGTGGGTGATGAGAAGGGATATTCTTTTAATCCAGCTTTTGGCTTTGACTCAATTCAAAGACTCTATGGACTGATGTAAGTTGTGCCAAACTCCTAGTGTTCCAGCAGGGTCATTCTGGCAAACGGCGTATTTGGTCTGTACTGATGCCTCTTCTGTGTCCCCTTTCGTTTGCCTACACAGTTGGCCTAACAAGCACAGATGGGCTGGTTTAGCACGCTGCTTGCAATTAGCCCTTGCCCCAGAATCCCTGCAAGACCATTTCTGCCACATTCAAGGCAACTTTACTCGGTGAAAGGGAGACAAAGTTGCTGTCACTCAGCATGTCACCCTATGTTTCTGACTATTTCTAAAGCCACCTGCAGTAGCTACAAAGCAAGAGAGAGAACTTCCTGGTTTCTGTTTTTCTGCCTCCATCCTTCGCTCTTGGAAGTTTGAATTAATTAAAAGATCAAAAGCAATATATATAGTTTTTGATATTGAGGATTCTTTGTCGTCTCAATCTAAAAGAAAAGAACACACATCTTGAAAATTATTCTGATATGGATCTTACTGGTTCCTCATTACAGATTTTGACAGCTGGTTGTCACCTGGTGCCTGTTTAGTATAATTTCTTATGCCACATAGAGTAATGGTGATTGCAATATTGGATTAATATTATGTACATGTGAGTCAGGGCAGCTATGCTGTGACTTTTCAGGCTATGCTGCTGCCAGAGTGGATTGAGTTGGGAACTCATGTTCCCGCTAGGATGTAATAGGTATCTGCTTGCAGAGCACTTTTCCCATTGAGCTAAGATCTGCCACCGGGGCATTTGGTAGGAAAGAGCTAAACTCTGAGCATACATCGTTTGCTGTGTGACTGCCCAGTAAGAAGTGCAGGAACTCATTAGAAGTGCCCTCACCTGAGCTTTGTGCTTGAACATAAAGGATGTATGTCTATGAAAAAAAGTCATGTTCCCTGGCTGCTTTATGTGTGGCCATTGTTTAGGTTTGTGCACACGTGGACAATGAGGCACGCTCTTGTTAAAATTGTTGCCTGTTCCTATTCACTATTTTTCTGTTTGAATGCATGAACCATTTTGCTTTTTCTGGGAGATACATTGCTGTTTTTTTCTGCAATTATGAATAACAATTAAGAAGGAAAAGGAAGCACACTTAGTAAGTAGTATTGTTCTTGTTTCACTCTAGATTTTTTACATTTTGTAATCAAGGTTTTCTTTAAACAGATCTTTATTCTGCAAGAAAATACCTCATTTCTTCAGGTTTTTTTTAGGCAAAATCTGTTAATATGAGTATTCTGAAACCAGAGATTAATATGATTAACTTAGCATTAGATGTTGTTCCCTGCAACTTTTCACATGTTGCAGATGACCATAAAGCGTCAGTTATGGGCCTGAGCTTGTTCCCGTTAAAGTGAATGGGAGTTTCACCCTTTGATTTTTAACACATTTCCTTTGTAATTAAGCCTCAATTCAGCCTTTCGCCAGCTGGATAACTTTCCTCACAAAAATAATTGAGCAAATGGAATTATTCATGTGCTTAAAACAGACCATGCACTCAGGGTTTTTTGTAAGAGGCTTCCAGAGGCACAATGCCTCATACAGCACAACTACAGTTTATAGTCAACAGATGGGAATAACTGCAGTTGAACTGCACTTCCTCAGCTACAGTGTGAACTGAATTTTTGGGGTCATTTGCAACAGTTCAGAAGAAAATAGCCCTCTTCTAACTCCTTCCTCTAAATCTTCCAAGTTGCAGGACGAATTACTTGTACTGATGCCTGGTTCTAAATTGTTTTCATCTCCCTCACTTTTCCTCTGTAAAATGGCAATACTCCTCCCAAGGATGCAAAAATATGACAGTTAATGCTTGCAGTAAGCTCTGAAGATAAATACCATGTAATTCCTAAGAAAAGCTGTTACTCAAAAAAAGTCCGCGATGGCTGATCTGCAAGTGCTATCAGTAGATTTATGGGACCTGTGATACTTATGCTTTGTGTTTTTCTAGAAAGAGAGTGGAGGAATTGGCATCTAACACAATTCAAAAGGACAAGAACAAGCCCTCAAAAAGAAAATAAGGCTCTTCTGACTTTTAGAAATCTTTATAAACGTCATTTAGTGTCATTTTCAAATACCTTGAAGGGATCATAAAACTTTGCTCTTCTCTGATCGTTGTACCACTTAGAAGAGGAAAGGTATGAACAGCCATAACCCTGGCACAATTTTAACAATACTCAGGACCAAAGGGGATTGTAAGATGGAAGCTTTGATAACAAAAACATAAAGATGTCATTGTCAACTATCTCAAAATATACACGCTTGTTGTAAATGTCACATAAGCCTACAGCTAAGTGATGGATCAGAATTTCCTGTGTTTTCAAAGTGCTCCTGTTGATGAATACTTTAACTCCTTCATGAACAAGTTATTTTATGTCCCACAATTTGCTTTCTGTCCTTGTGCTTTGTATCACTAAAACAAAACACCTCATTTAATATGAGTAAATTGCATATACAGGCTAGAATTTCAGTTATACTCTGCATCCGGAAAAAAAAATATTTGGAAAGCATTTGGAAAAAAACATACATAATATTGTAAATCACTTTGTTAGCAATAGTATGAAATTTTTCCTCTGCATTAAAATAATAGAAATGGTAATAAGTGGTAAGCTAAACTAAATATTGGAGCTGTAAGGACTAACTTGTGTTCCAGGAGAAGTTTTCATTCAGCAAAGCATTTAAGCGTATGATTAAAATTAAGCATTCGATTGTAAATATTGTGGTTCAGCTCAGCATGCAATAGAGCACTTTCCTTAAAAAAAAAAAAAAAAAAAAGCATATGACACTGTTAAGAACATATTAAGAACATCAGGTACATCAGGATAGATTTTGATCTCTTAGGCCCTGGCCCTGTGATCGCTCATATTTGCTTGTGTCTGTCACCACTGCTTCTAACAGTGACATTCATGATTGTAGAGTCAGCCCCTTTTGGGGAGCTGGAGATCTCAAAGGTTTAAGTGCTTGAGGACTGACATCTTCTGGTATAACCAACCCCTGCTACGCTCAGTGTCTCCGTGTGACATGGAGGACATGCTGCTTGTTTTTCTACACGATTGGGTAAGTCAGGTCCCATGGGCTAGGGAGGGGAGAGGAAGTAATTTTTTTAAAGTTATCTATCCACACTATTTATGGACTTTGCTATTACTTTTTAATCTCCATCATCTCTTCTACACTTACCTTTACCAAAACCAAGAGCTACCAATCCAGTCTTCTTGTAAAGTTTGCTCAGATGAATTTGCATATTTTTGGCAGAACCATTGAACTTTTATTTGAGTTTAGAAATGTTTATACTATTTAAGTGCCCTGCTACTGAGTAGAATCAAAATAATAATTTCTCAGTAGAGCTGCAGGTGCAGAATACAGGAACCGTGTATTGCCAAAATTCATTAAGTGCATTAGGTGTTTGGAAAGAAACTTCATCACATATTAAAATCTGTAATCCCAGTAAATTAAAAGATAATTTGAAAATTACAGGCTGGTGGGTAGCCTAACTCAACTGTTAAAAATCTGTTCTACAAATTGCAAGTCATTAATAATTAGTATTACAAAACCTGTTACATCTTTGATTAGGGAGAAATGGACTGGGGCTAGTATTACATTATTCAGTTAGATTTAATTCCATTTGGTATGGTTTTTACTGTATTTCAAGTGCAGTCTGTAAAAGGATCATGGTAGTAACCATCCAAGATGTCAATTAATTTGTGTATAGAGCAAATAGCACACATAATAATTTCATTTTATAGTGCAGCTCTGTTGACTGACGGTGGAAGTGCTGTTAGACTCGCTATGGTTAATTAGATTTCTTTATGCATTGTACAATAGCATTACAGACAATCATTTATAAGTGAGTTTATTAAAATTTCTATATTGATATAGCGAAAGCATGTTAAACTGGTTCTTGAATGTTTCTGTTGTCACCTTTGCATACTTTGCCTCTCCACTATGAAAATATAAAATGTCACTAGGAAAATGTAAAATGAAGTAAAATCCTAAGTCAAAGCAGTCTATGAGTTAACAGGTCAAGCCAAAAGACCTCAGGGATCAGAGTGGCCTGCTAACTGGTAAAGAGGTTACTACAAGCCTTGTCTTTTCTCGGATTTTATCTTCTGCTAGCTAACTAGAATTACATACATTCCCACTTTATAAATATTAGTCATATCTTTCTGAGCAGCTGAGAAGTTCAATATTTATTTCCCAATTTGTTGCATTTTCCACCACATTTCATTCAATCTGTTAGCACTGCAATAAATTTATTTTTGCATTTATTTCCTAGTTTTTCTCATCTGTTTCTTCTGTTTACTGTACTCTCATTAGGAATTCCTTGGTATTACAATCTTGCCTTTGTGTGGATTTCTTTCTTTCTTCCTGAAACACTGTTTGCCACCATGAAGAAAGCAGCTTCATAACGTGTATTTATATGACAGTATTGCTATACAGAACATACTCTGTATTACTTGCATACTATACAGAAATCATCCATTTTAGAACCATGATCACTAGACAAGTTCCTCTATTAATATAAATGTCAATGCAAAAATAAACATCAAGGTTAGGAGGCATATCTTTAAGATGTCGAGCAGAGAGTTCTCCTTGAAAATTCTGCCTGCAACTGCTGTCCTGTCTGAGCTGAACAGTTCAGACACATAAAACAAAAAGGAATTGACCAACAAGTTTAAGTTGCTTCTATTTGTTTCAGTCATTTTCCCATGCGCAAAGCATTGTTACGTAAACTCGCTGGTTAGTTCCCCCCAGAGATCCAGGAGCATGTGTAGTGGTTGGTAATTTATGGATGTAGTCAGGCATTGCTTTGAAATCACAGTATTATGAGGAAAGCTCTGTAACAATTGAACTGAGATGTAGTGACAAGAATTAGTAAAGAAGGGGACAATTGGAAGACTAAGGCAAGGTAGCCACACATATTAATAGTGCTACAGTAAGGGAAACATTTCTATATTCAGTTTGTTAAAAAAAAAAAAGCAGCAATAGAAGATTTAGGAACAATAATAGAAAAATTTTTCAGTATGATTCACGCATCCAAATCCTTTGGTTCCTTTTCAGCACGCCGGTCTTACTTTTGTCCCACATATTAAATGTTTCATGCTTGGTGTAGTTCATCAAACTGCGAAGTCATCTTTGTAGATAGCCTTCTGAGAGAGAATTGGTGACATATTTTTGTTACTTAATTTGTTTTAAGTGTTGAAACATGTAGCAAATCTTTTGAACTAAGTCCTCTCTTCTGCTAGCTGATAAATGTCTACAGTAGTATAGCACAGGAGCACCAGAGCCTTCAATCTCAGAAGTCGTTCAAGATGACAGATCTAAGTGGAATAGGAAATTCTAGAATTAACGTGCTAATTCCTTACAAATTCCTATTAGCCTAAGAAGTAATGACTGGGAGTTCAAACTCCTGTTGAAATGTCTACAGTCAAGGCCATTGTTATTGATTTTTCTGCACTGAGAAACAGTCTAGATGAGAGAACAGTGTTCATGACACACCGCAAACCAGATCCATCCAGACATTTAGGCACTTAAATCTTACTGGGTAATGAAGCTGGCTCACTGTGACTACTAAAGCTCACAGCCATTTTTCACTTATTATCAAAATCCAGATTTCCATAAATACAAACATGAATCAAAGGTACCATCTTCCCGCCTTTGTCTAGATGGTCTAATAATGTTGCAGCACAGGTAAATAGATGGGTCTTTTATTTTTTTGCCTACACAAATGCAGCCTTGCACACACAAAATGGGCATGGAAAAGATGGTATTTTTTACTACCTAAGATATAGTTGTAAAATATATATACTCTGTGTACAGGCCATATTTACTTCAACTGAAATAAATCTGAATAGAATTTTTTAAATTTTGTTATTTATTTAGTGCCAGTTTCTCCCCAGATTACTTCGCAGACAAGTTTCCATGGATGGTGTATTATTAAAAGATGTACCTACAAAGTCATATAGCATTTGCGTACTTTAATGTACTGTGAGACCAAAGGCAAATCAGAATAAAAAACTACCAACATGTGAAAAACAGAGAGATTTCTGTGACGTTCCATGAGTTCAGATCTGATTGTTCCATAAAATGGAATATATATATACACATGTTACCAGAAATCTCCCTTTAAAAGTATTGTGCCCTCTTAACTCTAGCTATGTGTTTTCGAAGCTGCATCTTAGAAAACAACTGCCATGTGTGGAGGAAATTCATTCCCAGAATGCAGCTAGCAAGCTTTGGAAAAGGGAACCTGTAGTGAACTGGGACACAGAAAAAAGATTTTTATCTCTTGACGCAGTACGAGGTTAACCTTAATACTCCATTTTACCCTGAAATCTCTTCTAAACAGTGACTTTTCAACCATACATTTCCATTCAGGTTTTAATTTTAATTTGAAATATTTATTTCTATTTGGGAGACCACTTTCAAAAAGTCAAATATTGCACAGGGATAACTGGAACAACTGGTGTGGAACTGCCCACATACAGACGCTGCAGAAGGGGCGCAGTGCTACAGTATTTTCTGCCATGATAATTAATTACCTTGTTCTTTAGCAGAATTGTCAGATACGAGCCCTTAGATGCTGCAGGGAGCAAAGCTTTCACATGCATTATATTTGCATCACAAAAACATGTTGCTATGAATATGCCTTGTAGAATTCACACCCTTCATTCTTGAATCTGAATCCTGTTTCCTACAGATATTTAAATCACAGTTGCTACGAATGGGCTTCTAGCACAGGGTCTTATTCTTTAGAAAGCAAGGGCAAACAGGACGGAAAAGAACTCTAATTTTTTTCATCAAATAACCCAGCTTTGCAGAACCAACCTGACTTTTACTACCATGGCATTTTTGGTCTGCTTGTTTGAGATAGTCCTTTCACCTATGCTTTATTTCTTCTGCCTGCATCAGAGTCTCTCTGGCTGATAGGCTCAGATGTACAAAGTCTAGCACTGTTAAGCCCCCCTATCATTTGACACTACTTTAAGAAATATGACTTCCACTGCTGAAATCAGAAGTCCCATTGCTTTGACCTGCATTTCCCTGACAAATGCCTTGTGTACGTTCTGTCTTCTGGCAGCATTACCTCTTGCTCACAGGCTTTTCCTGTGAAAATAAAGGTAAGCTGTGTTCATATGGGCTTCTTTCTATGAACCTCCAGGAGAGGGTGTCATGTAGACTGGTGTACATTGAGGGGTGTGATAATAGGACCCACTCCAATTTGTGACTCATCTTTCTACCACCTGGTGGAGTTATGCTGGCCCCCAATTAGGGGAAATTTATTCCCTCCTGGAGATGCTTACCCTCAAATTGACCTCTGTTGTATGCCAGGAGTTATACTCCTTGTAATTACATAAATCTTCAGGGCATGTCATGCAGAGGGGCTGATTCATTAGCAGTCAGTATTCCAAAATTTTAAAGTCTGCATGGAGACATAGCCTGCCACAACTGAAGGCTCATCAAAAACACCTGCTTCTTCTAGATCCCTCTTGATCCTTTCTCCAAGATGCTTTTCTGTGACATGATTTTATTTTTAAAGTAGTTTATACTGCCAACTCAGATTCATCAAGTAGGGCCCTTCCTCACCTTTGAATTCACAATAGTCAGGTTTCTTTCATCAGCACAGTTCTCAAAAAAAGGTCTCTTTCTGGCCAAGCATTACCAAGACTGTTATAATATTTTACAAATCATGAAATATAGTAGTTATACAGCCCTTACACTGATATTCATCAAGAACTACACATGACACAGAGATGATGCAAATGAAGGACTTGGCAGTTAGAGCATTTCCAAGCCCCCTCCACTCTTTTGTCAGATTTAGGAATACATTACGCTGGGCTTCCACCAAGAGAGTGGAAAGCAGTATTAGGCTCAGCAACATAAAAAATGGGATTCTGTGGTGAGGAAAGATAAGGATCCTGGAAGGGCACCATGAAAATGATTGCAATTAATGGGTTTCTCTTACGATGGTGAAGAAGGCTAATAGGTGACTATTCTCTTTTCTTCATTTACCCTTCTGTCTATGCATAACCCATATATGGCCTTGTATGGTGCTCCAGAAGATAAAAAAGAGATTAATTCCCTGCTGCTTTCTTTGTTTTTCCCACCTTTTTTTTTTCAGGAATTCCTTAATGTAGAATGTTTCTGGGAATCCCCCATGTTTCTAGGATTTTCCCAGTCCAAAACCTGCATTTCCCCAGAGCTTTCTAATAATTCCTAGCTGTAGACCTTTTCTAGGATTTTATTGATCTAGAATCTTTCTTGGAATTTTTGAAGACTTTTCAGATATTCCACAATGGCTTTCCAAGAACTCATGGATTTGGTATCCCTCTCATGTATACCTAGAACCCCCACTATGTTACCTAAAACCCCAAGGAGACAAAGAGCTCTACTGAGATGGCTACCTACAACCTGTCCCTTGATATCTAGATCCCTTGGTATGATTACCTACAGCTTTTCCCAGCACACTTACATTTTGTCTTACAGTTTTAGGGAGCTTTCCAAAATGCAATACGGTGGAATGAATGCTAAAAAAAAGTCCAAAAGATTACCCATCAAGTATAAGGATGATCCCTGAAACTGATTTATGGGAGAAAGATGATTAAATGAGAGAAATTAACTTTTTTCTTTAGTTTACTAGTTACTAAAACTGGGGAGAACAAAACCAAGGAATACTGCCAGAAAGGAGAATCAAATCAGTTCAAAACTATGAGATGTCACAGGAGCTGAGTTAAGAACATCTCCACCATGCAGTGAGTACAGAGTTGCTGTTGATAAATAAAATACTGAGAACAGACCTGTAGTCAGAGCAGAACCACAAGCACATCTGAAAGGATGAAAATGGCATAAGTTCAAAACACATAGGCTTTCATTCCCCTGTCACTCAGTATGTGACTTGAATTAAAAGCTTATTCTTCACCCCTAACGTTCTCATATTTTATTGAAGATGCAATAGTCCAAGACTGAGTATAGTATCCAGCAAGAGAAATAACACACAAATGCACAGCAGAGGACTGAGATATATAGACAGAATTGAAGATAAAACACAACCATATTAAAGTCAATGTATTAAAAAATAAGTAGACCTGATTTTCTTCTGCATTGGAGCTTCCTTATGCCACTTTGTCAGAATAATGGGGCCATGAAGTGTGCATAACTGTAATTACTCGTACTCCAAAGGTCCTTTAAGCTGACAGACTGGTATAAATGGAGCATTGTATAAATGAGAATTGAGTTCAGTGTGGAGCAGATTGCATGTTCCTCTGAATTCCAAACACATTCCAAAATTTTAAGTAGAAAAGTGGCAGGGATATCTCCCTCTATGGAAAATCTGTGTATTTCAGCGTCAACATTTTGTGTGTAGGAGAATTTCATTGGGCTTCACTGTACATTTTTACCCTCATACGGGTATGGTCATCTATGCAAAGGTGGTGAAAATGCTGCAAAATCATACTGCTAAAATTTTGCACCAAATTTTTTCAGCTATGACTCAAAAGAGACTCAGACTGTGGTATCTTACATGGCATAAATCAATTCAGAGGAATGTCCCAAGATGCTAAAGGAAACTGAGCAAAGAAAGGAGAAACACAGTCCCAAAACAGTGTTAACCCTTCTTATCTTGCAAAGGGTCTGTGGCTGCCATTCCAATTGATTTGTCCAACAGCTGTACTGAGACCAAAGGATACTTTAAGGAGATATTCTCTCTACAATTCCTTGCTAGACTGAAAGGCTGGCCTTCTGTGTCAGCAGTTCTTAGGTATCAGAAGCATCAAATACTGTGTGGAGTATGTTCTCTGCTTACATAATAAATAGATGGCCGGTCTAGAAAGATGCATTTAAAATCATAAGATTTCTCTAGGAGTAGGATGAGGTCAGAGGAGCTGAAGATGTAATATAAGTTTCTAACAAGGAAATTGAAAAGCAGGTGAGAGAAACTGCGTTTCAAGGTTCTTTATTATTTCCCTTTCTTCACTGCAATTCATATCAGGATGAGAACCACACAACACTTCGACAATCTCGTAAGTCTGCTTCAGTATAAAATGTACTGCTCTGCTCAGGTGAATTGTACCTACTGTGTCTGTGTAGGTTAATGAAATCTAATCCTCCACTCTTGATAAAATCCATTAAGCAGTGACCAGCTGCTTTATTTGGAATCCCAGCTCTGCTGTATCTCCCCTTCTCTCCCATCTGTCAGTCAACAAGGTTTTTCGGGGAACGGTTTCCATTTATCAGGTTGATTTCTGCAGCCTTGCTGAAAAATGCAATAATAAGGAATATCTCTGGGGCCTGATTGTCTATTTGTTTTGGATTGTTTTATTCTGGGTGCAGGCTCCCTAGACTGTATTTGATAAATTTAAACAGGGTTATACCAATTATATGCTATGTTGTTGGGAAATATTTCCTGGCTAGCTAGAGTTCTTATAGCTTACTGTCTCTTGAGTCTAAATACGTGAATGGCTGTCCTAGAGTCTTTAATTGCAAACTTACCCTGGTAAATTATCATGATAAAAATATATTTGGGGGTTCCCTAGAATTCTGGCCAAATACAAACTTAGATGAGAAGAGTTAACTAGCTCTGATTAGTGCTTATGGAATTTTAGCTTGTGAAATGACTGCTGAGCCAAGATGCACCCACCAAAATGCTGGTTCTGCAGATCACTTAGTCATGATCTTAAGTTCTTTACTGAACTGGAACATGAGGCTAAACAAGTTTTAAATGGAAAAATAACCTTGACCACCATATATAAATTGGTCAGTTATGTGGAGAAACTTTCACTTTTATATTTTCATTCAGAAAATTCAGTGGAATTAGTCAAGAGAAATAAACCTGCCATCATTGACAGGCCTAGAGGATAATCCCTGATTAGAAATGTCTTCCAAGGCACATCTTTTGGTATTAGCCTAATTTTAAAAAAGGAGGGTTTGTGCTACTGAGAAATTATGTTTTTAACAACAAAAGTGAAATTGAGTCACATCCTGCAAAGTGAAATCTGTACAGTCCAATTCTATAGTAGTCCTACCTAGTTAGAAATATATTATGCAATTGTGCTGTCTCAAAAGGTAGTGCTCATCTGCAAAACACAGACAGTAGGAACAAGAAAATCCAGCCACTGCTGCTCTTTCTGCTGGAGAAATAGGAGAAATAGTGATGCTATGATCTCTGACCTTTTATTAACAAGCTAGTCACTTCCAGAGGACAGTGATTCATTGCAGGCCACCTTATCTGCATTTGAACAGACTCACCCCCAAGGCATTCCTTTGTCATATACTGTAACTACAGATGGCAATAGATTCCGTGTACTAGCGGAAATAGATTTATAAAGTTTAAAGTGCTACTTTATCCTATCTGCAATATGAAAGAACCTTTAATGAGATTTAGAAAATTATGGATAAAGCCTAGTTTGACTTTTGTAATAAAACATACATTGACATCTCTAACTAATGTGTATTGTCGCAGGGTAAGCCTATAGAGAAGAAAGGGTGCCTTATTTGAATTATGAATTGATAAAAGGAATATAATACTGTATTTGAAGGCGGTACAAAGGCTGAAATTTTCCATAGGAATAAGAAAGAATAAAATGTCTTTCTTGATCTTGCCAATTGTATTTTGCAAATAAAATTGAGGAAGAATTCCTGCTTTAAATCAAACATTGGACAGTCAAAGCGAGCTAAGAAACATTTTTTTATATGGTATATCTTTACTAATCATGACTCTTTGAATTATCCCAGTGAGAAGTAATCAAGAGGCTGAGACATCATTTGTTTAAAAATCTTCTCAGGAAACATTCAGTATCGATATACAATCCTTTCAAATATAACCAAGACAAATAATTGTGTCTGTGTGGTTACAGGGTGAAGGGGAACTTTTAATCTTGTAAATAGAAGGTTGCTTTCTTTTATTTTTATGACATTTATCTAGTTCCTTAAATTCTGGATGACTTTCATTCCCACCTATACCTATGTATATTGCTTCAGGATTAAGTGTTGGATATAAACACAAATGCCCAGTGATCCTATCCGGAGCTAATAGCTTTGCTATTTCCCTATCCTGATTTACAAATAATCAGAATGTGTGTAAATTATGTAAATGCCACTGCTGTTTCTTCCTTAGTAGGGGCTATTTTCCCTTTGTTCCTAGTCACAGCTGGTTAATTGTCACTATACAATCTGGACAGTTCACTTTAAACTCTCCACATGTAATTAGGGTTTCTAGTACAGTCATATTAAATATTTTATCAGACATAAGTTATACAAGCATTGTTTTAATGCTTGTGGCCTATGATGCATTATCATTAGCTACAGCTAAACTGAAGGACCTGGCAATATCTCATAACTTGAAGGTCTAGGTATGCTTCCACCCCAAATATACACCACTAAAATTCTTAAATTTACTAGGTAAATTTAATGTCCTGCAAGTGGCAATCACACAGTGCAAAGTCTGTTTAAAGTGGTCTAAGAAGTGTACTCAGGAATTCTCCCGAGTAAGAGAAAATCTCTGCCATCAGAACACAGCTGTTTTCACCCACCCTTACATGTACTTCTAATATGCGTGTGAGGAGATGGCTTATGTCTGGAGGACTTCTGCAGGGAATAAGGCATGAGAGCATGGGGTAGTCCTAATAGAGCAATAATCTGACTTCCTTACTAGAAGATAAAGCTGATTCCTTGTAGATAGCTGAGAATGTGGGAGGTGCAGTTTACTCTCTGTTACTACTCTTCTCTAGCTTCAAATGTCTGCCCTGTTTACTTTTCTCCTGTTCTTCTCATTACAATATATTCCTTTTTGGGGTTGAGTCTATGTTTTGATTTAGTGGTCTCCTTGGGCACCTCCTGCTCTTAGGAATAATCCTTATTCATAAAGAGCTCAGTTACAGGCAATAGGGCCTTAAATCGAATTTTTTTGGCATCTCTACTTGTATTTATGAAGAACTATTCTTGTGAATAAAGTTTTAGCTTGTGGTAAACAATGTAAATAATGCCAACAGCTACAGTCTGGTTCCAGCTATACCAGCTCAAATGAGCTGAAAATTCAGCCCTCTGTCAGACACTGTCAGTTTTCTAATGCGGAAAACTAAATAATTCCATGATATTTGGAAACATTTTCCCCCCTGGCAGATTATGCATTTTGAAAGCGATGCTTAATTAGTCTTGTTATTTGTTAAGGAACTGCAGAAAGATATCATGGAACTGCTAAAGAAGGATAAACCTGGATATCAGAAACTACCTGGTAGCTGGGAAGCAGATAAAACAAAACCTCCCTGCTTTACCTGTGTCTGGCAAAATGCTTTCATCCGATTTGCACTGCACACCCCACATCAATATAGAACTCTTCGGGTAACAGGGGACAGTGCAGCTAACAAAGAATGTGACTGGAAGATCATAAGGAGTACATATTTTCCTTATTGTTGTTTGAAAAATATTGATTAAAACTGGTGGTTATGGTAACTTTTGATGTGACATATTAACAGAAGCACATGGTCATTAGCCCGTAGCCCTTTTCTTTAACTACATATATATAGATATTTGATAATTTGTGTTTTCTACCTCTCCTACTAATAAGATAGTGGATTTGGTTCTGGTAATTACTGGCTGCCTTCTCTCCATTTTTGGCCTTCTGAAGTCTGCCAAGTTCAGGTGACAAGCAATTGAAGAATGGAACAAGCTATGTCATTATATTAACAATATAGATCATGAAGCTGTCTAGGAGAGAGAAAATATAACAGGCAGGTTTGGTTGGTTGGTTTTTTTTTTTTTCTTTTGTTGTAGATTTTTCTCCCATTTCCAAGAAACAGACACAAGAATGAAGGCACCAAACCTGCCATTTCCTAATAACTTCCAGTGACCCTTCATTGCTGTTTGGCCATTAATATCACATTTTAAAAAGGAGTCTCACTAGCAGTGTAGTGTGACAGAAAATTAATATTGTCCAGAATTCTTATTTTTTGAAGGATTACCGGGTAGTGTGATACATCGTGTTTTAGCGCACTCATTTTCCTCTGGCCTACCCTTCTTTCCACGCTGAGTTTCTGGGCCAGAGCAAATGCTCACTTAGGTGCAAGAACGGGATGATGCAGCACTGTTGGACAACTGTTGAGCCCTTGCCTTCTCCTTAGTTCTGCATCCCACTTCAGGGGAACGTGACATGTTAATGGAGGGTCTCCTCTTCACAGTGATTTTAAAGATGTTCATAGACAGGGATTTGTACTTTAAAAGGAGCAGCATTACTTAAGTAGTATTTTTAAAAGTTTGTGGATGGGTGTCTTGCAAAGGAGAACTGATTTAATTCCTCACTCTGGTAGAGCCTTGCTATGTGACCTTGGGCAAGCCACTTAACACCTGTGTTCCCCTATTCCCTGCTGTGTAAAATATTGCTGATGCTTATCTAGATTAAAGAAGAGCAGTGAGGCGATGTTCATTAATTATTGTTGGAGAGTGTTCTGTGATCCAGTCCAGTAAAAGTGTAGAATACAATGCTTTGCCCTTCTAGAATACATTCATTTGAGGAAGGTAAAGCATTATATCTTCCACTTTTATGTGAAAAGAAAGAAAACTAAAACACCACTTGGAAGCCCCATTTTAATTGCCTTTGGGTTTTTTTTTCTCTACTGTACTGAAGGCTACATTCACAGAGGTGTTTATAAAACACGAAAAGATGCAGACTGGCACCTTATGCAATTTGCATAAATAGTCTGGGAATCTGCTCCCAGTGGAGGCAGGCACCTAACATGCCTGGGTGGCTTCATCAGTCCCAAGGGAATGCCTACCTAGGAATGGGCATTACCCTCTTAGGTGGGTAATTTTCTCTGGCAAAGCTGCAAGTTCATTATTTGCAATGCTTAAAGATACAGAGCAAATTTTCAAAATATATTGTGAAGTCATTTTACAATATAGCCTGTGAATTATGTAAGATTTTTGAAATCTTTTGCAATATGAAGTTTCAGGGTAAGTCATTATTAAAATTTTGCCCTTATTTCCTTCTGCATATTAGTCCCATTTTATTTCTGAATTGAGTTACTATTAAAGGAGAAAGCCTTAACTGGCTCCACAGATGTAGATCCTTTCAGTGCTATGAATGCTGCACAGGTTGGAGAGCTCCTGGATTCCATGGAAGATGTAGAAATGGTTATTCCTGATGGAGGGGATTTGCACATCTCTCCAATTTAGAGAGAAGGATGTCGTGCAGGACAGTGTCAAATGCTTTGCACAAGTTCAGGTAGATGATATCAGTTGCTCTTCCCTTGTCCACCCATGCTGTAACGCCCTTGTAGAAAGCCACCAGTCTTGCATGGCTTTCCTTACCGTGGGAAATGAGGCACTTTTTAATAGAACAGAAGGTTTTAACAAAAGCTGGTACCACAGTCATTTCTAAGTAGTGTGGCAGTTACGGAGTTAATTTTCTGGGCCATTATTTCCCCAGGTGGAAACCATTGGAGAGTACTGGGAGAAAAGGCATTGGGTAGATGCCTAAAAGTTTTGATTGGATTCAGGTGGGTCCTGACTGCTACACGAAATCAGTGGGTAAAGCAGAAAGTGGAAACTTAGAGATGTTGGGCTCTGTATTTTTTTTTTAAGGTCTATTGAAAACTTTCTCTATTATGTATATGGTACTTCTTTTTAAGTTTCTGTCTCTTGATGTCCTGGCATGAATTTCTACTGCTCTGCTTTTGAATTGCTCAGTGGAGAAACAGAAATAATAAGTGAATTAATGGTTGAAGCTGTTAAGCAGGATGTTTTCACTTGTGGGGGGAGCAGCACTATCTAATGCAGGGTCTTCTTAACAGTTTACCAGTACAGACTGCTATTTTACAAGAAATCTATCTTAGTGGTTGCAGTGTCCTATTAAATGTAGTTTCTTCTGTAAATGTGTACTTTTACATCTTAAAAATGGTAAGCAAAATCTGAGAGTGCATGATTCAAATGGAGAACTCTGAATTCTGGTGTAGCATGTCCAAGGGCTGAGTATTTTCTTTGCACGCAGCCGCATACTGCCATATGGTTGATTCTGTGGGAAAGTCCTTGTTGATGCTTACGGAGGCTTTTGTAAGTGTGCAGTTCACTGTGATGCTCTCGGCTTGTTCTGCAGAGAGAGTGTCCTACTTGGAATAGGAAAATAAAAGGAAAGGAATCTTGGGGAGGGGACAGAGGTTAGATTATGAAGGCTGCAATGACTTGTGCAGGAGAGTAAGAGAGCTTTAATGCTTGTGTGCATATCTATACGCGCGCATATATAAAAAAAGGCTGTTGCGTCTTCAAACCTCACGAAGATAAGAGCTTAACAATAGTTGCATTGCTACTTTACATCTGTTTTTTCTTTGATGATTATGGGTTCCTGCTCTGATGTTACATTTTGGCAGTCAGTGTGTGCGTTTTCTCCCCTCCCACAACATGCACGCTTTTTTTTTTTTCTTTGTGAGATGTGCTGGGAGTATAGTGATTGTTATCATCCGGAATACTTAGTACCAAATTAGATGCTTTTTTTCCGGTTGCTGCTCTGAGCAGCAGCTGTCTTGGTTGGATAATAGCTTACTTTGGTTGATAAAGTTGGAGGAAAATGAAACAAACCAGGGAAAAATCAATAATTCTCCCTGTAATGGAAGGGACGTGTATCCAGCATAGTTTTTATCACTATGCATACGGAATCATCTTGCATATGACCAAATATTAAGTAATTTTCTTCTATTCTTATTCAGTGGTGTAGTTCCAGGTATCCAGGAAGTATACATAGAAAACAGAGTTTAATTTTCCTTACTATGCTAGAGCTCCCCAAAATAAGTGCTGCTAAATCTTGTAACTGTCTGCAGGTGTTGGATACTTGGTCTAAAACAGGCTTTATTTTTCTTGAGAGTAGTACTACTCAAAACGGCATGCTCTGGACACCTCTAAATTAATTTTGGAAATGTTAGGCATTAATAGATGAGGGTCATGTCTTAGATTCATTCCCAAAGAAATTATTGGGTACTTTTTTTTCTGCTGAATTAATGCTATGTACCTACAGGAGATGTCTGACGCGTCAACCTAATGGGTCAACATGAGCGAATTTATGAATTCTAAAACCTTTAAAAAGAGACAGGAAAAATAATAAAAATATCTTGGCAAATACCAGGGAGGAAAAAGATAATTTAAAAATACACAGGAATCCAAGGGAGGCTTAATAACTTTATTAGGTACATTAAACTACGGTGTTGCTTTTCCTTTCTAGAAGAGGTGTCCTGGCTCCTAGGATTAGGATTGCACTGAACCATCCTGCTTTGAAATGTAGATGGTTTGGATGAGCTGCCATAAATAGTCTTATGAAGTTTTTGCTTTGAGTAGTGAATTTTCCTTGTGTTAAAGAATTAATATGTAGGATCTTCAGCTCAAGTGAAACTTAGTTCTTCTGGATTCTTCAACATTGCTGCCCTCATTTGTCTGAGGACCATTCCCTGCAATCTTTTTCTTCCTTTTGCAGTTTATTTTATTTAAAATTTATTTAAAAACGTGTTGAAGTGTCAACTTCTGTAACAAATCCTAGAGGCACATCACTTTTACAGAATCTGGTGCCTACACAATGATGTGGAGTAAGCACATTTTCTTTGTTCTTAGGTTTTTTTAAACCGAGGGGAAAAAAAAAAGAGAACCCTGAGATTAACAAGAGATCTTGAAAGAGAAGTGTAAAATCTTTCTCTTGTCCTTTAGTTTTCCTCCTCCATGCTGAGGCTAACCTAATCAAGAGCATGAGTCAACAAGACTAGTTGATGAGTGCCCACCAAGTTATTAAGGATAGTATGTTTTTTTCCAAGCCCTTTTAGCTGTGGGTGTACTTCTGTTTTAATGGTACAAATTTTAAGGACGGCTGTTTGCAAGAACTGCTTTTTTTTTTTTTTCTTTTAGAAATCTGTTGCAGACTGACACCTTTAAATCGTGCTTAGAGGCTTCTGATCTCTGCAATATACACTACAGTGGCTTGTGACACTGCTTTCTATTGTAATATAGTAAGTCATTTAACACATGATCGTCCCTCCGGTGAGCTGGTGGAAAGTCTTCTTTAGCTTACAGTATTTGGGAACTTGAGGTCTTGACTCTAAATGCAGGGAGGATTCTAGTAGGCAGAAAGCAATTACCCACCCTGGAACCTGTCCAGAACAGTGAGGCTAACAACGCTCCTCTTTTCGATAGTGTCCTGGTAATACTAATAACCAAAAGCTCACTCTTAATATATTTGCTGTGAGACATGCATTCTAATAGGCAGTCATGGTCATATACTTACTTTTTCTCAGTTTTCATTTGAATATGTATGAATACATTTAGCATCAGACAGAGCAGGTCGAACAGTGAATTTGCAAACAGACATGCAGTATGGAGACTTATAGAATGCTTGCCTTGGTAAAATTGTAGCAGGTAAATTATGGGTGCTGTACTGTATAATCTGCACTATTATCATAATTGCTATCTGCATTATTTTTGAATGGAGATGAAAATATTTTATATAACAGAATTAAATACCAGTGTTGTTTGTATTATATTTAATACTTTGGTACCTTTTAAGTACATTATGCTGTAAAGAATAACTCAAGTGGAATTTAGATCAGTGATTGCTTGTAAAATGTCTGAGATGAAATGTCTGAATTCTGAGTGTAGCTGAGGCTTCTAGAATGCTTTGTGAATGTAAGACCTTGAAATTAAATACAAGTTCATCAAAGAATGCTGCTAATGAAATAGTAGGATTATTACTACTATCTTTTGCAAAACTGTTCCAAACTAAGACTCTGTTCTGCTGTATGGGTGTTTTCTGTGATTAAATGATTTATGGTCAGTTAGCTCCTAAGACTCTGTATGCCATCCTGCTATAGACCATTTCCTTGTTTGTGTACTGGAGTGGTTTTCAGCTCTATTGCACTTAGCAGTAGTCAAAGGATGTGTCTTTCAGCTTTGTGCTCTTGAAGGCCTCTGTACCTTCAGCTTCACAACAGGCACTTGATGTTCATAGTTATGGGCTCTATAATAAAGAGTAGTGGGACATGCAGCTATAAGCGTGGATTTTGCAGCTGCTGACAAACAGCTGCATTTATCTGGCAATTTTTAGAAAGCCTTCTCTTGCAGTTATATTTGTTCTTTCTAATATCTAACCCAAATGTTAATGCATTTCACTGAATGGCTTGATAACATCTCAAAGACTATATCTAGGGTTGTGGCCTTTCTGTGTGGAGAGACTGAGCCTCCTCTACTGATGTGTTTTCCCTGGAATTTCCACAGGGTGTGCTAACAGTACAGGGGTTCTTAGTGGGTTTGGAAGACTGAGGCAGGATAAAAATGGTAGTAAGTGATCATGTAAGCATAAATGGTTTTACTTGATCTGTAATACCTGGGGATAAGTTCTGTCTTTTGCCTTTGTTAGCAAGGTTCTCATGTTCATTTTGCATCAACTGCAGAAAAAATGGAGAGGTTAAGCATTTAATCAGCCACAACTGTCAGGAGATGTTCAATCAAGTTCTGATGTGCTTTGTGCTTCCTCTGACACCATAAATGTCACTGCCATGGGTTTTACTCTTTCATTTGATGCTGTTCAGATGACTACATTTCAAACTGGTCAGATACAGGATATGGGAAAGAAATGTCTTACCCTCCATGTAACCATTCAAAAAAAATAAGAAAACTTAGCACAGATTCATGGAAACAGATGATAGTGTTGAGATATCGTAGAAGAACACCAAAAACTCTCCTTTGTTCACAGCTGCTCTTCCAGTGCAATCCCAACAGTAAAAGCCAGAGTAGAGAGTTTCTTATGGAGCATTAAATACATCTTTTACCTTAAATTCAGACTGGAAAATATCCAGGCACATGAAATTTGTTTACACTTTATGGACTCAACTTTCTAAGCTTCTGTAGCTTGCAGGGCGAACTAAGCTCATACATTAAGGTCATGAAGCAAGCAAGAAGAATCTCATGCCTGGTTATCTCACCTGTCATGTACAGACCCAACTATCCCAGTCTGACTGAAACTGTGAATGGTGTTCTTTCATTAGAGCCACTGAATGGGTGAAGGAAGGGG
Source organism: Larus michahellis (assembly GCF_964199755.1). Taxonomy (NCBI): domain Eukaryota; kingdom Metazoa; phylum Chordata; class Aves; order Charadriiformes; family Laridae; genus Larus; species Larus michahellis. Next base: position 8,595,531 of record NC_133909.1, read on the forward strand.
AAATGTTGGTTAAAATATATACCCTGTCAGTTTGGTACTTCATAGAATCATTTAGGTTGGAAAAGACCCTTGGGATCATCGAGTCCAACCATTAACTCCACTCTACAAAGTTCTCCCCTACACCGTATCCCCTAACACCACATCTAAACGACTCTTAAACACACTCAGGGATGGTGACTCCACCACCTCCCTCAGCAGCCCATTCCAGTGTCTGACCAGTACTTCAGGTTTTGTCTCTGGTTACTGAGATGGGGAAGTGGGAAAAGGCCTAAGAGGGTCAAAAGCAGAAGTCATGTTATGAGCAACAGAGAAAGGACATCCTGCTGTTATGGTCCCAAGTCATCCCTTTTTTTTCATATGCTATGACTACTTAGTAGTTGCTCCCTGCTGTCTGGAGCTCTTTGTCCTAAAGAGGTTTGTCTGTCGCGCTGTAGTTATGGTCTGTTCTACTAGTAATCGCTGGCGTATGCTTTTGATAAAGCTCTTTGTAAGCAAACAAAAAGCATGTTACGCTTTGATTCACAGGATATTAAATCTTGTGTGGAGTCAAAGAAACAATTTGCTCTGTGGCACAGAATGACCTGTCCAACTGTAGCAAGCGACCTTTATCCAAATGAAAAACCTTCTTACAAACATCTGCCTTAAATGAGAAAGATTTATTGAAAACGTATGCTGAATACTGAAGTCTTGGGAACTGTAACGCATTTTGATTAAATAAGAACAGTTCCTCTGAAGTTTTGGGAACATTTCAGTACCATATGATAAGCCACAGTAGAAAGTGATAGGAGTTAACTGACCTTGGTCACTTTTGGATTGCCTTCCCAGTTATGACAGTGTGGATGCAGCACATGTTTGAACATTGCTGTGTAACTTTACCTGATAGCTTACGAAAAGTAACAGGTATATAAATGTTATGCAACAACTAGAGTCCTGGGAGCAAGTAAGAAGCTTGAACAGGATATAAACAACTTCTATTAAGGCTGGATCCAAAGCTTGGTTTTCTAATTGAGCTTTGATAGGCACTAGTTCTTGGTACCTACTAATTTGGAATTGCTTATGTTTGGGGTTTTTTTTGGTCTGGATAAGTGTGTGTTACACTAAGGACATTGGGCTATACCTGTGTGCTTCTAGTACAAAGAAGGCTAATCTGTTAAAACTGGTAATTGCCTAATATGGAAAGCTTATAATTCTACATATTTCACTATATTATCTATTGAAAAATAGACTAAATACCTGATTTAGCAAAGAAAATAAAACTTCAGAACTTCATGATGTTTCTTTAAAACTCATTAAGTGATGACACAAATCTACCAGTTAATCTTATTAATTTAAACTTATATGGAAGTGAATTAACTTGAAGATCTGCATGATTTAAATCATCCAAATGTGCATTTAGGGGTTTAATATTTTGTCTGTTCTTTGTTAGGCTATAGTTACACGTGTACTCTTTTGCTACGCTAACCAGTTCCTGCCTCTTTCTTCCTTCCCCCAGGTGTTCATCCCTACCTTTCATGGTGGGGCTGTACAGGTTAACGTACAGGGCCTTGGAGAAGTGGGTGTGTAGCGCAGCTGCTGCTCAGGCCGTTGTAAGCAGCACTGATGGTGAACATCTAACTGTGGTCCCATTCTCTTTGGATCACTGTTTTACAAAGTCATTATGCAATGGGTAATCTAATTCTTATACTTTACGCCTTTTTTTTTTTTTAAAGTGATCACTGCAAACATAGCAGGATGCATTCAGAATGCTTCACATGCTTTTTGTTTAGTGTGCCTTTTTCCTTAGGCTTGTTTTCCTTCTTACGCAAGATGAATTGTTGAATATATTTGCATGCTGTTGTGCTTCAGATTATGTATTCACAAATTTTTTTTTTGTCTGCACACAACTAGTTGGGCGTAGATACTCATTTTTAATAAGCAAGTGGCAAGATTCCAAGCCACTGTTTTCTGCTTTTGGGTTTTTTTTTTGTGTGGTTCTTTTCTTTTTTTTTTAAAGTGTCATTTTCCCCAAGGAATTAGAAACCGAGATGAGGCAGATTGAGGGCAAGCATGTGGTTACAAACAATTTCTGAATAATTTCATTTCAGATGCTTAGTGATGACTTTGAAAACTTTGCAGATAAAACACAAACTTTTAAAGTAAAACAAAATCCATCAGATCAAGAATTCCCTGTGTGTGCATGTTCATTTTGTTTTGTTTCTTTCCGTTTGTTATTGTATCTATTACAAGGAAAGTCTAAAATGATTCTGATATTCCATTCATGGAGAAAACTTTGACAAAGTTCAATGTATTTCAGGTCCTAAACTTTGCTTGCTTAATTAAATCTCAGCTCTTGTGCAGTGATCTCTCTTGGTTTTGAGAGAGGAAGATGTCATTTGGAAAGAAGTCATAACATGGGGTAAGCCCTAGCACAAAAGAAATGTCTTGTTTTCCCACCTAGCTTTGAAAGACACTTTGACGAAGTGTCTTTCCAAAGCTCTTCCTCGCTGTCCTATAGCCCAGTGGTTTAGGGGTTCCAAGTTTAGATTCCTTTTTTTGCCTGATTTGGGGTGAGGATTTGGACATCACTCTTTTGAATGAGCCATTCATAATCAAAACACCTAAGTGCCTCCAGTGGAGCTATTCCACCTTGGATAATGTAGTTAAACCTGTCAACTACAGAGTGAGCTCTGGCTCAGAAGAACATGTAATGTTGGTCATGCCCATTACAGCTTGCTGATCTATCTTAGGCTTCTTAGTCTGGGACATTGTGTATCTTCTGTGGAAGAACTGGCTTAAATAAACTTTGTCTTACAGCCTTTGTCTAGAGGTAGTCGCGAGGCTCCTGACACTGTTACAGGAACAGCCATGAGGCTGTTCAATAGCTTTGCCCCAATGTTTGGGGTTTGCAGATGTAATGCATTCTTTGACCTCTCTGTCCTAGAGATAACACAATTCTCTGGATCTCATTTTATCCTGCAGACTTAAGCAGAGTGTAACTTGTTGCTAAATTGTCAAATCTTCGGCTTCCCGCAAAAGCCATGCGGATCTTGTAGCCATTTCTACCAGTCTTAGCTGTTACTCTCACCGTTGACATCCCACAGCTCTTTTAGGCCAGTATGTGAGGCTGTAAGATATTTTGCTTGTTAGTGTTGACTTCTCAGTCCTAAAGCAGGTAATTTTTTTTCCTCTCAGCACATCATGCTCCTCTCCTGGATGTGGTAGTGGAGTTAAAACAGTATTCATAACTCATCTCATTGCTTCAAAGAACCAGATATGATCACAGCAGAATCAAAAAATGAATGCTAAAACAGAGGCAAAAGGGTGAAATATATTACACTGATGACATTATGGCAACATAATGAAGAAACTGAAAGACACAAAATGAGATCTTATATTTTCCTTAAGTTTAGTAAACCCATTCCTTTGAGCTTTATGGGTGCGATGAACATCAATGAGATTGATTAAAAAAGGCTGTAGAATGTTAAAATTATACCATGTTGCTTGCAGCTTCAGTATTATTCATGCTTACAATGGGCCATTACCTATACGCTGTTCTTTACAAGGGAAAATAATAAATTAATTGCTTTCTTCTGTCTGCTTTTACCTTGCCTAAAGCTTGTCAACAACTTCTCTTTAAAGATTGCTGCAATTTCCATTTGCATAGTAAAATCTGCTTCTTCAGCTTGGCAGAAGCTTTGCCATAAGCCTTGTTTCTTCTGCACAATTGGCTCCACATACTTACAGTGTGCAACCTGCTGCTGTTTGATAGGAGCCATGGGAAAGTGAGTATAGCAAATGGCAAGATGTACAAGGGACAGACCTCTTGGGGGTGACAGTAGCTTGGAAGGGGCAAAGGCAGTGGAACTAGTTGTGTTTCAGGTGAAGTTGCTAGAAGCCTTGCTGTTACCATTATAACCAAAAGCCAAATCAAAGCCTGTGGCTGCCATAGGTCATGTGGCACTTTTACGTTTTGGAGAATCTATGATTATTTAAGCCTTAAACTTCTATTTACAAGCTGCAAAGAGCTTGCACAGAGAATGACTTCCCCTTGACTTGAGTCTTCTTCCAGAAGAAGGAAATCTGATTTACCTGAAACACATTTGTTCATCCAGAAGATAAGAGAAAGACTAGAGATGTTGTAAGGTTGATTTGAAGCGAAGTGAAGCTGAGGAGGAATGGTCAGGCTCTATTTGTGTTTATTTAACTTAACAATAGAGTTGTACTTCTGGGAGGCAAATATTCACGTGGCAGAAATGTAAGGGGATTAAAAAGGGAAGTTAATCTTTCATCAATTTCTCTGTGGAGCTGACAATGTTTAGGTAATTAAACTGTTTACCTACATTTTGTGTGCCTGCTGTTACAGCTGGATGTTGTCACCCTCATTTTTTTTCCCACTGTATAATTTACTGCATTAGCAAGTCACTGAGACTTCACCTGCCTGCAAGCACATCCACCCTTGGAATGAAGAGAGAGGTTTTTGCACGCAGTGTACGGGTGCTTTAGGGATTCACTGAAGGAGAAGGATCATTTTGATTCATATAATATGTGTATATTTTTGAATTATTTGTTCTGAATTGTGCCTGGAAAAGTAGGAGGAATCCTTTCTCCTTTTGAATGAATACTTGGGTAATTGCTGTTCTGTAGGGAAGCCAGCCAAGCTGTCGCTTTGAAACACACTCATGCTACTCTGAGTCTCCGACTAGCGTAGATAGCTTATAAAATAAAACAGGACCATATGTGGTATTTTCATCATGTATATGCTTTTCATTTCCTAAGGCTAACTTGGGTAATATCCTTTCTGGATAGGAGGCTGTGTTGTGCTTCTTTTGCTGCTTGTTGTTGTTGTTGTTCAGCAGAAAGCCAGGCAGACCCCAGCTGGGGGGAGCAGTAGCAGCCAGGCAGGGCGTCCTGCAGCTCAGAGGGGACTTCACCCTGTTCCTGACTGTTTACTTGAGAATTTCCTTAGTATTTTTAACTTCATACCACCATCTCTTTCTCCAGTTCTGTTTCATTTAGCCTTTTCTGTTGTGGGGTTGTTTCAGTTTTTGGTTTGGATTTTTTTGTTTGTTTTGCTGGGGTTTTGTTTGTTTGTTTGTTTGTGGTCCGTGTCGTTCCCCCTCCCCCCCCTTCTTTTACTTTATCTTTAATAACTCTGCCCTGCACCTGAGAAAAAGAGCTGATTTTTGTCAGAGTCAGTTCATGGGTTTTATTTTTTCTCTTTACAGAACGTCTTCAGGGCGGGAATACTGCACTATTCTGTGTGCATAGCACAATGGTATCTATTCATGACTGGCCCTTAAATGCAACTAATAAGCTTCATTAACAATAGCTGTTTCTACCATTGTCTTTGTCCTGAATACACGAAGCAGTCAGTTTGACTTGAAAAATCAATACATAAATTAACCCTTATTGCTCTTAAACTGAAACATTAATTTCAAAATCTGCTCTTTTCAAAGGACTCCACTGCTTTCACTTAAAGAAAGGTCATCAGTCAGAGAGGCAGGCATTGTTTCTCCTTTCCTTTTTCTCTAGTAGAAACGGAAGCACTCCCTTAGCATCGGCATACCATAGGAAACTTTGACTTTTCTGTATGTATTTTAATGGCTTTCACAAAAATTATACATAGAAGCAGATACTAAATCCATCACGCCACACTTATTTGCTTTCACGTGCTCCTGTTGCTTTATGGGAAAGAGTGCCAAAAATTGCCAATGAAATGAAACTTTCAGAAGTAGGCATAAAGAAATGAGATTTCTTCTTGGCTCTGAAACCGGACTTGTGAACACCTATGGCATCTTTATGAATGAAAGAGCTTCTAGAAAGCTAGCAAGCCAGAGTCATGCAAGACAGACCAATGTATTTACTGATGCTGGGCGTAATAAGAAATGCCTATAAATAGATGCAAATGCTTACTGTGTAGTAAATTCCTTGAATAATCCCAGAGGAACAGTTGTGCTGAGATACTGTACCAGTCTTTTCCCAGTCTAAGGAAAGAAAGGGATAGAAGCACAACGCACAGAAGCATTTATGCAAAACCTGAAAACCAAACCAAAACAGCCTGTCAAATTGACAGTGAATGTGCTGGGCAAAGGCAAGCCTGAGCCACCCAAATTCTTTTTTATCTCGATAGGGTGCAATGTTTGCTAGGTGGCTTTTTAGATATCCGTGTAGGCTCTGGATTTCCCAGCAGAACTGTTAATGTGACATCACTCTTGAGAAATGCCGATTCAGCAGCTCACAGGAGCCCTGCAATGCTTGAAATGTGAACTAAGAGTTGCTGGCACTGTCTGGTGTTGAGTCACATTGAAATGTTTTTTTTTTTTTTTTCCCCTCTTTGGCATTAACTTATGTTATATAAACCAGGAGATCTGAGTTCTTTTCTATTAAAAACTTGCATGTATTTTTCATGCTGAGGCAGACTTGATTTCAGCACTTGTTTACCAAACTCAAAGTATTCTTTTGGTCTATTTCTACATAACTGTTTGTGTTATTCTACATTATTTTTTGCCTACCGAAAATCTTACTGAATATAGTTCAATTATTCATTTCAACAGACTTTGCAAAGCAAGAAACAAAAAGAAAGGAAAACGTCTATGGACTAAACTGTAAATTTTTAAAAAATTAAATCTACTTTTAAATTGCTCTTGACAAAACAAAAGCAAAACCTATGAAACACAAACAGTGTCTGAAACTCGAAGCTGAATTTGTTATTATTGTTAAGCTGAAAAAAAATACTTGTAGAACTTGTGAGAAAAGCTGTCTTTTCAACAAGATCCAGTTTTAAGCCATCTGTCATTCAACATGGGCAGTGCCATGTTCATCCTTTTCCACTCATTGTAGATGGGAGAAGCCAATGATATATGTAGTTCTTAAGCAACACTATGTTGTATCATTGTACAGAAGACAGTAATTAAGGTTAAATGATTCTGGTAGAGATCACGCAGGTATGTAAAAGGGAGTAGTCCTGGGGAAACAGAAGTCTTTATGAATACTTATTTAGATTTATTGCATCTACAGAACACATTAAATCTCTAAAAAACACCATACCGATAAAACCAAATGAGCAAACAGAAACTGTATACAAAGGTACTTAAGGATGCTGAGGGCCACCTTCCACCCACTTGAAAAAGAGGAAATATGAGGAAAGAATTATATATTCTTTCAGGCCGTGGTGGTGCTGACACTCCTTTGTTTCAGTCTCAGGGAAGGCTTTTAGTCCTTCTTGGGCACTGTGTCAGTATTCATTCAAGCTTCTGCAGCTTACCTGCAGGACAAGAACCCCGTTGCAGCAGGCTTGGGGTGGTGTGGGTTTTGTGGGTTTTTTTGCTTGGTTTTTTTTGTGCTTTGGGGAAGCTGTTTTGCCTTTGCATTGATGAGGGCATTGCTAGGGGGTTGTTATGCAGCTTATCTGTGCAAAAGCTCAAAAGTTCAATTATTTCACCTCCCTTTTAAGAGAGATGATCAAAGCAGTTCACGGGGAACATGGAGAGCAGGAGTGCACCAGGCTGAGGAGAAAATGAATGAGTGCAGACAGAAGCACAAGAAAATTTCCTTTTCTTCCTTCAGCCTCTTCAGAGGGTAGGGCAGAGTGGGGTTGGAAGGTAGCTCATTTGTAACATCTGTGTGATGGGAAGCTCTGACTGGTCACTCTGACAGGGCCTCGTAACCAGAGGGCCTGACCTGGGCTCTCTTATGTCCCATATATCTGAAACCTTCTACACTGGGATCAAAAAGAAAAGGAGAATCCTGACTTTTTGGTCTAGTTTGTAAACAATGCTGGTATCATACAGGAGTATAATCAACTTCTGTGAGCCCTGTTTTCAGTTACCAGAATGTGGGCTGCCATACATTGGTCCTGTTCTACAGAGGTGTAAGTATTGGCCGTGTTCCGTGTTCATGTCAGGGTAAAGTCTGAATTCCTGAAGCTCCATAGCTTTTGCCATTTCCATCTGCTCGTGGGTTTTAAGGACCAAGGGGACCTCTATGATCATCTTGTCTGACCTTCTGTATAACCCAGGACGTAGATTTCACATAGTAATTCTTGGAACCAGCCTATAACTCCCAGCGTAACTACAGCGTAAAAAGTACAACAAATTTCATAGTCTGCAAGAGCTATTGCCATATTTTAACTACAATATCTTACACATGAAGGATAAGCCTCTTGTTCACAAGGTAATTCTCACTTAACTGTACAAAAATCTTTTGTAAACTCTACGTGCCATGCTATGCAATTATTGCAAAAAATAAAACCAAAAAAGCCTCCACTATTTCTTTTAGAAATGCCTATTATTTTTTTTGGCAACCCTAACCCAATCAAAGTTTTTTGGTTTTTTGGTAACCCTAACCTGATCAAACCTCTTTTTTTTTTTTTTTTTTTTTTTTCCTTATTGTTAAATGGCTGTTCCATCTATGTAGTTGATTCTTTTAGTTCTGGAGACAACTAAACTTCATTTATTTCTCTTTGTGATGGACTGGGGGGCTCTTATCTACTGTAGAAAGTGTATTTGGCAAATATTGTGGACTTTTGCCATTTCTGGTCTTCAGCAGTTTTATTTCCTCAATAGTGTGTTTTGGGTTTCCTCCTCCTGTTTTGTTTCAGATTACATTTCAATTCTACACATCTGATGTGGTTTCATATCTGTTTTGTAGGTGGCAGCTATTTAATTTAGGAGAAGACTGACTTCAATCTGACTGCTTTGGAATTTTACAGCTCAGCCAATTGCTAGTTATTTCTAATAACAGAGCCAATTACTATTTTTTTCTAATAATGGTGTTATATAGACATTAATAACTGCTGCTTTCTGTAATGGGTTTAACATTTTAATTGCATGTAGGTTAATCAACACATTTCTTTGAGATATTGACCTTTTACATTTAGAACAAAGATTTAAAACATTCTATAATTCTGAAGTCTAAATGAAGAAATCTGTTCTAAAATGTCAAAACATGACTTTTCAGTAACTTAAAGCTGTCTTGTTTTGGGTGGGGTTTTTTTTCTGCCAGAACAGAAAATTCATCAGAACAACAACAAAAGGAAAAAGAAATATCGCAGAACTGTTTCCGCAAAGTGATTAGCAAATCAATATTTATTAAGAATTATTTAAAAATTAATGAGGAGCTCTGGTTGAGATGCTTCAGAAAATGACTCAGACTACACTTGAGCATTAACCAAGAACAACTTACCGTCTAGCCTCTCCTTTGACAGTCTGGAGAGAACTGCCTGTGTACCTTAATCTTGGATATTTTTGTACCGTTTTGATACTGTCTCCTACAATGCATGTGTAGTTCTTTCTCTAACCAAATAATTTATGTAGTCAGTCACTTAAATACTATAAAAACCCAGATGATATCTTTACAGAATCAATGTAATATTGCATGGGGAATTGCTTCAGCCAGAAAGAATTTCTCTTGAAGAGTGAACATTGCTAGAGGAGTTTCTGATGCCTTTTTTTCTGCAATAGTATATGGTGCTCAATTTAGCATAGGAATCAGTTTATGAAATCACTTAGTAAGGCAGGTGCTTATGTGCTGCTGAGTATAAGCTCTTGTCATTCTTTTCTTCCTTCATTTTTTTGTAGAGAAGCAGAAAGGAATGTCTTGGTTTCCCAGGAGTGTTGCAGCTGATGCCAATGCAACAAGCCTTGTTATTAGGGCAAATGCTCGTCTCGTTCTCTCTCCGTCTCTCTCACATGCATAGAGGAATCACAACAATCTGACACAAAATGTTTAGAACATCTAGCGTCTAGGATGCAATTATTTATTTTTACACTGCATTCCTACCATGCATTTCAATCACGCTTTAATATTTTACTGATTCGGAGGTAATGTGTGTCTGAAAAGCTGAAAGCTATAAATTTTATGTTAATTGACAATATAACATCTGAATTTAGGAATACCTGGCATGAATAAAATGTAAAACAGGATGATTATGTGTGATTAAATAGTTGACTTTTATATTGTATATTAGTCATGCCATCATCCAATTAAAAGGATAATGGAAACAATAGTGATTTTTAATTTTTAAACCAGTGTGGGCTGCATTAAGGGGATTATGGAGCTTTATGAAGTAGTTTGCATAATGTAATGATCAAGAATAGAGTCTGAGTCAAAGCTGAGCTGCACATGGTAAATTAGGCAACTTTTAATTTCTCCTTGAGATAACTTCGGACTATAAATTTTGAATATGAAATTTAATGGAAGAGTCTCCAAGTTGTGAAGGGGTTTGCAGAACAGGGTTGCAATTTGTGCTCCTTTTCAATAATTCTTTTCAGACCAGACTTTGGTTTTGGCGTGTAAGTATCGAGGTCAGGGTGGCTCTCTGTGGGTTATGTGCTTTACTAGACCGAACTTTACTCTTTCTTCAAGTGAGGCTGATTTAAATAACTGTGGATACTCTGTGCCAATAGCTGCCACTATATTTTATCCACTGAAGCCTGCTCTGTGCAATCTGTTGCTTATTACCATTAGTGAGCCTTGTTCTCCTAATTAACCTAATGATCCTCTTCATTTCATCTGATTAACTGCAACATGGGTAAAAATATAGTAATGTGGCCTGTGATACCATTGACAAAGGTCAAGGGAGTTGACTACGGCTGTTTGCCTACGTGATCAAAGAGCATAGGGCACGATCTAGTGAAATTTGAAGCACTGTGGGAAAGGTGTTCCATTTCCCCCCATCCCATTCAAAACTGGCAATGGCTAATTCAGCATCTTCAGCTTGATTCTGTTCTCCTCAAAAAATAGGGTATTCCAGATATTAGGTTGCTTTTCCGGTGGAGCTGATATTTTTATGGCAAGGCTTTTTGGTCTTGCATGTTATGGAAGTCTCAGCCCTCAAATTAATCTTGTCAAAGGCAAAGTGTTTTATCTGTTGCATAAAATAGCTGCATATCTGTTTTTAATAATGTTTGCACATTCTGAACTCCTTTAAAAAATAATTTTAAAATCCAACATTTTATGCGTCCTTATTGTTCTGTAATTGTTTAAAGCTTGTTTGAATTGACTGACAGTTTTATTCTGAAATTTCCTGATCATTGTATTGTGTGACAGGGTCGTGAGTGAAACTGGCAGAAATAGATTTATACTGGTAAGTTAATTACCTAGACTAAAGGATCCCAGTGCTCACTTGTATCACAAAAGAGAGAAACAAGCCTCTTCATTTTTAACAGGAAATCCCTTAATGCAACAATAGATTTATAGCTTAGCTGCTCTAAATTCATCACTCAGAGTTTCAGCGGTTTAATGCAAAGATGGTCACGCTGGGGATACCTGGCTGTAGGAATGTCTGAATTAGTCCTCTTGGAAGGTGATGATTTTAATGGTTTCTTGAAGTTGCAAGGGAGACGTTTGCAAAGGATTACTAATTATATGTAAAAGTAATTGAAATGTAAAGCTGTTTTTCCTGATTTTGTGTTGCATTTGACAACAGGATTGCATTTCCCGTTTCCGGATTTCCTGTTGCATTTGACAACTCCTTCATTGTTATATGCAAATATAAGGTAAAAAAAAAAAGAGGATGGGGTACCGGTCTGTGTGAATATTGTCTGTATATATGGTGTAGAAATGCTAGTACTATAAAGAACATACAAACTGCCTGAGCTTACCTGTACTAACAGATACAAAAATAGACTAATGCCATTTTTCCACCAAGCTCTGTTGGATGGCAGTGTGCATTTTACAGAGCCCTGGCTTGCAGAGCAGCAATACCAGCTCCTTCCCTGCACTTATCAGTAATTGATCATCAGCTGTAACTTGGAGATGGCAAAGGACAGGGACGTGAGGATCCTCTGTGGTTTGTTCACAGCTCAGACTGAAAACTTTTAAGTAGCCACAGTATCTTAAAGCATAAAAGTGAACTATTCAGTGTTACGTGAAAGAAATCAAACATGCCTGAGTGTGGCCTATTATGGCCATAGAAAGCAGGTGAGGAATAAACTGCAGTCTAAAAATAAAGTGATGCCTCAAAATGGCAAGAGATATGTTAAAAGAAGAAATTTGCAAAACAAACTGTGCACAAATTTGGTGCACAAAGAACTCAAGTCTGTCTGCAGCAGCTCTGGAAAAGCACAAAGTTGCTGCGGTGAGTTTGCAACATGAGCTTGTGTGGAAAAATTGGGGAAAATCAAGCAGGTAAGGATATAATGAGGATGTAAATGGATGCAGCCTTGAGGAGAAGGGAGGAAGTCTGTTTGTCATGCTTTTGCAGTGACGTTTATATGTTTGTCTTGGACTAGTGATATGGTGGTTGGTTCACAGCTTGCTAAACCATATGTATTTTTTTGGAGAGGGTGCAGCTGGCAGTGAGAGAAAATACTGAACGTTTGCTTTGTCCTGTGGGCTGTGCCCTGAGTGACTCCGGGGAAGGAGGGAAGGGAAGCTCTGGGAAAGGCAAGGGGGGAGGCGGGCTGGAGGGACTGTGGTGTCAGGCAGGGAGTCTGCTGGACGGAGAGACACTGATTCCCCGAGAGGGATTTGGGGGTCAGCTCGGGTCGCAAAGCCTAGGGGGAAGCTGTGCTGTAAAGTAAGACAGGAGGGACTTGTCATCCTTCCTCCTGCTGTTGGAGGGCGTTGTTTCTGAGCCTTTGTCTCCCTCAGCAGACCTGAGACTTCTGTGTATTTACGGGCTTATCTTCTACTCTATTATTTTTTTATTTTGTAATAAAATGTGGCTTTAGAGGCTGGGAGCTTTTTCCTGTCTTTTGGCCTGTCTATTTAAAGGAAAGAAGGATGGGAAGGAAAGTCCACTTCAAAGCTTTAGCTGAGTTATACCATCAGACAGCCCTGGAAATGAACCTCTCTGGTGCTGCAGTGGAAGAGAACCAGATATGTGAACTGATATTCCAATATTCATTATTTTTGAAAATACATTTGTTTAAAGAGGCTTCAGAGCAGCTACAAAGGTTTTTGTTCCCAAAATGGCATTGCCTGGCAGTTTATTTTCCCAGACAGTGGATGCTTTAGCTGCCTTTTGAGTGACGGACATCCTAGAAAGTTTGTTTCATTCCTGCTGTGATTTGCACTCCTCTGTGTCTCAGCCAGACATGGGCTGTAATTTTACACTTTCCCTCTAATCTGGTTCCAGTCTGGCACCACTTTGTGAGTGAAGAATCTAGACAATTCTGAGTAGCTGTTGACCTGATTCGCCTCATGCTTGGAAAAAATCAGAAGGCGCCCAGGGCACCAAGAATTTCTTCAAATCGGTGATTTCAAAGTTACGCCAAGTTCTAGTGACTTCAAAGCAAATGGGACTTCACCACTCATACTCACACACTGAAAACTGTATGTGTAGGATTTCACACGCCATTCTCTTTTGTTCCCCTAGCTGATAGAACAGTGGTCACCGGCAACATTCCTCTTCATGCTGTATAGCCCTGTATGAGGTACGTGAGCTGCAGGGGAATTGAGTGGGATAGGATCTTAGAAACAATCATGTTGGAGGCACAGCAAATGGCTGACTTCCCACAATGAAACATTTGGGTAATCCACTGCCATCTGTCTTTATTTGCAAACCCACTCAATTGGCCAACACATTCAAAATATCACTGCAACTTATTTCTCAAAGAGAATCTTAAAAAAATAAAAATTTAAGCCTGATAAAATTATCTACGCGTTTTTTCCTGTTCAAATTGTAAAAGATTTCTTTACATTCATACATAGTTTTGTAAAATAGCCTTTTCCTGGACCGAAAAATGTACTTCCGTGGGAAGTGTAGATGCATGGTACCTTTCATAAATGCTGTAATTTTATTAGATACTCAGATAAACTATGATAATTAATTGGTTCAGCCAAGTAGGATGAAAGGCAATGACTCAAGACTGTGCCATATTTCTCTGGGTATGGGTGGTCTAGCACTTACAGGCGGTGGTACTAGTGCTCGTCTTCCCTCCCTTGCTTACAAGACACAATAGATGCTAATGACTATGTTATTGAAATGGCTGTGTCCCCAGTTTGTGTGGTTTTTGTGGGGCAAATCCAGGATGGATGGTAGTAGCAAGTCAGATGACTCACACAATAGAGCTGTCCGCCATTAATTTTTGGCTCATCTGACAACCTTCTGTCTTAGAGGGTATTTCTGAAGAATTAACAAGGGCAAGGATGATAAAGGACTATGCTATTAGAGAATTTGTCATCCTTAGTTTCTTGAAAGATGGGCAATTAAAAAAGGTCATTTACTCCAGAGTAAACGTCTTTCCCTTGTTCTTGTTTAGCACTATTCTTGCTTACAGCTTGACTGGCTGCATTGCATCTCAGTGCACTAATGCATTTAAAGGAAACATTAACTATTCTTTGCATCTGATTTCTGTTCTTTTGCTGTAAATGCTTTGGAATGAGAAAGAACTCACTGAAACAAGTGAAAAACTTTTGTGGCAGTGTAAATCTCTCTGCTGATTAGGGTCCTACAAAATTTTGAGTTCTGTGTTGTTCTGTGTTGTATGTTGTCTATGCTGGGCACTGCTTCTCTTTCTACTCCATTTTCCTAATAAGCCAAGCTGTAACCCTCACGCTTCAGATTTTTTTTTTTTTTTTTTTTTTAACCTCGCTTGACATTTTTGAGAGGAAGTACTCTAAGGAAAACTGGGCTAGGATATAAAGGAGAAACTGGTGTTCCCTGGAAATCACATCACCTAATCATTAGTTTTCATAGTCTTTTGTTCTCCTGCGTCAGTTATGTATCGTAGTATAAAAGCGTTGTTTTCTTCACAGGAGTGCTGGCAGCTATTTTAAATGAGTCTGTGATTATTCTCATGTTCCTTGCAGCCACCTCCCATTAGTTCAATTACACTTAATATATGCTCAGATTTAACACTTTAGAATGTAAATTAAGTTTCTGCTATCAATAGTGAATTTTCTTCATGCTCTACTACAGTGTAGAAAGTGGGCACGTCCAGCAGCCTTTCTCAGGCAACACCCTCTCCAATATCAACGTTGGGCCTGTTTTAAACTCCATGTTGACTTGCCTTCTAATGCTTCAACTGAATTTGTCTAAGCACCATTGTTAATGAACCTAACTTTTCATTTTTAAGAAGGAGAGGAAGATAACTGCTAGTAACCATAAAAAAAAAAACCAAAAAAAAACCAAACCACCTTGCTGTTCCGTGACTAACAATGATACAGCATGAAGATCTAATGCCTTTAAACCTTCTAGGAGTAAGGTGAAATACTGAACGAATCTCCTGAAAAGCAAAGTAATCCTTGCATTTCAGTGGTGTCTGGGAACCATGTTTATATCTTTAGAACTTGCAAGGTACTAGACATCTAAATCTATCACTCCAACAGCTTTGAATCCTTCAGCCTTTCTCGAGTCTTAGTGGAATATCATTAGGAAAGAGTGGGAGCAGTGAACTATGGAAGGGAATAAACTTTGGAAAGTTAATCTTCAAAAATTATCACTTCTAGAACAGGGGACTTAAAAATGTTTTGCAGTTAGGTTTGTTACTACAGCTAAAAGGAAAGAAAGCAGAAGTGTCTCCACGTAGCAGTTTTCCTATAATGCACTGGTGAGCAGCAGCTTTATGAAGTGTGGAACTGCAGGCGCTGCTTCCCAGATGTATGTGCTAGTGGCAACCTGTAGTCCCATGGCTATGAGGTATCATGCATGCTTTTATAGGCCTGTATCTAGCTAGCAGAAGCACTTCTGGTTGGGTTTCTTTTTGCACTTCTATTTGGTAAATTTTGTGCTTGATTATTGCGAACAGCAGCAAGAAATGCAGTTGTGACGTTTGTCAGACCGATGTGTGTCTGTCTTGGAATGCAGGACATAGTCCATTAGGTAAAAACAAGTAGACTATTAAAAAAAAAAACAAAACAAACAAAAAAACACAAACAACCCAAAACTCCCACCAAACCAAAACACCAAATCACAGACCTGATACAGACTCTTAACACTGCTCAAATACAGAATTAAAAGCTTATTTTGTACATCTCTCACTTTAAAACAGCTAGGGAAATTAATGCCCTAGCCTGAGGCCTCTGTGTTAATGACCCCTAGCTATGCAGTGATGAAAGGTTTTGTACATCAGCTTGTTCCGTGCTGCAGAAATTCTTTGTGGGACTACATCCTTTTATGCTGTGTTCTTCAAAACTGAAATTTATAAATGTATCAAACGTGGGCATTCTCCTTTTTCATTCCTCCCTCTTTACATTGAAATGTGATTATATTAGAGTAGATGTTTACTGGGGAGACAGTCTCCTTTTCAGAGTGATGTTTATGGAGTCTTAATTGGTCTGGCTAGTGTGCTCTGAAGATTAGGGTACTCCCCATAGATACAAAATTAAAAAGCAGACTTAAAAGAAGGATGATATTGTGATTTTATATTTTTTTTTCTTTTCTAGCTGCCTATGATTCAGTAAATGTCTTCCCCATCCTGCGCTTTGTGTCCATCATGTATCCATAGGAAAACCCTGTGTGCCTCTGACCAATGTTTCTGAGAAGGCACTAACTTTGCTAAAGAGACCCTAACCTAAGCTCATTTGCTTTTCCAGTACAAAGCCCTTGAGTTGACACAAAGTTCTGGCTTCAGAATTGCTGTCCACTTTCTTTCCGGCTGCGTCTATCCTTTCAATTTTATGGCATTATCTTAAGAATTCTAGGCCAGGTCCAAGAACGGTGGGATTGCTGGGTTTGCAAAGAATGCTAATCAAAATTAGGCATCTAAAGGCACCTGTGCTGCGTGTGATTGAAGAAGGCAAGCGTGCCCTATGGATCTCTGACAGTGTCTTGGTGTTTGCTTGAAGTAAATATTCTTGGTGTAGATAATTAAGCATCTCAGGCTACATAAGCTCAAATCTTGTGGACTCTTATAGATAAAAATGTTTCAGAGCTTATCCTGTGCACGGTATCCATTTATCAGTGGGATCATTGACACAAAAACCCATTTACAAGCAAGCTTAAATATAGGCCAGAGGAAACCGAAGCTAAGCATGAGAAAATTTATAGATCCTAAGTCCAAGAAAGATGATTCACATTGGCTTGTCTGACCTTCTGTAAATTGAGTAATTCATGTTTATTTTGACCTCATGTTATTTTCCCAGTAAGAATGACAGCTCTCTTTGTCCTTTGCATCAGCTCCAGGATAGCTATTAACCTCTTTAACTGCTATTATGTGTAAGTTAGTGGACTATTTTGCTATAGGTTAGAGTGCTGTGAAAGGCTGTGTGTAACCCTGGGATATGCTGGCATCTCCCATTCTAACAGAGCAATGTCCTAGCTGCAGAAAGTATCTGGTGAGGGGGATTTCAGGGCATTTCTAATCAACTTGTACTAAATGAACTCGTTGGTTTAAATGAATCCTAACACAAGTACTGCTACAAATCTTACAGGTGGGAAGTCATCTTCTATTTAATTTGCTATCCTTAACCACAGTATGAAGATGGATTTAATTCTGAACCAGAAACACCTTTTTAATTGCAATTGTTCCTGTTGGAATGGGCAGTGGTGGTTTTAAATGTAAAGTGCTGTGCTTATTGCATATGAGCACAGCTCAATTGATTTTTAAGAGTATTTGTGAGATGCTTTCTAAAGCACTGTAGGAACATTAGTTCATTTCTGATTATCGAAGTTGTGCTTTGAACACTATTTCCTTTGTCTGATCAACCTAGGAGTATATTTGCTTTATTTGTGGGGGACCATAACAGTGAGAGGTTGGCACTTGTTACTTAAATGGAATTGCTGATCACCTGCCTTGTTTATGAGCATTCAGTCAAGTGAACAAGATTAAAAATTGGACTAATAAAGGGCTTTTTCATATCTGTAACTGATAGTCTGCTTTAATAGCTTATTAACACTTAGTTTGCTTGCAAGAGAATCGTATGATACTAGTCAGACTCCTCAATCCTAGAAAATACAATATATTGATTCAGTGACTGAAGTTAGAGACTCAAAAACATTCTTTAATAAGGCCTGTTCTTTTTGCATGATAACAAAATGAACATGATAGGCAAAACAATCAGCAGTTAATCACTGCTAATACCTCTGACATTCATACAGGTAGCATTAATAGATGTATTTGGAATAGAGCTCATGCTGTTAAGAATTTCATGTTAATTTAGAAGTGATTGCAGAATTAAAGCAAAATGCTACAGGACTAAGTAATTTTACCATATTTGTATACAAGCTACAATACCATATTTTCATAGAGGAAACAAGTAACTGAATTGATTGCTATTTGGTTTAATGTTGCTTTTTTTTTGTAGAATAATAAGTGGAATGAGAGATGGGGCGGGGGATTTGTATCTGCAAATTTGTCTGATTATTGCAATATTGTGGTACAGGACTGTAAATGAGAGTTAGTCAATGGCTGGACAAAACAGCATCTAACAACGTCCTATGCACATACTCAAGGATGTGTGTTCATTCCTGCAGCTTTGCCTGCTCCTATGTTCACCTTTGCCCTGAATTCCTCATTAGCTCTATGCCAATTAGCTGTGAGGGTTTGATCGATACTGTCAAGCTCCACCCACCTGTGACAGCAGACAAGATTTCTGTTTTGAAATTCCTTCTTTTCTTTATCTACTGGGAATCGAATAGTGCTGTTCTTTAAATCTGTGTCTTCTCAACAGCTTTAAAGTTAATATAACTTTATGATGGATGTGTGAATTTATATCTATCTCAGTTGTTTCAGGCTGCTGGCACACTCAAGTAGTCATCAGTTTATATTTTGGCAAGAATATGCAGATGCTAGATATTCCATGCAGTTTACACTGAATCATGATTTCTGGAGAACAAGCTACCAGCAACCTCAGCCCATTTCAGCTGCTGACTTCTAGTTCTTTTACTGCTTGGTCTGTTTACTCTTGAACAGCAGAAGAGCCTGGCAGCAGCAGCAACATTGAAAAACCCACAAAAAACGTGTTGCGTTTAGGGCGCATCTTGTACATTGCTTCCTGCTTCAACTCTCTGGAGTTTATGCTGTTGATTAAATTTTAAATAAATAAATAGTTGTCATTTTAATCACAACTGCATTCAAGGATCTATGAAGAGGTGGTTTTGACATTTTTCACACCTCAATGTTTAATTAAAACATCCTTGAAAATAAATAAAGAATTGGGATGACATTTTACATGAGGTTTTACCTGAGCTCTGTAATTCCTGATGAGCAGGATTAGAAGGCAGACTTTATGAAGTGCTATGTGGGATGTGGATGAAATGTTATACTATTTTACAGCTCTAAGACACCTGTAAGAATGAGTCATAGCAGAAACTAACAGAATAATCGATATTATAAGCAAGAACTCTGGACAGTGCAATGTAAGTTTAAAAAGTGACAGGTATTGCTAAAATACTTTGAATGGATTTCATTTTCAAAGCTAACCCTGACACGCCCCAGTGCTCTGCATGATCAATACCATAAATTAATATGCAAAACTGCCAGAAAAGTGACAGATGAATCTATAACAGCTGTGAGCTGACTGTGTTGCAGCCTAAAAAAAGGGTAAGCTTTTCTGGCAGGTCTATATGGACGTCTCTGTTGTAGTTTTAGGTAAGTACTGTATAATTTGTGACACCATGGATTTCAATTAGGCTCCATCAACATTAACTTGGTATTTGATGAAAATGAAGGTTTTTAGTGTGGTCCATAGATGTCATATAAAGCGAATCTATCAAACTGTAATTGGAAGAGAATTGAAGTCTTAAATAATTCTATGTGGCATCTTCAATTATTTTCAATAGAGGATTTTTTCAGGCTCATTCATTTGAGAAAATAGTGGGCTTGATTTTTAAAGTCTTTTAGTAGACTTTCTGTGAAGTTGCGAAGAGATGCAAGAGGAGCACAAACCCTTACAGCTGCTCATCCCTCAGCAAAGGTTGTTTTGCTCATAAGTGGTATAAAATGAGAGGCTGCTGTGTGGCGATGGTAGTGTTTTAGAAGTAGTGCACAAATTCTAACATCTCTGAAGCAAGAAAAGGCAGTTTTGCTAATCGCAGTTTGTTAAGGTTGACAAAAATGCCTATAGTGTGTGTTCATTTTTTCTATGTTCTTCTCCCTTTGCCCCAAATGATTGACTGTGAGGTAAACTTGATTGCTGCTAATATGCACTTAATAAAATAATCATGACACAATTACCGCAACATTGACGAGATATAGCCCACATCATGTTCTATGGGTTTTCTGATAATGGCCTTTTATATTGATGAATTCATAAATTATGATGAGAAATAATGGACTCTTATTTGAGTCTGGTTTACACTGCTGAAGCAAACCACGAGTCTGTTACTGAGGATCTGAGGACAGATCCCTGCCTGATTTTTAACTAGCTGCAGAAATGTTGACATCAGTGGAGTGAAACTGGGTAATTCCCATCAATGTCAAGACCAAGTTAAGATGGATAGCTATAAATCTTGATTGTGTTCATGGGTCAGAAAAATCCCTACTCTATTACCATGAAAGTGAGGAAGAAAGATGCTCAAAGAATTGCTAAAATGAAAGTCAGGCAAACCAGAAACTTGATCCTAGTTCTTTTTGACAGTTAAAGGGATAAAACTGGACTACTTTTCTCTCCTAAAGGAGAAAATGTTCAATTGCAAAGCAGATTTCCAATAGCTAACACATGGCCAGAGCAAAGCAAGGCTCGTTGTTGATATACTTGTTCTGACTTGTGGCTGGATTCTGCTATACACGTGCCTGAGCTCTACTTACCATGATAAATATTACTCTAGTGCTCTCACTTTTCTTGCCACCAGATATTTTAAATGCATTAGATCAGTCCCTAAAGTGAGAGGAAGCAGAATGCAGCAACAAACTTGACGGCAAAGTTAGTAGATCTAGTTTTAGACAATGGATCCCTCACATGGGAATTCTGTCAAATCTAACCCTAATCTTAGTTGAAGTATTCCTCTCACGGAGAATCTACTGCCCTCTTCAGCTAGGTGTGCCGATAGCGAAGTAACGCGTCATCAAGTATGCTCAGAAACTTTCAGCATTTCACCTGCACGTACTAAAAATCTGTGAAAGCATATTTAAAAAAGAAACAGTAAAATGTGTTCTTCAGCTTCAAGAGTTTGTGTTGTTATAGTCTTGGTGGTTTTTTCCTGTTACATTTTTTGTGGCTCCATCGCTTGTAGCTTGAAATGAGTGATAGGTTTCAGATTTAGCCCCCATGCAACGAATATGACA
Source organism: Larus michahellis (assembly GCF_964199755.1). Classification (NCBI taxonomy): domain Eukaryota; kingdom Metazoa; phylum Chordata; class Aves; order Charadriiformes; family Laridae; genus Larus; species Larus michahellis. The sequence continues at coordinate 8,616,623 of NC_133909.1, forward strand.
ATTAAAAATGTGCTTATACTGTTTAATGTCTGTGGACCTTTTCAGGACTGTACATTTTAATCTGTTCTCTTATGGTAGTCTACATTTTGATATGTAGAGTACAATCAAGGGAACATACTAACATAACCAGGGTGAGGGAGCACATTTACCCTGTACTGTCATAATGTCTGTTGTAATTCAGAAAGCATTATCTTATAAACCACAGCTGCACATCTAATTTTTTCATATCAGTCTTCCAGGCCTGATTATTCTTCAATTTATACTAATGCAAATTAACAATAATACTATTGAACTCAGTTGAGCTCTACTGGAATAAAAATGCTGTAGGACAAAAATAACTGGTATTTACAAAGATCAGGAAAACTTAAAATTCTTTATTTTAAACTAAAATTCATAGATCTAAAATGTGTGTTGACTTGAAAAAAGGTCCTGGAGATTAAATCAATAGGGATTTTTTTTGTTTTGTTTGTGTTTGCTTGGTTGTTTTTTTGTTTTGTTTTTTAAAGTCTGCTCCCTATTATTGCTGTGTACAAACAAACAGGGAAATGTGGTTGGTTTTTTTTCATTGGTGACATGATCTAATACTATGTGGGGATTCTTTTTATTAAAGGAGTGTTTCATAATAACATGCTTCACGTTATTATGCTTCACTTGGGTTACTTTTCCCTTCCTGGGCTATGTGCAGGTGAGCTGTCGTGGATCTTTGTTCAGTATGGTACTGAGTGATCCATGCATTGTAGAGTTCAGCCTGGTGGTTACCGGGCAATCCCAAGGAGCAGCGCCCAGCTGTACTTCTGGCTTGATTGAGGAAAAAGTGCTTTCTCTACAGCCAGAAAGCACAGCATGCCTAGGCTTCATTTCTGCATCTCATGATGTCTGCCTGCCTAATATGCCCATCTGAGCCTGTGTGTCCGGCAAGCACATTCTCCTTGTCCCTCCTATATTCATTTTACTTTTCTTGTGTTTGCCTTTGCTTCCAGGATTGCTATGTGTGCTTAGAGAAGTACTGAATTTAATTTAGGCTGTAAAGGCATGATGTTGCCTAGCCAAAACTGTATTTTCTACCTACTACTCTGGAGGGGGGAGAAGGTCCCTTGCTGTTTTTTCTTCCTTTCCTTACCAGGACTTTGAGGGCTGAACAACACAACTCTGTGCTGGGGACCAGGTGACCTTGATTCCTTAATTGGATGCATACAGGTGGATGCTTGCATTACAATGGGATAAAATTTCATGGACTCTTGTTAGAAGAACACAAGGCCACTGTACTAACTGCTGGTACAAACTTATACAGGGTGCTTGGATTTGTTTGTGGCTGTATGGCAAATATGCTGCAGTTTGACCTTCATCCAGTTGATAACTCATGTATTGTTTATGCCTAATATATGGGGTTTATATAATGAAATTTAATTCTTGGGAAACTGCTGCTTTTTAGGTGGCTGCAAAATGACTTAAAAACTCTTGGAAAAGTTAAGTCCATATTTACTGTGATTTTCACGTTCCAGTGCTGGCTGTTCTGCAGAAAAATGTTTTATTTCAGGATTTTGGGAGTAGGTCTTCTGCATTTATTGGTTCAAACAATAAATAAATAATTTTTATATTATTTTGTAAAAGCATGTATACATTAAATCACTTCCTTGCTGAAAACCAGATTTGAAACCGTGGAAATGGATTTCTCCAATGCCCTTTTATTCACCAGAGTTAAAAACCGGCAATCCACAATGACATTCAAAAGCAATCCAGCTCAGTTGTCATGGAGACAGCCAGGGTGTTAGCGATCTGGATCGTTATTTAAAAAGCTGAACCACTTCCTTGTGTGCTTCCTCCTTCCTCTTCGCCGATCCTGAGATCCCATCATGCTCTGAAAGTGCAACACGCTCTTGAAAGTGAATTGCCTTTTTTAATATTTCTTCCTGTTGAAGGAATTCTTAAGTCAGGGCACAGATCATCCCTTAGTTCTGAGCCTTGTCTTCCTGTGGCCTCAGGATTTCCTTCTGTAGGATGCTGGGGATCTTAACCTACACACGCATCAGCGGGAGCCAAAGGTGCTCGGTGCTTTGGCATTTTAGGTCAACTCATGTTTCTACGTGATCCATCCAGATGCAAAGCGGCAGGGGTTACACACTTACTTGTAGGCGGTATCAGTGGTATAGCTTGACTTTTGTTTGCACAAAACCCTAATTCTTTTGGGATATATTGGGCTTTATGCTCAAGGAGTGTACTTTTTCTTCATGCTGACTGTTGCCAGATGAACTGAAGCTTTTGGGAAGGGCTTTACTTAAGGTTGAAAGTTTAATGACATCTGTAGTTAAGTTGTTGTTAGCTCTTATTTGGTACCCTTAGGCAAACTTAATTTAAAGTTTGAATTATAAAGACTGCTTGTGGTTGACAACAACCTGTAAGCATATATAAAAAAAAAAAAAAAAGAAATGATTCACCAGTCCCAAAGTATGACAGATGTTTTCCATGCATAATAGTGCATGAGGTGGTGACAAGTTTAAAAAAAAACAAATAAGCAAACAAAAAAAAAAAAGGCCCTAAAAACTGGGAGGGTGGGGAAGACCAAAACAACCAACCCCCAAAACTTTATTTGTAGTTCCTGTCCTTGAAAACTGCAATGTAATCTTTCCTTCTTTCCTTATTTATTCATTCCACTCCACTTTGCCCTCTCTGCCGTTATGCGGACTCCAACAAAGAAGGTGACCCCCAAGTATTCAAAACAAGTCTGGAGTAATATACTAATAAAAATTCATGTGGTGTTTAAAAAAAAAAATAAAAAAGGAAAGCTCAAATCTTTGTTCAAGGTCCATTAAAATGTACAGATCATTCTGCAATACTTTCATTAGCAAGCTCCTTGCTTGAAAAAGGCCTGCCTATTGTGTGATGAATCCCCCACAGTATTATTGACTGTCTTGTCCTCTCCAAAGGCAGAAGATAAAAATAAAAAAAGTAGTATGGTGGAAGAATGATAGCAGTTAAGTTTCATATGCAGTCTAGCATATGATATGCATTAGCTTTTGTCAAACTCCATTTGACCCCGTATCATTTGGCCATTCAATATCATTGAAGGGATCCATAAATCACACTACAAGTAAATGAAAATGCTAGCAAAGGTCTACATTAGTTTACAGTATAATATTGGAGCCCAAAAGAGAACTCTTCTAAGGCTACAATGAAGAAATAAAGGGCAACAAAAAATAGAGGTAAATGCGAACTTAAAGACTGGAATAATTTATCATGCCTGAAAACCCTTGTGCAATAAATGATCATTTCAAAAAGGACGCTTACATTCTAGCAGATCTTTTCTCAGCTTTAGGGACTAAGGGACTAATGTTGCTTAGGAACAACCTGCATATTTAAACACTGTTTTAAACTAAAATACCACAATTCAGTTAATGAATGCCAAGCTCTGAAACTCTAATTTCTGGACTACTACCTTGTCTAAAGGCTGTCTTGGCTTGCAAGTGTATGAAAACACACAAGAGCAAATTCTCAACTGTTCAGGCAATCTGTAACTTTATTCCTGTTCTGTTGTCTTCCAGTGAAAACTTTCCAACTGGTGTCATACCCTGTGTATTCTAAGTACCATGCAGTCTTTCAAGGTTACGTAAGTAATTGGGTAAACTGAACTGTCATAATTTGGTTCTGTGTCTCTACAACTCACGAGTCTCTTCAGCTGTAGATAGTAAGCATTCTTGCCTTTGAATCCAATGATCCTTGGTTTTATTCTTCATGTTATTCAAAGTCAATGATGAATAACTGCTTTGTGCTCAGTGAACTGCTGTGACTTCTACTGGAGCGTTGGAAGGCTGAGAAATTGCTGCTCAGTCTGGATGGATGATGGACTGTGAGGATGCATATAACTATGGCTGTGTCTTTGCTTGTAGCACCTTGAGACTGTAGGGCTGAGATCTTCTGAGTTATGTTAAACCTGTTCAACGGATAAATTGCAAGTATATTAATAAGGTTTGTGATCACTTCCCTAGTGAAGTCTGTAGGGGTCTGCTCCCACCTCACAGTAATGTGGATGTCTATGGGTGCTGCTGCTGCTCAAAAGATAGATAGCAAGATGGAATGCTACAGATGATGCAACTACTTGGCCTATAGTATCATCCTCCTCAAACAGTCTGTGCCTGATGTTTTGTTATAGTTCTCACTGAATAACATGTCTTCTCAGGGCTAATTAGGTCTATGTCAGGCCTTTCCTATATATTCGTTTCTGTTCCATGTCAGACTGAAAAGGATCTTTGCATCCATGAGGAGGGGTTTCAGTTTTCAGTTGGATTTGCCTGAACGCACAAATACTTTACCAGCTCATTTCTATTCTGTGTTCTATTGAAGGCTTTCTAATTATTCAATAAATGTATTAAAAAAGAAACGAAGAAGGGAAATCTAGAAGATAAAGGGCTTAGAATCAGCTCAAAGAAAAACAGTCACTTGTGATAAACGTAAGGTAGTTTGTAATTGATGACAGTATTGAAGAATTTTACCTCCATTAGCTTTATGGTCTCTTATTACATGCTTTCCAATCTTAAACAAAACTAGATCCATGTGAGCCTTTTGTAAATAAGATCAATCAGGGCTCCTTTAAAGATTACCAAGATGATGAAGACATTTTTTCCAAGCATTGCTCTGCAGCCCATTTTGCAATGAACAGTGGAGGGGGAAAACAGACTCTTCGCCTTTCCTTATATAAAGCAAGCACGTAGTAGAACTTGATGAGCTTTGTGTCTTAAGGTGAACATGAGAAAACATAGTAGAATTTTGAGATCTGGCCAGGCTTTGGTAAGTCCGTGAATATGAGATCGGTATCAAAGGGCATGATTCACCTAAAATGCATCCAGAAGTTTACTTTTTTTGGATTACAATTTTTTGTGTGTAGCTTTCTGCTTTCTTCTATGAAAGGGATGAGTTTTCTTTTCCTTTTTCTACTCTTGCATTTGTGGCTGCGTTTATGCTTCCTGCTTATAGTAGAGGTTTCAAACGTCATACTTAGCGCTTATTGCTATTATCCATCAACACAGTGGCTCAAAATTCCACTGATTTTAATACAATTGAAGCAAATTAATTTTAATAACTAAAAAATGAACATTAGCATTAGTTGAAATGGGAATAAAATTGCTCCCATCTCACGTTTAAATTACTGCTTCTTTTCGTAAATTTTAAAACAGCTGACTCTCAATTCCTACCTGTGTTTTGGGGGGAAAAAATTATTGCCACTATTTTTTAACAGGGACACATGCAGAATTCTATCAGGGGCTGTAGTTACGCTAAAGATAAAGTGCAACAAAAAGGCTGACAGCTGCACCAGAAGCATACAGTAGAGACTGTTATAGCATAATTTCCTAATGTATAACTGTGCATCTCCAAAGGGTGGAACACAGATTTACATTTTCAAATGGTGTGAATGGATTGAACTGGAAAGAAAAATAAAAGCTTTGGCTCATTGAAATAAGTAAATTTTATGTCAGGTTTTGTGGAATTACTTGTTTTATTGTTCTCCCATAAAATCCTCAAACTCTTTGATGCTGGAAGTCTTTTGGGTTTTGTTCCAACTTTTCCTAGTGGACACCTCATGGTGTTTGGCTTGAAATTATTTTTTCTTTAGTGGAGGGGGGGCATTTTCCTAATCTTTTATAGTGAAAAATAATAACCAAAACACTAAAAGTACTCCCATTTTGGTCTGATCTTTGCTGAGTCTCATAGCAGCCTGATGTTCGTGCAGTTAGCAGTGATCCACAATTCTGAGGCTTGTACCATATACAAAAATAAGGCAGTTCTCAGTTTGTCTCCTGTTCTTCTCCATTCAGAAGAAAAACCGTTGAAATTTTTAAACTGACTTTAGAGTTCATTGCCCCAGTTCTGTATCAATATAGGAACCCCCTGAGGATTTCAAAGCTTTGGGGAACCCCCATTGCACTGCTGATCTGTGAAGGGATTAAGGTTGCTATCAGCCCGCGTTTACAGATTTGGAAACTGAAGGCAAGAACAGTTGTGGCTTAATCAAATCCAGCTTTTCTCACTCGGCAAACTGGCTTGTCTGCCTATGTTGAAGCATATAAAACTTGTCCATATCCAACAAGAAAACAGTTTCTGCGCAGCTCTGCTTCTCCTCTGCTGTTTGGTATTTCACTGCTGTGCCACGTTCATGGCTCTGACCTGGAAGGCAAGTCTCTATCTGCAACAAAAAGCTTTATGTCTGGCTGCTTGTATTGATTCGGAAAGTTACAGTGGGTGAGCATATTAGTAGAACTGTCCTTCTAGAAAAATGCATTTGGTGGATTTACTCTGGTTTCATCCTATCATGACCTGGTTGATTAAGCAGGTGATGCTCCAGACTTTTACCTGCAGTAGGGAGTTGTACAGCTCTTTGAGGGTTGTGTTTTGATTGCAAGAATATCCTGCTCTGGCAGCACACACTTACACAGGCAGTACTTGTAGTCCAAGTCTCGGGGACCTTGCTGAGCTTTACACTATAGTCTTGCAGTTTGGAGAGATGCTTTTTTGTTGCTGTCATTCAGTAACTTTTCTGTAAGTAACTTAGTATCTGTACTTACAAAACTCTTTCCAGAAAGCAAGAAATGCAAATCAGTGTTGTTGCTGCAGACTGGCTCTTAATTTGAATTAATACTTGAAAATAATGGTGTGTTTTATCTCTGTTCAACTTAACTGAACCATGTTACAGTGGTGTTTTTCTTCTCTGCTTTCCTCAAGTGTACGGGGTACACAAACTCTACTGAACGGTGGTAGAGGGGATCATGTTGGAGCAGATGATTCTTGGAGTGAGGATTAGAGTCCTTGCATATAAGAACTGCTAGTGCTGCATTAACATTAAAATTTAATGGTTGATGTGCATATGTGCACGAAGGGAATAGACTGACTTCTTAATTTGGCATAGTGAATGCTGTTAACTTTCTTCATGTTTATGAAAATTAAACTTTAATTATGAGGCATTTGTTTTGAAGTTAATTTCTTTCTCTTTGCTTTGCCTTTGTGCTCAGGTTGAGGACTGGAAAGTGAGACTACGTAAATTGTTTAATTTAATTAGTAGTCTCATGATAAATGTTCTGCAGAGCACTAGTGACTGACCTGTGCCCTGACATTATTGAACTATAAAGCAAATACCCATGAGAAGAAAGTATGGTGAATTTAGCAAATTTTCTAGTAAAAGCTGAAAATTAAACTCTCCTCTCATATAATTGTGTCTATGCAAATCCTTTTACTAATATAACTTTCAGAATCTGTTACTTGAGGAGGTGAGTGACAATGTATTTCAAACTCCTCGTTGAACTGACAGGATGCTTGTTAACCCTCTCTTCCCCCCTCTCCCTCCAATCCATTCCATCCCAATCCTTTGCATGGCAGAGCTGTACCTCTGAACTCCTGAGCTAAGTAAGTGTTTTGCATTATGTGTTACTGCAACATCAGGGAAGTGAAGAGGAGAGGCAGCTACAGCCATTGCCCTGGCTGTGGTAGGAGCAGTTAACTTAAAGGAGCATTTTTGTGAATGGGGATTTGCCACGCTGAGCACAGATTGCTGGGTCTGTATCCTCTTCCACTGTTAGAATTCACATTTTAAAAACTGCAAGTCAAAACTGCATCGGCTTTATACACACCAACTATCTTGAGGATAGTTTTGAGGAACAGTGTTTCAGTTTAATTGTTTGTATTTGCCCTAAAAGCCTGGGAAGTGGACTGTAGAGCTGGACTCTGAGACCTTCCTTAGCTTGATTTCAAATTTGTTTATTCCAAAGGGTGGGTAAGAGAAAACCTCTTGTGACTCTCTTGGAATAACTATAACTATTTGAGCTATAGGCAAAATTTTGTGGGCGGTGATGAGAAATTAAGCCACTTCAATGTACTGTCAATTCATTATCAATCATTTCACTCCTGTTTTTTAAATGTAAACACTGTATGTGGAGCCTAAGAGAAATCAATACCAACATGGAACTTTTAATGTGGATCACAGTGGAATTACTTTATGTAATTTACCTTTAGAGATCAGTTGCTAATTATTTATTTATTTAATTGTATGAAGAAGTTATTAGCAGCTTGTAAAGGAAATGTAAACTTTTTTAGATAAAGAATGCTAGAGCTTTATGTGTGAATATATGACTCTCTTAAAATGTTTCTAATGCTGTCATCTATCTAGGACAACCAAGCCATCTGCCACATTGATTATGACAGAAACTTGTGATAATTTAGTTTTTTAAATAGATTAGAGTCTAATGAATTTTCATCCATGTTGAAAGCTGAATGTTAAAGAACACAAAGCATGTCCCGGTTTGCCAGCATTTGATGAGCTGGATTTCTTAAACCCAGACTTGTGTTACTTCTCTGATGATAGTTATTGCTTGGCATTTGGGTTTTGGTGGGATTTTTTTTTTATTTGTATGTCTTTGAGAATTTCCAGTACCTCAGAGCTATCTTGCTATCTCTTTCTAGGCTCCTGCCATGCTGGAGATAACAGTGCTGATGGACAGACTGAGGAAATTTTTTATATGTCTCAATGACACATTAAATGAGAGCAAAAAAACATAGTGACATTGCTGCATAATCTCTCACAAACATTTTTACAAATCTAATTGCATAATTTTTTTAAACTTTGAAACCTTAATCTCAGACACTTTCTATATCTTTGATTCCAATATGAAAGTGTGCCATAATATACTTTTCAGCTTCCTACAAAGTGATCTCAGAGTTCCCCCTTCTCTAAAAGTATGGTTTCTAAAGACATTGCCTTTTACTTATTTACATCAACTTCTTCATTGCATCATCAAAAAGCAAAATGTGTATTATAGCTTGAAAGCAGCACACAATCCACCGATCAGAGAGGGGAATGAAACAGGGCTTTTGAACAGCTTTGCCAACAAGGTGCAATGAGGCTTCTTAGAATTATCATTAGGTGCCAGCTTCATCTTGCTCTGAATTCTTCAAAGCAGCAGGACTGTTGTTTCATTAAAAGAATATATCTGCTTTTAAAGTAAGAGATTGTTAATTAAATGAAGTTTGCTGCCAAATATTGATAATACTTGAAGTGCAAAGTCAGGACTTGTGAAACAGCTTGGTGTGCTATTTCTGGATCCTGAATGCCTTTTACCAAGCTGGACAGAGCGTGGCAGTGCCGGCTTCCTGCAGGCTGGCTGGGCTCGGAGCCGCGCTCTGGCTGGGAGGTTAAAGGTAAATCATTAAATCCATTGAGTCAAATGTGCATCTGCTGAGACCACTGATGCTGGAGAGTGAGGGATACCAGCTGGCTCCATGACCAGAAGTCAGCTAATTTCACATCAGTGCTTCTCTGGGTTGCTAATGGAAATGCTGTCATTTACCTACAGGAGCTCCTGTGCCATTATAACACAATTACCGCATAAAAATGGTAAGGGTTTGTTGTTGGTTGTGGTTTGTTGTTTTTTTTTTTAATGGCAAACATTTAGGTCAAGAGGTAGACAGACATAGTACAATGTGGTGTGGTTTTTTTGTTTGTTTTTGTTGTGTTGTGGGTTTTTTTTTCCCCCTGAAGCTGTCAGTACATATCTAACCTAAAAGTTGAACTTGAAAAGAAAATGCCGTCCAGTCTCTAGTACCTAAAGCTCCAAAAATTGAATAGTCCTGTCTGTGTGTGGGAATCGCTCTGTACCAGACTGGAAGATTAGCTTGGCTCTTCCAACTAGATTAGAAAGCCAGAGTTAACAAACCTCCCTGGAAGCAAACAGCTGAGGTAATGATCATGATTTACAATCAGGATTCTTAGGACTTCAGGGAAAAACAAGACAGGAGGGGGGAAATATGTCTGAGGGCAGGAGCTGGCAGTTGTCTAGGCAAGCTTTAACTTCGTATGGCTTATCCAGTTAATCCCTCTGACTCCTTGGCTCTTCTGCAATACCTAGCAGGTGGGCTTAATGTACTAAACAGCCCATGAGCAAAGCAAAAAGAGCTTGGGGTACTAACAGTGTAAAACAGCTCCCAGCAGAGCGGGGAACTGGAGACAATATCATCTCTTCAACATGATGCAGTTGTATAGCCTCAAACAAGACACTTCTGGAGCACACTGCACAGTAACTGAATTAAAGCCCTTAAGCAAAGCAAGCAGAAAATATAAATTTTCTGAAAAGGCATATATATCTGAAAAATCAATTTAAGTCCTGCAAGGCCCTTGCCAGCAGGACCACGCTTTCAGACTTCTCAGATCCAACAGAAATATTCGACACAAATGTATTTTTAAGTACTAGTACTAAATAACAGACCTCTGAACCAGTGATCTGGAGTCTGCTAAATTATCCTCTGTCTCCATAAGGCACAATAGAAATGTTCATAACTGGGCAGTGTAAATGGATGTGAGTTGATTATCACCCCTTTGGAAATCAAGTTCTGCAAGTCTTCACATAGTATGGCAAGATAAAATTACGTCTTTGCTAATGTTGTGCATTAGCTGCTATCTGCAGCATTGCTGAAAGCATTTGTGCCTTTTGAGTACGGTATAATTCAAAGCATAAGGGAGAGGGATGCTGGGAGTTACAAGACATCACTTTTCTTATGCACGCTGCGGTGAGGAGTGTTTGCTCGCTCGTCTGTTGGCAAATGCTGAACTGTAGAAATCACTGCAATAGTTATTAATCACTGAAAATCAGACACGCCCCAAGCAAGGGTTTAACTGAATGCAGAGCTCACTTTACCAGATTTAGACTCTGATGTCTGTGTTTTCGAAGTTCTAGTAAATTGCTCTTTAAATTGGTATGTGTACACAGACATAGCATGAGGTAATGACTGCAGGGGGATAAGTTGGAAGGAAGGGATTTTCAGGGATGGCACAGGGGAAGGTATCCGTACCCCTCAGGCTTAGGCTCCGTGTACACTGAGCTCCCGTCAGCGTCTGTATGAGTAGTGTATACTGCATGTTCTGTCCTTATTCAAACACATGCCTAATTAAGACCTGACCTTTCTGGTTACTTTTGCACATTTCTGGGTGAGTTCAGTTATTAGACTTCGCTTGCCAAGTTTATTAGCATGCAGGGAGAGAAACTGTCACCCTAGAGAAGTATCTGATGCTGATATTGCAAAAAAGTCTTACATTCTGAAAGCAAATGGAGTGATGTAAGAAAATATACTGAGGTGACAGTTTCCATTACTACATATTATGTGAACTAACTTCTAGCTATAAAATTAAGGGTTTCATTTACAAGTACTTCTGCACAAGTACCATTTTTGCTCAGTTTCCTTACTGCTTGGAAAGGAGCCTAATCCTTCTGTATGCGGCACGCTCTCTCACACAATAGCCATTAGAAAGATCACTAGGTGACACTGTCATGGCTATGGAAGGCAAGCAATCAGCTGGGGATGACACCTTCCAATTCTGTGGACAGAAAGGCCTTGCCCACACTAATGACAAAAAGAGAAAAGAAAAAAAATTGTTCTGCAAGTTTCTAGCAGTAAGACTTTGGGATTCTGGTGATAAAAGTTTAGAACTGACTTCAGTTATTGAGCTTTTCATTGTGTAAAGATGGAAAGTGAAAATACAATGAACTTCAGCAATCCACCAGCAATACTATGAAATAAAACAAGTACTGACTTGCGCTTTTCTGATTTGAATAACATTTTGATTTCCCACTTGCATTTCACACCCACCTCTGTATTAATTGCTAATATTTACTGACCCAGATCTTTCAGAAAATATATAACAAATGTGATATAAACCCCCTACACTTTCTGCTTGTAGTCATAAGGGTCTTAAAACACAGACTTTAGGCTGTGGGTTTTTTACACAGGTCTCTTTGATCTTCTTTTTGATATCCACCCAACATTTGAATTTCACGCACAACAGTATGTGCCAGCAACAAACAACTGTAAAAGTGTCATTACATTATATTATTAACTCTCTTTTGAAAAGCTGTTTTATTTATGGCATTTTATAAACTGTTATTTCAAGAGAATGGCAGTAGTGCTACAATAGGATCATCTTAATCTGTACGGTCTCCTTGGCATGGCAGCGAGAGAGCAGGCTTTCACTCCTTGTCTCCCCATGTCCTTTTAACGGTGAGTAATCCTGTGCAGCATGGTGCTGAGAGGGCAACAGCACCGTTCCCCAGACACCCTCCACCAGTCAAGAGTTTGCAGAACACTACCTGAAGTCTTGACACTCAGCTCTCTCAACACCATTTATTTTTAGCCTTACATCATCATTTTATGCCAACTGAACAAATAAACAAATCTTTAAAAGGACTCCGTTCTTCCCTGCTGCCAACCTGGAATGATGCCAGAACTGATTTGAAGAATTGCCTCGACATCCCGCTGTGCATTAAATTGAGGGTAAAGTGTGTGCACCTCTGAGGTGGCAAGTAAGAGAGGTGGGCAGAGAGCCCCTCTTGCTCCTCTGAGTAGCCCAGTCTCTCACCTTATATTTTGCTCAGTTCATGGTGCCCTCTCTTGTCCCATCTTGGACAGTCTTGTTCAAGGGGGTGAGGGGTGTTCGTATTTCCCCTGCCCCCAACGGATCATGTTATATTCCCATAGAAAAATAAGGCATGTGTTCTTCATACTTCCAAGTAGCTGAACATGAATAGAAATCCTGTTTACCAATTCATCTTAAATCATCTTATAAAGCAAATTGACACTGTTTCCCACAGCATTCTCCTGGAGAAACTGGCTGCTCATGGCTTGGACAGGTGTACTCATCGCTGGGTAAAAAACTGGCTGGATGGCCGTGCCCAGAGAGTGGTGGTAAATGGAGTTAAATCCAGTTGGTGTCCGGTCACAAGTGGTGTGCCCCAGGGCTCGGTGCTGGGGCCGGTTCTCTTTAATATCTTTATCAATGATCTGGATGAAGGGATCGAATGCACCCTCAGTAAGTTCGCAGATGACACTAAACTGGGCGGGCGTGTTGATCTGCTTGAGGGTAGGTTGGCTCTGCAGAGGGATCTGGACAGGCTGGACCGATGGGCTGAGACCAATGGTATGAGGTTCAACAAGGCCAAGTGCCGGGTCCTGCACTTGGGACACAACAACCCCATGCAGCGCTACAGGATTGGGGCAGAGTGGCTCGAAAGCAGCCCGGCAGAAAAGGACCTGGGGGTGTTGGTTGACAGCCGGCTGAATATGAGCCAGCAATGTGCCCAGGTGGCCAAGAAGGCCAACAGCATCCTGGCCTGTATCAGGAATAGTGTGGTGAGCCGGACTAGGGAAGTGATCATCCCCCTGTACTCGGCACTGGTGAGGCCCCACCTCGAGTACTGCGTTCAGTTTTGGGCCCCTCGCTACAAGAGGGACATTGAGGTGCTGGAGCGTGTCCAGAGAAGGGCTACAAAGCTGGTGAGGGGTCTGGAGGACAAACCTTATGAAGAACGACTGAGGGAGCTGGGGTTGTTTAGCTTGGAGAAGAGGAGGCTGAGGGGAGACCTTATCACCCTCTACAACTACCTGAAAGGAGGTTGTGGAGAGATGGGGGCTGGCCTCTTCTCCCTGGTGACAAGTGATAGGACGAGAGAAAACGGGTTCAAGTTACGTCAGGGGAGGTTTAGATTGGATATTAGGAAACATTTTTTCACTGAAAGGGTTATTAAACATTGGAATAGGCTGCCCAGGGAGGTGGTGGATTCACCGTCCCTGGAGGTGTTTAAAAAAAGGGTAGATGGGGCACTTAGGGACATGGTTTAGAAGTGGCTTTTGTCAGGGTAGGTTAAAGGTTGGACTCGATGATCTTAAAGGTCCCTTCCAACCTCAGCGATTCTATGATTCTATAAAATATTCCAGGTGATTTATATTTTTTAAACAGCCAGATAAATCTTATTATGTTGGATGAATTTTCAAGAAATAGTCACTGATCCAGTTCAATATTGTCTGTTTTAGTGATTCTGTCTGGCTGCTTTTATCTAAAATCCAAATCTTTTGCTTTATTCCACCTTGCAGGAACATGCTTTACTTACTGAAGATTAACAAGCATGAAAATGCAATGCTCTTACCCTATTTCTTCTCTTCCAATTAATGTGACACACCTGGAATTACTAATGTCATTACTGAAATAATACCTGGTGCTGCAAGGATACTTGAGAAAAACCTGTGTCCTGGTTAGACACCATTTCTGGGAATATGTGGGTCATGGTAAAAAGCATCCCAGCTTTAATAACACTTAAAAAAAACTGGACATAAACTGCAATAATTGTACTGATGCTTTGCTGTCTTGTCTGATAAGATAGTGAATAGTATGTGTCTCCATCTGGGCTCTGCTGACAGGAGAGTTGCAGGTGGTATTGCAAAGGCTGGCACTTGAGCTGAGGCTGTGGAGTGCAGACCCAAACATCCATAGCCCAAGCCCAAGCGTGGACTGAGGTACGAGCTCTACCGAGTGCTCTCTCTGAGCTTTACGGAGCGATGAGTATTAGCCAGTGTTAAGGGTAGAGGCTTTATATGGGAAGACAGGATTTGAATAGTGTTATGAGTTCCTGGTTTTGACTGAATAGTTAGAATGATGGTGAGCTTGGGGTTTTTTTCAATTTCTCTTTCAGGTTACTGTACTCGAGGGAATTTTGACTTTTCTTTGGAATCTGGCAGTCTAGTCTTCAGACAAAACAATTAAAAGACCTGAACATTCTCTTTTATATTAAAAAGAAATCTAGTCCGTCCTGTGGGAATAGCCCGTTTCTTTTTTGTTTATGCACAAATAGGTAAAACACTGTGAACAATGGCTGAGCATGATATATTTTGTTTTAAGAGATCTGGAGTGCCCACAGCTATACTTGACTTCAGCAGAAATTCCGTGTGTTCACTTCTGAAAATTAGACCCTTTGTTCTTTTCCTAGAGCAATGACAATCTGTGTCTCAAGGGTAAAATCACACTGCACCATAGGCTGCGACTGTAACAATATGTTTCTGTTTTTGCAAAGAAGTTTGCAAGTAAAAAAAAAAATAAATAAAAAAATGGAATTTTTAAAAACTGGTTTTGATTTAACACTCTTTCAGATTTTAAAATCTTAAGCTTTTTTTTTTCTCTTTTCCAGTCAGTATTCCTAAGGGGATTTTTCTCACTCTCTTCTGTCCTAGTAGAGTCCGAGCAAAATGTGCCTTGCTATTGTGTTTTAATTGTGATCAGAAAGCACGCTAGCTGCTTCGTGGAGCAGAGCAGCGGAAATGGGAAATGGACAGTTCTTTTCTTTCAGGTACTTTTCCTTGTTCTTTATTGTTTAAGAATTTAAGAACAGGGGTGGGGGAATCAAGCCTGATGCCAGATCTCACAAACATAAATTTATACACCTAAATAAATGCTTCAATTTTTCAGATGTTTCACACTCTTTTTTTTTCAGAAGGCCCTCAACTTCTCTAAAAACAAGTTGCATTCATTTAGGTGTCTAATGTTTGGAGGGGGAACAAGATATTTTCCTCAGAGATGTTAAGCGGTGTATTCACAATTCCATTTTCACAGTGAACAGTCTGTCCTCTGGGCATACATATGGGAAACACATCTCTTCACAAGGAATTATTTCTTGCAAAACAATATTCATCCTCTGAGTCTTGCTTACCTCTAGAACTTCCCCTGGGTATCCTTTTCTGGAAGCTCATTTTGTAGTAAAGAAGGTTATGTTTGTATCACATTTTAAATAGGTAAGGGTGAGAGGACCAAATCAATGTGTGTTTCAAACTATCTCCTGGTTTATCTATAAGACCGATGCATATGTTTCAGCTTCTTATCTTCTCTGAGAATTTCTGTCTTTAGTATTGACCGGGTTTTCCTGATCTGTGTGTGCCTGAAGTACAAATACATGTTAATTAACTAATAATTGCATACTTATGTCACTTATATGTTGTCAACCTAAGGAGATAGCGTAGGAGGTTATTTGGTCCTTCTCTTATTCATTCAAGTCTTATAAACTGACAACTTGAAGACTGTAAGCAGAGCACAGAGTGAAACCCATGCGAAGGGCAGGAGTTGGAGCCTGGGAAGAACGATGTGTGGGCAAGATTTGTGGGACTGGGAAAGTCACCAAAATTGGGAGTTCTATTAATGCCCAGATGGGATACTGCACCCACTGCCCATGTGTGATGTCTTGATGGATGTGTTGCAATTACTCTTAAAATAGTAGAATTCAGTAATTTTATGAAATCCTTCACACCGGTTACAAATAGTAATTACTGTTGCTAAAATAGAGTAATTAGTGGCATTTAGTTGGATTTTAATGGTATTCTCAGTGTAAGACTTGGTCTCTACTAGTATTTTCCGTGGTAAATTTAATGGCTTTTTAATGGTAATCTGTAAAGTAAATGAATTGAACGTTTCAGCAGAGGTCTGGTAGAATGAATGAAAATTTCAGAATAATCCAACCGGTATGTTAATTGCTTGATAGTTACGTTAAACTGAATGGCAAAGTGGATGGTGTTCAAAAGAATAAGCTGAAAATATTCTTCCAACTTCAAGATGGTATGTTAATTTAAGTTTTAAAGGCTTTCTAATTTAAATAATTATCTGTGTTAAATTTTACTGTCTGTCACCTTATAAAATCAAAGTAATGAACTTAATAGCAGAGAACATATTAGAAAACATCTTTGTTGGAGCTGGCTGAAAATTTTAACAACTGCTTTTGGTCACAAATAGCACTTTCATCAAATAAAAAATGTTTTCAGAAAGCATGTTAATTTTTCAGCAGAATAAAGTCAAAATAATACCTTTAGAATTTCTTGCTTTCATTTTATGCGTTTTGAGATTAACCAAGAAATTGTTTGGATGACTTCTTAATTCCAGTCCAGGTTTTTCATACTGATTTGATACCTTGAAATGACTGGGTTACCTGTGGAATACAAATTTTATTTTATGACTTAAGTCTAATCTTATTAATCAAAGTAGTTCAATGTTTTATTTTTCTCTTTGGTGAAATAACCAGTCTATTTGACTAGAATTGAAGAGTTTGATTTTTGAGTTTTTTGTTTGAAAAGTAAGCAAACTTCATTGCATGTTCAGGATTATTGCTTCATAGTGTTTTCGGATTTTTTTAATTTTTTTTTTTTTTCCAATATGGTAAGTGAAGAAAGAAAGAAATCTTATTTTTTCATACCTGTTACAGCAAATTGGTTTATTAACAGAAAATACAAAGAAGCGAATGACTTGAAGCGAATATTTGCCATTTTCTAGGGAGAAAAATGTTAATCGTGGAAGTAAAATTATTCACACCAGAAACCTGACTGAAGTATTACATTTATGTCATTATGATAGAGCTCATAATCGTGATTGTGCACTGCAAAGCACCATAGGTTTTGCTGAATTGTGTAAAATATTAAAAAAGGAGAAATCATTAAGAACTAAAGTGAGATAAAGCTGTTCTCGGAGCCAAAGCAGAAGCAGCTTTCATTGTTCTTCGAGAATGACTTGCATAGAGATGACTTTACAAGTCGATCCAAGCTGCTCTATAGTGTTTCACTGATGCAACTGATAAGCAGTAAATTTAAGTAATTAAAGTTCTCAAGATCTGCAGGAGTTGCTATCTTGCAGATAACAGAGATAAAACCATCGCATAAGGTTATTTTGTTATTGCAGGACAGCCCGGAAGCATTATCATGACTGGCCATGTGGCTACCGCACTTTGTGGTTTAGGTACTCAGTATGCTGTTTGTATCAGAGTTGCCCATTAAATTTTGTCCATAAGCTCTTCTGTTTGTAGAACTAATGGGTGTCCCCTTGTCTTCGTCTGTGCTGCTACTGATCAGGTTTTTGAGGAGTCCCTTCTCCCTAGACATACAAGCCTCAAAAATCTTGTTTTTCACAACTGGTCATAACACCAAGCAATTATAAAGTACTTTAACTTGCATTTTGCTCCAATAATGCTGTTTGCAACAGTTCTCAAATGCTGCAGAAACATTTTTTGAAGGATACATACTGGATAATATACTCAACCCTACAAATAACGTGGCAGTGTCTCTACTTGTTCATTAGTGTAAACAAAGTGCTTTGTCAGCCCAGCAGGGCAGGCTGCACAGTTCTCTTTAATGTGCAATCAGACCGAAATCCCAGATAAAAGGTAGTGTCTTTCCCTTTTCCAAGCCGTTTCGTGCATCTGTTGTCTATGCTTTGAACTCGAGTTCTGTATTTCACCTGTCCCCAGTGCCTTGGGAGGGGAGAAAGGCAAGGAGGGAGGGAAAGGCAAAGGCAGCAAGGGGCTTTGCTAATCTGTCTAAAGAACAAATCCTGGAGGTTGCTGCTGGCTGTTTGGGACTGTGTAGCCTGGAAAAATTTGCAAATGACCCCAGATTTCTATCTATCCACCTACTACTAGTTTTAAAATGCCTAACAGTAAACTACGGACCTTATTCTTTTTTCCTGTCTGACGTTTGATTACTACCATTAAATCTAAGCCAATAAACCCATGAATTATGTCCATTTTCTTGCTTTGAGTCCACAAAGGCAGATATCTACTGTATTTTTGGCACATACGAAAGTTCAGAGTGCAACCCTTTGGCTGGGCCATCATCACGCCAAGACTCGGCTCCCTTCTCTTTTCTTTCCCTCTCTTTCCCTTTCCTCCCTTTGGTCCTTTCCATTTTGCTGTTGTTTGAAGTAACTTTTAAACACTGCCTTGTGAAACTCACTTCTGTCACTTCATGTGATGTTTCTTGAACTTTTCAGATCATTTCAGGTCTGTGGAGCTTGTGCCTAGTGAGACTTGTGTGGAGTTCTGGGCTCATCTAGTCTTTGCAGAGCAAAGCCAGTATTAAAACAAAGCTGCCAGGCTTTATTCAGTTCTGCTGCTTTGTTGTGAACTTCAGTTGGGCAACTCTGAAAGATGATGCTTGTAAAGGGAAAAGATAGCACTCAAACAGCAAAAGAAAACCTGGCATTGAAACCACAAATATGTTGTGACAGTCATGAATGTCACTTGGTAATTCTTTGCAGAGGCTTGCAAACAATTTTCCTTCCACTTATTCTACTTACCCTCTTTCACTGTGCCTCATCACCACAGCATTGAACACAGAACAAAGTTAATCAGCAAGAGATTTGCCTTTTTTATGAATGAAAATGAAATGATGAATCTTAGTAAATTTTCCCCTCTCTTAATTGTGATAATTGGAATCTAAAAAAAATTCAAGCATAGTTCTGACATTGAAAGCTGTAGTCGAGTTGTGCTTCTAGTCTCAAAGTGATTCTTCCCAGCTCTTTTTGTTCCTTCTTACAATAGATCAGTCCAGATTTCCGTGTTCAAGTACACTCAGCTTTGCAGAGTTTAGGTTTGGACTTTGAGAATTTTTTAAGCGTTTCTAGATTCTTGTTGATAGCTGGATGATTCACAAGCTAAATCAAAGAGTTTGCATACTACTGCTCTTAATGGATCCAGATTAGGCGGACGTGCAAAGTAATTTCTCTGTTTTTAATCTGTAGGAGAAGCAAGTTGCTCTTGATAGTAATCAACTCATCAGTGTTTCAGCATCACTAGAATTACCTTATCCGTTGTTTCAATAGGAACACCTGTGTTACAGCAGGTTTTGGCTTTACTGTGGGCCATAAGAATTTAAATCTACTAACTCGGTGTCTCAAGGCATCAAAATTGTATTTGCTGTGTTGCGAATAGCGGGACTTCGTGCTGCTGCAGTGAGGTAGATTTTGCCTCATTGGGAGTGACTGTTGATGCACCCCCTAAGTAAGCAATCAATAGTATTGATCCCGCTCGGTGAATTGTGTGCTGCTTGCGAGGCAGTGGCACATGCTGCAGACTAATAGGAGAATGAGCCGGCTCACCAAGCTGCTGCTGACTTGAATTACGAGAATTAGAAGTGACTGATGTTGGGAAAGCTAAAGAATTAGCTCCTACCCAGGTTAGTGCAGTCTAATCAGTGACTAAAGATGATGCACATACTTCTCTCTGCAGGAGCTGTCCCATTCCTACCCGTGTGCTCGCATGTGGACATGGAGCCTCTGAGATAACTGCTGTCTCTTAAACTTTTGCACCTGAAGTGTGGCAGCATGAGCTGGGTTGCTCTATGACGGCTGCAGTCTTGCACAAATAAAACAGATAATAGAAGCTGACAAACTTTCTCATACAAACTGAATTTTCTAATAGCTTTTAGTTGCTTTAATTACTTTCCAAGGGTACAAGGAGAGCTTTAGTATAAATATTAATGTTATGAATGAAACATGAGACCCTCTTATCAGAGTAGTGTCTTCAAATTCACTTAGAGTTTCCTTCTGATAGAATGATTGATGGAATGTCTTGTTCAGAACTGGACTGACAACAAAAATTGTAAGTAAGAAATAGCATAATTTTTAAAAGCATTTAGCTCTTGCTGTGTTGATAGCAATAGTTGAGCACACTTTAAATGTTTTTAAAATCCTCTCTAGTAACAGTTGACACAATTTCACTTGCAGACGTTAGGAAAACTTCACACATTAGCAAATTTTTCCTTTTCTATTTCCTCATCCTGCTTCAGAACCCATTTTCCTTTCCACAGAAATGTGCTAATTATTGTGAATTTTTACTAGGTGATTGAAAAAATTTCCTGGTAAGAAACATCTAGCCACCTCTAATTCCTATGCAAGAACAAGGAAGAAATCCTTATACTTAAATATGTTTTTGATAATTCTTTAGAAGAACAACTGACAATTATTCTTACTCATCTGTGCGTACAGATTATATCTGACGGTATCTAACTGCTTTCACTGCTCAGACAGTACAGGATCCTGACCAGGGCTGCAGGCATTTCCCAAACTGATGTGCGCATTTTCTCCAAAAGCCCGTTGATGTGCTGGCGTTAACCGTGGCAAAAAGTGACTTGTCCCGTAACTGCCTCTTATATTTTGTCCACTGGAGCAGGAATAGTCTGGGATTGAAGTACATAAGTAACATCATACTTTGAACAGAAGACAAATGTATAGGAGGTTTTTTTGAAGTGGCTAAAGACTAAAGCTGAAATTTGTGAAGTTCTTTGCTGAGAAATCCTGGAAACTGTTTGTAGAGCGTGTATGTGGCTCTACAGAAGAGCAAGAGTATCTCAGTAGTAGTCCTGGTCATGGCTTACATCCCTGAAATACGTCAACATAATACTGGAGACAATTTATCTGCTAAATCCTGTTGTATTGGAGTGTGGTCTTATTCAATGGATGGAGACCCTACAGAGCAGCTTTCTGTGGGAATTGGTGGAGAG
The DNA here is from genome assembly GCF_964199755.1 of Larus michahellis. Taxonomy (NCBI): domain Eukaryota; kingdom Metazoa; phylum Chordata; class Aves; order Charadriiformes; family Laridae; genus Larus; species Larus michahellis. The sequence continues at coordinate 8,637,728 of NC_133909.1, forward strand.
GTTCTGTATGGACAGCCAGCTCCCACATCCCCTCCCTAACTGACCAAGTCTTTTTGACAATTGTTTATTTTCTGTGGAGAATATTTTACTTCTCCTAGGCAGAAATTTTATTCCAACGGCACCTAGCTCCCAAAATCTAAATCTTACATGATCCATTCATTCATATTTGACCAGGAATTATAAAAGCTGCATGCATGCATTTTTTCCACTGAAAATAAGAAGTGTGGCAATAGGATAGTTATATTTTCAAACACTTCTGCATATGTATTGTCATCTCGAAGTTTACTTCAAGTTTAAATACTGATGTGCAGGTTTGCATCTGTATGTGAATGTCCCTGAATGCTTGCTTTTTGAACAGATTTCTCTTCTATGCTAATGCAAAGCTATGAAAAATCAATTCTTTTGAGTTAAAGGAGTATTGTTAGAAAGAATTATCATCACTGGCTTTAATGCACTCAGGAACCAAACGTAGTATCCTTAATCAGTCATAGCAGAAAGCTTTAAATAGGGTGACAGATATTTTATTTCGCGTTAACTCTTTTTTTTAAGTGAAAATCAAACTAAGGAGCAGCTAGTCAATAGAGTGCATTAACTTTAGGATAGGTCACGGGTTTTTACTTGTCAAACAATGTCATATACCATATGTAGTCTTATTTGACAATTTAAGTGAAAGTATGGCATCACGTCTGATACTTTTTACTAAACGTGATGAATCTGCTTTAAGTTAGGTTTCATGGTCATATTCTGTAGCCTTCACATAGACATTATTTTATGTATGTTTATATGTTTAAAGCCTCTACAAAGATTTTAAAAATCCATTTATTCAGGCTCCTAATAAATACAGCAGTATTACAAGTATTACAGGGGTTTGAATTTTTATGATAGATTATGTATTGCAACAGCTACACGTAGACTTTTTTTGAAAAAAACCCCAAACACACCCTATTTTATATTAAAATGCAGAAGAATTCAAGATTGTTTCCTAAATAAGTGAGGCAGAAAACAATTTATACAGATGACAGTTAAGTAGAAGTACCTGTAACTATAGGAACAGCCTTTTTGCCTTTTATGGAGGACTGCATTGGCAGGATAATCTCTGACAGAATCCCTCCCGATATCGGATTGGTGAAAATCAGAAATGTAAAAATGAGACTCGGTACTGCGTTCCTTCTGAAAAGGTGTCTGCATCTCTCCCTTGATTCTGCATTTTCCTTACAACTTTCAGGCTTTCATTTAAAAATAACTTTCTCCTTCTTTCCTGCCAGGAAGTTATCAGCTATCCTTGTGTAAATCTGTGCTGACACATGTTAATTCAACCTTGCTGAGAACTGTCTACTTTTAAATTGCAGTGGCAGCAAATCCATAAACTGTAGAATTTACTGAGGGTCACATCAGTATTAAGATGCATCAGCACAGCAATTGCAAACCCTGATCCTGCAAATGGCCATGCTCACAGGCAACCAGCTGAAGCTCTGGAGAAGTTATGAGGTCCTTCTAAGGACAGAGCTTGAGCACTAGTCCTCCTAGAATGTCAGCATATATATTCAGTGAGAATAAAGATCTGCTGGGAATGGAGCTGAATGGAGCTTAATTCAGCTGTCAGGTCATATATGAACTACATGAAAGGTCTTAGGATCAATTTTGGAAGTGTGCAATATGTTATATAGTACCTTGTGCAAGCATTGGTGTCTTTGTCCTGTGCATAGTAGCTTTGGTCATGTGTAAGGTCACAAATAAACCCATGTTAGGAATAGAAATATCCACTAGAGGCATGTAGCATATAAATGAGCATAGATGATCACACAGATGACCAAATCACACAAATTGACCTCTCGGCTGCCCATGGGTGCAAAAACCCCCAGATTTTAATAGCTCGCTAATGAAGTTTTTAACCTAAGCACAACAAAGCTCTGGTTTATTTGCTGTGTCTGGGCTGGGTGAGGTTATAGAGGGAGAATTAAAGGGAGCTCCCTACCACCTGAGACTGAACAAAAGACTATAGATAACTTGAGTCAGGCTGTGAACAAATGGATAGCGAACAAAGAAAGGAAGCAAGGAGACGACACTGCTTAGGCTGACCATACTCACTGGGGGTTTTTGGAGGTGATTTTTGTCTGTGGCTGCAGAGCCAAGTCTAGGAAAGCATTAGGAAAATCCTGTACCCAGGAAGCTGGATGTCTGTTTGCAGGTAAAGTTATGCAATGTACTTTTAAAGAAAAAAAATCTATTTTTATTTCTTTCTATTGTACCTTAGCTATAAAGATAATCTCTCATGCATAGTGTTTACTTATATAACTGTGGTCCTTTATCAAGCATAAATAGAATAGGATTTTTTTTCTTCCTTCATCCCTTGGCCTCAGATGGGCTTTTTCATATCCTTTAAGAGTCTGTCACAGATTTTCACCCATGATGGTGAAATAAAGGCTAAACGTTTATATCAAGTAACACTAGAATTTGTCCTTCAATCTTTGTGGGGAAAAAAAAAATATCTTCACCTAATGCCCTCACTTGCTATCCTCTGAGGAAGAAAGAGTATTTTTTTTTCTCAGTGGTAACGGTCCAGCCAGGGGAATGTCATTTAGCACCAAGGGATGTCAACATCACAGAGCATTTGCTAATTTCATCAAGATTAATATAATCCTTGGCACTCGGTCCTAAATCATTGGTGACAGCTCATGGCAAAATGGGAATTATCACAGGGACCAATGACACTTGCTACAGCTTTCCCTACAGCAATAACACTTCTGACGTATTTATCTTAATTAGCAGCAGCAGGAGAAAAAGAAAGAAATAGAGACAGAGAGAAATTCAATTGAGTTTGAGCAAGATCATAATTAACAGAGTGTTCACCCTACAATTCCAAATGTGTGTTTCTGACAGAGAAAAAGAAACGCAATTCACTTAAATGAAAGGCAAAAAATGTAATGACGTTTAATGGAATATTTTTCCTTTTTTAAGCATCAGCTCTAAATTCCATCACTATATAACTCATTCAGAAAGGCTCATGTTCCTTTTTAGTAAAATCCTCCTAGAAATGGAAAAAAAACCAACAACAAAAAACTAGTGTCATGCTGAGAGATGAAAGCTGAATCTTTCAAGTTGTTTAAGCTTGAAATGCCTTCAAAAATAAAAATTAAATGGGTGGAATAAAATATAAAATATCCTTTTTCTAGATAATTTGATTATTATCCCATTGTTTTCTGGGTTGTTGAATTGTCTTTATCTCTACAGCAATAAATAGCGGAGCAGTGTGCTGAGTAACTCAGCAACACCTGTCTGTGTATCCCCACTTCTACTGATATGTGCCTGTGAAAGTGAAAAGTGAAACAAACTAAAATATTTATTTTTTTCTTAGTAATATGCCTGCTTTATAATCCACCAGGTTATCACTAATAATTTATAAACACCTATAATTTTAAATTATTGACATTGAAACCAGGAATCCTGCTGCTTCCAAGTCTTCTTCTTTTCTCTTCAAGATTTCTATGTGAATTTTGCTCATAAACAAATTAGTGCTCTAGAACAAGTGAGTTGGGTTTTTTTGTCATGTTAAAGAAACAGAACAGTGCGGAAACGGTTAGAAAGAGCGAGAAAGCTACTGGAAAGGAGAGACTAGTAAAGGGCTGGATGAACAGTTATGGAGGAGGAGGTTCTGCACCAAATTACTGGAAAAAGTGTTCTGAGCCTTTATAGAGATAAGAGCAGACAACATCCAATAGCTCCAGACGTATAAGATAAAAATAGTTGTGAAAAGCAAGTACCAAAGGACTCCACAATAATAATGGACTTACAAAAACCCCTTTCATGTACAAGTTTTTGAATTGCTTAGTCTGACAAATACCTATGCAAGATCAGATTCCGCCTCTTTGTATAGGCTGTGATGGGGATTGTTTAAAGGAACTATATGCACAAAAAGTGTGTTTACGCATGTTACAGAGGTCGTTTGCATGTATCACATGATAATTATGTGCCTAAAGTATGAAAAAAGTCTGCAGTCTATGGGAAAACTGTAAGTTTGTTGAAGGCCAACTTAGTGTGTAGCATTGCTGCTCGTACCAATATTTCTGTTCCCTGCCTAACTGGATTGCTTCTGGGAGGTGAGCAATATTAAAGTCATCTTTTTTCCCTGCTGTCAACTGTATCAGGTGCATTTCCCCCTTATTGACAAGTATCTAATAAGCTCAGATCTGCTCACTTTCATCTTTTGGAGATACTGCACTTACACTGAAGGCCGTTTGGTCTAGCAGATAGATTTCCCCTTCTGTTACATGCTTGGGAAGCACAATACCCTGACCAGCTTTACCTTGGAAGGCAGATATTCTTTATTACAATTCACAAGACAGAAGAGCAGCTGCTTGCTGCAGAACCTAGCTCAAATCTATGCATGTAGCAATAATCGTTATGAAAACCAAACTTTCCCTGAGGAAAAAAGAGAGTGTATTGGAGAATTAATTTTTTAACAATGTAAGTTAACTATTACTGATATGTGAACTGTGAATATTAAAACTAAAAAAACAAGTACCATCTTCCCCCACCCCCTGCAAAAAAAAAAAAACAAACCCAAACCAAAAGAAAAAACCCCAAACCAAACCACAAAAAAATCCAGAAAAAAAGCCCCAAAGCTTGCAGAAATATTTGGTTGCAGTGCTCTGTACTGGCAGCTGGTTTTCAGCATTTTCAGTTTGTGTGCGCAATGGAGAAACTTCAGGCTCAACCTATTCATAACTCTGAATTGAGCAGACTATTTTAGGTATTAGATTCAATATTTTAGTAGTTTGTAACACCCTAACTGGTGTGTTCACTTGGTGGGTGTGAACAGATAAACATTTTGAGAAAGCAGCTCAATCCCCCTTAGTGAAATAAATTTGAATTTAGCTACCTTGCTAAAACTGGGTTTGTGGATAATCCAGACAGGCTGTACCATGACTCATCCTTAATCCCTCTTGAGGGTGTGCAGCAGTGGAAAAGCTGCCATGGCTGCAACTAAAGGCATGGTGCTCCTGCCCGTGCAGAGGTAGCTGACCTTTTCTGGAGAACTCTCACCTTTTGGTAGTGAGAGTGTGAACAGGTGGTTGGATGCCACTAACGCTAATTCAAAATCTGGGTTTCAACTGTTTCTGGAGCTTCAGTCCCTTCTAACCTGAGTTTTTGTGTGAACTGATCCACTTAAATTACACGGATCTAATCCAACAAAATATATGGTCTAATTATGAGAAAATACTGAGCAGGCTGGTGCCTTTGTTAAGGCTAATGAGCTTCACTGCTGAAGTAAACTCCATGGATTGCAGCGTGTGGAGAGGCAACGTACTGCCCTGCTGCTTTGCTCAAATGCAGTTTCTCCAAGTGTTTGCCAACCCTGGACTCGTCCCTCGGCAGAACGTGTCTCCACGCTGCAGGTGCCATGACTCTGGTGCATCCCTGGGGTGTTGGACCCGCGCTCCAGGCTGGGAGAGTAGTTCTGTCCAGCGAGGCAAAGAAGGGGTGTCTTTCACCTGCTTCTTTGGAATGCATTAGAATGAAATGTGTAGAAAATTATCTAGCTTCTCTTTGGCGTATAATTGTTGTTAGAAATACTGGAGAAATGCAAAAGGAAAGGATAAATGTTGGTGTGTATTCTTCCTGAAATATTTTTTTTTTTCTCCAATTTGGCATTTCTTTAGCATTTCATTTGAGAGTTGTCTTTCCTTTTTCATTACACTTGAGATTAATGTTCTCCTGCCACTTACCCAAGTGACTTTATTTTGATATGTGTCAGTTTGAGATTAACATTAAAAAAAAAATTTCTACCATCTAGCAATTAGTCTCTTGTAAAAATTAAAACCTTCAAGACGTGTAACAGGACTTAAATTTTTCAGTGGCTTTATCTCAATTGTAGACTAGAATAAACTCACATAACCTAATAGCTATGATTAAAATCTGTTCCTTTACTAGAATGTATTCCCATTAGTCACTGCAATTTTCTTTCTGTCCTGTATCTCAATTTGGGCTCTTTTTTTTTTCCCCCGTGTTGTGTGAGATCTGATTTTAGTTAAACACCTGTTCAGTACTTTATCAGTAAAATTAGTTTTCCTATAAAATGGTAATAAGGTCTTTAAACCAAGTTCTGCAAATATCTCAAAGAAGACAACTGTATTTTTTTGGTGTTTTCAGTGAACTATGCAGTAAAATATTTACTCTCCTTTTTGAGCAACTTGTATTCCGGTGGCTCTGCCTTGGATAAGTCAATCCATACTGCGTCATTGTTCTGTAGTTTTCCAGAAAAAAGTACAATTTGATTTGAAGGAGAGAAGAAGGGGGAGAAATTAGCCTGGCTTAAGCAAATGTGGGTTATGTGCTGGTGGAGGAGGGATGTGAGGCAAGCCTTTGGGCTGCTGTCTCCGGAGATGCTCCACAAGCTCGGGTGCCACGGGTGCTGGGTGCTATGCACAGGGGTGAATTTTTCCTCTGGCATGGAAAGGGGCTACAATAACTGCTGGAAACATATTTCTTATTCAGCTTCTGGTCTCTTCATGCCTCACAGGTACTCCATGGGGAGCCTTCTATGCTGTCTGCTCTGAGAAGTGGAAGGTTTTGTGCATATATTCAGTTAATTCTGAAATCTCAGATGTCATCTCCTCAGCCTATTTCCATAATTACTTATGTGGAACCAAATTGTGCAGCCATGATGAAAATGGAAAAAAGGTAGGAGTTAAAAAGAAACAAACAAACAAAAAAAAGAAAAAATGTCAACCCCGCCCCCCTCATGTAGTCCATGCCTTCCCAAACTGTGGACTTGATCCCTTGCCTGTGGGAACCTGTGCAAACATCTTAGTTCTGTGTCATCTCAGCCTCATTCCAGAAATCATGATTTCAACTTATATGAGATAAGAGTATGTCTTTCCCAGCATATTTTAATTTGCTGTTATCTTCACAGCATTTTTAACCTATTCATCTGTAGCTCTGGGAATCTACTCACACTCCCCACACGCACCCCCCAGCGCCCCCCCACTCCCTCAGTCAGGTTATTGGATTTATGTGGAGGTTTTTTTAATAGGAGATTATTTACTGGTTTTTAATATTTAAATAATCATTCTTGTCACTCTGAAATTGTTCCAGTTCCCTCCCAGTTCATTTATCCTTTTCATGAGGGCTCAACTCTCAAGATCTCTTGTGATTTTATTTTCCCATAAAGCCCCATGACTAATCCCAGTTTTACCAGTGTGTTTATTGCTTTGCGGTCTGGTGGGAACTGCACAGCAGACACATGTCTTCCATAGCGAACTTACTGGACACTATGTGCTTCAGCACCCTCTCCTTCCTTTCATTTCAGGATGCTTTGGGGTTTTGTTTTCATTCAAGAGGTAGGGATTAACCATACTCCAGTCCTATCGCTCTGAGAACCAAACCATTTTTTTCTGGTTGATGGGCTGATTAGACATAGCACGTGTCTTAATTTTGGCCTCTCTTTGAAGTCATTAAAGTTACAGAAATTAATTATCATACGTACATAAAATTGCGTTAACCAAAGTGCATTTCTTCCTGGGAAGATTACTGAGCAGATATCGTTCTATTACTGTCATTCTTCTGTAAGGGCAAACATTTGAATTGTGTTATCTCACCTGAAGTTAGGAGTTTATAGCCTTGTTTTATTGAGTATTTCATACACATATTTATAGTTTCCTCCAGCTTCCTTCATATCAAGCATTTCCCTGCAGGGAGTGAAGAAAATACTTCTAAGCCTGCAATGTTCATCTTTCTCTGACACACCTGGTTGTGATATATTAATTATTTTTAAATAACATTCATTAAAACTGTGCTCGTCCCTTCAAGATTTTAAAATCAATGCCAGAGAAAATGAAAGCCTTTGTTTCAAATTCTTTTTCTGATTATCTTCCCTCTAATTGACTTTTGCTCCTTTCCAGTCAAGTTTTAATTTTCTCTTGTGGCTATACGAGGCTGTCCATTTCTATTTTTCTTTCTTCTGCCTGGCTTTGCATTTCTGGCCTACTGCAGTCTAACTCTGATTAATTTTCATCGCCTACTAAGTACTGTGCAGAATGAAGATGCTAAGATGTGCCTGTGGAAGAGTGACAGTCAGGATGCTCTTTGCTTTTCGAGAGGTGCTCAGCACTGCCGTAAAGCCCAGCTGGTACAGAGGCAGGTCAAGGCTTATTTTCAAGGTTTCATATTTCACAGAGTCACCAACTGACATTCATTGCTGTAGCCTGCGGAGAGAATCTCCCCTTTTTTGAGCAACCTTTATGTCAGACCATTTTTAATTTTATGTTATTTTTGAATTATATATGTAATTCTAGGTGTTTTTACTAGTTTCAACTATATAAAACTCAGAAAAGTTCAGCGCCCCATTGAAGTGGAGCATGTGTGCGAAGCTGTTTAGTTAACTGAAGATACCAAGACATAGTTTAGGTATATCAAAAATTTATCAGGCCTGTGCTAACAAGAATTGGATCACCTAGTGCTGTTTAACAGACTGTCTCCCAAAAGTTTTTCCTGCTTTTTAGGTTATGTTAATGGTCTGACAGAAATTCAAAATTTACTGCATGTTTTGATGGGAAAAACAAAGAAAATTAAAACCTCCCAAACCCCACAAAACAAGCACCAAACCAAAACCATAACATGGATATAAACACTTAATCAACATATTGTAAAAATAGGTTTCATGAATACATGTGATAAGTTTAAATATTTTAATTCTCTTAATGATTGGTACACTTTGTATTATTATAAGGGAAGAAAAACAGAATCACCTGTAGACTTCTGCGGTGCTGTCTCTCAGATAAATCATCTTTCTTCAAAACAATGAGACACTTAACACAGTGTCCCTTACTCATGGCTGTCACATCATGGCAGACATCCCTGCTAATGCTGACCTGCATGACAACGTCCCTCTGAAGTTCATTAGCTAATAGCATGAAAGCAGACCAAGGCACAGTTTGAGTATAAAGCCAGCAGAGACCTGAACCGGGCGCTTTGATCCCTTTGCCATCTGGTAGTAGTGAATTTAGCATTCCTTGAGGGGTGAGAAAGATATATTGCATCTCCCGTTGCAGTATTTTGCCTACTGGAGAAAAACACTCTTGATAAAATGGAATGGTTAAAGAAATCACTGCCACACCTGAAAGCGTTGTAAGGATGGAGAGAACTTACTATAATATAGTCAAAGCCCAAGTAAACTGAGAGAAAAGGCTGTGTCAGAGAATGAATTAAATCTTTATTGTTGGTAAATATTGGCTTCATCGAGTACAGTGCAGGATGTGACACCTCCTAGGCAGATTTTTTTTAATACTCTCCTCAACATGAGAAGGAGCTATTACATTCTACAATACATCAAATATATGTTTGCCAACAGACTTTATTAACTTATTAAATCAGCAGGATGAAATAGTGACTTTGTTCATTTAATTTAAAACAATAAAACTAAATAATAAAATTGTGGCTTCATAATGTAGTCTCGTGTTAGATAAGAAAGTCTTTTATTCAATATTAGAATTTCTTTCAGTGGTATTTTAGTTTTGTTTGCATCCATACATTTAAGTATGTGGCACTACATAAGGGTCTGTATGTTTGACAGTGTGTGCCATATAACTAAATGTGAAAAACCTTTGCTGATGCAATTAATAAGGTTATGAATTTAAATGCACACAAGTCTAGAAACTGGAATTTATTTAAATACCACCCCACCCCCCTAAAAAAAAGACCTCTTCTCCTAATTATTTAAGCTGCATGTGTCATATGTGGAAGTGAGTATAACTTGGATGAGAACATCAAGTTTTTATTTTCATAGATTTATACAGCTTAAAGCCCTGCCTGCTCTCTTGTGTACTACAGCCATAGACTTTTTCCAGACAATTTCTGTACTAGGCTCCTGTTGTCCATATTGGGGAAATGTAAATTTATGAATATAAGTTAATAAATTTAATGTAGTACTGAGTAGCCTATTGAGCATGTCACCATGAAGTATTGTTGAAAACAGAATTTAAAGAATGAGATGTCAGTAGGACTGATAGATTTTTAAATCCTCAGCTTCAAAATCTAATCCATCTTCTAACTAACCAGGGATTCTCACTTAGCAGGTTATTTCACAGTTGTCCATGAGGAGAGAATTCCGTGCACCTTCCTTCCAAGTCACCTACAGTAGCTGGACTTGGACAGAAAAAATTAATTGAAGGAGTGCCATGGTTCTGAACTGACAGTTGCTTTGATGTTATGTTATATCCATCTGGAAGAATGAAGTAAATGTTTCCATTGTATTCTTGGTTTATTTCACATGTGATGATATTGAGAACATAGAAATCCCTCCAATTCTACTTGGAGCTTAGCTGAAACGCAGGGCTGAATGGCTGGAGGGAAGCTGATTTGAGAAGACAGACAAGGGTATGGGAGTCAAAGCTTGAGTTTGCACCATCCAAAGAGCCTGTGGTGAGAAACAAAAAAAAGGTTTGACTTCGTCTTTGATTTCTTACACCATATTTTCTAAAAGGCAGTGGTGTTTTAGTCCTTCCTAAGGAAGCATCATCTCTTATAGTGACATGGCTCTCCTCCTGGAAGGAGAATTGCTGCCTAATAATTCTCATTTCTTGAATTCGTGTTAAACCCAACAGGAGCTCTGGATGCTTCTTCCCATGTAAAAGGAAGCGCTCAGCCATTCAGGTGCAACTCTGAACTCAGCCTCTTGCACTGTAATAAGGAGGAACTTGTGAAATATTTCATTTTGAAGTGTATGTTCGTTATGCTCAACTCTGCAACAGATTAAGAATAGCAAGTTTTTGAACTAGCAAAAGCTTTTTAGGTCACTATCAGTAACAGTGTGTCAGTTTTAACTGTGATTTCAATGTCTTCTGTCAATTTGTGAAACAACTGTTATGTTAGTTTAAATATTTCTATGTTATTTTAGTTGTTTATTTTTGCATTTCATATGAATGTCTTGAAAACAGACATGGTTTGTTTTTTCTAGATTTTTTTTTTTTTTGGTAATAAGCTTTTCTACTGAACATGGATAGTTATGGTAGAGGTTACATCTCTATTTCCTATACTCATCTGCAATAGATACAAACACACTTCTTTGATTCCGTCATACTATTTTTGAGCTTAAAGCCACTGTCTTTTATCAATAATCATAATGGTCTTACACCAAGGCCCAAATGATTCAGGAACAATTTTTAGCCAGAATATGTTGGCTTTTACATCTGTGCTCTCATTTTACTTAATCCACCTGTTTTTCTGCCTGTGGATGTAGAGAAGGCTGAAGTAGATACAAATATTCCTAAATTCAAAATTCCTTCTAAGACTATGAAAACACAGGTGCATTGTAGTTTTATTTGTTCTTTCCAATAAATGTAAGTTTGATCGTTTGTTAATGGTGCTTTTGATGCAATAGTTTTTCATAAAGGTTGCAGGAGCTGAGACTCCTGTCTACACTCCCTGTGTGCTATAAAACCTGCATGTGAGCCTTCTGCAAAGTTTATGGAAATGTGGCTTTGGGTGTGAGATACTATTGCTCTGAAATAGCTGGCTGTTGACATTCTTGCATTCTTTTACTTTACACAAAAGCATGCATAGCTACGAGTTAGGTCTGCTATCAAAAGCTATGGAAGGGATTTTCTACCAGTACATGGCTAATCAAAATATAAAATACAGAATGCTGAAAAGGTCACCGTGGCAAACAGCTGTATTATATTTCACTGAATATATTAAGCATTTCATTTCTAATGTCCCATTCCAAAGACAAAGATTTTAATGGAACTGGAAAATGGCACGAAGCTATTTTTTTCCCCTTATCTGGCTGCGTGTTGCAAAGCAAATAGGCAGTTTCAAAGTCAGGTTGCCATTATGCATTGAGATCTTGCAGGGCACATGAAGTCTTATTGGAGCTGGCCACAACTTTGCTAAAATAGCCAGAGATTTGATTAATTTATTGCTATTTTATTCAAGTAATATAATTAACAGCTGCTGCTTTACGGTACTTCCCTCTTTCTTTTTATTTGTAGTTTTCAAAATGAAAGATGATCTCGGGAATCACATCTGTTTTTCATAGAGTTTATCTGAACTTCAGTGGGGTGATTAGTGGTCTATGATGGAAGACCTGGATAGAAACTGGATGTTTTTTACAGCTTCAGAACTCTTGATTTTTGTCACGTTTGCACTGGCCATGTTTGCAGTGATGTGCAATGCGCTTTCTGAATTTTATGAGTACATTAAGAAATAACACAGGCTTGATGTTTGAAATTAATTCCTTAAAGGGTGTATTTTTTATTTGTGCTTGTAATACAAAAGAATATCTATCAACATTTCTTGTTCGGAGTTTACCATGGTAAAACCATGTACCGTAGCCTGCTCCAGGACAACAGGACAGTAAGCCAGAGTGATGGTCACCCTTCTGCTGCTCTTTTCCCGAGAGCCCCACAGCCTGTCCCCTTTGGGCTCAGACACCTCTCCATGAAGTGAACATCAAATGTGTCAAACACCGTGGGACAAGTGAATATCTGGAGCAGCCACACGTGCATGGTAGGTCACAATGTGGAGTGGGGATGGAGCTCCTTAATTATCTGGTCACATGGTTGGATGCTATGCTGGGAAGAGTTGTTCTTAAGATGAACGTGCACTGTTCCCGTATGGATGGAGGATCTGGATGTGGGCCCTACTTGCCCTCAGTTGCTTGCTGTGCCCAAAAGATTAGGTTAGAATCGCCTATAGGTAGGAATTATGTGGGTAAAGGCTTTTTAGTATAGAGTGCAATACCAGCATATTGCATTGTGTAATTTAGCTTGTCTTTTTTCCTAAGAATCAGTAGAGATTTGAGGATGAGGTGTCACATTTAAATAAATAATTTTAAAAAAAAAAAACATAAGAAGAGCAAATATGTGTTGTTTTATTGCTATATTTGTAGCCTTAGGTTTTAGATTTGTGAATAGAAAGAAATCTGGTGTGGACAAATGTTAAGTCTCTGATAGTCCGTTTAAAAATACAAATCTACAGTTCACAGTTTCTTGATACTAAGATTCAGCTGATGTGGAAGCGGTATATAGCATTTCTCAGTGTCTGTCAGATGTTTAACTGGATAATTTGTGGGTGAACAGGGATTTTTCTGAGTAGTGATTTGACATGTTTCTACTGTATGTACCTATGAGAGCCCCCCCCCCCCTTTAATTATGTAAGAGACTTGATTTTGTTTTGAGTAGTTCCGATTAAGAGTTCAGTCTATCATGGCTATAGATTATTCATGAATCAGCCTTTCTCTTCTGATAGAGAGAAAATTGTGCCACCATCTCAAAACTTACAGCAAATATTTCACATTTCCAGTCCTGCTGGGACAAATAAAAGAAACAAATATTTATTTTTCTTGTTAGCCAGAAAGCAGTCATGCTGCTGTGGAAGACAAGGTAATGACACGTGCTCTGTGCTGTTTGTCATGTCCCAAGCTCCAGGGATCCAGGTTCTGCTCACTGGGCAAAAACATTCAGCAACGGATATGCCTGTAATAGTAAGGAACAAGGGATCATTTCCAAGAAAGCTGAGTGTTTCAGCACAGTTGGTGCAGGTAGGTGTGCTGGAATTACAACCAGATAACTGCATATGTTTTACCTGGAGTATCGTAGACCAGGAGCTTCCAGGATTCAGGGACCAGGGATTCTTGTCCTGAGTTACCTTCAGGAGAAGCGCCTTTCGACTGCCTGTAGAGAGAGCCCAGGGGCATCAGAGTGGCCAGGATAAAGCTGGCTTTTGTGGAAGCCCTCCAAAGTGTCCCAAATAGTTTTGTATCCTCACAATCCTTGGTCCTTTAAAAATAAATAAACCCCAAAGAAGCCATGTTGCAGTTCATTATTTCCACAGAAAATTCCTCGTACTTTTTTTTTTTTTTTGGTACGGATATGGGTCTTTTGGGGACTATAATGGTGGAAGGGCAGTGTTCTTTGGTTTTATTTTTCTGTTGTAAACTTTGGAGTAGTTATTTCTGTACATTGTTACACAGCTAGTTTATTTAACTGACATTTGGAGCTGAGAGAAGGCAGGTGTGCTGATATAAGTGGGATTATACGTTAAATATTGAAGACAGGCTAGTGTCGTGAAATTGGCCTCTCTGTGAGATTTGATGAGCCAAAACAGTCCAGCCGAGTTTGATGGGATTTTCTGTACAGAAGGGCTTGTTACCGTGAAGGTAGTTAAGGACTAAGAGCACGATCTATTTAGTATGGGCTGGATATGGACTATTATTAATTGTTCAAAAGATATTTTGTCACGGCTTTCCTGTACAGTTAGAAGTTTTTCTGACATTCATGATTTTGGAGGGTTTCACTGCGGGTGCATGCTGTCGGAGTAGAGAGGATGGCTGCTTGCAGGTTTTCCATTTTAAATGTTGCTTCCTTTTGCCCCCTCCATCCTCCTTTCTGGTTGCCCCCGATCTCCACTAAAAGACCAGTCTTGAAAATGTGTCCCAAGCCCAACTGTAAGTTAAAAGTTGGAGACCTGAAGGGAAAAACCCACAACAATTGAAAAAAAAAAAAAGGGCAAAACAGAGAAAACAGCAAAAACAAACAAACAAAACACCCTGGGTTTCTGGAGATGACACGGTAAGAACTTTGTGATTTGGGGAGTTTTGATATACTTCACTAAATGTGGCTAAAAATAGTAACTTGAGAAAATTCCTGTTTTGCTTTGGTTTTTAAGATACCCATTTATTTCAGTGCTTTTTCTTCAGGTGAATGGCCTTTTGATTAATTATTGCTCGTTTTCTATTTAAGCTGAGGTTTGCTGTGTTATTCTGCTTTACCATCCCCTGTGGCTGACCAGTTCCCTTGACATTTCTATAATGAACCCGTTTTCTTCGCATACTTATCCAGGGAATAAGCATACTAAGTTGATACGGTGAGAAATGAATGTTTGTTTTTCCTGCTCAGCTGTTAAAATTTGTATATTTACATATGCAGGTATGGTACAGAATGTGACTGTACTTTGTGTGTTTCATGCATCAATATATATATGTAGGCTGGCGTAATTGTGAAGTGTATCCTTTCATTTTATTTCCTTTTCTACTCTGTTCTAGATAGGTGGAGTCTGATACAATTCTTTTTTAAATTAGCGACAGTTTAAGCTCCCAACTCATTTTTTCTCATTATCTGTTTTATCCAGGTTCCTTATTTTACTATGTTCGTTACTGGGTACTAGAATTTAGCAATTCATATTGCAAAAGAGATAGAATTGAGGAGAGGGGAGACAAGATAAATTTGTATTGAAATTATTAACCTATTACTTTATAAATTAATGTTTACAGGATTTTGGGATAAACTTTTATGTAGGAAATGAGAAAAATTTAGCACCATAGAGTATTTCTGATGTTCCTGGTAGGACAATTTTTTCAAGTTTCTTGAAAGTTTTAGGTGACATTTGGAAAAAAACCCTTTGAATTTAATACAAACAAGCAACCCATCACCACACAAACTTACATGAATTACATTAAATACATGTGCTTCTTAAATAGAATTAAATATTCGTTTTCATTATGTCAGCAACAAATTCCGTAACTCCTTTTGATTGTAATAGATGATGTTCAGCTACTAAGTGAAGATCTGCACCGTGGAATATTAGAATAGATGCGCTGTTGCCTTGATCCTGCCTGCTGCTTTGTGTGGGTTGAGTTAAAGTTGTCTCTGTTCAGAGATTTTGATGTTCACTTAATATATTAATTTGTAGTTTTGAGGTCTAAGATTGTTCATCTTTTCTGCTATACTGCAGGCTGTTGTTTACTTGCTTTGGTGCTAAACAGTAACCATGCAAGTACAATGAATGCACTGATTAATCATTTCAGTGTAAATCATTTATATTCCAAATTAAGTAGCTTGAAAAAGAGCCGAGAAAATTTTTTTAATTCCTCTTGCCAGAGCCTGGGCCGTCAGGACCTGTCCGTCCTACAAATCCACCAGGCACCTACTTCCCCCAGACCGGTTCCTAACCAGCGAAGTCAAACGTCCCTAATAAAAGTAGTGATACAGGTACAAAATCTACTTGTTATGAAAACTTAATCCCATTATAATGTCTATGAAGGAGAAGACTTTAGGATAATACCAGAGGAGGACAGAGTCCTTTGCTCCTTCCATTTTGGAAGAAGCACACATATAAAGCCTGTCACCTCAGGGTGACAGGGCAACTTCCAAAAGGTCTGAAGGCTCAATAAAAATGTTCCCCTGCAGATTGGATGAGTATTTGGATGTTCAGCATTACAATCCAGGGCCAATTAGGTAATGCTTTCACCTGCAGATAGTCTCTCCAAGTGATCTCTGAAGCCTTTTCAGATTCTCCTGGAACGCTCTGCTACTACAACTGATAGTAATGAGCACTTACATAGTGCTTTTTATCAGTAGACCTCTAAGTGCCTTGCAGGGGAAATCAGTAACGTGATGTGCACTTCAGCTGGGGAAATAGAGGCACAGAAGAGAAAAGTGGCTATTAAAGAGCAGGGAGTAAGACTCAGATTTCTTGACTCTGGGCCCTGGGCTCTTTTGGAAGTTTGCCAGGCAAATAGACTCTGAAATAGTACTAGATCCACAAAGTCTTCTCGAGTCTCTTACGTCAGCACTCAGTGTGAGGGATATCGGAATTGGGATGTTGTATCATCTCAAACCTATTTGTCTGGGATTGTTAAGTCTGAGTGCATGATAAAGGCAGACAAGACAGTGGCTTCCTTAGAAAACACCCAACAAAATGTTTCTCTACAATAGCAAAAAGCAGGTTTTATTTCTGCCAAAATCTTTGCAACCAAATGGACAAAATTTATCTGTAGCCTGGCAGCCAATATGCATTATCCTCAGGTTCCCTGCTAAACTATTAAAATTAATCAGGTGGCAAACTTTCATTATGCCAGCTCTAATAAACAAGAAATCCAGGCTCCTAGCACTGGAAACACCAGTAAATAGAGCACTACAATAAAGTGTCTGAGGAAACTCTCCAAAAGCTAGTCAAATGAAATTAAACTATTTTTGTATTGAATCTGTCATGGAAAAGTATCACAACCTATTATATGCTATATAATAAAGTGCAAATGCCACCAGCTTGGGGGTGACACTTTGCTGTGCACCCTTTGGCAGTTCCATTAGTGTTGATGGTATTATGGGACTCAGCATCCATAGGTAAATTATAAGGAAGTTTGGCTCAGAGAAATTGCTTTTTGTCTTAGACAAAGAAGGCTAGCTGAGGCTATTTTGCCTAGGAATAGACTGTGACTTGACACAAGGTCTGGAAAGAGTCAGGAAAATGCAAGAAAAATTAACCAGGCAGCAAGAAGAAATGCATCCGGGGCCTTGTTTAAGAATAACAGAGTTAAGGTATAGTGGTCACAAGCTTCTCGGGTCAAATAGACCTGGAATGAGAAAAGCTGAAACAGTGGCAGTTGGGAGCTGTTAGGATCAAAGAATTTGCAGTATGAGCTACACACAGCATCTTACGATTAGTGAACTAATCAGCTACTGGAGCCCTTATTAGTTTAGGACCAGTGAATGGAAAAGAATGCATCAGGAAGCAAAGAGCTACTCAGAGACCTCGAGGTAGTGTTTATTTTAAATGCCTGAAAATCTATGGACGCCACTTTGAGAAATATGACTGCATCTCCAAAGGAAGAGAAAGAATAGGAGGTTGCAGTTTCTAAAGGAGCATGGGAAGCTAAGCTGCATTTGCTGTTGGTATTTGGACACCTCACTTCCTCAGGCTTTTCTGAAATTCACACAGAAAAACCTGCTTGAGTTTATGGGATCCCTGGATTTACCAAAGTGCCCAAGAAAGACAACAGCCTGAGAAGATGCTCCAAAATAGAAGCTGCTTTTATGTGTGGACAAATGAGGCAGCCGCCTTTGGCGGCGACCTGCAAGAGGCTGGGTGGTTACTGTGCTGCCTGGTGCTCAGACAGGGGAGGACAGCAAAGTGGTGCGTCGTCGTTTTTTTTCTGTGTCTGAGCCTGGCAATCCTTATTCCAAAGGTGGTAAACTGAGAAGCAATGCATTTGTTTCTGGCATGCCTGTGAGGAAACTCATCTGTGTATGTGCGAGGCGGCCAATATCCACATGGTGGATTCAGGCAGTCCTGGCACCATCGCCAAATCCAAAACAAGAGATCTGCAACACAGCGCTGGACAGATTTGTTCACTAAATTGGGATTAGGCTCAACAGCTGCAAAGTCTTTGTGGTTGGCACTTGGGGAATATCGGCTTGCTGCAGATGAGGGCTCTCACCTGGCAAATTAATTTCCACTTTTAAATTGATCCACCCTGAAAACTGCCTGACTCTGGCTGATCCCAGCACTGCAAGCGGGTAGATACTGCTTTGTGGCTGGTTGGGCAGACTGCTTTGAAAATAATGCAGAAAATGCTTTATTTTTTATTTATTGACTGATGCATCAGTAGTATTCATTTTTTATGTTTCTCTCAACACATGCATATTTATTTGATTATGCTCCTCCCTTAACATGAGTGTTGATGGAAGGTGGTGATTCCATTGATCATCTCTGCTGTCACCCCTTGTTTTGAAGCTGCCCAGGGTAAGTGCTCTCCTCAGAATTCTGTGCAATCTGTTCCTGGGAGCAGCAAATGTTTACCCAGCAATGCAGGACCTTCTCCAAAACAAGCTATGAATTTAATAAAATCACTCACAAAGAGCAAGAAATAGATATTATTTTTGTGCACAGAAGTGCTAGCTAGGACATTCAGAAATGTAGTCTAATAAGAATTTTCTCTCTGATTTTGGGAAAGTCTCCCTATTCACCCTCCCCTTCTTTTCTTTAAGTAAATAAGAGTCTAAAGGTACACTCTAGTGTTAGGATTAGCAGCTCAGTGTAGTGCTTTGCACCTCAGTGGGCAAATAATCAAGATCTACTCCCTTTCTGCAGCTGCATGCTAACTAAGGCAAATAGCTGAGCTCATAAATTAAACAGAGAGGGCCATGCCAGAACTCCTTTACCTGGTCCCATTATTGCTTGCTATTTTAAAGTCTAAGCATGATGGAAATTTCCGTGTTCATAGGATTTGTATCAGGGCTTGATATTCTGTCACATTCCCAAATCCTTCTTGCTTGTTATACATACAGGTGATGAGGGAACCTCTGGGTTTAATGCAAGGCTGCCCATAGCATTTGCCCATCGCATTCCAAATATGATTGTTTCACAATTCAATTATCTTGTGATGTTTCTTGAATCTATTACATGGAAATAGAAGATAAAAGCAGAGGAATTATGATATGGATGATTCCTACAGCTTTTTATGGCCTATTTAATAGCTCATGGAGGGGTTTGGTTTGTTTTTTGTTTTTTGTGTTTTTTTTTTTTTATTTGGGGTTTGGTGGGATTTTTTGTTTGTTTATTTTCCCTAAATACAGACTAGATCTTTTGTGTTAGTTGCAAAGGAGACCCTGACAGATGGGACGAAGAAAGAGCAAGTCATAAAATGACAAAGAAGGTGATTAGGATATTTTAGTTTGGTTTTGTTTTGGACATTAAGCAAATTGAGTGGCTCACATTAAAAGAGGACTGACTGTTAGTTTGCTAACTGTATGTGCTGGAAAACTTCATCTTACACAATCTACTGAGCACAGCAACAACACAGGCTGACCATCAGCCGCTTTGTGTGTGTGTGTGTGGGGAAACCCATAACTGCCTGGTCATTTTGCACCTGAGCCGCTTGTCAGAAAGTTTTGTAAACTTGCCTTGTGGGGCAGACAAAGGAAGAAGTACCCCACAAAAAATGTATGAGCCCTAGAGAACACTGTCCTCAGGGGTGATAAAACGGGTTCCAGAGAGTTGTGAGTGGCTTCAGGGAGAGGGAATGTATTTGAGCTTCCCCTTGAACTGAAATGGTAAGATTTTAGCTGACACTGGAGAGCTTGTATCCACAAGCATATCACAGTCAGTTCCGTATAAAGAGGGAGGGGTTTGGGTCTTTTTTGACAATGTATATTTAATAGTTTATATTTTGACAATATTGTATATATAAAAAAAATAGTGGAGAAACACGTCGTACATGGGATTCGCTATTAAGCTGTTCAGGCACTGCAATTTCAGACATCAATTTAATCAGGCCAATCAGAATGAATATGCTGGTCTGAAATGAAATAATACGTGGTTTCCAAGAAGGAGATCTAGGCAGATTGGAAGCTGAGTGATTTTCTGGAAACACCTTTTTTTAGAGGTGACTTTTTTCTTTTTTTCTGGTCCAGGAGGTGCTATAACCATCAAAGAGCCACCTTGACAAGCAGGCTCTCCCTTAGATCACACCATATGAACTTGGTCCTCCAGCATAAGGAAATATTCATTTGGTTGGCTGCCAGTTGGCACATCTTGAATTAATAAGTCTCTATCTTCTGTGATAGTGTCAGCTCTGCTGCATCAAGTCCTAAGCAGAACTTCAATCTAGGCAATGAAATAAAATTTGCCTGGAGAAAAACCACATGATACCTGAGAACTGAATCAATACAGACACACATTCAACCTTGGGCAACAGTCTTGTCAACTCTCATAACTTAAGCAACTTGAGGTGTGCGTGAGAGGCTGGGAGAGAAAACGGGTGAATGAAGCAAGGCAGATGGTTCAGCTTTAAACTAGTTGTGCCCCACTAGTAGGATGTCATGTTAAGTACCAGTTCTTAGGTGCAGGATTACACTACAGTTTCTTCAGCTGTTTGACTGTGGCATAGCTGCAGACTGGGAAGACTGGTTTGTGTTTGAACACTGGACTGTGACTTGGGAGAAATAAATTTGATTCATGGCTTTACCATGGGCTTCCTGTGTGCGTAGGCAGCTTTACATGTTGCTTATGTCCTCTGTGCCTCAGCTGTGAGGGGCAAATTAAAATTTGTGCTGCTCAGCTGGAAGAGCTGGGGTACCTTGAAATACAAGTTTACTATTAATTTCTCCTCTTTGTATTGGAATCACAATGACCAGCCCAGAAGTACTATGTTTATTATGGCGGTATCAAAGCTGCCAACCAAGAGTGAGGCCCCAGTATGCTGGGAACAGCACAAAGGGAGAGTAAACCTCTCTGTTCCCCGTGGTATTCATTGTTTTAAGGGCTTGTCTAAAGCAGAAGGTTATTCTGGTATCAGATAAGGTGTGAATAAACCCCTGTAAACCAGAATAGCTTCTCCTCTTATGCCAGATGAAAAGAAACTTCTTTTGCTCATATTTTTTAGTTTGTTTTCAACAACTGCACTTTTTGTAGGATTTCTAGCAATGAAATATTTTAGTCTGGTGAGATTTACCTTCATAAACCCAAGTGTACAGAGTATTCTCTTCATCTCCTAAATTTCAGTGTTCTGCAGCTGTTTTCTGGTTTTATATATATATATACACACACACATATATATATACCTGCTCTATATCTTTTCAGAGCTGGCTGTATTTTACCAGTGAACAAAATGATTCCACAAAATATGCTCTGTAAAGAACCTGAGATCCTTTTGAATGACATGTGCTCTATAAA
Source organism: Larus michahellis (assembly GCF_964199755.1). Classification (NCBI taxonomy): domain Eukaryota; kingdom Metazoa; phylum Chordata; class Aves; order Charadriiformes; family Laridae; genus Larus; species Larus michahellis. The sequence continues at coordinate 8,659,178 of NC_133909.1, forward strand.
CATACGGCCCGTTGTTATAAAGGGCTTTTGTGGTACGCGAGAGAATGACAATATGAATCTCTCTCTCATCCTGGAAGATGGGGATGGAACGGAGGGAATGGCAGGAGGGTAGGTGGCACTGAAATGGCTCCCAGGGAAGGGAGGGGAAGGATGTATCCTCTACTACTGTAGAATCAGCTTCATTAAAGAGCTCCTCCAGTTAAAGATCTGTCCCATAAGCTATTTCTCATGCCATGATTGATGTAGAAGCTATTCGCTGGAGCCATTCTACAAACTTCATCTTTATGATTAGTGGTTTGAGCTCCATCTATATTTTAATATACTTATGATATGATTAAAAACATGAATTTAATTAATAGAGAGAAATTACATTCTTTCTTGGTTAGTATAAGGACGTTATTTCTGACCTAATTCTGCGTATATTAGGAAGGAAATAGGTAGGGAGGAGTATAATGCAGTAGCTGATTTTTAATATACTATGAACTGCTTATAGGGTGAGAACCATTTGTTCCAGTGATTATTTTCTCATCGTTTACTTATTCAGTTGCATCTGTTTCTAAACACAATTCACAGACTGCCCTTAATTATTTCTAAGCCTATAAGGGGCATATTTTAAAAAGCAAACCCATCTGACTTAAATCAGTACATTAAATAGCAACATTTTAATTAACTTAGGAATACTTTCCCATATTTATTGTCATTTATTTTTCCTCTCCTACCTAGCTCTTAAGAGCAGAAGCTTATTGGTTCCCTATGGAATTCTGTTACTATAGTGAAGCTTTTCATTGAAATTTGAACAGATAAAGCCTTGAGGGTATTGAAAAGTTTTCTGCCAAAAATTTTGTATTTCCAAGAATTAATGGAAACACCTATTCCAGTGATTTGCTATATGCTATTGACTGGGTTTTTAATGCCTCAACAACTTGATTCAGATTTTCAAGTGTCTGTACAGTTGTGTTCAAGACATTGCTGCAATGCTTGTTTAATTTCACAGAGCAAATATATTCAAATAAACCATATTCACAGTTTGTGAGCTTTATTTCTCTCTCTGAGATATAGCTAAAGGATATAATCCCAAGGGAACGGAAATTCTCAGGTCCCATTGATTTATGTTCCTTCCAGATAGCAAAGGTACAGACGCATCTGACATTAAGACAGCAAAAGAGAGAACAATTCAGGAGGTTGGAATATAAATAATTCTCAAATTCCATCAAGTAGTTCACTCGAGTTATTTAATAAAGCACCAGGGAAAACTTGGGTTTATGACTGTCACATGGGAGGCGATGAGAAGAAAATAGTGGCATCTGTGCAGTTCCACTGGGCAAATTCTTGGAATTTCATTAATGGAGCATTAATGAGCAGAAGACATATTGTCATGGTCGATCTGTGTCTCTGGAACCTGCATATCAGTAGTTTATGATGGACCTGATCTTACTCCTACTGCAGTCAGTGACACTGTAACCATCACTTATTTCTCGCACTTCTCATATATAAAATATCTCTGTTTGTATGTCATATAAGAATTCAGGGCTTGTGAAATGTCCTGGGCTGACGGCTCTGGAGACTGAAATTCTGTTTATTCATGGAGTAGGCTGAGCTTAACTTAGAGTACTTCTGGCACTTCATCTCTGAGTGACTAGATCAGTGGACAAGAGCTATGGATGTCATCTGTCTGGACTTCTGTAAGCCCTTTGACATGGTCCCCCCACAACATCCTTCTCTATAAATTGAAGAGGTGGATTTGCTGGGTGGACTGTTCAGTGGATGAGGAATAGGTTGGATGGTCACATCTGCTCATTGCAAGGGTGGTTGGACCAGATGACCTTTAAAGGTCCCTTCCAACCCAAACTATTCTATTTTGGACCCTGAGAGGGGGCAAGAAGATACCTCAACAGCAATTTCCTTTCACTTACTGCGTCCCCCAGAAGTGCTAAGGCAGACATCTTCTAGCTGCTGAGCATTGTTATTTTTCCTGGACTACAAACAAGGGCAGATACAAATGACTATCTGGATTTAATTTAATATTAAATGTGTTCTACTTAGAAAGAAAGGTGCATTACTTTTTGGTCCTGTTTGGAGGAATTTCCGCTGCAAGGTCAAGTCTGACTGCATGAGAAGTTGAATTTTGGGTTTGCAGACCACTGAACAGCCCTCAAATGCTAATGAGTTTCAGTTGCGACCAGCCAAGGGCACACTGGAAACAATGACATCTGGGCGAAAGGTTCAATATATCCTCTGACCAAACTTCTGAGGCCTCCAGTCTCAACTGTGATGGTGAGGGATTTCTTTTCATGTTGCTTAGATATTAACTGTGTATACTAGAGAAGAAAAACCTAAGCAATAGTCTGAGGGGCGAGAAAAATATTTAAAAAAACCCCAGAGAAATATTAATAATTTCTAGTAGTATCTCTAAATAATAACAGTACTTCTATAGAGCTGTAAAAAAGGCCACCTGCAAATTTTAAAAATCATGAACATTTTAAATTGAGATTATATCCTTGGGGAAATCAACAGGAATTTATTATTATTTATTGAACTTTTACTGTTTCATATGAGGATATTGGTGCAAACAAAAATTTAACCTAGATGCAGTATGCCTCAGTCCAAAAAATTATTCATACTCTGCTAATTTGCCCTATGACATAGAGTACAATGTATGAAAATTTTTTAATGAGCTTAAAATCATATTTAGGAATGATTTCATCTGGGGCTTTGAGTTGCAAAAAGTGCAACGGAAACTCTAATATTCACTTGGAAACAAGGAAATGTAACTGCATTTAAGAGAGAGAATTTGTTAAGCATCAATTTATACATAAGGATCAATAGAACCATCTTCCTTAAGTTTCACTGCTGATCACAATACGTTGATTGCTGGCACTAAGGAGCCGGAAGGGATTTCTTTCTACATAACGCAATTGCATAGAAAGAGCGGAGCACTTCTGCAGGTTAATATTAGGTATTGCCAGTTCTAATTGGATCGTGTGCCAGTACTTACTCGCAGGAGAGAGGCTGATCCAAAGAAATGCATTTTTTCCACAACATTCAGATAGCAGGTATGTAAAATAGGAGGTGCTGTTCAGCACCTTGCAGTATAAGTTCCTTATTTTTATGAAAATGTTGAGGTATCACATGAACAAAATCTATAAATAAGCCACCTTCTCCTACAGTCCTCAAAATATACAGAATAAATGGCGATATCTCTTTCTAGAACTTGAGCCTAAAAGGAATAAGATCCTACTACCACGCTCGAGTAATGGAGTTATTTTTTCAACGTCAGTGATACAGACTAGTATTTCTGGCAGGCTGACAGACCATAATAAAGGTCATAACACTTGCTGTCTCCAAACTCCCAGTGACTTGAATGGGAGTTTCAAGTGCACAGTATTGAGCCCAAGAATTATGGCTTGAGAGAAGCGTGTCTGCTAATAGTAATTTCTGATAAACACCAGGTGAAAAACGACGCTCACGCTTCTAGGGGAAGGGAGCAGAGGCAGAGAGTGGAAGCTGTGTGCAATTTCTTCATTTCTGTTAATAATATTAATCCTTGCACTGTATGTTTTATCTGTGAACTTCTGATAATAAAGATGCAAATGCCACAGAATAATTTTAGGCACAGGGAAATGAGTTGATTAATCCAAGTCCTTTGACAGAAACAGGAACTAGTTCTCCAGTTTCCAAACTCTTACATAGCCCCAGGAGAAAGCCTGGGATTTTATTGCTTCCTGTGCTGATTTCTTTATAATCAAACCAAAACGTTTTGTGATAATGTGAACTTCTTTTGAAAACTTCCTTGTAGTGAATTTGTTCAGCTTAGCACAGAGAAGTGTTTTTCATTTTATTTTCATATATATATACACACACACGTGCACATACATATATATATAAACTGCTATTTTTCTGACTTTTTTTAGGGAGCCACATTTTATTCCAAGTTAATTAAGCCAATAGATAATTCATTATAAATACGGTAATCCTGTAAGATGTATTTGAGGCAGGACCAGGGTGACAGCAGGGCTAACATGTTAAGCAGTTAAATTATATTTAACAAAAGTCCTTTGGATTTGCAGCCTTTATGGATGACAGTGACTTGAAGATCTACATGAGGTGATTCTATACAAACTAGGGTGGGTATAAATGCTATTACGTTGCTGGTTTAATCACATGTAGCTTGTTTTGTACTCCAAAACCATATTTTCAAAGTTTGCTGTCAATGTTCTCACAGATTTCGATTGTTTGTCACTGAATGACACTTATTGCAGAAAAACTGATTATTTTCTCAGAACGTTGATGGAAAATACAACAGAACTGTGAGTAAAGCTGCTAAAATATTCCCATTTTTCATTCATGGAGCCAATGAGCGACTCTAATGTCTCTCCCTCCTTCTTTTACTCTGTCAGTCTCCATATGAGACCCCAAGACCCTGGACATAGGGGAACCGGTGAGGTTTGGCTAAATTTGGGGATGGAAAACCGGAGAATGAAAGAAGAATAAACATTTCTTTCAAATTGTGAAACAAGCTTTGTCTCAGCTCTCTGAGAGGTTCAGCAGCAGAGACATGCCAGGGTGAAGAGAAGTAAAAGGACAACCTATGGTTTCAAGCCATATATATCCACGGGACACAGGGAAAAAAATAGGTGTGAAATTTGTTGTGGTGATAGCTGGCACTCTGCAGTCCCTGAGAAAGCTTCTGGGTTTCTCTGTTTAGATTTTGTTAAAGGCTGTGATGTGCACCACAGCATTTATTTTCTCTTTCAACATGAATAGTTGGCAAACTAAACTACTGTTGAGTGGGTGAGGGATTGAAAACGCTCACATTTACACAAATAACCGAAAGCTTACTGCCAAGGGAGAAAGACAATCAGCTTACCCTAATCATCGGAAGTCAGCTAGGTAGGACTCTCAGATGGTAAATTTGCACATCTGCCACTGTCAAAATTGGTGGGAGTGGGCAACGTTTGAAAACCCATGTTTTCATTTGCATGCAGTGCAATGGGAACTTTCTTCCAGTCAATAGAAGAGTTCCTGGAAGAAGATAGTAAAGTTAGTAATTTTCTCTTGTGGCATTATTATACATGTTTTATGATGACTGTACAATGTTTGCCTACCTAGTTCTTCCTCTGTCTTTGAGTGATTAATCTTTTTTATCCCTGGTTGTAAATTGGTTTGTTTCTTTGGGCTCTAATTTTGTCAAAGGGCTATTTTGACACACTGCTGAGCTGAGTGAGATTATCCAATTATATTTTACTGATAATATTTGTTGTCTGATGCCTTCCACGTGCGTGTCTGCATGGGATGAAATGCTGCCTTTCATTTCTGTGTGAATTTGCTTTACTCATAGGCAATTTGCACAGAAATGGTGATCTCCAAAGCAAAAGGTTAATTTATGAAAATCAGTGACTAATGTACCCTTAATCAACAAGGGATTTAACACCCTAATCACTAAGAATAGGAATAGTCAGTGCTGGTGTGGGACTCTAGCAACCTGTACACATTTCCCTACTCGTCCTGCATTTATGGATGGCCTGTGGGAAGTCCCTCAAATTCTGCGCCTCAGAAGGCACATTTCTATAAGGAAAATTGACTCCTTTGGGGTGGGTGAACCTTCCTTATCTTCTTGGATAATGCTTATTTTATGGAGGATTCGTGAAAATAAACACAATTGTCGTCTGACAGCAAAGGTGCTACAGACGTACAGAAATGATTTTCCTGGTTAAGTCTGCATGTTTCTGAGAGTGATCCAGGTCATCTGCTAGGATTCACCACTCCTGCAGACAGACCTGTGATGCCAGGTCTCAACAAGAGAATATCCCTTCCCAGACTAGACAGCTAATTCATAGGAGCCCTAGGGTAGGGAGGATGTTGAAGATTAATGTATTGCATCTCTGTTAGCTTTTTGTAAATGAGAGTACAATTAAAAATGTGATGTTATTTTTAGAAAGTTATTGTTAACTGTTCTTTTCAGCAATCACATTTTCCATTTTCATATTGTTGTGACATCTCCTATCTGGGTATGGCAGTTGCATGAATTAAGTTAAGTGCTGTTGTTCAGCTTGATTACAAGGAAACTGAAATATGCCCCTCATGGGTATTATCTGTCACGCTGCTAAATACAAAACCAACATAAAGCTCTGCTTGTCTCTGTAAAAGCCTTGCACACCATGCTCTGAATCAATTTTTGTGAGGTGCTGAATGTCGCCTACTCCTGCCAGAGTCCTCTTGGTTCAACACCGCTTGGTGCTACACTGCTGTCCTGTGACAGAGGAATTTTGCTGTGTTTTGGACTTCTGAGTGTGCTAAGGCCTTTCACAGGAAATCTCCTCAAATTCTCTAATCCAGCCATCTCCAGAACTGGTAATGACTTTTTTCTGCTTCGTCTGGGGAGGAATACAGAAAGCGTGTTTCATAGACTCTTTACTATAGGCACATGTTCCTCTCGGTTATAAAGCATGACAAATTCCTAGTCCAGTTGCTACAGCAGAATAAAACTTCTCCTGTAATCAATAATTCCATTTATGCCCCCAAAGTCAGTCTTCGCATTCGTGAAGCACTTGGAAGTAAAAATAGAGATGAAAATATTGTGGCAGGTCTTTAATGTACCATGTCTCTTCAAAACTTCTGTTACGCTATTTCCTTTCTGTCCTCCTTGTGTCATCTTTAACATGGCCTGTATGCTCATGCCTTCTGTGCACTGTTTATTTAATACCTGTCCTCATTTCACTTTTACAACTGAAGTGCCTATTTTAGACTTCTCAGAATCTTTTCTCCAAGTGGTTTGAGCCATGTTATTTTGCATGCACTACTTCAAAAAGATGCGACTCAGGAACAACTCAGGGTCTTGAAGAGTTGGTACATGGAAGAAGAATAGTCTCTTAGACTTAATGAGAAAATGGGCTGCTATCAAGTATGAGAGCATGCTTTTGTTTTTCAGCTTGTACAGAATACATGTGCAAGGATCAGCTAGCATTATATTTTAAAAGAAAAATTGCACCTTCTATATGTTTAGCTATTTGTTTGACAAGCTCCAACACCTATTTTATGAAAGTTCTTTGTGTTAAAGAGCACAGAAGACTAAAACAACAGGTAATTGATTCTTTTAATCTTAGATCTCTGTTTTGAATAGACTTTTATTTCCCCTTCCATATCCTTCCTCTCCTTCCCCAATTAATACAGTCATGACTTCACACGGTCCCCCAACGAGGCACTCATGATAACATGGGCGTTGTCTGGCTTTCAGGGGAGGACTGAGACCTGAACTGCAAGTGACTTTTATGTAAGTGTTGGCTAAATTAGTTGACCCAGACTGCCCTGAAGAACACTTCTGAGGTGCTCAGGAAATATGACAGTGTATGTGACATACATAATAAAAAGAGATTTTTGTATCCTAAATGCTAGGATTACAGGAAATGAAAATTTCACTGTGACTTGATTAGAAGCCTACTTTTTTATTTAAAGAAGTTGCAATTCAAACAAGCTTTGAAATGAATAAAAATTTCATACTTTGAATCTTCTATATGAACTGCTTTCATTTTTGACTGTGTATGATTAATAATAGCTGGACAGACAGCAGTTGTGCAGTCATATTCAGGAACTAATGGCTAGTTTGCAATCTAATTTTTAGCAAAGAGCACAGAGGTATTGCTTTGTTTGTAAATCATCCCCTGAAAAAGGCTGTACTGAGTGAAGTCTCTCATCTCATATCTCTGCTTTCCATCTGAAAAAGGAGGGAATAGCAGCAACAAGTCGTTGCTTCCTCTGTGTGCATGTGTGTGTACATACCCGTCTGTCTTCTGCCTGTTGTTCAGAGGATGGAGCAAGGAACTTCACGCTGTTCCCGAGTGCCTCTCAAGGTGTTTAGCTTCAAAATGTCCCCTGAAGGTAGGCTAATGTTTTGTTCTCGCTTCCCACACAGACTCCGGGGTGGTCTACGTAGTGTTGGCTCTGAAGTGGTGCTTGAGCGAGCTGGAGTGCCGGAGGCACCGTGACCACAATGATTCAGCCCTGCTTCAGAGGAGCAGGGCATGCTAACCTAGACAGAGCGATGCAGCAGGATTGGTGGTGCTTCTTGGGCGTCTCCCATGGCACTGCACCATGCTGCCTGATTTGCACAAAATCACACCGTAAGTCTGTGCCAGTGTGCGAAATTCTGCTGCCTCCCCAGCTCCCCGGTCAGCACATGGACACTGGAGACCCTCCTGGCTCTCCTGTCCCTTGTGGTCATGCAGCCTGGGAACGCTGCTGTGGAGCATTTTTCTTTCTCTCTGTGGGAAACCAGGTCTCAGTTCCTCTGCTTCTATCAGAAAAAGTCTTCATGCAGTAGCAGTTACGTTGTTGACTTTATGAGTTAGGTTTCATTTTAGCTTGAGCATCTGCATACAGAATTAAGTAGGAATCTAATGGCAGTATCTTTTGAATAGGTGACTTAGAATATTGATGTTAGTTATTCTGAGGAATAATCCACGATCCTCTTGAAAATTTGTCATGCATTTAATTCATAATGCCCTATAATTTTAGAACTGACTAGTCCTTTTACATGGTTAGCCTGACATCTTAAAAGACCTTTCAGAAACAGCTAATTCTCACTCTGTAAATCAGAGTCTTCTATAAGTGGCTTAAGTTGGAGCTCTATATAATTTAAAAAATATTTTCAAAAAGGTAGATGATTATCCTCAGAAGTTTGGGAGTGTTTCTACAGATCTGCTTTTGATCTTACTTGGAGAATACTGTAGATGAGCTATCAAGTTGAAAAAGAAACTAAGTAAAGGAACATATTACAGCTATTAGCTAGCTTCAAAAAGCATAACAAAAGGTGAAATAAACCACAAAATATTCTATAATACACAGCATAGTTTCTTAGCCAGTCACAGTTATTTATTTTATAAAAGATGTCCTTGATGTGGCAAAGAAACTAATGGATTGAGTTACATATTTTTAGACTGTACCCTGTGCTTTAGTAGTTTTAAGAGAAACTATTGAGGAAGAAAAAGATGATGGGAGAACTCTTAAGCCAAAAATGCATCTGGTGCATTAGGATAACTTAAGATGCCTCGAGGCATGATTTTTTCCACAGGAGTAGGTAATCAGGATATTCTGCTATGCAAAGTGCTTTGTTTCAGAAAAATAAAAGAACAAGAAAAAAATTAGTCTAGGGAGAACATTAAACTTCTGCTTGACATATGAAGGTTTCAAGGCAAGTGATAGGCAAAATTTATGTGATTAATATTCTTGCTTTCGTGCTACACTCTGTGTCCTGTGACCAAAAAATTGGAGTACATTTTACACACCATTATGCAGCGTTGTAAGAGCAGGGTCTACGTTTTTTTGAAAGCTTGTCTATCCACTCTTTGCATTTTTTATTCCTTTTACGTACTGCTCTGGGACATAAAGATACACCATATTCCCTTTATAGTTGTATAAATACTGAAGGTTAAATTGTACAAATGGTCTATGTCTAAACACTTGATATCAAATCTATGCAGCTTACTGAGGAAGATGCTTTAAAGAACCAAATAAATCTCAGCGTGCATGTGTACTGATACAGAATAGTATCAGTTAGAATAGTTAGAATATAGAATAGTCCTTATATGCTGTGTACGTACAGGATCTGCCAGCATCCGACTAATAGCTATGTATTGACTTAAGGAAGACACAAGGTTTAAAGCAGCAAAGCAGAAGTGCAATGCATGAATGGTTATGTGATATTCAAAAAATATACTGAGCCTATCCTACCCTTACTTCAATAAGGAAGAACTTTCGGTAGTAAGGAACTAGTTTCACCAGATGACAAGGAGTCAAGATCCATGGAAGTTTGACTTTCTTATCAATGCACTTTGTTCACAATTTGTTTTTAGAAAACATCTTCCGTTACGTGGTGGGAGAGAAAACTTACATTGCAGACTTTGTGAAGAGCGTACAGTAATAGCAAAATAAAATGCAGCAGATGTCCATTCTGTTCAAGAAAGACATCCAAAGATTTACTGTTACCTGACTGACAAAATTGTTCCCTGAAACTTTCTCTCTCCAGGAAATAACATGTTCTGTAACAGTTGTTCTTGGTATCTTTTCTAAAAGAGTTGGCATTGGATTTAAATGACAATTTCTCTTCAGTGCCTCAATCTGTAGTAGTTTGATTAGGTATGCTGTATTGATAGATTTTCATACGTAAAATCCTTTTGATCTATCCTCCTCAGAATTAATATATATATTTACATTATGGAAGATATAAGCTGCTGCAGAACAGCTTTTTGTCTGCTTGAATATTACTGTTTTTTAAAAAGAATTGCACATGCAAACGTTAGAAGAATTAAATTGCCCTCATTACCATGATTAACAATTTTCATTTATATGTCTAAAAACTTCAATGCTATTAGTAAATAGTGGGTAAAACAACTGTTTTCAGTTGTTTTACAAAGTAATTTGTATGCTCTTTTTAAAACAAGCAACTTTTTCATAATACTAATGAGCACAAACAGAATCTGACCTTATAATAATTTGCTTCACTTGTTTATGGATTATTGCTAACCTATGACTTGCAGTACACCAGCAGATGAAATCTACCCAAAGTTGCATTTTAATTTGATTTGATTTTAATCATGTCTTTTATCAGATGAGGAAAAAACAGAGCCTGGAATGTACAGCTTTTGGAAACATGAAGCAGCAAAGTTCCCAGCTCCCGCAGCAGCTCCTGGAGGGATTCCTTTTGATCTCATTCGGAACTAGGTTAAGGGTGTGTATGTGAAGTCAGAGCTCTTGGAAATCTCGTGATGCTCAAAATCCAAATCCTACTGAAAGTAATTACAAATAAATCCATTCCCTTCTCAGGTAAAATATGTTCTGTCCATATCTTCTAATTCAGGATTTGGCCTGTCATTTCATCTTTTAAACCGGAACTGAATTGCGCTAATTGTGAGCAGCAGTTTGCTACAGGACTGGAACTATAAACTTCAATATTTTTTTGTACTTCAGTGCTGTTGATTCAGTTTGTCTGTATAAATGAGCCCAAGAATTCAGATTGGAATAGTCAAAAAAAACCACAAAAGCATTTCATTAGCTGATGACATCAAGCAGCAAAGCGTTTTCAAATCTGAGTTTGAGAGGGGCCCTTATGGCTCTTGGATTCAGCCTGTGTCCTCATAAGTTACAATAATGCAGTCATTGGATTGTGGTGCTGCCATTTGAAAAAAAAATTGATAAAAAATTGATTTTACCTAATTTTGAAAACAGGAATGAGGATAAAGGTAGACACTGAAGTAATTCAGTGCTCTAGGTGAAGTTTCGGGGGAATTACCTCCTTCTTTCCTCCTTGTAACAATGCAGATTCAAACACATTATTCTGTTTCATATGTGAGTTTAGCATGACACAAAATCCAACCAAAAAACCACAACGCATCTATGATTTATTTAGCTGAGATCAAAGACATACAGCTGCAAAGAATCTAATTAAAATTTGATGATGCAGCAGGCAGGCTACATCTATTATTTAATTTGGAGGTTGTGATCTTATACAAAATTAGCTTCCAGATTTCACTTACACTCTTGGGCTGCAAATATACTTGTACTCAATCATTTTGATATGAAGTTGAATCACCAAAATTTCACAACAGATCTTTAGATGTACTATGTGGAATTTGTTATCAGGAAAGCAGCTAATAAATTCCAGCTTTGGACCAGCTCAAAGACGTTTCTGGCCACGTGGTTGCTTGGCACTAGCACAGTTCAGCTTCTTTTGCTTGAAGGACCGAGACTAGTATGTGTTGAAAACATGATTGATTACTGACGCGTGTTCAGGGTGGACACAGATGCAGCTTTTGACCTTCTCAAACTACTTAATGAGTTTCTAAAATAAGCTTTAGAAATATATTTTTTTTAAAAAAAGATATTAGCTTTCTAAATAATTCTAGCTATTCATTTCATGAAACAAAACAGCACAGAACTAAATGGTCTAATTAATAGATTTTTTTCTTTTCTTTTTTTCTTGTTTAAAATAAGAAAAATCATGTCCTTTCTGTAATCTTGTTGACAGAAGATCACATAAGAAATTACTAAAATAATTAATTTTAATGGAAAATTGTTACAAATCAACCATTGATGTTTTTGGCTGATCTTGTACCTAAGTAACAGCTCCGGAGATTGAACATCCTTTTGCCAACAGATATGATTTACACAGGGAGGTTGTCACTGCCCCCTCCCTGGAGGGGTTCAAGGCCAGGCTGGATGAGGCTTTGAGCAACCTGGTCTAGTGGGAGGTGGCCCTGCCCAGGGCAGGGGGGTTGGAACTAGATGACCTCTAAGGCCCCTTCCAACCCGAACCATTCTGTCATTCTGTGATTCTGTGTGTGTTCATCTAAGGAAGACATGTCTTTAGTTATATTGTAGCAACCCCAATGGATATATCTAATTTAAATGTGTGATGCTGAAGCTAAGGTAGAATCTGGTCCAAAAAGCCTAACTGATGCATGGGGAGCCAGCTCTGTGGAATGGGACTATCTCTGCTCCCTGGGGCCTTGCAGTCCGAGTCAAGCATTGCTAATTGGCTCCCCTCTACTACCATGCTTTGTGCTCATCTTCATAACAAATAGTTGTCACGTCTACAGTGGAATTTTATCTGAAGCTATAGACTGGCAATTGTAACTCTGGTTATCTGTTCCACTGGTGACTTAAGCTAAGTTCTTTCATAGTATAAAGGAGAAGGACTCACATGGCTAGGCACTGCTTCTAGCTTAGCAAGGGCCATCATTAGCTGTGAGAAGCGTAGCTGCTGCTTCTTAGTGGAAATTGATATCTGACTATGGGAGTATTCCTGGTCCGCTCGTTTGTGCAGCTGCATGAGGACAGAGTAAGATCCTGCTATATAAACCAGCTCTGCTTCCTTCAGGGTGTGAGAAACGAAAAAAATCTCACCTGTCGTATTTTAAACTGTAGATTTGGACTTATTCTTCTGCAGCCAGGATAGTGATGGTGATGACTACAGAAAGAGAGTAGCAGGGCTCTTGGCTCTGAGGTTTAGGGAGGAGAACAAAAGTAAGCTGAGAAATATTGATCCCACTTTCTTTAACACCTTTACTGTTTGGTCTGGGAATTTGTTGTGAAATACAGATGATGTACACTGCCAGAATCCACAGGGTTTACTTGAGATTTGGAACCTTCGCTAATTGCATCAAGGGAGTCTGGAGAGAATACCTGGCCTTAATTATGTGCTGAGATACTCCTCCATATATCTCATTTCTTTTATGAGCACTGAATGTGTTTGCACTTCTCTTTTTTGAAGGTACCCAGTGGTCTAATTCTGTCTGTCTTCAACTAAAAAAAAAAACAAAATCAAACCCAGATGTTAAGTGTTATTTTTTTTTTTAATAAATAATAAATAAGGTAGAAAGAAAGCTCTCTATGCTGTTGTTTTATTTTATTTCACTACAGAGAGTTTACCCAAAATGTATCACAGACAGATCAAAAGAAGGTTAATTAATTGTATCAATAACAACAACCTTCAGATTTCAGATTCACCTGGTTTGGTGTAAGTTTGGATTTGTATATGCTTCAAAAGTCATTGAGATCTTGGTGTTAAATGTGTCAGACTAGTGTAGAAGGCAGAAATATACTTAGCATGGACCTATGGAAGCTGTGGTTTTGAGGAGGATTTTGCTAATTGGCAGACTGACTACTTCTAAGTGAGTCTACTACTGCTGAAATATCATGCAAATGATTGAAATGAGAGATTTTAATAATGCAAAGTGGGCCTAAGATGATACATGTTTTTGATTACTGTTCTCTCTGAGTTTTTTAATATTAACCTTAATCAAAGAAAAAACAAATTTCAGTTAATGAAAGGCAAAAAAAGTGATCCAAATCTTTAGGGAGATATAACAGTTAATTGGATTTCAAGTACTGTGGCTACATTCTCAATAATGTTCCATTTTCTTTTCAGGATTACAGTTGTTTAGTTCCATTAGCCTTAATGTACAGGGTCAGCTTTTAAATTATACTGCATTAGTCTACTGGTTTCTTTTGCCTCCTTCTTCCTCTTTTTCCTATATGGCGTCTCTCATAGCTATGACCTGCCTTGGCAGAGGTCACTTGTCATAGCCACGAGAGAGAGCTGCTGCTGGAACTGACAGTCCTCTTCCTAATGATTCCTGTCTTCCTTCCGAGCCTCCAGTGTGTCACTAAGAAGTTAGAGCTCTGTCTGTGACTCTCAAAACAATGAACCGAAGCTACTATTTGCTAGTTAAAATCAGTGTTTACCAATAAACCGAGTCTTCCAGCTGCAAAAAAATTTGAACTTCAGTTGGCAGCACTCACTGTAACTTCTGAACACAAACGAACAGATCCTTAGGGTTTATTTTAAATTCCAGATTAACAAAAGAAATTATTATGTGTGAAGCTGGGATAAATTTATATTCTAGGGGAAACGTTTTCAGTGTTGGGAAGGAGAGGTTCTTAAGCAAGGCAAGTATCACGTTATTATTTGCATAGGATGAATCTTCTTTCTTTCTCATTGACTGAAATTTCAGCATGCCACTATTGTTGCTGTTTGTGTCTAGAAAAGCAAATGTTAATGTGAATTTAACTTAAAAACAGAGTTGATAAACGTGGGTGGAATTGGGTGACAAAATTTAAGTGCCTATTAAGGCTTCCCACATAATGGATTTCTTAAAAGCATTGACTTTCCTTCTTTGAAGCTTGTTGGCATTTGACTTTGATGGGTTCAGGTAGACAAATACCAAGTACTTTGTTGAATCCAATTTTTGACATCTTTAAAATCTGGTGTGTTCATTGGGTTAGAGTTGTGAATACTTCTTCCTTATGGAAATAAGCCCTTTTTGCAGTGAAAAACTATCACAACTGATTAGAATGATGTTGGCTGTAACAATTCTATTCCTTGATTAATTGCAAAACAATACGATAACATACGTAGCAGATTTTTTCAATTCTACCCTTAAATTGCCACATCCTTAAAAAAAGAAAAGAATTCCACCAATATGACTAAGAGTAAACACAGGTAGCAAGGAGAAGTTACAAAACCACTATGGAAGTGCCAATCTCTAGAGACAACATTTAGTTTACCTTAAGTTTTAAAAATGTGTCAGTGTTGTTTCAAAGAAACATACAACGCTTCAGTGAACCTGACATCTTTTGGAGCTGACCTTATTAATTATTTTTGACTTACTGTGTACTATATGTCCACAGGGATTTGCAGAGGATCAAGTACACTATTGTCAAGGGCTTTTATTTCTCTTTTAAATGTACTTGTGTGTGTTGGAGAGTTTACGTGTAAAACTCTCTATTAGTGGATGCTATGTGCTAGATAGGTTTAGAGATATAAATGCATCCATCTTGAGGGAAACACATGCATAGCAGATTAATAAAATGCACTGTAAATTTTGTATCTATACTGCTGAAAAATTCAGACAGCATATATACACAATATCTAATTTCCCTGATAATCCTAAAAGATTTAATTTCAAAGGACAAGTTCTTCCAGTAGAAGCAGTCTGAAATACGTTCTTCAATGGAGAGGGCCAAATTCTGTTCTCAATTACCCAAATATCAATTTTGAATTCCTACACTAAATCTGAAAGACTTGCTGTGCATTAGCATTGGTGTGACTGAGAGCAGGTTCTCTCCCTGCTATATTGTTTGCTCTTTGGAGACCACTGACATTGAGAAGATGATAAAGGGAATGGCATGTTAGCTACAAGGCAAAAAGACGGGTAATAACAGTTGGGGCGAGTAATGAGTTGAGGAGAAACTAACATAGATGCTGAGAAAATCCATCCTTTTTCTGATTCTTTTGCAGTCATTCAGGGGAGAAAAGATGTGAACAATAGGAAGAAAAAGAGAGGACAAAGGCAAAACAATAAAAATGTGCCTTTGTGCAATGAAAAGTCATTTCCCCATCGCCCACACATGCACAGGTCTTAAGCACAGAATGTATCGCTTCACGGAGTAAAAGAAAATGAAAGGACAGAGAACAAAGTAAGGGGGGCTTTTTGTTGGTTTTGTTTGTTTGGGGTTTTGTGGTTTTTTTTTTTCTTGTTTTGTTTTTTTTTTTTTTTAGGGTAAAGCCATAACTTCTCAATAATTTCGCTTTATTTTGCTTTAGACCTCAGAAATTCAGCTGAGGCCTAAGGCTCCATGATAACGATAGCTGGTACCCAGGATGGTTCTGAGTTTAAAGCTTAGCCAGACAAATCTGTCTAGGTTTGGTCTGAGACAGGCCATACATGTATAGGAGGACTTGGTATAGAAGGTGACAAAAAACTTACTGAAAATTCAGGAATCACAGTGAATTGCCTTATCGTTGTCGGATAGTGTTGACTTCTGTTGCAAGACGGAATTTAAAAGAGAGTAAGGGGGCACCATTGCTCTGACTGATCCAATACTAAGCACTGTAACATCCACTTTATTTTTTTATTTTATAATTCAACTGGCAAGTCATGATATACCTGTATGACTATTCTCAGTTGCCAAGAATGTGGGAGTATAAATGGGAGTGTCGGTATAAATGTACTGGAACGAGATTGACTCCTAGAGCAATGTAGTCTTGCAATATAGGCTACAATTTTACAGTCTGCTCTCTATGGACAGTCTCTAGTAAGAATTTTCCTATTTGAATCTGATTCCAGCATTGGATCACTATCTTTTAATTGTTCTTTTTTTCTCTGAAGAGTACCATTTCCACCTCTGAATGTTCTGCAATTCAGCATTTATAAGCAACTGATGGCTATAAGCAAAAGTGCTACATTTGCGAATGTTACCTGTAGGGTTATTTGACCATGCCAGAATTTCACCCCACACTTAAACCAGCAGAGATCAATGATAATTGAGTACAACTGGAAGGAAAACATGGATTGTTAATGGCAGCTTTATAATCAACTGGAGGAAACATAGCAATGGCATTGAAATAAATGCGTGGTTTTTCTTGCAACTAATGATGTGATTCCCTTTGCATGCCAGAGAAGAGATGACGGTACCAGGCGATGCTATAGAAGATACACTAAACCATGCTGCTTTCAGAGAGACAGTGGATTAACTGAAGTACAGTTGAGTAAATTACAATCCCCCTGTTTTACATGTGTATACTTTTCAATGAGCTCTACAGAGGAGCACAGCATTATCCTAGTCAGTCTTGTTAACACCTGCAAACTGTTGAGTTAAACAATTTTTAACCAAGATAACGCTGATGTTGACTGGGTATGGAACAGGAAAGAGCTGCAGACAAAGCAACATCTGGACACATCTGCGTTGTTTCATTGCCTCTGTTCTCTTGCCTATCTTTTTTCTAAGGAGATTTCACCAAAAAAATTTCACCTAAAAAAATGATGATAAAATAGATTAGAGAACAGAGACTTCTGAAGAGGTGCATTTGAAATACTTAAATTAGTTGATGGTTCTTCTCTGAATCCATATGAATCTGTACTACAGCCACTCAGAAGAAATTAGCTATAAAGAGCATGGTGGATGTTGTTATCAATCAGGCAGCTTTCTACCTAAAAAGAGATCTCAGCTAGACTATAAAATCCTTTTAAACTTTTATATACTTGAGGCTTTTTTCTCTGGCACTTGTCATAAATGTTGATTCTTTTTAAACCAAGAATGAAATATCAGCAAAATTTTGTCACTAATACTTGTGTGAATTATTGTTTTAAGTTCAATACCTTCTTTTAAATTAAATTAGGTTGTCAGAAAAACAATTTGTCATATATTTTTTCTTTGCATTTTTCTGTTGGAATATAGCACGCCCACCTTACTTTATATCAAATTTTAGTTTTAAAATGTGGTATTTTGAGGGGGGGGGAATTTATTTAATGCTTTAATTAGGTACATTTTTAAATTTACATAAAGAGAGCATTTCTTTTACTCTGCAGTGTTATATTTTAAAGTGTTTTTAATGAATGCTTCAGCTGAAAGAGTTTGAAGAAAAATCAAATACTTTCCGAGATTCTGAAACATGCGTTTTTCAACTGAAGGCACAGACTGAATGAATAGTCTCTCAGGCCCTGCGTCTCCAAAGACTCGTGTGTGTCACCTTTCACTTTAGATACAGCCCTGCTTTCTGCTAATGGAATTTTCATAGGCTCGACATTCATATATTTCAAGAGCGGGTTTAATTGCAACAAAACACATAAAACATTTAGCATTGTATTGTTTGTGGGTTAACAGAAGTTCATGATTCTGTATTCATCCCAGCTCCCCAAAGGACAGGTGTCATCCTGAACACAGCAGCATGACTAGGAAGAGGTAACAGAAAGCACTTGTAGCCTTATACCCTGTGGAAAGGGGCAAACCAGACCAACCTAGAATTCAACTTTGCCTTCTTCCTTAAGCGTGACTGCTTGGGCATGGGCTGTGTCTTCTTCAAGCAGGACCCACTGGTCTCTGGTGATTTCCATCACTTGACAGACCTGTGGTTGGACATCCTTGCTTCCTTCCACGGCGCTCTGCCCCCGTAGGTTCTGCAATAATGAAATAAGTTCTGCTTACATCTGCTAAGCCCAGCGCCCTGAATGCAGAAGACTTAAAAGATATATGCAATAGACATTTTTTAAAGACAGAAAAAGCTAACTTCCTTCATTCTGTTGCAAATTTCCCACTTTAACTCAGATAAATGTCACACAATTAATAATCGCTAGTAATGAATATGATGGCTCAATTATTTGATTTCATTGATTTTTGACTACTTAATTTAATTTGCCTGCTCCATAGTATTTGATAAGAAAAAGCAAGCTGAGCCACAAGAAGGTGGCAGTACTGTAGAGTTGTACTAAAATCATCAGAGGCTGGATCTGTTCTTTACTCACTGACAGGGTAATTTTTCTTAGTGTCAGCAGTTGCAAAAATGTTTAATTTTATTGATTCTTTATTCATCCATTTTTATTATTTATACCCTTTATGTGAATCTCCAGTTTACTTCTTCTTAGGCAATACCATGTCACCTGTTTTCTCCATGATGAGTTTATTCATTCTGATCCAGATAAAAACATCTCCACCTGCATGTTAAAAATTAATATGTAGATTTTTCTCAATAGGGTTTCCACCAGCATATTTCTGTGCATCAGGTTTTTTGGTGTAAATGTCACCAAGCCAGATAAAAGTTGTAGAACACATAAAGACACCACCTCCCTTACCCGTCACAAATTCAAGCCAGATGAATTCTGCTTAAGTCAGGAAGTTACAGATGAAATATTGTTGGTCTTTTATATAAATGGTTGTTATCTGAGATCAGTTTTATTGCAGAATAGGATACCAGAGGATACCATACTACATACACTGTTAATACACTGAATGAATTAGCACGTTTAACAAGCGATCATGTCTCACTGGGGTTACGTTAACTGGTTTGTGCATCTGAGAGTGTGGTAAAGCATACCAGATTAAATATCAGCAAAAGTTAACGTCCTTTACCTTAGGAGAGATGAGAGCATGTAACCAGTTAAAGGGCCTGGCTGACTGGTTATTATTATTGACGTTATTATGCCGCGTTAACCAGCTCATTTGTCTGAGCCTGAACTGCCTTCTCTTTTCCCTTGTTTCATTGACAAGATGAAA
This sequence comes from Larus michahellis, assembly GCF_964199755.1. Lineage (NCBI taxonomy): Eukaryota > Metazoa > Chordata > Aves > Charadriiformes > Laridae > Larus > Larus michahellis. The sequence goes on from NC_133909.1 coordinate 8,678,723, forward strand.
GCAGTTTTGAATCGCTGTCAGAGTCCACTTGAGCAGTACTTCCCACAGAAGAATTTTAAATCAGTTGAAGCAGGAAAAGAATTAACTATAAGTTAACAAGGCAAGTCTGTTGTGGGAATTAGTAACTAATTAATTAGCTCATTCTTTAATTTGTACAAATAAGCTAACAGAAGAACTTAATTTTAGAACTTCTAGGTAAAATGTGAATTTCAATATAACCACTTTTAATAAGTTGTGGACAGAGAGTGGAACCCCACTGAAAAAGAGCCTCTACATTTTCATGTTGAATCAGCCTTTATCTGTTTGAATCTTAACTCTAAACTATAAATAATCTCACTTCCAGAGGAACAGGAGACTTCTTTGAACAATTTTATCTTACAAAATGGGCTTAGAAACATCACTACTTATAAGAGTAGAAAAATTCTAAACTTACAGCAAATGGGAGGAGAGAATTAATTGGAAGAAATTATAGAAATATGTTGCCTAGGTCGCTGTTGAGTAAATTTGCAAAGTTTGGCTCTTGAATTCAGTAGGCTTCAAATTATCCTGTAATTATTTACAATTTTAGTTATACCTTTTATTGAAAAATCTATTTTAAAGTTGCTTTTTTGAGCATATTTCCCGCCCATGCTTTTTTTTCCACTGGATACACACATCAAAGGTTAGCAGCTAGAGCTTGAAAAAATATTTTAGTTCAAAACTTTTGCAAAAAATATTAAAAGCATCTAAGTAATCAGAACTCATTTCCTGTCACCATTCATCTATTTCAATCCTTATTGTCCCACACAATTCTGCTGACTTTGTTATTTTGCAATCTTTGAGGTATAAAATTAATCTTAAAGGTTAAGTAAAAATTAGATTTTTTTTTAATTGTAAATTCGGAAAGTGGCAAACTTCTTATACATGGCAATATATCAATCTCCAGATTAGACCATGCAAATTCTGGTCAGAATTCTTGATTCCCTTTATTTCGCTCTGTTTTATCGCTTTGCGCAGTACGTGGCAATCTTGTACCTCTCTGAAGGCCATTCCTGGTTTATGAAATACAGATGTGAGACAGATGCAAGATCTGTATGCGTGGACCAATGTCCTCACATACAGAAGGCCAGAAAGCAAGCAAATGCACAGCCATCAATGCATACAGAGACGTTTGGAGGAACAGTTGCCCTCAGCACTAGGGAAAACCTGGAAATGTTAACGACTTCAGGGTGTACCTGGGACTTAAAGGCAGCCTAAAAATGCATTTTCATTACCCCTGAAAAAGGAAAATCATTTCAATGAATATGTAAAATGCAAACACCATGACATCTGCAAGCAGAAGCTGTGCTAGTTTCTCAAATTAGTTTAGACTTCACATACTCCACCCCCACCTTCTGTTTAACAAATGTATGCATAGGTGATAGAAAAAAATAAAGTCTACAGGAAAAAAAAAAACAAGAAAACAAACCATGGGAACGAACTAATTCTCCTGTCACTCAAGTCATTATAAAACAAGCCAAGCATATACTGAAGGTGAATGTTAATGAATAAGGAGGCAGACAGATGGTCCGACTTTTCTTTAGGTGTTCATCATACTTTATTATCCACAGAAAATTGTCTTTGATAAATGGATACAATGTTAAAAAGATATTCAAGCAACATATGGGTCACCTTTTGATTATGGTCAAGCAGAGTACATTTGACAGATTTCTGCTACTTTATGATTGGCTGCAAATACAGGATGAGGTTTGGGGTTTTTGGCGTTTTTTGTTTGTTTTATCAGAGGTTATCAGTACTAAACTCTGCGTTTGTTTCCTGAACTTAAAAGCAAGGTGTCATTCCACAGAAACCATAATTTGTATTGAAGTGTCATATTCACTCCATAGTGATGAAATTTTCTTATTAACATAATTGCTGGTGCCTCAAGATCACTACTGCAGGCATTGTGACCTTAAGGGAAATTCAGGCTGTTCTGGATCCTTCCAGAATGCTTTAGTATCTCAGAGCACTCAGCCAGCCACATTCGTGTTTTCTAGGAGCAAGAACTTTTTTTTTTTGGCTATGTTGAATAATGATTAGGAAAAATATATGCATAACCAACTAACCAAATGAAACTGAGAATTAGCTGGCTAGACACCAGCTGCTAATACTGATATGGCAAACGCTTTTCTTTGCTCTACAGACAGAAATATAATAGTGTCTCAGGAAGAAAAGATGGCTTGTCCCATGACATCTTTCCCTTCCTGCTGTCAACCTCAACTGCCACGGATGTAGCACGTGGCTGTTTCCAAACCTGCAGTTCTAGCTGCAGGTTTGCAAAGGCCATTGATCCGTTGCCCTTTTTCTCTTCTCTATCCAAATTCATGGGTGGGGAGGTTAACAGTGACCCACACAGCAGGTGTTTCCTTCTCTGCAACATGACACAAGTCCCCTGGTTGCTGCAGTTATGTATATGGAAATCAGGCTTCCAGCAAACCAGTACTTACATGGGTAATTTTTACGTGTTTTGTGAGTACCAAAACGTAGGAGCAACAATTTGCATGGGCAATTTGTATTTATGCAGGGGGAAACCAAGTCAGTTTTTTAACACCACATCCTTATGTCTACTCCCTACTTGATTTGAAAAAAAAAGGAAAAAAGTCGACCCCAATTTTACAGTGTCACAATTCTGTATGTCCTTAGCAGTTGTATGTTATTTACCAAAAATATTAAAATATTGCTGCTGCATAGTGTATAACTTGCATTAGACTTCCAATTAATGTGTAATATTGAATCAAGCATACTGTGCCTTGAATTCTTCTACCAATTCACCTGTGTAATTGACCAGCGTCTCACGGGGATAGATACTGCATTTCAGAGAAGTTGAACTCCTGCAAGCTGGACAGTTAGATAGTTCTGGCCAATTTAATTATGCAAATGGAAATTCAGTTTCTAGGGAATATATTATCAGTATTACTTCAAAGACTTGCATAGAGTTCTCTCCTATCATCTTTTTATGGGTTCTTTTTCTTTGTTGCACAAGTGAAAATGAAATATTACAATATATTGAGAAAATTTGGTGAGAAAATAAATGAGGTAGGTACATTTGCAAATGCCTTCTGTTCCACTTACAGGCTGGTAAGCTAGAAGTCAGGAGATAGATTCTTTCTTCCTCTCTTGTATTGCACATAATGCTTTTACGGAAAAAGTCTGTGGAATTTAAATGAAAACAGCATTACAAGTATTTTAAATCACATCAAAGAATTTAATAGAATGTCTAGGCTATAGCATTCTAATGTATATAAAAAAAACTATTGTAAAAAGAAATTTTCTCATAAACCCCTTCGTTTTGTAGAAATGATTTCTTTACAATTTTAAAGGATTCTATGTAAAGCTGTAAGGGTAACGTAGCTAAAATATTTTATGCCCTTCAAAAGTTAGCATTGTGAAATTAGCCTAGGAATTGAAGAATGGGTAGCATTTTGCACTCTACTTGGAGCCTTGTAAGTTGTATCCTAATGCATGTAAAGTTCTAGGCACATGAAAGACTTTCTGGTTAATGAAAGCCTAATTGAGAACTTCAGCGCACTGGTGGAGTATGTCTAATGCAATGAAATTAAATGAATAGGGGTATTTAGACACTTATTTTACAAATTATTTTAACATTTTGATGAACTATTCTTATCCTTCACGACTTTTTTGAAGCTATTGGTCTTTTCTTGGGTTCACTAGGAGGAGACTTGACAGTAGCATTTGAGTACCACAAGACTGACTGCTTGGTCTGTTGGGGGCTGAAGAAAATTTTCTACCCACTGTCTCTTTCTCTGCATTAGTATAAGACAGAAGTACTGATCTGCGTAAGACTTATCTCTGGGACTGGTTTTTAATTTTTAGAGTTTTATTTAATTAGTGCATAATTTCTTTTTGAAAGTGAATTCTTTGAAGTAATTTCTAATCTCTCATAGAAGTGGACATATTTATAACTTCAGGTCTCATTCCCAAGGAGTGATGGTAACTATAACTGTAAGTGCAGGTCAGAGATTATAACATATCCCAATAGCTTTGAGTATTAAAAAGTCATAAAATAGCTTCACATTTCCATTTTTATAGTATGAGCACATCTTTCTACAATGCAGGACAGCTTGTAGGCAATCAACCTGTCTCGTGATCACAGTCAAGAAGTGGACTTGTGAAAGTTTTTAAAGGGCAGGACCACAATGTTAACTCAGGGCAAAAGAAGTTTTTTGCTGTCATGAAACCTAATGAAATTGTCCTGCCACTGAGACTGAACTGACTGAGGCCCTCTCTCTCTTGTGTGCTGTTTTGATGGTAAACTATTTTTGGCTAACAAGGTTCTGCACTGAAGTCAAAAATTAACAGTGATATTAATTTCCATTAATTTTAATGATGTAAAAATAAATTATCTAAAAAAATTGTTTAAGCTCCCTCTTTAGTCGAGGAGAAATTCACACCTCCAGAGCGTGAATCATCTCATCTAGAAAAACACCTATGTTAGTGCTCTCCATGAATTCCACAGAGAAACTAGATGAATAGTGGGAACTAGGATGTTCTAGTTAGGTGAAGGAAATCATTCCTAAATGAGTAGATTTCTGTGCTTTGGATAAGGCTATAGATAAGCTACTAAAGATCGATACCATGTTAGGTCTCTACAAGAATTGTTCTCAGCCCATCTTCGCCTTGATGTATTGGCATTTTATTGTGGTTTAGGACCAAGAGAAATGCAGAAATATGAGGTAAGTTTCTGCCATTATATATTAAAAAAAAATAGAGTGAGTAAGAGAGAAGTTATTTAACATGTGATTTGCATCAAGATCAAGATTTGTTCCTTAAACTGATTTTTTTTAATCCTTACATATTTTATTGCTTTAGCTCAGGTACGTATAGATGCAATTACTTGGTTAGGCAGATTACTAGGTTTATGCCTCTAATGTGACAATCAGGTCTGCTTTGTCTGTGACAGCCACTTTTCCAGTTATTTTTTATTAATAATAATTTCAGAATTTCTGACCATCAGATTATCACCTAAACCACTGGCTTCTGGGTTCTTTTTCCTCTCTACCACTGACAGCCTCTTTAATCTTGCATTCCTTTGTCTCTTTTCTCTACAGAGCATGAGACTTTTCAGCACAATGAATCATCTGGAGTACTTAAGCACTTTTTGGCTTTTAATCAATCATCCCATTTTTATTTATTAGTCCTTTTTCCATTGACACTGCATAACATAAAGCCTTCCCCAATGAGCTTGTAATGAAACCAGTACGAACTGTGGATAATCAGTCCTTGTTTGAGAGGTAGTCACTGTCTCAAAGAATTGTGCTAAAAAAGTAATTATAGCCCAAACTGTGAGACTCTCAAAGGCTTTTATGAACACCCTATTCTACATGCACATTTCAATTTACAAGGTTCATTTGAATCAGTGGCTAAAAAGAATAATGCATAACATGGGTGACAGACACCCAATACTTCAGATTTACACATTCAGTTGATTCCTTAATGTCACTATTCAGTGACACCATCCATTTCTTCATTGCCTAGTTCATTGGTATAGTATTTTTGATTGAAAGACAGTTTGACACTCTTACAATTCCCCTACATGGGATTCTGTTACTGTCGTGTACTCCCTCTTTCAATTTCACACCAATAAGCAGTGCAAAACTGAGAGAAAAAAGCACAAAACTTAGTCTTCATGAATGCATGACTGAAAATGCTTTCAATGTTTAAGATGCAGCAGCTGCTGACAAAAGCTTGCTGGTGGGCTGTTCTTTAGCACTAAGAACACAGTCTTTGCCATATGCATTATATTGAAAAAAATTCTATGCATTGTCTGGCAATTAATCCATTATTTGTATGTTAAAACAAGATTTAGAAGCCAAAAATCTGCATACCATTTAAAGAAAATGGCATGTACTGTTTAAAGTAAACCACATGTTAAATAGCATTGCTGCTAGCCTTTAAATTGGCAAACATACCCATCCAGTTCCTGTTAAATATCATTAAAAAATTATGCTCAATGAGAAGTACGGACGTTAATACTTTATGATAGCAGCTAGAAGTGCCAGTCTTCAGCCTGAATGTAATTTGCCAAGACTGTCTAAACACACACCACAGAAAAATACCTCTCTAGAAAGGCTTATAGACTACAGGGAAGGCAAAAATCCCAGACAGACATACAGACAGAGCACAGGTAAATCAAAAAACTATCGGTTAACGTAGTAAGTGATGATCTCAGCACAGTCATTGTCTGAGCTCTGATTTTGGTAGGTTTAAGTCACTTGCAGAAGAGTCTTGAGCTGAGAAATTCTACTTAATTTGTTGCTAATCAGCACAAACTTCGGAGGTGGGCCTGCTCTGGTTTGAGTGGCTCACAGACCGCAGCCCCTCGGGGCTGTCCCTGCCCAGGGTGGATCCCTGCAGGCCACAGTTTCCCTGAGGGCTGTCCCTGCCCAGTCTGGGTCCCTGCAGGCCATGGTCCCTCAGGCTGTCCCTGCCCAGTCTGGGTCCCTGCAGGCCTTTGTCCCTCAGGCTGTCCCTGCCCAGTCTGGGTCCCTGCAGGCCACAGTTTCCCTGAGGGCTGTCCCTGCAGGCCTTTGTCCCTCAGGCTGTCCCTGCCCAGTCTGGGTCCCTGCAGGGTGCAGCCCCTCAGGACTGGTCGTCCCCCCTTTCAGCATGGAGTCCCCCCCTGGAGCGTGTCCGCAGTCCCTCACAGCTATAGGCTTGTTTCTTAACTATTTTTGCGGAGGGAGACCCTTTATTTCTGTGCCTGGGTGAAGCTTGGGGTTTTACACTGCGGTCCATGCTGGTTTCAGATCCAGCTGGGACCGGTTCTGGCCGGCTGCTGGGATCCCCTCAGCACCCGCCCTCGGCCTCCTGCTCTGCACCCCTTCCCTCAGAGCCTCCCGCAGTGTGCAGCAAAGGGGATTTTGAGGAGGTAAATGGAAAAAGGATGGTGACAGCAGGGAATTTCAGATGTCAAAATAGACAGTGGGGATTATGAAAGATTCTGAGAGGCCATCTAAGAAAGAAATTGCAGTTGATTATGGTAAATTTGGCAAAGCAATTTACCAATTGAAAGAATTGTCACAGTGTAAATATTGGACTATTTAAGGCTTTTTCTTGTTCTTGCTTTTAAATTCTTTTGGCAGTACTACCTTAAGTAGTATTTGCTTGCATTTGCAATGTCTAGTTTAAAACCTATTAAAGACAAGAACATACAGCCCAGCAGTGAGCAATTAGTACAGTCTTGCCCTGGTGATAGAGTGTTCTGGTTCAGTTAATATGCAAGCTGCCATCATAGTGACAAGCTGTATACATGATAAAATAATCCACCTTTTGACAGGTACCTCATGTAATAATATCATATGGCATTAGGAGTCAAAGGGGGAAAATAACCTGAAATTCAGTAGTAACAACTATGAAGAACTTAATACTTGAGGTCAGATTTTGCAGGATGCAGAGTGAGATTTTTGAGTCTTTTTATTTCTGTCCTCACTGCATCATTAGATTAATATGGAGGTTTTTTCAATTAGTATTCATTTCAGTTACTCACTACTAGTGATGCATGTGGTGAATACTGAAAATACCAAGACAATTTATCTTTAATAGGCATATTTCACAGTGTGTTGAGTGACCAAAGTCAGCTGTAAGCCAAAGATAGACCAAGGTGGAAGGAATGGAAATGGCGAGAAGGGAAACTGCAACAATGGATCAGGTGAGGTTGTTTTTTTCCTGCTGTGATAGTGCCAGGGACTGGCACTGAGACTGGTGTTCTTGTGACAGGTATTGGTATGGGCACAGATCAAGAGATCGTCCCTGCCCTGAAAAACTTACAAATTCAAATAACAAAACAGACAAACTGCAATGCAGAGAGATTAAATTACATGCCCTTTACTGTCTGGACAGCAATGGAGTATTTCCACTGCAAACTGCAGCTTGGTGCTGGGACATTGGGGCTTTCATGAGCTATGTAAAGTATCCAAAGCAGACCACATCCACATACGCTTCTCAGATAGAAAGGAAAACTCTTCACTGGTGTTATGATTCAGAATTTATTTTAAGAGAAACTGTAAAAGATACTTTAATTATACTGTTATAGATTAATATTAAGTCAAGCAGTGAACCATGAGACAATTACTTTTTATGGTTTTATCACTTTATGGTAATTTTTAGATACATTTCAGCAGCATCCACTGGCCCCAAGTGTCATCAGGGCAGCACTCAAGACAAGAGCTGCATACAGGAGTAGGTAATTGGTCACTGCTCTGAAGACCCTATATAGTAGATATAACACGCGCTAGGTGGGAGAAAGAAAAGAACCACGGGTTGCTGAAGTGATTGCACTATGGCCACACAGATAATCTAGCAGAAATGGTTACATATCTTGGTTCTGGCACTTGCACTTTCTACTTTCATGAATCATTGCTCCCTAGCGAGTAAAACAACTTTTCTACAAATATATTTGTCTCTTACAACCCATTTTTGCTAAATAGGTTTCAGCTAAGGAATTGCAGTTTAGTTATGCATTTATAAACAGTTTTCTTCACGTGGGATTATGTATTAGGCTGCTTGGTATCACATGATTCTGCTGCATGTCTGGATGACTTTGAAAAAAGGTTTTTTCAGGTTTTGAGCTAAATTATATGGTATGTTAAAATGTATGAAAACCAAAATTTACTAATATTTACATAAATGTTCTGGTAGTATTAAATAATACAAGCAGTAAAATCACCATTTCTATTCATAAAAAATATTAATGAATCAATCTTTATATCATACAGCCAGCCACAGTCCTTAAGATCATTAAGGATTTCTGATATTTATTTTACAATATGGCAAGGTTTTCAATGGCAAAGAAAAATACAGGAATATGTATTGCAGTGTTTTTCAAGAGTACAGTTCTATTTATTTAAGCAACCTGTAAAAGGTAAACTAAGAGAAGTGATACACAAGCCCAAGTAGCAATTGTGTATTTACTCTGAATTGCTCATGTTTGCTTCTGAAAATTCATAACCTGAGGTAGAACTGAACAATGAAAGAGAAAAACCAAGCATGTAAAATCAATTGATGTGCTGGCTAGCTAGCAGAACATCTTTATTTTCAATAACCATGTTCAACCATGTTTTATATCTATTTATCACTGAACTCGTTGGGCAGAACAAAAAAGGTGCTAATGTTAATACCTCATGAATATGCACAGAAAATGTTCCCTTTTGGTTAAATATCAACATTTATACTAACCTTTTTGTTCTTTTGTGTTTAATAATAATGACAGATAGTGGGTGCTGTGGGCTAAGACCGTTCATTGACACTGTTCTCTTGGGTATTCTTGACATTTAATTTCAAGACTCACGTGAAATGAATGTAGATCCTGTATTTGGTTTTTGCATATTAAGCATTTCTAAAAAAAAAAAAAAAGGCAATAAATGTAGGGCACATCCTCAGAAATACCATACAATTTTTGAAAGCAGACCCTCATTTTTAGGGAGAAATAGCGTCTGGTGATCAAAATGAACCCTCACAAATGCTTGCTGACATTCAAAAGAGAAGACGGGAGTTCCAGATTAGTATGCTTGCTAAACTGTTCTGACCATGAACATGAACAGCACATCAACATCAAGCCTACCTGGCTTATACACTTGTTTTATACCACCAACAATCAATGTGGTATACTGTTCAGTTTGGTGTGAAAAACTCATGAATGTATGGAAAATATGTGGATTGTCCTTCAGGGGTAGAAGGCAGAAGGGGCAGATAGACAATGTGAAATAATTTCATGTATTATAACAACTCACTTGTAGCAGTTCTGTGTCATTTAAGGTTGTCATTGTATCAGTCACCGAATCAGTGCCAGCACATATGTATGTATATTTCATGTAAGATGTGGTTTTTTTTTTAGTCTTTGAATGTTTTGGTCCATTTCAGTGCAGTATCTACAAAGCTTACAGCTACCAAAGCTTGTAATATCGAAATTAACCCTGTTCATCCACGTACAGAGACTATTTGTAGAAATACCATGGGAGCTGAAAATATGTAGATCCCTCTCCATTCCATCAGCGGAAACGTGTCATGCCTTGATACAAGATGCATGTAAAACACCTACTTGCAAATGATGTCACTGTCAGAAGGGTGACAAGTGGGTCCAGAAAGTACAGTTCTGTAGATGATAACATGCAGAAAGCAACTCATTCTTACCTGAGTTTACCTTAGGTTCCTCAGTCTGTTTTACACAAAGCTGCTCTTCAGTGTGGTTAGGTATCAAATACCTGTGAACCTGCTTTATCTCCATGTCTTCAGTTTGATTCCTGGAAAGAATGGAGGAGTTCTTTAAGGAACAATGCAGGACAGTAATCACTTGTAAAAGCTTATGTGTATCCCAAGGTCAGGAATAATTTGACTGGGCCCAGGAACCCCAGAATTATTTTTAGTGACCATATTTTAATCTTACATAGCAGATTGAGCATTTAGAGTAAGCACTGGTTTGCTGTGTATCTAATAGCTGTGCTCTGGCAAAATTACTATTCTCCTAGCAGAGAAGATAACCAATGTTAGAAAGTTGTCCTTATTGCAGCAAATCTTGCTTTTATGAGTTCCCAAGTAAATTCAGCAGATGGCCCCTGTGATGTAGATAGAGTACTGTTACCTGTAATGCCCTGACTCTGCAATAAGGAGGAAGGGTTTTCCCTTTTCTTTTCTGAAGTTACAAATGTTCATCATTACAATTATTTGAATGGAAAAGACTGTGAAGAATTCATGGTTTTTCCTTTTAAAACACAGATGTGGTTTGCAAGAATTATTTCTCTCCTACTTTTTAGTCTGATTTAATGGAAAGAAAAGTTTTGACACTGACAGTGTCTTGATGTGTGGGCTTGTGTTGGTTGAATCCTCTTGTGTTCTTGCATCTGTTGTACAGTCTGCTAGTACAGACTGTATAATCGTATAAAAGATTTTAAAACACAATCAGAAATGACATTGTGTTTTTAACTTTTTTGAAGAATCTAGATCTTGCTTGGCATAAACAGTAGACTTATTTCCGATATATTGCAGAAAAAAACCCACAGAAATCTTAGAAAAATGTATAAAGCACTTATAGGCAGGTAAATCAAAATTTCCTTGGGTGACACAACATGTATTGTCTAATTTCAGACAGCCATGTGTCATGGTATTCATGTATCAGCTTTCAGTGATGCTTTTATTTTCAAGACTCAGTATTTGCTAAGCCCAGCACATTCTCTAGAGGAGTAAATATTACTAGTCTCATCCTATACCTGAGAAATTGAGGCATGAGTTGGTGACAGCAGTAGTTTAACATCAAACATACTATTAAAAAAGAAAAGGATGATTAATGAGATGGGGGCCTAGATGCCTGGGGTTTGCTATCAAATTCTGAGGCTCATATCTGTATGTAAACATCAACATGAGGTATTTAAATATTCTTCCTAGAAATTGAAGCCAAATGAATAAGGTTGTATGGGATAGAAAGAAGAGCATTTTCTCCTTGATCTCCCCAAAATGGTCTCTGTATGGAGACAATTTGTAAGATTGTGATGTTCATGTAGAGTAGGTTGACTTAAGGCTAACACAAGTTTGCAAGTTAGTGATGAAGAAGAAGGGATGAGGGGATTATTTTCCACAGAGGGAGTCCAAATAATTTACCTCCGTATTCTCTCTTTACTTCCAGTTCCTCCTTCTTCAACTTGCAGCTGAGAGTTGATAAATGTAGCTTTGTCATGAAAACGCAAGGGGAAACGAACAGTATGGTAACTTTTAAATTTATGGTAGAAGTCTACTTAAAAGATGATAAAGTATCAGCACAGGGAGGAAGATACCATGACTACTATATCCTGCAATGAAAAACAAGTCTTGTCCTGCCTGTGGTTGCAATGCTAAGTGGGTTTTCATCTAACGTGCAATCAGAGCACCCTGTGTGAAAAGAGATGCTCGCTGATGATCAAGCATTTGAGAAACAAGAGTGCTCAGCAGGTTTTAAAGGAAATCAGGTGAAATCTTCCTCCAGATGCCATTGCTTTTTTATATGCTGTATTGCACTGATAGAATACAATGGTGCATCATCTGTCATGTCAGTGTATAACATAATGTATTTGTGATGAGTAATGTCCTGAACACAAATTTCATTGCACCACAGTAGAATTTATCCATTTTATACTCCCCTTGGCCTGTACATAACCAAACCCATCAGGCATGATTTTGCACAGTGCAGAGGCACGGTATTGATCCTGTGTTAGTGAGATCAATGCTACATGGCCTCTGAATTACCTTTGCCATGTAACAGGATGGAGAATCAAGAGCTAGGTTGGATAATTCATCACAACCTGAAAGTCAAGCTGTGAGGGGGTTGGGAACTTGACTAACGATGAGGATCCTTCCAAACTGCCGTGGGTTGGGCCAGGCTGGCCACTGAAATGAGCAACACTTGGTTCCAATGGCTGCCCTTGATTACAGAGTATAGAAGTAGAGCATGAGGTGGGGCTGCCCAATGGGATTCTGGAGTGCAACAGAGCAGGAGCTCTTGGTGGTGAGTTCCCAGAGACCTGTGGCAGGCAAAGAGGTTAGTGAGAGGCTGAGCAGAACCTGGGGAACACACATACCACATCAGGAAGAGGTGGGTGAAGCACTTTTAGAACTTTATGCTTACAGACAGGTTCATTTGCATGGACAGCAGTGCGGCAGGATCATGAGAATTACTTCTGGGAATGGAGTTTAGCTCTCTGTAGGCACAGCTTTCTCTTTGTTTTGTTAATTGCTGATCTCAATAAGTCCTCCTAGCCTAACCAAAATTTTGAGGTTTGTTTTGTTAAATTCATGTGGAGAGTATAGTTTGGGAAAGGAGAGGCTATAGCATAATATGCGTCTGTATTTTATGTGAGGAAAATGTTTATCATCCCTTTGATTGAATCAAGTAACGAATAGATGTGAACTAGGGAGCGTCTTACGGGGGAAGGTGGGGAGGCATTTTTAAAGTCCTCTTATTTTTCTTCAGTGGTTTTGTAGAGCTGCTCATAGGCCTGAGCTACCTATTCCTAAACAACAGTAGATATTATTATGTCCCCAGGTCTCCTGCCTGTTCCTAGCAGACATAGTAGATTGCCTTTGAACCTTACTTAAGACTGGACTGGACTGGAATAACAGTATCTGCGTAAGGGAGGGCCCTCCTCTGTCGGCTTGCAAAATGCCGAGTAAAGATTTGTGAGAGGAAGCAGGGGCTATGCAGTCTTTGGACTAATTCCGCCACTCAGTAGCAGAGGATTCACGACTCACAAGCCAGATGCAAATGCATTTTCCCCAGGGGAAAAAGGGAATTAAAGGAAAAACTGGAACTGGGGGAGCAAGCAGGAGTGTGAAGTTCAGGTTGCTCTCTCTACCCCTTTCCCTTGTGCCAGAGGCTGCTCCAAGGCAGTGCGTTTTACTCCCCATAGCTAAAGGCTGTGCCTGAAGGCACCTTTTAGCATTATCCATTTATACTAAGCCTGCACACCTGAGACCAGCCACAACAGTTGAAAAGATTTCACAGAGGAAAAATCACACTCTGCCTGTGGTTCTCAAATAAAATAAAAAATCCAGCTGGCTTTGTTTATAAAGGGAATGTGTTTCTTAAAAGCAATAGTTTGCTGCCAACTTGAATTAACACAGGCCTTCAAAAGGAATTTTAAGAACAGTAACATATTGCCACACCCAGTCTCCCCCCACTCTTCAACAAACAGGTTGGTTGTGCGTGTTTAAGTTCACTAGATGTCCTGACACATCTCCTTCTGTGTTAGTTTTTTTTTTTTTAAATTATGTGAACTGTTTTTAAATAGTATACCTGCTAGTTTAGAGATAGCAGAATTTTAAACAAGGTCTGTGGTGCTTCTGTAGAAGGATATGCTTTTATAGGAGCAGAACGATGGTAAAAGCTATCTGCTTTAGACAGAGCCCCTTTGATGGGGAAAATTCAATCAGATCTCTTAAAAATGCTTTAACAGAATTCTTAGAATTCTTTCTTGTGTTTCTGCCACTTTCCTTAATGTCTGCAGTTGGTGATACTTTATGCTTGTGCTGTACCTGGGTGTCTTGGGACACTCCTGTGTGATGGTGTTAATTTCTTTTTCTTTAAACTACAGCAAACATATCCACTCAGTTAGAAACTCTGTCTAGAGTTTCTAACTAACTCTGTTAGTTGAGGCACATTACAAAAATACTCTATCGTATGTGAATGGCTAGGTTCCTGTTCTCTCAGTATAAGAAAGGCCAAGGTGCAGCTGCAACAAATCAATCATTAAGATGATAGGAAACAGCAGGTCAGCTTTGCAGTCCAAGCATAAATTTGAAGGTAGTTCTTCTTTCGAACCTCAACAAGGTTTCTTGGAAACTAGTTTGCTAATTTATATCTTTTGTCCCTAAATAAGCAATTGTGCAAAATTAGGAAACGTTGGCTGAGAGAACAGAAAAGATGATGTCCATGCAACAAAATGGTTTCCCAGACTATAAATTGGGAGTTCTTGGTCAGAATAACTTTTTATCATTTCTTATCCAGTGGTGATAGCTTTGCGCTTTATTACCATTTCCCCTATGCTATGATGAGCCTTAGTCAGGGCTTTGTGCTGATGCATGTGCAGCGGTGTTTAAGGTAGTATAAGAGGACAGGAAGACTATTTTCTCTGTTTGTGAGGAGTACAGCTGGTTTGTGACTAGCCAAAGTCTACCACGGGCAGGCTTTCCTCAAAAAAAGGCCACGAAGCTGACACTCCTGCATGTTAAGGTTGCTAAACTGACTTTTTCTATGCTGTTAAATTAATTTTTTCATGTCTGCTCCTGAAATGATGTGAACCTCCAAGCTCTGATGTGGCACCTTTTCCCCTGCCTGGAGCTCAGTTTCTTCTTAGCATTTGGATTATAAGAGAAAAACAACAGAGCAAATCCCTTTATGCAATGCAAATGTTTTCGTGTTATGTAGTAACTCAGGGCTGTTTTGATAGGAGGAAGGTCATGGTAAGAAAATGACATTCTTCAACCCAGAGCAAGTTTGATATCACTGCTATTGCTAAAGAATTGTGGTTCTTTTAGGTGGTGCCCAAAGCATATCTACTCAGTGCTTTCTACTCAGGCTTACTGCAGTTTTCATAGGAATTTTAGCTACTGGTGCCCCTGAAAACAAGCTGAAAACTTAAAAACAAACAGACAAAACAAATAAAAAACCTCCACAAAACAAAGGTATAAGGAAAACTTTGAAGTCAATAGATAGGCTTTAAAGGGCTTTCACTGTTCTCTGAAGTGCTGTTAGCAGAAACAAAAGAAAACAAATTGAAATAATATAGTCTCAGTGCAGACCTGTTTGCATTCCTCACTGATTTTGATTGTTCTCAAAACAGCAGAAAATCTCAGGTTGTGGCAAGAGTGGGATGACCTCATTTCAGAACTGAACGAGATTCCTTTGGCTCCTCTGACTTCTACCAGGACAGGCTCTGTAGGGGTGCACAGTTCTGAACTAGTAGGGTAGAAAGGTTCTCTTTCCAGTTTCCTCCTTGTACTTAAGTATCAGAACAGTGATGCCCTTTCCTGGGACCAGCTGCAGCCCGGCTGGGTTTGTTGCCTGTATTGTGAGAGTTGCACTCAATCATAAGTGACCTTCCTGAATTCTGATGGCTTTAAAGGTATGGTAAGAGGTTAGAAGTTAAAAGGGAAATGTAATAAAAAAAAAAAAAGAAGAATTTCAAGGGAGAATGGTAAATATGCTTGATGCTTTATGAGGAATGCTGATAGAGAGGAGAAGGAAAATGAGGAGAAAGCATAGGACAATAGTTGGCTGCTGATAAATGCAGTGTTGGTGGTGCAGAAATGTGCAGAGGATTAGTGGCAAGAACAGGTTAAAACGTGGCACAGTGAGAAAGAAAATATTTATAAAGACTTCAAGAGGATGTGGGTTTGTAAGTAGAGGAGGGCTTTTTCAGTTTCACAGAAATGGCCATACTCCTTAGGGTAACTGCAGAATCCTCTTGAAACTACGGGGGGTGTCCCTTAAGGTGAATATAGTTGTACAAATTGAGGATTATCCAGGGTAATGTAGTAAGTTAAAGGATCTCAGGATTTGCTGTTACCTCCAAAATTACTAAATTCTTACTAGCCTTGTTGTAAAAAATCGTACATGCTGGATCACAGAGCTCTCGTACCCCTTAAGGCAAGGGACATCACAAGGCCAATATGTTCGTATGACTGTCAGTTTCTAAAACACTTAAATGGTATACAGCTTTGCAGGATTCCCAAGTAAATGCAAGAATACCGAGAGCAGCTATAGTGAATTCATTGTTCTGAAGATTTCTTTTGGAAAGCTGAGCTTAAGACCTTGAGAAAAAGAATGTATTGTAAAGCTGACTGGAATATTCCCTTCTCCCAGAGAATATCCCATTTTAGACTTGAATGAGTATTCTACTACTCATATTAGTTTAAACTTATAAATGGTTATTCAGTCTTTCTTCATGGATTGGCGACAGTATTTTGGCATCATGGTAGCTGAAACAAAATAGATGGCTTATTGCTGTATGTTTTTAAGAAGCAGCTGCCTCCAGTAGCAGAAGGCAATAGTTTAAAAAAAAAAAAAAAACAAAAAAAAAAACAAAAAAAAAAAACAAAACAAAAAAAACCACCAACCAAACCCACCCCAAAAGAAAACAATCAACAAAAAAACCCTCACAGGAAAACATGCAATTCCGGTTATATTTACCCCCAAAACAGTATTTTGCAGAAAGATGAAAAATGCTGTGTTTGGTAAGTGTAGCTGGTTGTCTTATTTCTGCACAGAATGAGTTAGGGAAAGCCATAGTGTATGTGTGTGGTGGCTCACACCCCATATTTTTACTGGGTGATTTTGAAGATGCTATATACCAAACAGGGCAGGTGGCCTCTTGAGCTAGGCACATTACAAATATAGGTGTGTATACGGTGTTCTGTCCCAAAGAACTCAAAAGATAAAGTACTAGTACAGAAAGAGGAACATGGAAACAAGCAGAGTGAATGACATAATTTTAGATTGCTTCATGCAAAGAATGTTTTGTCTGGAATGTACAGTTAGTAAGTGGTATTTTATACTGACAAAGATGTTGGATGTTGAGTGCATCTGAAAAATCTGACTCTATATTAAGGATTTTCTTGCAAGACTGTGTTCCAGTCGTGAAGCAGACCAACCTGATGACTTGGTGCTAGGACTTCTTACTGAAGAAGATGTTCCTTTTGCTGCTTCTGTTTGAATGTACAGCATGTGATTTCTGTACAGCAGTTTTGTGTATTTTAATGAGTGAAAGATTCAGTGGCACATTAAATTCAGCTTAAAATTGCTTGTCTGATCAGGATGAAGTTGGCTGCTAAAGACAACAGCCTTCTAAAAATGCTCACTCTGTAAATTATTTGCATTCTCTTTAAGAAGAATGATTCACTGCTAACAAAGAGGGTCAGAAAAACATAATCTCATATTGTGATTGTATTTGTTGTAGAAATATTCCAGCATACCCAGACTGTTGTGCTGGCTGAAAAAAAAAAAAGAAGATATTCTAAAATGCCTCAAACCCACAAACAGATAACCTTGCTACTTAAAACAGCAGGTGTGGCTGACCCAACGCTAAGCAGAGTGAATAGGAATTAATCTGCTGCTCCCCATGTTAATTAAGCACTTCAGACAGACTATGATGTACAGGTACATTTTCTCTCAGACACCAGAATGTCTTTATTGCTGTTTATATTGGTTTGGGTTTTTTAACCTCTAGTTCTGATCCCAAAATAAACTAGGTAAATTTGTTATAGAAGCAGACATTGTCATGCTTTCAAAGATGTCATGCCATTTAAAGCCCACAGAATGAATGCCAGATTTTCTCATTCACTTTACCTGCATTTTTACATAGCTCTAAATTAAGTTATATGTCTACATTTGAACATGAAGTACGAAGAAATACAGCATAGAAGAACAATAATAGGTAGAAATGCTGAGAACTGTTTTGACTATAGCCCCTTAGAGACTAGGCCAGAGTTCTTACAAGCTGTGTGAGTTTTGATTTGAGAGAAAAAATTTCCAAAGCATCTTAAGGGTCGTTGCCCCTGCCATTCGTGTCGTTTGAAATATTCCCTTGCTCTATGACTTGTCTTTATTCCTAAATTACATGAATGTTTCTAAAATGAGACAAATTGCACAGGCAGTTACATGGCTTGCCCATACAGCCTGCCTCTTTACCAGGTTACCAAAAAATAACAAAAATACATACATCTGAAAGTATGTTTCATTAGTAGATCTCAGGCTTTACACGGACTGAGACATAAGGAATTGACTTAATTTGGTTGAATTATATGTGTAAGTAATATCTTATACAGGTATGGTATACTAAAAATAAAAAAACTACTGCAAATACATGGCTTGACACAAAGGTCACATTCAGGGTGGAGGCACTTCTAGTTTACTAGTTTGCTTCATAGTGGTGTTTTTAAAATATAAATTCAACTGTGTTGATGTACTGTTATACTACTTATACTCGTAAGAAGATGTATAGTTTGATGTGCTACTGACACTAGATACAGATTTTCTTTTAGCTAGAGAGACTCTTGTGTTGCGGGTACACACTGTTCTTTTTGTCCCCATGGCAGATGTGTACATTTAATTGATAACTGCAGTACCTCTGCACCTCCAGGCATATCTCATTGGACTCAAAGGTTCGCATAAGGGTGGATTTGTATCTGACAGCCCACCACCACTACAAAAAACTATTGTCAAACCACAGAGATGGTCATTGCACGATAGAAATCATGGGGCTGTTACTTTAAAGCTGTTTTGTTGACATAGCTTCACAATTGTCAGATTTTCTGTTTTGCTTTAGTTAAACATGTAGTTAAATGTTTTCATTAATAAGCTTCAAAAAGTAAATCTTTCAGACTAAGTTGACTAAAGGAAACTCAATGTCCTAAACCTAATTCTCTTGATAGAACCAGTGTTGGTCTGTTGACAGAAAAGAAACTGAAAAGACCCGTAGGCTGAAAATCCTCAGTGCTAAGCACTACCTTGTCTGCAGCTTGCAGTCAGGAATTAATATGTGGCAGAGAAGAACAAATTTCCCATTGCCTGCTTTCATGCTGAAGGGTTCAGTCAATGAATGCTCAGGAAGAACTCTACAAGTAGTGAAAGAATAAAACCTGCATTGTCCTTGTGCCTTCTCATCAAACTGTTCTAAAACTTCTTACAAGTATTGCAATAAAAGAAAGTTTTATGGAAAGAAGGTACATAACTGACATGTAGCAATTTTGAGACTTCCTCCCTAGAATGGGAAGCAACATAGGGAAAAGCAGAAAAATGCTTGTTTGAACTTACATTAAAGTAGGTGATGGAGGTAGCTGCTGTGAATTCATCTGAGATTGGTACTACAGTGCAGGAGGCTGAGTAAAGGGTGCAATTTTATCCTTACTATTCAGCTGAGAAACTAAGATGCAAGAACCTGTTCAGTGTGGGCTGCAGGACCTGAACACAGCTTCTCTAAACAGCTAATAACCTGTGCCATGGAGCTGCCCTTACTCCCTTGCTTGTCACATCTGCAATCCCTTAATGAATTGGAGTATTATATCTCCCCTCTGTTGTTATTCCAGGAATTCCCTTCAACATTTGATAAGCAGCAGTGCTCATCGACCTATTCCAGTAGTGCTTTAGGTGTTATTTATTGGTCACTGAATGTGTCCTTTGGGGTTCTCTAATTTAATTGGATTTTTTCAATTTACCTTTGTTTGTCTCTGGTATATTGCAAACATAGTTAATTGCATGTGAAAGTATTCCTCCTAGAATAATAGTAATAGAAACTAGAATATTATGGCTGTGTTCTCTACCTACTTATCATACAGCAGTGTGTTTCTATACTGCACGCTTTTTTTTATTAAGCACTAACACAGCATTTTGTAAAATGTGGGGATGTGCCATAAACACAGACTGTCTTTCTCTATTTAGATTAAAATTTCCTTTTGAATATTGCCCTTCTTATTGTAGCTTAATCCAAGCTCACACAGCTTTCTGACCCTTTTCTCTGGTTGCTTTCCAGTTATGTATCTGAATGCTGTTCCTTGGTACACAGAGTCCAATTCCAATAGAGATTAGTGTGGTGACTGGTCTACTTAAAAGATGCTCTGGTTTATGATTTTATTGGCCCTTATAGCTGAATTTATTGGTAATATTTTGTCTTCAGAAGCATGGTTACCATAGTACTGTTGTCAATGACTTTTAAATTATAATCTACATTACGTTATGGTTTAGGAGTTTGCACTGAGCCCTAATCTATTGGTACGTCTATGATGTATTTAAGGTGGCAGATCCCAGACTTTCATGAGGCTTAGGATGTCCTTGTGACCCAGTGACAGTGGGGTCTAGCTGAGAAATTTGAGCAGTCTGAAGCAATTCTGGCTTCTTACAAGTTCCATCTGCCATTATCATTCACATACCATAGGCCTTTAAGGAGATAGCACTACATCATTTCGGCCTGGGATGGACAACAGGAGCAGGAAAGATATTTGGATTTATTTGTTGTTATTTGCTGACAGATGTCTGTTTCTGCAGGGGAGAATCTCTGGTGTCTCAGATGGATAATTCCTTTTCTTTCCCCTATTCTCAAAGTCAAAGTGTCCTTTTCCCAGTTGTACTTTATCTTTCTCTCCTGCAGGATACTTTCTGATGTTCCTTTTGATTTTGTCTCAATGTTTTTGTTCCAGCCACAAGGATCATTTGACAATGTTTCAAAGTGCTTTATGATGTTGTTAGGAGAATAGTCATTTTCCTATGGTAAATTGTATGAGCATATTTTTGCGAAGGAGTAATTGAGGTACTTGAAACTTCTCAGTGTACTTGAAAAGTTGAAGGCTGCGTTGCAAGTGTCTCTTACTGGCCTTGAGTGAGTATGAATGGTTAAAATTCTTGTGTGATTATGAACTTAATGTTGTGTTGGTTTGACCACTCCCAGGACCTTTACTTAGATTTTGGCCTGCGGGTATGGAGTGCAGCAATTGCACATCTGGTTCATCTGGATCAGGGTCATTGCTCTCAGTTTAGCTTTACTACAGTGTCAGTGTTTATGTGCTGATGCATATGAACTAGCTTTCAACCGGTTGATTCATGAGCTGTTTTCTAATAGCTGCAGCACCACAGAGACTTCTGGATTCTTCCAAAACTACCTGGGGAAATCTGTAAACACTCAGGAGGTTAATTCCTGTAAAACCTGGAGTTGGTGCAGGTGGATTGCTAGCAGTACCTAAGTCAGCTAGTGTAAAGACACCTTAGAGATGTGCTGTGTCACAGAGGTTATTAGATCAGCGAACTGCTACTGGGTGATGGATTCATGATTGCTTGACGATTCCATTCATGGAAAGGCTATAAAAGGATCTTTGCATGTCTTGGGGAATAAATCTGGCTTCTGGCTCACCTTGAAGCATGCCTGCACTGCTTCTGATTCCCATCTGTGAAGTTCTTTGGATATTGAGGGTAGAATGGAAATAACTGAGAGATTTTTGGTAATGGGAAATGGTAATTTTACTTATAACTGTTCCTTATACAGGCTGCCTAAAAGAAAGGGTGAAAGAGACTGCTGTAACTACTTGATGGTTCGAGCAAAGCTTTTGCTATTGCAAAGAAAATTGAGGATTTCTATTGGTTGGGGTATTAGAGCAGGACCTTGAACTTCTGGGGAAGGACGTAGGTCAGGAGATTTTTGACATGAAAATTTCCCAAGTGCCTCTACAAAGCTGCACACTGATACACCTTCATGGAGATTCCAGCCTATCTTGTTAGGTGCTTCTTTGGTTGAGTATAAGTAATGGTATTTTAGGAAATCTTGAGGGGGGTGGGAAATATTTCTAAAACTACCTTTCTCTCGGTGAGCTACTTCTTTATATTGACATATACAGATGTGCAATAGACATGAAGAGTACAAGGCAGGCTTGGCAGCTGGTGCAGCAGGATCAGGGTAGTGGAACAAATGTTGGAATGTATTCACCTTATGCCAGAAGGTGCGATTCAGGAGAAAAATATTATGAAACTGCTGCCAAAGTCTGGTGGGTCGGGGACTTGTAACGTTTGTCATTTAGCCCTTTTGGTGTTTCTAAATAACAGTTGAGAAAAATGAGGCAGGCTGGTGTTTTCGTGACAGAAAGAAAACTTGATTTCTTCTTTTCTGAAAAACGGGTAACAGGGTAATGCAAGTCCAAAATTATGTACCACAAGGCACCTGCAGATGAACTATATGTGCTGATCCTTTTTGAGTTTTTAGACTAATATTATATAAAATGAGAAAGCCACATTAATTTTTAGTCAGTTTGACTGGATCTCAACATAGCTGGGAATGACTACTGGTTAAATAATTCCTATGAAAAGAACAAAGCATTTAAAAAAAAATATAAAAATCTTTTCTTAAGCCCAAGCATTACAGCAGTCCAGAGATGATTGCTCAAAATTAATTCATCTAGCAAATCCTCTTAGTAGGAATGCCCTTAATCTGACACATCGAAAGATGTTCACTACTGTGAAGTCTTTCTACTACATAATCCATCTGTTTCATATGAGGGGTTGTCTGGCTTGGAGCTTCCAGGAATTCTCTGAAGGTAGGTGGTATAAAATACTTGTGTGAGATCTCGTACTTGTAAATTTGAAAAACCACTTAATTTGGTTGTAGTTGCGTTAGGAGGTTTGAAGATGCGGTCAATATACCTTGAATTAAATGTTTGTAAACAGTTAAAAGTTTTGGAAGCATTCCACTAGATCACCTACTCCTTTAAAGGATCAGAAATACAACAGGCTTTTGATTTGATCCTGTTAAGTAAGAAGGCTTTATCTGAAAGAGAACTTCAAATACCGGGACCACTTATCCAAAATAAAGACAAGCTCAACTTTTTCATACGCTGTACCCACCCAACTGATTGATCCTAAGCAAAGTTTACTTTGCCTTATTCACTAGTTCAATTATGAGATGGAAAATTGACTGCTATTAATCATTGGAAATTTCTTCATATGATTTAAGAATGTTTGTTTTAAGAAGAAATAGCAGAAATAACTTTTTACCCTTGTTCCAGCCAGATTGGCATAATACCCAAAACTACAGAAGATCAATCCCTGCTTTGAACTTCTGGATCTATTGATGGAAGGGCAGACATTTTATCTTGACAGAAGACAAGGTCAGCTCTCTTATAAAACTTGGCTCCTATGTAAATACAAATCTAAGTGGAGCAAAGAATGATTTTTCCTGATTTATGGTGTGACCCAAGTCCTGTAATGTCCTTCAGGTCTGATTTAATGCTGGCGCAGTCTCTGGGTTTGACTTTCTAGTTATTGGCCATTCATCAAGAAAATGGATGAATTTGATCTATTGTTTTCTCAGGTGGGCCACTGCTTCTACTATGTGCTTCACAAAAGTTCAGAGGGATTCAAGCCAAAAGGGAGGATTTTTCTTTTGATTTTTTTTGTCCCCTTTTGCCTTAAAAGTTTTCAATGTGAAGGGTAGAAAAAAAAGTCAGGAGAAACAAACACATTCTAATGTTGAATTATTGTCCACATGGACCAGGTTGAAGATGTGCTGAACCATGCTTTGACACTTCCATACATGTCTAGATTCACCACTTCGAAGGACTCAGCAGGAAGAAGTGAAACAAAGAAAAAATTATGAAAGTTCCTAGGGATTTCAGAAATACCTTCTGCTGCTGTCTTTCTGAGTGCATAGGTATGACCTTTGATTAATAAGAAAGGTATTGAAATGGCATGTGCTGATTTCAGTGGTGAAAGTAAGGAATCAGGAAAGAAAGGCCACAGGAATCAGCCAGTGAAGTGAAGCCGGCTCCCACTGTTGTCTTCAAATGAACCATTAACATCCTGATAAATACGCACGACAATGAGGAGGCTACTTAATTTGACACTTAGGTAATTTCCCAGGCAATTCAACCTGTTTCCTGTATCTGGGTTCAATTATAAACATTTAAATGATGAAGAAGTTCGCTTCACTTGAGGGAGGGTAAATGAGAGTTGGATGCAATCTTTTTGCCTCCTGTTGAAATGATGGCTGCTTCTCCAGCTACTAGAATTGGATGGTCATCTGCTGGGATTATTCCAGGCACTGCTACAGACAGCAAAATAGCAAAAGTGTGAAGAGTTCCTACAATGGACCATATTTAAAATATATTTGACTGCTGGTCTGCTTCCTTATGAAGTAGGGACGTAACCTGGGAGAGAGAGAGAGAAAAGGATGACTATAATTTTAACCTCATCAAGGAGAAATCTGCTCTATCTGCAACTTAGAGGTCCTTCCTAGTCCCTAACCAAAAAGCCTGCAAAACTCAGTGCTGACAGACTGCATATGTTTAAGCTACTAAATGTTTTCACCTCCCACTGGCTTCATATACTTTGACACGGAGAACCTTGCAGTATTGAGCTCTAAATCAGTTGACGTGTTGTCACAGCTCCCTGGATAAATGGCCAAGTCAGAGCTGAATTTTATTAACCTCGCCTAATTTTAACCATGGACCAAACTCTGCTTCCTTTGCTGCTGTAAATGATCCCATTGGTTCCACCTCATCTAAGTTACTGGAGTATTACTTGCCTTTGAAGTAGCAATCTACAAGAATAAATTCATTGATTTTAATTCAATGTGAAGTATAGAACCATTCAGGAAGTAAGGGGAGATTTTGAGACAAACAGCAACTAAATACTGTCTGGTTAGAAATGGAAGTTATATGCCACACTGCCATTGAAGTTAATTTTGGAGAACCTAGAAATGACCTATGATTTTAAACAACATAAGCCAAATGAAAGCATCAGTGATGTTGCTACAGTCAACTGGAGACGTGACAAACAGCCGGTTTTATGACTGAGCCTAATGCATCCTGGACTTTCTGAGGTGTGAAAGCAAGGGTGACAGACTGGCTCACCTGGACCTGCTTGGCATCGTTATAAATGCCAGTGTGGTTACTAAGACAGATGGTCAGTCTTGCTAGGAACGACAGGGCAGGTAACTGCCAGCGGAATTTCTGCTGCTTGTCACTTTCTCTTGGGATGGATGTCAGCTTCTGCCAGTTGAGCGTTGTAATGATCATGACTTGAGACCTCCTTATAAGTGGATCAGGCTGCCAAAACCAAGCTGAGATATGGAATTTGTGTCCTGGCTGTGCAGGTGACCTGTGGAGCTCAGGCTGGGATTTTTCCTTTACTTCCTGTCCTTTATCAGTCAGTCAAGATGATTTGGAATTCAGTTTGTTTAATACTGGAGGCTGTATTTAAGCACTCTGGCAGGACTCAACATTAAAGAAACATGGCAGAGGTTCCATAGATGGTGTGGTAGGATGTGTTAGTTGGGGCCAAAATGCAGAAAAGCATTTAGATGGAAATTGCATCTGAAGCAAGTGACTGCTCGTCCTGAAACTTGCCGGAAGAGGCTCGAACTTTTTCTGCTGCTTTTAAACTGGTGTTAGTATACGATCTGTTGTAGTGACTGTTGTGATATGCCTTCAGTAGCCTGGTAAATCTGAGATTACAAGCTTAGAAGGCCTCAGAGATCTAGGAACTGCATTTCAAAAGATTCAAGGATTAACAAGTATTTTTGAAAAAATGGTTCTTTTGACTTAACCTGGGGCTTGGATATAAGGTTCTTAAGGATTTGTGGAAGATGGCTGCGTGAGGGACCCCTCTCAGCTGAACTGTGCTAAGTGGCAATGAGAATACTTTTGCCTGCTCCCTGTAGTAGCTTAAATTACCTGCACGTACTGTCCATGAAAATACATAAAATATTGGCTTGGCCTGTATTAAAAAAGGAAAGCCATTAGTCTGGTGTTTCCTTGAATGCAATTTGACCCATTGCATATATCCAGAAAGAAGAGCATTTAGTCTCTTTGCTAACACAATCAAGCAGGTATTACCCGCTGAGTCAGAGGTTTACAATCTGTAGGCAAAATTCTGTGATAAGGAACAAGATGCACACAGATGGCAGAAGTTAATAGTCTGATCCTGCCATCAGGAGACATAAAAGAAATGATCATCCATAGAAGATAGAACAGTTCTGATGGCTTGGAATAGATCTGTACTGCCCTGTACTTTGTACCCTCATTTATATAACAGTGTTACCATTCTGCTGCATTTAGTATTATTTTTAAACCGGCATAAATAATTCCACAAGACTGAGGATAATAGGGAACTGCAGGACCAAGGCAAGGAATCTGTTTGACTTAATCTTGAAAGGAAATGCTGCTGCTCCCATTGATTTCAGCTGTAATTAATGAAGCATATTACCATGACTTAAGCGATAGTTGAATGTGGTCTTAAGGATGATGTTGCCAAGCTGTAAAACATAACTGGTACTCAAGTACTTTTGTTGTGTGGAGACTGGAAGTTTGTTCCCTTTATCATATTGTGGGATGCCTGCTGTGCTTTGCAGTTAGAAAGCTCCCCTAAAGCCTTCTCAGCATGTCAGAGGCTGATTATAGTGGCAGAATTTTCCCCTTTGTGTTTCAATTAAAATATTTTTGCATTGGGGCATCACATAGCTAGATCTCAAATCACATGTATTTTAACTATCTTGTGAGGTGCTTGTAAATAAAGTATGATAAATGCTTACCCATCAGACACACTAATTAAAGTCCTAGACAAGTGGCTATTAGGAAGTACTACAATGAAGACATAAATACATATAAAAAGCTTTGCAAATGAATAATGCCATAAAGCCAAGAGACAGTTTTGCTTTGAAACAGCACATGTAAATGTCTGATTTTATGGTTGTGTAAAGATTGGACATTGTGGTCACTAACATGTCATTATGACATCTGCCATCAGGGTGTAATCCAATAAATCTTCATGTTGACAAAACTCCATGAAAGTTGTTTAAATGCTGTCCTGTATCTTGGCATGCAGTGTGCTGTCCAACAAGGAAACTTGGAAGCAAATACAAATTCAAGAAAATTAGTTATGTACAAACCTCTATGTTCTCTAATATCTGCAGTGTACTCACTCTTATGAAACAACCGAGTGTCTACATGGTTATTTTCACCTTATGGAGAGAAGATTGGAAGGGAACACGCTAGTTCCCTATGAATGAAGCCAGTGGAAAAGATACTAAATCCAGGACGATCCATGTCCATGCTTAACCTACTTAGTGAGATAGCGGTATATTGTGTAACTTGTAAATAGCAACAAGAATTTCACTTCTACATGAGAAGGGACAGTTGTTAATTTACATAACTTTCAAAAATGATTTTTTTTCTTATTCATGATGTTAAATAGGTGATAAAAACATCACTGAAGATGGGCCCCTACCTATACTTTTAAATTACTGGTAAGAAATAATTATACTAAAGACATGTACTTAATATAGGACAAGTTCATAAACTTGTAGTTTTGGCTGCAAGGAATGGCTACGTAGCCAACATACCAAATGCTAATCCCAGCCATTTGCATCCCAGTAGTCTCCATTGAGTGGAAGGAAAGGTCATTGCCTGAGCCAATTTAAGCTGGTTCTATTTCTACCTGGGTTTGCTCTTTGCCCAGAAGTGGTGGATGTGTTGAGCACTGGTGTATTCTTGTGGTATTGTCATTGCTGTTGTAGTTATGCTGTCACAACAGTGCATACTTACATGTACATGGTTAGAAGAATGGAGACACGTAGCTTGTAGCGTAGCAAGGCTATGTGATTTTTTTTTTTAATTTTTTTTTTTACTACTTGCTCCCTGGGCATTTTTGAAGGAGTAAGTACTGCCTTTAGTATACAAGAGTTTCTGCTTCTGTGAAAACACTTGGCAGGTGACAAGTCTTTTTTTTGGTAATATAACCTTTATCCTCTGCCATAAAGAGGTTACATTGCAGAATTATGCATTCTTTCTCTTGCCTGAAAATCTCATTCTGAAGAATCCAGTGTGCTGACATAATTCTCTTATTACTTAAACCTGGCACTCGTTGCTTTCCTAGTCAGGGTGCCTGGAATTCAAGGTTAAAGTCGGAGATGCTGTTGAAGTTAAATTTTCGGTCTGGTTTTGTAAGACTAACATTGCCCTCACACCGCTAGCCAGTGCATGATAGCTTGTGCACTGACGGGCTGACTTCACCAAAATGTAAATAACAGATGTCTGCAGGAATGCGAGTTTTGTTAAAATAACTGTCAGTGAAGACAGAATAGTAATTCCATTAACAGCATGAACACAGTGCAGTGAGCTCAACTGTTATTGGACATGAGAGAATCTGTACCAGTTAATTTTTGGTTATGTATTTACTATGAGTGGAAATCACTCCAGATTACTTCCCCCTAAGCAGTTCTGACAGAGGAGGATATTTTTCATTTACCTGCTTGTTCTTGCAAAAACATTAGTCATTTTGAATTAAAGAATTGAATGTGTGATTGGTTCAGCTGTTTCTGGCATATTGTTTTTTCCTCCAGTTCCTTAATGGTTTTTAATGATTCTCCTTTGAAACGGCTAGTGAAAAATGTGTGTTTAGTTTAAAAAAAAAAAAAAAGGGGGATTGAATGAGGTACTGGCATTTAGATTAAGGCTAAATAAAAATTTGGATCAGACAATCAAATAAGATGAAGTTTTGGGTTCAGTTGAGTAAGAACTAAGAAAAGTCGATAGATGTAGTAAAGCTAAAGTGCTAAGCAGTGGAACTCCCTACAACCAGTTATGTCCTGGGATTGCCAGCAGTGGGGGCTTGAATCTATATCCAAATATAGGGTGACTCTGGAGTGATAGACCTTTATTTAAACTTCCTTCTGACATTGCCAACAGAATGGCCTGTCTTACTTCAAGTATAAACATACTGTATTTTTAGGGCAATCTGCACTTATTTTACACCTGTTTTCCAAGAACTTCATTCATGGACTGCTGAACTTAATCATGGACATAAGTCCCATTGAGTTTTATTTTTCCAGCAAAATTTTTATTATCTGTTAGTGTTTTAAATACTAAGAAAGAAAAAGCTTCACTATGGCTGACTTCTTAAATTGCAGCATTTTCCCCACATGGCTGCTACTATCTCTGAGTACCCGAGCTCTTCATCCAGTACGTTTTTCCCCCCCCACCTTCATCCTCTGGAAACTTGGTAGTATTGTAGATTCTGGGTACAGGCTGACAAAGATTAAGCTGGATGTAGAATCTAGGTATGTTTTTGACAAAAGTCTTCGCTGGTCTCCAGAATAGGTGTATGTTGTAAATGGAATTATATGGGTAGCTGGGAAGCTGGATAAAAGTGTCTAAAAGAAAGAATTAGGAGCCAGATCAAACAGAAATCTTACAGGGCACCTGAAATATGAGGTTAGGGATGGTTTCTGGGTTAAAGTTCAGGGATGAAATGATGAGTGAAGCCTAGTGTTACAAAAATCACTAGAAATTCAGAGTTCTCCCTGGTATAAGTGTGAGTAGTATGTTTACTTATTCCTAAGAGCACATTAATAGACATCTTTCTGATGTCAAACCAGACTGACTTCCTTTCTATAAGTATGCATGTCAGGCAACACTAGCACAGATATCGGTCAGCCACACAGATGTTCTCGGATAAAAAACACTCCTTGGTTTGAGCTTTTTATTGGAAGCATTTGCTTCACTGATACTTGTAATGCAGCGAGACTTCTGTCGCTCTTGTTTCAATTTTTATCCACCTTTTCCCCCTGCTGCTTTATAGAGTAGTTTGCCTTGTAATCCTTTCCTTATTGCTGGAAAATTGTCCATTTTAAGCCTTGATTCTACTATCAGCTATGCCAGATCAAATCCAGAGTAGCTACCCTGGGGAAGGACGTTCCAATCTGAGCACTGCACTTGTCATATCAGGGTTATATTCTGTCCTTTTTATCAACAGTGACAACCAGGAGTAAGTCAATAAAAAAAAATCTTGAGTATTGCTTTTCTCTTACTGATTTTGTGAATTATATTCAGGCACCAAATTTTCAGCAAAACACTCCTGACCATAGCTCACAGCTGTCTGCAGTATCTGATTAATAAATGCTGTTGCAGGGAATAGCAACCTGCACAATTGTCAGCAACCTGAACAATTGTCACCATGTTAATTGAAGTACCATGTAAAAATAACTATAGTCGTCTGCTTTTTTAATTGCAAGAATTATTTTGCAACATAATATATTATTGTTATCTCATTTTGGAAACCTGTTAGCCATGAAATTGTAAGATAATTTGGGTAATCACAGCAAAAAAAGCTAAATTTTGCTCTTCTAAATTATGAGAATCTAACTTTCCCCTGCCAAATACTATCTAAATACTATGACCCTGTGTCTGCATTTGTTTTGGCAATGCCATTTGTAGGTCAATTTGAATGTGTGCATTTGCTTACATAGACATAAAATTAGTATAACTCTACCTTTTGCAGACCTGTAGGAAATAAGCCTCTGATCAATAAATAGGTGTTATTTCAACTTCTTGAATAATGTAACATACAAATTTTGTTTTAAATAAGAAACATATTGCAGAAAATTGTGTTCCATTCAGGTACAATTAAAAGGCAGAACACTGTCATTTCTGAAGGAAAATATTAATTATAAATAATTTGTTTGGCTCTCATTAGTACAGAAATGGCAATGTCATCTACTATATGCTGTGAGTAAAATTAACTTGGAAATATTTATTTTTAGTGTGCCACAAAAATATTTATAATAATGAGTTTTTAATCGTACTGTGATTGTTGTAATCGTGCTTCTGAGTCACAGACACAGGTTGGCATATCCTGGAAATAAGCTCAGCTGTTTGGGAAGAAAAAATACAGTCCTGTAGTGAAACCACTTAAATGGAGATAAAATTGCTGTAATACGGGAAGTTTTTGAACATTTTAAAGTTCCCTCAGTGTGGTCATCCTAATACTTTGGTCTTGAGTTCCCAGTTTTGGGCAAGTCTTGTTCCAGTCATGCTTCTAGTATTCTTTTTGTCCTGATTCTCCTAGAAGACATGCGTCTGGATCATAAATGCAAAGTTAGGACTCATTCTTTCAAGGCTTTATGTATCCACTGACATTTAGTATAAGAACAGGCTCATTGAAATAAGTATGTAAACTTAAGCATTTCAGTAAGTTAAGCAATTGCATATATGCTGCTTGCAAGATCAGATTTGCCCTCCACGTGGGACAGCAGATGTGCCAAGGAGAGATACTTGTTCTCAGTGGGACAGGGAGATACTAAAACTTTTACCAATGCCAATATGTTGCATATGATGGTCATGACAAAATTGATGTCTCTAGTGAGAGGGGAAAAAAAGATTAGACTGGGATTCCTCTGTTTAAATAGTAATTTTCCCAGGGTTGACAGTCAATGTGAAAGAGAGCTTGTAGTTCACAGACCCTAATGTAAGAGCAGAATTTTCCCAGGATGTGGGTTTTTCCTTCATTACTTCTTA
Source organism: Larus michahellis (assembly GCF_964199755.1). NCBI lineage: Eukaryota > Metazoa > Chordata > Aves > Charadriiformes > Laridae > Larus > Larus michahellis. The sequence continues at coordinate 8,710,049 of NC_133909.1, forward strand.
TTTTGTACAATATTTTAAAACTGGTATTTCAACGTATGGCTTTTGTATTGCTTTTAAAGATCTGCTCTAGCATAGTTTGCACTTTCGAAATAAAGTAATTATTATCTATGTTTCTGTGTTACATTAATTTTTCTACAGGTTATTTCAAACAGTAGTGGAATGTATGGAGAAAATGGTTACATTAGTTAATAGCTTTCCAGACACACTGTAAACAGACTGTAGCATAGGTCAGAGAAATTGCTGAATCTTGACTCTTCCACATCCCTACAGAGTATTTTTTTAAAACAGTTTTCTCATAATCAGTGTTATTTTAACATTATTTAGCTCACTGAAATTCTAGGGCTCTGCTCAAATTAGGAGGTATAGTTTTAGTCCAGTTTAAAAACAGTCATGTCACGCAGGACGCATTGGGGACACATTCCAACTGCAAAACTCAGACACAAGACACAGCACTCCTGTAAAGCTCTTTTAAAAGCCCGAGACCAGGAGATGCAGGTAAATTCTCAGGCAGACATGGAATAAATCGGGAGCAAAACAGAGCTGCTTAATGAAGTAAGAAAGAATGAATCAGTGTTTATCAACTTAATCATCAGATAATGAACATTCTGATTCACAGTCACAAGGAGATGAAACATTGCAGAGAAATATGTCAAGTGAAGAGCAACAGGAGTACAAAGGCAAGAATACTGAAGGGAGATGTTTGTTTAAAAGTGCGGAAACTAGCAGAATACCTAATAATCATGAAGCCAAGGATGTTAGTTTTAGTCATGTTGACAACTTTAAACTATGTATTTTGGTGAATTTTACTTCTGCTTTGTAAGTCATACTCAGAAAATAGGGCAAAGTGCACCCTATTTGGTATTGCTGCGGCATCCAGTATAAAAATGGGGCCTTTCCACAAGGTAAATGCTAATGCTAGATTCTGGCTTTACAAGTTCAATTAAATCAATCACAAGTTCAATTAAATGGGATCAAATCACCAAAGTCCTCTTGGACTTTCAGAGAGTTTGTCCCATCTTGGGTAGATGACATCATTTAAGGTTTCCTTATGTGTTCAGGTGGTTATAGACCCTTGTTGGTGGTGTTTGAAAGGTACTCATCATCTTAAAATAATTTTTAAAGTGTATCTTCCACTTTACCTCTTTGTCAAAACTCTGTTAAATTTTCTTTCGTCATAATGTTGCCGATGTTTTTCTGACTTTAATGGTCCTGCTGATTGCAGGGCCGGGGGGAGGGGGAAGGGCTCTTACTAATACAAGAATGTGAGCTGAAGGAAACTAGCTCCATGAGATGGGCAGCTAATTAGGAGCTTTGCTGTTTTGTACTGGGGATTGGACTATGGGAAAGATGATATACAATAGCTCGCTTTTGACACAGAAGATGGTATTGTGGTTCTGTGTTAATTAAGGAATAGAGATTGCAGCCTTATGTTAATAGAGTAGATATGATAGCTAGATTATTTGTCTGGAATATATATAGAATGAATACTGGGATTGTTTTGGTACCAGACATCGTGATAAGGCACCTGCAAGACTAAAATGTAATAATAGTGTAACCATGGCAATGCTGTTGAATTAGGATTGATGTAATGCTAAGAATGAAGGTTGGTGTAATAGTAGAGGAATAAATTTCTCACCAACAGACTAACATTCTTGGGTTATACTATTGGGTGCTCTGGTGTGTGGGGTGTGTGGTGGGCAAACTCCTGGTTTTATAGTGTCTGGCCACACCTGTTTAGCTGTGTTAAGGAGATTTGTCGGTAAAAACCTTTTTTTTCCTCTGCTTTTGTATGTGTGGGATGGGGCAGGGTGGCAGAAAGTTTGAGGTTCTCTGATACTTTCCCTAAGTTGTGTGGGAAATTCTTGTTTCAGAGCCACAATAATATTTGAAATAATTTACAGCAACATAAGTGTGTTGCTCCAGGAGATGGGTCAAGCCCTTTCCTGAATACAGATTCTACTGAGTTGCCTTCTTCGCAGCAGCTGTCCCATCTCTGGGACAGTACCAGAGTCTTCTCATTAGTTATGAGCAATCTCCCACCCCACCCCCCCAAAAAAAAGGTAAGCTATAACAATTAAGTAAAACAGTACTGGCTACAGAAAACAAACTCTTAATTTAATTTCTATTGAACTATAATTTATTCTTCTAATAAAACTACTCTGCATTAATATAATATTTGGCATTTTATAGTCCTGCCTACCTTTAGAAATGTAGCTTAATTAATCAAAACCTCGTATTTCGTCTTATTTCCTGCTGCATTTTTTGTTACTACTTTGGTTCAGGGTACATCATCACGTATATTTACCTCTTTCTTTAATTAGCTCCACATCATTAATCTATGCTGCTTCTCATCTTTCTTTAGATGGAGTAACAGTTTGCATTTCTGGGAGAGCAAAAAACTCATAGCTGTTCCTTTGACATCTTATGGCCTGCATCTTATGATGTGTTAAGACCTGTGTGCTTCACTGCATGTGGATTTAAAGTCGGTGTATTGCAGCCTAAGGAGTTTCTTTAGCATCTAAAATATTCATGAACACTAGATCATGGTGCAATTATATTCATGCACATTAAATAATGGTGCGCTGGCTCTTTAATGCTACTTGAATTTGGTCAAAGCTACTTTCTTGATCAAATTTTGGGTTTGTGCAAAGCTGAAACACCAAAAGAATTGGAAAAGTGTGATATTAAACACTGAACTTAGATTAGCAGCTCTGTGTTTCTGTTGCTGCAGAAGTTCCGGTGATGACAATGTGATGTCTGACAAAGTGCCAGGCTTCACGCTACCCTGGGTCTTGTGCTTGCTTGGAGTTAAGGCTGTTGAGCCCTGCCCTCTGCACCAATACACGAAACTTATCACTCACTGCAATTGGTTTCTAAGGGGTCACCTTATGCGCACTAGGCTCCAAACCCTAAAGCGAACTGCAGCCTGTCTATACGAGGTCCAGGACTGCCTATGAGTGCTACCATCTTCCCTCTCCCCTTTTGCCCAGAACTGCTCTTCCTCAGAGAGCTTTATCTTCATGCACTTTTGGGGAATCCAGGCTCTGTGACACAAATGTCATAGACTTTCTGCCTGTGTCAGGAAATTGTGTTACCAAAATCGCTCCCTCTTGTTCAGGGTCTAGGTAGGAATGTTATTTGTTTCTTAAGACTTTTGCTTGGTGAACTTTGTCCTTGTCTTATTCCATGTTGACTTCAGAAGGAGACAGGAAAGTGATCAGATGATCTTTAAGGTCCCTACCAACTTGAACCATTCTATGATTCTGTGATCAGTTTTCCTTTAAAATTATTATTTATTTTTTTTAATTCAGACAAGAGCTTTTCTGTAGGGTTTCTAGACATCCAGCTAAGCTTCTACCATCCTGAGTTATTTCCATGCTGGGTTATTTTAACGTGTAACCGATGTTACATACAGTAATTAAGCAAAGAAGGCTTCTTGGCTTTTATTTTAGAGTGTGTGACAAACCTCCCTTCCTTGAAGTGGGGTGCACACTGATGGGAAAGGGCTTAGTTGTACCTACAAGAGAAAATTTATGCTACATGAGAAATGCCGGACATACTACCAACAGCTTCTCCCTGGTTTGTTCCTCTAAAATTGTTTGCATTTTGCAGAAAGAGTATTTTGATTTCATTCATTTGTTCCGAGATTCTCAAAGTGATCTCAAGAGGATTAAAATGCACAGTTCCCATTAATTTAAATTGGAATTACCAACAGTTAAATACCTTAAATGGTTTGGGAAATCTCAGTTTTATTTTTTTATTATATAACATTATTCAGTGCAATTAACCTGCAGAGCAGGGAAGCCAGAGTGTGGTGAGCAGGTGGAATAATGATTTGTATTGGTACCAGATTTTGACAATCCTGGCTTGATTCGGGGTTCAGGAGCTTCTGCGTGGCCCACAATGAAAGGCAGAATGTGCAATAAAAGTCTGTCCAGGAAGGTCAGTCATGCTCACAGACGGTTTTAGCTGAGAGTACAGCTTTTCTAATTTTTTTTTTTTTTTTTTAGACCATGGTGAGCAGGCACTGCAGGTGGATGGTGCTCCAGGGTTGAGGACTGTCATCTGTTCTTAAATCTGATTTATCTAACATAAAAGATCCTGTTTATATCTGTATGGAAGAGAAACAATCAATTTTTGCTGTCCTGTCAGTGGTATACAGGACAATCTGTCCAACTGGTACATTAGACTACAGGTCAAAAAACACACTCGTGTCTGTTTCTTGCCTTCCATGCTTTTGGTTAGCTTTGCTCTTTTTTCATGTGCCTATCGTTTCTAATATTCAGGAATAAATCTACTGAGACACTGAAGCTATACCTGTAGCTTGATGTAAAAGGGCAATGCAGTCATTATGTTAATAGCTAGCAACTTTAAAGACCCCAATTATGTCTCAGGCTTCCTGCATAATGTTTGGCAAGTCACGTGCTCTCCCTGTTTCTTACATCCTTCACAAAAGTCACACATGCTCCACGTATACACGAAAGGAAAATTACAAGTGGTGTGCAAAGCTCTGACTGTGGGACTGAAGCCAGTGTCTTCATCCCCCGACCTGTGGGAGTACATCCTTACAAGTTATAAACAGCATTGTCAATATGATACTTAAACGTGGCAATAGCCAAATTATTTTTTGCATTTCAAGTAAAAATCTGAATTTAAAGCATTTTTAAATGGCAAATTTGTAATAAAGAATATATTAAAACTAGCTTTTGGTATTAACTTAGTGTTTCAGGTATTAGATAGTCTGAAAAGCATGAGCAACAGAGAACTAAAGGACAGCGTTCTAGTAGAACTACCTTTCTCCACCAATTCACACAAGCCAGTTTGTCTTATCCCTGCTGAGTAAATTGTGTAAGGGGTGTGTGTGTGGGGTGGGAGGGGTGGTGGCTTAAAATCACTGTGAAACCCTCACTAGGCATTAGTAAAACATTGTCTTGGAAGATTAGGAATATTTTAAAATTGAGTTTTGTCTCAGTGGTGCCCCAGGTAAACCCATGTTGACATACTCTTAATCTACAAATTACTGGGGGAAATGAATGGTGCCAAGCTGGTCTAAGTAAATGATCAGAGTACATTATTCCCACAAAAAAGTAGGTATAGGCTGGAATCAAATTTTGCATCAGGGGTATGAAAGCACTATTCTGGCAAGTAAGTATATTAGGACATGCAGCTTTCCTAGTATCAGCTATTGTATCCTTTTAAGACATATTTCTGATAGTACATTTCCTTCTTGAAAGTTTGGAATCTGTTCTATTTTTCTAGAAATGAGCTTATTGCAAATTGGCATACTCTGCTGCGTACACAGCTTCCTGTGCCACGCAGGGACCACAGGACAATTATCAGAGGCATCCATTGAAGGACTTGAGTAATTTGCCAAATGTTATTTTGTTTTCAGATAAAGTAAATAGTTTTAGTACTGAAGGGCATTTAAGTACTCTAACTTTTTGCTTAATTTATTTAAATTGTCTTGTTTCTCCTACCCCTTTAGAAACATTCCTGTCTACTGAGTTTTCCATTTTTATGTGCTTGAGCACAGTTACGTGACTGATTGCCTTTAATGTCTTCTATGAATCTGAGCATATGGGAGCTCGTCCCAAGATGTAGCTGTATAAGGATGATAATTTAAAGAGAGGGAGGTCAGTTAGAGACTTCATTAACAGTTTAAAACATTAGGTCCTCTGTATGAGGAAACAGAATGATGTTTTTGACAGCTGTGGTACTCCTTAAAAATAAAACAATTTCATGTACGAATGGTTTCACAAAGGCTTTTCTTCTGCTGGCAGTGGATAACTCCTTGTATTAACCTGATGGTTAGACCCGTAGACCCTGCCTATTGCCCACCCAGATCATCACAGGAAGACTGTGTGTCCCTTAAGCTGCTTATTTTGCATGCCTCCAATAATCATGTGGAGTATGTACATCACGAGCCTTTTAATTCTACCCTCTGCTTGCTTCTGATTTTGTTTTTTAAATTGTTTAGGGTCCTTTTTGAACGAGAATAAGCACTGCCATGTGTTGCATGTGTGTTACCGTAAGTCTTCCATGCTTATGAGCTGGTCCCTGAACGATAGAGCTAATAAAGTTTGGTTTCCTCTGGACTTGGCTCCCATGTTTCCTCTACCCAGACCAGTCTTAAACCCAGGCGGTTGGTCAGGCATACGCTGCTAAGGTATGGGGAGGTGAAACAACCCTCCCTTTCTTTTAGAGCGTGCTTTATCTGTCTCTGGCTGCTGTTTTTCATGAAGCTGTTAGGAATGTAACACCCAAGACCTCTGCTGCTTTGTCACGGGTAATTATGGTTGGCCAAGTTCAAAAGCAGTCACAGAGGACTAGCAGACATTGTGATCCCGTCTTCTTTCCTTAAGGAACCCAGGCAAAAATTACCTTCCCATATTACATGGTATTGTATCATGTTACTTAATGTGTGTCTTCAGGAAATGATAAATGCCAGGCAGCTTTCGTTACCTGCAGCACTAAGTGCACTTATCATCCTTGTTACTGTGATAGTGCCATGAATTCCTAACACTTCCTGCTTTTGGGGAAGAGCTATATTCCCTCCTGTGCTGCACAACTCTGCTTTGTGAGAAAGCTCACTTCTTTTCCTTTTAAGTTCCCTTTCCTCTTGTGTTTTCTCTTGCCAGGAGACCATTAATTCTGTCATAGCAGTATACTTATTTGTCACCACCTCCCAGCTGGTTTTCAGAGAGGAGCAGGTCTCTGTTTGCCAACGGAGGCAGGGGAGAGCAGGGGGGAGTGGAGGTGTCGTAAAGGCTTTCTGCAGTTGACTTGCTATTCCCTTTTGCTACAGTGCAGAGAATTTTCCATGCTGGCTTCTTCATTCTGACTGCTTTATCACCTTCAGCAGCCAGCCTTAGCTAATCCCAGCCTGTATCAATCAATGATCCCTCTTCTCCTGCATTTATAAGTTTCCTTAGTTTCAACTTTTCGCTGTTTTCAACACCACCTTATATCTCTACTGACAAGTGCTTTTGAACAGATGCCACACTGCACCTTGTCAGATCTGTTCAGAAATATGCGTCTGGATGACTCTTCTGCATGCAAGAAAAAAGAATTGGCATCCTTATTTAGTCTTTTTTTCTATACAGCAAATAGTGGATTTAAGCTAGTTTAGGTTGGAACTAAATAGGTGTGATTCTTGTGAGACTTTGATTACTTTTCATGGCATACAGCACTGTTCTTCATAGTGAAATTTTAATAATCTCAATATTTTCATATAATTAATTTTGCAGCAAATGTAACATGGTGAAACTGAAATAGCATCTACCGTTCCTGAAAGGTTGAACGTCTAAAGATGAAGATAGGTAGGTCCCTTTCAGTGATAACAAATATTTGAATTTATAGTAACTAACCCACAGCTGCGTTTTGAGTTGTAGGGTTGATTGTTCTGTTGATTTCTCCCCACCCCAATACTATATGCACTCTGCAATTTGTTTAATTACATTTTCGATCTTGACCAAGTCCTCTTGCCAGACTTTGATCCTAAACTAAAACAGAGGAGAGATACAGATATTAAAAATGAATTTAGTTTGAATACCTTAACATACAAAAACAAATGGATAAACGCATTTTTCCCCCACTTCCGATTTTTATTTCTTGCTATCTACTGTATTGATGGTGGGTTTTTCTGACTTCTCGCACCACACCCCAATCTTTCCTTTTGTGGTATCATCTTTTCCTGTGCTTTAGAGGCACGCCTAAACTGTAGTGGTGTTAACATCAGACTAATGCCAGCATCACTCCAGCTACTGAGTTCCTTTAATACCACAATTTGAGAACAGGGTGAATGAATCCCTTCATCTAAAATGGTTCACATTTTATCATTATTCATCTCTGGCAGAGTGCTACCTACCGATAGAAAGGTGGCTGGATTGCTATATGTAAAACCAGCAGGCTGTGGAGCATGCAAAGTTTCATCAGCCTGTTTTGCATGTAGGTCATAGACGGTGCTTAAAGGCTTTGTGTACATTTAAATAATTTTCATTAGCTTTCTTGTCACAGTTGATTCTTGGCCTCAAATTTACTTTAGCCTGCCTCACCTCTAAAGTTGTCCTTATCACAGCATTCCTGAGGGTAAGAGAGGTGAATCCAGTTTTTATTTTTCATCTCTTTTGTAGTTGTCTTGCACGTTTATAGAATGACTCATCATGGAAAAGAAAATAGCTATTGGCAAGCTGTTTTCCTAAAAAAAAAAAAAAAATCTACCCAGGTTTATTTGTCAGGCAAATGAAATGAAGTAATATGGCCAGCAAACTGGAAAGCTGTTTACCTTGTTGTGTAGTCTTTGACTTTTGAGTGTGGAGTTGAGTTTCTGGGGGCACTTTACTGCTTTGACACATGCTGATGTGGCCAGTTCTTCTCCTGACATGGGGGAAAAGTAAACCCGGTTCACAGGACCAGGTGGTGTATCTTAGGCTTATTCTATGTGGTCCTGTTCATTTTTGAGTCTTGTTTTCTTGTATGCAAGGTTATTTGTCCATTATCATTCAAATATGATCTGTCTTGAGAGAATCAGTCACTGATGGCTGATACATAAGCATCAGTACAATCTTAAAACCTTTTCTAACATTTTATGGGTTGTGTTCTGGACCTCCTGTGCTGGCAAAGACCTATGTTTGTTCAGTGCATTCCACTCTGGGATGGTGGTTTTTCACATCACATCTTTGAACTGTTGTAGTGCATTTTTTGTTTTTTTTTTTTTTTTTTTTTTTTTTTTTTTCCCACTTGTGTTATGCCAGTATAGGTGAATTATCCTTCCTAGCAGATTTAAACTACCACCTTAAAATGAATGCTGAAAAATGTTGCTGCTCCTTTTTAATTATTTAATTTGGGAGATATTTGAGACTCTCAAATATGTATTTTATAACAGCCTCACTAGCCTAAGTTTCCCTTAGGCACAGAGCAGCAACGTGATGCATTGTGCTTTCTTACTGTGATAGTGGCAAGATATCAAAAGTAATGTTAATACTGAAGGAGGCATCAAACGAAAAGAAAAGCCTTAGAGCAGTAAACTTGCAGTCTGTATTCCAGAGCATTACGAACTGATGTGTGGACCAACTCCCGGTCTTTTGAGTACTTGAGACCACATGTTGGAACTGTTGCAATGTTCCCAAAGCCTTTAATAACTTCTGATTAAATGCAGTAATGCAGGATAAAAGTCATCCTTCATAACAAGAGGTATGTTCATAAGTCTGCGCAGAACTAAAGTCTCCATATAAGATTCCCTGTATCACTGAAACCAGGAAGAGTGCTACAGTTTGCTTCAGTGGATGGCTAGACTGGGATATAAAATACGGGCTATAGTGGGAAGTTTGGCTTGATTGTCTGATTCTGGACATAATTGAAGGAGAAAATAATTAGAAGGGATTTGGCTAGAGAGCAGAGGTGTTTTGAGGCATGATCTGGAGCTATCAAAGTCTATAAAAAGGTATGTTTCCTCAGTGTTTGACCTTTTTGAGTGGAGCTTAAAACTTTCAAAGTCTAGAAGCCCTTATGGAGAACACTTTTTCCCTGAGATGTTTTTTCATGTCAGCTAATTGTGCTGACAAGACAGAATGACCAAGCCTCTGCACTTGGGGTGGCTTGTTGGCAGTCTAATGATTGAGTTCATTCAGCTGTAATATCAGCTTGTTTTTAAAATATATATATTCTTTTTAATCTCTCATTTGCTATTTTGTTTTGTGCTTTTTTAGAGAAATGAAAATGAGATTTAAATGCAAAATCTTTGATTCAGCTCTGGAAATTGAGCATGCGGCTCTTGTGTGGAACCTAGTTTAAGGCAATAGGGTTATTTGTTTGTGTCCATTTGCATGGAACAGCATTCAAGATTGGGCATCAGTGTAGTCTATTAATCCATAAATAAGTGTTACAGATAAGTTCTCAGGTAAAATCAATGGTACTGTTCACCAGGGACAGCATTACTCAGTGACTCTAAATGTTCAGATTAGGGGCTTTGGTCTGGGTGCCAAGTTTAAAAAAAAAAAAAATAAAATAAAAAGTTTATCTTCCTCCCCTGTATCAGCGATGTGGTTATGAGCGCTGCCCTTGAAGGCAGACAGCAGTCTGATTGCTTTTCAAGTTGAATGCCTCACCTGCTGTTTGTAAACGTGTTCTTCTCTCATTTACCCTGTTACTGAACAAACAGTCATTGATTTTTGTTGCATGTGTTTTTTAAAGCAGCGACATCCAAGACTGGACACAAACGTGAAGCCTGTCTGCTTAGTGAGGTATTCAGCTTAGAATTGCAAACTACTTAAACTGTAGCTAGTCCTTTTTATTGTTATTGATTCTGCTAATAAGGAAAATGAACACAGCTGAGGAAAACACACCAGTTATTAATGCACACCTGTCCCTAAAAATGTGAATTTGGAAATTAAATGTGAATTGCATTTGACTTGAACATAGGTCAAGGATAGCTCTACAGCAGGTTAAGGCCATATGAATGTATGTATGCCACTCTTTCCATTAGAACAGAATAAATTGCAAACCTACAGGTGCCAGTGTTGTGACAGAGGACAAAGTTCATTGTTCTGGAGTAGGATCTGTATTTTCAGTAAGAAAAAGGCCCAGTGGACTTAGCAGATGTAGACTTTGTACTATGCAGAGATTGTGTATATCCTCAATAGTATGTGTTTATATTTTTGTTTTGCGTGTTGTCTATCATTTTTACCATGTGTCTTAGTTATATAGGTTCAGTTCTCATGTGCATACCTGGTCGGTTTTCCTGTCCCTGCAACTTTGATTTTGTAATAGTACTGGGCAGCCTTTAGCTCATCCTGCCTGTTGCATTAGGTACTGTGCAAATGTATATGGAATATAAGTTTAGTTTCCATGTAGTATCATTGCTGACACACAAGACAAAGTGTGGATAAAGGAGATTTTACCAAAAATCAGAAGATAGAGAAAAGCAGAGACTTAGCTGTGATTTTTCTAAGGAGGTCAATCTCCTTTTCATTATTTGTATTTTTTTAATTTTTGAAAGTTTCCCTAGTAATTGAAATGTGAGTGCAAAGAAGAAATCTGCTTCAGGATGGGATTAACTCAAGTGCTGAAGTTAAGTCTAGTTTGCCTTCAGATTTCAGAAAATGAAATTCACTAAGCATTCTGGTCTGATCTGTCCTCTAATGTAAGTGCCCAAAATTTCCCTGTGGCTCTTCATTGACTATGTATGCTGTCTAGAATTGGCTAATGTAATTACGACCTAGAATCAAATGCAAGACTCCTGAGTTCATCTAGTAATGAGCCTTTTACTTCCTTATGGTGCTTTAATTTATAAATGACAAGATGCTGGCATTGAGACAGAGCAGTATGACAATATGTTTAATTCCAGCATTAAAGGATGACTTGATTACACATTTCTGTAGTTAATCTCCAAGTATTTGCTACTCTTCATAAGAATACTTATCTCCACATCTCTTTAGGAGCAAAGTGACTTCACAGATATGTCTAAGGAGTGCCTTACATTAGCTGTTCCGCTTGTTAAAGGAGAAAGAATACTGTAGCATTTTCAATGACTTGCCTTGGGCCATAAGCCACATTCATTTCTTCCCAATGGAGCTACTCAGTGGTACTGATGTGACAATATATAATTAAGGCATCTGGAATCACAAGCAGTTTTATCAAAGAGAATATGCAATGGCATTAAAAGGTGGACAGCATTCTTCCTCATACAAATAACAGGTTAGTCTTTGGTGATTGATCGCGTGCATTCAGAGGATGGGTCTTATGCTTCTAGGGCCAAAATTTTTTTACTATCTTAAATGTGTGGAAATCCACTGATGACTGTAAACCCAGGCTGATATACAGCAGCAAAGAATAAATTGCAGTTTTTCCCTACTTCGGATGGTATTGCATATTATTAATTATATATCCTTATTCTAAAGTATGCTGAGCCTTCCAACAGCTTTTGCTGCTGATGCACTCACTAAACTGTTTACCCTTTATATATGATTCTGACTTCATCAACTTTTTCTCTGCTGGAATGTTCACCACGGAGTATACTTTGCCGCACAAGCCTGCGGACAGAGTAAATTGCCTTGGATGGTCTTGCCCAGCTGCCATGATGCTTTTCAGGCCAGAAATTTTTACAAAGAAAAGCAAGACATGTCAGCCTTGGTCCTTACTAAGGATTATATCCAGGTACGAACAGATTAGACTTAGTCTAACTGTTGAGAGCCCATGTCTGTACGGATTCACAAGCCTTGTATGAACATCGTCATTCTAAGTACTTTAAAATAGTATATTCACTCATAGCTGTATCCTTTGTAATTATTTCTGTTAGGGAATTCTTCATGTTTTGAGCTAATTTTTACAGGACCATTAGGAGAGAGAAAGAATGAGGAACCCCTGGTCTGGATTATAAAACAGACTACAGAAATGTGAAGTAAAACTTTATAGAAACCATGCAATTTTACTATAAGGTTTTCTAAAACTTACTACTGAAAAATATGTCAAAACAAGCATCACTTTCCTAAGTCTTGCACAAAGAATAGTGGGGGGGAAAAACCACACACCTGAGTCAAACAGCAGGTCTGTTAAAGCAGCAGCCAGTATGAATTTGGGCTGATCTTCCAGGTCTAGCGCTGCTTGGCCATCACAAATTGGTTTTTGTCACAATGTTAAGTAGCACCTGTGAATTATGTAAGTGTGTCTCTTGTTCCTTAGCAATTAAGTGCTGAAGTTTTAGTTATGTATATTCTTTAGACATCATCTACAACTGCCACTGTTCCTGTTATAGATATGGATTATGTCAGTGAAATTCAGTGTGGGTGCTCACAGGGGAACGAGTCGACTGATGAGACTTCTGCATGTATACTTACTTCCTGGGCTAGCCATTTAATTGAATCTAAAATCAATTTTCAATTAGTGGTGGTTTGGCACCTCATATTAGCTGTTAGAATTGTGAATAAAGGTAAAGAGAAAAGCATGCAAATCTATAATTACTTTTACCTTAATGAAATGAACATTAGCAGCATTAGGAAGAGTTGTGCTGAGTACTTAAGAAAGAGTTCAGAAGGATAGTTAACACTGACGTGCCCAGAGATGCCAACCTTCACCAGGCTGGCAATCTGCTTGGTATTACTGCATCTATCGAGGCCAAGACAGCTAGATAGAAATAATTTTGATGGCTGTTTGAGAAAGGGGGCATCCCTACTTATAATGCCCTCGTGTTCTAGCTTATTTTCCCTTTCAAAATGGAAACAAAAACTCATGGTAGGTCCATCAATGCTTAAGTGTTAAACAAGCCCTGCTGCTGGAGAAAAAACTAACTAGAAGCCTCAAACTGAATTTCTGTCAATTAAAGAAACTTGACAAGTCTGGTTTAGACAAAAATGATTTAAAAACAGGCAAGGTATAGAATCCCGCACCTGGGTCGGGGCAACCCCTGGTATCAATAAGGCTGGGGGATGATGGGACTGAGAGCAGCCCTGTTGAGAAGGGATACTTGTGGATGAGAAGCTGGAAATGAGATGACAATGTGCACCGCAAAACTGATCAGAAGGCTGGAACACCTCTGCTGTGAGGACAGGCTGAGAAGGTTGGTGGTGTTCAGCCTGGAGAAGAGAAGGCTCTGGGGAGACCTTAGAGCCCCTTCCAGTACCTAAAGGGGGCCTACAGGAAAGAGGGGGACAAACTTTTTAGCTGGGTCTGTTGTGATAGGACAAGGGGGTAATGGTTTTAAACTAAAGGAGGGAAGATTTAGGCTAGGTATAAGGAAGAAATTTTTTACACTGAGGATGGTGAAACACAGGCACACAGGTTGCCCAGAGAGGTGGTAGATGCCCCAACCCTGGAAACATTCCAGGTCAGGTTGGATGGGGCTCTGAGCAACCTGCCCTAGTTGAAGATGTCCCTGGTCATTGCAGGGGGATTGGACTAGATGACTTTTAAAGGTCCCTTCCAACCCAAACTGTTCTGTGATCCTAATGGCATGTATGTCTAAATACCCTGGAGAGTATAAAAACTACAAATGGAGTTTCCATTACTAGTTGTCCTAAAAGTTTCTAAGAATATCTTATCTGTAGTTTTCCAGTTGGTGGAGGATACCTGTCTTCTCGTGCAAGAGGCCTAGTCCCTTTCTTATCAGTGCAGCTACATCACCTCACAGTTGAGATCTGGTCAATAATTTGGCATTCAGTTCCATACTGCAAGTCTATTCCAGAGTGACCATTATTTTGCAACCATTGCCTTTTAGGCTATTTGTTTTAAATTGTTGCAACATAAAATCAATACAACAGAACAGGGCTCAAATGGTAAACACTGAAAATGGGAATGCTGTTTCTTCTGCTAACCCTTCCACGTGTGTTTTCATTATTTTTAGCACAGGGGATTGTGTGTTTCTCTTTCCCCAGTTTCCAACAAGTTCTACTTTTGTAAACAGCCTAGGTGATTTTCTTTCAGATGTTGCAGTAGGAAGTCTGCCCAGGTCGTTCACAGGCTTTTGGAGTATGTTTAATGACTAGCAGTGGAGATGTAGTTGGAATGTTGTAAGGACAAAGTAGATGGTCTTCATATTTTGTTACTTGTCTGCAGTACTTGGACTGTCCCATTAAAGGACAAGTGGTCAGCACTTAAAAAAAAAAAAACCCAAACCACCAAAACAGCAAAACCAACAAACAAATTCCCATTAGTAAATCACAAGTTATGAAAATAATTTAGTAATGCACATGTATCTGAAATATGAATTGGTAAAATCTTTTCACTTCAGCAGCATTGTCTAACAGCTGCGATTTTCTTTTTTTTTAAATATTCACCCCAAACTCTTGCTACTGGAGTAGCAAGAATATACCCAACAATATCTGGACATAGTATCTTGCTGCTGAGCACCTACTTATATGCCTCTTTCTTAGTTTTATTTTAAAAACACGGGCATGGCATGGAGCACTGGCTGATCATCTTATTACTCTGTGCATTTCTGAAACTGCTGTTACAGTTCTTAAGGACAGACACTTAAATTTTGCTTAGGCTTTTTAATCTTCTTATGGGTGCCATGATTCCACTTCTAGCAGGACTGCTTCTGTGCTATTGCTGAGGACTGGACTCGAAAGCCTCCGTCCTGTCCTGCAGCAAATGCAGATCAAGTGCATTTGCAGTAAGCAGGGTTTTATCTCTTTGGTCTCCTACCAATTCTAACAATGCCTGATTTCTGCATTGCTCCCTGGTGAGTGTCAGTGTAGCCCCAGAGCTAAACTGATTTAGTCTGACTGCTCGAGGCCCCAGGACTGCTCTGTGACCAAGGGTTGAACGAGTTGCTGGAGATTCCCCCCTGTTGTACTCGCTCTTCCTTGGTTGTTGTCTTCATACAGGCTGGCACAATATCGATTCTTTGCTACTGGGATGGTCTCTGGAGACTGGACGGGTGTTGTTAGCATGCTGATGTATCGGTGTCCTTTGCTGTTCTTCCTACTCCAAGTCAAATATAGGTAGTAATAGAAAAGTTGCAAGAAAGTTTTAATTCTCTCATGGGTTTTCTTTGCTGTCTTAATGCTGTTATCATTGGTTGGCTAATATGTATGGTTTTCTTCAGGTATACTGTGGCTACAGATGGCCTTGATTTAGCATCCTAGCTTAAATCTCTTCCAGCTACGTGAAAGTTCAGTTCTAAGGCTGGATCTTAGTTTTCTGACTCAGCCCCAATTCTACCATTTACAGTAGTAGTTACAGTAATTCATAGCAAAAAGACCATCTGTTGTGCTGCAGTTTAAATTGATTTCCTGCAAATGGTCCCATGTATATATTGATTAGTATGTTTTTATGTGGATAGTTTTATAAATTGTTTTTTTTTTATTTTCAAAGAAATTTTTAGCTATATGTGACAGTTCTAAGGAGCAAATAGCATTTCTTTTTATTACAGCTTCTTTTTAGGCTTAGCAGTTAGGGCAGTTTGAAGATGAGATAATTCCTTTGAAGTTAGTGGTTTTTCACTACTGCATTGTTAAATAAGCTTGCTGGGGGAGAATAGGGGAATATAGGTGCCTATTGATCTTCTAGATTAATTTTGTGCAGTTAGTGCTATATTTTCTTTTCCTTCCCTACCCCATAGACCCATAAGAATCTCTGTGGTTTTGAATTGACTGTTACAAAGCAGTCCTGTTTGTACAACCGAGAGAAGGATGTCTTATGATGGCCCCATCCTATGGGCTTTGACAGAATCTGGCTGAAGTCCTTAGTGCTGCAGTGAGTGAGTAACCTGCGTTAGAGAGGTGGCAGTAGTAACAGGAGGCTCTTGTTGAAACACCATTAAAATACATGATGACAAAGATTAGTAAGAATGCAGTATGTCTAGAGAAAGGCAGCTGCTGCTGTGAAGGTGCAGCCTTCACAATACAGAAGATTTGGGTACAATTTTATAGGGAGATGCCTTAGAAACAAATCTTGAAAACCCTGGTTGTATACAGAGACTTATTTCTTGCATATTTTCTAGCGCATCATGACTCTTCTGTGTTGTTCCTTGTTAACTCTTCTATGTCAGTGCTGTGGTGCTTCAAAGGCAAAAAAGAAAACCAGTCAATAAATACTTTGCAATAGTATGAATTATGTAAGATAGAATATGCAATTGTTACAGAGGGAAGCATAGAGATTTATAGGTCTGGCTACAGAACGCTGTAAAAAACAAAATACCCTGAATCTCTTCAAGCAAAACAGCACTAGCTGTGATAAAATGAATGTTTGCACTTTTTCCTACAAATTTCTGGATGTTTATTGAAATGTGAAATGGACTTCTGTGTGAGAGGCCACTGGCAACTGTAATTAAATTTTCCCTAAATATATATAATTTATGGCATGCTTATTCTCTGTAATAAGTAAGAATTTAAAGGCTTAAGAAGCTTCAGATGAACTGCACCAATGTCTTACTAAGCTTCTACATCTTACTGAGTACTTCAGCTATCTTTAATGACTTTTACTGTTGAAATGTTCTAAGTTTATTTACCAGTCTCTGTCTACATTAATTAGTATAGTTATTTCAAAATCAAAACATTTAAAAGCACTTTAGCTTGGGGTGTGTTATTCTTGTCTCGTTTTATAAAGTTCCTAACTGTATTGTTTCAGACCAATATTGACTGCTGCAAGTAAAAATAAAAATGTAGATCACTTGTGTCCCTGAGACAAATAAAAGGAGTTGCATGTAATGCTGTGGAGAAAAATCGCCAAAAGGAAAACATTGCAGAGAACCCTCCATCATCTCTTTCAAACTTCTGTTCAGCTAGTGATGGCGGATGAATAAAGTTTGTGGTATACCAGTGAAAAGGCTGGCGCTGGGCACGCTTGAAAACTAGACCATATAGTGAAGTTGTGCTTCTCATGCTGACTTGGTTAAGAGCAGTTTTCTGGTGAGACCAATGCTCTGTCGGCACGGGCTTTGTCTCATCTATCTGCACCAAGGCAACACCAGAGTTTCCAACATAATTTTACAGGGGAATAACTGATGTGAATTATGCCTTTCTTCTTTCAGTGAATACAAAGATAAAGTAGGGAGTGGTCTGCTGTCTTGCCCCTGGAGTATTTATTTAGATATGCAGAAAATCTTCCCAGAAGCTGATACGAAAGTGCTGGGAGCTTTGCGTAACTGAAATTCTTTATTTCACTATGTCACTTAATCTATATTGCATAGCTGCTTTCATGGACAGAGCATTGTTACTCTCAGAACCTTCAGCTGCCTGTGATAAACTCCACTGAAGAATAATCAGTCTGAGAATTTTGTAATTAGGCATAATTTGCAACACTTTTTCCAGCTCTGCGCATTGATTATTGCTACTTAACATTTAAAGACAAATTAATGCTGTGACACACAAGAATTGGCATAATAAATAGGAAGATTGCTAATCCTTTCTTTAGGTTCAGAAAAAAATGGCCTATGTACACGTGTGCAAATCCTGCAATTTGTGCAACATTGTGAAGGATAGGTAATAATCTGCAAATACAGACTAGGCAGCTTTATTACCCTTCTGGCGACTTCAATAGTTTAAAATTTATATTCACCAGAGACAGGATGTCTTGGATCGTCTAATTCTACATTTGAACCTGACAGTCCTTTACAAGCAAGGACAGCTCAGCAGTGAATATTAAATTGTAAAAATAAGGAAGAGTTCTTTCAAAGGGCAGAATACATTGGTAATGTCATGTGTTATAACCTATAAACTGTACCTGTATAAATACTTGAAAGGCTGTCAGGCTTTTTAGATTAAAAACTTGATGTCTCCAGCAAATAAACCTTTCTAAAATGTTGACCCTTTATTTTTCTTGAGCCAGTTCAGCTATGGAGAAATCACCACAATCAGGAATGCTTCATCAAGCTGTTATTTTCTGTGGTAACAGGTGTTTGTCAAACTTCTCTTATTAGCTGTAGCTCGGACATGGAAATACACAGTGATGCATAGGAAGGGAGAGTGAAAGCACTGGAATGCTGTTAGTCATCTTTGCAACTGTCTAAACAAGTATCTGCCTTTTTAGGGATTTCAGCTATCACTGTTTCTAAGGAAAACTTATGGTTCCATGTAGAAAGTGATGTTTTGGGTTTTTTGGTAAAAGATAAATCTCTTTTGCTTTGTTCCACTTTAAAGCGTGTCATATGCATTTCAGAATTTAGGCATTTCAAGGTATCCAGGGAGATTAAAGTTGCAATTACGAGGGATGGCAACTAGACAATATTTGTGACACGATGAATCACAGTGTCAATAACAAACTAACTCTAGTTAATTGCTACCTTTAATTGATGTTAAACTAAGCCCGAACCTCATAGTTGCTAAGTGGTTTCTGGACACTGTGGCTAGACTTAAGTTTGGATTTTTACTCTTTGTCCAAGAACTTGTGTAATGAATACTATGCATCTACAGATGTGTTCTGTGGTGATTTCAGAGTTTACTTGTATCTTTTGTGGAGGGGAAAAAGCACCTCCTTTGCTTTCAGTCTGCATCCCACTAATTCATATGATGCATCCTTCTTACCGATGTAGCAGTTGCTTTTGCTTTTGTGATCCTTCCAAAGGTTTTCTGCCTTCTTGGGCAGGCCTGATGTTAAGTAGTATCAAGAACTGTCTATTGCATGTCTTAGGACTCCTTGGATACTGAGGAAAGAACAGGCATTTCCATCTTTCAGGCAAAACACTATCAAGTAGGCCCTTGTACTTGGCCTCTGTGAGGAGTGTAGAGGAAAGGTGCTTATCCAAAGAAGACTTAAGAAGACAAGAAAGAGCCTTTGTTGTCAGCACTTTGACTTCTCACACAGGACCTGCACTGAGGGTATGAGATGTGATGCACCTTAGTCCTCCAGAGCTGACAGCTCTTTCATCGGTTAATACAACTCAAAAGTACCTCAAGGGATTCTCTAACTGGGCTCTGCTCTTTGGGAAGGCAAATAGAGTGGTAAAGGGCATATATATACAGTTTTCCATGTGTCAGTTAGCTGAGGTACTGTGAGGACCTCTTGCCATTCTGACCACTTTTATTGTTTTGATTTGCTCCCTTTTCAGCTTCCTTACATCTGCTTCATAGCTACCTTATGTTTCACAGAAGAGTCTAAACTCTCTGGGTCAAAAGTCTTTTTAGTTCAGAGCTTGAACAGCACCTGAAAGAACCAGTGCAGTGTTCTGGTCTTGCTACCTATAAGGTACTACAAAGAGCCTGCAAGCAAAATTAGCTCATGAAGTCCCATTTTACATATGGAGTATATAGGTTTTGGCTGGGCCTTTAAAATTATTTGACCTTATTTTATCTCTTCCTATTTTGCATAGTAAATTAGTTGAATGTTGGCATAGAAAAACAAACAATGCCAATCCCAGGGAAAGCAGTAAGAAGATATTCCAGATTTTTTCACTCTGTATGCCTCACGTTTACTCAGCTGTAGTGGAGGGTTTTACAAAAGATTCTTCCATAAATTCCCATCTAAAAGTGGCTTATATGGGCCATGCTGCCTGGCCATTGTGGTTCCTTCTTTTGACTTGTTTAGTCATTACCTGATAGGACACGCTTAAGTGACCTACAAAAGAAAAGGTTTGAGAAATTAATTCCTTTGAAGAATGAGATAACTAGTGCCCTTCAGGCACATACTCTTAAAGGGCAGGACTAATGCTGCCAGTATTATCCTTATTTTTCTGTTACAGAGAAATTTAACTTTGAGAATGGTGTTTTTTTAGCTGTCTTTTTAGGCTGCTGTGGGTATCGCCACAGTCTTCAGGGCAAATTTTCAGTAGTGGCTGGAGGACTGTACTGTGTAGCTCTGAAAAGCAGCTTTGAGTCATCTTTATGCTTTCCTCAGACAAAGCTGGAGGTGCTGAATTTACCCCTCCTTGAAGCTGTTTTCATCATCTCCAGTGGTAGCCAAAATGGCCAGCAATTGGCTCTTGCAGAGTCTTGGCCATGTTCTCTTCTCTAATCGCAGCACCCCTGACCAGAGCAGTGCTTGCAGAGCTGGTCGCTGCCTTGGTATGGCAGAAGGACACTGCTTAACTGCTAGTCTGGATAGCTTTGGCTGAAAACATTCATTTCTGCATGCAAATCGAGTTTTAAATGAATGATTGTCAGTTAACAGTTTGCGCATACAAGGCATTGATGAGAATGAAGAAATGCATAAACCAAAGCCTTTCTGACAAACACAAATTGGGAAAACTTCAGAAAAATTGAAGTATTGGTATCTGGTTCCCATGTTGTTATGTTCCTCCCTAGGCATCTGCTGTGCAGATTTAACCGCTGAATAGGAAACCTGGAAATGTCTGGGCAAACAGATTGAGACAGAGTGCCTACCTGAGGAGAATGGGTTGGGACTGCTTTGGCTGGCTTGTGAAATGTGGGCATCTTTTTTCACGTTTTTGGTAGGATACTGGACAAGGTGCTTCGAAGAGTTTCCTTCATTTTCCACGTAGGTGACTCTGAAGCCTGGTTTACCAAAACACTTAAGGACCCCACTGCAAATGAAATCTATGCGCTTGAATGCAGGCTGTGCTGCATAACGTGAAACACAAAGGCAGACTAAGTGTGAGGGATCTCAACTGGTGCTCAGCACTGGTGAATAGAGTTGAATAGTGGTTCAGAAAAGGAGCACCAGGCAATATGTGTGCTGAGTTTGTTAAAGTAACACATGTTCTCTGTCTCTTCAAAACTCTGTAGTGTAGTGCAGCCACACAGCGGGACTGAATTATGGTTGCTTAGGTCAGCTGACTTTTGGCTTTTTCTTACCTTAGAGTGCTTGGCTTTGCAGCCTTGATTATGCTATTTAAATAGCGGGTATTTGTGTATTGTTTTTACAGGAGGTTCAATGGATAATGATAACAAGGTGGGTTTCTTTCTTGGTTTTGCACACAGTTAAAGGAATATATTCCAAGAAAGCTTCCCTCAATTATTCTTGTAACTCTCTCTTTGGCTTTAATTGGTAAATTACTTCTTGCAAGTCTGTGAGATGGAGAGTCTCGTTTCCTGGAGTGATTTGATTGGCAATTTAGAGATGATTTGTTGAACTGAAAGAGAGTATTTCATAAGATTAAATATGAAATTGCAGAACTGCTCAAGGGCATAATTGCCCTGCTTTCTCCTAGAAACATTAATGTGCTGGAAATGTATACACCAAACATGTTTTTGCAAACTGGTATTGAAAAAGAAACACACTAGTAAGTTCCTTGGAGCTGAGAGTCGAGCATCCACTCGATCCTTAAACCTGTTCTCTGCTGCAAACCCCCAAAATTCTATGGTAAATAAACAAACCTTGAACCATAATCTTCACAGTTTTTTAAGTGGTCGGTCTCTGTTGCACCCTTTAATGTTTTTATCTGGTTAACGTTAATGCTTTTTGGGTTCTTAGCTTGTAAGCTTGTCTCTTTTTATGTGTACATGAATTTACTTTGTAACTGTTTTTACCACATAGTAGGTGTCCAGGTCTAGTTGAGGGATTGTGAGACATCTCTAGCTTCAGAGGTGTCTGTGGCAATGAGTTCCTCTCTCTAGTTGTATTGTTTAATTCATTATGCTTTAATAGCAGTTGAAATCTTCTTACACTTAGAATATTTAGAATACATTTCTTCAATTGACTGGTGAAAGATGATGAGTTTTGGTTTTTTGCTCTTAGATTTATTTTTTTTCTTTCCACTAAATGCAACATGCTGCTATAGATCAGTTATATCCTTATAAGATTTTTTGAATTGTTTTACTTCTGTTTTTGTCTACTTTGCTGTAATATTTTGATTCAGACATTCAAGCCTCAAAACAGTGACCTGTAGTTATGAAGGGACATATCCAAAATCAAATTGTCTAGATAAAACTCCACAACGCTGTAAGCAGATTAATTTAAAAAAGAACTACTTATTTTGGTGATTTTTAGATTAGCTTACATAGCAGAAGCAGCTGATGGCTGTTTCTGCTGCTGAAAGCTTATAAGGAGCAGCTTTTACAGCAAAGGCCAATATAAACCACCCAATTACATCACCATGCCAGTCTGCTCTTAATAATAAAGAAATCTCATAGGCTTCATTATCTTTCTACATATGGTCTAGCACAAAGCCTTTTTTAGTTTTCTTGCTTTTCCTTATTTGAACTTCCACCGATGAGTTTTTGTATTTAAAAAAAATTTTACCTGAAAAAGAAAATTGCAGGCATGTGATGTCAGTTCTCAAGGATTGGGCAGAATAATTGGGTTCTCCCATTGCTGTCACAAGTCAAAGGAACAAAAATGGTGGAATAGAAAGTGTAACTTTTAATCACTAATCTGCGAAGAGACTGGCCAGAGGGATTCTTTAAGACCTCCTGCACGTATGGAGCAAACTCTAAAGTGAGCTAGCAGCGGGGCAGGGCACAACATTGATTAGGGACGTTTTGTCAGCTAGGACAGAAGAGAAGACCTTATATCTTTTAAATAAAGTGACTGATACAGAAAGTCTGCAAATCACTTAAGGCAAAAGATTAATAAAGGCCAGGGTGTATCTAATGCTTTATGCTATAATTAATTATTATGCTATAACTAATTATTAATAAACTATGTTTAATCTCTCTGATTTGACCTGATGGAGTCATTCACAAATTAAGCGTTTGTCAAGTGGATTCAGTCTCTGTGATGTCCAAGCGCAGCATTTCTACTATCACTTATTGCTGGGGACCTTAATAGGCTTTCTCTTGTGTTTCTGTTATAGCTTAAATATTGGTGTGGTGGAGCTGTCACTGACCAGCCAGTCCAGATATATCATTGATTTTCTTTTTCTTAAAAACTTTTGGCATGCTTTATGTACACAACTTAGGAGCTTGTCATTACTTAACCCTTGCTTGTTATACTGAGGCCTTCATCAAGGCTGTCTATGTTTTCATGGACAGTAATGAAAGCGATGTATCGCTGTTCATTGCTCTCACAAAAGCCTCAAGTATTTGATACACTCTCATCCCCTGTTTTACTGCTAGTCCTGAAATCCACTGCAGTTTTAAAGTCTGTCAAGAACAGTGCACATTCCATATTGCATAGATAAATATGGAGTATTTAATTCTATAATGAAAATGTCTTTTATTTGGTATTCTAGACTGTTATAATGGTGAACAAGTTTGTATTTTAACTGAAAGAAAAGAGCAATAACGGAAAAACTCACTTATTTCTAGCATGGCTACTTACTGAGGGTGGAGGAGGTGAATCAGTGTCAGGACGTAATGCTGTTTCTGTTAAGCCCTCCACTGCATCAGTGTCTTTTGATAAATCCTGCATTTTGCTGTGAATCAAACCAATGGGTTCTCCTTGTATTGTTTGTCAGAGATCTGTTGAATTTGATAAGCTAGCTTCCTTCCAGGTTTTTGCTCTGCCTTTCAGGATCTTTGCAGTGCTTCCAGAATCTCCCTGGAATTCCATAGTGCACACTTAAACGTGCACAATAAATGCAGCACTTTCTGCTGCATGCCACAGACTTTTTTCTGCAAGGGACCTGGTCTAGAAACACGTTGCATTGAGGCCTGTGGTGAATCAGCAAAATCGCTGTGATAATGGTTTTGAAAGAAAAAAAAGCCCATTTTTTTGCAGTTACATTCAGTAACAGCAGCTGTAACACTGGAATACTTATTCCAAAATAATCTGGTTTATTTTGTGTGGCTTTGGAAGATGGCAAGGTAAGCATGCATTCCTGTGGAGGCAGGAAAAAGTTTGCTGAGGGTGCTTTTAAGAGCTGGCTTTGCTCTGATATTAGCAACCACTCTGCAAACCCTGACATAAACTGTGACAAAATGTGCTTGAGGCAGTTTTCCTGGCTTTCTACAGCTCCGGTTCTTAAGTGTATCTAGCTTTTCTTAAACCAGTGGGAGCTAGGTAGTCAAACGCTTCTGGGAATTTCCCAATAATTTAGAAGTTTCTTGAAAATTTGACCCTGAGGTCAAAGCAATATTTATATGTTACTGAGCGGTATTTTTTTCCCTAGCAAGGTATATACCATTCTATTTATAAAATCACCCAGTGCTAATATATGCTGTTTATGGCATTGGGTTTTTTGAACTAGATTGTGCTGAATCTCTGAACCTGTCAGACTTCCAAGCAGGGAGAGTTAAAGATATGTCAGATGATGAGCACGTCTTTCAATTCCCAAGGTTGTAACTTTTTCCTGACTAGTCTCATCCGAACCAGTGGGAAAGGCAGAAAGCTTCATTAAAAGCTTGTTAAAGAAATGGACACAGAAATGAAGAAGAATAAAACTGGATTAATATAAGGGGGCAGAAATGAGGCCATGCTCGTTTTGGTGATGGGAGGGGAGTTGCAGGAGGTGCTTTTCAATGTTTGGGTTCGATGCTGTCAGCGTTTGGCACTTGATCACTGAACCCCTGATCTCCAAAGCCATGTCACTGTCTCCATCAAAGAAATTCTTGCAAATAAACGTAATACTAATGTCTGCCAAGCACGTTAATACATATTTTTCAGAGTTTTATGTCAGACTTCTTTCCCTTGCAAGCACTACCAGCGGTGAGCACTGTGGGAGCGTGGTGAGCCGTGCAGCATGTGTCGCTAATCCTTTTAGCCCCTGCTTGCCCTTCTGCTGCATGGTGTAGAATTCATTCTTTCACCAAGTAGTTTTGGAGGCAAAATATCGTTTAATTGTGGCAAAAAAGCCCCTTGAAACATCTGTGAAGGAGTAGGAAAATAATACTGTGTTCTTTCTGTCTTTGTAAGCATTACCAAAGTCTGCTTCCCCACCCTGTCCATGTATTTTCTCTGCTTAATGTCTTTGTGTAATCTGGGTGCTCTTGCCCCAGATGCCGGTGGGATTCTCAGTGTGAAGGGGCCTTTCAGGCACTGCCAAAAGGTTTCTTGTGGATGTTTTGCAATGTAGATGTCTATGTATAGAGTGATTATAACCTTGTATTCACACTGAGAACAAGAGCTGGGGTTGATGTGTTTATTAAAAGTAAATCTTACGATGGAAGAGAAATCCATGTATTTAAAATGGCCAATTATATTTCTTAAAAGTGGCAAATACCAGAAAAGTTGGAAGTGGAGCAGATGGCCAAGTCTAAGGCCCACTTCAAGTATAGATTAAAATTGAATATTTGGATGGCTTAGTATTCTTTTTTCATATGCTGCTGTTATCATAAAACCTGAGACCATCCTAGTCAATTGTGTTTCTCAGATAAAGTAAATAAAATAGGGCTCATTACAGTCTTTTTTTTTAATGTCTTGGTAGGGTGAATATAGCACCTGACCACCACAGCTGGGAAGAGAAAAAAAAAGTGTGTTCAGGTTTCTAAATTCTTGTTTTGAACAACTGGGGAATGCTAGAGGACACACTGGGAAGGAGTGATTTTTATTGTATGAGTCCCATGTGCTGCTGGAATTTAGAGCTGATGTGACCTTAATTCTCTCTAGGTTACTGCACCTCAGTGTTTAAAAAAAAGATAAAAAATGAGGAAGGTATTCACATAGGCGTTGTTTTTTCATGGGTTTTTTTGGTGTGTTTCCCTCCACCCCAGCCAGGGTCCTTATTATAATTCTTAATGTATAAAAGCTCTCAGTCTAGCTGGGAGAAGTTTGTTGCTTCAGTACACAGTATGAGAATTGTAGTCTTCTGTGCTGTTGAACTGTTTATGGATATTTGCTGTAGACAACCTGTTAACTAATGGTATTGTTTATACCTGAAGGTTGCTCAAAGCTAACACAGCAGTGCCAAAGAGACTGATAAGAATACATTTCTCACATAGGGGCTGTGTAGATAAAAGTCCTAATTCACCACTGAGACCCTTTTTCTATGCTACTGCAATGAGACTGAAATGGAAAAATACAATGGGGGATCTGGCGTGCTATCTTGAATCTTTTTAAAAGCCTCCTCGTTCCCAGTACTAAAGTTTTCTCTCTATTGAACTGTTTTTCCTTGCAAAAACGTTGAGCTCTGCTAACATTTCTGAAGAAGAAAATATGAAGTATTTTGTCCAGCATGGATAACTTTGATCATTTCTGGAGATGAGCTCACAGCATCTGAGACAATGCACTAGAAATAAAGTGTGTGCGAGGATTCTTGTGGAGCTGAATATAACGAGATAGTAGAGAAGTGTTGCAGATAGTTGGAAATAAAGCTCTCAGGGCTTACCTGGCTTGGCACTTAGGGAGAAGGCAATGTCATCTTCTTGCCTTTAGCATTGGATTTCTCATTGTGTATGGGATGATTTCAGTAAGTGCCGACAAAGAGCTATTAAATCTTAGCTTGCTCAAGGGTTTGGCTGTTTTGTAGGGACTTCAAAAGAAATTGGAAAATGAGGTATGAACAGAAAACTTCTTATGTGTTATGGGATTTCATTTTGGCCCAGAAACCACAAATCTCATTGCGCTTACTACTGAAGTCCCTGTGGATCTGATAAATAATTGATTTAAGGGGACTGTTCATAGAGCAAAGGGGAATGGAACAGCAAAGGGGAATGGAACAGAGAAGGGGTCAGTGGCAGGTTTGCACAAATACATGAGCAGTGACACCTTTAGTGTTGTATTGATCAGTACTGGTGAAAGGGAGAGATTTGTGGGGGGTCAGGAACTACATTATGAAGGGCATAAAAGCCTCCTTGGCTTTAGCCCTGTAAGATATGGAAGGAAAACAAGCGGTTAGGTTTGAGGAATGACCAACACTTGGGGAAATGTGGACCTTGACATTGTACCCAGAAGAGAGCGCGTTTTGTTATGTTATATGGTAAAGGGGAGGAAGGAGGATTAAGGGGTTTGAAAGCAGCTATGAAGCTACTTAGATGAGTGGAAAAAAAGCTGTTGAAGCCGTATTCTAGGAATATTTATGTGTTTTGCCACTTCAGACCCAGGTTGCGTCTCTGCATTGTAGTTTATAACCTTCTTGGGTTGGAGACTCGCACTACTGTGCCTGACACAATTTGCCATCAGTCTGGCTTGGTCCTTAGGGTGCTACGTAAGAAATAGAAGTAGTAACGGTAATATGAAAGGAAAATTCTTATCAGTTTTGAAGTTATCCAGAGCATCAGCTTCAATAAAAAGTGGCATGAAGTGTCTAGTTTATGAACTTTATCTGAACTGAACAGCTAAGGATAGATAATCCAAAAAAAAAAGCACGTACTGTAACATCAGAATGTTTTTGATCCTGAAACTGGGACTGTGCAATTAATCTGGTTTCCCAGAAGCTAGCAGATACTTCCAAATGTGAAATTATTCCACTTCTGCAGAAATGAAAGGATTCAAAAGATCAGCCTCAGCAATTTCTGCTGGGACTGTGCCCAGGGTATGTCACTTATTTTGTAATTTTTTTTCAATTAGATTATTTTTTTCTTTTTCAAAAGAGAGGATGTCTGACTATTTAATCTAATCTAGTTCATTTATTGTTTTTATCCTTCTGAGCCTCTCATTGTAAATCCAATAGTGCTAGCATAGCACAGACCTTGGTGGACCTCTTGGAAACTTTTGCACTGCCTTTCCAGTGCCAAAGATTACCAGGCCCAGGATCTTTGTTTTATTTTGTAAAGTACAGAATATTTCCATCCCTCTCTTATTACTTGGGAAGGATTTGGGTGGAAGACAGTGTCAGAATTGTAGATTCCATTTTAAAAACTGAGGAGCATTTTAGAAGATAATTTCTTGAAGGTCATCTTCATCTGTTCTTCTTTAGCCATTTAGTCCATAGCCAAGTGGTTGGTGTGGAGTTTTTTTGTGGGAATACCATACTTCCAGGTTTGCTGTAGCCAGATGGCTTGGTATTCAGCTGCTTTAGGGATCCCCATACAGCAATGGTGAATATGTCTTAAAGACTATGTAGTACTGGTATAGCTGAATATGCTCTGCCAAAAGATAGATCATTGCTTACTGTTTGCTTTTTGATGTTTAATGAAGATCATTAAAACTACAGCATGCTGTGGTCCTTCTCTGCTGTGCATCGTATCAAACAAGTAAACTGAGGATAAATCCATATAGCCTGTGGAAAAAAGTTGAAAGATTCCCATTAGCTTCTGTGAGAAGTGGATGGGTTTTTCGTGAGAAGCTGAAACAGCTATTAAAAACAAGGCTGACCTCCAGATCAGAGTATAACTTAAATGTTCTGTGTAACTTTATCACCATCTGCTTTGAGTTCTGTTCACGCGGCAGAAGGTCATGTACAGAAACTTACAGTAGACTTCAGAAGTGCCCTGCTGTCCTCTAAAGGAAAACATGAGACATGGTAAAATGAAAGGTGGTTGTATTGCCAACTGGATGCTGATTTAACTGGGGGAGTAACTTATCAAGAAAATGTTAGGTTTACTCTTGGAGCTACAAAGGAGACTTTTTTAATACTCATTGTACTCAGATATCTGCATTCTTTTTCTTGTGGTTATTTTAGAAGCAAATTATTCCCAGTTCTGATTAGATGAACAGTGAAACATGCAATAAGCGTATACTGAAATTAGACAGAAATCCTCTTACCAGTTTGGGAATGACTAGTGGAATAAGCAGTAACATTGTTTACCGCTCTCTAATTTTCAGATAAAATGTTTAGTACACGAAGATCGCTGTGTTTAATAATAAACCATAAGTAATCACATATGTTTGGACTGATGCTCTCAAACCATGTTAAAAAATACAGTTAAACTTTGCAATGTGTTGTAAGTTAGGAAAAGGCTTCTGATGCTCACTTCGCTGATCACGGAAATGCAGACTCTTCTCAAGGGGGTTATTCATTTTGTGATACAAGTTGTAGGCACTGGGGGCACTTATTTGATTCCCCAGCAATCTGCTAACATGCACGTTTGGGGTGCTGAAAACAAAATCCTATAAAAACTAGTGCAACTGAATGGCCAGAGTAGATACATCAGCAGTCTGAACACCCATCTGCATCTAAATTTTTTTTGTTGTTTCAGGAAGAGGTGACTTTAGTATTTTCATAATTGCTGCATTAGTGAAAATATTATTGTTGGCAATTGCTGATGATATATTGCAATAGCCCTACAGAGTAAATATGAAACCCAGTGTCTGATAGTATATCAATGGCAGAAATCTGTGCTTTCTTTAGTGGGGAATTATTCAGTGCTACAATATGGGGATTGATAACTCATAGCTTTATAGAGGAAGGCTTCATGCGATCTAGAACGTGTACAAAGATAGTCATGAATATAATTAGCAGGAAACGTTTTCCTTTCTGATGGGTACAGAAAGGGCGACAATAACCTTAACTTTTTGCAATTTTTTGAAGAATTTCTATTGCCATATCTAGGTGTAAAATTAAGGACAAAAAGGCAAGCAAAATAACATTGTGCTAGTCTAAAACTGAGAGATTAATTCAGATATCTGTATTTTTTGGGGGAGGGAACAGGTGCAAAATGTTCCTTTTGTGCCGTTCCTTCCCCTTTTAATTCTCTTCCTGTCATTTTTCTAAGCAGGTTTCACATAAACAGAACATGAATGGAGTTGCCTGCTCTGCTCCAGATGGGAGGATACAGAGCTGGTATAATTTTAATGTGAAAGATACATTAGCTTTCATTTAAATTATGTAAATATGCATGTTCTTCACTGAATATGTGAAGACAAACTGGGAGGCACAGATGATAATTGTATATGGAAGGTGTGAGCCCTTGGAATTAATACACACACAAGCTTTTCAATTTTGAACAGCTTAATATTGTAGATGAATCACTGACCTGATCTTGCAAACAATTACCCATGTGCTTAGTTTTACATACTTGTGTAGTACTGTTGCAGGCAATAGGTTAATTGAAATTTGGAGTAAGTGTACAATCAATAGATCAGATTGGAATGAATTTTTATGCTTGCAGAAAATTTCCCCATTACTGTATTTATTTGAATTCAGCTAATTTAGGTTCTGTTTTATGAACTTGCTCTGATTATTGCAGAAGTTTGTCCCTCTTCAGGTAATAGCATCACTAGAGTGCAGACAGAAGAAAAAAAAAAAAAAAACCAAAAAACATGTTTGAGAATAAACTTACCCTATAAAATGAATCAAGACTTTACCGAGACATTGAGCCTCTGGAGTAACTTCTTTCTGCTGCTACTGACAGAGTCCAAATGGAGCCAAACGGATGGGCTTGACAACTATCCACTTGTGTCGTATAGTATTTACTAATTATGGAATACAGACCAAAACTTCACAGAGGGCAATTAAAACTATTTTGAAAGAGTAAAATCAGTGCACTGCTGTAACATACTTGAATTATGAAGCATGAAATATGATACATGAGCTGTAAAGGGACTCAGGCTCCATCTTGAATAGCGAGTCTGTTTGTTGTGAGTGCTTGGAGAGAGCTGTGCACAGGTACCTGTATTCATGTTCCTCATTAGAGAAATAAAATGTTCTCCCTTATTTTTAGCTCATTTATTTTTATTTTTCAGAACAATACTATTCCCTAAAGAGAACTAATTTGAGGGAATAAAAACGTGACTTGGTCTGCATGTCAGCAGTAGTAAGTCCTTTTTGTTTCTCAGCTGGCTGGGCCAGCAATAGTGAAAATCATATATTTCCATGGCCCAAAACTGTTGGAAAATCAAGTGATTAATCTAAATGAAAGAGAATGTATGTTGTTTCCTTTTAACCAGTTGTCTCACATATGCATAAAAGACTACCTTCATTAGCTATGGTGAACTTGAGAGCAACTACTGTTTTTACCAGCTGTGAAGATCTCGACTTCTCTCCTTTACTGATGCTTAAGCAGGGAAAAATTTAAAATAGTACTTCTGACTTAATCACCTTTTAGATATTGATGTATTCTCTTCATATGTATACATCTATATATACCAAATACCCTCAGAACCAATGATAATAATGCAGAGCCTTTAATTTGTTCTAGAAACTTGCTTGTAATGAGAACAGATTTACTGATTCCTGTACATTTGGAAGCAGACGTGATATTGCCCTACAAAGATTCTACAAAACAAATCTCTATTTTGTCTTTAAAAATACATTTTTGGAATTAAGAAATCGCTCAGCAGCAGAGGATGACAATTGGAAATTTTCTCCTGTGTAGTGTTTTTCCAAAATGCAGCATTTAGAGTATGCAGTATCTGCATGCAGATTAGAATGAAAGACTTATTCAACAACTACAGTATGTCAGAGACCAATATAATTGCATTTACTTTATTTTAAAATTTACTTGCTTAATTAGAGATTGTCTCCTGAACATGTCTGGAAACTTTTATATCTCTAGTCACTTTGTTATTAATAGTTTTTTAAACAGTTATAGCATACGATTAGCAAACATCCGAAAACATTATGCATATTTTATATGGCATATATAGTCAACCATTAATAATTTATAACATATGTTGCTTAAACATTTATTAAACACTGATAGCTGGTTTCATGTTACTACTACTCTGTATTATAAATATAACAAAATCACTCAAACATTCCCGCAACCTTTCTATCAACATTCATTTATTGTTAATATTTTTGCAATCTATGGTAGCGTAAAAATGGCCATAATGTATCATAAATGATTTATGAAGTCATCTCTGCCTGCTCATTTGTCATTTAGGCCATACATCACAAACCATTGCTAAACCTCTATGTAAAATATACTAATCTGCACATATCGGAGAGAATCCACTGTACTTCAAGGAAATACCAGGGGTTCCAATCAAGTTTGTTGGTAACCAGGTCAATTATCGAGCTGTAATGACCTGGCCTTGCCTCTTTTAGTATGCCAGTTTGTTCAGCAAATAGGCCTCGTGCTTCTCTTGCCCTTGCCCTTAAGGTCTTCCTGCATTGTTTAAAACCTTATCGCTTTGCAACTGCAGCTTTTCTCCACTCATTTTCTGTATGGTACTGCTCTTTTGTTTCCTGCTTTAGTGGTGTTACCGTCACATTAGCCTCCTCTGTGGCAGATTAGGGAGGAAACTGAGGTGGAGGGAAGGAAGTTGAAGCTCTTCTGGTGTAAGCTGGGCTGCTCTTTGGAAAAAATGCAAAAATGCAGTGGGAGAGCAATCTGGTGGAGATGTGGCCTGGTACCTGGGTGAGCAGAGTAATCTTGGGACAGTCAGAAGATTAATACACTGCTGTTCTCTTCCTACCACTGCTTACATGAAAAACCTCTTTATATATGAAATGTTAAGCAGTTCCTGAAGCAGGAGGTAGAGTTTAGGGACATCTACCCTTGTGAGGTGGATAGACAGTGACTCTTGCCTCCGTCACCGTGATGTGAATCAGAATCGCATATGCTTCTCTAGCCTGGCACAGGCACGATTAATGATCTTCCTTCTCAAATTCCCTCAAATATCTCCTTTAGATAGTGCAGTCTAGATTGATTTGTGGCCTTTGCCCATGTCCGTACGTCTTGATTCTGACAGACAGTTTTATGAGATCTGCTTTAATATGCCTTTGCAAGTTTAAGTTGTTTTGCTGCACTTTTGATTTTATGCCTGCGGAGAAGGGAGTGCTTCTGAGGCCTGTGTAGGTAATTGGTAAATGCCTCAGTTAACCTGCAGCAGAACTCTTTCCACGTTGGCTTGGACTCCAGTTGTTTCATTACTGCTAGATCATCTGCAATGGTGAATAGGTATTTTGCAAATGCGGTCCCTGGGCCATTGGATGTATGCTCCTCCCTTTTGAGTATTTAAGCTGTGCCCCCGAATCAGTGCTAGCCATCTTGTGATATTTCAAAGTATTATGCTGAAATTCCTTGAGATACACGGCATATTATTATTATTTTAATAGTATGATAGCTGATGCATTGACTACTCTTCTAATATAACCCTATGATTGAGTACAGTTAATCTTTTCCATTCTATGTGGTCCTATTCCGGATAAACCTTACTGTCTCGAAAGAATTTGCAGCCCTTAGGTATGTTAATATAGATGGAATTTAATGAAAATTGTGTACGTTCTGATATGTGACTGTGCAAATTAGTCTATTTTTGGTACTACAATGATAACTGGAATTAGTAGGGCCCCAAATGGTGGTTGAGATTCAAAGGGAATAACTTTGGTGCCATGAATTCTCCCTAGTTAGGTGTAAATTAATTGTTACATTTTGTGTATCCAGCTTGGAATCTGTAATTTGCTATTCTGAAGGATTTTTTTAATAAAGGAGGAAAATTTGAAATCCTGTTAAAGACACGGTAAATCCAGGCAGGATTTTAGACAAATTTTGCAAGTAGGGGTTCCTGTGTTTTATGTTTTTTGCATAGAATATAGAATCTACAAAGCCATTGATTCCTTGAACAGCTACATCTGCACCGTGCTGCAAATCGACCTACGCAGTTTCTCCGGCGTTTTATTCAAGATAGCTCTAAGGACTATGGCAGTGATGTTTGTTTTATTCTGGAAGCATTAACTTTTTTCCCTGGTCCTTGATTGATGGATAGGGCTGTGAAGAACTGCATAGGGCTGTACTGGCTGATGCTACCAGACTTTGTTTCTTCTTTGTTACTTTGTGTAACTAGGTTACAAATGAAAGTAATGCTGTTACTACTCTGGCCTTAAACACAGAAGTCAGTGTATGTGACTTGAGTTTGCACACATAAATTATACATAAATCTGTTCCAGGATTAAGGAGATTTGATTTTTAGAAGTCTTAAAGAGAAAAATCATAAAGGCTTTTAAAATTCAGTTTCTACCAAGTTCCTTTACAGAATCTCAAGGCTGAGGCAAGCGATGAAAAATCCATAAAAACAAAACTTCAGAACCAGGGAGTGGTGTGATGCAAACATCCTGAGGCAGTGTTCATTCTGAAGTAGTCTGAGAGTATTTGGAGTTTTCCCAGTGCATTCAGATATGTAGTGTGTGCCATCTTTCACCTATTTGATGGATTTCTAGGTGCTTCCACTATACGCTTTCTAGGAGGAAATCATTGCCAATGAAGTTTTAATGTTAACTTTCAAACTACTTTTCTTGTATGAGAGAAGATAAATCAAAAGATGACCTACCAAGGTCTGTGCAGATCTGATATAAATTGCTCACACTAAAGAGCAGACAATTTTAAAAAGTTGTTAATAGGAACTTAGGAACCTTAGAGATATTCAAAAGCTCTCCAGACATGGTTGAGCTACTTGCTTTAGGTTGACCCAGCTTGAGCAGGGCTGTTGGACAAGGTGACCTATAGAGATCCCTTCCAACATCAAAAATTCTGTGATGTTTTATTAATCAGGTCCCTGATTCAGCTATCAAACCAAAGTTTTATTCCAGCCTTATTTAATGAAGCATTTGCTTAATTAGGTGCACTGAAAAATCAAAGTCCATTGCAGAATCAAAACTTTCCTCTTTGCATCTTTTTCAGCAAAAGCAAGTGAAAGTGGAACATTTTGCCATGGAGGTAAATAAATAGAATGCTGGTGACAACTACTTCAAATCCTAGGGAGAAAAAGACTTTGCATGCCTCATAAATGGTAATTGTGGAAACAGGCATTTCTGAACCTGTAATAATGAACTCTGAAAACATATAGGATACTCTGGGGAAGAGAAGGGGCAAGAGGGCATGTATGCACGATTGCATTTGCTTTGTTGATAACGTGCTGGGAAATTAGTGAGTCCGTGGAACAATCACGAAGTTTGGATGTTGCTTTACAGTTCCTATTGCTGTTCTTGTCACCATTTTAGCAAATTAGAAACAAGTC
Source organism: Larus michahellis (assembly GCF_964199755.1). Taxonomy (NCBI): domain Eukaryota; kingdom Metazoa; phylum Chordata; class Aves; order Charadriiformes; family Laridae; genus Larus; species Larus michahellis. The sequence continues at coordinate 8,745,041 of NC_133909.1, forward strand.
CAAACAAAAGTTCGATATCAAACAGTGTCTCCAGCAAATCAGAGAACCAAAACTCAGAAACGCTCTCTGGTAGGTCTGTGTGTTGTCCTTCAACCAACTTCTTTTCCAGTTTGCACTTCAATTTCAAAAAGGTTTTCATACTTTTCCAGGGAGGAGATTGTGTTCAACTGCATTTTTTCAGTTAGGGAGGAAAGCACGAACTCATGGAAAGTGTCACTTTTTAAATTTTTTTTTCTTTTAGCAGATGTGGGTAGTAATGTGCACAATGTGAAGCTCTGTAAAGCAGCAGCCCTTGAGCCCAAGCTCTCATCATAACTGTAACAGCACTCCACTTAAGCTAATAGAAACTGCTGCGATTAAACCAGCAGCAGCCCACTTTACAAAAACTCTAGGCTCATGGCCGAGCAGCCATTTCGTAAGATGAAAACTGGCAGTTTTTCAGAAGGATACCTGAGGTATATGTCTGTCTGTCATTATGGAGAATTTACAGTGGCTTCAGTGTGCTTCAGGTTGTCTTCTTAGCACGCACTAACCGCCTCACTGTACGTATTTAGCACATTTTCTCGAGCCCTGTTGGTACAATGGTCTCTTGCTGTGTAAATGTTTTTCTAAAGCAATAGTGAATTATGATTTAAAAGCAAAACAAAAGCTCAGCAATTCCAGGAGGGGATGACAGGCGTGTGTTCTTTGTGTAAGTTGTTAAATTAAGTACTCTTGCTCTTCAGAGTTTTTCCCACGTGGTGAGTGCATCTCTAACAAGGCTTCACAGCTTTTGGGAAATTTAACAGCTTTTCACGTGCTAAAAACTGTAAACTAATTTACTTGTGTTTTGCCTCATTCAGCAAAACACTTTGGCATGAGCTGAAAGTGTATGAGGACAGTGCAACTGTCACCATAGATGGATAATGCAATACAAGGCAGTGTCCCCATACTGTCTCACCCTTATTTGTAATAAAAGTTCTGATCAAGAGATTTGTTCTTCCATAAAAATGCAGCATTTTCAAAGATTTGATCACTGCTACTTTGTAGTGTGGTTTGAGGCTGCTGTTGGACTTCTAATAACAGCACAGTGACACTGGCTTTGCAATGGTGGATCAAAGTAGTTCTGTGCTATTGGGGTCTGAACCGATCCCTTCAATCCTAGTGGGTGTATTTCAAATCACGTTAGGAAGTTGTTGACCAAACTCTGGGCAATTTCTTTCCAAAGCTGAAAGGAACAATTTAAATTGCTAAATAACATTGCTGGAGAAGTCAAAGTTATGGTCTCATCTAAATGAGGGTATTTTTTGTGTTAAAATGCTAACAGTAAAATGGAAAATTACAAAACCTTATATTCTTCTGTGTCATTCTCTGTTGTGTATTTGTTCTGTTAATTAGTTGGGTTTTAAATAATATATCTTATTCTCTTTTGGTGTTTGAATTTCAGATTCATTTTGAGAGTATATAAGGACTTCTTTGTAGGCAGTTCTATAATTATAGATTTGCTTGTTTTTTATTTGTTGATGATACACATTTTTTTATTATGACTATTCTGTAAATTAAAGAGGCAATGAACCTGACTTTAGATATATAAGTAATCAGTGATTTATTTAAGCAATAGTGAGATGTGATGTGTAATAGAAAATATAATACTTTGTGTTAGAATAGTGAATTTTCTTTATAAGGGTTAGAGAAAGTTCATCTAGCTGACCCTTCTAATTTGCTGAAAATCCCTAAGTACGTTATAATGAGTGCTCATGTTGGTACAAATTTAGAATTAAAAAAAAGACATACATAAGTGCCAATTTACTGAGAATTCCCCCCCACGCCAGCGATACTGAAGAGTCCTTTGCTGGCGTAGCCTGTTTCCAAAACACCATGGGCTCTGGCTCTGTTACGGTGCTGAACTGAGCACTTGGGAAGCTATTGCTGTGGCAGGTGAGATTCACTGTAGAGGAAGCCAGAAGAGTCCTTGTTGAAGGCATACAGACTATGTTCATAAAATAGGCATGGCCTGTGCACTTTAAGAATGTTTTGTCTGTTGTTGGGGGCTTTTTGTTGGTTTTTAGCTGGGTTAATTGACATATATAGGATTAAATCTCAGTTCTTGATCAGAATTCTCCTGCGTACTGAAAGTGGATGAATTCTGGGTTATGGGGTAAAACCCCACACATACAAAAGGCTGTAATTTTCCTATAAGACTAACAGTACAGAAGTTGGTGTCAGAAATCTCTCCTCTTTGTCCTACATCTGTTTTTTCCTGTTGTGCTGCAGTGGCATAAAGAAGAAAAAAAAAAAAAAGGACCTCTTAAAACCATCATCATGTCATGAAACCCCATGGTAGTCATGACCTAACTTTTGTTTCTAATGTGCTGATAATTATATGGGTAACCAGCCAGAATTGGTGTGTTGTGCAAGGTTATGGATCCATAGCATGGAGACTCCTAAACTAGGAGAGATGCAACATTCTCCTTCTCCAGATATGGAACTATGGGAGTCAAATTAGATCTGGTGGGTGACATGGATGTCTTGCAGCAGAATAAATTTGGTTTAATGGCTATGGTAGATGGAAAGCAAGATGCTAATTTGCGCTATTAAAATGAGGACAATGAATGCTAGAGAACTTGTCAAAAAACACCAGGAGGGGGCAGAATATAATGAAGATGGTGTAATAAGACTGCAGACCATAGCACACTGCAGAACTGGGCAGGGCTGACCAAAAGAAGTTCATGATCATCACTGGGGCATTCAGACATGCCTGTGACCTATCAGTATGAATAATGTGTCACTGGCCTGCTGGGTGTACCAGACATTGTAATTTCTTTTGATTAGAGCTGGCCGTTGGAAAGTTTCCAAATGCTAAATTTCGGTATTCCCTTTTAAGCCACTTTTAACCACATTCTTTGTAAATCATATTTGGCTGGCACGTTGGTCACTCACTTCATTACAAAAGGTTGTGGGGGGAACTAGGCTGCACTGATGTGATGTTAAATCCCTTCATCCGTGGGAGCTCCTGATGGTTTTGACTTTGTGACTGTGGCCTTGAACATCTGTTCTCTCCACCTTTGCAAAGCCAATGCTCAAAGGGAGCTGCTGGCTCCTGCACTGGGGGTTTTGTGTGCTGGAGTAGTTCCTTACTCCTACTGCTTTTCCACAAATATAGACATCTATATGCAAAGCAGAGTGCTTTAAATAATCATCGCTGAGTTGTAAATGTTTATTTGTTTTCTTTTGTCATTTTTTGTCAGGTTATCTGTGATAATTTTGTTAATTGCCACTTGCAAGGAAGGATCCCACTTACTCTTTTCTCTATACTTATTACACACATATAAAAAAAGTCATTTAGCTTTTGTACTCATTTGCATGAAAACTGCTGTTGCTTTGTAGGAGGATTAGCTGTAACTGCTTGACAGGAAAGTGTGTGTTTATATAATGTGTAGTATTCATGACTATAAATACATCTAAACATCAGAGTTGAGCTGCTGATAATGCAGAGCTATCGTTGGCATTCAGCAGGCTGCTCTACAGCTTGTAGGTTGGATGGGAGCGACAGTGCATTCGAGCCATCTGGAACTGGCAGCTTTCGGGACCTTGGCTGCTGCGAGTGGGTAGCGCAGTGGTGTGCCTCTGGAGGATGCAGTTCCCTGCTGTGTTCTCTTGGGTTTTTCACTAGTGTAAGGGAGTCACGTTGGTAAAAACTGGAGGGATGGGGGACTTGGACCCAGTGCCTCCGCTCTTCTCTTTGCCCCACAGTACTGGGTAGAGCAGTGGAGACGGTAGGCAACACATATACAATTAACCTACTGCCTCTTTATCTTGAGGGAGCTTAGAGTTGACAGCAACAAGAAAAAGTGCAATTGTAAGCTTATTTACTACGTTTGTTAACCATCTGGGATATAAAACCTCTAAAGTGAAGGAGCTGTCAGATTTCATTCTAGTTAACCCTGTGGAAGCAAAAGACTTGATTTTAATTTCTTTCATCAGGCATTCTGTTTAGTAACAGCTTTGGACAAAAAGCAGTACTGATGGAATTTTTATTTTTACTCCCTTGGTATATCTGCATTATCACAGGAGCTGATTACTGGCAGAGGTCACCAGTGGTCAGCATGGCTCCTCCTGGAGGACAGGAGAGGAGGTCATCAAAGGGTGAGGAAACTCTTCCCTGACTCAAGCTGTCAGGTGCTGTGAAAGGTGATGGATCCATAGCATGAGGCTGGTAAACTAGGAGAGATGCAACACTCTCCTTCTCAAGTTATGGGACTACAGGAGGCAAATTAGGTCTAGTGGGTGACATGGATGTTTTGCAGCAGAATAAATTTGTTTTAATAGTTATGGTAGATGGAAAATAAAATGCTAATTAGGGCTCTTGAAATGGGAAAAAATGAATGCCAGAGAACTGGGCAAAGGCTCCAGAAGGGGAAGATGCTGTAGCAAGCCCTGCAGAGTGTTGTGAGCTCTACTTGAGTTTGCACAGAGAGAGAACAGCCAGGATTCATCTTCAGAGTTTCCTGAATAAGAACGCAAGAAAAAATACAATGCAAGAAGAACTGGCACAAATTGTGACAGTTTAAGGTGCTAGAAGTGTAACAATGAATAATGTAATGGGGATGGTAAGCTTTGCTATATAGCACTGAAAAAACTTGCTTTGCTTTGGGTGTGTAACTGTGGAAACTGGGCTGCATTCTTGTTTGGCTTTTTTTTTTTTTTTATTATTTAACACTTTAGAGCTATGCTAGCAAGGTTGTTGAGAATTGGTGCTGCTGGCGCCCTCCCCCAAACACTAGTGAACAAAAGTAAGGAAATTAAGGAAGAGAAATGACTTGAAGAGGGGAAAAAACAAGTAAGAACAGCATCTCGTAGCAGGGAGCCAAATTTTAAACTGAAGCAACGTTGGCTCCAATGGAGCAAATGCAGTTAGAGAAGAAAAGTATTTGTCTGTGGATTTTGAAGGAAGTGGGGAGAAAGATGCTCCAGTACAGACCGGAGTGGGGCGGGGAAAGGCAGTGTCAAGGACAGGACAGAGGACATGTGATTACATAAAACAGCTGTAGTAATTCCCTGCGAAGCAGATCCATTACCTTAGTGGGAATTTCTTTTGTGATGTACACAGGCTTTGACTCTGGCCTTGAGATACCACTGTTAGGAGTGGAATTACCTCTCAGGAATGTGTATGAGTTAGAAAGAGATGTGGTTGCCCCCAGGAAAAATGAATAGTGGAAACTGTAGCCCCTTGCAGTGTGGGATTTAAGTGTTCTGCACTACTGAGAATCAGGTTGCTTTGGTGCCAAAATATGGATTTAGTTGCTTAAAATTAAGTCTGCCTGTGTCCCAGTTTCCCCATCTGTAAAATGTATTACAGCAATTTCAGCTAATCCTATTAAATTGTAGTACTAGTGTTTCACTATTAATATATCTACAAGGACATGCATCATGGTAACTTTACCCCATGGTGACTAAAATGTCTGCAGTAGCACAGTATAAAATAATCAGAGCCTCTGGGACTCTGAAGCTCTCCTTTTTTAATTGGTTGACTAGAAAGAAATTATGCCAATTTTCTCCAAGTAAAGATCTGGTCTACCCTCTCCATGAGGGAGGGAAAGCAACCTATTTTTCAGACTAAGATTTTTCTACTTCCTCTCAACCCTGCTGTTTTAAGGTAACGAGCGAGCAGGATTTGGTGAGCAAGCTTTGTCTTTGCACGTTAAACTTGTGATATTTTTTTATTGTTTCATCTCAACATCGTTCAAGGAAGGGCTCAAGTGCCTTCAAAATGCAAAGACTGTGTGTAATGAAAAGACTTCCTGCTAGGCAAGGAAAAAGCTTCAGAGGTAATTATAGCTCCGTTTCTTCAGCATTTTGTTCCATTTAGTGTTTTATTAAACCTCTCACCTGATCTTTGGTGTGTGTATGATAAAAGGAAGTTTGTACTGCAGCCGCCTCTGATAGATGATATAATCCTTTTAGCAGGCAGGATGTAAAATAGGTCCCATAACGCATCAGGATTTTCTCCAAAATCTCTGGCAAGGCTAATTATTTTTTTCCTAGCCACTGAGCAATCGCTAACTCTCCCACAGTTACTAAGTGCTTCTGACCTTCGATATTTCTCTACACTTGTGCAGAGGTTGCACCTAGAGTCCCTCAAGGACACAGCACCTGGGTTACTGTTTGAATGCAGAGCTCCCCATGAACGACACAATTTTTGAATGATGCAGTTTCTGCTTGCTCAGTGCATCCACCGAAGAAAGTAACATAACATGTCACACTGCCATAAGAAAAAAATTAAAAGCCTGCGTTCTTCAGAGTCCATTACATTAATAGAAATCATTAATACCCTGTTGATTGCAGTGGCAATGCAGTAATTACAATATATTTAAAATGTCGGTGTTGGAAAGATTGTAGAGGAAGGTTATGGCACAAGTTTGAAAGTAGGTGCTTAGAGCATGCTGTTGGAATAAGTCGCAGGACAAAGGGGAGGCAGTGTGACCTAGAGAACTAGGTCCCAAATCCTGGTCAAACATCCTAGCCTGGTACTGAAGCTGCAGTAAGAGACCGCAGCCTACCTCTTTCATAAGGTTTCTAACCTAAACTCGGGAACCTGGCGATCTGTCAGTGGGCCACGTTTCAGAAAGGCGGGGAAAGCTGATGTGGGGGCATGCCAAGCCAGGTGGTGAGAGCCTGGAGTTCGGTGTCTGGTTCTGCTGGCTGAGCATGGACCAGCTGTCTCGCCCCTCTCTGCTTTCAAGGGGTCACCAACATGTAATCTATTTTGGATGTCTTGATTTTTTCCAGATATCCTGAATATGTTCAGCTCTTCTGACTGCTTATGGATACGTGCTAATACTGAGGATTAGTTTTAAGGTCTCCAGAAACACTTTAAATCAGAAATCACTTGCAAAAATGTGAGGCTTAACCTTCTTGAAGTATTCATTGTTTAATAAAATTAATTTGCATTTAGATATCTTTACTGTAATTACTTTAAATTATGTACAAGGGCTGAAATCTTAATGTGATGGGCAGGTGCTGAGAGCTTAAGATTCTGGTCATATGTAATTTAGAAATGAATATTCCACTTCTTACTTGTAATAAGTTAAATGGAACCTGTTGTAGTGCTTTATTTGAAATCAGTTTCACGGGAGGCGAGTTCAAAACCATTCACTCAAGGTCTTTTGAGTTGAAGCTTGCTGTCTCTGTTTAATGTTCTTCTACTTCTAACACTGGTTACAAACAGCTTCACCCTTCTCTCTCAGCATCTCCAGAAGACAGGTAATGGCTGAGAGCAAACCTGTTGGGGTTCCCAGCTCCACATGTAGGTCAGGGAACCTCGGGTTCCTTGTGAACGGGAAGCCAAGACTTGAAAAAACGTGTTCCTCACTGTTGTAGGCACATTCTCTTTTGAAACATTATTGCCAAGAGTCTGAGTGTGCCATTTAAATGAACAATCACCAGAGCCACCTTTCCATTTGGTTGACAGCCTGTTTCTTGTCTCAGAAACTTTTATGGTTCCCCAACTAGAGTTCAGTATACCACATATACAAAATAATTACAGTGAAGCGAAGTGTTTGGTTGCTTTCTTTGAGGGGTGTGGTGTTCAAATATTCCCTAGCAGGGAGTCTTGCCTAATCCAGGAACTTTCCATGCTGTTATAGATGTAACTGAAACTGTAGTGATGCAATTAAATATTTAAATCATCAATCAGATGCTCTGTTTTGTTGTTTAGTTAGATCAGGAACATCCAGACTAAACGGGGAAAAAAAACACAAAAGCAAAATACACCACAGGTCAATGCGTGTTTTTTACAGTTTTGTTGGGCTAGGAGTGGATGAGGCCTTAAGTGAGTTTACTGCCACCAAATGTGACTAAAATGAGACACCATTGAAGAACTGTAGGGAGAATACAAAATCAACGGCAACCTACAGTGCCTAGCACAATACAGTGCTGTTCTGTAAGTGAAGACTATAAGCATTTCCTTATCTCACACAAATAATACATGCTTTTTATAAAACACATTTGTGATGCAGTATAGAACAATGTTACAGATGGGAAGCTGCAGCGCACACAGTAAATGACTTTGAGAGTTGTACAGGAAACTAGAGCACAACTGGGATTCAGACACAGGTCTCATAACTTGTAGAGGTTTTCTAGAAACGAATGGATTGTCTTTCTGTTGTGGTAATATAATAATAATTAATATTTTACATGATACCAAAAAAGCCTGATGCTCCTGAAAACTATTGTAAAGGCATGTCTGGGATCTCTGCTAAAATGATACTATAACTTAAATATAATTCATGTCCAAAGTATGTTTCCTGTCTAGCTGCAGAATTGGCTGGTTGATGTAATGAAGCTATTCTGTGTATTTCTGGAATACATCTTATTTATAACTGGGTTTTTTTTCTTGAACTGGGGGAGGAGAGTAAAGCTGGCAGAAATTCTCCAGCCATTCCTTACTACTTTTAAGGCCTTTATATTGCTGGAATAGCACAGTAAAGCTCCTACGTAATGAAAACCTTGAGTCACTCAAACTCTGATATTGCTTCTACCAAGGGTAATTTTTAAAAGTGCAGGTATACCCAGTAGGGCATGATCCTTGTAGCTAATGAGATCTTTCCTTTTCTTTGCATTTACCTGGAGTTTTGCATTTCAGAGACTTTTCTACAAGTTCTCTGTAGAGACCTGCTTTACAAGCTTTTAAACTAGACACATGCAGTCTGTGGTCTATCTCTTTTTCTCTGACAAAAACTTGCTTTTGTTATTATTTGTTGTGTGTTTTCTCTAAAGTAATTCTTGGACTGAAAGTCCATGTTCTGCTCTTTTTTCTTTTTTTTAGCAATTTAACTTTTGTGACCTGAAAATTTGTCCTCTTGTCTTATTTTTGTGAGTGCTTGAGCTCCCGTTGCATTAGAAATGAGGTAGAATGAATGAAGGCTTACTTCTCCTGTCCCCTCTCTCTTGTATAGTTTGTATATGGTAACTGCTTGCAGCTGGATACTCCAGCAGTTGCTGCATTACCGAGGTTCTTATGCTATCCATTTATAACTGAAAAGCCAGCATTTTGCTGTAACCCTAGGGAAATGTGTATATTGTGGTATCAAAATTGCATGTGCTAGAAAGTGCACACATCCTGAACATTCTTTCTGTGTAACACAGTTTGTCTGTTTACATCTGTTATATTGTGACTCCATTTTTTTTTTTTTAAATCTAAGCATTTGCTTAATAATAGGGGGTAGGTATGTGTGACCTATTACTTCTTTCAGGGCCATTGAAGGTCACACTAGTCATTCCAAGGTATCTTAGCATAGGTTTATTGAAGTCAAAAGAGCAGCAACAAATTAAACAAACGATGATCTGGCCCTAAAAAGGGATCCACCCTGTAGGAGTGTTCTGGCTGATAAACAGGAATGATGTGTTTGTTTTCCTCCTTTGTAGAGTCAGCGCAAAGCAGGCTCTGCAGGGATGCTGAAATTGCTTGCAGCAATATTTTCTGTAATATGAATCCAAATAAGTGAATAGACAAAGCTTTCCATAAGGGTAACCAGCTCACAGGGGAAGAATCCCTTTCTCAGACACCTTAGGTGCATTTTTACAGCAGGGGAATTTCTAGAGAAAAGCAAAGCGAGTGGTACCATCTCCAGTCCTGCCGTGGTCTCGTTTAGAGTCCACATAGGCAGGTTATAGCCCACTACACAAATGGCTTCTCCGTGGCCAAATCCCAACAAATGGTGTCCAGTGACAGCAGATTCCAGAGTGGAACCTGGCAGAGGGAAGAGGTGGCTAACCTAAAGCTCAGCACTTCACACAGGGATGCAGTATAGGATTTCCCTCTGTCCTATATATAGGCTGTATGCTTTTCCGGTATTTCTTTAGTAGAGTGACTGGGGAGCAAAGTCTCTAAGCATTAGGTTGCAAAGCCTTAAATCTGTGTCCTGGTAACATTTGTCTACCTTACTCTTTTGAACGCTTCAGTTACATATGTAACTAACTCCAAACCATGGGGAATTTTAAGGGAGTACTTTCATGGGTCAAATCAATGTTAGATGATGTTACTGATTGTTCAAAATTCCTCCTCTTTTCCAGTGACCACCTTTTTATACATCAGCGCGATATGTGCATATGTGCCTGAGGTGGATCCTCTGATTGCTGGATCTAGGCTTTGTTACAGAAGTAACTGAGAAATAGCAGTAAATAAACCTCACCATAAAGGAAAATAGTTTCCCGTCTGTACACTCTCACAAACGGCTCTGTCTTCAGTCTGGAGCACGAGGTTATGGTCACTAAGAATGAACTGCAGAGGTTAAAGAAATTAGAAGCTCATAAGAAGGAGGAGGAAATAGTCTCTCCATACAGTTTCAGCACCTACTGGTGTCAAAAACCAATTCTTCACGTCATCTTTCAGGGGAAAGGGCAAGTAGCTCTGCTGAGCCTAATTTTGGGCTCCTTCAGTTAGGAACAAGGTGTCAGCAGGAAGTTGTATTTCCTCAGTCGTGTGCCAGATGCTGTATTCTTCTCTTGTCTTTGTTCTCGCAGCTGGTACAATTGGATAACTATTTGGTTTGTTGCTCACCTCACTGGGTAACCTAGGACAGATACCCTAAAACAAGTGCCACTGAGCAAAGGTAATAATAATGCCTAGTGCTTCTCCAGCATGTTTTTATCTTCAAAATGCTTTACGAGCAGTAATCAGAAGTAGCAAGTGAATGGAGAAGAATACCACAAATGTTCTGATGAGTCCCATGCGAACTGCCAGTGCAGTGGCTGCATCATGGCTGGCTGCGTAACCGTGTCGACAGGTGTCAGCCAAGTGCCACCAAATGAGCTGGCCAGAGCAGAACTGCAGCGGCACGTTTTTCACCTCCCTTGCAAGGCAGAGGAGGATTATTTCAGATGGAGAAAATGTCAGCCTTCTGGATACTAATTGAGCTTGATAACTGGGCTTCAGCAACATAAAATTAAGAGAGAGAGAGAAAATCTGGGTACTGCTGTGCAAATTGCTGCAAATAGAGTGCAAGCTGAGCCAGGCTGTGCTCCCACCCTTCTCTAAAGGTGTGTGCACTTTGCATTGACAGTTAACACACTGAGGATAGATTCTTTTGAAGGTGATTGATTCACTTCCGCAACACCAGTGCCTGTGTCTGAGAGTATATGTGCTTCCATGAGTAGCTGATTTCCAAGAATTAAGCTGCCTTGGTTATCAGTGTGTTGTTTTGAGCATGGTATCACCTCCTGGGGGTTACCTATGTAGGAAGATAGGAGCAGGTCTCTGTTACATCAGCCTAGTCTCAGACTGTAACAGACATGAGGATATTATCTGTGCAGTCAGATAGGGGAAATAATGGGATTGAACTCTGTGTATATTTTATAGACTTCATGTCATGAAGTTTGATTCAGGCAGCTTGAAAGGCTAGTGCATGTCTTGGCGTGATACGCACTACATCTCTGGGGAGAGTGTGCATCTGTTAGCTCCTTCTTTTGTGTTGACCCTGTCGTAATCAATAAGAATATTTCATCACATAGAAATTATTTGTGCGAAGGACAAGGATATCTACTTGTAAAATACCCCCCAAACATTACAATAATTTCCTTCTGTATTATGATCAATCACAAAGCTATCTGAAATTCTACCTGTAGATATAATTATGAATCTGATACAAATTTAGGTTTCTACTGCCCTTCCTGCCAATATTAAAAAGAAAAAAAACAACCAAAACCCCACAACTGTGTGTCCGTTTCCCGCCCCCCACAACAAACCAAACAACAAACCAAACCCTGACAAAACCACAACAACAAGAAAAACCAAACCCTGAATAGTTTCTAGCATTGTTGGGTGGGGGTGAAGTGTTTGGGTTGTTTTTTTTGAAATAGTTTAATCATGTGTAAAACAATTTAAAAACCCTTTCACAAACGGGTTTGAGAACATAGATGCAAATTAACAGTTAAACTATATGTATAGATAGTAAGAGGAAGATTAGAAGGTAACGGAATTAAAACAGAATTTCGAGCGAGCCTATAAAAATGTTCTATAGAAATGTGTAATTTTGAGCTGTAACAGAACATTCTTTTGCAGTGTTTAATATTCAAATCCCCAGTTAAGACTTTCTATTGAATTTTCATTTTTCTGTATCAAAAATATGAAGAAAGACCTTTTCTCTGTATTTCACTTTGCAGAATAAACACCCCCCCTCCCCTGAAGCTATCGATTCTGTGCCTTGCTCCAGCTATCAGGACCACTCCCTTCCTAGAGCACTTAGTGAGTAATTCCCTCAATGTATCTCGGTAATGGACCATTATTCTGAGACCTTCAGCACTGGGAAAGAAATACATCCTTGTGCAGTGGGCTAACTCAAGATCGATGTGCCTCTTAAATTCTGAAAATAGGTCTCAAGTGTGCTATCCTTCTGTCCAGCAGGGAATTTCAATTCCCAAAGCACAAACTCCTCCTATTTGATACAGAGGTGTTATTGGAAAGCAGAACTCCATCCTACTTGTGGCTCTGCGGTTGCATTTATCACTGTTCAGGCTAACAGAGTTTATCCAAGGCCCTGACTAAGGTCTCAACTCAGATGCAGTTTTGCAATCAACCTATGATCATATGCCTACAGATTCCATATGTGTTAGGGTGGAGATGGATCACAGAGCTCAAAAGTAATTCCTGAAATATCTTGTGTAGGCTGACTTTGGATTTCACACTAACTGGGATAGTCCTGGGAAAGTCATTTGGGGCAAAAGAAAAAGAAACAACAGCAAACCCCACAAAACAAAACCCAAAAAATCTGTCATTGTATTCTCCTATACTGTCTCATGGGAGAGCCTGTCATCTGCATTCAAATTTATTTGTGAACAAAATGATGTAGTTTGTTCCAGGCTGGAGCACATGCACTTGTTTACGTGCAAGCTGGACAACTGGGGGACCTGAGCCCTGGAGTGAAGTAGAGAGCAACTGTATGGATGTACCGAGATATTTTTGTAGCTGTGGCTAAGTATTAAGCTCAGTTTATGGCTAACAACTGCAGCAGGTTAGGATCATCCACGCTTACCTTTTTATGCATGCAATACCATTTACACTTTCCAGTCGAAGTCCAGGAATCTCATAGTTATTAAAGAAAATTAGACAGCAGAACATTCAACTCAATTTATGTCATGTTCATTAATGGTGGCAAACTAAAAGTATGTATTTAGGCTTGATCAAGATTCGGTGTTATTGAGCTTGCCTCAAACACTGCTATGGTTAAAAACCTGTTAGATGAAAATCTGACAGTTTGTGGCTGTTTGGTAGTTGCATTGTTCATACAGTAACAGAACTCCATTCTTGAAAAGCATTTCTTTTCAAATTACCCCATAATGACCTCCTGTTGAAGTAAAAACATATTTGGACAACACAATATTTTGAAATATGTCCCTGATTTGTAGCATAACACCTTTTAAATATTGCAAGAGGAACATTAGCACCGGTTGAGGCTACCAATTTCTGTTATGGTTGAACAACCTGCGAAGTTGCTGCTGAATCGGGATTCCCAGGAGGCGAGGGGTAGACTTGCCTCTCTTGATGTGTTGCAGTCTCTTGAAACTCTGCAATTAATTTACATTGATACTTTATTGCTACAGCTATCTTCCTAAACTAAAACAGTTCGAACAAATTCTATGGCCTTTGTTTAGAAGTTGTTCTGCATCTTGCATAAGTCAATTTTTTGTACATTTCTGTATGCATTCAGAGTAATAATTCCTCCAGAACTAGTACAAGCATAATCTTTATGAAGCAATCCCATCGAATATGGATTGATTATTTCTATTTCCTAGCGCTTGCTAAATCTACAACTCTTTGCTGGCCCAGGAGTATTGGTACACTGCTACTGTCAAAATGCAGCTGCGATGGATGCAGCTACACAACATGTCTTCTCTCCTGCCATCCCTTTTCCTTCCCAGCCTCCAGTCAAAAAAAGCTAAATTAAGCTACTGAATTAAACTTGGGGGAGGACTGGTGCTGGTTTATGTTGCTATTGACTTCAAAGAGAAGCAATTTCTTTTTACTTTCCTGTATCTCTGGGGAGGTGAAACTTCACTATTGCGCTGGAAAGGCATGAGGCCATCAGTGCCTTTATTCTGCAGATCTTTGCCAGGGACATCATTAATGTCAGGAGACTCTTCAGATAGTCTGTCTCCTTGATACAGACTAGCAGAATGGCTCTCCATTTTAAGCTCCTGCAGGGTTCAGGAAGCAGTGTCCCCCAGTGGACATCTGCCCACAGAGCGGCACAAACAATTTATGGGTAGCTCATTTGCAAATGAACTACACATTTTGATCGGCTCTCCCTCGCTTGGAATCGCATCACATGGGTTTTGCAGTGGATGTAAGAGATGCATCAGCTGCTAGAATGGCATACTACAATTATCTTAAACAGGCCTGCTAACAAGCGTTAACATTCTGTCTTCTGGCTATATAGTGATGTAGGGTCTATGAGAGCCAATATATCTCAATATTATAGCTCTGTACGATAGCTCTGAAACTGTGCTGTATGACACAATTTAGTTCCCTGACAAAGTGCCTGAAAAGAAGGGGGAGAGAGGAATGAAGCCGTGCCATCATTTTAGAGCTGAGAAAATACAGAGACAGAGACTTTTCATTGATTGTGTAATTTAGTTTATGCTGCTCTTTCTTTTATATTTTCAATTGATACAGTATTTTTACTTCAATAAAATGTTTAGTGTATACTGTGCTATTCAAAATCTTAACGTTATGCTGTGTGGCTCATGTTCAGCAGCATAATACTCTTCCTGGCTGAATAAACATCACACCTGTAACTCAGTTACAGGAGCCAAATATATTTTAAAATATACTTTTAGAAAGTTGTAGAGTGTCTAAACTTCATGCACTTTTTGGAGTATGGGTAGTACGAAAAATGAAATAATAAGTGATCGCACACATCACAGTGGAAAGGTTGAAGGCAAACAATCATGAGCCACGTAAGTTTGTTTAAAGACCGTAATGATTTCTAATGAAAAGTGCTTCATGGTAGTTTGGCTGTACAAAGCATATGGGGGCCTAGTCATGCTGGTCTGGCACAATGTGATAAAGGACTTGGATTATTTTTGCATTCAATATGGGAATAATCATAATAAAACTCTAGAATGTATTTTGCAAATAATAAATTAGAAATTATCAAAATATTCCTTTCAGGAAGGAAAGTATTACTGCCTCAAGAAATTGATAGGTTAAATAATTTGTCCAAAGCCAATGAAAAAAACCAAGGGTCAGACAGTTTTATTTTTGCAAAATGAAAAAACAAATGATGTTTGGAGTTGCAGCAGAGTTCCTAGTCCTAAACTCCTGTGATGTCTAGAAGGCTTTGGGCTTGATGGTAGCTTCATCCACAGGACACACACCTTCAGGAAAGGTCATAAAGACAATGTCAGCTCAACAGTCAGGGGAACGGAACTGCTGGTGCAAAGCAGAATATGCTGCAGTATTGTTTCATGGCAAGTCAACTGATCTGAGCATAAAATCCTAATGGAGACAAAGCACTGGGTAGACTTCATTGTACAGAAGCTAGATGGGCTCGACCCCATTCCTGCAATCCAAGTCCTCCAGCTGCATTGTGGTGCAGACTGCAGAACTGCTACTCCAGTAGGATTTACAGCATGAGATCTGGTGAGAGTTACCCACAGGGATTTGGCTTTTTTGGCAGCAAAGATACCAGGAGGCTTTTCTGTCTCTTGGGGAGGCTCAGCGGTAGCAGTGGGTATAAATTAGTAGGTTATGAGAGCCTGTTACAAAGCTGTCCAATGTTAATCTCATTGGATGTATCTGTATTTAGAATTAATTGTGTTTCTGCTGATACAGACTCACATAGGAACTATGTTTGTGTACCTACTCATTTGCATGTTAATGGGGTTCTCCAGGGTTTTTCCTTGATCTTTAACAATAGGAAAGCCTGGCTAATTGAAATTTATTTGAAAAGGGTTTATTTGCCTCTTGGGCTAGGGACAATAGACTATAACAGCTGAGGAAGGCTGCAATGCTCGTGTTAGTGAGTTAGATTTTAATACCTAAGCATACCCACGCTGGCAGGATAAATAACCAAGGAGGTGAATGGTTTACACTGATCCGTCTCATGCTGACTACCCTAAATTGGTTTTGGTCCAGCCTGTTCACGCAGTGACTGCTTCACAGCAGCTGAGGTGGGAACTCTTGATTTTTGATGGAAAAAAGGACCTGCACATAGAGCTTTCCATGTGACATAGTTGTATGCTTCTAACAGATGAATCTGGCTTAAGAATGTAGGAATGACAGCGCACAAAGATCTCTCCCAATTACCACCACTAACACTCATAAAAAAACCCTGAACCTGAACATCTGGTGGGTTCCCTGTAGCCTAAGAGGTCAGGTCACTCGACAGTGGCCCAGAGGATACAGAGTTTGAGTCCCACCAATGTCTTTGGGGATTGTACCAGATGATCTTTAAAATGTCCCTTTCAATCCAAACCATTCTGTGATTCTATGATCTGAACTGTCCTTAAATGCAATACATTGAATGCTGGCTTTGTTTATTCTACTGTCTTTGATTCTCTAAACCCCTTATTCCAATGTTACTGGTGCGAGACACTTCTATCTCAGATCTTTGTGGAGTCTTGCACACAGCCCCTTGTTCTCAACATGACTCCTGCCCAGAAATGCTGGAAAGCGCTGGTGAAGCATGACAGTTGCTGTAGCAGATCAACGTACTCTGAGAATTACCTCTAGGCTGGGAATATTGTGATGGCTCAATTTATCAGCTGCCCCCTTTGCCAGCACCATCAGTCAAGCTGGAGCTGGAGGTCAGGATTTCAGTGTGGAAATAACATTTTTGGGTGAACGATGATGATTATTTGTTGGGGGGGAAGGATTGCGTATTTTTACTGCTTATCCTCTGTGGCCTGTGTTTTCAGCGAACTGTATGAGAAGCTGTTCTGATATGCACCTTCTGGGGTTCTTTGTTTTGAACCCAGATATTGTGGGCTTTTTCTGTCTAGTTGTCACCAAAAAACACTGCAGGGCCTGATTAACACTTCACTAATCTCTGTATTTTAGAGCCTGCCTATGATTTGGTGGTCTCAGTCCATCTCTTTGCAAGTATTTAATTGCTGGGTCTTAATATTGAGGTTTTTGATTATGAAGAGTTCATTATATGGCAGATAACACATTTCCTAGTACAGAACAGAGTATAATCACAGCTGAAGCACAGCTGTCAAAATAAAATGAACACAAAATGCAGCTATTGCTTTAATTGTGTTTATATACTTGTTAACTTTGGAAACCTCACAGTCTAAAAGTGGTTCTTCGTGCTGATGCCGCAGTAAGCAATGGGCTACCATACATCTGTAACCATAGTCCAACTGGATTTTTTCTTTCTGTCCTGAGAGAGAGATGATTAATGTTTTAAAGGGAGCATGGAGTTCCCTGTGCTCTCCCAAGGCAGGGAAAAGTAAATGTGGCAAACAGAGAATAAATCAAGGACAGGACTGTCATCTTGTCAAAGGAGACAATGGTCTGGAGGTACGACTGGATGCCAAGTAGTCCAAGGGTGTAGAGAACTGTCCCAGTGGCAGTTTGCTGTGTGGAACGGGTGAGATCTGTTTCAGGTGGGCTCAAGGCATTCAGAACTGATAAGCCATTAAGCAGCAAGCCCTCAAGAGGCAAACACATTGTGAAACTAGCTCTGTTCATACCAGCTGTGCGCCTCTTCTGAGCATCAACTTACCATCCTCTTGTTTTTGGATACTATGACAATTCATGGAAGGACTGGACCTTGACAGCCTTCCATCTTCTGTATTCCTTCCTACCTCTGAGACTGTTATTCAGTGACACTGTTTGTGCAGGAGAGGTAAAGATGTAAAGGCTCTACCATGGTGCACCATCCGTGCCTCACACTAAGCTAACCAGGTATCAACTCGATTGGCCTTTCTAATAGGAGAGCCTATTAGAAATTAATAAGAACTGCCAGGTACTAAGAATCTCAAAAATGTAGGTCTTTGGATAGGAAGCAACTGGATCATCAGCTGGCATAGCTCTTTGATGTAAGATATGCTAAATTTGACATCAACAACCAAATTGCAAAACTGATCCTCAGGCTCATGTGCATCACAGGACACACAATAGAGTGCATAGAGGTTGGCCAAGTGTTTTGCTTGAGGTAGGATGGGCTCTAATCAACAAAAAATGTTGCTCTGCTGTCCTGTTTCTTCTGCACCTGTGATAGGTAGACAGAATGACAAATAAGCAGACAAGATAGCAAATTCCTATTGATAAGGAATGGTGACCAGATTTACTTGACTTTAACGAGCTTATTGGCACCTGCCTCTGAGGGCAGCTCTTTTTAACCAAAGTACATATGGTCCTCAAACAAAACAAAAAAGTAGGTTCTGAGATTGTCTGGACTGACTGCAGACTTCAACTTCAGGCTAGCTACAGTGCTTTATTCTCAGCAACTATTTCTTTCATTTTGGCAATATATCACTGCAAATGTCCAGTCAATCTTTCTAAAACATATTGGAGAAAGCTCAGTGTTGCTGTAATTGACAGCAGCAATGGAAAAGTAAGACATGAGAGAAAGTCTTAAGTGTTCTTCAGGTGTGAATCCACTGTATCATGTAAGCAAAGAAGACTCTAGTAAGGAAATACAAAATAATGTTCTGAGGTGGATTTTTTTTTTTTTTTGCTTGTCTCCGCATCTGTTTGGCGGGTGTTTTTGCAGTTGACTAGAAATGATGTTAAAGTAGGCAGCAGATGTGCATCCTGAAATATACTGAGATACTCTTAAATCAGTCTTTGCTTTCAAAGTCTTTTGGAAAGTTGAGAGAGAGAAATAGAATATTAATAGCCAAATCGGTTGGTAAACTCTGCAAGCACTTTAGAAGTACCCTTCAAAGAAAGGATGCGGTAAACTTTAAATTGGTCCTAAGGGAGCTACACAGGACCATCATCAAGTAGAGCATTTAAATGAAAGCGTGTCAGGAAAATTCCTTTTCACCTGCTTGGAAGCATGAAACTCTTCTGAATGAACAGGTCTTGCTGGATGGAACTGTACCATATACTGCAACATCTTATCTTTGTTGTTATTATCTCTGTGGTTTTAAGCTGATTACCTCGATGTGCTGGAGCTTAAAGCCGATAGTTCCTAAAGGCTTGTTCTGAGAGAGTTTTTTAATGGTTGCAGTAGCGAGTTACCACGCATTCCCTGGAATGTCCTGTTTGCCTAGCGCCTCCCATATACGATTTCAGCCTTTGACCCCGACCTTGCCCCTTAAAGCCAGGCTACGTTTACTTGTCTTCCACCTTGTTGGGTTTTCCTTCAAGTGCTTTTTTGGCTTTTTGCATGTTGTCCCCTCATGCTTCAGAATTTTATCACAAATTTTCAGAGCTTTCTTGGAACTCTTCAAATTCTTTCTTGAAATCTGTTGCTGTGATGTTTTATAAAACCTTGTACTTAGGAAGCCGCTAGACAGTATCGATACCGTATCCATCATGCTGACTAAGGATTTGTCTGCCCTGGATGGGGGACTGTGGTATAGAGATTGCCAAGCCTCTCGTAATGCAAGTAGCTCCGCATGTTCACACCAAGGGTAGCATCATGCAGAGAAATGCATTTAGGTCCAGTCACCATCTGGCTGCTGTGTCTTAACTAGTAGGCTCTGGTGTTCTGCTGTACGCTGGTATTTCTGGGAGTAGCAGCTCTACTGTGGGATCTAGATCTGTTGCTGTTTATTTCTTTTTGTGACTTCTTGACTTACATTAAAGCTTTTGCTCTGTTTGTTCAGTGCATAACAGCAAATTTGATCCTGCTTCATGACTGGAGGGTGGGGGATGGCTGTAAAAAGCAAAACTAGTGAGGGGGCTCTTTGGCGTCCCTGCTCAGGTTCTGGACATTGGAAGCTACTCAAGTGGAATGTCAGTGAGATCCCATGCAGGCACAAGGTTTAACGTCAGCATTTAGTTAATCATATGTTTATGATGTTTATTCCTATTTAAAAAGAGGAAAAATAAAACAAGATTAATAACGCAGAGAAAACATTTCCCTTTACCACAGTTTTAATTAAGTATTGGAGAAAAAAAACATGGAATAAACTGATTCTGCTTGCTTGGAGTAATAGATCTGGAAGCTGAAATGAGTCTATTTTTTCTTGTCTCAGTGTATTAGGAACAAATGGAGGATTGAAAGCAACAAGTCCTTCATATAAGCATTTCAAAAACCTCATAAGGGAATTTTCAGCGGCATATCCTGCTACAAATTTTACCTTAAGTGTTTGTGCGTCTATTCCAACAGTTGGTTTTTAATGTATGTTAGAGTTCATCTATTAAGCAATGGTTATTATGCATATTTGCACATGGCAGACAGTGAAATAGAAAGTTTGACAGGCTTGCTGTGACTGATTAAATTCTTTTTCCACTTCCATTAGAGTTCTCAATCTCACCTTGAAAATCTCATCCCACACCTTTGATGTG
The DNA here is from genome assembly GCF_964199755.1 of Larus michahellis. Classification (NCBI taxonomy): domain Eukaryota; kingdom Metazoa; phylum Chordata; class Aves; order Charadriiformes; family Laridae; genus Larus; species Larus michahellis. The sequence continues at coordinate 8,765,490 of NC_133909.1, forward strand.
ATTTTTAAATGGCATTTATACTGTGCATATGAAACACACTAACTTCTGTAAGCTCTGTATTTAATAATGAGCCTGAGAAAATACTTGCAGGTAGTCCCTAGCAAATGGTAATGAAATTCTCAACAGAAGCATCTAACACTGTCAGAGATTGGCGGTGGTGGGTCTACTCACTTTTCTGCATACATGTGAGAAGCAAACTGCACTATTTCAGCAGGATTATAAAATGGAAAAGATGCCTTTTAGCCTAAGCCATTTCATGGTCGCTTCTGCCTGTATCAGCCCTTCTGGTTTGAGTTCCTAGGATCTGATTTAATGAATAACGTAGAGTTGCAATGCTTATTTGGTAATAACTGCTGTTTGGGGTGCCTGCCCCTGCAGTGGTGCCTGATGGAGAAAGCTGCCCTGGGAGAGCCAGGGTTAAATCTAAGAGGAGAGGTAGGAACTGCTGTGGGTGCAAGTGGCAATTCCCAGGCTTCTGACCTGCTTTCTGCATTCATCACCTCCACTCCTGTAGCCATCATCTGTGTTGGAAGGAAAGACTGACCCAATAGTAACAGGAAACTGAGGCCTCTCTGGAACGAGCGATGATTTATTCAACTTAGTGTTGTGCTGAAAAACTATCTTAGAAGGCGACTTTAAAAGAAGTGACTTTTTAATGTTTATTTGGAAATTAGCTATATTTGTGTTGTACCAAGATGAACACGCTTCACCAGAAATTCTGTAATCCTGATGCTGGGATATCAATAACAGCGTTCAAGTATGTCCATCGATCCTGGATCAATTCCTGAATTTTGAGGTGCCTATCTTCAGGATCTTGGGGACTGATATTTGCAAAAGACAGTCTAGATCATGAAGGTATTTTTTTTTAATGGAAATGTCTGTAGAGCAAAATACACTGCTCTGGTGATGCTGCAGTAGTCTACAAATTTGTACAAATTTTTCTTAATGGTTTCTTTGGAAATCTCCATCTTTTAGATAGTCTCCCCCAAATCAGAATGTTTTCTTTTTGATGTTGCTGTTTTCCTTTTTTCCATTGAAACAACTTTTTTTTTTTTTGTCTTGAAATATCCATTCCGTTTTTTTGGTTAAAAGTACTATTAATTTCAAATTCTCATTCTGCACTTCACCCATGGTTTCGGCATACCCACAATTTAAATTCATTTCAGGCTGCAACCAATTGAGGATAGAGAGGAAGCAAAAATAAGAATTCAGAGAAGCTGGTATTCACCCGAGTTTATCTGCAACACCACTCAAAATCAAAGTGAAATCAAAATCTGAGACAAATGACAGGAAGCTACAGGACAGCCAGAAAGCAGTGAATCTCTGGGGGAATACTGGAAAGAAGATGCCGGCAGTTTTACGCACACATGGTGACAAACCCTCACCCTTTGTCATCTGGTGAAGCTCCACTGATTTCACAGAATCTGGCCAGCTACGTGCTTTTGAAAAGGAAAGACTCGCAGAGTGGCCATGGCAGGCAATCTCCACATAAAAAGAGTCAGTGTCCTCAGCCTCCCGGTTTCTCTCTCCCTAAAGGCACCCACTCAAATTTTTTGTTTTAATAAGAACATATTTTGATTGCGTGAGAGCCACTGTATTTTCAGGTGTTGCAGGCTCCTGGATGTAGAGGAACCGGGGCTTGTTCCATTTCTCAGTAAAGGCTAGGTGCTGCGGGTCAGAGGCTGTTTTCAGACATGGCTTTTTTTAATATAGAAATTCCCTCTATTAGGTCCAACTGACCTATGAAGGTAGTTATAGTGTGCTTATCACAATGTCTGCATAGTAGATGATGTCAGGATTTGGCTGTGCTCTTATTAGAACAAAAGCTGTAGAATCCAGAGGAGAGAGCTAGAAATGCATTATCTTCTCATTTTGCAGCTGAGTATTGCAGACAGAAAATCTCCTTTTCCCACCCTCTTCTGAAGACCTACTGGAGATTCTTTTTTTTTTTTTTTTTTTTTTTCTTTTTTAACTGAAACACTGAATCTGACAGTTTGGGGCTTGTCTTTTGTATATTTAGCTGATTTTGACAAGACTTTTGTTACTGATTCAAAGGTCAATTGTTCCTCCCCTCACCCCGGCAATGTGCTTGAATAAAATGTAAGCCTCTGCTAGCTGTAAAATTTGAAATGGGAGAAAATGCAGATGTTATGTTCATTTCCAGTAGTTTTTAACTCCTGTTCAGGGAGACAGGCAAACACAACAGTGTGCAAAATGTGCCTACAGCTACAGTTCTTTCATTTCCCTGCACAGTGCCCACAAGAAGAATTATTAAACATGATTTTCACAAGGCAGGAATTTGTTTTTTAAATCAGGATTGGAAGATACGCTGGGGCTTAAGAGATTTATATGCTATTGCCTCTTTTATAATTGTTTCTGTAAATGGATGTGAGAGTTGAATCACTTAGCATCATTTGCTTTGCTGGAAAACAGCAACGAATTTTAAACTGAGCATATTTTCATAGCTAGGCAAGTGATCTGTTATTCCTGAGACCACCTTGGTGTTAGGGTTTATTGCTGCCTTTTCCACGTGAAAGGTAAAAAAAATATACAAACACTAGCTCATGCTGTCAAAACTCTGGGATGTCTAAATATCTTTGAAAATGTGCATTCTCTGTACCTGAGTAAGATTTATATTCACAAAGGCTGTTCAGGTCCTCAGCTCTTGCTAATTTTGCCAATTCAGTTGATTTCACTGGTGCCAATTTACCTGGCACCAACCATGAAAATCAGGATCCTGGATGTTTGTACTTTAAAGACAAGAACTTCTTGCTGAACTATTCTGTAATCAAAAGTGCATGCATGTGTATCCATACTCATTATCAAAGTCTGCAACTCTTAGCTCAACCATTTTACTACTTCACCCCTTCTTCTATATACATGATACACTATTATGTATACATGTCTATCAGCTTATATACATACACGTGTGTATATATATATATGTGTGTGTGTGTATACACACACACATTTGTTAAAAAACAAGCCACTGGAAAAGAGACAACTACTGAAAATTAATGCTTTTACCACTGAGTAAAGCAATGCCATTCTCCGTCAGTTAGAAGTCTGTCCAGAAATGGGCTCATGGATTCAAACTTCTGCATTCAGGAGGAGTTTGAACTAAGGCCAACTTAGACCTCATTAAACCTGCATCCTAATTCAATGTATTTGTTTGTATTAGTGCATTTCATCGAATCATAGAATGGTTTGGGTTGGAAGGGACCTTAAAGACCATCTACTTCCACCCGCCTGCCCTGGGCAGGGACAACTCCCACCAGACCAGGTTGCTCAAAGCTCCATCCAGCCCGGCCTTGAACCAGGGATGGGGCAGCCACAGCTGCTCTGGGCAAGTTTCCCCCATTTAACAGTCCTGAGGAGGAGCTCAGAGGAAATCCCACGATTACAGGTGTGGATTAGGAGTGACCTGGCAAGGCCAGGTTTCCCTCTTTGCCAGCTTATAGCAGCAGTGATCTGCATCAGCTCCGTGCCCTGGCAGGCGAGCAGGCAGCAGAGCAGGCTGGAGCTCATTGACCCTTGGATGTCTGTGGAAGGAGCAATATTAAGGACTGCTGCTCATCTTGTGTCACTGCTGCAGGTGACAAGGTAGCTGATCCTTGCAAGGACGCAGCATTAAGACAGCAATGTAAATGAGGTGCAGAGCACAGTGTGCTGAGAGGAGAGCTGAGTCCCGTTATTTGTATGTCCATCAGTACAAGAGGAAAGAACCTGATTTTCAGATGGATCCTTTTCTGTTTTTGAACATTTGCCAGTATGAAACACCTATGGTTTTTGTAATGCCATCGCCTGTTTGATTATGTGCATTTTACGTGTTCATGATGTGGACAACCACACAGACTAGCAGCATGGTTTCGCTTAGGAGCCCATATGCAAAAGTATCTTTCAGTCAGACTTACTCAATTAGTAAGTTTTGCTTCTTATCTAAATATTTAAAATGGAAATTAAAGATCCAGTTTTACTTCCAATACATGGTTAAATCTTATGTTAGGGACACCTACTGCAGTCAATGCCATTATTTTTGCATGTAAAGATAAATAGAAATTTTTAATAATTAACATTAGGATTTATTCACATTTCTCCCTGTGAAAGAGAATTCATTTGTGAGATACCGAGAAAAATACATTATTCATCGTTTCATGTTAGAAATGAGAAAATTAATATAAGGATATTTGGCATGGACTATAAAATCTCATTAGCAGCAGTGTTCTGAGGCAGTCTAAAAGGAGAAATACATTTAGATCAGATCAATATATGGTAATACCACAAAGTAAGCCATGTCCTCCTGATCATTTTTGTGAGACTTCAGGATATTAGTTACATTTCCTCTTGAAATTAATATTTAGTGAACAAAGTTCCAGAATAAGTCCTTCTGCAAAAAGTGGTCTGCAAACTTAAGATACTGAGTAAGCAGGAGTTTTTCTGTATTATTTATTGCTCTGCTGTTGTTTCAAACTTGACCGAATGAGAATACTCTGGCCTTAAGTAATGGGCTGGTAACCCGTTATGTTGCATGCAGCTGTGAGTCCTGACAGGTTTTCCTCAATAAACTTCTCAGAGAAATTTTTTGTCCGGGGTCCCAGGGAAAGCAGCTTTTATGCAGCTATGCAGTGTTTGAAACATTGAGGTTGCTCTCGTTGGAGCCTGCAGGTACTTCCCTGGCAGGAAGATAATAAAGACATTAAGATGAGCATTAAAGTACTCCTGTAATCTCAAAGTAAAATAATTAACTCTGATAGTTTGGCAGTTTGATACAGAGCAAAAGGTCTGTTTGAAGAATACAGTGTCACTAATTACTTCTTGTGACTGTATATATTGATATTCCAACACAGAGTCAGAAGACAGTAATCTGTCAATGGACTGTGTTACTGGCAGATTCCTGGGGTGAAATCTCAGGCCCATGGAAGTCTGCGGTAAAAATCCCCTTTACTTCCCTGAGCCCAGAATTAATGCGCTTGAGCAATTGCACTCTCTCCTTTGGCAGAAATCTGTTGCTGTAGAGCTAATTGCTGGATAAAATCACAAGACTCTAAACTAATAAAAAGCAGTGGTAGTCCGAAGTAATAACAAGGAGAGCAGAAGGAATAAAGCTGATATTAAAAGTGTGGTTTAAGTGAACAATAACGGACATTCACAGTTGAGGCTAAGGTGACCCTTGGCCCTCTCCCTCACTGGCTTTTCATAGCAATGTAAAACAGTAAGTTTTCAACACATGCTTTTAATACTGGTTTAACATCGGTGCTTTCACTAATGGTCATGTTCCTAAAATTCCCCTGCAAAATGTGCAGTGATAGTGTCATCTAGGACATCTGTAGTTCAGCAGGAATTGCTCCATTGCTGTCTGAACTTGTTTCGACCTCACGGAGTGCAGTATTGCATAAGGCATAAAACTTCAACTGCCTAATGAAATACTAAAAAAAAAAAAATTTATTTGGTTTTAACAGTATCTTGCTCCAGAGGCTTGTTTTCCAAGGTCAAGCATTCCTTTAGTTTTGCAAAGCACTAAGAGGATGGCCGCAAGTTCATTCAGCATCATTAAAAGCATATAAAAGGCTTCTTTTTAATAAAAGCTACCTTCAGAAGTTGCTTATGTATTAGTCCTTGTTTAAAACACTACTGTGAGACTACTCAGAATCAGGTAAGTGTGGTTTATTTTTTTTTTTTTTTTTTTCAGGAGACTCTTAGGTCATTCTGTATCATGGGGCTTACTCAAAGTTGTCTGTCTGTTGTGTGGTACCCAGGACAGCAAGGATGTGTTTCTGACAAGCTCTCTTAGAGGTACTGTTAAAAAATAAATCCCAATCTCACCAAAACCTAATATTTAAACACTGCTTTTACTTCATAGGCTATAACTTTGACCTTTTTTCCACTTATTTTGAGTCCTTCTCTCTTTCTTCTTGTGTACTTCCTGTAACCTCTCGTAAAAGGGTTTCATAAAATGGCCATTAACATCAGCAAGAGATGCTACAGGTAAACATGACTGTGTACGTTATTTTAAAATAACATGGCTTTTTAAGCATGGAAGGAAAAAATCACTAATCTCATTAGGCTAAAGGCTGAGGAGGAACAGTCTCAATTTGGTAGATGTACTTTCATTCTAGTGATGTACGGGACCAATTAAATGTGTTCTCTGTAGCACAGCAGGTATATTATCTGTTTTGTTATACTTGCAGCATCTAGCTTAAATGTTTTGGAGAACCAATTTTAAGATCCAGAAGTCTCTCAATAGAGGAAGATCAAATAACAGGAGGAGATTTCTCAGAGATGTGATTTAGGTTAGATGTACTCTTGTTAACCGCTTCTCTCAGTCTGCAGAATAGTAGATTTGACCCAAATGTTTTGTACAGGTGAGGTTGCTTTGGAATTGTAAATGTTAGATGAAGGATTTTCACTGTTAGGTAAAAGGAGTGTATTAGATTGTAGTTGTTTACAGACCAACAGCGGCATCACAAAAGGACCACGCTGAAGATATTTAAACACATTCAGAAAAGCGTAGGGTGTGCTTGGTCTCCAAGGAAGAGTGTTAGGTGATTTTGTGTGACATGGATATGTCAGCAAAGAGGGGAAATACAATTTTAGGGAAATAGACTACTGGATGTTTCTCAACATGGCTGCATAAAGAACATCTTATTCCTTAAGAACTTAGCCTAGCAACCTTGATAAAAATGAGAAAATAACATATATGTACACACATATAGATCCAGCTGGAAAATCGGTCTTGAAATTTACACGCTAAATTCAGAGAAAAATGCATACTTTCTCTTTTGCAGTACAATCTGGGTAATCTGAAATGTTTTGTACTTATAAATTTTGACAGGTTATCTCTTTTTTTTTCTCTCTGAGAGAAACAGAAATGTCAGACCCAAGAGTACTATATGCATTAAAAAAAAAAAAAAAAAAAAAAAGAAAATGAAAAGGTTGGGAGGGTCAAAAGAATTTTCTCCATCTAGAGAAATCTGTAACTCGGGGGGGAATCCATAGGTAGCTAGTTAAGGCTGCTCTGTGCTTCTGGGCAGTCCTGAGAGTATGATCCGTTATTACTGCCATCTAAATCTGAGCCTTACGTTTAAAGCCTTTTCTTTGGAAGATGTAGGCGTCAGTCTCATTATTCAATCATTCTTATTTTTAAACAGAGGGAACTATTTTATGGGACTTTTCTTTTCTTTTGCTGATTTGGGATTTGTAGTCTGTTTAAAATTTGCATGTAATTGACAGTGAAATGCAAGGCTGTCTAAACCAAAATAATAATTTAGATAAGCTGTGTCCTCAAAACATTTTTTCCTATTTTATTAAGAAAGCAGTTATTTGAATATCGCCATGTTCCTGCCTGACACATCCCTTTCAGCAGCTTGTTCAGAAGCACTGTAGATACAACACAGTAAAAGCAGAACAGCTATTTTGCCATTTTTCATCATTGACAACATAGCTAAAGCTTCCATGAAAGCTCTGTCTCTGGAAGAACAGGTGCCTGACAGAGAAACTGCTCCCGACTGAAATGAACGGAATTGCTTCTCAGATCTGTGGACTTTTATTAGGACAAAAATTCAATTTCCAGACGTTTGCCGAGGGATCCTTCGTAGCCCTTCCTCTGCTCAGTGGCCATAAAGAAGCCTGTAGTGTATGGGTAAAAGTAATGCTTATGATTGACAACTACCCATAAGCCTTCCTTTTAATTTAGGATGCAGAATGCTGGAATATGATTCCTGTATGTACTGTTGCTTAAGAGCTGTTCTTTCAAAATGAAGGTCTTATGTGACCATAAAGTGGAAGAATTTCTTTTGTGCCTATAGCATCCCATGTACATTTTATGAGCCAAGGGAGATAAACAGGGGAAAGGTGCCTAAGTCATATTCTGCTTTTTGAATGTGGAAGAGCTTTCCCTGCCTATAAGGAACACAAGCACGTGTTGGGTCTGAGAGTGGAATCAGGCAAAAATGAGAAGCTCTAGGCATACACAGCAAGCATGTGGTGTATACCAAAGGCATATCAACTACCAGCGTTTACAGAAGGTTCAACATAATTTCAAGGGTTAAAGTTGTTTCATTTTTTCTCCCCAAATGCAGGGTGAAAACTGTTCCTTGTTTAATTCTGTAGGATTTAGAGAGGTCACTTTGCTGGTACGTTTGGCAGGTCCTTGGGCTTGTAATTTTAATGTATTAGCGGTGACAGAGGAAGGGAAAAGACTGTACTACCATGAAGGTGGTGGAAGAAGTACCTGCTCTGTCATTCATGAACATGAGGCCGGGGTTTCGTTAGCAGTAAGCATGCTCAGCATCTTTCAAGAGCAGACCCTTTTACTGTCACCAGAGTTTATAGGTCTTGCCCAATTGAATTATATAAATAGCTACAAGTTACAGCCCCGTAAAATGCTAAATGTCCTTCTCAGGTTGCTGAAGGCACTCTTCCCATTGACCTCCAGCTGAACTAAATAAAAGCTGATGTGGAAGAGAGTTAAATGCACTCAAAACATTTCCTTCTCTTTGGGAAAATTTTGAGCAATAAAGCAGTCTTATGTTGGATATCTAGTCTGGATTTTCTTTGTCTTTACTTCTCGTGCTCGTTTCTATTTGTATGTGAATATATGTATATGGATCTTACACACACATATAAAATACAGGAGAAAGAACGAGCACCAGAAAAATTAATAAATGTGGAAAATTCCTAGCTGGCAAAAAGTGGCTGTTTTCATAGAGAAATTGCTCGCTGCTAATTATGTACTCAATTCTGAGAAAGTTTAAATTAACTAATGTGTGCATCATTGGTTTTCCTCGTGAGTTGCAGATCTATGCTCTAAACATGCTTGTCTTGACACAGCAAGGTTTTTTGCCTTCAGTAGCATTGCTGGTTCTGACTCTGCTTGGGTGGCTATGTGCGTATTGGCTTCCACCCAGGAAGTACGAAGACGGCCTCCTAAGTGCTGCTAAACTGGGAGCCCATTGTTGTAGACTGGGTCTGTGCTGCTGCCGACTTCTCCGTGTGTCTGCTGCCCTGCCTGGCTGCAGACGGCGTCCTTGACTATGTGTGTGCACCAGTTTGTATGGTCTGGTATGTTCTGATGGGGAGCGATTGTACTGGGTAACAGCTGTAATAGGTAACGTGTACAAACCCACACAGATCAGCTTTGACAAGATATGCACTTGTCGGGGTTTATAAGATTAAGTTCTCAAGAGGTGACCCCAAGGTATGGTTGCCATCTGAAAGTTAAAAGCAAGCAGACTTCGATTAATGAACCTTGCTGTGCGCCTGCTTCTCTGTCACTTTTGTTCTAACACCCAGACAGGTTTGTTTTCTGAACCAAGTAATCCTGAGGTATAGCGATACAGGTGCTCAGGAAGTCACTCTGTATGGCCTGATGTGTTAAGGTGGAAAATTGCTGTAGAAATCTTTTGAGACCAGCTTGTCACACAACATTTTGACTGTAGTGTAGCCTCCCGCTACTGCTCTTGGTGTCACTCAATTTAAGGGAACTAGCTCTACGCAGGAAAGCACGTCCTCGCTGAGGACTGGTTTAGGGCTTTTGGTTGACTCATAAGGTTTTTGAATAGTGTACAAAATTACCACCTTCTCTGCTGATGCTGTCGAGGCACCAGTGTTAGCACTGGTCTAGGGTATACCAGTGCACACAGCAGGCGCCTACGGCAGCTTGATCTCCCAGAGAAATACCGTAACATCGGTTCATGCCCTTGGTGGTATGGTCAGCTGTCCACAGGGTGCTGGTCTGACATGATCAACTCCTTTCACACAGCCCATGCACTTCTTTCATTTCTGACACCAAATTCTTTTCCTTTCTTTCAACTTTGGGATTTCCCTGTGTATTTCTGTGTCATGGTAATTTATTGTGGTTTCTTTGTTTATGCTAATTCAAAGGTCATATTGCTTTTATTATACCTTATTAATGCTAATTCCTTAGATTCGCTTGGTATTTCTAATTGCTGGTCCTCAGGGTTATTAGGGTTACTTAGGTTACCTCAGGGTTATTTAGGTTACCCACTGGTTTAGTCTTTTTTGCTTGTACTGTGTGATTTTTCTTTTTTTTTTTTTTTGGCTCAGTCCCATGTAATTATCACTCTACCCGCATTACAAAGGGTACATTTTACAGTTCATAATTCCAGAATATGTCACCACCAACTAAAGCTTGTGAAGCAGCAAGAATATTGAAATGCTTTTGCTTGGAAAAAAGTAATCTGCCTCCCAGTAAGTAGACCACAACACAATTACAGCTGGGACAACGCTGTGATAGAGCTAGACAGATGCTCCCAGTAGCGTCTTCAATGTCTGCAACATTGCACAAAAAATGCAAAACAAAGGGCACAAAAATAACCAAAGTTGATGGTGACTAAAAAGAAACCCTTCAACCTAGTAGCGCAGAACCCGGTATTTGTCCTAAATGTGCTAAACACGGGATCTCTAGAGGAACCACGGGTCCTTTTGAATGGGTTAGTTGAAGTAGGCTTTATTGTCATATCTGAATTCTGGAGGTATTTTATTTATTGCCGTATCTGAATTCTGCTTAGCTGGAAATACATTCATCAAGTCCAGGAAGCTTTAGGGGGAGGAAGAAACAGGAAGAAAAAAAAAAAAAGGAAGAGGGGAAAAAGACCGGGGGGAAAAAAATGTGAACGTATTCCAATTAGTATGTTAAAGGAACTCTCAATTTCTTTAAATTATTCTATTCAGTCTTTTACTGATAATTCACCCAGTGAAAATACATGGATTTTAGATGTTTTGCAAGCGTTGCTCCAGATAATTTTGTATCAGCAGAAATTGCTTGAGGAAATACATTGTAAAGTCTTCCTTCATTCATTGATAACTCAAGACTTTAAGAGAGTGAGGAATAAGATTATTTGATAAAATCATTCCTCTTTCTCCACGTAAAGCTTTTAAAGGAATTGATTAATTAAAAAAAAAAAAAGTTCTATCCTGCAAGATGTCATTTTTGCAGAATAACCCACAAGTATGACTTAAATTGATTTATCTAGGGATCTGAGGAAATCTTCGCTTTCTAGTGTGTGTTCAGTTAGGAAGAGAAGTTCATGGACATGCGCTCTTAGAATCTCTAAGGGATGCTGAAATCAATAATTTTTCATGGTGAAATAAAGTGAATATATGGTACTTGCATGTGTAGTAAAGTGAACTTTTATATGCCATTAATTATCAGTTTCTGAAGGTAGATGAGGAATGTTTTAGATACTTGGATTATCTGTCTGGGGTGCTCTGGCCTGCAGTAGTGGGGTATGATTTATCTCCGATCATCCAGGAAAAAAAAAATCTCCTTAAGATTAAATGCTAAATTTCCCTGTAAACTCTGTGAAGAAACTGTTACATCCTACATTTCTCCTGTGTCCCTTTGCATTCTGCAGTGCCCTCCTAAGGTATGACATAAATATTGCTCAGGAGCTTCTCTTTCCAGCCATAATTCATTTTAAATGTTTCGCTTAGAGCACATAGAAAAAGGAAACAAGCGCCAAAAGAAAGTGATGTTTCAAAGGTGATTAACAATTAGGAAAGGTGTATTTTATATAGTCAAGAAATTTTCTTCTGTTGCTTCATGTATGCAGTCTTTGCAGCAGCAGTGAGCTACTGCCCTTTTCTTCTGTTCAAAATTACATTTCAAGTCCAACCATGCAAAATCAATATATTTCAGTCAATCACATTTAAAGCTTTACTTGATAGCACATGTTCTTCCTATAATATACTGGGTTATCGCCTTCCAAATTTGATAGAGCCAAGGCTTTGGGATGAGATAAGAAATATTAATGCGATGTGCAGTTTAAACAAATCAATGTAGCAATCTGCACTGAGCGCCAGCAGAGTAAACAGTTGACTCTCATTTGACATGCAGCAGTCCCAGTACTTAGCTTGGCCACAGTTCCTGCAATTTGTTTTCATTTATGTTGAACCACTGAAGTCTTTTGCGCTGCCATTAGCACTTTGGAAGCATTAAGAAGGAAAGTGAGATGGATTCAAATCCATATAGGTACAAAATCAAACTAATCTTCTTTTGTAGCTGAAAGTGAAATTCTGAGAAGCTCAGAATTCTTCAAAGTCTTTTCTCCAAATTCATTGTAGAAATCATCAAAGCACTGTTTTTCTGCTTTATCTTAGCCCGAAAAGGAGAAGTTACTTTTCCTGACAAGGCACTGTATTTTATATTCCAAATACAATCCAGCCCTTGCTCAAATTGAACTCTCATTTATTCCTCAGAGCTACATATGAGAGAAGAATACGTTGTCTACAAAATGACTACATAAAATAGCATCTGTGGGAGAGTAGAATGTAGCTAACAAACCTATCATTTGATATTTACCGCACATATATAACTAAATATTATTTATTTAAAACAGACAGATTTTTGGGGGGGGTTAGCAGGAACGCCCACACAATTCTCTGTCCTATTTTGCTTTCTGTGCATGTTGTCAAGCTTGGTAAATTTTTTAGCAGCTGTCAAAGTAAATTTATTACAGAAGAGGTCTAAGTTCTTGTGTAATCCAGAAGGGAAAAGCCCTGCTGACTTGGTTTTGCTTCATCTTTTGTCTTTACGACACTTTAAAAGCCTCACGTAGTTAAGATTCAGGAACTGCACTAGTTGAACAAAATTTTCCATCTGCTAAAGTAGAGTGTTTGTGTGTAAAATATGCGTGTGTTTATATTTTAAAAATAATTTCTTAATAGCTCACTTTTTAGCAGATCTGTTTTAAGCATGTAACCTGCCAAGAATATAAACGTTAGACCAATGAAATGGAATTTGAGAGCTGAAATGAGCACACCGCAAACCGAGCCATTCTGAAACAAGGCGGTTTTGCTGATGTTTGGCTGAGGGAGCTTGAACTTGGGCGAGGGAGGAAAGGTGCCAGGTCAATGCGTGCAGGATCTCCGGTTCTGCATGATGCGAAGGGTCTATCCCAACAGCAGTGCAGTGAGATGTCACACTAGATGTCAGCCATGCCAAGAAACCTCTTAAAAAAACCACATATAATATGGCACAAAATGAATAAAATCAAGGAAAAAAAATAGTGCCTTACAATGTATTTAAATTTATTAAATATCCTAAATATACTGGAATTTCTGGGCACAAAAAGCAAGCTAAACTTCACTCATGAATGTGTTTGCTCCGAGGTAGTCAGGACTGTGGATTACCTCTCGTTCTCCCCTCCGCTCCAGCAAAGCTGTACTACCTTGTTCTGACACGCAACCATCTGCTCAAAGTCTGTTAAGTCGATTCTTTACTGCTCTGCAAGTCTGGGTCACTGGCAAAGCACTTCGGTGTTGTCACTCTCAAGAAATTAAAGTTAAGCAAGTACTTCTGCACTTGTGCGGGAGAGTCAGGACTATGAATTATAGCAAGTAACATGAAGAGGTAGAAAGAAATGACAGAGATTTATTTTGCAATTCATTTCTACAGAAAAGTGCATAACTATTCTCCTAACAACCTTCACTGAGACGAGCATGTCTGTGTCCATGCCTATTAATTTCCTCGCAAACAAAAAAGCCTAGAGTTCACTTAAATTAAAACAAATACATTTTGAAGAACAACAATGGAAACAAGCAAATGACTCTTGTCTCTCCAAAAAAACTCAAACCAAACCACCACACATAGAAATGGGGAGTGATTTGACCTCACAGGAAGGATATTTCTTTGCTCTTTGGGGATCTTGGTTGAAGCAGCTCCCCACGTGCTGCCAGGCTCCTGAGCAGAATGTATGAATAGGTGTGTGTAGTCTACAGTCTCTTCTTCAGTGGAGAGACCCAGCTCCTGGAAATTTGCTGGCCTTAACTGAAATCTTTTATCATTGTGTGATTACTCTTTGAATATCCGGAGTCTCTTTTTTAGCATTACTTGCATTTTTTTGATCAACTTTAGCCTTTCATAGCTTGAAACACATGAGAACTTATTCCTCCCCCCCTCCTTCCCCAAATTTGTGTCTGTCTGATCACCATATCGGGATGGCTTGAGGTTTGCCAATTCAGTTTTACAGTAGGTTTAATTTAACTGAAAGAAGGTCAATACAATCAGTCTGCCTCAAACTGATTTTTTTTTTTTTTTTTTTTGTGCAGGAGGGATAAATGAGTGGGCGGGAGGGGAGATTAATTTGGCATGAAAGGTTGCGTAATTTGCTACTCAGGTCTGCTAATTAGAGTATCGTTGTTATCATTTTTATTCTATTTACTACATCAGTTCTTTATGAAGAGCGGATTAATATGGCTTCAGGTTAGGTTTTAGTACTCATTGTTATCACATTTTGGGGAAAACTGTTATTTGCATAATACTTGTATTTCTTTATTCCTTGCCTGTATTTTTCAAATTTGCCTTGTCTTGCATAACTAATGTTACTGGTGTGAAAGATTGACCTATATTTGCTGAAAATATTACCTTGATAGACACTTTAGAGTATTTTCTGTGTTTGCAAACTATCGAATTTTGTAGGGGGTGTAAGAATAGAAAACTGCCCCTCTCTGCAGATTCTCTAAAAGAAATCTAGAGTCCTTAAGAAAAATATTGTAATCTAGTTCTCTAATGGTCTCAATGGACTTACACTTGGAATGTTTTAATTTTCAAAATTTATATGCAGTAAGGTTGGAATTTGTTAAGGACTTCAGCAGTGACCCAACTCTGTTCCTCCTGAAGTCAGTGGCAAACAGCAGTTGGTCTCAGCAGGATCAGAGCGAGGCCAACAGCAGGTGATTATGAAAATCATATCCAAGCAGGAGGAGACCTGGGTAAACATTGAAAAGCACTTAAGTGACTTCGGACCACAAGTCCCATTGATTTTCATTTAGGGTGAATTTCTTATCTGGAATTCTGTGTGCCTCTAGCACAAAGTGTGAAACTGCATTTTGTTGTTTCTTAGGATGAGGTTGCCTTTCAGATTAGTCTATGAAACTCTTCCAAGAAGAACTAGATCCTTCCCTGTTCAGGTTTAGTGCGTGACCCATCCATAAGGTAGGTTGTAGTTGCGTATGTCCCAGTGTTTTAGAAATCCACACTGATTCTTATCCGTACTCTGTTCAGCAGTACTTATCACGTGAGTGCTGTCCGATACAAGTAGGGGTGTCAGGATAATTACTATTGCTGCCTTTCACAATGCAGCAATTTGGAAGCAGAAGGTAAGTAAAGCAGTACATAAAAGGGGATAAAAATAAATTTGTGCATCAACTGGAACCACAGCCTTAAATCTTCTAATCTTCCAGGCTGAAACCTGCAGTTTTTTCTCATTCAAAATTCCCAGCGGAGTCCCTGGGTTTATTTCAGCTCTTGAACAACTCCACTGACTTTGTCATTACAGATGCTCGTATCCAGATACCTGAGCTACTAGTTCTGATTGGCATGAAGCCCCTGTACATTGCCTGAGTGGTTTAAGGGGTGTAGAATAAGGATCCATAACATTCACATCTATACTCAAATCTTTTTACAAAGGAAGGAGAATGGGAAGGACCAGATGTGAATAAGAATCAGCTCCATTCTGACCTTAGTGTGGCAAGTTTGGGGATTTTGTTCACATAGCTCCTAGTGTAAAATTTATCTTCTGTTTCAGTTTTGCAGCATCTGACTTAAAGTTCTTGTAGTTTTCTCTGTGACCTTGTTATCTCCAGGATTTCTATATTAAATTTGCAGAGCCACTGCTCCTAAGTTTCTCTAAATATTACCGATTTTGGCTCTGTTATGACTTCGGTCATTCCCTTACCCACATTTGGTTCCACTTGTGCATCATCAGCAAATTTAATTCCTCTACTTCATGACCTGCCTTCCAGTTATTAACATATAAAGTGTGCGTGTGTTGGGGGGGGGGGGTGTCTCGATCATCCCTGTAGCATCGATCTGTCTGCTCTGTGACTCTCAAATTGCTTCTGTGCCAGCCACCTTTTTCATATCGAACTAAGAGACTTTGGGGTGGAAGTTGTCTGAAATTTTTCTTTTAAAAGGCTCAGTTCCTTCTTAAATAAGATGTGTGGTTTTGTAATACTTTATTTTTTTTGTCTCAGACATAGATCCTGTGGACATTAGTTCAGTTGCATATTATTCTTGTGAAGTAAATAAAATATTATCTTTGCATATAGGAAAAGCTGAGGAGAAGCAGCTAAGATTTTCCAGGATAATGATGGAAATCTGTGTACATCTAGGATTTGAACTATGCTGCTTGAATTTTCATTCAGATCACATTGTCTCCTTAATTATAACACCAGCTAATCATAGATATCCAGTATATCAGCCCAGCAGGACTAAATTAAAGAGAGAACAGTAAACTACTGTAGCTTTCCAGAAGTATCTACTTTTAATATATTAGGTTCATCAAGGCTTTTGAGATGCATTTGTTTTCACTAAATTTGTATTTTTAGGAGCTGTATAATGTTACCTTATAGTAATAAGAATCATAATTAACATCTTTTTGTTAATTAAATCACACAAGTATACTTCAGGTAGGCAGTTATGGCACTTTTTCTAGTGCCAAAACATCCCTTGATGCTGCTTAGGAAGACCTCACAGGTAGCATACGGTGTTGTTTAGGGACTGGGTACAGCCTGTTATGGGTTGAGTCATAATTTTTTTCTTGGGTAGTATGATGTAAATTGGGATAACTATTTAAAGTGAAATTGCAGTGGCATTAAAATGCTCTAAAAAAGAGAGTCAGATTTATTTCATGTTTGAAGTTGGATTGTGAGATTTCCGCAGTGAATTTCTATCTCCTTGCAGCCAATGGCAAAACTTCCTCTGCCTTCAAATGCCACATCATTTCACCTCGTATCTATTTATCTGAGAACATCCAGAATGTTTTCAGTCATCATCATCATTACTAAAACATTCTTATAGTGCCAGTGGGATCAATTTACTGACCATCTTAAGGGAATTGTATTTTGTCAATCTGTGATATTATTTAATGCTGTAAAACAATCCTTATTATAGATTCTCCTCTGTTCTCTATCTGAAAAAAATATTACTACTGCTATTTCTTTCAGCACCCTTAAACCTCTATATCCTGTTAAATCTTTGATCACTTGGATAGAGGAATACCTTTTTGACAGCATTTTTCCTTCAAGGCCATTCTTTCTCTGTCTATGCTATCACATATGTTTAGGAAAACTTCTGTTGCCTGTTGAGTTGAAAGGAAATATTTTTTTTTTTAAACCTTAAATGTACCTCCATTTACTATTCAACTTCAGGATTTATTGTTCAGCTTTCTGCTTGTTTTTATATAGAATAGAAAGCAGGTATTTTCCCTGATAAACTAAGGATCCTCAGAAGGAGAATGGATGAGGATTTTAAGAGTGAAGGACCTACCACCTATCCAGGTGGCTTAACCAGCTTATTTTTAACATGACCAGAAACTTAATATCCAATGCATAGGACAGAAATTAAGGTAGTAAAGCCTCAAGAGAAATACAGGGAGAGGCAGCACTATGCAGAAATGCAGACTGTGGAGACTTCCAGCAAATTCTTCACTGTGTGTACTAGTGCAATCCTTAGTTGGTAGAGAAATGTACTCTGCTTCTCTTTCTTTATTTTTTATTTCTTTATTTTTGAATTAGCTATTTTTATACTAAAATATTGTCAATGTTCTTTTTAACTTTGTAACTTGCAAATATAGGTAAGTCCTTAATAAAGTGGAGATCAAAACCATAGCTAAAGACTTCCCAACCTGATAACCCATCATACAAAGTCCACTGCATAAAATACGATGCTTAAAGCCTCATGACACACTTGGAGGAAAAATAGCTGCAATTATAGCTGAGTCTTGGGTGACCACATCAGCTCAAGCTCTGCGATGCCGTGGTATGTTAAAAGAAGAGAGAAAATTGTAGTTTTGACAATGCATTTTTTTCCCCATGATTTTTTCCTAGAAAGTAAGTCTTTAATACCTATTACCTTCAGCCAGTGAAGAGAAATGTATAGGAATCATATTCCAGATACAGAAGTCTATAGGATGATGTAAAGAATTTAAAGAAATTATTTTATTCTGTGATATTTTAGGATTCTCTACCTATTCCCACTGCAGTAGTGTGTTTTTTTTCTTGTGGCTGTACCAATTTGTGCAAACAATTTGTAAACAGGGAAATAGCAAAATTCATCAAATAAATTATTCACAAAGGAATTTTCAGTCAGCTCAAGCATTTCCTTTAAACAAAACTAAGGGCTGTCAAGTCATATGTCTTGTTATAAGAACTGAGAGTGTTTTATTTAAGAGGACTTTATGACAAAATAGACAAAAGGAAAACAATGCCTATGACAGAACTGCGGAGTACGGTGTTTGTCAGCTGGTTTGGGTTATCAACTTTTAGAAAAGCAGAGCAATACACAAGAATACACCATTAGAGGATTCAAATTCTAATGTCCTTTTCATGCCTTTTGAGAATATGTAGTCACATAAAACTTTCAGATGTGACTAGATGAGTTAGAAATACGTTTCTTTGAGTGGTGGCGTCCTTAAATAGCTCTGGTGCATTTGAAAATGATGGTCTGAATGGCTAGGTAACAATCCTGCAATGTAAAGAACTAACTAACATGTCTTTCTGGAAGGGTTTTCTCTACCTATAATTCCATAATCTATAGAAAAAGAAGAATATTGTTCACTTAAGGCTTGATCCAAAATCCTTTGAAGCTAATGAGATTTTTTGCATGGGCTTCAACAGACTTCAGATCAAATAATTATTTTAGTTTAAAACTCTTTACAAAATGTGTTTGCATTTAAAAATTGTCCTATTTTCAAAAATATTTTAATGACTTACTGTAAATTATATTTTTACCAGTATTCCCAAACTCGTTTGTATGGTGACTGTCTGTCTGAGGCCACTTTGGAACTTGGAAGCAAAGTCAAATATTCTTGCTATCCCTATAAACATCTAGTAGATGATGATTACTGGTAAAAGGTTTATTTAATTAAGCCTTTAATTGATTTTTGTCTTTCCTTACAATTAGCTTATCCTGCTTCTTGACTTCCTTGGAGCTTTTAGGACATAATCACGAGCCATTCTTGGACTTGTCCAAAAAGAATTGCTGCCTGAAAATCAAAATATGAGGGGAAAAGCACAACAGAGGCGCATTGCAAATTACTTATGGACAATCTTCATACTTTCTGTCACAAAGGCAGATAAAACTAGACTTTCTCCTGCATGGACTTTTGGACCTGTTTTTGGCTAACAGTATCCCCTTAGCTGTTATTGGCTCATGCAGGGGAAAATACTGAAGTAATTTACTGGCTTGTCATTTTGCCTGAGGGTTACTTCAGCGTAATCACTCAGTAACCTGTTTTGTTTGCTACCTCTAGCATATTCTGAAGCATTTTCCCCTTTTGCGCCATTACTTGCATATCAAATTTTTATGTGCAGTGCAGTGTTGGAGCAGGCTACAGTCTATGAAGACATGCTTTGCAGTATGTTGTGAATAATTCACTGGTATAGGTCATGAATACTCATACAAACAAAAAAGAGGTAAAGTAAAGGTATTGTAAAAGCAGCAGAAATGTACGTGCCGTAATGCTGAAGATGTAGGTTGACATAGTATTTCACTAAATTTATTGGCTTACCAGTCATGTGTATGTTAAATGAAAAAAACCTTAAATCTTAAATCAGGATTTTAATTGCACACAACGTACAGGCGTCATTACAAGTCAAACATTTACATCTCTATAAACAAGGACCTCTGATATTTGTCTGGTAGTGTCAGGTAAAACTGGGTTCTGTGTATTTGCTGATGTTCCTTTTTTTTTTTTTTTCCCTAAGCAAGTCAATTTATTAAATAATTCCTCAGTAAATAGTATTGTCATTTTTTCTAGTGCATTAACAGTTATAAAAGAAGAATTTTAGTACTTTTGGTATAAGGGAATAAGCTGGGGGAATGAAATTTCTCTACCTACTGCTATAGCGGAAAAGCACTCATCTAAACAACTTTAAGACTGCGTGGATGATATATAGAGCTAACTGGAGTTATACATATATTTGTTTTACCTTTCCCTACCAAGTTTCAATATAAAATTTCAATATCAAACGTTTTTCTACAAAGTGGAAGCACAGTGCAGATGAAGTTCCCTATAGTGCTACACAGTGGTTTTATGCAAAGACTTCTAAGGTAAAAACTTTTTTTCAGAAAAGCAACTTAATGAAAACTTTAAAAGCCAATGTCTAGAAATTTAAAGCAGTAAGATGTTTTAATAAAAATGATAGATTAAGAGATAAATAGTCCTTTTATTGTCTTGTAAATTGACAATATAATAAAGTGAGAGTATTTTTATGATCTTTGAGTTCTTTAAAAGCACAGTATATTTGATTATGGAATTATGACTCCTTGATTATGGAATTTTGATTAGTCTATTACCTTGAAAATAATCAGCTTAGCTATCGTAACATGATGCAGAGTCCTCAAAATTATAAAGCTCAGTTCCAATCCTTTCTTGAGAATATTGGGCATCACACCTGCTGCAGTGACACATATTTGCTTTCTCTCATTTGTTATCACGCTAATGGGTGGGCTTCTCAAGTTGAAACTTGTTTGCTAACGGTACGTGGTGAGATAAAGCCTTTCAGTGAAGGGGGAACATCAGGTTTTATTGATCCTGCCGAGTTCCGACATGTCAGATGCTGAGGGTAAACCGAGAGCGAGATTATGAGTAGCAAACAGTAGAAACAGCCAATGGCATGTTTACGTTATTTCATTTTGGTGGCTGATTCAAGCTTCATCCCTCCAGTTATGTATAGTCTTTTTGCTTTTTATTCTTTTCTGTTGTGTGCATTCTTACTGGCAAATAGTCAAGAGATGTATCTCTACAGCCTGTTGCTGTCTGCATTCACATATGCCTTTATTAAATAGCCGGTCACCTCAAAAGGTCGCATCAAACAGAATTCCAAATAATCTATTTCTGCTTTTATGGAAAAAAAGGTTGTATGGAGTTTTATGCGGTCTTATCCAATAGTTTTTCTGTGCAGGCTTTTTAATCTTTTATTTCTTTAATCTTTACTATAGTATAGCTCAGTCTTCCTGGTAACCTTATCTTCCATCACAATGGGCCTATGGGAATGTATCACTGAGATAAAAATTAGCTGCTTCAGTAAGTTTAGACAACTCTTCTCTGATATATTTCTCTTCAGATGCAATTGACAGTGAAAGAGTAATATATGTACAGAAAAAACTGGTGGAACATGCTTTTTCTTTTGCAATTGGACCCCTCACTTCCTTTCTTGGTTTTGTATAAATATATTAACTTATGATTAACTTGGCACACCAATCCAAAATAAATTGTTTGTAGGTAAATGACTAGTCTAATGTTTGGGGTTTTTTTTGTACAGATCAACAAGTAATTGTTTTGGAATATGTTCCAGGTGTCCAAACACCCAAAAAAAACCCCACCCTTTTTTTCTACGTGTTGGATAATTCCTGTCTACAACAGTCCTAGATTTTTATTTAGGTTACTGCCCAGCTGTAGCAGTCATGGTCATGGAGGTGTGGGTTTCTAGGAATTACTTCATTACAAATTTCTACAAAACTAGTATTAGTAAAAACAAATAGATAGATATTTGCATGATACAAGTCACAACAGCGCTAGGAAAGCGAGTATATATATACTACAATGGTAAAGCAAATGTATGCATATTATAAGTTATTACAGAACTCCAGCTAGTGAATGACATATATACTATATACTTATCAACCCTTCCTGTGCACGTGCCCAGAAATGTATTATGTGAGGCGTTAGTGGTATGACATTTACTAAACCACCACCAGGAGTGGGACTAATTGGTGGTGGAAAAAGTCCCACTTCAAAGGGCTGGATTGGGCCAGGGTTGGGCGTGTGTGGAGAGCTCCTGCAGGGCGGCTCTGGCAGAGAAGCTCATTTTCGGCAGGTAGCAAGTTACTATTTATGCCTTTTTAGTAAAGATACATAAGGGGGCATTAGGACATCAGTTCCTGGAGTAGTTGTTGCTGGCTTCTGTCTTCATGGAAAGTCAGTTCAAGATCACAGTTTCATTGTCCTCACCCAACAAGGTTTCTTTGTCCTGCCGACTACTCCCCATCAAGGAAAGGGAGACAACCAGGGTTGTCTCGGGACTCCAGCTAAGGAGATGTCCCTCTTTGTCAGTATGCTTACTGGCTTGCCTTTGTGGTGGCTCCATCAGCAGCCAAACTCAATGAAAACAGTAGACGTTCAGAACGTGATGTCATGTGATCAGTCGACTTCCATAGGAGCTTTGCTTGAGAAGGTCATGGAGTTGATTAAAAATTCAGTTGACAAATTAATTGAATTTTTAAAGCTTTTTTAGTTGTTTGGGGTTTTTTTGTTTTGTTTTGTTTTTTTTTTTTAAATCCTACAGTTCTAGGCATTGCTTGTCTATATTGTTTAGAGGCTTGAAATTCTCCATCCTGCTTTAAATTTCTTTGTGAAGTGCCTGGCCCAGTAAGATAAGATGGGGACAGAATGCGAGCTGGTCCTATAGCTGGTGTAGTATCAGATACTCCAGTTGCAGGATTATGTTTGAATTAGGGCCATGATACTTCCATAGTGGTTGAACAACTTTGACAACACTTAAGAAGTTTAAGATGAGGCCTTTTTTAAGTGGGTTAGAAATTGTTACTAATGGAAATGAGTTTATTAACAGGGAATATATTTGGTCAAACGGATGATAGAACTTGGAGGAGGAGAAGACAAGCGTATGATAGTTTAGTGCTCCCGCATGGAAAGGAGTTATGCTACGTGTAAGAAAGATGTTACTGATTTGACAGGAACGTGACAGCAGTTCATGGCTCTGGCCCCAGCCCCTGCCCTGGATCAATGCCACTGGGAACAGAGCTTAAAAAAATAAAAAGAATTGCCTGCCTGAGTGCAGAGTGGCCACTACAGCAGATGTGAGGTAAAGAGTTAATAGCAGGTCACGAAGCGTGTTAGCGGGCACGGAAACTGTAAGTAAACACTAAATGAGCCACTCATGATCTATTGCCCACGCAACTAATTTGTTTTTCCAGAGGCAGAGTGAGGGTGTTTGCAGCCCATGTAAAGCTGTGCCTCTTGTCAGGATGAGGCATGGAGCGTGCTTTGCTCTGCTATCTTTAGTGATAGAACAATGTTTTAAAATCACTGGCAGGCTTTTTAAATGTGAAATGGTGAGCTAGATAAAGCTCCAAAAAGGGATGATATCTGTTAAGTATGTAGTAAAAAGGGGATAGAATACCAGGAAGTAATGAGTCCTGGCAGGAAACTTCTCTGTCCTTCTCTGTTTGCAAGAGCCGAATCAAGGCTGGCACCAATGGAGTCATTGCGTGACAAAATGGAGCTGTGGGGATCTCCTGAACGAGGAAGTATTTTCCCATCAAATGTACTTTTCACTCTGTAAAACTAAGAAGCATGATATCTTTTGTTTGCTGTACTCTAGCTTTGCAATTCCTCAGTAGCTCTTCTGCCTTCTGTTCAACTAAGCAATTAAACCTATTTTTGACACAGTAAAGTCCATAATCAAAGCCTCTGTATGCAAGTTCTGGCTGCAAATTAGTGGTATTTCATGTATTCTCTTTGAGACTTTGGGGGTTTTTGCTTATCAGCTTTGGATCTTTCTATTCTGAAAAGACTTCTTTCGGTTTTCGCAGTTGGACGTATCCATACATTCAGGGACACTAGAGAATTTTAAAGTGTGGCTGAAAGAAAAGTATGAAGTTTGCATCTACTCTTTCTTAAAAGGAAGGAAGCGACTGTCAAAAAGATACCTAACAAGGTTCCGTTTTGACAAAATCCTAAATAGTTTTATGAGGACAGAGACAATTCTACAACAATGTGATTAATTTAAAAAGAAAATTTTCTTCAGAAAAAATAGCTTTGGAAATTAGTTTTATCCTACTTCTGGTTACTTTTGCTTCTGTGTCAGGAAAAGAGATGGTATTTCATTATGTTGTCTCTCTTCCTTCCAGTTGTTTTATGTTTTTTTCTTTTTGCGTTCTACCCTGCTGTTTCTCCCCACCTTAGACTTTTAGAGTGTAGTATTTTTCCATCAGGAAAATTGTATCTTGATAGCAGAAGGTGACATTCCTATAGTTCTACTGTACTATTTGTGGCATATAACACAACTCCTGGCTTTCCTTTTTATGTGTTTAACTTGTGCATAGCTAGGAATAACTGTGTTTGAAATTTTGTAAATACTAGAAGTTAATTTGACTGAAGTATCATTATCCTTTCCAGGGAATTCATATTTTCATAGTTATTTTTCTTCTTGTACTTTGGGGAGAAAGAACTAAACCCCAGCAAAGACAATTGCTAGGTAGAAAGTATGAATTTCTGCGCTTCAAAATACAGCTTTATCACGTACATTAACGCCTGAATGTATCCGCTTGAAACAAAGATGCGTATCTGCCACCATAACCTCACTTGTCACCCTAAGGAACAAAACTGAGTAGGATTCATTGAGAGTAGTAAAGAAAAATGTTCTTTGTTTCATTCTAGGGGTATGCTGGTGTCTTAAGTCATGAAAGGATGCTAGTGATGAAAAAATTGATAGTGTTCTGAATTCATTGCTGAAACTGTCCATTCAAACACATTGCTGGAATGCAAGTACATTCAATTGAATATATAAATTATTCCTTCACCCGATTCATTGATTTCCTTTTTTTTCTTTCTTTACTTACTCTAATACATCATCCCTAATTAAAGTGCATAAAACTGTTCTTTTTTTAAGTTGTACACAAAAAATATATATAAACATCATTAGTGAAATGTTCAATTTTTATGGACTTCTCTGTGGGTGGCATTCCCTCAGCTGATCACAAAAGCATTCACAGATGCAAGATGTAACTATTATATCTAAATCCCCTGCTAATGGTTCTTATGTTTTTCTATAGCACCCATCACCGTTACACGTAAGTCCCGAATCCAGGCTTCCTAAGAACACCATATTGAGTTTGATGGCTGCTGAGATCCTGATGGGAGACATTTAATGGCTTTCGTACCATACCTACTTTACTACATAAAAATGTTTAATTATATAGAAATATTGCTTTTGGTCGTTCTGATCTGATGGTGCACATCTGTGGAGGCAGATGATACCTGGGAAAATAAAGCTGGCACAACAAAGGGGCCAGCTTGCTGTGGCAAGAAAAGAGCCTCTCGTATCTGATTCTACGGAGCAGGTTAAGGACTTGCAGCTTCTGCTGTGAGGAACTCGCCGCTTATCTGAAAGCCCAGGGTTAGAATAAATATTATTTACAAAGCTTTTTTCCTTTCTGTTAACAGAAATATCACTGAGCAATAGACCAGTTCGTCTTATGCATATAAGTGGCGTTAAAAGAAAAACAGAGCAAAGTGTATCATCTGTAGAGGTAAAAGAAAGCCTGGTTGAAGTGTATGAGGGAAATTGCAAGTAGAATACAATGGAAAAGAAAGCCTGTGGGTGTGGAGTGGTCCTTTTAGTTTAATACGTTTTTGGCACAGACTTTTATTTTAGTTTTTTTTTTTTTTAAACGGATCTAAATAGTTTTTTATGAAGTTTTTATTTTCCTTTATGTGTGACTCAGACACACTGAAGAGCTCAATTCTGATGACTGCCTTACTAGCAAATGCAGCTATCTCAAAAAAAATTGTTTGTGGACACATATGTTACTACTCATGTTTTTTGGAGGCTTTAGGTATTTTTCCAAAGCACAGAGGTTTCACAGTACCAAACTATAGCGATATTGATGCTAGCAATATTCCCTTGTCTTTTCACAGTTAGTCCAGTTTAGAGGTGCACTCTTACTGCCTTGAAAGCTTTGTAAGAATCTTCATTTTCTTTAAATTTGAAATGTATCTTTAGCCTGTTAAAAAGGTACCAGATTGAGAACTTCTAGAGGCAAGAGCTCTACTTCCTGTTGAGAGAGAGATATATATATATAAATAAAACTATATGTCTGTGTTTATAGGCAGCACGTCCTAAATCCTGCTTTACATTTCTGTGGTTTTTTCGTTGCATTATTTGGCAGCTACTGAATAGCTGTTACTCGGGTGTGCAGGGGGCTTGTGTGGAGAGTTAGCAATCTGCAATCAATATTCATTCAGGATGATTTGCCGGAATTACTGTTCTCTGATTTTATTTTTTCTTACTTTTGAGATGTTGATACCTATGTGATCTTTCACTCTATTAGAGAACTCAAGAGGAAAAAACAGTTGAAACGAGAAATAGTAAATTCTTCAGTCAGTTGATCTCCAAGTTTTCCGTTTGCTATATTGCTTTTTGTTATTTCATCCGCTACCTGACAATTCATGCTCCTGTTGCCTTTCAGGGCCTGTCATTGCTAAGGGTCAACTAAATAATCCATGAAGATCAGTCAGCAGACAGCTGCTGCTGTTTTTTAATTGTTCATATGTATGCCTTGCAATATTAGTTTACAGGCAATATTTACAGTTTTTGTTTGTTCTTTTAAAAACAACACAGTTCTGTATGGAATTGTAGTCTGAAAGAAAAGTGCTTGCTCTAATGGAAGTTTTTCTAAATCACCTCTTACTTCTGCAGTTGTGCATACTGGTACTAAGCAATATAAATCCCTGCTGCTTGTGTGAGCAAGTGGAGAATTTTCATTTTCTAGAACTTGCACAAAGAAAATGGCTGAACTGTCTGCAAAGCAAATGAAAATCAATGTTCCAACCTTTGCTCTTATCTAAAGAGTTTTTTTTAATTGTTTATACGTTTTTATCTGGTTTTGAGACTTCGAAGGAAGTGTTATTCTGAAAGATACAAAAATATTCTGGCATAATCACTCATTGTTGTTGCTTTTTAAAATAAAGTATGCAGCTTTTCACATTGTAAATGAACCTTGCTTTAAATAGCTTAAAAGGAAGCTCCTACAGATTTTTGCATTGTCTTGAATGAAAAGGGGATGTTTCTTTTATAATATTAGGCCTTCTACTAGCAGGGAAAAATATCCTGTAAGAAATACGCAATGTTATAAATAAGACGCTCCAGGTTTTGTGAAATCACTTCTTTTTTACTCCAAACATAAGCAGTACTTTACCAAATAATTCAGTCAAGGGTTATCCATGTTTATCACCTACCTCTTCATACAGTTACCAAGTGGAACCGAAGTCCTACATACTTGCCACGAGCCTTGAACATGATTTGTGCTTGTAGATACCACCCTTAAAGAAGCCCAGATTGTCACTAGCTTGGTTAAGGACTAGTTTGGAGTGCGCGGGGGTCCTGGGCTATCTACGTATCCCCTCTATGCTGCTACCCCTTGCAAGAACTGTTTGTCATGTCAACGTTCCCCATCAGCAGTACAAACTCAGCTTCAGTTTTCCCAGAATGGGTGGACAACGTACGAGATCTCAAATGTCTGAAGTATTACGACAGCTTCACACCAGGTCCAGATTCCAGCTGGCAAATGGTATAGCCTTGGTTTCACTGACTCCTTAAAGAATCTCGATGAAGCTGTCAGAAGTGAATGAGCTGGTTTCTCCCTCCCTTCATTTCTAAAAATTTCTGATGAACTGATGCATACTGACCTTGTACAATCCTGTCGTTCAATTTCCTTATGAATACTATGGGATAAAAGGAAGAAGTGGGTTTTTTCTGTCTGTCTGTCTTTCTGTCTGTCTTTCTTTCCATAACAGCAATTCTTTGACTTCAGGAAGTGAAGCTCAAACTTATTTGATGCATTCCTTTCATCATCTGTGTAGCACCAGTCATTTTAAATATGCTAGATTTACATCTCATGTAAATGCATAAAAATAGGAAACTAAATCTAAACCTAGAGATAGAAATTCTCTTTCTTACAAATCAAACTATATAATTTTTTCAAAAGGGTTAGACACAAAGTAATAGTGACATTCTAATCTTAGTAATTTAACAAGTTATCTTTTCCCCACCCTCTCTGTCGCAGTAAGCACCTCGCTGACTCTCAGGATGTGATTACGCTCAGAGACAGAGCGCTGGCATTGGGACTGCGGCCACCAGACTTCTTCTCCAGCGAGAGGAATGTCACTAGAAAAGATTCAAAGCTTATGGATTGCTCCAAACGAGGAGAGAAAGGGGAATGAACCATTTAAAATATCTTTGCTTAAGCCTGATCTAAGCCCCAAACTGTGTGTGGCGGGGAAAGACTCTGCTTAAGAGTCTGCTCACGATAAGCACCTGCTCCCTTTGGTGCCAAGTACGAGTCGCTGTGTTCGGTGGCCTTGGGATCAGGCCCTAAATCCCACAGCAAAGAAACTGTGATTTGACACCTCATATCAAAAGGATAATTCCACTTCATTAACATTATTTTCTTCAGCCGGAATCACTGATAGGTTTGAGCTGCTCAACGGTCACAAAGCAGCTATAAACCAGGTGAAGTTGGGTTTATGGCTGCGGGATAACACAGAGCGTCCAGGTAGATGTGACCTGGTGTTAATTGTGATACAGCAGTAATCCAAGATGTTTATGCTTGTTCTGTTCACAGACATATAATGATCAGCTAATACTTTTTGGGAAACTTGTAAAGATGGTAAAAAGATGCTTTAAACCTTGTATAGTGCATGTTGTATTTGAGACAATTATGACACAATTATAGCTTGACTTGGTGCAAGCACTAGTTTTAGAAACAAAAAGCAACAATGATGGAAATTCAAATTTGGATAAAATACCAACACCCCAACTCCTGGTTGTAATCGACAGCCAGTTCTTCAAACAGTTGTTTTTCTGCCTAAGGATTTACATGTGGCAGACACGTTTTCTGTGTCCAGCCAGAAACAGATATTTTTGGTTTAGCCTTAAATTGAGAAAGACAGCATCCTTTCTTCCCTGAAGTTTCTTCATTTTTCAAAATTGGTGCGCTAATTTCTGGCAAGCTTCCTGTCGGGTTATGGAGATCTGGGACATGTTTATTCTTTCTACTGGGAGATAAACCAAGACTGTATAAAACGGCTTCAAAACTTTCTGCAGCCAACGTTATTCGTAATCCAGGAATTAGGGATATATCAGCAAGCAGTACAGATGTCTCACCTAAGATGTGGATGTGTAGGAAAAAAATTTCAGAGATTTAAAAATCATCTTTGCTTGTTATTTAGGCTTTTGGCTATCCCATTTTCTATTCTGTGATCAAGGTGTAGCCTTCATGGGTGAAATAACAGGCTTCTCTCTAGATCAAATATTTACATTTAAGTTGTTCATAAAATGAAGGAGAATGTTGTTCTGCTGACTTAAGTCTTGAATGCACAGAAAACTCTTCTAATTACGAAGATGCTGGAGTCCTGGTGTGGAACTTGTTTCTCTAGAAATCAAAATAAAAGCTTATTGGAAGGAACAGCTTGCTCTTGCTGAGAGAGAAATCGGTTCTTGATTTTGGTCTAATATATCGGCAGATGAGAGAGAGGCAGGATAACAGCGTGAAGCAGGGGAAGTATGTTGTTCCTATATGATGTATTACAAACAACTAGGATGTGGAAGATTTCCTTCTCACTTTTAAAACTTGTGTCTATTTGTTTTGGCCCTCTCTGAAGTTAGTAAGTATATTGACTAACATGGTATGTACAAAGAGACATCAGGTAGCTTAATTTTCTGCTGTCTGTGGTTAAGAGTTAAAAACATATTTTGCAGCCCCCTGAGAAGTCACTTTGTAATGTAATACTGAAGGAACATAAGATCAGCAGGTATTTGTGCAACTTATTTTGGTAAAGAAATAGAACAGAGAATGCAAACTGTCTGTAGAGCACATCCTACTGGGTTTAAAACACAGAATTCACGGAGACAGAAAATATGGGCTGGGTAGAATCCCAGTGGATGATAATGTGGGAGCTATTTGGGGATTGAGGTAATAATGTCATTCCTATTCACCTTTCCACAGATGATGCTAACACCGTGCAGATTTTACAGTGTTAGTAATATTTGTAATAACTTCTGTCATCCAGAACAATCTTTTATTAGCAACAAGCCTAATTCTTCTCACCTTCCTCAAACAATTGTCCCATTAATTCATTGTGGAATGTGGAATTGTATCTTCTGTGCTATGTTTAAGAATTGCTGCCTTTTGAGGTAACTCTGCCTCTAACCTGACAAGGTCCATGTTTTGGCGTCAAAACGCAAAATAAAATGCAAAACAAGAGGAACTGAACACCTAAATAGGAAATATAAATGCTGAAGGACTCTGTCCTCCACTGTAAAGAGTTCTTATTACAGCTCTTCCAAAGATTTCCGCATTGTGGGAATGGGTTTCAAGACAAAGGTGAGGAGGACTCCAGTTGTATGGAGCAGATGTTTCTTTGTGATTCAGGTTCTGCTTCAGGTGACCCTTGAAACAACAGACCGTGTCCCCATGTGAAATCTGGCAGGAAAGGCAGGAGGAGGAGAATTTCTCTGGCATTTGAAACTACAAGAATAATTCATATCATTTAGAATAACGTTGTGATGTACCTTAATAATTGCTGAGGGACCTGTCTTACACTTCATATGAAACCTTGCATGTTAACAGCACTGTACTATAGACTTAAATAGATTAATTTTTCACAGAGAAACTTACTTCTGCCTTGGGAATAAGGAAAAGAGTTTCCTCTGAATGCAGTTGGTACAACTGCTTGTATCCTGAGTTTTCTTCCTGGAAACGTGTGTACGGCTGGGAAAGGTCATTTGTAATGTGAAACGTGGCTCTGCTATCTGTCTGAAATTCTGTGCATTGTTTAAAACTTCTGCAACTTGTGACTTTTATCAAGAAGGTGCACACCTTCTTGGGGATAAAGAAGCAAATGTCTTCCTTTTGTGCAGAACATATCCCTCTTATATTAGATTCCATCGTACACTGAAAACTTTAGACTTGCTTTAGACGAGCAGTCTTGCAAGGAATAGAAACCATCCAAAAGAGACAGACAGACTGTTCTGATTTAAGTAAAATATTAAGTAAAAAAGTTTAAATATAATTCTGTTATAAAGTGCTCAATCTGTTTTATTGCAAGTTTCATTTGATTATTGTTTAAACCTTAGTATGTAGGTTTATATATATTTTCTGTCCCAATTTTCACAGAGACAGATGGCATATGTCTGACAATCGATCTGTCCTGAAGTGGCAGAGCAAAACACTTTTATTATAGCAAAAATTATTTAGAAAACTCCTGAGCTCACCCTTTTGTGTACAAAATTGACTTTTGGTGCAAAGCAAGTTTTATCGCTGCTTAAACTAGTATTGATCAAACTATCAAAAATTGTGTTACGGTTTCAGCAGTTGTTCTGGAAGTACCTACAAGAATAAGGTTTTCTGACTAAATTCTGAAATCAATCCTGAAGCCGTGAAGTATCATTTCTTTTAAACTAATTGTAAACTTGGTTACTCTCCTGACCTTTTATAAGTTAAAAGGATAATTGGAAATAGTGTTGTCCTTTTTTTAATTTCGTCTTCTGAAAATAATTAATTTAAACGTTAAAAGCTTTTCTGCACATTTCCAGGCCAGTTTTAATTTTGGAATTAAAGGTACTGCTTAAAACTCCAGTTGTTAAGGAAGTCCTTAAGAGTAAATTAAGGGTTTACTTAATTTAGAGGTTTTCGTAAAATGCTCTGTGTAAAATCTAGATGTAGACAAACTTCAGGGTATTGCATATTTTGGAAATGTAATATAACAAATGAAAAAATAAGAATATCTCAAATATGTCATAGCTTGAGAAAACAGAATTATTGTAATCTACCTTCAGGTCACAGAAAAGGAACAGTGCATTCCCATTTCAGGAAATTGTGTTAAAAACAAGTTTTTACTTTTTGCATTATTCTTAATGACTTTCTGTCTCCACGTGTAGATACCACCCCCCCCACCTCGGCCCCAGGACTTGAATTTCCATTCCCCAAATTAATTCATCTGCTAGGAAAACTTGAACTACATTGATATTTGGGCTCTAAATATGTTAATTGATTTTGAAAACTGCACTTAGGCCTCTAGCCTTCTTAAACCAAGAACAGGAACCTCTTCCAGACGAAGGTGTGCTGCCCAAAAGAAAAAGCTATTGCACGCAGCTTCTTTTGCATTCTCCATCTTGCCTGGTTTGCTAGGCTTTTAAGTCTCTCACATGCATAAATGTAGTGGTAGAAACACTCTGGCATTAAAAAAACCCCAACAAACCAAACCCTCAAACTGGAACAATTTGTGACCTCAAAAACCTAAGAGATTGCCATTTGGTCCTGATTAACACTAACAGACGGTTAGCAGAGTGACCCTGGGGCCGTGGGTGGAAGCATGTATTCCTAGCGCAGACCCTGACTCTAAATACATTATCCGTGTCAGTGAATGCTTTTTGCAAGAAGATGCATTGATTTTAGTGGAACTATCGTTCTCACTTTATCATCAATTAGGCTCACAATCTAGCATGAAAGTAGTAAATGAGGAAAATACCTAATATATTGATCTGTATCCTGTCTGGAAAACCTTGAAGCAGCTTACATATTTTCTAGTACAATGGAAATGATTAAATCATGACATGTGAGAAACTAAAGCTCTGGCTTTTTGGAGTGAGAAATCTCACTGCTGAGAAGTATATATGGTTTTAGTAGAGATTTGGAGAGCTTTTGGGCTTGAATCTCTGAGGTAAGCTCCAGCAAGGCTGATTTCCAACAGAAGAAGTGGTCAGGGAAGAAGAGAAGGCATTAATTACAGTTAAAATCTCTGGAGAACTATTCTCCAAATCTAGATACAGCAAGGTAAGAAAAAGTACTAGATGTCCTGATTTACACTACTTCAGGTTGTAAGGCTGATTTATTATGTTAATATCATCAGGCAGCTTGAAAAAGCAGTGATTTAAACACACTCAGAGCATTGCCGTCAGGATTTATTCTAAATGACACCTGGATATTGGCATTGTTATCCTTAAGCAATAGGTTCACATAACGCTACAATGAAAGGAAAGGTGTACAGCTAGGCTGTTGCACCTTCTTCTTTGGTAACCTTTAAAGTAAAATGTTTCTAATTGAATAATGATTTTCAACACATAAATTTGATAATACTTTGATATATTTTTCCTTAAAGTACTCATTTCTCATGGTATTTATTGCAAATGTGTAAGTCTGTGCAAACAAAAAGGTACCTAGATGATCAGGTTGATATTTAGAGATTTTTCCATACCCTTTCTTCTCTGTTTTTCTATAATTATTGCTCCTCTGTCTCATTTGCAAGGCAGGTGGGGTGGAAATCAGCAGAATAAGTTGCCATTAGCCAGTGTCTTAATTGTGGAATTCAAATGTGTATCTGTATTTCCCCAAACTGGGGGAGGCTGAAAGTCCAGCTGTGGTTTTCTAAAGGAATGTTAATGACTGCTGTGTGTAGGGAAACACCTATCCTGCTTTCCACTGCCCACGTGCAAGCACCAGTTGCGCTAACATTCCTTCAAAAAATGGGGACCTTGTCTGATGGACCCTTACGGCGCTGTGCTTTCTTCGGGAGAAGGCTGAGTCACAGTGGTAAACCCTGAGCTCTTCCATCTATTTTCAAAAGAATGCTGCTTAGGATTGGTAAAATCTTATGATGCAAGAACTGTAGATAATTACTGTATAAATATTGGCATAAATTAACCAGCGCAATTTTAGCACTTGATTAATGGAGTGAGTAAGCTACTGGGATGTGTTAATGTTCACAGATGTAGACCTTGAAACAGGAAATGAAAAATATATATTATCCAAATAAAATTAGTGAGAGAATTCACGTAAGAGAATTGTGTAAAAGCTGTGGGGAGCTCATGCAGCCTGCATGAGAATTCCCTTTTATCCCTCAAAGCAAATGCAGACACCCAGCTTCTCACATGTAAAGGGCTAAGTAGGGAATTGTGCCAAATAGTGCCAGATGGAGATCTGCCCCAGAATTTTAGTTCAAGGAACAAATAACTGAACTAAAAAAACACGCTTATTGTTCAGGGGAAATGTCTGTGGTTAATGTACCAGACACAACTTTCACCCTCATGTAAAACTTGATGCAAAAGTCGTGACAGAAGAACCCATGGTAGATCACTGTGCGTGTCATTATACACAGAGGGTTTGTTCCACTAAATTTACGTCCAAATTACCCGAAAAACAACACTCTCTTGGCCGTCTCTGTATCTTTTCCCAGATAGGTCTGTAAACCCCTGGTTCAGTAAGGGAAATATGCAAATGTTGGTTGAGGGGAACAAATATGCTCTCTGTTTATTTTCTGAACTAAATTGAATTTGCTGAAGATTTAACAGAGCAAAGCAGCACCTGCTAGTCTAATATTACATTAATATCAGGCATGCAGAGTGGGGGCCCGACTTAATGACTAGGTTGCTGTTTGCCTGGGCTCAGTAATTGAGATGCAATAGTTTTACTCTGCGCTTTGCTGCGGGAGCACTATGTTTTGTTAATCACTACCTCATTATGTTTGGATTGTTATTCAATAAGCTGTTTGATACAGGGTGTGACTGACAAATGGAAGAAGAAGGTTAGCCTGATAACACGTTTGCTCCTGACTTTTGGCTTCTGCAAAATTAACACAAAGAGCAGATATTAACCTCTGCTCTGAGAGGAACGCTCCTGCTTCACTGCTGTGTTGGCCAATAGGAATACCAATGCGCGCTGCCATGGTATGCAGCAATACTGTGGCGGGGTTTAATGTAACTGAATAAAATATTTTTGAATTTGGAAGAGAAACACTGACGATATCTGATGATGTTTCTTTTTTTCTCTGAAAGGCATGGGGGGAGAAAGGTTATGTCCGAAAATGCTAGTTAGTACAGTAAGAAAGAGGTTTTTAAAGCATTCCCAGGAGCTCTGGCAGCTTCTCCTATTTTATAAGTGTTCTGTCGCGAATTTCCTTTAGTTTTCCATTTGTGAGAAGAGTTATGTTTTCCTGAGTTAAATCATCCATAGTCATAATTGTCGTAGCACAGGGACTGTTTTTCCCTGCTTTGATTGGACAGTGCAGATACAGTTATGACCCTGATCTCGTAACCTCCAGGTGGTATGGTGGAAGTAACACATGATAAGGTAAAGACTAACAAAATACCTATCAAAAAAGAAGCTAAGATGCAAGTTCTTTGGTGGAATGGTATTATAAAGACAGAGAAGAAAACTATACTAAATATTGGAAATCAAATAAAATGGGAAATCCTAAAACTTTTATTTGCATTTGGTCTCAGATGGTTTATCATAATTACATCTGGATCACAGTGTTTCTGAAAGTCAGTAGCAACACTACAAAGAGAATGGACTTTGTGAGTGTACTGTCTGTAGAGGTAATGCAATGAGAATATTGGTAAATGCTGCAGAGAAAGGTTAAAAAAAGAAAAAAAACCCAATAGCATCTTCAGGCTGAACAAAGGATTCCTTCCTGATGAGGAGGAAGCTTGGCAGAGAGCTTAAAAAAATAAGCAGAAGTCTCATGTTTCTGAGAAGCGAATTCAAGATGATGCAGTTCTCATGAAACGTGCAAGACCACCAGAATGTGCTGGTGTTGTTGCTAGTTTATTAGATGGGAAATTATTTTTCTTCTTTTTCTGAGACTGCTAATATTTCTTCTCAGTTGGTCTCATTTCATTTTCTTCTCTTATGAATTTCCACACAGAAGTTCAATTTTCCGAGAACTACTTCCTTGAAATGAGAACTCACTGCACTATCGGGTATTTTCTTTACAGGACCCAAACCAGTTTAATCGTCTAATATATAGCGGGTGATCCTCTTGAAATACTTTGATGGACTGAGATAGAGAGCGTTTGGTACTATGGGGCTGCTTACTCCAACATGATATCCTAAATCTGCGTTTGGAAGAACAGCTGGTTAAGGTGAAATGATTGTCTTGGTACATTTCTGTAGGGCTTGTCCGTTGTTTTTCTGATGCTGACTCTGCTAAGTGCTAGGGCATATGAGAGTACAAGCATTGCGCCTGATTACAGGGAGGCTATTGAATGTTAGGAGTTTTCAATCAATTCTTTTAAAGATTGTACTCTATTGTTAGACAGCAATGAAGTTGCTTCCTGTTCCAGTGAGTATGGTCATCTAAGCAAGCAGTAGGGTGTTGCAAAGTGATGAAATATTAATTCGTCTCACTTTTAAGTACTGTAGTTTTATTATCTGGTAGCTTCCTTGTTCATCAAAGGTTCAAATGCAATGACAGCTGTAACATTTCTTCCTACAGTGCATTAAGGATAGAATTTACTCCTTTGAACTCATTGTTACTCTCAGCCAACATTAGAAATGATTAAGGATTAAAATGATCTCCTCCGGTATAGAAATTGTTTCATTTAAAATGCCGAAGTCCATGTTTAACCCAACAGGTCAACTGTGTAGCAAAACTAAAGGTTTTTTTCCAGTTTATGAACAGTCTAACTTTTATGTTATACATACACATAAAACACACAGGTTTGAGTAAAATAGTAAATTTTGTTCACCATTCCTTGCCATAATAACTTGTCCACAGGTCAACTTTGTCAGATTCTCCTCCATTCCTGAGTATACTGTAACTTTAGTTACAAGTATATGATTAATGCTGTAACTGGAATATAATTGTGAGCATTCTGGGTATTCGGTCATCACCAATGCTAGTTTGGTTTGTTGAAGCTCTAAAGGGTAATTTTACTGCCAGACCTCATTAATGTCATAAAATCCTCTTTTTTGGGACATCCCTAAAATCAGGGTAATGTAATTAAAATGAAGGAGCGGGACTGCTTCACACCTGGAAAACAAGGCCATTGCTGAAGTAATCCCATAGTACTACAAAGAACTAGACTTTTAGAACTATTTAGGGCCTTAATGTAAATATTATTATCTGTCATAATATTCAAAAGTTCCCATGTGCAAAACTTTAATGCCGTAATCCTCATGGAAGTAAATGAATCTTGAAAATCCTACTGATTTAATAAGATGTTCAGTTCTTAAAGGCTTTTATCTCGAGTTCTAAAGTAGTTTTGGAAAACAATAATTAAGCAGTTTGTCAACAGAACTCCCAAAGGAACTTTCCCCTTTAGCCTTTATTAAAATTTAAGTCTCAGGCGCTTCTGAGCTTCTGTTTAATTAGCCTCAGTTTCAGATCTGTACATTTAAAAGCAAACAATAAACCAACAGTTTCTTCTCATGCCCTGGGGAAGGGCAGTGTCAGCAATTTTGGATTCCATCCTGCTAAATTGCAACCACTGGGGGGTCAAACAGTGTGAAACTGAGATATTCATTGCACTTGAAATGTGATATTAATGGATTATTCCTGCACTTAAGCATATTCTTCAGTGCACTATTCTTGTGGTATTTTTTCAAGATCAAACCTTTTGCATATTAAAGTATTAATCATCAACAGTAGAAGGTTTATCAGGGAGGAGTAGGAAATAAGTTTTTAGCTGAAGATTTTGCTGTTAACAGCAACATTTCAGTCTTCAAATGCTCTTTAAACAAATCCAACGAAAACAAATAAACCATCAAACCCAAATGAAATCATGCTCCATTTAGCCGGTTTCTCGGGTTTTATGTCGGATTACCAGAAAGGAGGTGATATTTAATGTACTCTTTTACTTCTACTCTACTGGAAAGCCCCGAGCAGTAAAAGAAACTCTCTCGTCTTGGAATGCAGCCCTTAAACAGAGCTGCCTGCCCACCGCTGAGGTCCTCATCCAGCGCTTGGTGCTTTCCCAGCCTTGTTGAAGTCATGCAGGAAGCCCAAAAGAAACTTGGTGATTCAAGTATAGGAAAACAAAAAATAAGCCCTGATCCTAAGGAGGAACTAGAGTAAATGTCAGTTTTTAATTACCTTTGTGTTAATGGAGATGGTGAAGTAATAAAGAATGTTTCCGAAGTCTGATTTAAACTACTAAGCCTGAATTTCTGAAATGCCAGTTAACAGCAAGAAGTGAATGTCTTGTAGTCCTTTAAAGCACGCATACAAGTCAGTGTATTCTTTATTCCCAGATGTATGTTCTAACCCAAACTCCACAGAAGTTAAATTCTAGCTCTGCAGCAGGTGTTGTGTATTATACTCCACATCTGAGAGAAATAGCTTCCTGCTCCTCATTAAATGATAGATCAGACTGTTCCCAGGAGACAGGTTTGGCTGTCTTGTTGGGAGCAACAAGCCATGGAAACTGAGGGCCAAAACATCCTTGCTTGTGAACACCAATGGTACTGATGGATGCAGAAAGATTCCTGAAGTCCACTGTGCAGGGAAGGTATTTTCTCAACAGCAGTTGCCGTTGTGGCAGGTCAACACATTGAGACATTTGCAAACAG
The DNA here is from genome assembly GCF_964199755.1 of Larus michahellis. NCBI lineage: Eukaryota > Metazoa > Chordata > Aves > Charadriiformes > Laridae > Larus > Larus michahellis. The sequence goes on from NC_133909.1 coordinate 8,803,606, forward strand.
TGTCGGAGAAGGGGAATGTGAGGGAAAGAAGAAGAACAATCCAAACTATTTATTTACAGATAATGGGAATAATTTATTTTCTTTACAGTCTGTTTAAATTTTCATTAAACTTGAGCCCTTTCTCTCAGGTCTGGATTACTGTGTACTTACAGGCGGCTCTGCCACAAGGAAGGGAATCTCATTTCTATGGAAATTAAAACCAGATCTTCTATCCGGGATTAAAGCAGAAATACATCTTTGTTTCAAAGATGGCTACAGAAATTATTCTTATTTAAGGCTGCATTCCCAACCTTTTATGTTAATTACATTTTTGGGTGATGACACTATGAAAAGGAATTGTATTTTGAAAAAAAGATTGCTATAATGTATTTGATTCACTACCAAAATTTACTCTCTGGTAATAAAAATTTATCCCTGCCTTTCTCTTCCCCCCTTTGATAGATACTTTGTATTTTTTGTAGATGTGTCTGAGTTTTTTCTTCATATTTTATCTGTAAAATAATTTGAAAGCAACACAAGTATGATAATTTTGCTCATTTTGAAGTTATTTAATGAAGAGTTTATTTTCAACCTGGCATGAAGGTGGGAGATGGAGCTGGGAGATGAAAGAGACAGTAAATTCACTTGTTTCCACTAAACTTTAGGTTTGAGTGAGAGGAAGAAGGGAAGTTTAAGAACTTACGAAAATAAAAAAAGTGCCTTTTACCAATGCCCTTAAAGTACTAGGATGAAGAGGTGTTCTTGGGTTTTCTTCATTCTAGACCTTTATTTTTGACAATATGATCTGCTTAAAAAAACAAATATGACTCCCCCACCTGAGACCAATCCTGTATCTCGCTGCAAAGGTCACCAGTAAGTTCCGAAACTCCCATGGCGTGTTTGCTGCTGGATAACCCGCTCTCCAGTCCCTGGGCAATGGCGTGAATGTTTCCCTTTGGGCGCTGTTGATTACAATAATAGTTCTGCTGATCAAGCATAGTGGAGCCTCAGGTAGTGGACCTAATGCAAAGCTTAAGGATGGCAGGTGTTGGACAGTCTACTCCTGTTACCAACAGCTTCAGACTCAAGAAGTTGCACATGCTTTTCTGGTGCTTCAACGGGTTATAAGGATTATATATGTGCAAAAATCTGTACTGTACATAAATATATACTGTAAGAAAAACAGCAGGGAAAGCAGAAAAATAAACTCCCTGTTTATCAATGTGGTGTCTTACTCTGAATCAGTCTAGGCTGCCTTCTGCAAGGCGCTTGACTTCAACCAAAGTTGAGGGCTCTCAGCACTTCTCAAGAGTCATTTGTTTCTTCACTGGAGCAAACGTGTTATCAGAAACCCCAAAGAAACCTTGGGGGAGGGTGAAGAGAGAGTTTATCTCATTATCAGTGCAATAAAATAAATAAATATGGTACCTTGCGGGGGGCAGTGGTGGTGGGGTGTGTGTGTAAGGAAGGAGGGTAATTATTTATTTAACTGTTAGAGTGCAGAAGTGTACAGGACAGAGAATCACAAAGCATGAAAGATCTTGCGTTTCTGATCTTCAGAAGCTTCTCAGATGGGTACTGCTGTGCCTTTTCATATGTTGTCTTAATCTCTGAAGTCAGGTCTTAACCTTAAGTTGAATGTCAATTGTGATTGTTGCCTTAGGCAGGCTGTGACCAGATCTTTTCAGAACAGCAAAGCAGTTTGCTCCACTAATAGCTAGTCTCCTGATAAGCAAAACTTGTCAGTGCGTGCCTATATAAAATGAACAGAATGTTATTACTACTGGACACGTGTGTTAAACAGCCAATATTGGTGCCTATGCTATAAAATCAGTAGAAAATAGCGAAGAAAATTCCTTTTATCGTCAATCCAGTGGCATGTTGTGTGCATCCTAGTATCGCACAGAACAGCTTATGCTGTGGCTGTGTGGAGTCTCAGCTGTGGATTTGCTGTGGGATGGAAAGCAAGGCTTAGTGCTATGGGTCTTTTTCATGTGAAGAGCATTACGTTTACAATACAGCCTCAATTACTCGTTATATTGTTGGCTGATCAGATGTGAATCTGGATACATTGGCATAAACAGGTGCTGTCCACTTGTACCTCCTCTGGCAAGCAAAGTGCCATAGTTTCCCCATTCTTCCTCTCCATGCCAACCTGAACAGCTGAGCTGGTGGTATGGATAACAACCTACATCGGGCTAAAGCAAGTAGGAAGGAGAACACAATTCCTTCTCTTCGCTGTCCCAGAGACAGCACTGGCAGTAAACCCACAAAATACAGATAGGAAGAGGGACAGATGGTAAAATCTAGTCTCAGTTTCCTCGTCTACTCTTCCATTTGGGATCTATTAGGGTAGTAACATAAACTCCTCTAGCTCCACTGGGATGCCCTCTTCTGCCAGATGGTATTAATGACACAGGAAGGTAAATGAGGAGAAAGGAAACCCCAGACTGCCACCATTTCCATGCCACCTTGGCTGCAAAGGTGGCACCATCTACCATCAGCTTAATTTTGACCCCTGACTTGCAGGCCACAACAGTTACAGGTCCCGACAGGGCTGGTAGTTTGCTGTCCTGGCTGCTTGTGTGATGCACCTTGGCCAAAAGAGCTTGGGTTATGAACGTGCTCTTGGCAAAAAGCCTGTTTGTAAACAGTGCAGTTAATTAGACCAGTGCCTGGTTTGTAGTCTGAGGATGAGAGTCTGCAGAGGAGGGATAGTTCTCTACCTGCTGACACTGTGGAGGATCATACGAAGTTTATGTTCACTGCTTGCCATTGTTTCTGATCACTTACTGTTCTCTAGAGCTACAGTGATCAGAAGCGAGAGGCCTACACCAACATAGTTGTGTGAGAAGGGGGTAGGCAGAATCAAGGATTGAAGGAAGAGATGGGGCGGTGTGAGTGTGTGCCCTTATGTGCAGCTGTGTGAGCAAGTGCGTTTTGGAGCTTGGATATAATCTCTTCAAGACCTTCATTTTCTTGCATTTTGGGTCCTACTAACTAGATTCTGCTAGTTTTGTCCTCACCCTTGTATTGCAGTACAACTGCGCGAGTACAGCAAACAAGTTCTAGCTGCTGATGGTTTATAGTGATTGACTTAAAGAACTGTTATCTTAGAAAACAGCCTTTCCACTTCCTTCAATTGCTACAAGTAGCTTTCTCTTAAAGCCACTTTATTTTCTGAGAAGGCAAAGATGGTACTCTAGGAGATCATAACAGCAGGATTTTTGGGATCGGACCCTTCAAAAAGTTTGTGTTTTTCTGAATGGTTCCTTATGTTTCTTTCTGTGCTAGTTTATGCTGTTAAACAAATCATTGTCCTAACTTTTGTATGTACTCATTGTCAAAGTCAATAGTGCTTTAATGATAGAGCAGAGCTGGCTCTTCCCAGTTTCTTCTAAAAGCTGCAGTCTACTCCGAAAAAGCAATGAATAGATACAGATTAATGACAGATGCCTGAAATAGTCCTGTTTTTCAAAATGGTAGAAACTTTAATTAAACACTCTGAAAATTGCTGGACAGAGCACACAGGTGCGTGCTGCTGGAACCTGCTTTCGAAATAGAGTTTTCAGGTTGTGATTAAAGATATTGATGGTGAATTGTTGTGCAGTGGCCTTTCTGCTTACCTTCCTGATGCTATATATTGAGAAATTGGCAATGATGGTCAGAGCAAGGTTTCTTTTATGACAGGCTTTAGATAAAAAGCTAGTTTCTCCATTATCATCTATTTGTAACTCCTTTCCAAGACTAAATTTTTATCAAGATTTATTGTTGCTGCCTCAAATGTAAGCAGTTGTTTGGTTACAAAAACCCATTCCTATCTCAAGGCAGCTGCTGAGGATTCGGTAAATACATGCAATAGGACATGCGTGTGTTTAGTGAGAGTGTTCACAGAATAGTTTGAAAATAAGTTTTGTGTTCCTCTCGCTGCTGAAATATATTTACAAAAGTCTCCTTCAGCTGATCTGTCTTTTAAATATTGACCTTGTAAAATAGCTTTCTATTTCAAATTACCTTTCTCTGCCAAGTGTGGCAAGATAGAGTGAGTGGAAGAAAATTTATGGGGCATAGGGGATGTTAAAAATAACATAATTTCTGTTTTTAGTTCTGTCTGTATCGGTTTTCATGTATGAGCTTTTCACATTAAAATGTAGAGGTTTATTTGAAATGTTTTTTCTCTGAAAGGCAAATGACTCCTGATCAGCTTTATTCCTGAGTATGGCTTTTTTTCGTACACAAATTTGTTGACATACTTAACTGGTCTTGTTGAATCAATTAACATGAAATTAAAAAGAAAAAAAAAATGCTGATTGGGTGGAAAAATCCAATATGGAAACTGACTCACTGTTCTGTTAGGTATCAAAATAAACTGTGTAAATTATACCTAAAGTGGTGAGAACTTCAGGAATATTTCAGTTTGGAGCCCTGGTTATTCCTCATCAAATCCGACAGCTTTAACATCTCTACTAATGCTCCTTGAATATGATGGACTCTCTCATTGACATAAAGAAATTTGGATCAATACTGGTTTGCAAATAGATAAGTCTCTTATTTAACTGTCTGTTAGTGGATGATCATCATCTTTCTCATTTCTGCTGTCATTAGAAAGACATGTGTTATCTTGTCTTTCTACAGTCCGTCACCTAAAATTTATGCTGTGCCAATATAGCTTAATTCGTTACCAGTAGTATCAACTATTTCTTAACTTCTAAAAGCAAAGTTTGCCTTTGAACCTATGCTGTGCCTGAGATGTTTGCTTACTGTGTTTCTGAGCATGGCACTCCGACTCTTTTAACTAACATTTAAATAGTGGTTAACAGAAAGCATTGTACTATCTTTTAGCTGCTTGCTTACCAACTAATAGCCACCTTCAGAGAAACTGTTTCTCAAACCAGAAATCAGAATTTGGGCTGAGCCTTTCTCTTACAGCTGTTCCTCTGGTTCTTCTTTTTAGGCTCTACAGGAAGCTTTTGTTTTCTCTGATATTTTTGCTTCATCTGGAGTTTTGAGGTGAAACTGCTGTTTGCTTGTATAAGAAGGATGCTGGGTTTTGCCGGCTAGTAGGAAATCGTGGTAATATAAGCACTCATTCTGATGTTACGCAGGTGGAAAGGTAACCCCAACCTTGGGTTCCCCAGACATGCTCAAGGTTCGAGTCTCTCAGGCTTGGCTACAACTTCTGCATTATCCTGATTCACTGTCTCTGAGAAGAGAGTTCCCTAAACTTTTCCATTTTTATCTCGATTCACCTTGTCCCTGAACACTAGGCAGGTTTAATAGTAAACAAAGCAAAGATTTAACAAGACCAGAGGTCAAGGTTTTTTGGGCAAGGTTGGAAACAAAATATCCCAAGCAAGCTCAACATAAAACACAATCCTGGTTTATACTCAACAATATTTCTTTCAGCCTGTTCTTGTATCTCTCATCTAGAATTCTCTGCCACATCCTCTTCGTGAACACTGAGCTCCCAGCTTCACGGAGTCGTTTTACTTTCCAGAGGACTGAATACCTTTTCTCCTAAACTAGCCACACTTGCATTTCTCTGGAGTTGGGGATGAATACAACTGTAAATACCCTTGATGGCTCGGTGAAGCAGGGCATCTCGGGTACCCCATGGTGATTCCCCCCATGCCTGGCTCCTGGCTGTCGTTCATACCAGAATGACCTATAAACGCTGCTGGTTTTGTTCCTAGACCTTCAGTTGCTGTAGGCCTTTGTGCTTACTGCCAGTCTGAGCAGTTTATCACCTTCTCCAGGCCGGTTGAGAGTAGCACTGCATTCATATTAAATATTAATATTGTTAAATTCATACTTATATCTACAGTCTCTGAAGCTCATGATCTTTGTTATGTTACAAGCTTTGAAAAGAGCCTACATAGAAAATATTTTTCATTATGGTCTGTACGTGAAACATATCTAAGGCTACATTGAAAAAAAATTACTGGATCTTTTAAATTCTGCAAAAATAAAATGCAGAAGAGCTTACGTATTTGTTCTACAGGTTTTCTGAATTATTGCTTTAGAAACTTTAATGAGCTTTAGTTTGCTAACAAAGTAGCAAGCAGCAAGATCGGTATTTGCAAAAGAAGGAAGCCTCTAAATTTTCTTTTCCTCTTTGATTTTAAGATAAATATATGCAAGTGGTCTAGACAACTTTATTATTCATTTGATGACCTTTCAGTAAAAAACAGACTTGAAACTTAATTATTGCATTTTATTCTCTTCTTTTGAACCTTTCAGTCTTCCATTTTTTACTAGGCACCTAAACAATCATCTTTATTCCAGTAATTAAGTTTCAATAGGAGCCTCTTGGGGTTTTACACGCAGTTTTTTTCAGAACCATTTCTATGCAGAAATGTGCCAGTCACAGCAGACTATTTCCTTGTGCTGAGGAAGCGTAAAGGTGACCTATACACTGAAGGCTGAAGCAGAAATGAAAGTAAATGGAAAATTGAGAACAGTGAAGCCATGAGATGGCTTCATGCAGGATGGCTCTGTGCCTTGTTTTTCTTTAGGATTAGCTCTCTGGTAGTACCTCCTTGGGTGCAGCCCGTGGTGGAAAACAAATCTGCACTGGGTGAATTTCTTCCCATTTGTCCCTGCCCTCTTTTACGTATTATTAGCTTGGACAGTGAGGTTTCAGAGGAAAGAACTGTTCCCTTATTGCAAGGTTTGTACGCCATCCCTCAATATGGGTCTTCACACTTAATTACACTGAAAATAACTTTGAAAAAAGAAGTCTTGAGGCAAAGTAATTAATCAAACCGTGTCATCAGCAGCTTTGGGTTGTGGACTCCCCCAGCAGAAATGTTTCACCAAATTTTCACCAACTGTCTAGAAGTTTTCCTTTGAATTTAGCCGGTGTCTCACTGACAGCAAGCTATGGGTGAAGTTCTTTCGCAGCTTAATCTCATCTAAATTACAGCTGCTCTGTTCCTGCTCTGAGTCATGCTCTCGACACGTTCAGCTCTGCCCCTGCTGCATTCTGGCACTGGTGAGGATGTGGGGAACTAGTTCAGGGAGCTGACTGACAAAAAATAACCCCACAAAGGGGAGAGATCAGCGTTTAGCTAAATTAACCCCTGATCATCCCATCATACGCAGCTTGCCAGTGGGAATATGTGGTTGGGGACATAGAGGGAAGATGGGCCCAAACTTGCATTGACTGAAGCTGATTTGAACAGCATCCTAATATGGTGTGCATGGAGGTGGAAGGACTTGGACTGTTTGCTGATTAGTGATGTCTCAAAGGATCACCACTTAACACTGGCCTTTCCTGCAACTTTGCTTCTGCGTGACCTGTTGCCAACAACAGTGTAGCAATAGAAATTGCAGGCTGTTGCCATCACAAAGCAGCTTCACGTGAGATACTTCTAGGTACCTTTGAAACTTAACTCTCTGGTACTATAGGCTTAAGCTTGTAGAAAATAAAAAGTTTATATTATTGCCATTTTTCTCTGGGACAGTAGAAACAGCCTTGCTGGTGGAACAGAGCTTAGTCTATGGTAATTTACCCTGCTTATGGGTACTCTGACCTCCCCACACACTTACCCCGTTTACTTTTTAAATGACCAATTTAATCAGGCACATGTACAATACAGAAATGGGTGTGTGAATATCTAAATATATGAGAGAGGGAACTTCAGATGTTTTATCTTTCATTAGCTAATAACAGCAGTAATGACCTCAGCAGCACAGGATGTCTTTTGCAAAATTAATAACCACATGAGGGTTAATGGCCCAAGGCGATGAACTCTCTCAGACAATCATTAATCTACCTTGATGATTATCGCTTCATTACTGAACACTGAAACCTCCTTGGTGTACCAGTGAATGCCTGATTTCAGCCCTCCCTACTGATGTTCATAATGTGCCCTCTTATCTTTCTTCTGGGCATGCAGGAGAACTGGAGTAAAGCTCTGAGATGCAAATGAAGGTAACAAGCGTGAGAGGTATGAAACTCATTTGAATATGGGTTTGGAGAACATGTGTCCCAAATGATTATCTGTTTTCTACCTACATATTAAATAGAGCTTCAAGGGGTATTTTTTGTTTATGTTTTGAAGTAGCTGTAGTCTGGGAAACAATACCATGGCTCATGAAGCAAAGACTTTCTGAGATAGTTATGTATATAGACTGTTTAATTGGTTGGTCTGTGTATTTAGATAGTGCCCATTAGTACAGAGTCCTTGTTTTCCTTCCTGGAATAGCATCCTGCAGCTCAGAGCTGCAAGCCTTTTCCATTCATTGCTGCTATTGATCTGAATTTAGACCTGTAAACTCACTGTGGAGAAATGGAAGCTGAGACATCCAAAAGAAAACAGTGTGTCAGGATATTTAACACAACCAGCCACTGCCACAAACAGAAATTTTTATGGCAGCTTAGTCCCCTGTATTTAGAATAGCCTAGTTTCTTGGAACAACGCCAGCATCTCTAGAAGAAAAGAGCTCTGAAAGCATATCATCTTGCTGGCTGTGGAATATAGAAACTTGCACAATCCCACATCTAGCCTTTTTGCCTCCTTGTCAACCTATGACAGCTGTGCACATTAACCTCCAGAACCCAGGATTCTTTTGCTGCTTTATCATCTCTGCTGCCAGGATTAGTTTTAGTTGGACAGTGATTAATATAGAGAGGGTGCTGCATAACCAGCTCAAATTTGGGTAGGTAATTAGGACCTCTAGCTACTAGCTCCAAGTTAGGAACAGCTGCAGTTCATTTGGATTTTGTAGCAGCACAGCCCTGTACAGAGCAGATAGACCTGGAATATGTTTTTGAATTTTTTTCTGCCTTAGTGGGCTAGAAAATATAAACTGTTCATGCTTCTCTAGCTTTGTTTTTTTTTGTTGTTGTTTTCCTTTGTGGAATGTGGGAAGTGTAGCTAAGTATTATTGATGTAAAGAAACTGCAATTATCAACCATTATGATTGAAGATGGTTTATTAGAGATGGAAGAGCTCTGTAAAACTCCTCAGGAGCTGTCTTGATACTATACAAGTGTAGCCTGCCAACATTACGGGAGCTTAACAAAACACTGAAGTGTCTGTATCTCAGACATAAACCGGGGGTTGGGAAACTGCAGTTGTGAAAATTCATTACCTCAGTCTGCAATGTGTCTTCCCTGCACTCTCTGATAGATGGAGGCAATAGAAACCTTCTTACCGAGTCTTCATCCACACAGCTTGTCCAAGCTTTAAAAATGATTTCCTGATTATAAGCAGAAATAGCAAAGTGCACCAGGAACTGTAGTAATGACAGTAGTAACGGCTGTTCCAATCTGCGCATGGCTTTGAAGTTTTGGCAGTTTTTCATGGAGATTGATATACACTGGCACCCTGGACCTCCATTGACTCACTCTTCTGTATCCCTGTATGATCTATTGATCATAAGCCTAATGGGTGGTCAGCAGCAAATTTGATGGGAGATTTTCTATGCCATACTCTCTCCTGAGTACTCACTACGTGTTTAGCAATTACAAAATCTCATTCCATTACACTACTAATTTACAGGGAGTGAAATTATAAACAAGGTGATTACTGAATGTAATTTATGGCCCGTGTAATTATATAGCTGTCAAAGCAATGGATGCAGTTGATGGTGTCTGGGTTTGGTGAGTTTTAGTTTTGTATTGTTTTTTTAACGGACTAGGTCTGCACTTTTTTCCTGGTCTACTGAGTTTGTTAATTGTCCACAGCTGAAAATATTTTTTTCCATTGCAAGGTCACCAACCTTCAGTCTAAGAACATAGTTGTAGCCGGTTATAATTAACTGCAGAACTGATGGGAAATTTTGCCAATTGGTCTTGAAAATCCCCTCAGGTAAATGAATTTTTTTTTTACTTTTTTGTCTACTGGTCGATGAAGAAGAGAACTTCAGTTCTCTAAAAAATAGCTAGGCTGCTACAGTAGTAAATAAATTTAAAAAAACCTACTTGTCATAGCTGTTGCTTTTATAAAAGATAGCTTGTCCATAAACTGGTAGGAAATACGGCCATATATAATGCAAAGAGTAAATCAGAATGAAAATATTGAACATCTGCTTTTGATAGGATTATGGATAGCATATGCATAATTTTATGATGGATTAAGCAACAGATTTGTTAGATACCTACATGGAATTGCTTTTCCACAAGCCCTCAACTAGTGGAGAAAGGTCATAATAGAACTGCACCTCTTCTGTTTGGAAACCTCCAAGTATACTTTCGAAATGATCGTAAATAAATGATATTAACTAGTGCAATCCGCAAGTAAAGAATGAAACAGCATAGACGCAACTCTGTTAATAACCAGCCAAATATATAGGGTTTTGTTTAAAATCTGTGGAGTCTTGTCAAATTATTGTTTTATCCTTCGTCTCTAAATTACACTATTGCACTATTAATATAATTCATCTATAATAGAGACGATCCATTCATGCTTATCCTCTCAGTTTCATTAACCTGCAGGTTTTTAACTGGACAGTGACGCAGCTTCTCCAGTTCAGTGTATAATCCCTATTTGGAAGTGCTGCAAAGGTGCAACAGGTCTGCTAACAACTCACCCTGCAAACAGACCTCCTTGTGCAAAGCGCCCCTGGAACCAGCCATCAGGACAAACGCAGCATCGTTTCTCTTGGTTTCCTTCTGCAAGGAAGGAAACCTTTCCTTCCTTTCCCCCTGCATCATGGGGCAGTTGATTTACTGTGCCGGAGCCGCAGGGCAATGATGGCGAGCCACTCTTGGGGGCAGATTACCAGGCTGTGTGAGGAAGGAGGCCTGGAAGGGAGGTCCTGTGTCTCGCTGACCTTCAATTTTCCTCTCTCCTGACCTCTACTGCCAAGGGGGAAAAAAACCAAACAACTTCCCCCCCACCACCACCACAGTTACCATGTGCCTGTGGTACACCTTACTGCAAGTCTGCTGCTGCCTGTGCAGTAGCGGTTAACCAGCACATGCGGCTTTCAGAGCTGAATTACTAGTCATTGATACAAGTGTAAAAGAAGAAAATTATTTTCTTTCTTTTATATCAGTACTTGGTTCTTACCAATGTGCATTTTATTAACTGAGTTTTTTTACTTGTATTTTCGAGTTTAGGAACAAACAGTTATAAAAGGTTTGAATGCTAATTTCTGCTGGAAATAAAAATATTACAAATAAGCGCTTTACAAGTAATTCTGTAATCAATTAAGTCTCTAGCAATATAGACAGGTATAATTTCTTTCTACTGACTACAGTCCTGTGGCTTTACTACAGAAGGCTATTTAGCCTTTTCATGCAGAGACAAAACTAAAGTCTAACGCATTTTGTTCTGAAGCTTGTAAAGGCCTTGTTATGTAAAAACAGCAGTAGGAGAGAATATATACTTTTCTGAAAGAAAAAGTAGGCAGTACTTTTGGGTTAATAACACCTGCTGTGGGGGAAGCTGCAGAAAAGGTTTTTCCTGTGCAGTTTTGTCCTGCAGATGGAAACTGCTTTCAGTTAGTAAGTGAACCGGCCTGTATAAACTAGCCCTAAGACTGGTCACTGTCTGTGTCAGCATAAAAACTGCGAAAACTTGGGAGAAAAGAAAGAAAAGAAAAGGACTAGGCTTGGAAAGAAACTGTGGAAAGACTTCATTTCCTGTGGTGGCCTGCCCCTTTGATCCCACCCGTACAAGGCTGGGCATCACTGCTTCCATGTGACTTATGGGTACGCGGCAGTCCCTTAATGAAGTAAAAAGTTATTAGTGTTTTGGTTTAGTGCTGCAACTTACAGCAAATCTATGATTGTTTTGAAGGACTGTGGACTTCTGACAAGGTTTGAAGGCTGTCTTTTATTTTGGAAACTGCTTCTGTGTTGCAGTGAATGCAGGCTGCAGACCATCTCCCAGAGCTGTAATAATGACGGTTCCATCATCTGTGTGTGACACAGTGCAAATGAACAGAGATCTCCGTGTCTCAATACAAACAAAACATTGAGAAGTTATTGTTTTAGCAAGGTTACCTTCATGCACTTCATCAGACTACATCAATAAGTTTAATTTTCTGAAAGGAATTTTAAAGAACAGGACAATGTTTGCTTTAATAATTTCTGCCTCTTGTGTAGCTTTCACTTTTTTTTTTTCTTTCTCATGTATGCCATGAATATGGTAATAACATGTCCTGGTTCCAGCAGGGATAGGGTTAATTTTCCACAGGCTCCGGCATCCCACGGGGCCATGCCCACTTGGAGCTGCTGGGGGAGGGGGCAGGAAGGCGGGCTTGGGGTGGGCTGGAGCGTCCCGGGTCCAGTCGGGGAGCGGCGGTTCTGTAATCGTGTTTGTATATTCCTCTGTCCCTGTTATTGTTGTTGTTTTCTTGTTCCCTTTGCTGTTCTGTTAAACTGCCTTTGTCTCAACCCACCAGTTTTTGCCTTTTTTCTTCCGATTCTTTCCCGTATTGGGGAAGCTCGAGAGAGCGGCACGTGGTTCTTTGTTGCCGTCTGAGGCCAAACCACGACATAACGTTTTGGATTTTCTTTCCTTCTAAGAGGAAAAAAAACCCTGAACTATTTGATGATTGTGCTGATGGATGCACAATGTTTTAGTGCTTTCAGTCTTGTGTAGACTACTGATGAAAGTTGTTGAATTTTTGCAGCATTGCCACTCAGTGCACTGGCACCTATTGTCCATCTGCGTGAGTGTAACTAACTCTTGCTCTGGGGGCAAAAAGATAATCCTGGTTCTATTAGCACAATGTTCCTCTAAAGTTATTCTAGCATGTCAATAATGCAAGGCTGCTTTAACTTCAGGCTAATTGTCAGTGATTGTACCATATGTCATATGTCATGGGAGGAAACAAGAACATTTGTCACCTACTCACAAGAAGCTTGTGGCAGTGCCTTATCCTTTTTTTTGGTTCACCTGGTACTTAACTCATTAATACAATGTTGAGTTAACTTTGTCTGCTATGCCTGTGAAATTATCAAAAAATAAGATTCCACCAAAAATATTGATCACCCACCTCCTTTTGAAAACAAACTTTTATGTTAATTTGTGAGTATGCTGATAATGTCAGGATAACTGAACCTTTGCAGACTTCCCTCCATACCAGTCATGCTCCAGATGCATTTAACCATCCTGTATGAGATTATTTTTGATTGTGCTGGACTCTGACCTATTCATTTGGCTTGGACTGAACTCTGCTTTGTTAATTTGGCTTGGGCTGTGCCTTTCTACCTAGAAGATTTTTGCCGCGTTCTGAGCTTTGTCCATGAAGTGTGCGATAATAGCGCACGTATTATTCCTGGAGTGCAGGGATGGTATCTGTAAACCCCATTACCAGTGCAGAATTAACAAGATGAGTCCTTTCTTTAAAAAACCCACCAAACACAAAAAAATGGCATAGGCAGGTAGGTGAAGCCTCTTTAGAGCTTGCAGCTTGTTTACAGCACATGTCAGTGTTTAGGCTAAATGACCTTGATTCAGCTATCAAAACTGACACACAGTGTTTGCTTATTAACATCCCACCTCTGACCTAATCTGTCTTAACTTCCATCCTGCCTGCTTAGAGGACATTAAATACTGAGTTAAGGAAATGCCATAGTGTGGAGTTTTTCAATTAGATTCTGAAACAACCAACCTTTTAAGTAAACACTTTCTAGTGTACTTAGCTTCCCTGACTTCCTCCTACAGGAGAAAGATCACACTCTGAATCTCATCTCTTATTCCCCTTTCTCCCCCCTTTTCCTAACATTAATACTAGCTACTAGTGATTGAAGTTGTATTAAAAAGGGCCTTTTGATGTGTCACTTTATCTGATGAGAAAGATGGCAGAAGGTTAAACAAAACAGACTTGTCTGCTAAGCGTGTTCTGCCAGACAACCGCAGTATAAAGGAGCAATGTGTTGTTTTGTGTATGGAGTTATATTTGCAACATCATTTGAATGCCAACGTCCAAATCATAGGCCATCAGCAGTGCTTGTCACCTCACAGCATGCTGTATACCCCAGTTTTCAACAATAAAATCTGAGGGTCACCAGTCACAGAGAAGAGCTGCACCTATATTTGAATGCTCTAGGCAGGGAGGAAATGTATAAAGTGGAGTTAGGTGGTGTTACCATAAAATCAGGGTTTTTTTAAATGGTTGGTATGAACTCTGAGGATTAAATTCCTCATTTTTGGTGTAATTTCTTTGACAGCAGTCTAACCCATTTGGCTGCAGCCTCTCTGCATCTCTCATTCTGCAGTCTGTTATGCAGTATCTCTTTTATTTATTTCAATATGACTGTCTACTTTTCAAAATATTTCAGATTCAAATCTGTTAATCATGTGAGTAATCCCCTTAGCTGGCTGAATGAAGAACACTTACAGGAGTAAGAACAAAAAATAATAGCTGTTATGCCTTTTCTCCCAATCTAGATGTAACAGAGAATCTTCTGGAATGATCATTTAGCAGAATGCGAATGATAGCGTTTCATCCCAGGAGGCTTTAATTTTCTATGTAAGAAATAAGCTTGAAATTATTTCTTGATGTTTTTTGAAACTCTGCACACTCCACTTTCCCTTTATTTTACCGATTTGGTGCGACTACTTGAAGCAGCAGAATAGCTCTGACAGGTCAAAGGAGTGAGAACCGTCTGAAATTCTTGAGAATGCAAATAGTCAGTCCCCTGCCTCACAGGGAAGAAGTTGCTGAGGAAAGGTAGTTAGCAGTTGCTGTCTAGTGTAAGCATTTGCTGCCATCTCTTCCTTCTAACTGCAGAAAAATGAGCTGCTGCTGACTTTGCTTTTGCTAATACTGAGTATCCTTCATGGGAATACAAAAGCATTCAAAGACTGGAGAAAAAAAATGGTCTAAATACCTTCTGGCCTAAAAATCTATGAATTGCTAAAGCACAGTTTCATCTTCTAAATGTATGGAATCAAAGGTTATTGTTTCAAATATTGCGGTGATTTCTGTTCATAATTCCCAGTTACAAGTGCCCGTATCCTGTTTAATTCTTCTACTATGTGCATATGCCTTCTGTAAACTTTCTGTGTAGGCTTCAGCAATTAGAGATTGCTCTGGTTGCCAAATGGAAAAACTGGGAAATTTGGTTTCAGTTTTCAACCAAATCAAATATTTTGAGGGAATAATGAAGCAGTGAATTAATAAATGTACTGTTTCATTGTGTGAAATATAATTTTACTCCAGTAAAATTGCCACTCTGAGACAAAAAAAAAAAAAAAGAGATATTTCAGTGAAGGAATCATTCTTTTTCTTTCTGAAATTTATCAAATTACACATTTTTTTTTTGACCCTGAAAGTATTTTGTTTTGGGGCAAACTTGCTACTCGTTAGAAAATATTTTTTTCAGCTCTGTGCAGTGGTGCATTTTATGTTTTAATGATGGGATTTATTAGTGAAAGACCTCTGCTTCTGCCCCCTCAATTCACTTGCAACTGAAACTCTTATGTTTTCTATGATTGTAGCTTGCAGGGCAAAAAAAATACAAGCCAAAAATAATTGGAAGTTGTATTTAATAGTAGAAGTCAAAAGAAGAGTAGGTAAAACTGGAACATGGTGGGCAGATTCTCAATAAGAATGCCAACATACCGTCAAAAGCCATGCTCTTAGCTGGGCACAGGGTAGGATGAAGAGGAGGTACTGCAGACTCCTGAGATGACTTTTGTCAGAGCAGTTTGTAGTGTTCCATAAGAAAGAAGAAGAAATGGTACAGGAGAAAATCTAGTAGGCTGCTATGAAGAGATGGGAAGCTGTATGATATTTTAGGACCAGGTTCCAGTTTAGCAAATTTTAGGGATTCTGAAAATTTTTATAGCTTTTCCCACCCTCAGCCCCACCCTTTCCCACAAAATTAAATTAGGTACCATTTTTAAACATGTAGAGTTTACTTGTTTCTTTGTTGCCTGAGAATTATTATTTTTTGGATGTTTAGAAAAAAAGAGAGATATGAAGTTGATAAAAAGATGTTTCAAGTTATCTTGGCTTTATCTCAAAAAGAGGAAGTGACATGTCAATATAATAATACAGAATATCACTGTGTACCAGCAATCTGATCTAATTATCATGTTATGTCATGATGGATTTCGTATTAGTGAAGCTTCGGTAGCACAGTGACATGGCATAGGGAAATTGTGTAGAGAAAAAAACCTATTAAAATAATCAAAAAGTTGCTTGTGCTACTTCTGTAAGAATGCACACGCTAATTGACAAATAAATAGAAAGGAAAGAGAATATGATCTAACGTCTGCTAAAGTTGTTGTAACAGCTTTGGAGACTGCAATATCCAAGTTCAGGCTCATGGTGCTCCGTAAGCAGATCACAGTGGACAGTAGGAAGCATGTCAGTCCGTCCTTCTCCTGAGCTGTGTCGTTCGTGGTACATGTTCATGCACAAAGACTTTTGTGTATCTGGGTGGGGTTTTTTGTTTTGAAGAAAATATTGATTCTGCTAAATAAAATCAGATATTCTCTAGTGCAACAGTAAAATTGTGTACGTGATGTTCTCCGGTGAATAAAAATCATATGCTATGATAGGGAAGAAAAATCAATCACCTATGCCTATTTTCCTTCAATGACACCCAAATTATTGGTGTGAAAAATGACTGAGTCTGTATGTTGGAGGAGTTTAGACTGGGAGATCTTTTTGGCGTAAAAATATATCACTTATTTAAATAAAAAAATCTCTGACAGGAAAAATTAAATTGTATGAAATAGTTTGTAGCTATAGAGTGGGACTGCAAGTTATTATCTGGCTATGTTGCGCTCACAGAAACCTGGGAAAGGAGGCTCTTCTGGTCTCTGGGTTTTGTAGGGGATTTTTTTTTCTTGTTTGGTTATCGATTCAGGGCTATTATCTTGGATGATGATATCTGGAGTTTCACTGCTTGAATATCTAAAAGGCATGTTTAAATTACTTCGGGAAAATTACTGAGACAATTATGGGATTGTAATATAAAGTACCATAATTACACTTTAATGCTTCTTATCGATTGTTGAGCTTTGCACTTTGCTATAGCGTAAAACAGTGATCCTATGTTTTCTCTGCCCACCCAGAAAGTTAATGCTTTAATATCCATTTTACAAAGATCAAAATGTAGCAAGCAGGAACTTCTGATATGAAAAATATATACTATATGTATATGAATATACACACGTGTATATATATTCATCACACTTTGAAAGCCACAGGTCATCTTTCTTTGAAAGCCACAAGCCATATCTCTCATCTTTCGTGTTCTTTCTCCATCTTTGAGTGGTCCAGAGTAGTGCTACTCCAAGGGGCAGATGTGTTTATAGATGTGCCTGAGGAAGGAACAAAGCTTGGCAAACAGGGAAGGACGAGATGATGTGGTGGTGATGCTCACAGTTTGCGTGGCTAGAACAATGCAGCATGTTATCTCCCCAGATTTCCAGGAAGCAGCGAGGGGACATGCTTTAATTGAAGAAATATTTGTTTGGGCTTTCAAAACACCAGCTGTATCAGCTCTTTGGGGGTGTAGTCTAAAGGAGTTTCTAGATAGCTCTTTATAAACCAACAACAGGAAATTCGAAGAAGCTGCTTACAGTTATTCCCAGGCAACATGTAAAATTAAATTCTCTACAAAGAATGCAGGCAAGAAGTGTGTTACGTTTCTGGTTTAGTTTTACAGACTGAGAATAATGAAGTATCTCTTGCATGTGTTTCAAAGACTTTCTGGATGAGGTTCTCTCAGTATAATAATAAAGAAAAAGAGCAATGTGCTATTGTTGCAAAAATTCCGTAACAACCCTGTGTTTTCAGTAGCCATTAATGCTGCATTACCTGTATCCTCCCCAAGCTGCCACTTCAGATCCTGCAATTCCAAGACAATATATGCTTGTACAACAGATGAAATAAGGTATAGCATTGCCCCCCAGTCCCACATACAGGAATCTTATTCCCTGTAGTTCCTGGTATTGGGAAGTGTCCAGTTACCAAATTGCTGTCCCTCAGATCTCTGGTTGAACCTTCTCTTTGCTCTAATATGCCCAAATACTTGGTAATGACCAGTGCCAGCTCACAGGTGTCATCATGTCCTCACTGGGATCCTTTCTGCTGTCGTCATCTCTATAGTTTGATAGTGAATTTGGCCAATTTTCATGTTCTTTGTTTACAGCAATTTGCATGGTGAAAGTTCTTGCACACAAGTATGTCTTGGCCTTGTTAGTTTATGATAATTTTTGTCTGAAATTATGAGAAATATGAGAAAAAATCTCTTAGGCCCTTCATGCTCAGGATCGGTGCATCCCTAAGAGAAAGAAATCAGCCAAGGGACGCAGGAGACCTGCATGGTTGAGCAGGGAGCTTCAGAAAAAGCTCAAGTGGAAGAAGGAAGTTTATAATAAGTGGAAGAAGGGACTGACCCCTTGGGAGGATTACAAGAATGCCACCAGAGCGTGCAGGGATGAAACAAGGAAAGCCAAGGCCACCTTGGAATTAGACCTGGCTAGGGACATCAAGCACAACAAAAAGAGCTTCTACAAGTATATTGGAAGCAAAAGGAAGACCAGAGAAGTTGTAGGCCCACTGCTGAATGAGGCAGGAGTCATGGTGACGGAGGATGTGGAGAAGGCAGAGTTACTGAATGCCTTCTTTGCTTCAGTCTTTTCTGCTCGGCCCAGCCCTCAGGAGTCCCAGGCATTGAATAAAGTAACAGGGAAAGAAGACGACTTCCCTTGGGTTGAGGAGGATCGAGTGAGGGACCAATTAGATCATCTAGATATTCACAAGTCCATGGGCCCTGATGGGATGCACCCGAGAGTGCTGAGGGAGCTGGCAGAAGTCATTGCTGGGCCGCTCTCCATCATCTTTGAGAAGTCCTGGAGAACAGGCGAGGTGCCTGGGGACTGGAGGAAAGCCAATGTCACTCCAGTCTTCAAGAAAGGCAAGAAGGAGGAGCCGGGGAACTACAGGCTGGTCAGCCTCACCTCCATCCCTGGAAAGATGATGGAACAGCTCGTTCTGGGTGTCATCTCAAGGCACGTGGAGGAAAGGAAAGCTATCAGAAGTACTCAGCATGGATTCACCAAGGGGAAATCATGTCTGACTAATCTGATAGCCTTCTACGATGGCATGACTAGATGGATAGATGAGGGGAGGGCGGTAGATGTGGTCTACCTTGACTTAAACAAGGCGTTTGACACGGTCTCCCACAGCATCCTCATAGGGAAGCTTAGGAAGTGTGGGTTAGATGAATGGACAGTGGGGTGGATAGAAAACTGGTTGAAAGATAGAGCTCAGAGGGTTGTGATTAGGGGCACAGAGTCTAGTTGGAGACCAGTGACGAGTGGTGTTCCCCAGGGGTCAGTACTGGGTCCAGTCCTCTTCAACATATTCATCAATGACCTGGATGAGGGGATAGAGTGCGCCCTCAGCAAGTTTGCTGATGACACCAAGCTGGGTGGGGTGGCTGACACACCGGAAGGCTGTGCCGCCATACAGAGAGACCTGGACAGGTTGGAGAGTTGGGCAGAGAGGAACCTTATGAAGTTCAACAAGGGCAAGTGTAGGGTGCTGCACCTGGGAAGGAACAACCCCATGCACCAGTACAGGTTGGGGGCAGACCTGCTGGAGAGCAGCTCTGTGGAAAGAGACCTGGGAGTCCTGGTGGACAACAGGATGACCATGAGTCAGCAATGTGCCCTTGTGGCCAAGAAGGCCAATGGCATCCTGGGATGCATCAAGAAGAGCGTGGCCAGCAGGTCGAGGGAGGTCATCCTCCCCCTCTACTCTGCCTTGGTGAGGCCGCACCTGGAGTACTGTGTCCAGTTCTGGGCTCCCCGGTTCAAGAGGGACAGGGAACTGCTGGAAAGGGTGCAGCAGAGGGCTACAAAGATGATTGGGGGACTGGAACACCTCTCTTATGAAGAAAGGCTGAGGGATTTGGGTCTCTTCAGTCTGGAAAAAAGACGGCTGAGGGGTGACCTTATCAACGCTTATAAATACTTAAAGGGTGGGTGTCAGGAGGATGGGGCCAGGCTCTTTTCAGTGGTGCCCGGGGACAGGACAAGAGGCAATGGGCACAAACTTGAACATAGGAAGTTCCACCTAAACATGAGGAGGAACTTCTTTACCCTGAGGGTGACAGAGCACTGGAACAGGCTGCCCAGAGAGGTGGTGGAGTCTCCAACTCTGGAGACATTCAAAACCCGCCTGGACATGTTCCTGTGTAACCTGCTCTAGGTGACCCTGCTCTGGCAGGGGGGTTGGACTAGATGATCTCCAGAGGTCCCTTCCAACCCTATGATTCTATGATTCTATGACAGGCATAAACGAAGTATGAAGATCTGCATTCTCACGCCTTCCCTTTATGAACTGGGTTATTTCCTACCAGCTGCCCCTAGGCCTCGGGAGGCTCATATGACATTTGGATTAAGCTCTGCAATAACAGTATTGATTGAAGTGTTTTACTGGTCAAAGAAGAAAAGCAGTCCTGTCCTGTAAATACTGTATCATCATGTTATCAGTATCTTACACTTTAAACTATTCTGATGTAAAGTGGATTTGTCTTTCACTTGTGTATTAGACATGCACAGTCTTTTCTTTATCTGTCTGAGTGTAGGCTGCCAGATGCGCTTTCCTCTCTGCCATGTTCACCCTTCCTGTGGAGCTGGCCGTGAGCGTGCTGCCATCTCATGGCAGGCCACAGTTTAATTAGAAATGACAAACGGTACAGAACAAATTAGTATTATGTAAATTTGACCTGCACAAAGATAAGTAAAAAAAAAAGTAATAATTCAGCCAGTGTTTTAGAACTAAGAACATTCTCTGATTTCCGTGTAACAGATAATGAGACTGTAAGCGGCACAGCAATTGTGGCTGAACCCACTGTGTATCCCTCTACATGTACAATTTTTTGTGCTTTTAGAAAAATAAAGGACCTTGACTACACAGTATTAATATTAAAGATGCCTGGGATATTGCAGCAAATCCCACTGAACATTACTATCAGCACAATTCACTGCCCAGAAAAATATCTTTCTTTGCTTTCAGCAGCAGATATTAGTATACATGGTAGGGAAAAACATAATTAAATCTATTAAGGTGACTTGTTACAGAACACAAATGTCTGAATACTTGATGGAAGAAGAAAACATTTTGTCTTTCTCTTCTGAGGGTAGATAACACTGTGTCTTTCGATTCTTGTTTAAGAATTCTCAGTCTGTGAGTCTGTTCAACCATCTGACGTTTGGGTGTTCAGCTGGGATTTCTCTTCTGCACCCAGCTCTGTGATATCTAGCTGCCATCATGATAGATGTGTTACTTCTTAAAATGTGGTCCCTTAGAGTCTTCAGTTATCATCAAGGGTATTTTGGCACAGGCACCTAGGGGAAAAACAGTCCTCATAGTTTGCATTTTGCTTTTGAGATCTCTATTCTAAGCCCATGGTGTGGCCATATGAGGTCTTAATGTCACTGTTCAGAAGACCTGAAATCTGGGACATCACTCAAAAGGACCAACAAACTCAGTGTCCTGCTTCCAATAGCAGCTATGGGTGGGCTAGCTGAATCGGTAGCAGTCCTAGGAAGTGTCTACCACCTCCCTTGTGTTTTCAGTGTGCGATAGTGCTTTAGAGACTATGCCAGCCACACAGGGTCTCTTTCTACTTTACATTTGTGGGCCTTTGATCTTACAGATTATAAAATCTTGACCACTACTTTGGTTTATCTGTAGTGTGTATCTGCTAACCAGATAAAGGAGGGAAAGATGACTGGTGTTTCACAGTGATAATTTTTATAAATTTGTGTGGTATACTGCACATCTGAGTTTCCATGTAAGAAGAGATAATAGATGGAGCTTTGCAATGCCTAAAATTACATAAATTAACAACTGAAAAACCTCCTTAACCTTCTTGCAAGTTAAAATCAATGCATTGGCAAGCTTATGTTTCTAAGGCAGAAAATGATTTTTGGTGTAGTCAAACGTTTTGCCCTTATTAATATAAGTTCAGCCTTTGATAGGTAAGAGTAGCCTTTGCAGGTAAGAGTATATTTTCTGAAAAGTTGGTTTGCCATTCACCAGCAGAGTTTGTAGCTTTGTATTAATACTTGCAACACTAGGCTGAACTACTCAGATTTGCACCTGCCATTTGTCTTGTGAGCACAGAATTGCTCTGCTCTTTCATACTGCACTTTCATCAGTGGATTTAGTGCTGTCTGGCAAAGTGAGCATGTAGAAACAGCATGAATTTATTCATATTCTATTGGCAGGTGAGGACCTGGTGTGCTCTTTTTGATGAATATTGTGGATAGAAGAGGGATTCTGATGCTGACTTCCTCTGTAATCTCTGGAAATATCTAGGTCTCTGCTGCTTCATCTCTGAAATAAGGAAGCATGGTGGGTTTTTTTCCCTGTGATATGAGTCCTGCTAACTTCAGTTTATAAATACTGTGGCCATTTGGTGAATAACTTGGAAGAACTTCTAGTCTCCCTATTCCTATATCTGTGTGGTTTCTTTTGTGTTATTTTAGTAGGGAAAGCAGAAAAAAAGATAATTCAGTGTAATTTTTTTCTTCTCAGCCATCTCCGTGCTCTGAGAATTTCTCTGGGTTGATTCAGGTCTTTTACACACAGCCAATAGAAAAGCATGGCACTCCCCATAGAGTTTTCTAAGCTGCATGCTCATGTTGAGATCCAAGAGAATGCTGGCAGGCTAAGATCGCATTACAGAATCCAATCCGTGAAATAAATTTTAAACCCCTCTGAACTTCGACAATTTACGTCTAAAAGGCACATTTTTTTACCTAAAGACCATCTCTGTCAAAATCTAAGGCTCTGCCACCTGTTAATAACAGACTGTTGGGAATTGGGTTTTATTTTCTTTATTTAAGAAAATCATCCAGTCAATTGGATTACAACCAGTGACATTACCCAAAGCAAAAGGTAACACAAATGCTGCCTACAACCTAAGTCTTGCCATGGGTGTTCTTGTTAGTTCCAAGTGGGGAGAGATTTCTCCTAGTATACTTGCGGTAAAAGTACCAACCCCTAAGCTAACTCCCTCAGAATGAAAAGAAAAAGATACAGCTCTGAAAATTTACAAATTAGTCTTATGTATTGGGTATCTGTAGTTGTTTTCATTACTGTTTTATTTGCTTTATTTTTCTTTGAAATTTGTGTCTTCGTGCTTGCCCAGTAACTTCTCTGTCTCTGGACAATCTCAGAGCAAACAACTACTTTATTCAAAATAAGAGTGAAGTTTTAGGTGATCAAAGTGAGAGAACAGTTGCAAACCAGAAGAAGACTAGGCTAAACAAGGAAGTCCATTTTTGGATGTTCTTGACTTATTTATGAGGCTGGTTACGTGCTGTCTGTCAGTCTAGGATTGACTGATACAGTTCCTGCCCTTAAATTTATGATGTTCTTTTGTTCAACGTGGTATTCTTCCTTCACTTTGTGCTCCTATTTTTATTCCTAATCTGGCACAGACTGCCATGTAGGGCAAAAGTAATAAATAAGCTTTACCCTCCCCTTTCTCACGCAGAACCTCAGTTTTGTAGCTCTGTTGTGTTCATCACTTGGCACCTAACTGTCCTCTGCACATTCTAGTATGGTACGAAACATACATCAGAAATGGTATTTTCAGTATATACATGTTACTATATTCATCATCTTTCAATCACTTTCAATTCTTCAAAGAGGTCACAATGGCATCTTTTTATACAGGGTGGACTTGGTGTAGACAGCGATTCTTCTAAATAGCTTTCCCTTACCCCAAGCCTCCTTTTATCAATTTTACAGGATCGTGCTGTCATAGTCATTCAAATAGAAATGTTCCTGCAACTTTACTTAGTTTCTTTGTACTTTCTATAAGAATAAAAATTGTGAGAGCTTTTTCATTATAGCTGAGGAGAGGAGAAAGCATTGCGGGAGGTAGTTGTTCTTCCCCCAGGATGCTGCTGTATGAATAAAAGATTTACGGGCATTTCCATACAATACTTCGTCTTTCTGTTAGATATTTAAAAAAAATCTCTTCTGATTCTGATATACTGAATGAAGATGTTGGCATTTCTGAGTCCAGCTTGAGGGCTGAAGAACAGGAATTCTTAATGGTTTACTGTCAAAGTAGTTGGCCATGCTGCATCTATTGCTCCTGAGGCCATGACCTGCTGTTGTAATTGTGGATCAGACACCGAAGATTAGAGATTGCAGCAAATTCATGGACTTTATTACTTCATGATTATCTGCAGTGATTCAACAGGCACTGGGAAGACCTGTACATCAGTCCTTTTAATAGATGCCAATTCTTTCTCCAAATTTCTGTTTAGCCCAGCTGAAAAAAACAGAGACTAAATTAGTAGTTTTAGATATTATTTTTTTTTCTACTAAGACATCCTGGAACTAGATTACCCTGTGTGTGGATCACAGTGTTGTTA
Organism: Larus michahellis; assembly: GCF_964199755.1. Lineage (NCBI taxonomy): Eukaryota > Metazoa > Chordata > Aves > Charadriiformes > Laridae > Larus > Larus michahellis. The sequence continues at coordinate 8,827,920 of NC_133909.1, forward strand.
GGACAGCTCCAAGGTTTTTCTTTTAACAACTGACTTCAGTGAAATATTCCAGATGGCAGGAGTGGTACAGTGGCAGCGGAACGGTGCACGCCAGGACCTGTCTTCACACCAGGCATTCCGTACTTCTGTTGGATCTGGTACCCTTATGTTGTTGGTTCCTACATAATAAGCTAGCTTGTAACTTTTTACCTCATATAATGTATGTGATTTCTGTTCTGTTTTTTCTTAAATATGAATTTAAGAATTCTAGTGAAGTAGAGGTATTCAACACCTCTGAAAGTTGGAAACTGTTGTTCTATGGAAAAGTGGTATAGTGGTATAACAAATTAGAAAAAAAAGGAAGACGTAACTTCTCTATGTAGCATTTTTATAAGGAATATAATTCGTCCTGTTAGAACATAAGGCTTTTAAGAGTTCTGAAGCTGAACATAACACTTGAAAGAATGGGATAAATGGTGTCATTATTATATCCCTGACACTTTCAGGTTCTTTGTATGAGAAAGACTATGCAGAAATAAATGGAATGCAATTCAGTTTATTCTTTTCCACTGTAAAGGGGACTGTTTTGTCCTGCTTAGAAAATGGATGTGTTACAAAATTACTAAAATGTATATAGGCCAAGATGAGGAGTATAATCTGTTGTAAAAATATGGAAAAAAATTGGAAGTTGTTTTAAATGTTGTTTTTATCCACAAGACTGCTTCTTACTGCTTTCTAAAAATGTGTGGTTTATTTTGTGAGCAGTTGTTCTGATCTTCACTGATGTTAAGTGTGGGGAAGACTTTTCTAGACATAAAGAACCTGCTGTGAACAAAGCCATCTAAAGATGTTTTTTCATATGGCATTGAAATAATTTTGGAAACCATAAGCAAATCTCCCCCTCCCCCCCATTTTTTGTTTTGTTGTTTTGTTGTTTGGTTGGTTTTGTTATAGTGCTGTATGATTATGTGTGGTAACAACAGAGGTTCACCTGATGGTAGCCAATGACCAAATTCTTACCCATTTCATTACGGTAGTGGTTTCAACTGAGATGTTAATCCAAAGCCTCTAGGTTCTTCTGTTTCCTGCTGACCTTGGTTGGATCTTTTTTAATGTTTTTTGAGAGCTGATTTGTGTGGGTTTGGGCATGCGTCACAGCGCAAGATTTTGAAGTGCATTGTAGTTGAAAATCACCTTCCCTAAATAGAGGAAGGAAAGATACTAGGAACGGAGAAGACTTCTAAAGTTGTGTGAAATATTAGATAAAAGACTTGGGAAGTTACAAAAAAAAGGCTGAGAAGCTCTGGATCTCCCTTCTTCACCTTCCCTCAGTAAATCCAACTGTGTTTCTAGTGCTGTTTAAGTCCTGTAGAGACAGTCGGGTAGGGTTTGGTCAGACCACTGCCAGGTGCCAGGATGGAGAGAGAGAGAACTGCAGAACAGTTTTAGGTATGCTGACATGGAGGCAAATGATGTCTTGATTATTTTTCAAGATTTGTGGGTTATAATCCTTTAACGTTAATAAACTGAGATTGGTATATTCATGTCAGGCTAATGGCATTGGTAAACACTTTAATATCATTTGCCAGGTGTATGCAAATAGTTCCATTGACTTCAGCAATATCAGATGGGTGAATAGAATGTATAGCATATTACCTCTAATCTCACCCATCTCCTGCATTTCCTGCACATTTTTATACGGAAAACAAGATCGCTTGAGGCCAGCTTGCAGCTGAATATAACAGTAAAAAGAAGGAAAGATGCTAATAATTCACCCCCACTCGACAATATTCAAAGTCAATCCTGACCCCCTGCAATATCTATCACACAAACTATTCCGTTCCTGGAGCTGTGTGTAGTGAGAGGGGCTCAGTGTAGTTGCTCTCAGCAACCTGCCTCTTTGCAGTGACTGCCTGTCTACTTCTGTTAGTACCTACCTGCATATGTCAGAGCTTGTTCTTGCGATCCTTCCATTTTTAACCTCATTAACTTTTTTTAAAATGTACTGAAGGAAATAACTAATCCATTTGCCTTGTTCTCCTAGTTGAATTTTTTAGTTAATTTACTAAAGAGTGAAAAATTAAACTTCTTCATCTGTGGTGGATCAGTGAACAAAGTTCTGGTTGCTCATTAAGTTATCTGTGTGGCTGTAGCTTGGGCAAGATAATCAAATGGATAAATCTGCAGAGTTTCAATGAAATCTTAACTCAGTACCAGATTTACCATAAATAAAGCATTTGCCCTCTGTAAGTAATCACCACTTCAATGTTTAGTCATCACTACGGTGAGCTTCCCCAGTTGCACTTGGTACTGTCTTGGAAAACATAGCAAGTCACTGCCATTTTTTTAAGCCTCTGAAGTCTTCAACAGACTTAAACCAGGCCCTTCTGTTTTAATCCACTTTTTCCTGTAAGCATGACGAGCTAGCAGTGTTCCTTCTCTTTTACCTTTACAGGAAAAAATGCTGAGATAGATGTATTGGGAATCAGTTATTCACCAGCTTCTGCTGATGATGCAATTTACCAATTGCCTACAATTAGTCCTAAATTTTCTTTCCCCTGACACTACTGTCCTGTAAATTTTCATCATAAATTCTGAATAAACACTACTAAAATCCCCTTGATAATAAGCGGGATTAATAACAGCAAAACCCAAATTACTGTTGTGTGCTTTATAAATTGACACAAAGGTGAAAGACAGCAGAAAACCACTTACTTGTTGTACACTGGGGCTGATTCTCCACTGCTTTACAACTTATCTTGCCATTTTTACTTTTATAGTATTATTATGTAAAACTAAATGGTGTATATTCCAGTAGTACAACTTGAACTTAATTAATATCAGGACCCCATTGTGTTGCATGCTGTATGAATGCTTCATGGGGAGCAGCCCAAATTACAAAGAGCTTACAACTTGAATATAAATCAATGAACTTGTAAGCAGAGACATGAAGAAAGACTTCATCAAAGCCACATGCAGACCAATAACAAAGTTGGGGGAAAAGTCTATTCTCCTGCTGCTCGCTGTAACGGGCATTGAGGCTCACGGCACAAAATTAAGGCATCTTTGCACTTTTGGAAAGAGTTGTATATGGTCATGTAGGACAGGAAGCTTGAAAATTTCTACAGTAAAAATAGCTTCTACAAAACTGTCTATTTTGGAGCAGTCTTTCACAACTGTATCCAATTGAGCAATACCCAGTCAATCTTCACTACCAATTTCTTTCATGCCATCTTAACAGAGGCCTCAGACGTTCATTTCACTGAGAAGTTATTTCAGGCATTCTTTAGTCAGAACATTAAGTGCCCTCATTCCATCCAGAAAAGAATTTAGAAAGGTCCTTCTTTTTTTCTGATATTCAGGAGTGAAACTCTTTCTCCAAAAGGCTTCTTTTTTCTTTCCTTTTTTTTTTTAATGAATGCAACACTATCTGGATATTAAGATATTTTTTTTCTATTGTACCCAGGGGTCAGAAACATTGCAATTGCTACTCCTAAGGGTAATAGCGCACTTTTCTTGATTAAGAACTTTGCTTTATAAACAAACAATCTAAACAAGTTCTTCCAAATCAAATGCTTTCAGGGATGATTTCCCACTACAAATAATGTGTGTGACATGCTGGAATGGAGTAAGATGATGTAGGAAAAAATGATTTCCCAACGTAATTTCGTTTGTAGATTCTTCTCCTGCCAGTTCAGAGATACCCTTGGTCATATTTTCAGCTGATATAAAGTGTTACATTGCTAATTGAATGTGGAAGTACTATGTTAAGATCTGGCAAGACCAAACTTCTGATTCTTAACTCCCTGTACCCATCTTAATGAAAATGTGTTGGCAGCAGCATCCCAAGAGCGTCCCTAAGACAGATCCCGTTCTGTTTTCCTCCTGGGAAAAAAATTCATGTGCACTTTTCTGAGTTTTCTTTGAGTTAGTAACGCAAAACAGGTCTACTGTTACAAAGAACTATGGAGTTTCTCTCATACGTACTATTCTCTTTTGCTGTTTATGAAGAGAAATCTTCAATAATACTATGAATTCGTGATCCGTAAAAATTATTCCCTGGGGTCACAGTATTTCAGTCTGAATTCTGCTTGTCTGAAAAAGTTATCCTAGTTACCGTTTTAGAGTAATTTTGTGTGGGCTGGTGAAGAGAATTTGGTCTGCTGGCAGTTTTGTGGTTCTTTTTCAGTTTTGCTCTTGCATAGCATTTTTGGAAGTCATGAACGTTTTCTTTGGTCCTTTTCTTGTAGGAAATGGAAACATCGGTATTGATTTTGAAGGAAGCAGTTCAGCTGATGCTCAGCATTTGGGAATATTCATCTGTCTCTTCCCATATAGTCTGGTATTTCATTCTCCTTACCTATGCCGGGTTGTTTACGTGACATTTTGTAGCATGTCAGAGTACCTTTCCATCACTAATAGCCCTCAAAAAGCTTCTGTCTGAAACACCTGTGGTGTCCTTCCTTTCTTCACTCTTTTATGCATAAAAAAGGTACAGGGATGATGATATATTTGCCAACCCATTACAGATACTGGTAGCAGCAGTACATTGGAAGCAGATTTTCTAGATGCAGGCTGAAGTCTTAATCACTGCATTATACTTCTTCTCCAAAGACTGGCTCTGAACGTGACATCAGTTCAGGATTTATTTTTTTCCGGTGTAGTTACAGTGATACCTTTCCATAGCCATTTCCAATGAAGGGAAGCTTACAGATCACCACAAAAAATGAAAATTACTTTAAAATAAGGGAATATCTCTTCGCTCAGATAAACCTAAATACAGTCACGTCTCAAATGCCTCATATTTCAACTGTCTAATCGAACTCTTAGTTCTTACACAAAATGAGAAGAGACAGTGGTGTTTGGTCATTCCTACCCTTGACCAAATGTCGTATCTGTGGGAGAGGGGACCCCAGTGTTTGACCTGAACATAAGTACTGAATGAAGGAGCTGAGTAAGAAGGATTGTTAGTCACATTTGAAATAATATCTTAATTATACTTAGTGTCTCTTTAAGCACTTTTTGTTTCCTGTAATTAAAGTCTCAGTCCTAGATTAAGATAATTCTCCATATGTTAAAGGAAGCATTGGATTCTCTGATCTCTGTAGGCATTACCTACAAAATCTTAGTGCGAAGAACTGACTGTTTCATGTTAGAGCATGAAGTTAGACAACATGTCACACCAAGAATGGCTTCTTCTACTGAAACATGACTCTAAGGGCTTGTCAATACTGGAAATTGTTCTTGGATAGATATTCCAAAATAAGCATGAAGTCTTAATTTTCTGTTCGAAGACTGATTCTCCATGAAGTGTTTTTCTTCTAGTGAGACTGCATAATTTGCTTTTTAAATCTTTCCCTGCAAGAGGTTTCCAATCAATGAACTCTGGCCTGTGGGCTCCCTGTATGAGGCAGTGTTGCATGCAGAGAACTTACTGGATTGGGTCCGTTATGTCAAACTTCCTTCCTCTCACCTTTCAGAGTAATTCTGAAAACTCACTTACTGCACAGAGCATGCTGGCTGCAAAGACTATCCCACGCTGTGTGCTTTCTCTCTTTGTAATCTGCTTCCCTATATCGAAACAGCTTGTATCCTCCGATTACAAGCCCTCTGGAGTAGGGACGTTTTTTGTTACTTGTTTTGCTCAGCTCGCCTACCAGAGTGTTCCCTGTTCATCTCTTTTGGAACACAGTGTATGGTACACCAAAGTAGTATTATGTTAAAAGAATTTGAAGTTTTGAACAAGTAAACAAAGAGCTTTGGTTTTTCTCATTTCCTTACATTTTGACTCAGTTATTCTGTATATTATATCACAAGACACGTGTCTGTCCAATGGGAAGGCCTCAACTATGACTCTTCCATGAGTTCAAAGTTACAGTATCTTGTATTGCCTTGGGTTGAGCTGACCTACTGAATCTAATGCTAATATGGCCTCTGCTACCTCAGGCAGCGTAACAGTTGTAATACGTAACATTTTGTGTGGCAGATTTCAGCCTTAGCCTTTCTGTTGAGAAGGACACACAGCTGTTTGGTGTCCACCATAATATAGTCTTGCTTGTATTGTGGTTAGTTGCCATAAGAACGTAAGGTACGGGAATATGTTTTATTATGTTGCAGTAGCTTGGGTCATCATTTTGTCTAGAGGATGTGCGTTGCCACTGCACTTCAAAGTTAAGTGACCCTAGAGTAGCTTGTTTAATGTGTATTTTCTTTGTTTTGACGCTAAGGAGCTGCATCATTACTGTAGAAATAGTGTGGATCTTCTGGTTATTAAAAAGCCTGGTAGCATAACAGAATGTTTTTTGACACAAGAAATATCCTCGGATCTGATTTTGCACACTTTGATGCATATTTATCTGTGAATTTAAGCTGAGGGATCACTTCTTTTCTAATCTTACGTGACACACTTTAAATGAACGGCTTTGGCTTCAGCTGGAGTTGGATATGATTTTTTCTATTCTTCTATATTGAAAACAAAGTTGGTATGGTTTACATATAGTAACATTTTTAAATATTGAAATCTCCAAACTTCTGAAATGTTAGTATTTCTGTAAATTCATACACAATGATCTGAAATATTTTTTCTGGTGTCTAGAAGGTAACAAGATGTAATTGTGTATAGCTGAACTCAGAATAGTTTTCCCATTGTCCATTCTGCTAAAAATATGAATTGCTTTTCCCTTTGTCCCCTTTCTCATTCTTTTTTATTTCTTGAATAAACTATTTTTATTATCTTCTTAAGCTTTTTATCTAATCCTATTCACTGGCTTTACTTTGCCCATTGCCTAGTCTTTTTATGATGTCTCTCCCTCTTTCTAAAGTCTTTTATTAATGCAGCACTTATGTATATTCTTTCATTTCATTTCATTGTGTTGATTTTTTTTTTCTTCCTGTCCCCTTTTTCTCGTTTCCCACTCATTGTGACAAATACCATTTTTGCATTCTGTTTGTGAATCTTAGTCTTCACAAAAGGCAAAGATACCCATTTGACATCACAAAGAGAATGTCAGTGTTTAAACATCAAGGGCTTCATTTTGTAAAGGTTGAGAGTGCTTACAGTCTCCAGCAGTTCCACACTGAAATATAGGTGCTCACTTCTGCAAATTTGGTCTTATTTTCTTTCTTTCTAGTTGATAATAAACTGATAATGAATGCAGGACTTTGCTGAATAAATGTACTAATCATTTAACCATTGTACAAGTTTTCAAAACTTGAAAATATCAAATGAAACATATAGATAAAAATATTTCCTCCTTCTTGGGCTAAATTTTCCCTGGGTCAAGTACTAGTCCTATGAAAATACACATGAATATCACCGTTAATTTTAAAATTAATGGATATAAGAGTTAGCCTTTCTAGAATTACCAGTATTATTTTCTGCCAATACACAAAAATGAAAAAACTCTTCAAATGAAGGAAATACCGTGTCTGGTTTTTGGGAATGTCTTTGGTGTTAGGTAGATAGAATTTGTCTGGCACTGAGCATAGGGCTGCTATCCCCTTGGAGTGGGCTTTGATTAAAACTCAGTCATGTAATCTATTGGCAGGAGTCATAATGACCTCATCACAGACTTCAGTAACACAGCCATAATCCTTTTTAAGGATTATTTTTCTTATTTCCACTTCAGCTGCTTTGTCCTTTATATTTTTTTAAATTTTATTTTTTTTTTATCCTGAAAAGTCATGATTTCCTGACATTGCTCCAGCAAAACAATTTAGCATATGCTGGACTTCAAGCATGTCATTAGTTCCATTGACTTTAATGGGATATAAGTGTGTCCTTACTAGCCCTGTAGACAAGAGCAGGTTATTAGCTGCAATACAGTAATTTCCAATGTTTCAATTCTGGTAGAACCCGTAACAAGGTCAAGACTCTGATAAGTGTAAATAACATAATAGACATCAGCAGATGTTTAGGAGTTACAAAAAATGGAGAGCTGGGATATTATTATTAAAATATGTCTCCAGCTTTATTCCTGCTGAAATGTTCTTTGTCTGCAACGTGTATTTACTGTGGCAATCCTTGCTCTTGAGCTCTGCCAAAGCCCTTCGTTCTCCTGCTCCTCAGTGCTTGTGTTTTCCTCCCAGACCTATGCTTTTCTTGAGCAGAGTGATTAGTTATATCAGTAATAACAGATCTGATCCATTTTCTTCCTCAGCCCTGTAGGTCACCCTCTGGTTATGCTCCCATTCTGCTGGTGGGTTTTAGTTATCATAGAATAATTTATTTATTTGTTTGTTTGTTTATTTCTGAAAAGACAAATAACTATAACTACAATAACTATCTGAGTAACCTGGTCTAGTGGGAGGTGTCCCTGCCCAGGGCAAGGAGGTGGAACTAGATGATCTTTAAGGTCCCTTACAACCCATACCATTCTATGATTGTAAGTCTGTCCACAAAAGCTTTTTGGTTTTTTTTTTCCTCTTAATGATACCTGGGTTAATGGAAGACTTTTTCTGTGTATTTCTAACTTTGTAAATGCATTAGCAATTGTGTTTTTACCCTCAGATTCCCTCACTGTCATACACTTCATTAATTCCACACGTCACATTCTTTCCAGCTTTATTCTAAATTGCTATATCATTTACTCAGATAAATTAAGTTGTCATAGAAGCTTTGCTAAGTATTTGGTCTTTTTGTACCCTTTGGCAATATATTTCTGATTTCAGCTTCTTTTTCTCGTGTTCTCTGTCTCTTTAATAGATTGGCTTGAACTAGTTGTCAGCTAGTCAGCTGTTGTCAACTGACATGAACAGGTATTTCCTCATAGTGAGCCATGTGGAGAAGTATGACAGGCCTCCAGCTTGAGCCTACCTAATAGTAGGTAGTGTGGGGGGGTAGGGGGGTAGAATTTGCAAGCACATTGAATTTATTCCTTGGTGGTCTCAATTATCTGTTTAACCTATTTCCTATTTTCTACAGTTATTAAAATAATGATTTTTTTTTGCTATTGACAGAAAAGGAATCCTGTAAATATTTGAGCAAATAGGATTATGTGAAGATTTAAATAGCCATCTTTCAGGGCTTTTTGATTTTCAGACTTCTTGTTTCAAAAGGTTTTCCATCTGTTAAGCTCTACTTCAGGAAAGCACTTAAACACATACTTAAATCCATCAGTACAAGGAAGACCCATAAGCCTGGATTTAACTAGATGCGTATTTCTGAACCAAGGCATTAAGCTGTTTGCTCAACATGCAGAAAATTCCATCTTTTTAATCACAGTGATAGCGTACTTCCTTGCCAAAATCCACTGCCATATATAAATATTTACTATTGAACAAGCTGTAGTACAGATGGCAAGGTGTGTTTTCTTCATGGAAAGTAATAATTTGGGATGTAAGTATAGCCAGGTATTTGGTGGTGGCACAGAAAAGACGTACCGATTAAGGTCTAACTTTACTTCATTGACTTGTGCTAGGTAATATAGAATTAAATGCCCACCATGACCAATTGCTACTGGAATTAACAGGCATTATGACACAGGAATCAGTGGGATCCACCTCACCTGGGATCCATGCTGCTGGCCGTTCCACAGTGCCAGCTGAACGCAGGATTTCTCAGCGTTTGGTGCAGGATGATGTTTGGTGCGGCTCTGTAGCACTTTGAAATGGCCTCCAGTATTTCACAGGGAGAAAGAGGAAGCTGCATTTAACCACAATTTGAAATTACTCCCTTAAGAATATTGATATAGAAAAGCTTAGTAAACAACAATAATAAAAAAAAAAGAGTCCTAACCAGCCAGATTTGTAAAAGCTGCCTCATATTCAATTTCCAGTAATGAGCTGCATGCAGGTGTGGGCTCGATAACGGTAACAAACTGCGAAATGCAGCCTGTCAGGGCCAGGGAGCCATGAACTGCGCATGGCTGCTGACGGGATCTGTAGGCCTTCAGCATTTCATGTGGGTCCGCACTGCTTATTTAGGGCAAATTCTTTGTTAGATACAGCAGTAAGTTGAAGAACCATTACTGGTTTATTCACACTGATGTTTTTTCTGGCCCGGATGTCCCTAAGAGCCGCTGTGGGAAGGTGGGTGTAGGGAAGAGTAGGCCTGAAAGAGCTCTGTGTTACCCACTTGGCAGCTGAGTAAGAACAAAGAACCTTTGTAGGGGAATTTTCTGGTGGTTTGTGCATTGATTGGAACCTTTTGTAACAGGGTAAGGGAATGGGAATCAGGTACATAACAATCTGTAATTGTTTTCCCACAACTAATGTCATCTTTGGTTTCCGTGAGGTACCCTCTCCTCTACTCATTGTTTATTGGTCTCTGTTTGGGGCTTGTTTTCATAAGTATTTCAAAGTCTGGCTCTTGTGTGCTGTCAAGAAATCCTGATCCTGGACAGGCTCTTATCACCCCTTGAAAATTGAGAAAAAATGAAATCTTATGAGATTTATTTGAGTGTAACAGTGAATAATTCAGTGGAAGCATAAGCAGCCCAGTGAGCTACTCTTTTTCCCGCCACTTTTGGACTGGCTGTTCAATCCTCCTTACTTCTGTTTATTTCTTCTTTTTGAATAAATTATTTGAGATCTAGTATCTTCTCTGTCTGCTGTTAGTGTTTGGAGAAAGAGGAAATGTAGGAGAAAAGAGAGGAGAGAGGAAATGTTGCTTTTACATAATAAAATTCACTTTCTGGGAATACTGCCATTAGTTTTGTCCAAGGTAAATGATTAATCAAGAAGCAAAGTAAAGGACACCTCAAATTTGTGATTATGCCATTGAATAGAGCAAGCCCATCTTCTCTATTTCTTGGTGTTCTGGCTTGTAGCACCCCAGATGTATTTGGAGCCACAAGCATTCTGCGACCAGTTTGTGCGTGGTTTTGATGTTAGGACAGGATTAGTGGGAACCAGGAGCTGCTGTACACAGAGTTGTAGCTGTGACAACGTAGTAAATTTTACAGGGCAATTCTGCCTGGCCATCCTGCAAGTTACCCGTATCACAGATCACCCGCCTGATCCTGGGACTCCTTGGAACGTCCTTGTCGGCATTGGGCTATGAATCATCCTGAGCAGGTCCTTGCCCCTTTGCTTTCAGAGGTATGCAATGTCTGCCTCGGTCTGTGGAAGATTTAGTTGTGCAGCTTATGGGGTTGGGAATTTTGTCTGTTTCAGTCTAATGAGAAACAGTGTTGATGTTTGTGTTTTATCCCTTGCCACAGCTTTTACTGAAATGAAAATGAACACATTAAATGCTGTTTCCAGATATGTTTTACCAAATTTCATAGCATGGGAGAAAAAAACAAAAAAGAAAAAAGAAAAAAAACAAAAAAAAAAACCCCAAAAAACCAAGAGTGTGAGGAGAAATAGAAACCACGTAAAATGGCTTTTTTTTTTTTTTTTGTCGCTTTTTAAACAGTCTGTGTAATTAGTTTAAGATATTACTGGGAGCCTAAGATGACCAGATTATTTATATTTGAAAGTAATTTCTGAAATTACAGTTTATTCACAAAAGACTGATATCTTTTAAGTGTTTCCCTGTAAAACATATTTTATTGCGACACCTTATAAATATTAGAACAAAGGGCTTTGCAGAACAAACAGATCTGAAACCACAGAAATACACAACAATGATTCGTTTCTTGTATCAGTCATTGAATACATTATTAACTTCCCTGCGAGCAGGAGGTATGTTAGAATGTCTGTGCCCTAGGAGCAAAAGTCAAAATATTCCCAGAGCAGCAGAGGAATGTATTTTCCAGATGCTGGTATTGCATCTATTTGCAAGGTGTCTAAATGCAGAAATCAGAATGCACCTATATTCAAATCTAGAATTAGATCAAAAAAATACACCCTATTAAGTTTTCCTGTGGGGTTGCTTTCAGCTGGGGTTGCTTTCAGCTTCGGTTGTAGCTTATCGGCTTTATTGGGTGTTCACAGTGCAAGCAGGAGTCATCACAAAGCCCCACTGGCCTGGAACATCAGGGCAGTAAGAGTTTTATTTTTTCATTATGAAAAGGGGAAATTGTTTCTAATAATCCAACATATACTCAACTCTTTTTATTTTTATTTTTTAAATTGAGCATGGAGCTCAAGAAGCATCTGTGTTGCAATTTAATGACGCAATTCATTTGTCCTTGTACTTTTATAGGATTAATTAGCATCTAAACAACTTTTTTTTTTTTTTTTTTGTGTTGCAGCCCTGAGCTCAGCTTATATAGAACCAATTATATCTCTGCATTTCAGTCTGTTAGAAGCTCATGGCACGGCAGTTGTTCTTATGGAGGTCAGCAATGGTAATAAGTTGGTTTTAGAGACTTCTTCCACTATTTGCATTTTGACAGTTATTGTGTGTTTTATTTATGCTGACAGGTCCTGTCAGCATCCACAGATATTAAACCACCTGTGTCCTTATTCTGCCTGTACTTTGTTAGCACGTATTTGACACTTACGGGGACCTGCCTAAGTAAAGGCACAGTTACTTGTGTTAGTGCAAAATAAGCATAGAATGCATGTAGCACCATTTAAATTAGGTAACATTCTTGTTTTGCATCAGTTGGAAGACTATGCAAAGTAGAAGTCCAACAACACTTAGGGCCACTCTCTAATGGTCTGAATGAAGCTCAGTTTTTTATGTGCAGAGAGCATTTGCAGTTATGTGGTTGATGTTAATATGTGACAGAAATCAACCAAAGTTGGGCTATTAATGGAGCTCTGATTTGCAAATTCTGACACAGTAATAGCTGTTACCTTTTCATTCTTCATCTCTAAAAGTACCCACGAGATGAGCTAGGCTGCTACGATCTCCTCTGACCGACAGATCTCTGATGTAGTATTCGTTCTGTTTCTTGTGCGAGTATAAACTGTAGTAGTGTCCCTAAGCAATTTAGAAGTTGCATCAGTGATCACAGGAAATATCAATTTTAATAGTGATTTCAGGAAATCTGCAGGCTTGGGTGAAATGGATATTTGGTAAGGCAACCATCCAACGGTTGGGGAACTTAGAGGACTTTCTGTAGAGCCAGTCCACAGTAATGGTCTGAGTGAAAAATTGATCTTATTTATTTAGAGTGAGGAAGTTCAGAACACTGGATGATCTGCTTTCTTGCTAAAATCCGTATATGCCTAAATAATAAATTCCATTTGAAGTGATCATCAATAATTATGCTAGATGTGAATTTTTCCACTCTTTAGTTATAAGATGCCACAGTTTCTTGCCAGATACCATGGTTAATTACAGACAAGTTAATTACTCCCCAGTCATGATTTACCGTGGCTACTGGCCGCTATTTCCACTTGATTGCTGCCACATCTCAGAATGACAATGAAAAATTATGTTCCAAATTGGATGTGAAAGGAAAGAGAAATCCAGTTTAAAATGCAAAGCTGAAGGAGCAGCAAACCTTGTTAAACTCCAGAATGGAGAGGCTGGAGAAAATTGTTCTCTTCGCCCCCTTCCCCTCCACACACCCCCTGCCCCTTCTCCCCCTGCCCTGCTCCCCCCTCCATTATTGTGGGCAATTGAAACTTCACTGATTATCAAACCCGTGAATTCAGAAAAGCACATTCATATTTGTCCACGCCTTGACCCTGTTTTTGTGGTATCAAGCTATTGCATCTTGTCATAAATTATGAATTCTCTGAAACAGGGTCTGCATTTGTATCAATTCTTACAATGCAGAACAGGGTTTTTTTGATCCCTGATACCGGCCTCTGTAGTTACAAACTGCTGCATTGTGTCACAGTGGCATTTATAACTATAACTGATATAAAAATATTGCAACTTAGATCCATTCTTTTATAGATTCTGATTGTCTATTGCCAGTTATCATTGTGTAATATTTTTGTGTTGGCTGGAGGAACTTTCATTGCTTGTCCCTAGTAGGACAACTTTCTGATATTGCATCACAATACACTGGAAAGGTGTGCACTAGTTAAACTGCCAGCATCTGGCAGCAATTCAGTCTCACGTGTAGAGCCAGTTAGTTAGCAACTGCTCTTGGGGCTCTTCCTTCGTAACCAGAGTCCCAGTTTTAGACTTTCCTACCTTTGGGAGCAGATAAAAACCCTCTCAGAAAAGCAAGGAACCAATGTGTATGCTATGACTTGACCTACGGTGGCTGCTGGGCAGTGTGCACCTGTGGTCAATGCTTTTTACTGAAATTCTGGCTGTGCTCCACTTTTTTGTCTGGTTTGGTGTGTGCTTTTTTGTCTCTTGAGATTCTTGCTTATTCTGGTCTATCCCTGTTTGCATGCAGCAGACTTGAGCTGTTTCTCTTGATTTTCCCACATGAGGGATCAGAGTTAGAATCAGTTTATGTTAGAGTAAAAATTGGAAAATGTGGGCAGACACGAAGTTGTTTTGTTTTGTCATCAAAATTTTGTAATTCCACAAGATTTGACCAGTGAGACTTTTTGGATACCAGCCTGTTAGACTTATTCTCTCCTCACTAGGTTTCTTGAGAATTATTTTGAAAACATATTAATAAGAATGTCAGCTCCCGCCATCACTGATGGTTACAATGACAAAAATGTGTCATAAAAAAACCTGAAAACGTACGTCACCTTGAGATTCACAAGGACATTTATGCATGCATTCCCTCTTCTAAAACAGACTGTGAATTCCATCCTCTAACTTTGCTCTCACTGCACACAAGCATTCATGGAGATAATGTTTATACAATGCTTGGAACAACTTGGGCACATTTCATATAAAGAAGGAAAGTTGGATCTCGTTAATTGCTCCAACAATGAAGTCAATTAGAGAAGTGCAGCTTGTTAGGTATCTGCTAAGATTCTACTTAATGGCTCATTACTTGTAAGCAAGTAGACTGATATCATTTATAGTGCCATGTAAAATAGTGAGTGAGATGGAAAAGCATATGGGAGAGCAAACTGTGCTGTTATTAATTTTCATTTTCTGTTTACTTTGCACACTATTGGTAAAATGAGTTCCTTCTAATATGAAGCTATTTAATCTGTCCTGTCTTGCTACTTCTGTCCAACAAACGTTATGACATGAATTCTCATTTTAGTATTTGGCTAAGTATGTGGGATACCAGGTTTCAAGTGTCTTGTCTGATTCCCTAACAGTGCTCAGTCCCTAAATTAATTCCTTGTTCCTTCGGTTATTTTATACTCATTAAACAGAGAGATGGGCATCTGTGAATAAGAACTGCACCGATGCCCTAAGGACTCGTGTCTCACTCCCTTCCTTGGGGAAGGAGGGTAAATCGTGTAGGTGATGGCTTGTCTGGGCTGTTAGCAGTGAGGAAGAGTGGGGTTTCATTCCCATGCAGACACAAGCAAGTAATTTAATTTGTACGGTGTCAGACTCTGGGTGATTGTTTCCTTGTTTGTTCAGGCAGGGCTGAGTAGGCAAAGGACACTGTCTTGTTTGGCGTTTATTGCTGGCTAATGATTCAACGGGGATCTCGCAGTTATTAAAACACTTTGTTTCCCTTTATCACAGTCTGCCTTAATACTTTTCTGTCTAGGCAGTAAGCTTCTCCGTTACATTTTGCTCCATTAGTTTTTGTTGTGGTGGTTTGCAAGTAACTGACTGGTGGACAGACAGATCCTTCTAAGCAGTGGCCAGCCCTTCCCTCAAGGCTCAGAGCGCAGGTCTCCCAGTGAAGGAGCCTGTGTCTCCATAAAGATGCAATGGTGCCCTGCAGGGGCGGTGTACTAGGAAGCCCGTTAACAGCTGGAAACTTAAAGTTATCTTGAGATTTACCTCATATGTAACACCTTTGCATTCCAGGTATTAAGAGATGGAGCTTATTAAGAGATGGAACTACCCTGGTATTTGCATAGTAATTATCCTAAGGAGTTCCATGATTAGGGTGCAGTATTCACTACAATTACTGTAAAATAACACAGTACTCTGTCTTGCTTTGGGAAGGGTAGTGATGCTTTAAAATGAATGGCTGCTAACAGGAGTAATCCTATAATCAGGATAATGTTTTATACACAAGGCTATTTTTGTACAATGCCACTACACTAAATGAGCCTACTCTGATAACGTTGAAAAAGTACCGCAATTTTCCAGGTGGGCAACCTTGATTAGACATTGGTCTTTTTCTTTGGGAACTTAAGGTTCTGCTAAACAACATACTGTGCTAAATTATTTAGGACATTGAGTTTAAAATAAAATAATTCCTCTTTATAAATGCTTGTCTTTCCACTATATGCCCAGGAAGACAATTTTTTTTGGTCCAGCAGCGCAGGGTTATAAAATAGCTAAATACTCTGTCAAAATACTGCCTTCTCCAGCACTGTAAAATTGAGAACTTTACAAGTTTTTGAGATTTATCGTAGGTGTAAACGTAATATGGTTTGTCTTTTATTTTTTTTCCTCACCTGTTTTATTGAATTACAATTGGGGTTTTTTGGGGGGTTTTGGAGCAAAACCAACTCAGAGGTGTGACCATGTTTTGATCTGAACACCATAAGATCTGTGGGTTCTAGTACTGTTCCCAATAGCTGTGTTCGTGGTAAAGAAAGCTGGGTTGCTGGATGTGACTTTCACACATCTGAAGCAGACACCTTCCTTCCTCTAGTATAACCTAGTTGTCTGGTGAGACGGAGCGTGTGGGTGCAACTACTCCAGTATGTCTACAAACTCAGCCAAGCTCATGCAGGGTTTTAAATCCAAGATCAGTCACTTGATTTTGGCTCAAGTCTGTTTGGGGAGCCATGGCTTTTAAAATAAATGTGGAAGAGTTGCGGTCTGGAGAGCTTATGCTGAAGAGGGTGGCTCCTCAGCAGAGTGCAAGGAAATCAAAATATTAAGCATAAAAATATGTATTTTTAAGTTAATGTGTGAAAATATATTTCCATTTTATTGAGCAGCCATAATCTTGTTATTTGATAAAACTGCTTTCAGCAGTAAATTCTAGAGATTAAGAACTAGCAGAATCATGTGTGGCCACAGAGTGACTGAGTAGCAGTCAGACGCAGTGACATCTAAACCTGGAGCAGCTACATCTGCCAGAGCTGAGCATCACCTGCATCATGGCAGCATTTGGATCCGCAACATCGTCTGCTTCCTACAGTTCTGCCTTTCACATATTTAATGGGGTAATGTACTTTCTGGATTTTGTGGATCTGTGGGAATCCATTCCTGCGGCTCTGGGCTCACTTAACGCATCAGCATTACATCTTAATATGCATGCATAACACATGCCTATATGTGCACTATCCATTTTAATTACAGATATACTCAAGCTCAGATTCATTGTCGTAGTTCCCTTCGAGATGTTTTGCTGCTCTTTCTTTGTGCATTATGAGTATCATTTTCATGGTTCAATCTATAAGATTTTGCTTCCTGAATTAACATGTGAATTTGACATTTTCTCAATAATAAATAGGCAGTGCTATGATGAAAGTACCCAGGAAGGCTACATTACATTCTCCGGCAATTTATTTTAAAGACATGTGAAGTGTGTCCTTCTTCCCAGGCAGAGCTGATGCTATCCCATATAGCATATCTCAGTGCTTTTAAATCCTCAGGGAAATTATCTTTTAAATTACTTAAGGGGAAAAAAATAAAAAGGCAGCATGGCTTGACACCAAGGATTAACTGCTCCTACATAAGTTAATTTGGTTTAAAGATGTGATACTTTCTGGATATTGATTTGGATATTTTAGTTCTATAACTCCTAAGTTATAGGCAAACTTAGTACATTTTGAAGATAGTTGGCTGGATATTAAAATTTTAAAAGTACTTATGAAATAATTGCTAAAGTCATAATTGCTCTGATATTCTGGAGTTCTTAAAAAAAATTCAAAAAGAGAGAGTAATACAGGAGAAGTGGGAAATAGATCTACTTCTAGAAAGACCATCATAATTTGTTAAAGCAAACAAACAAACAAACAAACAAATCCTCCAGTTGGGGCACACCATCTGTGACTTTGTTATCTGTCTCCTTTGTACGTGTTACACTGAGTCTTCTATAACTGATTCCAAAGAGACATGGGGATATTTGGCATGGAGAAATTTTAAATCTGTGGGATATTCAGTTGTGGAAAATTAAATAAAAAAACTTAAATTTCTCATAGAATGATTATCAGTAATCCTTGATGCATTTTTTTCCTTAAAGAAACATATTTTTTTTTACTTGAAGATTTAACTTGGTGCTCAGTGAAAAAATGTGCATTTTCAAAAGTAATAAATAGAGTTTGGGAACTAGTAATGCATTGGCAAAGTGTCTGTAGAGTAAATCATTTAATGAAAATAGCTCTTGATAATGTTCAGTACCTACTGACAAGAGAAAAACGGAATTCTGCTACAAAACGTATTCATATCTCACATACGGTACAGAATTTTGCCTAACTGGTGAAACCTTTTTTATAAAAAAAACCAAACCAAACCCCAACCAAAACAAAACAAACCCCAAACCAACCAAAAAACCCGAACCCTGAAAACCAACAAAAAACCCCAAACACATAGACACACATGCCCCCACCCCAAACAAACAAACAACTGCGCTTTCTCTATATACAGAGGCTTGGCAGAGCCTTTGAAAAATGTGAACCCCCAAACACTGCCAAGGATGGCATGTGGAGTTTGGCAGCTCCAAGGTGCCAGTTGTGGGGCAGAGTGGGTTCATCAGCTGTGGATTTGTACCATCATAATTTTTACACGCTTCTGAGACCATCCTGGCTGCTTGGATGGTCTCCTGGCTTACACAAGGCCAGGGAATAAGGGCTGTGCCACCTGGCTGGTAAAGGCTTATCAGGGTTTTCCTTCGGAAGAGGACACTGCTGTTTTGGAGACAACAGCCTGCTGCTGATAAATGGAGTACCCAGCCAGGACGTGCCTTTCAGGAGCGACTGTAGGAAAGGGTTGGGAACTGGCAGGGAACCCCAGATCCGTGTACCTAGTATTTTCTACCTTTGCAATGATTCTGCTACTTTTGCAGTCCCGGTGGAAATGAAGTTTGGCTAATTAGCGGTAATGAACACCATGCTGTGAGGAATGTTGCAAATCTTCACAGACAGATAGTCATATTTTTCAACAGCAACAGAACCTAGTAATCTGAGGTTTTCTATAGTTATTAGTCTGTCTCTAGTTGCTGTCACTTCTCCTTGCTAATAGCTTTGTCACTTATATTACAATTCTCCTAATACTGAATAGTTGTAGTTGGTTTTATTTAGCAGAAATCCTTTGATCACATTTGATTTCCTTTGTGCTTCAAGAAGGTAGAGCTTACGGTGTGCTTGTGCAGAGGTTTCACATTTCAGACTACTTTTCTACTCTTTTTTTTAATTGTCATGTGCATAAATTACTGCTGATCTTCTTTCATTTGCAGATTCTTGCCCTGGAGTTATGTAGTCTCCTACTGACGTTTTTTGTTG